>NC_081409.1:830798734-832201234 GCF_030272615.1 Cryptomeria japonica
ACATTAGGAAAGTTTGATCCGAGAAGTGATGAAGGAATATTTTTTGTTTATTCTACTAAGAGAAAAGAATATAGATGTTATAACAAAAGATTGAATAGGATAATGGAGAGGATAAATGTTAAGATGGATGAGCATGGTAGTAATCAGATTAGATCATATGATTATGGACTAGAAGATGAATTTATCATACTGGAACCAATAATGCAAGAATCAGTTCAGAACAATGAACGATTGACACTTGCACCATAAGAAAATTCAATAGTGATAGATGAACAATAGAATGAGTTGGAAAATAAAGAAAATTCAAAGACTCCCAAGTATGTAAAACTAAATCATTTTGAAGATTGAATCATTGGAGATAAAAGGAAATGTGTGATTACTAGGAGAAGGTTAGCTGCTGAAGAGGTATGTTTAATTTCTCAAATTGAATCAGAATCATTTATGAAAGCAAGGATAAAAATTGGATAAAAGCAATGGAAGAAGAGTTAGATCAGATAGAAAAGAATAAGACATGGGAACTAGTACCTAGACCTAAAGACAAGAACATTATTTTAACTAATTAGGTTTTTAGGAATAAATTGAATGAGGAAGGTCAAGTTGTAAGGAACAAGGTGTCATGGCTGTGAAGTAGGGTACCTACAGCTGCAACACAAACACTCAATAGATCTTTACAAGCATGGTTAGAAAATTGAAATCAAATGAAAGATAAACCATGGCAAAGTGACCAATCTCCTCCTAAGAGATGCGAGTGTGTATTTTTCTCTCAGATCTAGATGAGAAACCCTAGTGACTTGACTACACCAAGACAGAGGATTTAAAATGATATGATGTGCAAGCTAGATAAATGCATGATTAAGTTAGATTAATCCAAGAAGCTAATTATGCTAATGGTATGCATAATTATGCTAAATTATATATGCAATTAAGCTAGATGGGAGATTAATTATGCTATATGATTAAACAATTATGCTAGAAGATTATCAAATTAAACTAGATCTAAGATGCAATTGCCTATAATAACAATGCTTAAATGATATGCAAGAACATATATGCCTATAATAACAATGCTTGAAATGAGATGAGATGGGATATGCCTATAATAACAATACATGAAATTATATGAGATGGGATCCTTTGTGCTCCAAAAAGGGGGATATTTATAGGATTTCTAAGGCCAGAGATGAGGTGGTAGGAATCAACGGTCAAGATTGAGTCTGAAGATATCAAGGGTCAAATTGGAGGAGGTTGGAGAAGAGGTTGGAGTGAGGGACGGTTGTTATCTATGTTGGTATTTTGGTATGGTTTTGTCATTGATGTCAACACCTACTAAACTCTTATCAACTCTAGCACTTTGGAGAATCAATAACATTCACTGGCAAGCAAGTGACTCATGCACAATCACCGGTATCTAGTACACCGGCAAGATATAATGATCACCGACACTTGGAATGATATGGAAAACACTTGGTAATGTCGAAGACATCGTTTGGACATCTTATCCTAGAGTTTTATTTATAGGTATATTCATATTTGCATATTTGTTGTTACCGGAAAATAGGTCCAGGGTTACACCGGCAGGTTTATCTTTTCCAGATCAGCATGGCACGCTATGGAGATGATTAATTATTGTTGTAAATGCATTAAGCCAACATGTTCAATCAGTTATTACATCGGATATTGTATTGTTTGTAAAATGTTTTTATTGTAATATCTTGTAGAGCTGACCTACTAAAATTGGTCTTAGGTTATGGTATAAATGTAAGATCTTATTTGTAAGATCAAATGTGGAATGCGGAAAAGGATTGTGTGAAGGTATATGTGAGAATAAGTAGAGTTATACATGCAGACATCATTTGAAGATTGAAGGAGGGTTTTTGTGAAGACAAACAGAACTACACCAGTACTGAATCTAGCATATGAAGATGTTATTTTGTGTAGTACATTCTTATTGGATTTAACCATCCAACTGTAGTCAGTGTGACTCCCATTTTGTGATTGAGTAGTGAGCTCTAGGCGGTTGGCCTTTCTGCATGTGCAGATCCCATTTATGTACACTTATTATCTATAATAGTATCATTTGATTGTGGGTAAGGTTTCCCACCATGGTTTTTCCCCTTACAGGGTTTCCACATACAAATATTGGTGTTATGTGTTGTGGATGACTTTGTGTTTATGTTTCATGCACTAATCCTTACCAGTATAGCAATTAACTATTAAAACTATCTACCGGCATATTGAACTAGTTTACCGGTATTAAGCATTAAGTTGGTTAAGTTGTTTTTGGTTTGAACTTATGAGACAACTGATTCACCCCCCCCCCCCCACCCCTCTTAGTTGTCTCCGAGACCTAACAATTGGTATCAAAGCGTAGTCCTCTTTTGCAGAATTTTAACGGCTTGAGGAGATCTAATGTCTACTAATTATTTCAGGAAGGATAGTCCTAAACTTGATGGAACCATATATGGCATATGGAAGATCAGAATGGAGACACATCTAAATTGCATTGGAAAATACATCTTAGATGTTACAAAGAATGGTTATACTACTGTTGTACAAGGTCAGCCTAGTCCAGCTAACTTAACTAAAGATGAGGAAAATGATTGCAAAGCAAGAGAAGGACTTTTGAGCGCATTATCAGATCAACAAATCATGGGACTATCAAATAGGTCTACGGCTAAAGCTATTTGGGATCATTTGGAAACATTGAATGAAGGAGATTCCATAGTAAAAATTGCAAAACTTGAAAGCTTCCGGGTTAGGTATGAACATCTAAAAATGGAAGAAGATGAAAGGATTTCTACTTTTATGGAAAGAGTAAATGAAATTGTTTTGGGTATTAAATGTTGTGGAGGAACCTTAAGTGGGGATGAAATTGTTTCAAAAGTTTTAAGAGGATTTCTACTAGCATATAAAATGAAAGTCACTGCTATAAATGAGTTAAGAACAGTGCCTAATACATCAGTTACTAGGGATACATTGATTGGGAAACTTTCAGCTTTTGAAATTGAAGAATTTGGTCATGTTGCTACTATAAAGACAGATTTGGCCTTTAAAGAATCAACATCATCTGCTCCATCATTTGACAAATCTGATTGGAAAGCCTTTTATGCAAGAGAACTTGAAGAAAGCAAGAAAGAAAATGAAGAACTTGAGGAACTTAAAGCCCTATTTGCAAGGAAAATGCCTAAAGGTCCAGTTGGAAGTAAGTATGAAGGTAAAGCACCCTTTAAATGTTTTAACTGCAATAAGATTGGTCATATGGCTTGAAGATACCCTGATAGACATGCTAGACTAAGAGAAGAAGCTAGAAGAACATACAAGCCTAACCCTGAATATCAGAGATACAGATTTAAGAAGAATAAAGAAGATGTTAGTTCTGATACTTAATGTAAAGTACAGATGCCAATATCTAACAAGATGAGAGGGGAGGGTGAATCATACAAACTTAAACTTCTATAAAATCAACAGATTCAACCTCGGTTACTTACACTTTAGCAACTTAACCAAAAAACTGCTAAACATGCAAACTTATGAACACATAATCATAATAACACTCATAACACCAGATTTAACGTGGAAACCCAAATAGGGAAAAACCACTATGGGATTTCAGACCCACTAAGAAATATACTCTTCTAGAGTATGCTCAGTTAAAAGCAAATCCTGCTAAAGATTACAAACACATTGCTAGATGTGACCCGATTAAGGGATTTCCCTCAGATCTATTAGGATCTTCACTTTGTTAGAAGTGACCTTGTCAAAGGATTTCAAACACTCATTTAGAATGTTACCTTGCTAGAGGGTTTACAAATAAGACTGTTAAGTCCACTTAGTTAAGAGATTTTATGTTACTTACAAAATAACAGTAATAAAAATCTATCTGCAACTTCACATCTAAAATGCTAAAGCAGATTCTTATTTGCTCAAAACAATCTAGTCATAGGACTTATCTTGTCCCTCTGCTGGGCTCTCTACTCTATTATTCAAACAGGTCTTCAAGCTTCTATGCTCGATAATCACTATGTAGCATCCCTATGCATACACTTGCCCGCATACATTGTTTATTAACAATTCCTTATTTATAAACAATTGCTAACCGCTAAATCTCCTTGATCACATTTCCCATGATCAATCTTAGCCATCAGATCTTCAAACTTGACTACGTTCAATGTATCCTTCCGATCTGAAAATGTTTTACCTTACCTAGGGACTTGCATTCCCTTCTTGGAACTTGCATAAGGTTATTGCGGTTCAATCTGCATTGTAGATCTTCCTACCGATTTTCCTTTGCCATAGATCCTTAACAAACTTCATGTACGGTATACCAATCATTTATACATCTCAAGCTAATAATTGTCCTTCATTAAATAATGTTTTTATCCATCCCATGCACACTGTCATAACTTGGTTGCAACTCGGTAATTACTAAACTTTACTCGGTAGACATTTCGCCTTCATTAACCGATATCGATAACCTTAGGATTTATCGACTAGGTTCCTTAGGGTTTACCGACTAGGTTCTTTACTCAGTGACATAGTATAGTATTAACCTTACAATCAACAACATATGTAGGATATCAAAACAATCTAAACATCATGATCTCATCATTGTCTAACTCGGTAATAGTTGCCCATTGAATAACTTATTCCTCCTCTTTATTCATCACATTTTTTCTGTGTCTTTTACCGACATCTTAATTCTCTTCTAATTAATCTTCTTAAGATATAGAAACATCATGCTGAATCAGATAATCAATTTATTGACATCAATGACAAAATAATGTTATAAAGATAGTTATCATCCTTCTTTAGTTATATCAATAATCTTCAACAACCTTCTCAATATCCTTATTGAATATCAACAATCTCCTGATATTGAAATACCAACAATCTTTCTTACTGTAATGCCAACAGACAAATCTTGTTACATTGATGATGAAGGTGTGACTGATGATTTTGACGAGGATCCAGCAGACAATGGATGGGTTTTTGTTGCTATAACAAAAGATCAACCGGCACTTACTACTCAACCAGTAGTACAGGCCCTAGCAACTAAAGTTGAAGTAAAGGATGAATGGATCATTGATTTAGGATTCTCACATCATATGACAGGAGACAAAGGTAAATTCTTGAACTTTTAAGAATACAATGGAGGCTTAGTGATATTTGGAGATGACAAAGCTTGTTCAATCAAAGGTAAGGGTACAATATCTCTTGATGGTAAGCATAACACTGACAATGTTTACTATGTTGAAGGATTAAAGCATAATCTTTTGAGTGTTGGTCAATTAGTTGAGAAAGGATTTCAGTTACAATTCAAAAATGGAAAATGCAAAATCATGAATAGAACTGGTTTGGAAATTGCAACTGGTAATCAGATTAGAGGTAATATCTTTCATTTGAATAACAATGAAAAGACATGCTTAATTGCACATATAGATGAAATTTGGTTATGGCATAAGAAACTCTGTCATGTAAACTTTGATTGCATGGTGAAGATCAGTATTACTAAGGCAGTTAGAGATTTACCTAAAATTGTCAAACCTCATAATACAGTATGTAAGGAATGTCAATTTGGAAAACAAGTTAGAGCTAGTTTCAAAAGTATTCGAGAAAAATCAAATCATGTTCTTGATTTGATTCACACTGATTTATGTGGTCCAGCTAGAACTAAAAGCTTACAAGGTGATAGATATTTCATGCTAATCATTGATGACTATTCTAGAATGTGTTGGGTTACTTTTCTCAAAGAAAAATCAGAAGCACTTGGAAAGTTCAAACTGTTCAAAGCAATGGTAGAAAATGAAACCGGTAAGAAAATCAAATGCTTAAGATCAGATCAAGGAGGTGAATTTACATCTAAGGAATTTAATACATTCTATGAAGTGAATGGAATCAGAAGACAACTATCAACACCTCAGACACCAGAGCAGAATGGAGTTGTTGAAAGGAAAAACAAAACTATCTTGGATGCAGCAAGAAGTATGTTATCAGAAACAAACCTACAACATGTATATTGGAGAGAGGCAATCAGTACAATGGTCTATATATTCAACAATGTTCACATCAAAGGTGAAACTGGTAAGACCCCTCATGAACTATGGTTTGGTAATACTCCTACTCTTAAGTATTTCAGAATTTTTGGAAGTAAATGTTATATCAGAAGAGATGAGTATATTGGCAAATTTGATCCTAGAAGTGATGAAGGAATATTTCTTGGTTATTCATCTAAGAGCAAGGCATATAGATGTTTTAACAAAAGATTACAGAAAATTGTTGAAAGTATAAATGTAAAAATTGATGAACAATTCAGAGGAACTTCAAGGTATATAGACTCTGAACCGGCAATAGAAATTTTGACAAATGAACCTACTATAAATCCACCAGTACAGAATGAAGATCCAATTACCTCAGTATCATCTAAGGATTCCACAGTAATTGAGGAACAACAACAAACAAAGACACCCCGGTATGTAAGACTAAATCATTCTGAAGATCAGATAATTGGAAATAAGTTTAAAGGAGTTATGGCAAGAGGAAGATTGGAAAATGAAGAGGTATGTCTTATTTCTCAAATTGAACCATCATCTGTTAATGAGGCATGTGAAGATAAATTTTGGATTAAAGCTATGGAAGAAGAATTAGAACAAATTGAGAAAAATAACACTTGGACATTAGCTCCCCGACCTAAAGATAAAAATGTAATTGGAACCAAATGGGTATTTAGAAACAAACTTAATGAAGAAGGTAAGGTTGTTAGAAATAAAGCAAGACTAGTGTGTAAGGGATATTCTCAGAAGGAAGGAGTTGATTACAATGAAACATTTGCACCGGTAGCTAGAATTGAGGCAGTCAGATTATTTTTGGCTTTTGTAGCACACAAGAACTACAAAGTTTATCAAATGGATATTAAATGTGCATTTTTGAATGGAGATCTTGAAGAAGAAGTCTACATTGAACAACCTGATGGATTTTGTTTGACAGATGACAATGATATGGTTTGCAAGCTAAGAAAAGCTTTGTATGGATTAAAACAAGCTCCAAGAGCATGGAATGCAAGATTGGATAAGTATCTTTTAAAGATTGGTTTTACTAAAGGAAATGTAGACAACAATTTATATTATAAAGTAACTAATGATGACATCTTGATTATAGAAGTATTTGTTGATGATATAATCTTTGGATGGATTATGTAAAGAATTCTCTATTAAAATGCAGCAAGAATTTGAAATGTCTATGATTGGAGAAATAAAATTCTTTTCTAGGATTGTAGATTTCACAGACTGATAAAGGTATATTCTTGAGTCAATTCAAATACTTAAAAGAGTTACTAAAGAAATTTGGGATGGAGAACTCTAAACCGGTAAGCACACCTATGACAATAAATGACAAATTATCACAAAGGGATGAATCTACACCTGTTAATCCAACTAGATACAAATCTATGATAGGAGGTTTACTGTATTTGACACAAACCAAACCTGATATTATGAATACAATATGTATTGTTTCAAGATTTCAAAGTAATCCTAGAGAAAATCATGAATCGGCAATAAAAAGGATTTTTTGGTACTTACAAGGCATTATAAATCTTGGATTATGGTATCCTAGAGATGAAAACTTTGAATTATGTGCATACACATATGCAAATTAGGCAGAAGATGTGGATGATAGAAAAAACACCACCGGGGGAGCATTCTTTCTTGGAAACAAATTAGTCTCTTGGTTGAGTAAGAAACAAAGTTGTACATCTTTATCAACAGCAGAATCAGAATATGTTGTAGCAGCAACTAACTGTACACAGGTACTATGGCTTAAGAAAATGTTGAAAGATATAAAGGTAAAATGAAAGGAACCTATTACTATCTATTGTGATAACACTGCAACAATTGATATATCTAAGAATCAGGTATTACATTCTAAAACCAAACATGTTTCTATCAAACTAAATTTTCTAAGGGAAAATGTTGAAGCAAAGGAGATAAAATTGGTTTATGTGAATACCAAAGAACAGATTGCAGATATTTTCACTAAACCTTTGCCTAAGGAGACTTTTGAATATCTCAAAGATCAGCTTGGAGTAATACCACCACCGGTAGAGACTTAGACAGTTGATGATTGTCATCAACCAGCAGAATTAACAGAGAAATCTTTTATTCTGGTCTTTCATGAGAAGCTACTTCTCAAGGGGAGTAGTTGGTATATTGAATTGATTGGTATTTTGTATATGAACTTGGTTTTATTGTAACTTTGGCATTTGATGTCAAAAGAGGAGAGATTCGTATGGAAAAACTTTGAAAAACCACAAGGAAAACACATGTTGCTCCCAGGGGGAGAGATTGTTGTTTAGGAGAGATTATTACTCTCTGTATCTATATTTTGATTTCTGCTTATGATTTTTTTTGGAGATTGTTGGTTTTTGGTACTTGGCATTTCTATTTTGGCACTTTGATGGTTTTTCCATCTTGTGTTGCCATCAATGCCAAAGGGGGAGATTATTGGTATTTTGGTATGGTTTTGTCATTGATGTCAACACCCACTAAACTCTTATCAACTCTGGCACTTTGGAGAATTAGCAACATTCACCGGCAACCAAGTGACTCATACACAGTTACCGGTATCTGGTACATTGACACTTGGAATGATATGGAAAACTCTTGGTAATGTTGAAGACATCGTTTGGACATATTATCCTAGAGTTTTGTTTATAGGTATATTCATATTTGCATATTTGTTATTACTGGCAAATAGGTCCAGGGTTACACCGGTAGGTTTATCTTTTCCAGATCAACATGGAATGCTATGGAGATGATTAATTATTGTTGTAAATGCATTAAGCCGACATGTTCAATTGGTTATTACATCGGATATTGTATTGTTTGTAAAATATTTTTATTGTAATATCTTGTAGAGCTGACCTACTAAAATTGGTCTTAGGTTACGGTATAAACGTAAGATCTTATTTGTAAGATCAAATGTGGAATGCAGAAAAGGATTGTGTGAAGGTATATGCGAGAATAAGTAGAGCTATACATGTAGACATCATTTGAAGATTGAAGGAGGGTTTTTGTGAAGACAATCAGAACTACACCGGTACTAAATCCATCATATGAAGATGCTATTTTGTGCAGTACATTCTTATTTGATTTAACCATCCAACTATAGTTAGTGTGACTCCCATTTTGTGATTGAGCAGTGAGCTCTAGGCGGTTGGCCTTTTTGCATGTGTAGACCCCATTTATGTACACTTACTATTTGCAGTAGTATCATCTGATTGTGGGTAAAGTTTCTCATCGTGGTTTTTCCCCTTATAGGGTTTCCATGTACAAATATTGGTGTTATGTGTTGTGGATGACTTTGTGTTTATGTTTCATACACTAATCCTTACCGGTATAGCAATTAACTATTAAAAATGTCTACCAGCATGTTGAACTGGTTTACCAGTATTAAGCATTAAGTTGGTTAAGTTGTTTTTGGTTTGAATTTATGAGACAACTGATTCACCCCCCCCCTCTCAGTTGTCTCCAGGACCTAACAATCTATGTGGTGAGAAGTGGCAAGGAGCTTTTCTCATAAGAGGGCAAGTGTCCAAGAGAGGAGACATATAGCATAAGTGCCATGTGTCTCAAGGGGAGAATATTCAACCCATAGGAGGTTAGGATAAGGAAGTTAGGATGTGCAAGACAGGATAGGGTTAGTTAAACCCAGGATTGGGTGGAATGGGTTAGGTTAGGGGATTATAAGTTAACAGTCATGTGGGGAATTTGAATTTAAAAATTTAAATAATAGGAAAAGGCTAATTAACTTTCAACAACTCATAAATTGATTTGATTTAATTAATTAGGGGATTAGAAGAAATGAATTAAATGGGGGGGAGGATTAATTAATTCAGATTAATTAATCAAAGGGGGCTATTGAAATGAAATTATTAAATAAATCCTTAGATTTATTAATAAGTAGGTGAATGGGGGAATTTAATCAAATTGCTAGGGAATTTAATCAAATTGCTAGTGAATTTAATTGAATTGGGAAGGGGGATTAATTAAATAATTTATTATTTAATTAATTATCTTCAAACCATTTTTAGGTGTATATATTTTTTCCCTCTTGAAGCGAGGTGTGATAACGCGTTTATTCAAAGAATAATCTCAATTTGATTTTGTTGATGTGATATTGGTTCGATAGGATGCCCTAGCCATTGATTGATAAATTGTGATACGATGATGCCCCCTTAGGAGATTAATTGAGATAATTGACCTTTGGAGTATTTAGATCTTCCTGAAATTGATGTCCCAATTAGAAATAATTTTATTTTTTCAACGTTGATTGATGAAAGTGTGAGTTCTTTGATCACTATGATGTGGTTCTTGATGTGATGATTGATAGAGTTTGATTGAATTGATAAGATTGATTAGATTGATGAGATTAAGATCAAGTCTGGTTTCAGGAATGACACCTCATGTATAAGACAAAGATCATCAAAGCATTTGGTTTCAAGAACGATATATCCTATATAAGACTTGATCAAAATGGCTGATTCTGAGAAAGATACATCTTGTATAAGACATGATAGAATGGATCAGATAAAATGGATTGATAGAATTGATAAGATTTATTGGGTAAAGAACTGACATTTTGTTGATATCATGTTGCAGGAAGATTTAGATGTGCTGATGTTGCATATTTGAGGGAGTAGCATAAGATTCACATTGGGTCAACAACATCTAGAGAGAGATGAGTCATCAACTTGATTTGTGTATACACCTCTGATGATACACTGATGATTCATGTGATAGATTTGGTCATGGATAAGATGAGCTTTGTGATCCTATGCAAGAATGAAATACAAGCTAAATTCAAATGCAAAATGCAAATGAAATGCAAAGCCATGATTGGATCAGTCACTGGGTTATTGCATTTTGTCATCATTGAGCTTTTTAAAATGTGGGAAGTGAGTGCAAACATCGATGGTATAATTGGACCATGATGACCTGAGCACTACTTTCCTAGATTTTGATATTGCAAGTTAGCACAAGCATCGAGGTATAATTGAACCAAGATGACCTAAGTGTTTCTTGTGTAAAATAGGTAGTATTAGTCATTTCTATATGCAAATTGAAAATGTCTTTGATGATACTCTGATGATCATGTCCTGAGACAAATTTGCACGTATTAATGATTAATTTGTAGACAATAAATAAGAAAAATATCACGTTCCTTCCTTGTTCCTCTAGTCAAAGACATCCTGGAATCACTCAGAAATCATGATAGAGAAAATCAAGATATAAAAGTTGAACAATCATTGATTAAAGTGCTAAGATAATTAGTCAGAAGATAACATTCATTGAAAAGTGTGTCGTGCTTAGACTGACATGTGATAGGTTGATAGTTGACAAAATTGATCTTGTGTTCAATGTTGGATATGTCTCAGTTTTGCTTGGACAAGAGTTGTCTAATTTTTGTTGTACCTTTTTAAAGAAGCTCAAAATGATGGAAAAATTTTGCCCCTAGCTAGGTGTAGTATTTTTCCCCAAGCCTAGAAACAAATTTATTATGATACACCCAATGATCCAAACCATGGTGAGAAATCACCCGCGATGCCTGCATATGTACAAAGTCTTATTGGTAGATATGAATAGCGTTGATGGAAATGAATGCAAGTGGAAGGATGCATGAACTAATAGATGGAAGAGCTAGCTAACAGATAGTGCCTATTGTCAGGTTTTCACCATCTATTTTTATTGCACTTTTTCTCATATTTGAGTTTTTTTCTCTATTTTCATTATTTTTGTTGTTTTTGTTGTTTTTGATTGTTCTGATTTTTCACTATTTTGGGATTTTTCTACTTTTTCATTGTTTTTGGATTTTCTTCTTTTTCACTATTTTTGGATTTTCTGCTTTTTCATTATTTTTGGATTTTCTGCTTTTTCACTATTTTTGGATTTTTTGCTTTTTCAGACATAAAACTTCTTCAGATGCATGCTATTGATGGGTTATTTGAATTTATCCCTATCCTATGTTGATAGCTAATATGCTCCTGACCCAAATACTATTGTGACTACAAACGGACCCAACCAGTTTGGTTCAAACTTCCCTTTCTTTTCTCAATCTGACTGGTTGCGTGGATTTTCCTTTAGTACTAGCTCTCCAATTTGAAAGACTCATGGTTTGACCTTGTGATTATAATTGCGGCACATTCTTTGTTGATATACTTTCGAATGATCAAAGGCATTTTGTCATCATTCATGGATCAATTCTAGCTCTTGTAGTCTAGATACTCTTTGTTCTTCATCTGAGATAAGACCTTTTAATGATACTCATAGAGAAGGTGTCTCTACTTCTATTGGTAGTATTGCTTCTGATCCATAGAAAAGAGAGAAAGGTGTGTCTCTTGTTGGTGTGCAGATACTGGTATGGTAGGCCCATAGAGAAGGGTTCAACTAATTATGTCAATCTTTGCCAACATCATTCACTATCATTTTGAGGATTTTCAAAATAATTTTGTTGGATGCTTATGCTTGCCCATTCCCTTGTGGATAGTAGGGTGTGGAGAATCTATGTTGGTTCTTGAATTTCTCACATAGCTCTTGTACATCATGGTTCTTGAACAGACACCCATTATCAGTGATAATGGTCACGGGTATGTCATAGTGACATATGATGTAGTTCAAGATAAATGCAGCAGTTTGTTTTCTTGTGATATTTGTGAGAGGTACTGCCTCAATCCATTTTGTAAAATATTTTGTAGCTATAAGGATTAATTTGTGACCATCAGATGAAGGAGGATTTATCTTTCCTAATAGATCAAGACCCCATTGGCAAAAAGGCCAAGATATTGCCAAAGCATGAAGTTCTTGTGTTGGTGCATGAATTAAATTTCTATGGATCTGATATTATCTACATGCTTTAGCTATCTGAAAAGAATCTCATTCCATAGTTGGCCAATAATAGCCCAAGTGTATGAGTTTTTTCGAAAGGGTAAGACCACTTGAATGAGTGCCACAAATGTCATTATGGACTTCATTTAATGCCTTCTCAGATTCCTGTTGCTCGAGACATCTTAAAAGAGTACCGCCCAGACCTCGTTTAAAAAGGGTATTCGCGACAAGAGTATAAGGGGAGGATTGGAAAATAAAGTTTCTCTTTTGGTTCTTTGACAAGTCGAGAGGGAAGATATTATCTTTTGGGTATGTATAAGTTTGGCCATTGTGGGAGGAATCATGCCCAACAAGGTGACAGATTGTTTAGGAATCAAGACAATTATGTGTAGGGTACAATAACTCTTCCACAAGAAATTCATAATGCTTTTGATTTTCCTTTGTCTGAAGTAGAGAAGCAAGTGTTGCTATGGCATCTGCTACTTTGTGATAACTCAATGATGAATGAATAGTACCAAACCGGTACTAAGAGGGGGGGGTGAATCAGTACAGACAAAAACACACACTTAAACTGGTTTGTCAGTAGACACTTTGCATTGACAAACAAATAGTAACACCAATCCTTAATCAAAGTACAACCGGCAAAACCTAGAATAATTGAGACAAGCATAAACCAGTTGAAACTTATCTTCTCATACAATCTAACACTTCATTTCTATTTCACCCTAATGCATGAACAAGTAATCTACCATCAAAGATATACATATAAGCAACTAGATCAACATGATTCACCGCTTGACAGAAAATAACATAGCATCACATGAAAAAGACATCACACATGACACACATATTTTTCACATGGAAACCCAACTAGGAAAAAACACGGTGGGGATGAATACCCACAAGATTTTTTTTGAACTCTTTAGAAGTCCTCTCTATTAGGAGCCTTGTCTGGTTAAAGACTAATACAATAGGTTCTATTAGGAACCGATCTTGTTAGGGATCACCCGGTTAAGGGATGGCTAGAATACCCGGTTAAGGGTTAAACCCTGTTAAAGGTTACCTTGTTAGAGGATTTCAAGAACTCAATGGTTTTGAGTCACCCTGTTAAAGGATTTACAGCAAGCCAGTTAAAGCTACCCTATTAAGGGATTTTCCAACTATTGAGGTGGTTAGAGATCAACAGGTATTACAATGATCTGGTAACAGCACTCAATACCAATGCAGATCCGCTTAAGCTCCTCTTCACCTTCTGTAATTACACTCTGGAGGTATCACTTCTCTTCTCTGGTCTGGTAAGAGTCATGTATCTCTTCTCTTGGATACACACATAGCTTTTGCCAATAACCTCAGAAAGAGACACAACATCAATCTTATAGGAAAAAAGATAGGTTGGTAGCATAAACCCTAAACCCTAAACCTGTTAGGTTAAGGAATTCAAACGGTTCAATCCTGACTGTTAAGCACACTACATTAAATGCAACAGTCTTGATCCAATCTCAAGACATTCTCCATCATTCATTTTCCACT
The DNA here is from genome assembly GCF_030272615.1 of Cryptomeria japonica. Lineage (NCBI taxonomy): Eukaryota > Viridiplantae > Streptophyta > Pinopsida > Cupressales > Cupressaceae > Cryptomeria > Cryptomeria japonica. The sequence goes on from NC_081409.1 coordinate 830,813,143, forward strand.
GATTTCATGGTGGCTGATAACCCATCACACGTTATCACTATTTATAGACTTTGCACATTCCTGAGGTAGATAGGAACAATCTCCTTCATGCAAGATCCTTCACGCACACAAGGCTTATGTGGTAACATGATCTGTTCTTCGTTATCATGCTAACTCATCACACAAAGTCACCGGTTGAGCCACACAGGCTTGAAGCACTTTAACCGGAAATTCTGAAGTTGAGACTACCAACTGGTAGTCATACAATGCTTCCATGTGTTGTTTCCCATAACCATATGTCGGTTCACCTGGAACAAACACACCACTTTACTTTGACACAAATGTTGGCTCACAATGTTATACCAGTTCTATTCTCTTCATCATATTGACATCAATGACAACACATAATGTCATTATGTCCTCATACCGGTTCACATAATGCCAACACTTTGTTGTCATTCCTCAGAATCTGTTGAAAAGTTATTTTGACAAAGTATTTCTTGACATAATCAACCATATTCTTTAAGGCATTATCTTTTTATCCTTTGTTTGATAATCATCATTGATTTGATTGATGACGAGCTGAGAGTCTCCAAAGACCTGTAGTTGTATAATGTTCCATTCTATGGCCATTTTGATTCCTATGACCAAAGCCTCATATTTTGTTGTGTTATTGGTACATGGAAAGCTTGATTTGTATGCCTTCGGAATTGTATGACCTTGTCATGTGATGAATAGAATTCTTGCTCTTGACCCATGTTGTGTCCCATTATTGATGCATGCTCCTAGACTAGCATTCAGGTGAATCATTATAAGATTTGGATCTAACCCTGGAATGTCTACATATGACCAGGTCAAATTGATTTACCATCTTTTGAAGAGTTCCAAATATTTTTGCCTTTCTTGTTCTGATAGAGAGGTTGTTGGATGTAGATCAGTTGTGTCATTTTTAACTTTTTATGTTGGTTCAATCAATATGGATGACCTTTCTTGATAGTATTCAGGTAAGGTGTCAAATCTCCCATCTTTTAGTGCCTCAAGGAGGTTTTCACCATTATATGTGTCCTTTATTTTTACTTTTGCATGGTCTAATGTTGCAATAAATGGTTTTTAGTAGTAGACCTGATATTGTTTTCTTTATTTTCACTTTTGCGGCTGGGAGATTTGGCATCCACTTGACTAGAAGATGTGTTGTTCAAATCCCTAGTGAAAGTTGTTATGGGTATGATTGTATTGAGATATAAGGATATGGTATGGTCATTAGGAAAGGTATCAATAGTAGTATGTCTTTCATTTTCCCAGTCAATAAGTTTAGGATGGATTAAGGGTAAAGGGTCCTTAGGTTGAATTGTTTTAAAGATATTAGGAATCATGATAGAGATGTCAAAGCTTTCAATATGTATTTCAATGTGTAAAATGATACTCTCGTCAAAATGACCTCATGCAAGTAGTTCCTAATCGTCCTTGATTAAATCCAAGTCAACTGAATGTGATTCTAATTCAATTGGGTTAGTTCCTAACATTTGTCCCACATATGCATGAACTATATCAACACCTACATCTTCTTCTTACCTTTCAATTGCATGTTGCTCTTGTCTGTTATCATATTCATATTTTTGTTACCTCGAAGATGTGTCCTCTTTTAGAGTAACTTGTCCATACCCTAAGCCTAATTTGTTTATAGCCTGCTGAGTATGAGATTCTATTGGTTAAATAATACCTTCTTTTCTTTTTCTTAAAGGACCTTTTCCAGTTTATACCATTTTCTCAAGGATATTAAATCCTATTCCACATTTGTCTATAGGTATTATGAAATTGTTGATCTTTTGTTGGACTTCTTCATCCTTGTATAGCCACTGTAGCACATCTTTGTCTTTTGCTTCTTCAGATAATGTACCGGCACTGATAAATGCTCCATCAAATATAGGAATATTTTTCACAATGGGTTGTTGTTTAGAGTTTGATTGTTTTTCATAAGATTTAGGAGAAAGTGGTATCTATGATAGTGAATATTCTTTGTTCCTTAGATCTCTTAGCTACATTTGTTTTTCCATGTTTGAAAAAATTGAGGCAAATGATTTTTCCTTGGATTGTGTGTTTGAAGATGATGCCTCTCTATTATGAGGAATAATAACCTCTTGAGCCAGTTTCAGATTACTATATTACTGTAATGGATTTGAGTCTATTGAGATCATGATTTCCTGCCCATTATATGGAAACTTTAGGCACTGATGATATGTTGATGGAATAGCCTATATGTCATGTATCCATGGCCTTCCCAAGAGTATGTTGTATGATAAATCTAATTCTAGGACTTGGCATGCTGTGTCTTTCTGCAAAGGTCCCACTCTGATGGGTAATACCACAATTCCTTTGGAGGAATGCTCTTCTTCATCATATGCTTTGATTGTGATCTTTTTCCAAGGATCAACTACATCTTCAGAATAACCTAGAGCATGGACAAGACTTAATGCGCATTCTATGAATGAGGACTTCAATATACAATGGAGCATTATGAGGATGTTGCAAGGAATTAATGCTTGGATATGAATGAGATGGGCTTTGAATATGATCCTCTGAAATAGGTTTGATGGCAATTATGGATATCCCTTGGGGAACTTCATCCTTGGGTGTATTGTTTGGTGAGAGTGCTATGGAAGGTTCTTGCAAGTTTTCAAGAGGTGTAGGAATAGATGCCTTTGGAGAGTCAATTTTCTTATGGGGGGTGATCCATTGTTATACATAGGTGCGCAATTTTGATCTTCCTCAGAAAAAACTCTTAGGGATCTCTTTAAGAGTTGCATAAAAGAGCCACCTTTCTTTGGAGATGCAGTTAAATCCTTGTGAGGTTTTGACATAGTTGTCTTTTAATTTTGGACTTGTTTGATTTCTTTCATATGTTGACATGTTATGTCTTCTTCTTGTAGTTTTCGTTGGTATGCCATGTTTCTATGATCTTCAACTATTTTGAATGATTCTATTGTTTTTTGCGATCTTACGCCTCTGTGCTCTAGTTAAAACGTGCATACACGTGTGTTGAATGTTGTACAGGGATTTGATTGTCTAAAAGGTTTTTCAATAAGTGACCGACTGTCAATGTAAATATGATAGAGTGATATGACATGAAAAGATAATTCAAGTATTTGTAAGTTTGTAAGTTTTTTGATCTTTGGTTGGAGTGCAATGATGATGATTTTGATAACACCAAGTCCAATAGGAACGATATATCCTATGATATGGGACAAGGTTATCCTGATCAAATGTTGTAGTTTCATGCTAGACAATGATAGATCATGATGAGAAACTATGTTTTGAATGATTAGTTTATCAAAGAGGTGATGGCGCACTTTGAGATGTGTAGATCATGAATTTGTTGAAGGTGAATACTTGAAAATCTTGGGGTGTCTAGTTCTAGAATTTGTTTTGACAAAAGATTACTTAACCAAGAGAAACAAGAAGACAACCTAAGAACAAAATGATAGATATCAAGTGTATATGCTCACTATAAATTGACAAAGCAAACATGACAGATCTAGAAAAGACATTCAAGAAGATAGCTCTGGACTGACAGAGACAGAAATTTGTACAACAATTTATACAGTCCCATATGACAATTCATACAAACTCATACGACATAGGTATAATCTCGTACGAAAATTCCCTTAGAACCATATGACTACTAATAACACAAAATCTTCTTCTAATATGACTCGTACGATAATTTACACATATTAGGATGATAAACTAGATTTCTCATGCGACAAACTAGAAAACTTGTACTACTGAGGATAGAGAAGAGAAAATTTTGACTTTGACAGATTTTTATCAATGATGTTTGATATTTTGATTATGTTTTCTAGTTTTAGATGTCTAAGTTTTTATTTCAGGGATGAAAACATAGCAAACACATGATATGATAAGTGACCTCAAGCACAACATGCAAAATCCTAAGGAAGTTGACCAAGAGAGAAAACCTTTGCTCGCAAACTTAGGTACACACCCAATAGCTAATCAGAATATGGTCACTGAGTCTCACGCAATGGATTCTCAATGTCATATTATCTGACTCCAAATGCTAATGGGGGAATGATATGGCAAGTGTCTTGGGAGAGTTACTATCTCTCTTGCACAAATATTATCCCCCTTTCAGAGGTGAATTGGGTAGCTTCTATCTTAGGGTTCATAGTAAGGATTTATGTTTAGAATTACCCCTTGCAGTCGCACAATTGTAGTTGAGACCTATAGCCCAACAAGGTACCGAAACAATAAGTAGTCATGCAAGTGTGATTGAGACCACGAGGCCCTACTAAATGTATGATACAAGAGATCTTGAAAGAGAAAACTCAAATAATCACATCCTCTGAGACTTTAATTCCAGGAGGCTTATTTTTTAGAGTGAGTCAGAAAGCTTAGGTCTAGTTGTACTCACTTGGGTCATTCTCATAGGGTGATTACTTTTTCCCACTGTGACAAGCCCGCTAAAGGTATTCAAATCTTAAACATAGAAGCACTTCAAGGGTCGGGATTTTTGATTATCCATACGGACAAGAGAATACTCTCCTACCATTTAGACAACTTCTCAAGCATAGAAAACAAGATATTCATTAACCAATAGCAATTTAAGTGTGCCTAGAAAACTTTAAGAAGGCATAAAGTTTTGTTGAGTTCCCTTAGGCAATCTGCAAAACCAATACATTAGTAATCACGTTGTTTTGATGAGTTGAATCTTTGGAAAGCGTAATCTTCTACAATCGTCATACAAAAACCAGTTAGGCTGCTAGAAAACTCAAAAACAGACTAGGGTTAATATTAGTGATAGTCAAATTGAAGCATAAAAACCTTTAAAATGTACTCTATTTTGAAAACCCAGAAGTAGAAACCCGTACGATTATTCTCACCTGATAGTACGAGTATTCCCATAAACTTGTATGAGTATACAAAGAAACTCATACGAGTCTACAAAGGTACTTGTACGGTTATGCAAAGGTACTCATACAATTTTCTGAAGCACGCATGGCCAGAAACCCATGAGATTGAATATTTGATGATGTAAAGAGGCCAAAAATGAGATTTTTGGCCCCACGGTGGGCGTCAAAATGTCGTGGTTGTGAACTAGGGTACTTGCAGCCGCAACACAAACACTCAATAGATCATTACAAGCATGGTTAGCAAATTGAAATAAAATCAAACATAAACCATGGCAAAGCGACCTATCACCTCCTAAGAGATGCAAGTGTGAATTTTTCTCTCAGATCTAGATGAACAATCCTGGTGACTTGACTACACCAAGATGAAGGATTTAAAATCATATGATGTGCAAGCTAGATAAATGCATGATTAAGCTAGATTGATCCAAGAAGCTAACTATGCTAATGGTATACATGATTATGCTAAGTGACAGATGCAATTAAGATAGATGAGAGAGTAATTATGCTAAATGATTAAACAATTATGCTAGAAGATTATCAAATTAAACTAGATCTAAGATGCAATTGCCTATAATAACAATGCTTAAATGATATGCAGGAATGAATATGCCTATAATAACAATGCTTGAAATGAGATGAGATGGGATATGCCTATAATAAAAATACATGAAATGATATGAGATGGGATCCTTTGTACTCCAAAGAGGGGGATATTTATAGGATTTCCAAGGCCAAGGGTGAGGTGGCAGGAATCAACGGTCAAGATTGAGTCTGAAGATATCAAGGGTCAAATTGGAGGAGATTGGAGAAGAGGTTGGATGGAGGGATACTTGTCATCTCTATGGCAACAAGTGTCAAGGAGCCTTGCTCATAAGAGGGCAAGTGTCCAAGGGTAAGTGCCATGTGTCTCAAGGGGATAATATCCAACCAATAGGAGGTTAAGATAAGGAAGTTAGGATGTGCAAGATAGAATAGGGTTATTTAAACCTAGGATTAGGTGGAATGGGCTAGGTTAGGGGGTTAGAAGTTAGGAGTCATGTGGGGAATTTGAATTTAAAAATTCAAATAATAGGAAAAGGCTAATTAACTTTCAACAACTCATAAATTGATTTGTTTTAATTAATTAGGGGATTAGAAGAAATGAATTAAATGGGGGGAGGATTAATTAATCAAAGGGGACTATTTAAATGAACTTATTAAATAAATCCTTAGATTTATTAATAAGCATGTGAAAGGGGGAATTTAATCAAATTGCTAGTGAATTTGATTAAATTGGGAAGGGGGATTAATTAAATAATTTCTTATTGAATTAATTATCTTCAGACCATTTTTAGGTGTATACACAAGGCTAGATTGGTTTGCAAAGGTTATTCATAGGAAGAAGGAATTGATTATGGAGAGACTTATGCCTTGGTTGCTATAATTGAAGAGGTGAGATTTTTTCTTGCTTATGATGCACACAAGAACTAAAAAGTATATTAGATGGATGTCAAATGTCCATTTATGAATGGAGATCTTGAAGAGGAAGTTTACATTGAGAAACCAAATGGATTTTCTTTATCAGAAGATAAGGATGTGTTTTGCAGACTGAAGAAATCTTTAAATGGACTAAAACAGGCCCCTAGAGCATGGTATGCTAGATTAGATATATATCTTTAAAAAATTGGTTTTAGTAAAGGTAATGTTGATAGTAACTTATATTACAAAATTGAACATGATGATATTCTGATTATTGAAGTCTTTATCGATGATATCATTTTTGGAGGAGAAGAAGGTCTATGCATGAAATTTGTTGATGATATGAAGAATGAATTTGAAATGTCTATGATTGGTGAGATGAAATTTTTCTTAGGTTTGCAGATTACTCAAACTGATAAAGGTATTTTCATTTATCAAACTAAGTATGTGAAGGATTTTCTTAAGAACTTTGGACATGAAAATTCTAAACCTGTCGGTACTCCTATGATATCCGGTTGCAAATTGTCAAAGGATGATGAATTCCCTAAAGTGAATCCAAGTAGATACAAATCAATGATTGGTGGTTTGTTGTACCTAACTCAGACTAGACTTGATATAATGAATGTTCTTTATATTTCTTCTAATTCTTATCAGATCCTAGAGAAATTCATGATATTATTGTCAAGAGGATATTCAGATATTTGGCAGGTACAACAGACTTTGGGTTATGCTATCCAAAGAATGATGACTTCACATTATGTGCATATATAGATTTTGATTGGATAGGAGATGTGGATGACTAGAAGAGAACTACTAGCGGTGCATTATTTCTTGGGATTAAGTTGGTTTCATGGCTTAATAAGAAACAATCATGCACTTCATTGTCTATTGCTGAAGAAAAATATGTAGTCCTTGCTACCAACTATACTTAGATTTTATGGATTAAACAAATGTTAAAGGATATAAGGGTAAGTTATGATGAGCCTATTGTTATTCACTATGATAATACTACTTCTATTGATATGTCAAAGAATTTGGTAGTTCATTCCAAATCAAAACACATTTCTATAAGGTATAATTTCTTGAAGAAAAAAGTTGAAGCAAAGGAAGTCGGATTAGTTTATGTGCCTACTAAGGAATAGATTATGGATATTCTAACAAAACCATTGCCTAAAGACACTTTTGAATATCTTAGAGACTAGCTGGGGGTTACCAACCCTCCAAAAGAGACTTAGAGATATAGGCATGCATCAATCTAGTAAGCTTATCAGACATACTTTTTTTTATCTAGGTTGATGAAGATGATGCTACTACTCAAGGGGAGTAGTCAGTTGTTTGGTTCAGTATTCTTGGTTCGGTATCTATCATTTTTCATTGATATCAAAGGGAGACAAAGTGTTCATGTGAAAAACAATCAATCTTTTGGGAGAAGGTGTTAATCTTAGGAGGAGTTATATATTTCAAATCATTCTTTTTCTCTTTTGGGGAAATTGTTTTCATTCCTTGGCACTTGGATGTTTTTCACATTTAGTGTTGCCATCAATGCCAAAGGGGGAGATTGTTGGCAATATGTTGGATTTGGTTAAGTTTTTTCATTGATGTCAACACTATATCCCAGTTGGAGACTATCCCGATTGGATTTATCTTGATTAGTCTCGGTGATCTTCTTGGTTTTGGCTATGATTCTTATCTGGTATTGATCAGATCTTTGGAATCATTTTTGGATGCTTATTCTGGATTATTATATGCTTGCTATACTTTGTTGGTTCATGATTTGGTGCTTTGGTCATTATCACTTTTGGTATTTACCAGTACCGGTTAGATTCTGGCTTTATCAGTTAGCTTATGGCTTTCCCAGTTAGCTTTACCGGTAAGCAATATTTGGTGATTTGGTCGAAGGATTTTGATTTGGCTTATGGAATCAGTTTCTATCATGTTGAAGGTGTTTTGTGATTGTGTCCTGAGTATTTCATGACTTTGCATTGGATGGCATGTTCCTATGATGGTCCTATTTGGATCTGGTTAAACTGTCTATTATTTCACTGAGGTTTTCTACCAGTTGGTGAAGCATCTTGGATTTTGGTCTTAGAGGATTTTTTGGTGAATATAATTGTTTGGATACTTCAATTAGGTCCATGTTATGTAATGTAAATTATAAAATTGGTCAGGTGGTACCGTGTGATGTAATTTTTATAATTATGGGTTTATGGGTTTAGGGTTTAATCGACCTTGTCATTAAGGTTGATGATCTATATTTATAAGAGACTTATTCATGTAATTGTAAGGATGATGGATGAATAGTGGTTATGTCTACATTATCATAGAGTGGTTTATGTGTGAACAAGGTCATATAATTCCAGTGAAGGTTGGAAAGGTTTTGTATTATGCAACAGACATTTTTCCTTAACTAGAACTATATCAAGCATTAGTAGATGCTACTTTCACAATTCATTCTTTCTGGATTGTAGTCTGATGTTTATGTAAGTCAGTGAGACTTCCCTTTTTGATGATAAGTATTCTCTAGACTATTGGCCTTTCTATAAGTGCAGACCCCATTGTAATTTTACACAATACTACTATAGAGTATTCATCTGATTGTGGGTAGGGTTTCCCACTCTGGTTTTTCCCCCTTTCAGTTTTTCCACATCAAAAATATTGGTTTTGTGTGTATTGTTATTTTATTTTCTATCTTTCATTGTGTTGGTTTCTTTGTGATCCAATTAAAAGGGTTTTGATATGCATTAGTTTTGATTTCTGTTAGTAAATTAATTCACCCCCCCTGCTCTCAGTTTACTCTTGGTATTAGAGTTTTCTAATAGGAACATGGTGATATCTAATGAGAAATAATTGAGCAATTAACATTATATCTGCTAGCTCAACCTTTTTTATAGACTGAAGATCCCCTTTGGGTTGATAGTGATTTGGAAGATTCGTTACCAATCCTAACCATTGATGAAAGTCGAGATGTGGTAGGACCCTCAAAAGACAATTATGTACATTTTTTTCTAATTAACTAATATTCACTTGGTAGTGTTTTAAAAATTTTGGTTTCTTGCCTAGATACTTGTTCTCCATTTGGGAACTTTCCTTTTATGAATGATAAATGTTTCCTACAATATTTTATTGCATTGCATAAATTGTTACCTCACAACTATCTATATAGTCAGTTCTTTCTTTCTGAAAGTCCAAGTCCTTCATTTGCTACTGCTCAAATGTTTGTTGTAAGTTCACCTATGCAATCTCGAGCTATGGACATTTTTCCTAGAAAGACTCAATATAAATCCCAATTTGAGTCCTTCCTAAATAAATAGTCTAATTGCTATGTTGTGCACCAATAAAGAAGCCTTTGCATGGGAGTACCAAGATAGGTGTGGAACCCATCTAGCTACATGCGTGCATCATATTTATATAGAGGAAGGAAGTAGACCTATGAGGCAGCCCCAAAGAATATTGTCCTATGTAAGATTGCTAAAGAGGAGCTTCAAAAACTATTTAATGTAGGGTTTATTTACCTCATCTTAGATAGTCAATGGGTGTCACCTCTTGTGGTAGTTCCCAAAAATAATGGAAAGTGGAGAATTTATGTTGATTAATTGGCCCTTAACAAGGCCAGAAAAAAAGACCATTTTCCCTTACCATTCATTGATCAGGTCTAATACCCTTGCGATAAAAAAGTTATTTTCGTTCCTTGATAGATTTAGTGGTTACAATCAAATCTGCATAGCTCTTGAAAACCAAGATTAAATCATCTTTACCAGCCCTTGGGGCACATTTTCTTATAACATTTGTTTTGCCTTTTGGCTTGTGTAACACCCTAGTACTTTTCAAAGAGAGGTCCTAAGAATTTTTTTTATATAATTCATGATTGCGTAGAGGTATATAGGGATGACTTTACTTTCTATGGGAACACTTATGAGGAAGCCAAAGAAAATCTTGAAAATGTACTTGAAGTTGATCCTAAAAAGGTTTATACAAGATTTACCTATACTCACTTGTCCTAAGGATGTTCGTATTTTTTTAGGACATGCTGGGTACTATAGAAGATTTATTCAAAACTTTAGTAAAATTGCCTAACCACTTTTTTGCCTTTAAGGTAAGGACGTTACTTTCTCATGGAACGATGAATGTCAGCACACATTTTAGGAAATTAAAGGAAAGTTAATCTCCACCCTAGTATTATGAGGACCCAATTGGGAATGTCTATTTCACATTAATATTGATGCCTCAAACAACTCAATGGGTATTGTTCTTGGACAAAAGGAAAATTCAATACTTTATTCTATTTATTGTATTAGCAAAAACTACATTGTTAGTGAAAAAGAACTTTTGGATGTGGTATATGTAGTCAAAAAAATTCACCATTATATTACTGGTTATAAGGTTTTCATTCATATGGATCACTCTACCATTAGATTTTTAATGAATAAACCAGTGTTTACTAGCAGGGTGATTAGATGGTTATTGTTATTATAAGAATTTGGCATAACTATACTTGATAAGCCTACTCAAGAAAATGTGGTTGCAAATTTCTTGTCAAGGTTACCACAACAAGATGAACTAGTACCAGTTGATGATGCTTTCCCTAATAGTATGCTCTATGGCATGATCGCTCCATCTAATAGTGATCCTTTTAGCCAGGTGATTGAGCACTCTTTTATGATTCCTTCTTCCAATATTTGAAAGGAAAGTTTTACACTTGGTGGCTTGGACCTTATGAGATTGAGGTTGTGTACAATAATGGTTTTGCTAAGATTTGTATTGTTGGTTCTAATCATATGGCCCTCATTGTCAATGGTTACCATTTAAATCTATACAAAATGACCACTTTCCAAGGATAATTTTATTTCCAATATGTTTAATGATCTCCACTTTCTAAGCAGAGTTCATGTGGCCTCTTCAGATACCTTTTAGGTATTTGATAATAATAATAATAAATGCAATTAAAGATCCAACAATGAAAACCTTTAGGCATTGTTGGTCAATTGCAGTTTCAAAACCAACTTTCTAGCGGGTGGTAATTGTAAAATAAACCTGGATGTGAAAACTTGTTTTCCAAAGCCTCCAAGCGGCATTGGGTTGAAAATCGACTATCATCAAAATAAAAAAAAATCCTCATTGTCTATTGAGAAGCTAGTCCAACACCTCAAGCATGGTTCCTGATATATTTTTGACAGGAACCCCCATGCCTTATTTTTGTGACTTTGTCATGTGTCACTTTCACATGTCTTTTGTCTGCTTTGTCAACACCATTTTCTATCTAGCTTGGACCTATCATGGTCTTTAACGGTTATTTCTTACATGGTCCTCTTTTGCCACGTCCCTATGGAATTTGCATTCTACCTAGTCATTGTCCCTTTCGAGTGCTAATATCTAGCATGGTGTCCTTGGATGTTGTCATGTGTTGTTGCACTTGTCACATAACCACCCTTATTTTCCAATGATCTCTTCTTGTCATATCTATGGTTTGTTGCAGTCATTTTTGTATGTGTGTGCCATCGTACTGGTTTCTTGCCAATCTTTTAGACATACCATGTCCCTATCACATGTTCTGTGTCATTCCTCTATGGCCTCCATGTCATAATCTCCTTCAATGCTTCCACTCTTCGTACTCATTTCAGTCACATTAATGGGAACTTTCTTTTGTCATCATGAAACAACCATCTGGTCATATCACCTTCTTCTTCCCGATTCAGTTGTGAGTGTGTCTACTTCATCTTGTGCCACTTTGCTTGTGCAGCTATACATCTTCTCCATGGTCATCAATGCTATGACATGTTGGTCCTTTTCATCAAACTTTGTACTTCTACCAGCTACCACCTCGACTTTCTTCGACCATCTATTTATGGTGCTTGGTAACATTGTTCCTTTCTTAATTTTTTATTTTTTTATTAAATATTATAGTTGCCCTCATTTAATTGTGTGTTGTCACTTGGATGCATCGACGAATCAGCTACGGGGAGGGGAGTTCACTTTTAAGTCACTCTATTTTATAATACCTACTATCTAACCATGCTCTGTCATTATTTCTCTTAAATGTCAATTATGCATCTACCACACTTGCTAAAATAAGATCGAGTGGAAACCATTGAACCATTTTTATCATTGAAATCATTGCTTTAAGTTTCTAAAAACCTTACTTCATCCTGGTTTGGGTATTCCTGTTCTATTCATGGCAAGGCCCCATCACCCCTGCTTTGATCCCACTTCTAGATGCAATAATTAAAAGAAAATTAATAGGTATATGAGGCTTTTAAACAATCTCACTAGGATGTTTATTTTTAAGGGTTGCCAAGGTATGACAAGAAGGTTGCGATGGAATTTGCACAAAATTTTCACAACAATAAGGCTAGTGTTTGGGGACTAGAAGTTAGGGCCTCAATGGAAGCAATTGCATAATTCTTTGGGTTGCCATTAATAGGGGAGAATTATTTTCCCATTGAGGCTAAATGTGTTGTGGACTTGCAACCAACTCAGATGAAATTCTTGCAAAGAGGAGAATCAGTTGAAATGGTTGTTGGGAAGGGTACTAAATTAGTCTTTACCTGGTCGTTGGAAGTATGTTGCTAGGTTTATCATTTAGTATATCACATGTGAAGGAAAGTGTGTATATGTTTTCACCTAGCACTTCAGGTTGTTGTTTCATATATGTACGTGAATGTTGGTCAATTTTCTTTATTTTCTTTTATGTTCTCTACAATGAATGTTGGTTAATATTTCTTATTTTCTTTTCTATTCTTTGCAATGAATAATTAAACCAGTGCAAAAAGGACACATTAATTCTTTGTCTCATCATGGTTTAATAAAATTACTAGTTGTAAGGGAACTAAAACTACTCTCTATGCCTGGTGATTAGGAGTCATTTGTTCACTCGCAAGAATATAGTACCGAATCCTCTGTAAAAGAGGATTCTTCTACTAAGAATCCCAAAGAGGATACACATTCTAATGAGTCTGTCTCTGAAGCTCATAAAGAAATTAGTGGGGATGATAGATCTAGTGACAATGAAGGAAAACTTGTTTAGCCCTATAAAACACCAAACCAAACCCTAAGTTCAAACACTAGGGTAACCAAGAGTGCAAGTATAACCCTTGTTAATAAGCCCACCAAAATTCCTAGCAAGCAAAAATAGAATACCCCAAGTACTAGAAAGACTAGTGGAAAAAATAGTTCTTTAAACAAACCCTTCCTAAGCCAACCTATGACGAGAAAGGAAAAAGAAAGCAAGAAACACTAACAAAGTTAGAAAACTTGACTAATGTAGCCAATGATTTTGCTAAATCTAAATATTATGACTAGGACCTAATAATATTATCTGAGGTTACTAAGAAGGGGGTAAAATTCAACAAGGAATATAGTCGGGGTAAAAGAAAGAAAGCAAAAGAATAAGTAAATCCTATTTGTAGTGAAAATGTTAGACACAATGTACAATTAAGAGGGGGTGAACCAGTGGTATTTAAACTTTTCCCTTTAACTATCCTATGTGTGTATACAGGAAAAATGCTCTAACAGAAAGCAAACTTACCAGTTAGATAGGAGACTATCACAAATGCACTCACACCTGAAAGGGACATCACATAACACTAGCATATACAAGGAAAACCCAATGTGGGAAAAACCTCGATGAGAAATGCTACTAGAGTCTACTACTCCAATCTAGCCTTACAATGAATCTTTGATTACAATGTTTAGGAAACCAACCCAAGGAAAACCAACCCCTGATTTAGGGAACCAACCCAAGGAGCACCAACCCCTAATTTAGGGAACCAACCCCTATACCGAGCTCCAACTCAATGATTACAAAATCATATTTTGATACCAAATTTATATTCTTTGTAACTCTCAAGTGTGTCTCTCCACTGGTTCTCCTCTCTACAAATATTTTTCGGTTCTTCATTCACCTTTTCTATGCAACAACCTTATATCCTGTTGCAACCCACTCTCTATTTCACCTCGCTCTTTGCTTCACCCTTGTTGGTTTAGCCTCTTCTCCTTCTCTGCCTATTCTACTCTCTGTTAGTTCTGCTCTATTCTGCCTACTACACTACTGCTCTCCACCAATACTACACTATGTCAATTCTATGCTTGTCTTCTCTGCAATCTTCGACAACTCTTCTTTGACGGTTTGGTCATTGCTAGTTCACTCCTCTGTCAGACTCAATGGTTGACTGTTGATAGCCTCATTGATGTTGATTGAAAACTTCAACCTTGTTCTTCCTCACACTCAATCTCTTCTTCTCCTCTTTGGTGAGCACTTGGCTGATTTCACTTATTCAGTAGCAATACCTAGACCAAGGGAAAACTCTTGGTTGCAAGGTTAAATTGAATCAATGAACAAAAGACATGAAACAACCAAATAACAAAATATGAAACAACCTTTATACCTTGCCAAGAGAGTTCTCTTGTTCCTCCAATTTAGAATCTTGTTGAAGCCAATAACGCACCTATTCCTAGCCTGATATGATCAGTCCAATAGGAATGATGTGGTTGGGTCTCCAATATTATCCATAAATGATATAGGATGGATGGATGAGGAAGGATGGATTGATGATCAAAGGATGTGTGAGATTTGCCAAGATCAAGGGCACAATGAAAAGCACAAAAGAGAGACAAAAGAATGACAAGAACAAACTATATTCTCATCAATATACAAATGATCAAGTGGATTAACCAATACAGTTAATATGGGTCTTCTTATATAGGAAAGGCCATATGGATATGTGAGCACACAATCATGACATATGGCTCAATGAGAAACAAGAGTAGGTAAGAAAAACAATGGGTAGGTAGGAGAAATAATATAATATTCTACAAGAGGTGGATGACCCACTGAATGTGGAGTGTAACAGCAAGATAAGACCACAAAAGGTGGAAATTATCCTACAAGCTATATCCCTATGTGCCCACTTACCTAAGTGTCTCATATCCAAACTACGATGAGATGCATTATCCTAAGTTAACTTCAGTAAAGTGTAATAATATCCATAATGAAATGCCTAAGTATAGATAAATGCAAATTTTGATATAGTAAGGGTATGAGGATAATTTATTGGGCACAAAATAGCAGCATGGATTTACTAAACTTGGAGATGAGATGTAAGGGGGTGGATTCCTTAATTTATAGGATGAGAGGAGGAGAAATGGAGGGCTAGGATTGACCCAAGATGGAGGGTCAAGATTTCTTGTGAGCCCACACAAGGCCCAAGAGGAGATGACAAGACAAGTATGGATACCAATAGATATGCCTTAAAGGCATTTCTTGTCTCCACACTCCTCAAGGGTCATTGGGAAGACTTCCCAATGTGCCTAGGGAAGAACAAGGAGTAAAATATTCCTTGAGGGATGGGGATGAATAATTAAAAATTCTTCAAAAAGGATGTTCATGGGGATTGAAGGAATAAGGAGGAATTAAAAATTCCTTGTAGGATGGGATGCCTAGAGGAATGTGAGATTTTGAAAATCTCACATTCACCTAGGAAAAGAGCATTTAAGGATGGTGGTTGGATGGAAGGGACAAGGAGTTGACTTTGTGGCTAATCATGATGATTAGCCAATAGAAACTCATTAGGAGAGGGATTAGAAGAATGATTAGGTGGGATTAGGGTAGATAAGATTTGTAGGAGGATTTGACTAGGAGAGAGAATGAGTGGAGGGAATTAAAAATTAGAAGAATAATGTTAAGTGAGTTTAGGGAACTTCTACAAGAATTCATCAGGTTAATGATGGATTAGAAAAAAGGAGATTTGTAGGAATCACCTAAATTAATTAATTAATTGAGATTAATTAATTAAAAGGAGGAATTTGAGGAGACTTAATATTAGAGATTTTTAGAAGAATAAAGGTGGATTGATTTATTAAATAAATCAATCAACAAACTATAGTAACAACATTAATTATATTTAATTAATATTGAGGAGGAATAACAATTGGCACAATTAATAAATTAATTATGTCAAGAACTTTAAAATAATTATTTTTAAGTGTCTACATTTTGCCCCTCTTTTATGCAGCGGAAAATTGGGCGGTGGGTAAAAGATAGAAGAAAAATGAAAGAGATGCCCCAGCGTAAAGCATGGGTGGTCTATGACCCCTCGAGAATTTTTTCAAAAATTTTTTTGTAAAAAATTGATGAAAAATTCTTGAAATGAAGAAGGAAGAATTAAGGTGGAGGAAATAACTAAAAAAGAAAGAGGGGGTAGATGAAGAAAAATAGAAGAGGAGATAGAAGGAGGAAGACCGCAAAGGGAATGGGCCCACAAGGGGGTCCATATAAGCCACAAAGGGCCCAATGAGGAGTCATTATTACACACAAGCCTTGGAGCCAATCAGAGCCTAGAAGGAGAGAAGGACAAATGGATCACATTACCGCATGTAAGCATCACGTCAAGAGGATGTGATGGTATGATAGATCCATAGGCTATGGACCACCGGTATGTAGGACTATCCTCCTTTGTGAATTTAGGTTTTTAGGGTAGAATTAGGGTTTAGTGTAGGGCCAAATTTAGACAAGGTAGATGTGCTGATAGTTGTTTCAGTGCACATGCCTATAGGGTAGCGCAAGCGCTCACAGGTGAAAGGTGGAGAGAAAATGGATTTTGGGGGTTCACTTGTGTTTAGCGAGTGCACTCGTGCAACCGCGTGGGTGCTCAAGGTATTACACGGGTGCTCGCATTGGAAGAGTTTCTAGGCTAGGATTAGGATAGGTTAGGGGTGACTGTTAGCACATGTGACTGCAGAAAGGCGAGAGTGCCATGGTTTTGGTGCGAGTGCGGAGTGAATCTGTTGGTATTTTGATGTGTTGCATTGATTTTGTCATTGATGTCAATACTTGAGAACACTTATCCTTCTCGAGATCTTTGGTTATGTTCACCGGAATGATTCAGTGACTTATGCACAGTCACCAGTATCTGGTTCACCGGTAGTTTATATTGTTCACCAGCACTTAGAATAACTTGAAGATTACCTGGTTATATCGAAGACATTGTTTGGACAGACTGTTTTGGTGATTTGATTATTGGTACAATCAAGTTTGCATATTTGTTGTTACCGGCAAATAGGTCTAGGTTATGGACCGGCAAGCATTATCAGCACGACATGTTATGGAGATAATTGGTTATTATTATAAATGCATTGAGCTGACATCATGCATTGCATATTGATTCATTTTTAATTGATTTAATTGTAATATTCTTTATAAGCCGACCTACACATTTGGTCTTAGGCTTTGGTATATATGTAAGATCTTATTTGTGAGATTGTATGTGTGGATCTGGAGGATATAGAAAAAGGTTTGTAATAAGGTATATGCGAATATAAGTAGATCTATACACACATACATCATTTGAAGATTCAAGGAAGGTATGAAGAAGGCAAATATAGCTTAACCGGTACTGAATCCAGCATATGAAGATGTTATTTTGAGCAGTACATTATCATTGGATTTAGCCATCCAATTGTAGTCAGTGTAACTCCCATTTTGTGATTGAGCAGTGAGTTCTAGGCAGTTGGCCTTCCAACATGTGCAAACCCCATATTGTACACACATACTATCTGCAGTAGTATCATCTGATTGTGGGTAAGGTTTCCCACCATGGTTTTTCCCCTTATAGGGTTTCCATGTACAAATAATTGTGTTATGTGTTGTGTATGTTATTTGTCTTTCTATTTCATGTATTAAACTTTACTAGTATTACAATTAATTGTTAAACTGTCTACCGACATTAAAGTTTGGTTTACCAGTATTATTCACTAAGTTTGGTTAAGTTACATTTGGGTTGAAATTAATAGACAACTGATTCACCCCCCCCCCCCTCTCTGTTGCCTCTGGGACCTAACAATTGGTATCACAGCTTAGTCCTCTTTTTGCAGAAGTTTAATAGCTTGAGGAGATCATATGTCTACTAACTATTTCAGGAAGGATAGTCTGAAGCTTGATGGAACCAACAATGTTATATGGAACATTGGGATGGAGACTCATCTGAATTGCATTGGAAAGGACAAATGGTATGTTATAAAGAATGGTTGTGTTGCTCCTGCTCAAGGTCAACCTAATCCACCAACCTTGGCTAAAGATGAGGAAAATGATTGCAAAGCAAGAGAAGCACTTTTGAGCGCATTGTCAGATCAGCAAATCATGGGATTATCAGACCGATCTAGTGCTAAAGCTATTTGGGACAAATTGGAGACATTGAATGAAGGTGATACCACAGTCAAAATTGCAAAAATGGAATGCTTTTGGGTCAAGTATGAAAATCTAAAAATGGAAGAAGATAAAAGGATTTCTGCTTTTATGGAAAGAGTAAATGAAATTGTTTTGGATATACAATGTTGTGGAGGTTCCTTAAGTGAAGATGAAATTATTTCTAAAGTTTTAAGAGCATTTCCACTAGCATATAAAATGAAAGTAACTGCTATTAATGAATTGCGACCAATGCCTAATGCATTAGTATCTAGAGACACGTTGGTTGGAAAACTTTTATCTTTTGAACTTGAGGAATTTGGTCCTATTGCTACAATTAAGAAAGATTTATCTTTCAAGGCATCTTTATCATCTACAGCATCATCATCATCATCTAAGAAATCTGATTGGAAAGCACTCTATACTAGAGAACTTGAAGAAATCAGAAGAGAGAATGAAGAACTTGAAGAGCTTGAAGCATTATTTGCAAGGAAAATGCCTAAAGGTCCAGTTGGAAGTAAGTATGAAGGTAAAGCACCATTTAAATGTTTTAACTGCAATAAAACTGGTCATATGGCATCTAGGTGTCCTGATAGACATGCAAGATTGAAAGAAGAGGCTAAAAGAACATATAAGCCTAACCCTGAATATCAAAGATATAGATTTAAGAAGAATAGAGACAAACCATGTTATTATGTTGATGAGGGAATAACTGATGATTCTGATGAGGAACTGGTAGACAATGGATGGGATTTTGTAGCTATAATAGAAGATCAACTGGCACATACTATTCAACTGGTAGAGTAGGCCCTGGCAGCTTAAATTGAAGAAAGGGATGAATGGATCATTGATTCTGGATGCTCACATCATATGACTGGTGATAAGAGTAAATTCTTAACCTTTCAGGAATACAATGGAGGTCTAATAAGATTTGGAGATGATAAAGTTTGTTTGATCAGAGGAAAATGAACTATATCTTTTGATGGTAAGCACAATACTAATAATGTTTACTATGTTGAAGGTTTGAAGCATAATCTTTTGAGTGTTGGTCAATTAGTTGAAAAAGGATTTCAATTACAATTCAAGAATGGTAAATGTAAAATCATGAATAGAACTGGTTTTGAAATTGCAACTGATAATCAGACTAGACGTAATATCTTTCATTTGAATAACAATGAGAAAGCATGCTTGATTGCACATATTGATGAAAGTTGGTTATGGCATAAGAGACTTTGTCAAGTAATTTTGATTGCATTATGAAGATCAGTACAACTAAGGCAGTAAGAGATTTACCTAAGATTATTAAACCTCTCAATCCAATATGTAAGGAATGTCAATTTGGAAAGCAAGTTAGAACAACTTTTAAGAGTATTCCAGAGAAATCCAATAATGTTCTTGACTTAATTCATACTGATTTATGTGGTCCAGCAAGAACTAGAAGTTTACAAGGAGATATATATTTTATGCTAATCATTGATGATTATTCTAGAATGTGTTGCATTACTTTTCTCAGGGAGAAATCAGAATTTTGGGAAATTCAAATTATTCAAAGTGATGGTAGAGAATGAAACCAGTAAAAAAGTTATGGTGATGGTTATATTGTTCACCGACACTTGGAATGACTTGCAGATTACTTGGTTATGTCGAAGACATTGTTTGGACACTTTGTTTTGGTGATTTGATTATTGGTACTATCAAGTTTGCATATTTGTTGTTACTGGCAAATAGGTCTAGGTTATGAACCGACAAGCATTAACAGCACGACACATTATGGAGATGATTGGTTATTATTGTAAATTCATTAAGCCAACATAATGCATCATATATTGATTCATTTGTAATTGATTTAATTGTAATATTCTTTATAAGCTGACCTACACATTTGGTCTTAGACTTTGGTATATATGTAAGATCTCATTTGTGAGATTGTATGTGTGGATGTGGAGGATATAGAAAAAGGTTTGTAATAAGGTATATGTGAATATAAGCAGATCTATACACGTAGACATCATTTAAAGGTTTAAGGAAGGTATGAAGAAGGCAAACAGAGCTTAATCGGTATTGAATCCAACATATGAAGATGTTATTTTGAGCAATACATTATCATTGGATTTAACCATCCAATCGTAGTCAATGTGACTCCCATTTTGTGATTGAGTAGTGAGCTCTAGGCAGTTGGCCTTTCTGCATATGCAGACCCCATATTGTACACACATACTATCTGTAGTAGTATCATCTGATTTTGGGTAAGTTTTCCCACCGTGTTTTTTCCCCTTACAGGGTTTCCACGTACAAATAACTATGTTATGTGTTGTGTATGTTATTTTTCTTTCTGTTTCATGCATTAAACTTTACCGGTATTATAATTAACTGTTAAACTATCTACCAACATTAAAGTTTGGTTTACTGGTATTATGCACTAAGTTTGGTTAAGTTACATTTGGGTTGAAATTAATAGATAATTGATTCACCCCCGCCCTCTCAGTTGCCTTCAGGACCTAACAAAATCAACGCGTGTGCTGAGGAAAGAAAGAATTAGGAATAGGTTTAGAATTTTGGGATAGTTTGAAGGTATGGGTGTACCCGAGGGTAGAATAGGATTCAAGGATGTGGAATAATGAATTGGATTGTTGGATGTTGGCTGATTTGGGGTCGTTAGCGTCGAGGGAGCATTGGCCCGCTACCGTGAGTTTATATTGACGGTTGTGGTCAGATGAGTTGGAGGTCTTAGCTTCTCTAGGGTGGCATTTTGTGGGCTGGTGGCTGAGGATTCAAGCTCATACTATGATGATGATGGATTTAGTTGAGAGGTGGGATAATAGATATAATACCTTCCATCTACCTACTAGCAAGATGAAAGTGACTCTTCTGGATGTATGCAAGATCTTGAAGATCCCCATTCGCAATGTCATCCCAGAGTACCATTTAGATGTAGCAGATTTTTACCTTCGAGAGGTTCGCAAGTATGAGACCTTGCTGATGTTGGATAGGAGTAGGATGCATTTGGGTAGGGCAATGGGTATTCGGCATATTCCTCATGTGGTACTGGTGATTTATGGATTATTGAGTAGATGAATTATACTAGATCTTGAAGGGCATGGATTTCCTATTGGATGGAGCAGGTGTCTTTATTTCATGGTACATGATGGCATGCAGTATGCCTGAGGAGCCATGATGTTGGCTCATTTATATCATGATATACATCTGGTGGTGTACAGAGAGTATGCTAGCTTGTCTATGGGAGTGACACTTCTCCATATTTGGGCTTGGGAGCATATTACGGTTACTCAGCCACTAGGTGTACAAGACAGGCGGGGTCATCAGCCATATATAGATAGGTATAGGGGCCTTCTACATTACACCGAGATAGGATCTATATAGTTTTAGCATCAGATCTTTGATGAGCTTATGCAGTTTACATGGTGGTCTTTTTTGGGTTGTGAGAGATGGAGGGGGGATTGGCAGTTACACTAGGCTAGAGTGGAGATGTGGATGTTTAGAAAGTCAGTATACATCATGGAATGTTATGCACCTTAAAGAGTAGCAAGACAAATCAGACAGGTTCAAGACATAGTGGGAGACATACCATTATATCCTCATATTACACGAGAGGTGAGATCTTGGGGCCTAACAGCGAGTCCATTGGAGGGCAGGACCAGTTTTCAGACAATGTCACATTTGATTTGGGATGAGCAACTGGGGATAGGAGAGGATCTAAGGATGATAGGGGGATATAGGAGTTGGTGTGAGGGGAACTTTCCAGTATGTCTTACCATTCTTGGGGTTTTGGAGGAGGATGAGCTATAGCCAGTAGTAGACCAGATAGTTGGTGGGGAGGATGACGGACCAGGTGAGAGAGTTGTGGTTGGAGTAGAGTGTGGTGCTTGCGGATAGTAGAGGAGGGTTAGGGTGGTATGGAGGAGGGATCCTAAGGTGGGAGAGGAGGAGGTAGGAGTAGTACCAGCAGGAGAGGTTGTTGAGGGAGGGGTTGGTAGGGGAGAGGATGTTGTACCCATGGATATTTTTGAGGCATGGGTGGAGGGCAGGGTAGGAGTATCATAGGTTGATCTTGACAGAGTATAGCATGAGAGAGATGTGACTTAGGTGAGGCTTCAGTCCCTCAAGGATGAGATATAGATAGAGAGAGCTGGGAGGGAGAGCCTGGAGGCACAGATAAAGCAGTTGCAGTGGGAGATAGAAAATTTGAGAGAGAGCCTCCATACAGTGAGGATAGAGGTAGATTCTTTAATAGAGGAAAGGGAGGAGTCTGAGCGGGTGCTAGAGGAGGCACAAGTAGGGATGGCTATTGAGGCCTTATAGGATTCTCTTCGTTGATAGGATGATGAGTTAGCGGAGCTATGAGGCCCAGTACAAAGGGTCGAGGCAGATGTGATACGACTAAGGGGGGAGAGGGATGCGGCCTATCAGATGTTAGTTCTTGCAGGGCTTGGGTAAATGTATTCTAACATGATGCGGTAGAGGGATAGGGTGGAGAGGGCAGTTTGGGAGGCAGGCTACTACAGGGGACTATACCAGAGAGAAGTACTTATGGCAAAGCGAGCAGCCTTGTACACTACGAGTGTGTGATCCCACAGGACATAGAGTCAATGGCCTACATAGAGTCAGCAGACTGGTCGATTGGTGGGTTTTAGGCCACCTAGAGGAGGGGGAGCAGGAGGAGTAGGAGGAACAGGTGGAGGAGGTGTAGAGGAGGGGGCTGGAGAGACACGAGGGAAGAGCTAGCTCCATTTTGGCTTGTGTATCATATTTTGACCCTTTTGGATGATCATTGTATTATGACAGACATGTTCATCTTTTTGAGCTTATATGCATATATATGATTTGGCGGCAGATGATGTGTGGTATTTTATTATGATGGACTTTATTTATTTTTGTGATGTGATTCATAGATGATGATTATGGATATGTTGTGCTAGCCTATTTGTGATGCAGGATGAGGGGTCATGTTTTTGATGTGTATATATGTCGTATATGCAGATGTATGATGGATATATAATGCAATAGTAGATGTAGATGTAAATGATTTATGATGAATGATTAATTAGCATAGATGCAATCTATATGAGGAATGACTATAATGTCACTTATATAGATATTGCAATGTAAAATCATTAATGCTATGCAAATGATATGATCTAAATGAATAATGAAATAAATGAGTAATGTAATGTAATCTAAGTGAATGAATTGATGTCATCTACTACGAATTGATAATGTGACTTAAATGATGTATGCAATGAAATCTAAATGAAATCTATGTGGTAAATGCTTTGTGAAAAATGAGAATTTAAATGAGTAGTGTAATGAAATGAATAGGTAATGCAACCTGGATGGACAGACAATAAGATCTATACAAATAATGCCACCTAAGTGGATAAAATGAATGAATAATGCAAAGAGGGAGTATTTTGGTAGTAATACAATGACCTTAGATATAAAATAGAAGAATATGGAATAGTAGGGAGGGGAATTGATGACTCCATGGGGTTATTAGATCAGGGCTTGATGGAGTGATGGTGAGGGTTGTGCACAAAAATGTGGAGAGCCAACCTACTTTGATATTGCCTTAGGTAACCTGCACCACTGATTATAGGAATTAGGATGTCATGAGAAACCCAAGGCGTGGACTGACTCACAGTCAAATAGGAATTCCTTACACATAGATATGCAAGTGTTGAGGAACACTGATATAAAGTTGTGGGTACGTGCAAGGAAACCCTCAAACACACTGATACCTCTTGTACATGAGAAGGTATGTGTTGATAAACACTAGTGCCAGATCGAGGGTTCATACAAGAGAGATCCAAAACATGCCATGCTATGAAAATATGTCCTAATATGCATCTATTTTAAACATACCTAGATATGGAAAATCCGAGCAGTCATAGATAGGTGTAGTCATAGGGCAAAAGATGCAAGTCTAAATGAAAAATCCCAAAAATCAAACAAGTCACTCATTCATTGCCAACAAACACCTCTTGCCAAGAGTAGGATTGGGATGGAGGACTAAATTGCCAGGTGAGGGAAGGATTCATCCCTAGGGCAAAGGATAGAGTGGGTGGACTTTTGGATTAGGCAAGTGATAAGATGACCTTGAAGATTAACTTGTGGACTTGGGACTGACCTCAAGACTTGATGAAGCTTGCATAGAGGCGCAAAAAGCTCAGTTTGATGGGACACTCCTTATTCATGATTTTGGTGAAGACTCATCATCATACGCATGATTTATTCCAAGGTGGGAGGGGTGGGGGGATGTCGAGATGGGTGAATTGGATAGTGAGGGTGATGGAGTACCGACCTGATAGACAATGGATCTAGATTATTTACTTTGGCGCCTGCATGGAGGTTTTTACCAAGGTACTTGCCAATAGCGCCACAAAGTGGTTTTCACTAATGGACGTTTTTTTTTTGTTGTTGTTGTTTTTTGTGTCACAAGGTGCCTGTTTACCAAGTTTTCACTAGAGTGACGGTCTTTTTTCTATTGGCATTCTACACTCTTATGAGAATAGTTGGTGTTGTCATTGATGGCAACCTTATGGCAACCTTCTGGTACTCATTTGTTAAAGCCATCGGCAGGCACCGACACTGACATAGACATCTACATACACCGGAAAACACTTCACTGGTAGTGGAAACAATGCATACCGGGACCCCAACCGACAGGGAATAAACTTTTGTTTATTGTATTTAATTGTAATTATCTTTTGTAAAGCCGACATGGAATATTGTAAAAGACTCATATATATGTATGAGATCTTATAGATCATTGTGTGTAGTAGGGAAGTAAGGTATATGCATTGAGAGAATATATAGATGATATTTTGTATAAGGAGATATAGTTGACAGTGAAGTTTTTGGTAATAGAATGAGCTTAAACCATTACTGAACTTGGCATAGTTGATGCTACTTTGAAGCAGTACATTGTATTGCATTTCATAATCCACTTTTGTAGTCAGTGTGACTCTTATTAAGAAGTGAGCTCTAGGTAGTTGGCCTTCCTGCATGTGTAGGCCCCTCATTGTAAGTAATATTTATTCATTGGCCAGTGAGTGAATATCGTGGGTCACAAATCCCACTGAGGTTTTTCCCACACTGGGTTTCCTTGTTAAACATCTTGTGTTATGGTGTGTTTTCTATGTTGTCTTTATTGTTCCTATTTATTGCATTAATTCTCATTTACCGATACACTGTTTTGGAATGCAAAGGTCTCAATAAGGTTAAATATTTTGTAAACCAGTTAGATACTGATTCAACCCCCCCTCTCAGTATCTTTGGGACTGTCATTAATCCTAACATTTTCAAGATCTTTTTCTCATTTTTATGTATTTTTCATTATTTTTTTATTTTTTTATATTTTGGCAATTGATGACTTTCTAAGGACTAGGCATAGAATCTTTTTAGGTGCATGATATTCATTGGATCATCCAGAGGATCTCCTTTAGTAGTTGCCAACTAATAGGCCCCTGATCCATATTTCATTGTGAATACATATGCTCCAAGCCAATTAGGCTCAAACTTGCCTTTCTTTTCTCTTTCTTGAAGGTTTTTCTGATTCTCCACAATGACAAGATCACCAACTTCAAATTTCTGAGTTCTGACCTTCTAGTGGTAGCTCATGCGTAGGTGATTATGATATACCTGAAGATGGTTCAAGGCCTTGAGGCACCTTTCATCCAATAATTCTAGCTCTTGTAGTCTGGCAATTCTGTATTCTTCATCTGGTGGGATATTTTGCAGCGACACCCTTAGAGAGGGGATATCGATCTCAAGCAGGAGGATGGCTTCAAAGCCGAAGACAAGGGAATAGGGGGTGGTGCCTATGGGTGTGCAGATGGAAGTATTGTAGTCCCACAAAGCAGGGTGGAGTTGGAGGTGCCAATCACTACCAGCTTCATTGACTATCTTTTTGAGGATTTTGATTAGGATTTTCTTAGAAGCCTCAGCTTGACCATTACCTTGTGGGTACTATGGGTGGAGAAGTGATGCTGGATGTAGAATTTCTAGCAAATTTCTTTAACATCTTGGTTTTTGAATTGTCTTCCATTATCTTTGATGATAACTTTTGGGATCCCATATCGACAAATCAAGTAGTTCGGGATGAATTTGGATATCTGCTTACAACTGGTGAAAGTATGAGGGATGGACTCTACCCACTTGGTGAAATATTAGGTAGCGGTGATAATGAATTTATGCCCATTAGAGGATGTAGGGTGGATTTTCCCAATGAGATCGATCCCCCACTGTGAAAAGGGCCAAGGTGTAATGAACAGCTGCAATTCTTGTGATGGTGCATGGATCTTGTCAGCATGTTGCTAGAAAGGGATGCATTTATTCACATAGTTATATGCATCTACTTCCATTTTAGGCTAGTAATATTATGTTCTCAAGAGCTTTTTAGCCAAGGTGATCCCACTTGAGTGTGCCCCACAAATGCCTTCATGCACTTCACGTAGTTCCCATTCAGCCTCTTGTTTATTTAAACACCTTAGGAGGGAACCATCGAAATGCCTTCTGAATAAGGTGTCTCCAAGGATAGTGTAACGAGCACATCGGTAGATGAAGGTTTGTTGTTGGGTTTTGGTAAGGTGTGGGGGAATGGTGTTATCTTTCAGGAAAGAAAAATTCTCTTGATACCAGGGGGATTTGGGACCAACAAGTTCACACACCATTTCGGATTTCTGTAGATCATATGCCAATATGAATAATTTCTCAACCAAGAACTCACACTTCTGACTATGTGTTGGTATCTAAAGGAGGGAGCCAATGGTGGCCATTGCATCTGCAGCTCTATTGTTTGCTCGTGGGACTTGATCAAACTTGATTGTTGTGAAGTGTTGCTTAAGATCTTTAACCATGCTATGATAGGGGAGAAGTTTGTCATCTTTTATTTGTTATTCATCATTGACTTGTTTTATGACAAGTTGGGAATCACCATAGACTTGTAATACCCTTATCTTCCATTGGATAGCCAAGTGTAGTCCCTGAATGAGTGCCTCATATTCTGTGATGTTGTTTGTACATGCAAAAGATATCTTGTATGACTTTGGGATACAATCTCCTTGAGGTGTGATCAATAGTATTCCTACCCTCGATCCATTTTGGGTGCAAGAGCCATCAAAGTACAACTACCATGTCGAGGATGTGGTGACGGTGATTATGAATTCATCTACCAATTTTGTAAGGATAGGATGGTCACCTAGAAGTGGAGCATCAGCCAGTTGGTCTGCAATAACCTATCCCTTGATTTCTTTTCTGTCTACATATTCAATATCAAACAAGCTTAACAACATGACCCATTTAGCAGTTCTTCCCATGAGGGCAGCTTTTGACAAGAGATATTTAAGAGGGTCAATCTTAGCAATCAGTTTTGTTTTGTTGTTTAGTATGTAGTGTCAGAGTTTCTATGTACTAAATACCAATGCCAAGCATGCTCTTTCAATGGGGGTATAATTGAGTTCATACCCCACTAGTGTTCGACTGATGTAATATATGGCATGTTCCTTCCCTTGATCATTTGTTTGTGCTAATAATGCCCCCAATGCCACTGTAGTAGAAGTTTGTGTACAAAATAAGAGGTTTTCCAAGAGTAGGAGGCATAAGAACTGGAGGTGACACCAAATATTCTTTGAGTTTTTCAAAGGCCTTTTAACACAAGCAGTCCCATTTGAATTTTGTGTCTTTGCATAATAGGTGTGAAAATGGATGGCATTTATCTGCAAGTTGTAAAATAAAACGTCCTAGCAGATCGTCCACATAGTCCTCCATAATTTTATGCAAGAGGTCATGAAAAATTGTTGTCATGGTACGCTGATATGTGGCTCCAGTATTTTTTAGGCCAAAAGGCATGACCCAGTAACACAAAGTCCCCCATGGTGTTGTGAATGCAGTTTTGTGTTGATCTTCTTCCGCAATCCTAATTTGATTATATCCAGAAAGTCCATCCATTAGTGATAGAATCTCATGTCTCATTGTAAGGTCAACAATCATATCTATGTTAGGGAGCGGGAAATCATCTTTAGGGAAAGCCTTGTTTAGATCTCAGAAATCGGTACAAATGCGGATGCCCCTAGCAGGTTTGCCAACAGGTACAATGTTAAACACCCATTCAGCATAGTCTATTGGTTTGATGAATTCTGTATCCAACATCTTTTGGAGTTCTTCTTTGACTAGGAGTGCAATATGTGGATGCATTTTGTGCAACTTCTATTTTACAAGTTTTGCATCTGGGTGGACAGCAAGATTATGAACCACCAAGTTAGGATCTAGACCTGGCATTTCAGCATAGGACCATGCGAAGTTGATTTTTGTCTCTTTGAGGAAATTGATGAAGTCTTTCTTTTCTTGCTCCGTGAGTGACTTGGCAATGAGCACATTTTTGGGAATGTTTTTGGTGCCCATATTGATACTGTTTGTTTCCTCTATTAACAAATTTGACCTATCTTGTGGAAGGTGACCAATGGTAGGGAGGTCAAGTCCCTCATCCTCAAGTGCCTTTTCTAGGTTTTCACTTTTGAATACACCCTTTGTTTTTACTTTTTGCTCATCCAAAGGTGCCTCGAAGAGCTTTTCACCTAGGGAATCATGTTTTTTCTTTTTATTATCTTTTTTGTGGCTAAGGGAATTGACCTGACTACCAAAGTATCCCTTTTCATGCAGTTGAATCTCGTGTACTTTGTTGCAGTCTTCCAAATTTTACATAGTCAGGAGAGTAATGAGAGCATTATCATCAACGCAGATATCTAAAGTGGGTTTGTCTCGTTGGCCCTAATCTATGAGTTTAGGATGGACAAGATGTAGCTCGTGTGAAATGGGAGGGGCTATGGGGGTGATGGTGTTGATGTGAGTGTCAAAGAAGATGTTTTTTTTGTATTCATAAGGAATTTCATTGAACTCCTCTTCATCTGAGTTTTTGATACCTAAAGAAGGGCTTGAAAGGGCACTAGTGATAGTAATCTTAGGCACTGGGGTGTACCCCAAGCCTCTGTTGTACTTGTAGGAGATAGGAGTTATGGGTGTTTTTCTTCCTTTCTCCTCAAGTCCCAAGTTGTGTCCTTTGTAACCCATTTTTTTTACTATAGCTGATGTTTTTCGATTCATTCTTTTAGGTATTTTTGTTGGGTCTTCATCTTCTTCCTAGTACAACCATGAAGAGATATTTGTTTCTAGGCTCTCCTCATCAAGTGGGCCCCATTGTTGAAAGGTGGTATCTTTGCATTGTATGATTGGTTTTTGATCTTTCTTGAGTTATTTTGGTTTGCCAAATGACTAAGGAGATAAGGGGAGGGTGCCTATTAATAATACATCCTCCAATTTGTATTCTCTATATCCATTATCCAAGATCTTGATTTGTGGGTCTGCTTGGGATGAGGTGGAGGCAACATTTGATGTGTCAGATGGTTGGTGAGGGTCTATTTAGTGGGCAATGATATGGATGCTTCCCCTCTAGGAGCTTGCAATATTGAAAAGGTTGTGAATCACTTTTGATAGTGATCTCTCTTCCGTTGAAGGGGAATTTGATGCATTGGTGATAAGTGGAGGGTACGGCTTGCAAGGAGTGAATCCATGGCCGACCGAGAAGGATGTTGTAGGGGAGATCAAGATCTAGGACTTGGCAAGGGGTTTCAATTGTGATAGGGCCCACTTGAAGAGGTAAGGTGATCATGCCTTTAGAAACTCTTTTTGTATCATCATATGCTTTTATTGTGATCCTTCTTGATGTATCTACCAGGTCCTGAGAAAGTCCCAATTGTTTTATTAACTTGTATGTGCATAAATTGAGTCTAGATTCACCGTCTATCAGGATACGTTTGACTTTATCTTTCTAGGTAAGGGCCTCGATGTACAAAGGTTTATTATGGTCTTCATCTATAGGAGCATCATTGGAAGTGAACACAAGGTGTTACTAGGTGACAAGGTTTCCAATGAGAGCTTGAAATTGGGTAGCATTGATATTATCGGGAACACGAGACTCACAGAGGGCTTGTTCCAAAATTTCCAAAATTCAAGGTACTACACCTTCAGGAGGTGAACTAAAAGTATTTGTTCCACATCAGTCAGGTATTGCATAGTCAAATTTTTGTTGATTGATGTGTTGAAGGATGCTACTCCTCAGGGGGAGCAGCATAATGGAACAGGGATGCTTGTGCCTCCACTTTGGCATTGTTGTCAAAGGGGGAGAAGGAGTGAAGCGGAAAAGATATTTGCAGAAAATGGGGAAGAAAATGTGAAGCGGAGAGATATCTTTGTATATTGCCATCAATGCCAAAGGGGGAGATTGTTGGCATTATGTGAGCCAATATGAGGACATAATGATATTGTATGTTGTCATTGATGTCAATATGTGATATGATGTGAACCGGCATATGTGATATGTGAGAAGAGAGAACCAGCATATGTGTGAACCGGCATATATGCCAAAGTGAAGCGGTATATTTGTTCAAGGTGAACCGGCATGTCAAGGTGAACCGGCATGTAGTTATGGGAATTTGCACATAGAAGCATTGTATGACTATCGGTTCATAGGTAGTTTCCACTTCAAGATTTTCGGTTGAAGTACCTCAAGCCTGTGTGACTCAATCGGTGATCTTTGTGTGATGAGTTAGCAGTATAACAGAGAACAGATCACGTTACCACGTAAGCCCTATGCGTGTGAAGGATCTTGCATGAAGAAGACTATCCCTATCCACCTTGGGAATGTGCGAAGTTTGTCAAATGGTGATAATACGTGATGGATTATCAGCCGCCATGAAATCGATGGATAATGGATGATGGAGAATGTCTTGAGATCGATTCAAGATTGTTGCATTTAATGTAGTATGATTCAATGGTCAGGATTGAACTGTTTGAATTGCTTAACCTAACAGGTTTAGGGTTTAGGGTTTTTGCTACCGACCTATCTGTTTCCTATAAGGTCGATGTTGTGTTTCTTTCTAAAGTTGTTGGAAAAATTTGTATGTGTGTATCCAAGGGAAGTGATACGTGATTCTTGCCAAACCAAAGGAGAGAAGAGATATCTGCAAAGTGAATGTGCAGAAGGTGAAGAGGAGCCAAAACAGATTTGCATTAGCATTAAGAGCTGTTACCAGATCATTATAATTCTTGTTGATCTTTAACCACTTCAACAGTTGTGAAATCCCTTAACAGGGTAGCCTTAATCAGCTTGATACAAATCCTTTAACAGGGTAACTCAAAATTATTGAGTTCTGGGAAGCTATAGAGCTCTGGAGATCCTTTAGCTATTGAGTTCTTGAAATCCTCCAACAAGGTAACCCTAATCAGGTTTAACCCTTAACCGGGTGATCCCTAACAAGATTGGTTCCTAGCAGAACCTATTGTAATGTCTTTAACCGGACAAGGCTCCTAACAGAGTGGACTTCTAAAGAGTTCAAAAAGAAGCTTGTGGGTATTCATCCCCACCGTGGTTTTTCCCAGTTGGTTTTCCACGTGAAAAATATGTGTGTCATGTGTGATGCTTTTATCTTGTGATGCTTTGTTATTACCTATTAAGCATATGATGGTTTTGTGTTTTATGCTTGTCTATAAAACATATTGAACTAACTATTGTGAAGATCTAATGATAGTTTACCTATTCATGCATGAGGGTGTAATGGTACTATAGTATTGAGCTAAGAGGAAGGCTAAGTGAGTAACCATTTATGATTGTTTTAGTTGTTCTAGGTCTTACCGGTTGCATTTTGTTTCAACTAGTGTCACTGCTTGCCAGTCATTTGGAGTATTTGCAGTCAAACCAGTTCTGGATTGTATTTTGTCTGTACTGATTCACCCCCCCTCTTAGTACCGGTTTGGTACTATTCATTCATCATTGAGTTATCAATTGGTATAAAAGCGCTCTAGGTCCTTTGTGTTGTAAGATTAACCACTTGAGGTAAAGATCCCAGTCAAATGATGAAGAGGGAAGGTCCAAAGTTTAACAGGGAAAATTTCGGTATATGGAAAGATAGGATGAAGATATTCATCAGAAGCATGGGTGCTCAACACTAGAGTTATGTTGAGAATGTCTATGTTGTCCCTACCAGTGCTCTCACTGATGACCAAAAGACAGAGATACAAGAAAATGGGCAAGTCATGGAAGCCCTTATTAGTAGTCTATCTAACATTGAGTTTATTGATGTTCAAGACAAGGTAAATCCCAAAGAGGTATGGGATGCTCTTGAAAATGTCTATGGTGGTGATGAACATGTAAAACAAGCTAAGGAAGAAAGCCTAAGAGGGAAGTTTGAAGATATGTGGATGGTTGAAGGTGAGACCATCCAGTAGTATGGACTAAGAATCAAAATAGTTGTTGGAGAAATCAAGAGTGCAGGTGGTAAAATAGAAGATTCCACTATGGTAAGCAAAGTCCTGAGATCCCTATTGTCGGTCTATGCAATAAGGGTTGCTGCTATTCAGGAGTTGAGATCAATAGAAAAGACTAAGGTATCCTTGGACTCCATCATAGCCAAGTTGATAGCCTATGAGCTAAATAATTTTGATGGTAGTGTTCAAAAGACTGAATTAGCTTTTAAAGCCTCTGCTATACCACCCAGAAAAGGAAAAGAAGATAGCACCAGTGGTGAACCTAGACAGAGTAGAGAAATGGATGATGAGGAGATTTTGATGGCATTTGAAGCTCTCCTTGCCAAGAAGCTTCCTAAAGGAACCGGTAAATACAAAGGTAAGCTACCTTTGAAATGCTTTGCTTGTAACCAAATAGGACATATTGCTATAAACTATCCTAAAGACGACAACAAGGACAAACTAGAAAGGTTCAGGAAATTCAAAGGAGGAAATCAAAGAAACTGTTTTGTGGCAGTTAATGAAGGTGTCACAAATGAAGAATCAAAGGATGAAGAAAATGAAGATATTGTGTTTGTTGCTGTCAAAGAAGATGTGTTAGACAAGAAGGCTCTTGTCTCCCGATTTGATAATTCCAATGAGTGGATCATTGACAGTGGTTGTTCTCACCATATGACTGGTGACTGGAGCAAGTTTCTATCCTTGGAGGAGTATGATGGAGGTGTGGTTCGCTTTGGCAATGATGCACCATGCATGGTCAAAGGAAAAGGGTCCATCTCTCTGAATGGAAAGAGCAGTGTTGACAATGTGTACTGGGTTGATGGTCTCAAACACAACCTTCTAAGTGTTGCCCAGCTGAATGATAGTGGCCTCACTCTGGAATTCAAGAATGGAGTTTGCAGAATCGAAGGAAAAGATGGTGAATTGGTGGCTACTGACATGTAGACCAAAGGTAAGCTATTTCATCTGAATGCAAATATAAGTACATGTTTTATGACTAAGTTTGATGATAGTTGGATATGGCATAAGAGACTCTACCATGTAAACTTTGATAACATTGTGAAGGCTAGTAAGATCAAGGTAGTTAGAGGGTTGTCAATGCTAAAAAAACCAGATAATACCTTGTGCAGAGAGTGTCAATTGGGGAAAATGTCTTCCTCAACCTTTAAAGGTAAATCTTTCACTGCTGACAACTTACTTGGTCTTGTGAATACTGATTTGTGTGGTCCTATGAAAACTAGAAGTGTGCAGGGTGATAGGTACTTCATGATTCTCACTGATGACTACTCAAGAATGATGTGGGTCACATTCTTGAAAGACAAGTCTGAAGCCTTTGTGAAGTTCAAAGTTTTCAGAGCATTAGTGGAGAAGGAAAGCGGTAAAAGGATCAAGTGTCTTAGAACTGATCAAGGAGGAGAATTCACTTCTGATGAATTCAACAAGTATTGTGAAGAATTTGGCATCAAGAGGCAACTATCTGCCCCTCGAACTCCATAGCAGAATGGCCTAGCAAAGAGGAATAACCAAACTATGGTTGAAGTAGCTAAAACCATGTTGATTCAAGGAAAGGTAGCTCACACCTTTTGGAGAGAATCGATGAGCACTGCAATCTACACAACGAACCAGGTACTCATCAAGAAAGGTAAGGACAAAACTCCTTATGAGTATTGGACCGGTAAGACACCTGTGGTTAGCTACTTTAGGGTATTTGGTAGCAAATGTTACATCAAGAGGAGTGAACATCAGGGAAAATTTGAAGCTAAATGCGATGAGGGAATATTCCTAGGATATTCCACCAAGAGTAAAGCTCTCAAGTGTTACAACAATAGGACTCAGAGAATTATGAAAAGTATCAATGTAAGAGTTGATGAATCCTCTAAGAAAATTGAGGAAACTAGCAATGAGCAAGCTGTAAATGAACCGGTTGCAACCTTCTGGGAACCGGTTGTCAGTCAACCAAGTACCAGTAACAATATTCCTAAACCGGTGAATGCTGATACCAATGAAGATGAGGATGAAGAGGAAAAGCAAGAAGAACCAGTCAAGACCATTCCTTGATATGTCAAGTTGAATCATGATCCTAAGCAGATCATAGGAGATAAGGATGTAGGAATCCTTACAAGAAGAAAGATTAGAGAAAACTCATGTATGATCTTTGAATTTGAGCCTAAATCATTCAAAGAGGCTCATAAAGATGAAGACTGGATCAAGGCAATGGAAGAGGAACTTGACCAGATAGAGAAAAATGATACATGGTCCTTAGTACCCAGACCAGAGCATAAAAATATCATTGGCACCAAATAGGTTTTTTAAAACAAGTTGAATGAGGATGGCACAGTGACTAGGAATAAAGCTAGATTGGTGTGCAAAGGATATGCTCAAGAAGAAGGAGAAGACTATGGAGAAACCCTTGCTCCTTTAGCTAGATTGGAAGGAGTTTGTATGCTTCTTACATATGCATCTTTTAAAAGCTTCAAAGTATATCAAATGGATGTAAAATCTGTATTCCTAAATAGTGTACTTGAAGAGGAGATGTATATTGAGCAACCAAATGGGTTTTCCCTATCTGAAGATAGTGACATGGTATGTAGGCCACATAAAGCCTTATATGGTCTAAAGCAAGCACCTAGGGAATGGTATGAGCACCTACATTCCCATCTTGTGAAGATTGGATTTGAAAGAACAAGTGAAGATAGAAATATCTACTTGAAGTTTGAAGGAGATCAGATCCTAATCTGTGAGGTTTTTGTTGATGACATTATCTTTGGTGGAGATGACAAGATGAGTCATGAGTTTGCTGATTAGATGAAGAAAGAGTTTGAGATGTCACTCATAGAGGAGATTAAGTTCTTCATTGGATTATAGATCCAATAGATGAAAGATGGAATTTTTATCACTCATTCCAAATATGTCAAAGAGGTGTTGAAGACCTTTGGCATGGAAGATAGCAAACCAGTTGGTGCACTGATGGTGACTGGTTGCAAATTGTCAAAAGAGGATGATTCTGCACTAGTTGATGAGAAGGAATACCGATCAATGATTGGTAAGTTGCATTATGTTGTGCATAGTAGACTGGATATTGCACATGCAGTTGGCCTTACTGCAAGGTTCCAGAAAAGTCCAAGAGAATCCCACTTGGTTGCAGTCAAGCGAATTCTTAGGTATCTGAAGGGAACAGTTGACTATGGATTGTGGTACCCATACAACAATGATTTCATTCTGAAAGTATTCATAGATGCTGATTGGGTAGGTAATGTGGATGACCAGAAAAGCACAACTGGTGGTGCATTCTTTCTTGGTAGTAGACTGGTCTCATGGATGAGTAAAAAGCAGAGTTGTATCTCTCAGTCTACAGTGGAAGCGGAGTATGTTGCATCTTTCATGAACTCCACTTAGACAATCTAAATGAAGCATGTTTTAAATGGCTTCAAAATCCCTGTATCTGAACCGGCAAGTGTATTCTGTGATAACACAAGTGCTATCAATATTTCAAAGAATCTGATTTTACATTCTAGAACCAAGCATTTTGAGCTTAAGTATCATTTCTTGAGGGAAAAGGTTCAGAATAAAGAGATTGCACTAGAACATGTTTCTAGTAAGGAGCAGTTAGCAGACATATTCACCAAGCCTCTCCCAAAGACTATATTTGTGCATTTAAGAGGTGAATTGGGGGTACTGCCCCTTCAGCAGGTGAACTAAAAGTATTTGTTCCACATCAGTCAAGTATTGCATAGTCAAATTTTTGTTGATTGATGTGTTGAAGGATGCTACTCCTCAGGGGGAGCAACATAATGGAATAGGGATGCTTGTGCCTCCACTTTGGCATTGTTGTCAAAGGGGGAGAAGGAGTGAAATAGAAAAGATATCTGCAGAAAATGGGCGAGAAAATGTGAAGCAGAGAGATATCTTTGTATATTGCCATCAATGCCAAAGGGGGAGATTGTTGGCATTATGTGAACTGATATGAGGACATAATGATATTGTATGTTGTCATTGATATCAATATGTGATATGATGTGAACTGGCATATGTGATATGTGAGAAGAGAGAACCAGCATATGTGTGAACCGGCATATATGCCAAAGTGAAGCGGTATATTTGTTCAAGGTGAACTGGCATGTCAAGGTGAACCAGCATGTAGTTATGGGAACTGGCACATGGAAGCATTGTATGACTACCGGTTCATAGGTAGTTTCCACTTTAGGATTTCTGGCTGAAGTACCTCAAGCCTGTGTGACTCAATCGATGATCTTTGTGTGATGAGTTAGCAGTATAACAGAGAATAGATCATGTTGCCATGTAATCCCTATGCGTGTGAAGGATCTTGCATGAAGAAGACTATCCCTATCCACCTTGGGAATGTGCAAAGTTTGTGAAACGGTGATAATACATGATGGATTATCAGCCGCCATGAAATCGATGGATAATAGATGATGGAGAATGTCTTGAGATCGATTCAAGATTGTTGCATTTAATGTAGTATGATTCAATGGTCAGGATTGAACCATTTGAATTGCTTAACCTAACAGGTTTAGGGTTTAGTGTTTTTGCTACCGACCTGCCTGTTTCCTATAAGGTCGATGTTGTGTTTCTTTCTAAAGTTGTTGGCAAAAGTTGTATGTGTGTATCCAAGGGAAGTGAAATGTGACTCTTGATAGACCAAAGGAGAGAAGAGATATCTGCAAAGTGAATGTGCAGAAGGTGAAGAGGAGCCAAAACAGATCTGCATTAGCATTGAGTGTTATTACCAGATCATTGTAATTTCTGTTGATCTTTAACCACTTCAACAGTTGTGAAATCCCTTAATAGGGTAGCCTTAACCGGCTTGATACAAATCCTTTAACAAGGTAACTCAAAGTTATTGAGTTCTGGGAAGCTATAGAGCTCTGGAGATCCTTTAGCTATTGAGTTCTTGAAATCCTCTAACAAGGTAACCCTAACCAAGTTTAACCCTTAACTGGGTATTATAGCCATCCCTTAACCGAGTGATCCCTAACAGGATCGGTTCCTAGCAGAACCTATTGTAATGTCTTTAACTCGACAAGGCTCCTAACAGAGAGGACTTCTAAAGAGTTCAAAAAGAAGCTTGTGGGTATTCATCCCCATCATGGTTTTTCCCAATTGGGTTTCCACATGAAAAATATGTTTTTCATGTGTGATGCTTTTATCTTGTGATGCTTTGTTATAACCTATTAAGCATATGATGGTTTTGTGTTTTATGCCTATCTATAAAACATATTGAACTAACTATTGTGAAGATCTGATGATAGTTTACCTATTCATGCATGAGTGTGTAATGGTACTATAGTATTGAGCTAAGAGGAAGGCTAAGTGAGTAACCAGTTTATGATTGTTTTAGTTGTTCTGGGTCTTACCGGTTGCACTTTGTTTCAACCAATGTCACTGCTTGCCAGTCATTTGGAGTATTTGTTGTCAAACTGGTTTTGGACTGTATTTATGGGGCCGAACCCACTATGTTTATACACAATGGGCAGCACGACTCGAGTCACCACTATGGCTACCCACAGTGGGCGGCATGGGGGCTGTCACTATGGGCAACCAAAGTGGTCAGCTCGGGGGCCTCCCACTGTGGGTAATCATAGTGGAAGGGCACCTGGGCTGCCACTATGTTTACCCACAGTGGGCAGTAGTCGGTCACCACTCTGGGTAACCATAGTGATGTTTTGAGGTGCCCACCACCAGCGCTCTAACTGCCCTTCCCTAAAACACTCTGCCACTTCTCCTCCATGGCCGCCGCTCCCCCTTGGCCCTGCACAGTAAGGAAAAAAAAAAAAAAAACCCTAACTCGGTTAGGGTTAGGGTAGCATGAAAGAAATAAGAAGAGATTATAAAATGTAAGGGTCATTTTATAATATATTTTAGTTAGGGTTTTCATGGATATTTTATAATAATGTGAAAAAAAAAAAAAAAAAAAATATATATATATATATATATATATAGAGAGAGAGAGAGAGAGAGAGTTAGAGTTAAAAATTTGAGTGTATAGGCCAAATGGTAGATTAATTATGTTATTAGGTGTTTATATTATATATATGTTTTTATAAACATGTATCTTTTTAAAAAAAAGAGAGAAAACTCATAAAGAAAGAAAAGGGGGGAAACCCTATTCAAATTTTGAATAGGGTACCCCATGTTTGTTTGGGAATTAATTGATTAGTTTTAAATTCATAAATTGTATAAATTTAAATATATATATATATATATATATATAAGAATTTATAGGGTAAATTTAAATATGATGTTTTAAATTTTAATTCTTTTGAAGCTTTTTAAGTTAGGAAATTATAACGATTTTTGTAAAGTTCTTTGGTGATAGGGGAATTATAGAAGTACACCTAAATTTAGGCTTGACGAGAATAAACTTTATAGGGCAAAATTTATTATGGATTTATTTAGTCCTTTAGTCAGATTTAATACACATTATAATTATTGTTAAATTGAAATATAGGTGTTTTAAAAATCGAAGTGCTAGAGATAATTTAATTAATTCCTACAACGATTAAAAGATAAATTGAGACTGATAATATCTCTTATCAATTTAATTAGAGATTTTTGCGTAAATGAATTTATTTAATTATTGAATGGTGGGATAATAACAATTTCTTTGGAAGAGGATATCATGGTGGAATTGCATATATTCAAAAATAAGTCCAAGACCTTGATCTTGCGAACTCATTTAGCCTAGATGGAATCTTATACTACATAAAGCAAATAACATTTTAACGTTTGACACTTCAATTTTCAATTGCTCGATTAATTAATATTATTACATTAAAATCATATTAATAATTCATTTTATAGATGCAAGATTTAATCAAGTTATAAAGGAAGGATGAATTATCCTGGATGGAGGAACTTGTTAGGAGATAAATAATTATTATTGAATCAAGTAATTATATTAATGTCTATTTAGTAGAAGTTGATCTAATTAAGAATTATAATTTGCAACTGTAATAAAAGGAACATTTGATGTGAACTTATTATTGTCCTTTAAAAATCATTTTGTTCTGTTTGATTATAGGAGTTATCGTAAACTGATATGTTAGGAATATCCCGACTTTGTCGTATAGGAGTTTTATAGAAACCTAAGGCTTCTAGATAATTTTGTTCTATTCATCACTCACGTTAGAAAAATGTTTTATTATAATTTAAGATTCCGCTTGGAACAACTTGTTAAGTTGTCACATCTAATTAAACATGGTTTGCATATAATTAAGTGTATCAAAAAAAAAATTGTCATGTGTGTTTTTACCCAAAAGTTTGGGCATGACAAGGAGCAGCCACTGTCTGGACTCATTTTACATTAGTTACACCACCATTGACTACGTTCTTGTATTTGGACTAGAATTTTGGTTTATAGTTATGATAAGAGGAGGAATTTTGACTTGATCTTTGGTAATGTTTCAAGGTTCTCTCCTCTAACAAGACACGTTTGAGGGCTAGGCCCTTATCAGTCAATTTTTGGAAAGATTTAATACATTGAGATGTTAAAGGCCTTGATAGTTCAGGCACCAAATTCTTTTGAAATAATTCAATTTGGTGTTGTTCTGGCATGTCCCCTTGGAATTTCTTGATAAGGTGTCACCATCTTTGCAAGAAGTTAGAAAATTTCTCTCCAAGCCTTTGGTTCGTGTTACACAGGTCCATCATGGAAACATCATTAGCCATGTTGTAGGCATAGTGAGCCATAAACTTCTTTGCCAAGTCTAGGAAGGAGATAATGGAACCTCATGGTAAGGAAGAGAACCATGCAAGGGCATCTCCTGTGAGACTCTTAGGGAAGAGTCTTCAAAGGTATAGGTCACTATAGGAGACTTCTTGACATAGGATGTGAAATTCCTGAACATGGTTGCGGGGATCCCCTTTGCCCTCATACTTCGTGAACTTAGGGATCTCAAACCTTGGGGGGTATGGTGCAACTGATATGGATGGGTCATAAGGACAAGGACAAAATTCCTCAAATAAGTAAGGTTTCCTTCTGTTACTCCCTTCTTTCATGTCCTTGATGATGTTTTTCATGTCCTAAATTTCTTTAATAAGGTCTTGTTGTGCATTTTGGACATGATGAATTGTGTTTGCCCCTAGAATCAGATGAGTCATGGAACATCCACCACCACTAATGTATTGATATGATGAGGAGGTGGGGATGTGAGATGTGATGACTGATGTCACAGGGACTTGAGTGACAGTGGGTTGCGACCCGCAAACTGTTGTGACAGGATTAAGTGAGGCTTGAATGAAGTTAGCGACATTGTTAATGGGAATGGAGGTTTATGGAATAGAAATGTATGGTCGGGTAGAAGAAGATGGTATAGAGGCATGTTGGACAATAGACAATATCTAATTTGATAGTGGTATAGATTGTAAGAAGGAAGAAGGCAGAATGGAGACTACAGGGACAGATGTCGCGAGTGCTATTGATTGGGGTTGAATGATTGGTGGGGCCACAATTGATTGAGTTTGAATAATGAGTGTGGTGGTATGAGTGGGAGCAAGGTCTCCTTGTGTTTGTTGAAAAGAGTGGATTTACCAAAATTAGGTGGGATTTGAGCTCCATTTTTCAAGGAGATTCTTTAGAAGTGCACTAGGATTGTATTGGATAAATTTCTCCAACATCTCTTGATTATAAGAGTCTGCTAGTAAAGTTTGCACTTTCGGAGAGAGTTCATCTTGGTCGACCATATTAGAATTTTGTAGTTGATTTTGAATGCTAGGTTGCACACTTTGTGTAGGATCTTGTGTAGGATCTTCATATAAGACACTGATGTCTAGCATACCATATTGTTGTTTGGCCATCTTTTTCTTTTGAGATCAAGTTGTGACCATACAAGAATAACCTTAGAAAAGATTTATTGAAGAAGGAAAAAAATTTTATGAGAGGACTTAGCAAGGCTCTTGGATTTTAGGATTTGAATTTGATGAAAATGGAATTTGTTGATTGCTAGGGTCCTTGGATTAGGACATATATTTGACTAGGATTGCACCTTAGTCCTTGGATG
Organism: Cryptomeria japonica; assembly: GCF_030272615.1. NCBI lineage: Eukaryota > Viridiplantae > Streptophyta > Pinopsida > Cupressales > Cupressaceae > Cryptomeria > Cryptomeria japonica. Next base: position 830,855,019 of record NC_081409.1, read on the forward strand.
AGGATTTTAGGTGGGGAATGTTGATGAAACCACAAGTGATGTAATGACCAAGATGGGTATAATTTAGACCTTAGAGTGATGATCAAATCCTTTCTTCCACTAAGGGTTGACTAATGACCCTAAGTAAAACAAAGATGTGAGATAAGAGTCTTGATTGACTCAAAGGACAGGGAAAAGGTACTTGGAGAGGATTATTCTTTAGGAACAAAGCCATGTGATTGATTGATTAAGGATGAGGTCTAAATGAAACTTCACAAGGCCAAAGCACAAAGCCAAGTGATTTATTGGATTAAAGGATGATTTGATTTGGATTTGAGAATTGATTTGATAATTGAAGGTGATTGATTTTGTGATCAATTGATGTGCCAAGTCCTTAGGAAAATATTGAGGATGATTGATTGAAGAGGGATGATAGTGATGATTAGAAGAAATTTGGTGACTAGGCTATCCTTGGCATGGACATGACTTAATAGATGATTGGTTTGAATGGAAAGTTGTATGAAGGGATACAACCACCTTGATTTTGATGATAGTTGGTGTTAAAAGACAAACTAAACCTTGATGGAGGGCACAAACTCTTAATTAATCACTAGCATCAACCTCATTGGTATGACCATGGACATAATCGTGGTAATGATGCAAGAAGGTCCTATGTTTAAGCAAGAGTTTGCGGTTTGTTTACCAAAATTTCTGACTTCTAATAAGTTGTGCTTGTGTGAGCTTCTTCTTCTTGATAGGTTAGTGGATTTACTTCTTAGGATGCTTATACAACTTGGGTTTATGAACCATGAGACGAATGGAGTTTTGACACAATTGGGACTTTGTGTGGAAGGTGACTAGGATATGACTTGGGTTTAATCTACTCTTGGCAAGTAAGTATCAAGCAAATAAAACACAATAATCAAATGAATTTTAGCTCAAAGACACTCATGCTCATATAAAACAATCTTAAGGCTAGCAAGGACAATAGTCATTGGATCCCAATTGGTTTCCCAACTATGCTTACCCAGATCGGACACTTAGATGCTTGACCCCACTAGCTCCCCTCCATGACACTCACTTTTTCAGGGCATCCAAGCATCAATTCCCATGAAAACTCCCCATGGTGAACTTTGTGTCTCTACTAAGGGCCGAAAAATTATGGGTGGCTTCGGAGGTCTGACCTCTTGCACTAATGCCTAGAATGTTTTTGGCCACTATGCAGAATGTGTTTAATATGGTTTCCCGTTAGGAGCTACCCTTCGTAGTTGTGCAAGTGCAATTGAGGCCTATAGCCCAATGAAGCACCAAGAATGTAGTAGTCACACAAGCATGATTGAGATCTCTAGGATCCTACTAAGTATCCAATGTAAGGGGGTGAAGTCCTCAATTTATAGGATGAGAGGAGGAGAAATGGAGGGCTAGGATTGACCCAAGATGGAGGGTTAGGATTTATTGTGATCCCACACAAGGCCCAAGAGGAGATGAAAAGACAAGTGTGGAGACCAAGAGATATTCCTTAAAGGTATTTCTTGTCTCCACACTCCTCAAGGGTCATTGGGAAGACTTCCCAATGTGCCTAGGGAAGAACAAGGAATAAAATATTCCTTGAGGGATGGGTATGAAGAATTAAAAATTATTCAAAAAGGATGTTCATAGGGATTGGAGGAATAAGGAGGAATTAAAAATTCCTTGGAGGATGGGATGCCTAGAGGAATGTGAGATTTTGAAAATATCACATTCACCTAGGAAAAGAGCATTTAAGGAAGGTGGTTGGATGAAAGGGACAAGGAATTGACTTTGTAGCTAATCATGATGATTAGCCACTAGAAATTCATTAGGAGAGGGATTAGAAGAATGATTAGGTGGGATTAGGGTAGATAAGATTTGTAGGAGGATTTGACTAGGAGAGAGAATGAGTGGAGGGAATTAAAAATTAGAAGAGTAATGCTAAGTGAGTTTAGGGAACTTCTAGAATAATTCATTAGGTTAATGATGGATTAGAAAAAAGGTGATTTGTAGGAATCACCTAAATTAATTAATTAATTGAGATTAATTAATTAAAAGGAGGAATTTGAGGAGACTTAATATTAGGGATTTTTAAAAGAATAAAGGTGGACTGATTTATTAAATCAATCAACAGACTATAGTGACAAAATTAATTATATTTAATTAATATTGAGGAGGAATAAGAATTGGCACAATTAATAAATTAATTATGTGAATAACTTTAAAATAATTAAAATAATTATTTTTGAGTGTCTACAATACCCTCTCATCCAGCAACACCATGCATCGATTTTGGCTTACATATTTCTAAACTGGTTTTCTGGCCAAAAAGCAATTCAAACTTCAGGTGGTTAGGGTTTCTTCATCGACCTAGATGCAAACCAAATCCAATCAGATTTCCTTTCAGAGATAGACCTCCTACAATGGATCAATCAACCCCACAAATTGTGCAGCTTCCAATACACATTTGCTAAGTTTAGCAAACACGACTCCTTCTTCAGTTTGAACTTGTCAGACACCTATGAATCGATCATGCAGATAGCTTCACTTGTCCTGATTATCACCTGGATAAATGGCCTCGGTCATGAAGTCATCCAATCATATCTTTATCCTCTGATTAGTCTTGAGCCACACTCTTCTACACCTTGACCCATGAAACACGCTATCGACATAAATATGAACTTGTCACCATCTACCTCACCAATAACACATTCACCAACCTATGTGTGCATGCCACTTCACCTCCACGTGTCCTCTTTGTCAGCATCTACCTTTTCTAGGTCATCTGTGTTGGTTTGGATGGGATCACTGACCAACTCCATTACCAGGTTCATCTACCAACTCACTAACCTTGTCGATTATACCCTAACCAGTCTGTCATCACCTTGCACTTGGTATCTCTTTCAATGCAGCACCTTTTCTAGTTGCCAAACATATCAATCCACCATGTGCTCATCTTTGTCAAGAATTATCACATCACTTAGCCTCTTTTCTCTCTTACTGGTTCTCATGCCTACCTATAGGCACCTTGATGACACCATGTCATCAACCTTCAACTATTTCCATCTGAGCCATCTTCATCCTAGTTTCACTCTCTATCAGTAGCTGCTCAACCTTTCCTTCTTCTTCATTTGACCATTTCATCTCTTAACCGGCTTGTCAAGTGACAAACCCATCACTTCTTTACTCTTCTTTTTTTTGTTCTAGTAGCATATCATGTCTTCACATGCTAATCTGGTGCACATCCCTAATCTCATTCACTTAAGGTAACTTAGTGTTTCACCTATTCATCTAGTGTGAAGTTTCAATCACCTTCCTTTAACTCTTTTGTCTTATCTTCAATACTATGATGCATTCTATGCATAATAGGAGATACGCTCCACTTACCCGTGGGAGTGGATCCTTTCCATCTTTTTTTTGCAATGCATCAATGTGGCTTCCCTATTTGAGAAGCATATCTTCAAATGGGCACATGTGATCCAGTTGGGCACACTCACTGTCAGTCTTCTCTTCAATTAGTGACTGCATCTTTATCTGATGGGAGTCCTATTATTTGACATCCACACAGCATATTGGTGACCAGCACATACTTCTCCTCCAATGTTGATGTGATTCTTAATAACATTCCACCTCTTCATCACAATCAACATCCAAGCATCTTGCTCACCCTGCTTGTACACTAGTCATAAGATTTTTGGTTGGAAACCACTTACTTTGTTGACTTATCTTCTCCATGTCAACACATTCTCACCGGTTAGCAACCCTACACTATCAACACATCATTTACTAGTTGATATCCTCTCCTTACTAGTGACAGACTATACCGGTAACCTGCTAGACTAGTTGACATCAATGACTGCACAATGGAAACCATTAACTACATTCCCATATTGGTTACCTTTCTATACCCGTTGACATCAATGACAACACAATGCTAACAATCTCCCCCTTTGGCATTGATGTCAACTCATGTAGTATCTGGCATATTACATAATATCTCTCCCCTTTGTGTGATCCATGGTTTCTCACACATGTAGTCTACGGAATACTACATAATCTTTCTCCTCCTTTGACAACAATGGTAAAGGGTGATGGTATGATGAAAGAATAAGAATCCGGTCAACTACTGAAAGGGGGGTGAATCAGTAGATAGAAAAATTGATACAAACCACCAATCTCAAAATCAATCTCTCAAAGTAAACTTAGAACTATCAATGCAATATCACTGTCAAGATAAAAACTCTTAAGATAAACCAGTTGACTATTACAACAAATTAACAGTAAACAACTTCAAACTCATAAACATCCAAATGTTTTTACTTATGCAGTAAAACTTCATTTCACAATATTTTTGGTTATCATGACTTATCAAAGTGGATTAAGTAGTTAAGAAAATCAACCATAAGAACATAACCACAAAACATTCACCACTTAACACAATATTTTTGACATGGAAACCCAAATGGGAAAAACCATAGTGAGATGAGACTCACAAGATAACCATCTAAACTCTTCTGAAGTTTGCCCTATTAGGAGCCAAGCCTGTTAAAGCTTTACAAAAGTCCTGTTAAGAACAAATCTTGTTAGGGACAACCCGGTTAAAGGATTGACTATAATGCCTTGTTAGAAGCAATACCCTGTGAGGAGTAACCTTGGTAGAAGATTTCAAAATCCAAGCTAATGGATCACCTTGTTAGAGGATTTGAATAGCACTACACTTGGTTGTTCAGATCCTTTCATGCTCGCGCTAAAACACAACAACTAAGAAAATTTTTTTAGCAATTAGGCAAAAAATTCAAATGTTTTCCAATTTTTAAAGTTGGGTGGGATTATGAGACACGGTCGTGCTGATACAGATTCACCCACGCTGAAACGCGAGCGTACGTTCTGAAAAAGGATAATACAGTTAGTAGAATTCAAAAAAATTCAAAAATTTGATTTTGAGCGGGGATCCAGTAGAACGCCTGTGCTATTTGCAGGTCACTCATGCTGAGCCGAGAATACTTAAAAAAAATGTTTAATTAGTAAAACTAACAAAAAAAAATTTCTTCCTACATTTTTTTTTTGATTTTTTATATATTTGACTCTTAACAACAAGATAAAAAAAAGAAGGATGAGAAATAAAAAGATTGTTAGATTAGGCAAGAAACTCTTAAATCGGATGCGATGTTCCAGAAATGCTCACGCCAATGTGGAGACCTACAAGGAAGCGAGAAAAGAAATTTGAATATGGAGTGCTCACGCTGAAATGCCTTTCACTCACATTGATCCTTGGTTGGTTGTGCTAATTTGTAGGTGATCGCAATGTTCTGATACCTGCAATAAAAACTCAAAAAAAGAGCTCAAAAATATTAAATTTCAAGGACGTGGGTCCCACAAGGCATGCCAAAATGAACCAAGGGAAAACTCTTGGTTGCAGGGTTAGATTGAATCAATGAACAAAAGACATAAAACAACCAAATAACAAAATATGAAACAACCTTTATACCTGGCCAAGAGAGTACTGTTGTTCCTCTGATTCAAACTCTTATTGAAGCCAAGAACACACCTCTTCCTAGCTTGATATGATCGGTCCAATAGGAATGATATGGTTAGATCTCCAATATTGTGCACAAATGATATAGGATGGATGGATGAGGAAGGTTGGATTGATGATCAAATGATGAAATAGCTAAGTATGGATGAATGCAAATTTTGGTATAGTAAGGGTATGAGGATGATTTCTTGGGAACAAAATAGAAGCATGGATTTACTAAACTTGGAGATGAGATGTAAGGGGGTGGTGTCCTCAATTTATAGGATGAGAGGAGGAGAAATAGAGGGCTGGGATTGACCCAAGCTGGAGGGTCAGGATTCCTTGTGAGCCCACACAAGACCCAAGAGGAGATGACAAGACAAGTGTGGAGACCAAGAGAGATATGCCTTATAGGCATTTCTTGTCTCCACACTCCTCAAGGCTCATTGGGAAGACTTCCCAATGTGCCTAGGGAAGAACAAGAAATAAAATATTCCTTGAGGGATGGGGATGAAGAATTAAAAATTATTCAAAAAGGATGTTCATGGGGATTGGAGGAATACGGAGGAATTAAAAATTCCTTGTAGGATGGGATGCCTAGACAAATGTGAGATTTTTTATTTTCACCTAGGAAAAGAGCATTTAAGGAAGGTGGTTGGATGGAAGGGACAAGGAGTTGAATTTGTGGCTAATCATGATGATTAGCCACTAGTAACTCATTAGGAGACGGATTAGAATAATGATTAGGTGGGATTAGGGCAGATAAGATTTGTAGGAGGATTTGACTAGGAGAGAGAATGAGTGGAGGGAATTAAAAATTAGAAGAATAATGCTAAGTGAGTTTAGGAAACTTCTAGAAGAATTTATTAGGTTAATGATGGATTAGGAAAAAGGTGATTCGTAGGAATCACCTAAATTAATTAATTAATTAATATTAATTAATTAAAAGGAGAATTTGAGGAGACTTAATATTAGGGATTTTTAGAAGAATAAAGGTGGATTGATTTATTAAAGAAATCAATCAAGAGACTATAGTGACAAAATTAATTATATTTAATTAATATTGAGGAGGAATAAGAATTGGCACAATTAATAAATTAATTATGTGAAGAACTTTAAAATAATTAAAATAATTATTTTTAAGTGTCTACAATACCCTATCGTCTAGTAGCACCATGCATCAATTTTGGCTTACATATTTATAAATTGGTTTTCTCACCAAAAACCAATTCAAACTTTAGGTGGTTAAGGTTTCTTCATCAATCTCAATGTAGATGAAATCTAATTAGATCTCCTTTCAGAGATCGACCTCCTGCAATGGATCAATCAACCCACTAATTGTGCAGCTTCCAATACACATTTGCTAAGTTTAGCAAACATGGCTCCTTCAGTCTGAACTTTTTAGACACCTATGAAGAGATCATGTAGATAGCTTCACTTCCCCTGATTAGCACCTAGATACTTGGCCTCGATCATGAAGTCATCCAATCAGATCTTTATCCTCTAATCAGTCTTGAGCCACCCTCTTCTACACCTCAACCCATGAAACATGCTATTGACATAAATGTCAACTTGTCACCATCTACCTCATTGATAACACATTCACCAACATGTTCATGCATGCCACTTCACCTCCATGTGGCCCCTTTGTTGGTATCTACCTTTGCTAGGTCATCTGTGTTGGTCTGGATGGGATCAATGACCAACTCCATTACTGGGTTCATCTACCGGCTCACTAACCCTATCAATTATACCCTAACCAGTCTGTCATCACCTTGCACTTGATATATCTTCCAATAGAGCACCTTTTCCAGTTGCCAAACATATCAATCCATCATGTGCTCATCTTCGTCAAGAAGGATCACATCACTTAGCCTATTTTCTCTCTTACCAGTTCTCATGCTTACCGGTAGGTGCCTTGATGACACCATGTCATCAACCTTCAACTATTTCCATTTGAGGCATCTGCATACTGGTTGTACTCTCTATCGGTAGCTACCCAACCTTGCCTTCTTCTTCATTTGACCATTTCATCTCTTAACCGGCTTGTCAAGGTGACAAACCCATCACTTCTTTACTCTTCTTTTTTTTGTTCTAGTAGCATATCATGTCTTCACATGCTGATCTAGTGTACATCCATGATCTCATGCACTTAAGGAAACTTAGTGTTTCACCTGTTCATCTGGTGTGAGGATTCAATCACCTTCCTTTAACTCTTTGGTCTTATCTTCAATACTATGATGCATTCTATGCATAATAGGAGATAAGCTCCACTTACTAGTGGGAGTGGATGCTTGTCATCTTCTTTTTGCAATGCACCAATGTGGCTTTCCTATTTGAGTAGCATATCTTCAAATGGGCACATGTGATCTGGTTGGGCACAGTCATTGTCAGTATTCTCTTCAATTGGTGACTGCATCTTTATCCGGTGGGAGTCCTATTGTTTGACATCCACACAACATACTATTGACCTATACATACTTCTCCTCTAGTGTTGATGTGATTCTTAATAACATTCCACCTCTTCATCACAATCAACATCCAAGCATCTTCCTCACCCTGCTTGTACACTAGTCATAAGATTTCTAGTTGGCAACCACTTACTTTGTTGACGTATCTTCTCCATGTCAACACATTCTTACCGGTTAGCAACACTACACTGTCAACACATCACTTACCAGTTGACATCCTCTCCTTACCAGTGACAGACTATACTAGTAACTTGCTAGACTAGTTGACATCAATGACTACACAATGCCAAGCATTAACTATATTCCCATACCGGGTGTCTTTCTATACCATTTGACATTAATGACAACACAATACCAATAATCTCCCCCTTTGGCATTGATGTCAACTCATGTAGTATCTAGCATACTACATAATCTCTCTCCCCTTTGTGTGATCCATGATTTCTCACACATATAGTCTATGGAATATTACAAAATCTTTCTCCCCCTTTGACAACAATGGTAAAGGGTGATGGTATGATGAAAGAATAAGAATCCGGTCAACTACTGAGAGGGGGGTGAATCAGTAGATAGAAAAACTGATACAAACTTCACCAATCTCAAAATCAATCTCTCAAAGTAATTTTAGAACTATCTATGTAATATCACTATCAAGATAAAAAATCTTAAGATAAACTAGTTGGTTGTTACAACAAATTTACAGTAAACAACTTCAAACTCATAAACATCCAAATGCTTTTACTTATGCAGTAAAACTTTATTTCACAATGTTTCTAATGATCATGACTTATCAAAGTGGATTAAGTAGTTAAGAAAATCAACCATAAGAACATAACCACAAAACATTCACCACTTGACACAATATTTTTGACGTAGAAACCCAAATGGGAAAAACCACGATGAGATGAGACTCACAAGATAACTATCTAAACTCTTCTTAAGTTAGCCCTATTAGGAGCCAGGCCTGTTAAAGCTTTATAAAAGTCTTGTTAAGAACAGATCCAGTTAGGGACCACCCAGTTAAGGGATTGACTATAATGCCTTGTTAGAAGCAATACCCTGTGAGGAGTAACCTCGATAGAGGATTTGAAAATCCAAGCTAATGGATCACCTTGTTAAAGGATTTGAATAGCACCAAGCTTGTTAGAGCTTACCCAGTTAGGGGATTTCAATTCTACTATAATTTTTAGAAAACAACAGGAGTTTGTTGATCTGTTTGAATAACACTACACTTGCTTGTTCAGATCCTTTTCATGCTCCTATCTACCTTTACTCAAACTGCATATACATCATCTAGTTCAACAACTACACACACAACTAAAACTTTTCCAACTCTTAAACTAAACAATTCATCGACCTTATAAACAAATCAATTAGGTCGGTAACACATCAAAAACCTAATTCTCTCATAAATAGAGATTACAAACAAGTCAATTCAAGTATGACTGTTGGATTATATAGCAATCTTTGCACATCAATCAAGAAAACCTCAACCAATCCTTGATCACCACTTCATCAAACTTAGTAACTCATCACGCACTTTGCATTACATGCAATATACTTGCTCATTCCCTAGAAAAAAATTGTTTCACCAATGCACCAAGATCACTAGAGATTCTTTTCATACAATAATCATATGTGGCATAATCATTACCGGTAATCATCATATCATAAACCAATATAACCAATTCACAAAACTTAATCAGTTAGGGTTTATCAAAAACAATAGGTATGGTTTACCTATTCAACTCTACATTATACAAACTTACTTATTGGTTATTGTTTCCTTCACTTAGCTCTTCCTACCGGTTACAAAATAATATTATAACAACATCAACAATATCATTACTGGTTCATTGACATCAATGAAAACATAGCATATCATTAATGCAATCTTCATGTAAATGCTAACAATCTCCTCCTTTGGCATTGATGGCAATACAAATATCAATACCATTGATTGCAGTGAGGTGTGATTGTGAATAGGAATCCTAGTTTACATTACCAAGTATTCACCTTGTCTTTCTTCTCTCCGCCAATCATCCAAATCACATAGTTCTTCTCCCCCTTTGACAACAATGCCAAATTGAAAGTAAAACATGTAATGTCAAATTTAAGTGTTCAGCATCAACAACCTGCAACTTGATGCTTGCCCTGTGGAATAACTCCACTTCTACACCAATCCTTTTGAAAAATTTTGTAAGTAGCTCTTAGGCTGATGTAATCTACATCATGCTCAATTGACCTCATGAAGGGGTACAACCCCTAGCTAACTTTTAAGATACTCAAAAGTAGTTTTAGGCAGAGGTTTAGTAAAGATAACTGCAAGCTTCTCCTTGGTAGAAACATGCTCCAAGATCACTTCTTTACTCTGTACTTTCTCCCTTAAGAAATGATACTTCAATTCAATGTGCTTGGTTCATGCATGCAAAATAGGGTTTTTGGAAATATTTATGGCACTTGTATTATCACACAAGATTTTGATAGGTTCTGAAATCTTCATCTTAAAACCTTCCAAAATGTGCCTCATTTAGATAGCCTGGGTACAATTCATGTAAGTTACAACATACTTAGCCTGAGCAGTATCTTGTGATGTACAACTCTGCTTCCTACTACTACATGAAACAAGTCTTCCTCTAAGAAAAAATGCTCCACCAGTTGAGCTTTTCCTATCATCAACATTTCCTACCCAATTTGCATCTGTGTACATCGTCAAGTCAAAGTTCCCTCCATATGGATACCATAATCCATAGTCAACGGTACCTTTCAAATATCCAAAAATCCTCTTGGTTGCTATCAAATGTGTTTCCTTAGGATTCTTCTGGAATCAAGCAACTAGACCAACTACATGAGCTATATTTAGTCTATTATGAACAACATAGTGCAATTTTCCAATCATTAACTTGTATTCCATCTCATCAACAGATGTGGATTCATCTTCCTTAGACAACTTACAACCTATAAACATTGGTGTCCCAACTAGTTTATAGTCACTCATACCAAATATCTTCAAGACCTCTTCAATATACTTAGACTGTGTGATGAAAATACCATTCTTCATTTGTTGTATTTGCAATCCTATGAAAAAATTTATTTCCCCCACTAAAGACATTTCAAACTCATTTTTTATTTCATCTACAAAATCATTGCTCATGTCATCATTTCCTCCAAATATGATATCATCTACAAATACTTCACTAACCAGTATCTTATCTCCTTTAGATTTGAGATAATGTTACTATCATCATTGGTTCTTAGAAATCCTATCTTCATCTGATGTGCATGAAGCCTTTCATGCCATGCTCTCGGTGCCTGCTTTAATCCATATAAAGCCTTATGTAATCTGCATACCATGTTTTTCTCATTAGTCAAAGAATAACCATCTGGCTGCTCAATGTATACTTCTTCTTCTAGTATCCCATTCAAAAATGTTGACGTAACATCCATCTAGTATACCTTGAATTTCTTATGTGCTGCAAATGTAAGTAAAGTTCTGACACCTTCCAGTCTTGCCACGAGTGCAAAAGTCTCACCATAATCTTCTCCTTCCTCTTGAGCTTAATCTTTGCAAACCAACCTATCTTTGTTGCGAACCATAACACCATCTTCATTCAACTTGTTCTAGAATACCCACTTAGTACCTATCACATTTTTATTTACCAGTTGGGGTACTAGGGTCCATGTGTTTTTCTTCTCAATTTGATCTAATTCCTCCTACATAACTTTAACCCAATGATCATCACCAAATTCTTCCTTAGAAGTTCTTGGTTCAATAGTGGAGATCATTGAGGAATTCTCTCTGATTCTTCTTCTGGTTAGTACTCTAGCATCCTTATCACCAATAATCTACTCCAGATTGTGATTGAGTCTCACATATCTTTGTATAACATGATCATTATCCTCAAGTTCAGCTTCTTCATTATCATCTTTTGAATTTATCTATTCTGGTTGAACTAGTACATTAGTATTTTCTTTACCGGTTTTAGATTTCATAGTTTCTAGTTCCAAAAACAAAATGCAAGGATCTTCATCCTTTTTCTCCAAACTAGTTCCCTTTGAGACTTCGAGATATTCATCCACTCGAACAACAACACTCTCAATAATTTTGTGTGTCCAGTTGTTAAAACACTTGTAGGCCTTACTCTTGGTGGAATAACCAAGAAATATCCCTTCATCACTTTTAGCCTCAAATTTACTGACATAATCACCTCTCTTAATAAAAAATTTGCTTCTAAATATCTTGAAATAACTAATATTAGGTGATCTTCCATACCAGTATTCATAAGGAGTCTTGTCCTTACCTCTTTTTACTAGAACCTGATTCATTGTGTAGACAGTTGTGCTGACAGCTTCTCTCCAAAAAAATTTCTTTACACCTCCTTGTATCAACATCATCCTAGCAACTTCAACAATTGATTGGTTGTTTCTCTCTACGATACCATTCTGTTGTGGTTTCCTTGGTGCAAAAATTTGTCGTTTGATACCATTTTCTTCACAATATCTAGTGAATTCCTCATAAGTAATTTCACTGCCTTGATCATTTCTCAAATATTTTATCTTTTCACCGCTCTCCTTCTCAGCTAAGGCCCTAAATGCCTTGAAATTACAAAAATATTTAGTCTTATCCTTCAAGAATGTGACCCGCATCATCCTTGAGCAATCATCAGTGAAGATCATAAACTATCTATCACCTTGAATACTTTTTGTCCTTATTGGTCCACAAAGATCTGTATGAACCAAATCTAACAGATGCTCCACTAAAAAATATTTGCTCTTGAAAGTTGAGGATGTCATCTTTCTCAACTAACATTCCTTACAAAGAGCATTAACCGGTTTGTCCAAGTGAGGCAAACCTCTCACTGTCTTGGACTTACTCACTTTAACAATGTTATCAAAGTTTATATGACAAAATCTCCTATGCCAAAGCCAACTATCATCTATCTTTCCAATTAAATAGTTGTTGAATTTAGGATTAAGGTGAAACAAGTTACCTTTAGTTTGCTTCCCAGATGCAATCAGTTTGCCTTGGCTCACATAGATTTTGCACATACCATTTTTTAAACTCCAATGGATATCCTTTGTTATTGAGTTGTGCCACACACAAAATATTGTGATTTAGACCTTCAACCCAGTAGACATCATCTCCACTGCTCTTTCCATTAAGAGAAATAGATCCTTTACCTTTAACCATGTAGGGTGAGTCATTACCAAAAATAACAACTCTGCCATCAAATTCCTTCAAAGAAATAAATTTTCTCTGATCATCGGTCATGTGATGTGAACAACCACTATCAATTATCCAATCATTAGAGTTATCCATCCTTGATACTAACGCCTTATGACCAGATATCTCTTCTTTAATGACTACAAACACAATATCTTCATTAGCATCACCATCAGATTCCTCATCAATGATACCACCATCAACAGCAATAAGACAATCTCTCTTGCCTTTACCCTTATACTTCTTGAATTTCTCTCGCTTGTGTTCATTATCACCATTAGGAAAGTAAGAAGCTATATGTCCAATCTTGTTGCATGCAAAACATTTTAAAGTTAATTTACCTCTATATTTACCAGTGCCTATGGGCAACTGCTTGGCCAATAATGCTTCAAGCTCAACTAAACTTTCTTCATCATCAACTTCTCTATTGGATGTAGGTTCATAATGTTGACTGACATCTCTAGTTTTCCTCATACATGGGTTAGAAACAGAAGCTCTAAATGTAGACTCATATTTCTGTACACTACCATCGTAACCATTTAATTCAAAAGCAGTAAGCTTGCCAATGATGGAGTCAAGGGTTACCTTAGTTTTGTCAATACATTTCAGCTCCTGAATGGCTGCAACTTGGATAGCGTAGACTAGTAGAAGGGTTCTCAATACCTTACTGATCATTGTGGCATCTTCCACTTTACCTCCTGCACTCTTAATTTCACTGATTATCTCTTTTATCCTTTTACCATACTGTTGGATATTCTCACCTTCAGCCATTTGCATGTCATCAAACTTCCCTCTTAGACTCTCTTCTTTAGCAATCTTAACATGTTCATAACCGCTATAAATCTCTTCAATTTTTTGTCATACCTTATATGTAGTATCAAGACCATGAACATCTACATACTTTGCATTAGATAAAGAACTGATAATAGCCTCTAATGCTTGATTGTTTCCTTGTAGTTCTTTCTTTTGATCATCAGTCATAATCCCACTAGGTGCAACATATTTAGCATTGACATGTTCCCAATATTGGTTTCCTAAACTCTTAATGTAAATTTGTATTATGTCACTCCATATCCTATAGTTCTCTCTATTAAACTTTGGACCTTCCTTCTTCATCATGATCTGCAAGATCTTTTCCTCAAGTTGTTAGGTTTAGACCTTAAAGGACCTGATATGCTCTAATACCAATTGATGGTATGATGAAAGAATAAGAATCCAATCAACTACTAAGAGGGGGGGTGAATCAGTAGATAGAAAAACTAATGCCAACTTCACCAATCTCAAAATCAATCTCTCAAAGTAAACTTAGAACTATCAATGCAATATCACTGTCAAGATAAAAATTGTTAAGATAAACTGATTGACTGTTACAACAAATTAACAGTAAATAACTTCAAACTCATAAACATCCAAATGTGTTTACTTATGCAGTAAAACTTCATTTCACAATGTTTCTGGTTATCATGACTTATCAAAGTGGATTAAGTAGTTAAGAAAATCAACCATAAGAACATAACCACAAAACATTCACCACTTGACACAATAATTTTGACATGGAAACCCAAATGGGAAAAGCCACGGTGAGATGAGACTCACGAGATAACTATGTGAACTATTCTAAAGTTCGCCCTATTAGGAGCCAAGCTTGTTAAAGCTTTACAAAAGTCCTGTTAAGAACAGATCTTGTTAGGGACCACCCGGTTAAGGGATTGACTATAATCCCTTGTTAGAAGCAATACCCTGTGAGGAGTAGCCTTGGTAGAGGATTCAAAAATCCAAGCTAATGGATCACCTTTTTAGAGGATTTGAATAGCACCAAGATTGTAAGAGCTTACCCGGTTAGGGGATTTCAATTCTACTGTAATTGTTAGAAAACAACAGGAGTTTGTTGATCTGTTTGAATAGCACTACACTTGCTTGTTCAGATCCTTTCCATGCTCCTATCTACCTTTACTCAAACTACTAATACATCATTCGGCTTGGCAACCACACACATAACTAAAACTTTACCAACTCTTAAACTAAACAATTCATCAACCTTATAAACAAATCATTTAAGTCGGTAACACATCAAAAACCTAATTCTCTCATAGAGATTACAAACAAGTCGGTTCAAGTATGACTATTGGATTACATAGAAATGTTTGCATATCAATCAGTAAAACCTCAACTGCTCCTTGATCACCGCTTCATTGAACTTAGTAACTCATCACGCACTTTGCATTACATGCAATATACTTGCTCATTTCCTAGACAAAAATTGTCTCACCAACGCACCAAAATCACTAGAGATTCTATTCATACAATAATCATACATGGCATAATCATTACCACTCATCATCAGATCATAAACCAATATAACCAATTCACAAAACTTAATTGGTTAGGGTTTATCAAAAACAACAAGTAGGGTTTACTGGTTCAACTCTCCAATACATAGCAATACCATTTCACTCCACAAACTTACTTACCGGTTATTGTTTCCTTCAATTAGCTCTTCCTACCGGTTACAAAACAATATTACAACAATATCAACAATATCATTACCAGTTAATTGACATCAATGACAACATAACATATCATTAATGCAATCTTCATGCAAATGCCAACAAAGGGCACTGTCAAGGTTTCACTCCTCCTTGTATCTATCGGGCACTGATAGAAATCTTTCTTCCCCTTTTCTTTACTGGATGCATCTCCTCTTTAACCTTCATACTGTGTATCCTTTCAAATCACAATATTTGATATGAGGGGCTCGACCACCAACAAACACCAATTGAGCATACTAATCTGATACCAATTGTTGAAGCACTCAATTGTTGAAGGATGTGTTAGTGAATACAACATACCTGCCTGTCAAACTACATCACCGTCCATCTAATCCTAATTTATCTTTAGAATCAAATGTGATTGTACTATGAATGTAACCAATTGGGGAAGTAGATACCCTTAATCATGAAATACTTCTAGGTATTCCTATAGCAATTTCCATCTTTTGCAGTTGAGGCAGCCAGTACCCTTACAAGTTCAAGCAAGTAATCTCTACTTCATAAGAACTTGAACTCCCCCTGAGTCATACATCTCAATTCCTTCTTGCATGTTAGGTTCAAAATAGAAGCTCCAATCTTTACCTTATACTAGTTGAGTTGTGCATATGTGATCATCTGATGATCTTTCAGCTCCATTG
The DNA here is from genome assembly GCF_030272615.1 of Cryptomeria japonica. Classification (NCBI taxonomy): domain Eukaryota; kingdom Viridiplantae; phylum Streptophyta; class Pinopsida; order Cupressales; family Cupressaceae; genus Cryptomeria; species Cryptomeria japonica. The sequence goes on from NC_081409.1 coordinate 830,871,404, forward strand.
TATCCACCATAGCCTATGACATGATCTTGGATCTACACAATGCCATACAATATCATCATCATGACAAGAATCAAACTGGTTAGCCCTCAAAGGATGAATGCATACATAATCTACAACTGGGACATCATATGTCATTCAGGTCTTTTCCAATACCACCTAAGACATAAACTCCTCATTCCATGCTACCGGGGCTATTGCAATGATCTCAAGCCTCATTGTCTTACATGACCTGTAAGTACCTATTAGCATCTTACCAATAACATCCTACACATACTAGTTTCTTGTACTGGTTCATCATCACTACCGAAGAACCTTCCTATATCTCCTGACATCTGTGTCAATTTTCACTTGATTCCAATTACCAATTTTTCATCCATTGACAAATGCAGTAGTGATCCATCCTTCATACTGGCAGCAGCTTGTTCCTCCATGTGTCTTCTTTCACTGAGTGGGTGAATGATAAGGTCAGTGTACCACTCCCCCTAAGGTCCTACATCTCCTTTAAGCCTTAGGAGATATCACCTATGCATTGAATACACAATGTTGTGTTGGCCATTTGATGGAATTGATTATGTGTTGCATTGATGTTTTGTCATTGATACCAACACTAGTTGTTTGGATGATTTATCGGCATCCTTCTGGTCCTGGTAGGTCAAGTGGTTTCTGGTTAACTTGGATTTGGTAGGCTCTGGTATAGTTTGGTGATGCAATTGGCTTATTTATGATACTCATGCTCATATTTGGCCAGTTGGTTTTGGTATGGTGATTGGATGCTATCATGCTTTCATAGAAGCTTGGTTTTTGGTTCTGGTGAGGGTTTCACCGGCACAGCTTTTGATGGAGATCTTTGATGAATTGCATAAGTAGTGTTGGTGAAGCTTCTAGTGGAGTTTTAGGATGTTGTTGGTGGTCATGTTCAATACTTGGCAGATGGAGATCATTGTTGTAGCATGTGGACCTATACTGGGTCTCGGTTGATCTAGGTTATGGAACGACATTAATGTAACGTGTGGATTGGACCTTTCGATGTATTTCAAGGATGTCTTGTGTGTTGGATATTATTTGTTTGGTCTTAGGGCGACATGGTTTGTAATTATGTAATCGGTTTATTGTCTGGTTGCCAACCTGATTGTTTATGGTCGAGGGTTTGTATATATAGATGTAAGATCTCATTGTAGATCATCATGGTCAAGGAATGTAATGTGCGAATAATGTAATATCATTTAGGAAAAGGAGTTGGTCGATCATTAGAGATCAAATTGGATTTATATAAGAGGATTTGGTCCTCTGGTATTGAGCTTAATCGAAACCGTACTTAGGCATAGGAGATGCTATCTTTTGCAGTTCAGAACTTCTCTAGATTGTACTCTGGATTTCTATGTAGTCAGTGAGGTTCCAGTTGTGATGAGTAGTGTGCTCTACATTGTTGACCTTCCTACAAGTGCGGGCCCCTCAATTGTAATTCACATACTTAATGCAAAAGTATTATCTAACTGTGGGTAGGCTTCCCACCGTGGTTTTTCCCTTTACCGGGTTTTCCACGTACAAATATTGGTGCTATGTGGATGGTATTTAGTATGTGATTATTGTTTATGCTTAATTGGTTTATCTGCTATTTTGGTATTAATTTTTTGGGTTTTGGTATTAAAGTTTAAATTGCTAATGGTTCTGGTAATCTGAAAAAAAATTATTGCTATCTCTCTTAATCTCTAGCATGTTTCTTGATTTCACATATTGCAGTTATACTTAAGTGTCTTATTTAGACCTACTCATGGTTCAACATAAGTATGGAGGAATTTGATTTTTTCTATAGTTCCATGTCACATTAATCCCATTAACTCCATTGCTTGATCAAGAGAAGTTAAAGAATACAATACAAGGGTTTCTTCTATAAGGAATATGCATTGTTTGGTGCATGGGGACATATTTCAACAGTCATTACAAGAATATGGTTTTTTATTTTCACTCTATTATTTAGGAGGGTTTTATTAAGTTGTGTTGCATTTTTGGCCAACTTATCAATCTAAACATTCTCAACTAAAAATTGATATTGTTTAAATATATGTTATAACTACACAAATTCTAGGTGAGTTAGATATGGGCCACAACTTTTCCAACTAAAAGTCCCCACTAAATGCATATGTACACACCTTCAGGCTTAATTATTAAACAAAATACAATAAACACATACTTTTCACAAATATGATTTTTTAAATTGTCTAACTATTATTTATATTTTATTTTTTATTTTTATCAAGACTAGGTCATCAACACAAAAATTTAAGGTTAATTATCTTGTTAATAAAAATTCTAATTATTTTTTTTAAATTTAAAAAGAAGATATATTAGAGAATAGATTATATGTTAGGATTATATAATTTTTTCCTATTTTACATAAATAGTTAAGACAAAAGTTGACATCTTGTACACACAAAGTTTAAGATTTTTTAATTAAAATATTTATCAAAATAGAAAAAAAATACCATGCACTAAAGTTTTAAATCATAAATACACTTAAAAAAACTAATATATATAAAATTTACTATTTAAAGAGCAACCTCCCATATAACTCTTTTTTTAGCATTTACTAAATAAATTTAGCTTAGTATATACATGAGAATAAATAAAACTTGTAGGAAAGGGTGTCCAATTGAAATGAGGATTTATTGCCTCCTTCAAAGACTCACCAATGATTTGTGTGGCTGCAATCTCTTTCACCTAATTGTTACACTTTAATGCTTACAATTCCTCAAAAAAATTGTAAAGGTATAATAGGACTCAATCCTTTCACAATATTAATATATTTTTTTCTTCTACTACCCTCTTTGGTCAATCCATTCTAATTTTTGTGAGCTGAGGGATCCCCATCAAGCTTTGTCATCTACATGGGGTTTTGTCTAAATAAAAAGAAATCCACCATTATATTTAGAGGATTAACACCTATAACAAGTATTGGGAAAATTAACATCCATGATCCTCAAGGAGAGGTATTCCCTTATTTGGATTTCAATAGAACCATTGAGGTCCTTGGAAATGCCAACTTCAACATAAGCTCTTTTCTATAGGTAAGTAAAAATAAATGTTTCTATTAAAAATAAATTGCATGGCTTGGGTTACAATGTGTTTAACAAAGGGCCATGGAGGTAATGTAAGGATAATGAGATCAATGAAAATAAGGGATCAAAGAGAATGCTCCTCAAAGATAAGAGATTATTAAATCCATGTGGCAAAGACTAAAAAAGAGTCAAACATACCAAGGGACATCTCTAGAAAAAGCCTTAGCGAGATTAACATATAGGAACTAAAAAGAAACCCTTTGTAACGTATTTTATAGTTTCCACCTTGAATCCATGAGGTATCCATGTCAAATCAACCCAATATTTACCATGTGTTTAGTGAGAATTGTACCCACAAAATACTTGACAAAAGTAATGTTCTCAATCTATTTACATGTATCATCAAAATCCTTGAAAGACAAAACATCAGAGATGGATGAATTACCACATTGACTACTTTCAAAATAAACTTTCTAGGGTATTTTAGTCTTGCCATTCTTTTTGTATGCAAGTTATTTAATTGAACAATAGAAGATTGATTGCAAACACTGCTAGTTATTTATGTAAACAAAAATCCACCCAAACAAAAAAAAAAACTTACCGTTAGATTATGTGTCATTAATTGGACTTGTCTATGAGGTACATCATTATCTACCCCACACACAATTTTGCTTTCCTTCGAAAATACATAATCTAGCAAGGTACTAGGCAGTGAATGACTTCTTGTGTCGATGGCCCTTCAAACAAGAACAAAAAAGATGGAAAACCAAGGCAAGCACACTCTCATTCCTATGGAATCTCAAAAAACTTCATATCAAGGTTAAGAATAAAGACATACTGACAATATGATAGCTAAAAAAAAAGGAAGCTAACAACAAAGAATAACCAGGTATTAACTTTGATTGTCACTTTTTGTGATGATTGTTTGATTTAGATTGTATTTGTTCTTATACAATCTTTATAGAAAGAAAGATGAAAAATTGTAGAAATATTTTTAAAAAGTTGAGATAGTTTTGATTCAAGGGAAACATATACATAGAGAATTAAACCAAAAATTTGAAAGCTTTGCCATGAAGATCACTATGTACTTTATACTTTATAAACCAAAAGCGTCCTACAAATTTATATCCAAAAGGAATCCATTAATCCATCCTAGCCAAAAATTTATAAATGATGCACTTCTTTAACATTCACAACATTTTTATCCAATAAGTAAAATAAATAAATATTTTTGAACATCCTAAATTGGGGTACTTTGAAGTATTGGTATGAAATGGTGGTGAAATCTTAAAAAGACAATGTAAATTCATGTTGTGGGTGTTGGTATTATGGATGTGTTGCATTTGTTTTGTCATTGATGTCAACACTTATCCTTCTGGAGATCTACATTGTTGATTTGGCACTAAGGTTATATTGGTTTACTGTTGAACTAGCATATTGTTTTCACCGGCAAGGTCAGTGACTTATGCTCACCGGCAGGTTATACGGTTCACCGGTACTGATGATGACTTGTTATTATCTAGAGATCACTTGATTATGTCAAAGACATGGTTTGGATACTTGGTTTTGGTGTTTTGGTTATTGGTCTAATCAGGTTGACATATTTGTTGTTACCGGCAGATAGGTCTAGGTTATGGACCGGTATACGTTATCTATTCCAGATCAGCATGACACGTTATGGAGATGATTTATTATTGGTTATTGTATTGAGGCCAACATCTTGTCAACACTTATTTGTCAATTGATTTGAATGTAATATTCTTAGTGAGCCGACCTTAGTATTTGGTCTTAGGTTTTGTATAAATGTAAGATCTCATTTGTGAGATGAATGCATGGTCAAGGTATGGTATTGTAACATGGTATGTGTGAATATTGAAGATCATATGAACAGATCATAGAGAGAATCAAGCAGACATCATTTGAAGGTTAAAGGAAGGTTTAAAAGTGTTTATCATAACTTAAACCGGTACTGACTCCATCATTGTAGATGCACTTTGAAGCAGTACATTATTATAGGATTTAACCATCCTACTATAGTCAGTGTGACTCCCATTATTGAGCAGTGTGCTCTAGGCAATTGGATTTTCTGCATGTGCTAACCCATTTGTATACACATACTATCTGCAATAGTATCATATGATTGTGGGTAAGGTTTCCCACCATGGTTTTTCCCCTTATAGGGTTTCCACGTCAAAAATATTTGTGTTGTGTTGTGGATATTGTTTCTCTTTCTATTTCATGCATTAAGTCTCACCAGTATTGATATACATTGTTAATCTTTTTAACTGGCATTAAGATTGGTTTACCGGTATTAAGTATTAAGTTGAATTAATTTATAATTGGGTTGAAATTCATTGACAACTGATTCACTCCCCCCCCCCTTCTTAGCTATCCTTCCAGTTCCTAATAGTGGGTAATGATGACTTTGTTAGGATTCCCCTAGATACTGAGAGGGGGGTGAATCAGTATCTGACTAGCATATTAATTTTCTTAACTTATTACAAGAAAAGCATATTAAAACTGCGTATTGGTAAACTAGAAATAATGCAGCAAATACGAATAACAACCACAACATGAAAAGCACACCATAACATAATATTTTAATGAGGAAACCCAATGTGGGAAAAACCTCGGTACAATTTGTGACCCACAATATTCACTTACTGGCCAATAAGAGAATATTACTACTTACAATAGGGGCATGCACATGCAGGAAGGCCAAGTGCCTAGAGCTCACTGCTCAATTACAAAAGAAGTCACACTAACTTACAAAAATGGATTATACTAATCCAATATCTTGAAATGCTTTAGATCAGCATCTGCTATGCCAGATTCAGTACCGGTTTAAGCTCTGCAACATACATAAACCCTTAACCTAATAATTCTCACATTAGGTCTGCTATATTCCTTACATCAATCGCTTATTAAATGATCTACAATGATCTCATACATATATGAGTCATATTACAATCCACCATGTCATCTTACAAAGATTTTACAATTAATTACAAAATACATTTATACAAAATGTTGTCGACCAAGGTGTTGGTAATCTTCCTTTTCGATGTCGGTGATTTGTATGTCGGTGTAGAGTCTGTCAGTTCCGGTGCCTATGTCGACCTGCCGGTATCACATGATTGTAAGGTTACCATTAATGACAATACCTTCAATCACCTACAATGTCTCATTGGAGTGTGCATTTGCCAACAATCTCCCCCTTTGGCATTGATGGCAACACTCATGAGAAAAATCAAAAAGTGTCCAAAAAGAATTTGCCAAAATTTGTCTTACCAAAACTATGTGCCCAAAAATGTATGCTCCCCCTGAGTTGATGATGTCTTCTTCTGATCATTTTTCTCATCATACTACTCCCCCTTTGACATCAATGGAAAAGGTTGTCATTCGCTGTCAGTGGATTGTGGTTCCTGCCTAGATTTTTGTAATCAGTGGGTTACAATCTGGAAAATATCTGCCAAAACCATATTTAAACTATCACTGAATCTTTTGCTTTCCTGTAATGCCTCTTATGTTCTATGAACTGTACTAGTGAGTATGTGCATTTTCTCTTCTGGTGTCTTAAGTCGAGGAACCATAGCCTCATAAATTTCTTTTCTCAAAGAAATGAGGTAGTCTAGTTTTGGACCAAGTTTACATTTTAAGCTCTTTGCTTTACCCTTTATTCTCTCTTTGTCCTTTTCTAACTTCTCTATTTTCTCTTCAAGATCTGCAATTTTCTTTTCTATCTCCAAAAATGAATCTGATGTGCCTATCAAATTGTCACCAATATTGTTAATCTCATCTTGTGCTTTGCTGATTTCCTTGTCTAGGTCTTCTGTCAGAATATTTATTTTACAAGTATCTCTATACAGTTTCTTGAAATCCAAAATTGTTTTTCCTAGATCTGGTAATAAGGTGTCCATTTTCTATTTGTTTTTCTTCACAATTTCCTCAAAGAATTTCTCATTCTCCTTATTCATCCTTTCTTTGAATGTGTCTTCATTGATTTGATCAACTATCAAAATGTTGTCGGTGATGAACTTAGATAATGTGTCTAGTTGACCTAAAGAATCCTTATTATTCACAATGCATTTAGGTGCTATCAATTTAAGAATAGGGATTGTATCATCTATAGCCTTATAGGCTTGTGCATTTCACTCTGTGATCTTCTTTATTGAATCTAATTAGACCTCTGTTACATTTGTAGGCCAGAATTATGCTATTGAAGTATCAGATGTCTGCTCAACTATTTTCACAATATCCATGTTGTCAGTTGTAGTGATAACCTTGCTTGTTTCAACCTCTGGTAGGTCAGTTTGTGTTTGCATTTCTATTATAAAAGGGTTAGGCTTTTCAGTTTTAGCCGGTGGCACTGTCTTGGTCTCAACCTGTGTCTCAACCTACTTTTGTTCCGATTTCTCCATTTGTGTCTCAAAAGGTTTCTCTGAGCTCTTAGCTACCATTTTCTCAAATGTAGTCTTTGTATGCATTTCCGGTTTCTCAGTTTGTACCTATGCATTGTCCATTTCCAGTTCTCCTGATTTTTTTTTAGTTTTATCTAGTTCTTCTAATGTTTTACTAGTGGTGTCCTCTGTCAGTTGCTCTGTTAGAGTATGTTTTTCTTTGCTTATGTTTATAGTGTTATTAACCTCAAACTCAACATCTATAACTGGTGACTCAGTAGTCACTTCTTCCTTCTTATCCTCAGTGGTTTCTCTATCAACCACAACATTTACTTCCTGTGTGTCTATATTTATAGTGTACAAAATTTCAGACTCAGGATTAGTATCCTCTAGTGGAGTTTCCATACTCTCAGTGGATGGTTGACTATTTGTAGCATGTGCTGGTGGAGTATCAAGAAGAGGTGGGAGCACATTATCAATTATTTAAGGCTTGGAGGTCCACCTACCTTACCTTTTCCCTTATCCATGTCCTTTTGGTATACTCTGATAGTCTTGGGTCTTAGTAAATCTTCATGTTTCTCTTTTTCTACAAAGAATATGTCCCATGCATCTGTTGTTTCCTCAGAGACTTCATTTACTCTACCTGTCATTAGTGCTACATGCCGGTGAGAAGTTGAAAATACTATCCAATTTGCTTCATTGATTAGTTTGTCTATCTCATCAAGTGAGTTGACTGGATGCACTACAAGTAATTTTTCAATTTTTATTTTCTTGTCCAGCTCAACAATAGCTACCCTTCTAGCTTCTAGTCTTCTATACAAGTCATTTGGTATTTCATCAACAATTTCCATCAAAAATTTCTTGTATATATCCAAGTATTAAATTACATTGTTCTCTATGCTTTCTTTGTCATCAGCAGATAGTGTGTTGTACAATTTGCTAATGTTTTTCAACTTTCCATCTTCAGTTATTTCACTTAAAAGTTTATCCAGTGGAGCAATATCTTGTTTTACCTTCTTCTTCTCCTTAGGAGTCAACTTCTTTACTGGAGGCCTCACTGCCTATTTCTTTTGTCTTGTTTTCCTAGGAGTGAGTGAGGGTACCAATGAGGGTTTTCTTTTCCTTTCTACCCTTTTGAATACCACTGGCATATCACTCCCATAGGAAGTTCCAACCGGTGAAAGATGAGCTTCCATTTGAAGTCCTCCCAACTCACTTTCTTTTATACCAATTTGTTTCAAAACATCTTCCTTAATTGCCTTTGCCTGTCGGGTTCCTTTTCTTACTATTTCTTCAACCTTTTTAACCCTTTTCTTTGACTGAATTCCACTTTCTATCATTTCTGCATTTCCAAAGACTTTTTCAGTGGGTTCCTTTGGTGCTTCAAGGAGGGCTTTTCCATAAGTTTCTATGATATTATCATTTATTTCATAGCCCATTTCAGTTACCCAGATAATTCTAGGGACAACTTTCTCCATCCAGATTTCATCTTTCTTGATTACAAAACATATTTCCTTCTGATATTTGTCTACAATAGCCTGTGACAGTCTTATTCTTGTTTTCATTCGAGCCTTCAGTGCTTGAAAATGTTCGTTTATGTTTTTCTCTCTGTTTTCTCCCATATTGTTTAATAGATCCAATAGTTGTTTTCCTACCGGTATATCAAAGCCAAAATCTTTTCTACCAATACTGGGTACTTGTTTAGTAATATATAGCATTAAACATACAAGCAAATTTCCAAATCTAAAGGTTCCTTTCTTATCTCCTTTATTCTTCTTTAGATTGTCTATCAATTCATCTTTGAGCCATTCACACACATCTATTCTAGCATTATCATTAACCATGTCGTATGCAGTTTTAATACATAGGCTAGATATTGAGTTTAACCTATTTGCATGTGTAGCTTTGTAGCCTAAGATCATACTAATAAATCTGACATTGATGTCCTTCACATCATTTACCCTTAGAGAGCTTTTGTCAGATGTTGCACCAATTAGATCTATCACTATGTCATTTGAGACCCTTTTAGTTATGTCAGGTCAGCTACTGGTGGAAGGTAACCCTGTTACTGCTTTAATGGCTTCTTTTGTGATTTCATGAATTGAATCTAACCAGAAGAATTCACCAAGGACTCTACTTAGGACTATTCTTATCACATCTTTAGGAAAATCAGGAATGCTAAGAATATCCAAAAAACCTAGGGTTTCTACTACCTTGTGTTTCGACTTGACATTGCCATTTTCATTACAAATCATAGTGCTATAAATTTTCTTGATTTCATCATCTCCTAATTTCTCTATATGGTAGTGTATGTATATTCTAAGATCTTCAGCATATACTACTCCTTTAGGAATTTGAGAGAATGCACCTATGTTATCATCTTTCTTAGCTATTTTGGGAACAAGCTTGAAAATGGGTCTAGGGCGTTTGATAACCTCAATTACAGTAGGGTTTGCTATAAATTCAGGAACAGAGGAGGATGCCATGTTTATAAATACCTAAATATTCCTTAAGGATGAGTATTTAGATGAACTACTTCACTTCTTCACTAAGAATTCCTTCGCTCGGGAATTTTTGTGCTCTCAAAGATTTGAATGCTTGATGAATGAAAAAGGAGCCAAAACACTTGCTTTATAATGTTCTTTTCTCCAACTACCACATTTAATGCTTGTTAGTTAAGTCACAACTTAACTTATCTGCCGGTAAAGAAGTAATTCAACTTCTCACCATCAATCGAGGGTAAAATAGCATATTTTTTAGTTTGGTGCTAAACCCCCAAAGAATTTTCCTTTAGTTAGATGAAGAGTCTCCTGTCGGTGGAGTGTTGCTTTGTTCTACCAGTGGAGGAGTATTCCCATCAACATTCTGATCTGACTTTCTAATCCATTGTTTTGAGAATTCTTGTTTTACCTCTTCAACCTTTTCTTTACCTTTCAAACTAGGACCTTTGTTATTTGTCGGTGATGCCTTACTTCTAAAAAATTTTGCAATATGTCCAATTTTGTTACAAGCATAACAAGTCATATTATTTTTCTAAATAGCTTTCTCATATCATATGCCAGTATGTGTTCTGCATTGATTAGATAGGTGTCCAAATCTTCCACAAATATAACATCTTACATTATTCTGCAATTTTCTGAAATATGACCAACTTTGTTGCATTTAGAATATTGACCAGTGGGTGTATTAGTGTTCTGATAATTTCTAGATCTACACTAATTTTCTCTATGGCCATACTTGTTATAGTTAAAGAATTTCCATTGAATTTGTAAGCATTAGGTTGTCTTACCATTTTGCTATGATCATGATTGTTTGTAGTACCAGAGCTTTCACTAGTTTCAAAGCCAAGGCAATTTGTATCACCATTAGGTTTCTGATTCTTCAACATGTCAACAAGTTCCTCAAAAATTTTCTTGAATTTCTCCTTGTGTTGATTTGCAGTAGTTAGTTCATTCTCCAAGATTCCCTTTTGTCTTATGAGTTCAGTTTTGTCATTTTGTGTATGCATCAAGTCTGTCTTCAACATATCATTTTCATGACTGAGTCTTGTGTTTTCATTTCCAGCATCATTTATTCTTCTAGCCAAATCATCTTCATTCTTCTTTCTATCTTCAATTTCTTTACAAAATCTCATAGTCATATCTTGCATCTCATTCTTCATTGTACAGTTATCTTGTCTCAGTTGGTTCACCAGATCATTAAGAGTTTCCTTTTCATCTTCCTCATTTTGCATCTTCTTACAAAGTTCTCTTCTTTTATTCCTTGCTATAGTGAAATTTTCTTGAAGTCCTCGAATAATATCCTGAGCAACCTTCAGATCATCCTCAAGTTTGATATTCTTTACTTTTTCTGCATCATAGTCAGAAAGAGTTGTTTTGAATTGCTTTCTCAAATTTTCCATCTCTATCAGTGTCAAGATCTTCCTCAAGTTGTTAGGCTTTTGAAAATAGTGTTGGCATTATAACAGACAATAAGAGATTGTTGGCATTTCAATTAGGATATTGAGAAGGTTGTTGATAATTATGGATATAACTGATTAAGGATGTTTACTATCTTCACAATATTATTTTGTCATTGATGTCAAGAAATTGATTTTCTGATTTAGTATGATGTTGCCATATCTCAAGAAGTATGTTTTGAAGAGAATTAAGATGTCGGTAAAAGGCATAGAAAGAATGTGATGAATAAGGGGAGGAATAAGTTATTCAATGGGCAACTATTACCGAGTTAGACAATGATGAGATCATGTTGTTTAGATTGTTTTGATATCCTACATATGCTATTGTTTGTAAGGTTAATACTATACTATGTTACCGAGCAAGGAACTTAGTCGGTAAACCCTAAGGTTATCGCTATTGGTTAAAGAAGGCGGAATGTCTACCAAGTGAAGTTTAGTATTTACCGAGTTGCAACTAAGTAATAATAGAATGCATTGGATAAATACATGCGTTATTTAATGATGGAAGCTGATGAGCTGGTTATGATTAAATGATTGATACAATGTGTATGAAGTTTGTTAAGGATCTATGGCAATGGAAGATCGGCAGGAAGATCTACAACTCAAATTGAACCGCAATACCCTAGCACAAGTTCCAAGAAATGCATGCAAGTTCCAAGGTGAGGTAAAATGTTTTCAAATTGAAGGATACATTGAACCTAGTCTAGATTGAAGATCTGATGGCTATGATTGATCATGGGAAATGTGATCAAAGAGATTAAGCGGCTAACAAATTGTGTATAAATAAGGAACTGTTGATAAACAATGCATGCAGGCAAGTGTAAAAATAGGGATGCTACATAGTGATTACCGAGCATAGAAGCTTGAAGACCTGTTTGAATAACAGAGTAAGGAGCCTAGCAGAGGGACAAGATAAGTCATATGACTAGATTGTATTGAGCAAATAAGAATCTACTTTAGCATTTTAGATGCAAAGTTGCAGACATATACATTACTGTTATCTATTTGTAAGTGATAGAAAATCTCTTAACCGAGTGGACTTAACAGTCATATTTGTAAATCCTCTAGCAAGGTGACATTCTGATTGAGTGTTTGAAACCCTTTAACAAGGTCACCTCTAACAAGGTGAAGATCCTAACAAATCTGAGGGAAATCCCTTAACCAGGTCACATCTAGCAATGTGTTTGTAATCTTTAACAGGATTTGATTTTAACTGAGCATACTCTAGAAGAGTATATTTCTTAGTGGGTCCGAAATCCCATAGTGGTTTTTCCCTATTTGGGTTTCCACATTAAATCTGGTGTTATGAGTTTTGTTATGATTATGTGTTCTTAAGTTTGCATGTTTTACAGTTTTGGCTACATATATCTGTTAAAGCTACCGAGGTTGAATCTGTTGAATATATTGAAGATTAAGTTTGTATGATTCACTCCCCCCCCTCTCATCTTATTAACAATTGGCATCAGAGTTATCAATTGGTATCAAAGCTTTGGACTCTGGAAGAAAAGTTTAAAGGTACTTGAGGAAAAGATCCAAAGATGTATAAGAGGGATGCACCGAAGCTGAACAAGTCAAGTTTCTCTACATGGCAGAAAAGGATGAAGCTGCACCTATCAGGAATTGGAGAATATGTTGCATATTATCTGGAGAATTATTTCATTACACCTAGCACCTATCCATTGACAATGGAAGAGATAAAGGCAAAGAAAGAACATATTCAAGCAATGATTGAAATAACATATGCATTGACCGACTCAGAGTTTAATGATCTAGAAAGCTGCAATGATGCCAAGGCAATGTGGGACAAGCTCATATCTGTGTATGGTGGTGATGAACATGTTCAAAGAGAAAAAGTGGATAGTCTAAGAGGACAAATTGAATCTATGAGAATGAATGAAGGTGAGAACATAACCCAGTACAGTACAAGGTTGAAGGAGATTGTCAATCAACTCAAAGGAGCAAGAGGAACCATTGAAGAGAAGGATGTCACAAGTAAGCTATTAAGAACCCTTCTACCTACTTATGCAATCTGAGTCTCTGCAATCAATGAAATGAGGTTTGTACCCAATATGCTAGTTTCTTTGGATGCTACTATTGGTAAGCTACATGCATTTGAGTTAAGTAACTTTGATAATAGTGGGTCTTCGGTAAATAAAATTATCTGCATTTAGTTCTTTTCATCTTGATGAATCTGATGATTACAATGATAGAAAGTATAAGTACTCTGAAGGGAATCATAGTGGAGCAAGTGAAATATTTTGCAAAAACATGGAGGAGGTACACAAACTTTATGAAGAAATCAAAAAGAAAGAAGAGTTTGAAGCATTGTTAGCCAGAAGGCTACCGAGAGGAAAAGGTAAGTACAAAGGAAAGTTGCCTTTGAAATGTTTTAACTGTGATAGAATAGGACATATGGCTTCTAATTGTCTTAACAAAGAATCCAGTGAAAAGAGAGATTGCCGAGATGACAGATAGAAAGATAATCATTACAGAGGACATCGAGACTTCAGAAGAAGAGATAAAAAGACATGTCTAATAGCTGATGAGGAATCTAATGATGATAAATCAGATGAAAATGATATAGAGGAAGTTGTTTATGTGGCTATCAAAGATGGATCAGATGAAGAAAGGTACGAAGAAAAAGCTTTAATATCTCACATTAATACTACTGATTCTTGGATCATAGATAGTGGATTCTCACATCACATGATAGGTGATAAACACAAGTTTGTTATGTTAGAAGATTATGATGGAGGTTATGTAAGATTTGGTAATGATGCACCATGTCCAGTGAGAGGTAAAGGATCTATAACACTTCTTGACAATGCTAAATTTAATGATGTTTATTGGGTTGAAGGTTTGAAATACAATTTGTTGAGTGTATCATAGCTAAACAATACAGGATACCGAATAGAGTTTTAGAAAGGAATTGTCAAAGTTCATGACAAGCATGGAAAGTTAGCAGCTACCGGGACACAAACAAAAGGTAACACATTTCACCTTAACTCAACTCGGAATAAATGTCTATATGCAAAGATAGATGATACCTAGTTATGGCATAAAAGGTTTTGTCATGTAAATTTTGATAATCTGATCAAAATAAGCAAGAAGCACCGAGTAAGAGGTCTACCGAGTCTTAAGAAACCTAAGAATGCTATATGCCAAGGATGCCAGATGGGTAAGATGACAAGATCAAGCTTTACAAGTAAGTCCTACACTTCTAAGGGAATTTTAGATCTTGTGCATACTGATCTTTGTGGTCCTATGAAAGTACAGAGTTATTATGGTGATAAGTATTTCATATTATTTGTGGATGATTACTCAAGGATGATGTCAGTAATGTTTTTAAAAGAAAAATCATAAGCTTTTCAAATGTTTAAATGGTACAAGGCAAGACTTGAAAATGAAATAGGAAGACAACTGAAATGTCTTAGATTTGATAGAGGAGGTGAGTTCACTTCTGATGAATTTAACTTATACTACAATGATCATGGTATAAAGAGGCAAGTATTTGCACTGAGAACACCCCAGCAAAATGGGATAGCCGAGAGAAGAAATAGATCAATTATGGATTGTGCAAGAACCTTTATGATAGAAAAGAAGGTACCTCAAACATTTTGGAGAGAAGCAATCAGCACTGCAGTTTACACCCTAAACCGAGTACAACTAAAGAAAGGAACCTTGAAGACACCATATGAAATCTGGTATGACAAGAAACCTAATGTAAGTTATTTTAAAATCTTTGGAAGTAGATGTTATGTTCACAAAGATGATAGAAATGGTAAGTTTGATCAGAAAATTGAAGAAGGAACATTTGTTGGTTATTCTTCTAGAAGCAAAGCATTTAAATGTCCGATCAAATCATCTAACAAAATAGTAGAAAGTGCAAATGTGAAAATTGATGAATTTGCAGAAATAAATGATGAAGGAAACTCCAAAGAACCATAAGATTATGAAGGATTTGTATATGTTCAACTAAGAAGTCCTATCGAGAAAATTGCTAAAGGAAATGAAGAGAATATCCAGTTACTAAGTGATGAAGAAGATCATACAGAATCTACTGAGCCTATATTAGCCAAGTATGTCAAAAGAAATCATGTATCAAGTCAAATTATAGGAGATAAGAATGATCCAGTGATGACAAGGAATAAACTGAGACAGAACACATGTCTGATATCTGAATTTGAACCAAGGATAGTGAAAGAGGAATTTAACAGTGAAGATTGGATAAATGCTATGACAGAAGAGATTGATCAAATCAAGAAGAATGACACATGGACACTGGTCCCAAGACCATAGGACAAAAATGTAATCGGTACAAAGTGGATTTTCAAAAACAAGCTGAGTGAAAAAGGTGAGGTCATTCAAAATAAAGAAAGACTAGTTTGCAAAGGTTATGCTCAAGAAGAGGGAATTGATTATGGTGAGACTTTTGCACCTATGGCAAGACTTGAAGGAGTAAGAACATTGTTGGCATACGCTGCTTACAAGAATTTCAAAGTATATCAAATGGATGTCAAATCTACATTTCTGAATGGTATATTAGAAGAAGAAGTTTTTATTGAACAACCTGAAGGATTTGTTGAAGGAGAGAATAAAGATCGGGTGTGTAAACTAAACAAAGCTTTATATGGTCTAAAACAAGAACCTAGAGCATGGTATGAAAGATTGCACTCTTATTTAATCAAGATTGGTTTTATAAGGACAAGTGAAAACAACAATATGTACATGAAGAATGATGAAAATGGAATACTGATCTTAGCCATATTTGTTGATGATATTATCTTTTGTGGAAATGACTCTATGCAAGAATTTTGGAAATGAAATAAGCAAAGAATTTGAGATGTCATTAATCGGTGAGATAAAGTATTTTATAGGTCTACAGATATTGCAAATGAAAGATGAGATTTTCATTACTCAATCCAAGCACATAAAGGAAATCTTAAAGAAATTTGGAATGGAGGATTCAAAACCAGTAAGTACTCCTATGACTACCAACTATAAACTATCAAAGAATGATGAATCTGCATCTGTTGATGAGACACTTTACCGATCTATGATTAGAAAGTTGCAATATGTTGTTCACAGCAGGCCAGATATAGCACATGCAGTAGGTATAGTTGCAAGATTTTTTGCAGATCCCAAGGAAACACACGTGACAGCAATCAAGAGAATTTTCAGATACTTGAAAGGCACTGAGGATTATGGCTTAGTATATCAAAAATGAAATTACTTTGATTTAAAAGTTTATACTGATGTTGATTGGGCAGGCAACATAGATGATAGGAAAGGCACAAGTGGTGGAGCTTTCTTTTTAGGAGAAAGACTAGTAAGTTGGCTTAGCAAGAAACAAGGATGTATTTCACAGTCAACAGCAAAAGTTGAATATGTTGTTGCAGCATTGAATTGTACCAATATAGCATGGATCAAACAACTATTGGAAGGCAAAAATGAAAAAGTTACTGAGCCAGTAACTATATTATGTGATAATACTAGTGCCATTAACATTTCAAAGAATCCTGTTATGCACTCTAAGACAAAGCACATCTCTATCAAATATCATAATCTTAGAGAAGAAGTTCAAGAGAAGAAAGTGGTGTTGGAATATGTTAGTTCAAAGGAACAAATAGTAGATATTTTCACCAAGCCACTACCAATTAGAAACTGATTTCAAATCTCCATTACTATCATAAATTGAAGGCACCAATTTACTATAACCTTCCCCAAATGTCTACAAATTTTCATTTATAAGCACATCCTTCCCTGTGAAAAACTCATAAGTTGCATTCATTACCTCCACCATGTCTTTAGTGTCACTAATCTTGGGAGGGAACTCATCACTATACATCATTGCACTATCTATTTTATCCATTAATCTACTTCTTCCTAACCAAACATTGAACAAAGGTCCAAGAAAAGCGACAGCCTCAGAGGATGTTTTACTTGCCTCTTTCAAAGAAATGTGCAAATCATGCATTACCATCAAGTTTCCTTTCAATACATTAATCCCATGTTTTAGAATTCTTGACACAATAGAGATAGCCTTGACATTTTGTTCCTTTTCAATATTTTCAATTTTCTCTATGTATTCCTCCATTTTTGTTGTCACATCAGCTGGTATTTCTTGTACTTGTTATGTAATTTGTATTGGAGGGGGATCATTTTCAATTTTTTCTTTCAACTCCACTAACTCTTCCTCTAGAGTGCCCTTCTTCATCAGTGTCTCTTCATATTTTTTAGATAATTCAATCAATTGGCTATATGATTTTGTGTATCTTCTTGACGAATCCTCTATTTTTGATAAATTCATGAAAGAAACTTGAGTAAAAAATGAGGCAATCTCCGTGTCAGTTGTGTTCTGCAAATTCTATATCATTCTATTAGCTTTATTTTCTACTTGGATATTTAGAAGGCTGGGCTTTTGAGTGGAAGGGGCCAAAGACCAAGTAGCAAGTGTCTTTGACTTAGGATTAAATCCTGATCCTCTTATTACATCTCCAATTTCAAATTCAATTTTAAACATTGGGTCCTCTTGCTTCCTAATCTGATCAATAATAAAAATAGATTGGATATCCTAGTCAAGCATCATAATCATACCAGTACTCTTTGTATACACCTAAAAATGGTTTGAAGATAGTTTATTAAATACGCAATTATTTGATTAATTCCCCTTCCCCAATTAATTGAATTCACAAGCAATTTAATTAATTTCTCTATTCATCTACTAGTAAATAAATCTAAATGATTTATTTATATAGTTCATCTCATATCCCCCTTTGATTAATTAATTCTAAATTAATTAATGTCTCCCCATATTAATCAATTCCTCTAATCCCTAATTAAGATTAACAAACTCAAGTTGTTGAGATTAATTGCCATTTTCCAATTATTTGAATTTCTAAATTCAAATGAGCACATGGCTCCTAACTTTTAACCAAATAACCTAACCATCCCCTAACTTAACCCATTCAATCTAATCTTGGGTCTAACTGACCCTATCCTATCTTGCACATTCTAACCTCCTTATCCTAACCTCCCATGGTGTGGATATTCTCTCCTTGAGAAACATGCCACTTTTGCCACATGTCTCCCCCCTTGGACACTTGCCCTCTCATGAGCAAGGCTCCTTGACACTTGTCACCACAGAGATAACAAGTGTCCCTTCCTCCAACCTCTTCTCCAACTTCCTCAATCTTGGCCCTTGATATCTTCAGATCAAATCTAGACCATCGATTCCTGCCACCTCAACTTTGGCCTTGGAATTCCTATAAATATCCCCCATTTTGGAGCAATAAGGATTCCATCTCATATCAATTTAGGCATCATTACTATAGGAAATTTTCATTTCAATTATCTAGCATTTAGCTTTTGGATTTATCATAGCATGTTAATCTAGTTTCTTAAATCATGCATTCCATATCATCTCCATAGTCAATCATGATCAAATAGCTACTCAACTCTTGAGTTGTCACTTTGGAGACCATTGCTCCGCTGAGAGCCCATCAATCCAACACCTTCAAGGTCCTCAAGAATAGAGGAAAATGGGACATTTCAAGGAAGGCTTGTGGTTTGCATTTCTAATCTAGTTTTCAATTAAGCTTTTCAATTACATTTTATTGTCTCATTATATGTGTATGCCTCTTATATACCACATTTTTATCATCACACTCTTAATCAATTGTCTTGCCTGTTCCACAGATATTTGCTCCCTGTCAAGATCATATTCCTGCAGTGCCTTGATGATCTCCTCTTTCTTTTCTACATTTCCTTCCTCTATGATCAGATTTTGTCTTAATTGATTTTGTTTCAACCTTGTCAAAAAACTTTTAAATTAATCTAACTTAATAAAGTCATCATCTTTCATGAACTCATTTGACAACATCACATGCTCATCAAAGCCTTGAGCAAGGGCTTTGTTTGTTTCTCCCTGCTCTTCATTCTGCCCTACTTCTCTGAAATGTGTCCTTATTTGATGAAAGTAGTGTCCTTCTTCTGTAACAATTGCTCTAGCAGGGTCTCTCCTCACAATTGCACTGACCTCTTTGGTTTTTTGTTTCTTTGTAGGTGGCACTCCTGTAGATTGAACTTCATCCCCACTCTCTACATCATCAGCAAACACACTAAGTGGCCTCTTTCCATGTGAAGAATGTCCATCTTGGGGGTCTTGCTGCTGAGCAGCCACTTCTAGAATTTGAGGCATTTGTTCCATCAGAGTTTCATAAAAACTCAACATTCTATTAATCCTCTCCAGGTACGGGTTATCAGGGCAAAAACCTAAGAAACTAGGATCAACAACCTTCAATTCTGCTTCAACTCTCATCAAATTTTTCCATTTTCTTCTCATTTCTTGTACTTCCTCTTTTCTCAGCAAATTTCTAGCCACATATTTATCATCCAATGGTTCATGGTCCTTTATTGTGGCCCAAGGTGTCATTTTTGGCAATGCACATTTAATAAATTATTCAGGATCACAGAATCTAGACATGGCATTAACCAACCTACACTGTTTAAGGAAATTGTTTACTACATCAAAGGAACTCCTACCAATAGTAAAATTAGACACAACCCAAAACCTAGGAAGAAGAGAACCCTTCATGTATTTGTCAAGGTATTCTTTTTCAACTAGGGTCAATTGCCAAATAAACTCCATAAAAGCAATCCTAATTGGAATAAATTTTGGTAAAATATGGGGAGGCTGTGGACACCCATAGATTCTGATCACAGTAAAGTTATCAAAAAATAAAAAGTCCCCCCAGTTGTGTGAAATAGACCAGTTTGGAACATACTGGTAAGGTCTCAAAACTCTCTTAACATTAATTGACAATCGTTCCCTATTTATTCCTATCATTTCCATAATTGGCAAAACAATCCAATTTTCAAAGAAAAGGAAAGAAGAATTCGGAGAACTATTGTCCCAAACCTGGGTCCATCTTTGTATTGGAATTAAGACACCCAATTCTTCTTTCAAAAGCTCCAATTCTTTATCCATGAACTCAGCATTATAGAACAAGATTAAATGCATCAACAATGAATAATGCTTGAATGTAGGGCTAGGTGCACCACTCTGAATTTCAACTAGAGCATTATGAATGTGTTCATCCACATAGCCCACATAATCATAATCTTTGTTAACATCTGGACCGTGTTGAATGTCCATAGCCATCATCAGTAATTCAGCTAACACTGTTGAATCTCCATCAAAACCCAACACTCTGCATAATCCATAGATTGTACAATGTATATAATGGTGGAAAGGTGTGATATCAAATGGTGGTTCGATACTATCTAGAACTATAACTAGTTTCCTATTCACCCGAGGCATGTATCTGGGCATTGCATGCTTCTTGATAACACCTTTGTATTTGTCATAATCCTCTGCAATCCACTCCAAATATATATCTGTACATTCAGCACCAGTAATCTAGAAAGCTTCAACAAAGCTAGCTCTATTAATTGAAACTAGGGTAGACTGGTTCTTTCTTCTGATTACCCTAGATACTGGGCAATAGCGGTTGGCCAACTCTTTGATCAAATCCACATCAATATACACATGTGGCATAATTAACTTTGCCATATTTAAATCCCAAGGGTTTGATATTGGGACACCCTTAACCCTAATATTCCAAAAATAATGAAGCAAAGCAGAACTAGTCATATGAAGCGTGGTCGGTTTTCTGCATTGGCTCCATAAATCTTTCCATGCCAAATCATTTGTATTCAAAGAAATGGAAGTCCCTAGTAGAAAATCTACAAATTCTTCTTTGTATTTCTTATCCTTCTTTTCCTTAGTGGCCTTGGGCTTGGAACCTCCAGTTCCACTCATCGCCTTGCTCATTTTAGCTGCAGGCGAAAAAATTAACCAATTTTCTAAAATTTTCCCACACCCAACACTCTGAATTCTCCAACGTTGTTGCAGAGCTCAATTCACTAGACTACCTCGAAGATAGAATGCATTAATGCAATTATCCAAAAGCTTGGCTTGATCATGCAATTTATGGTATTTGGGCATCGTCACTTCTCTCAAGTCTCATTAATTGCCACACTTGCATGAACTATCTACTGTGGCATTAGTTCAAAGCTGAAGTACTCAAGAGAAATTTGAATTCATGCCCTTCTATTTGATTGGTGATTGTCATTCAAAACTTTTATAGAACCCAACAAACAAGTCCACGTGTCAACCCCATCTTTAATCGCACACTCACAATCAGTTAGAACAATTTGGAAAGTAACCGGTGAGCTAGTGACAATGTTACCAAATCCTCTTAATTGCAAGCTCACAACCCCTTTTACGAACCCTCAAAGAATCTCATGAGTGAGCAACAACCATTGATCTTCGTCAAGCCCTTCAATCGCAACCTCGCAACAACATTTGTAATATTATTTCTTTACATGCGAGCTGGTGACCACTGCAAATCTAACAAAACAACTTATTTCATCGCATGCTCAAAACACTTTTTGACTTAAGACTTACAAACCCACAAGCATTCGATGACCACAAAATCAGACCAAAACTTACTTGTCACCAGATCGCAACATAAAATGCTAAACAACTTCAAAACCTGCAAGCAAGTGATGAAACCAACTAAGCTGCGATACCAACCACATCGCATGATAGCAAATTAAAATGACTTAACTGTGAACACCTCACGACCTTGCAATAACATAAAATCACACCCAGTCGCAACCTCGCAACATAAAATGGTCAAGTGCAAAACATCTTGCGAGGTAGCGACAACTAAAATCTCCTGGTGCTTGCAAGCTCGTGACTTAAACTGACTTGATGATAAAGGACTTGGGAGCTAGAGATAACCATAAAATCTCAAAACTATTTATCTCTTGACCGCAGTGACCCAGTGAGTACCAACAAAAATCGATGTTTTATGTTAATTACCTTCATAAACAGGCGTGAGCAGTGGCACACAAACCATTAATGACTTACTCGCTAACTCTCGTAGATATAATGCATGGCATCAAACCAATTTGATATCTCATGACCAAAGCAATTTCATTAACAATATCTAGCTCGCTAACATAAAACACTAACACCCAAAAAACTAGAGACCTCGTGATTTAAACCCAAGTCAACACTCACTAACTCACCACTTAAATTGTTAAACATGAAATTTATCTGCGAGCTAGAGATGAAACATTAAACATGTCTCATTGTTTGACCAATTGTTTGACCACACTTGACATTGACATGGACAAATACAGAGAGGACAACTAAGATTTTCAATGCACGACAACTTCGGTTTACTAGCCAACTAAGACAAAAAACAAACACAAAATCCTAATCGCCATGAACATCATGTTAAGCATTTAATGTAGAACAGTAGAAAGGTTCTAACAATTATGCAATATGAATAATTTTATGGATCTTGTGACACAAATTGTTGCATTTCATGTTCAACATAATGTGGAACCAATTTACTAATAATTCAATTGTTTACTAATAATTCAGAAAATAAATTCTAATTGTTCACTAATAATTCAAATTCACAATTAAAAATATGAAAGAAGTATCCGTTCTGATTGACAAATTCAAGGAATACAATATCAAAAATCATCAATGACAACTATTGTATTGCAAATTGAAATTTTAATATAACTCAAGAACTGTAGTATAATTATAAATACCTATAAACTGACTACTAATTCACTTCAGTGACTCAGTCTGAGGCTTCTATATCCTAAATGGACTCAAGATCCGGAAACTGACTAGTACTAATAGGTTCATCTTCATTCTGAGTCGGGTATTAAAAAATTTCTTCATCTTCATGCTGACTCTGAGTCTGCGATCATTTGTCTCAGCACTAGCACTAGCAGTAGCACCACCAACTTTTAAATTGTTGCACAACCCTCATCTTTCATGCATGGAATTCCAGATTGCTAGTGCCTTATCATATGGAAAATCTCTAACATTATACTGAGTTACAAACAACCTCAAGCAGGTTTCCAAATTTTTGTCTAATTTGTTTTTCATCTTTGATTTCAAAAGCCCTAATGCACTAAAAACTCTCTCATCTTCCACCGACCCCAATATTATTGTTTGACATAAATCAGCAAGTTTCAAATATTTTGGTATTGCAATACGCAATATGTCACTTTGATCTATCCTTTTCCAAAGCCTTGTGATTGATCTAGGCTCAAATGATTCTCCAAGTCAACCAACTGCTATTTCATAGTCAATGCAAACTGTTTACATTGCTTTTTAAGATGACCTAATTTTAAAATTCCTTCTATTGGCTGTCCATTGCAATATGCATCTTTTGAAAATGTCAATATCAATTCCTCTAGTTTTTTATGAAACACCTTTGCGTCATTTGGATTATCTCCAATTGAATGCCAAAATTTAGGATACACACAACCCATGGCTTCACGTATTTCTTCTCAAGGGAATCTTTCATGAATCTTAGTTGAAAGTTCATATGCAATAGACTTCAAATTATCACTAACAGATTTAACAATCCTGTCAAAATCTTCCTTTTTAACTAGTAGTGCTCTGCCTCGCTTGCCCATCTTAGATTGGTGCATTGGTATCTGAAATCCTTTTACAAAGACACATAACTCATTTTTTGTATTGAAATGTAAAAAAAATTCAGCATGATTCAAATCTGTAATTATTTGCCACCTAAAAAAAAATTAGGCTTTGCTCTGTTAGATCTGAATATAGACCATCTAGGCTCAAGTATGTCATTTTATGTAGAGTGCTATACTCATTGATATACATAGTTCTATCTTGGGCTTTCTTAACAAGTTTGTTCATTGAATCCAGCATGAGGAGAAGACTAGCTAAAGTTAACAAAGTCTTTATATCACTTAACTTATGTAAGAGATCAGGAGCTTTGTCTACTGTGAGGCATTTCTCATACATTAGTCCAATCAAGGATTGATATTATGTTTGAACTCATTTTGCTGGTCCATGCAAGGAGATCCATCTAGTCTCAACATCCTTGAGAAGCTTGATTCCCACTGTTACTCCCTCAGCAAAAATCTAAAATTTTGCAAAATGTTTAGGACCTCGGCAAAAGTATGAGTGGAGCTCGTGGACCTGATCTTCAACTTTTGACACTGTAGGGAAATCGCTTACAATTCTATATGCTAAATTCATTCAATGGGCCATGCAGTGAATGTCAACCATGTATGGTGCAATACTAGTTTGTAATCTTGTGCAAAGACTGGTCCTTTGACCTTGCATTATTGCAGCTCCATCAGCTCCAACACACACCAACTTCTTGTCAATTGTCAAGTCATCCATACCAGGAATTTCATTCAAAGCTTTCTTAACTTCCAAATATAAATTTTCTGCTATTGAATTGCCCCTCATTTTACGAACATAGAGTAGATGAGCTCGACAGACATGTTCTTTTATGGTATACACATGCATACAAACCCAAGTAGTGTTATCCACCGTAGTAACTTCATATATAGATAATGAAATGAAATTTGACTCTTTTACACTCTCTTGTAAATTTTTCTTTTCCACCTCAGTGAGACAGTTTGCCATTTCCCATCCAACGTTTATTGACCAATGTGACATAGGATAGTGAGGAACATTAAAAAAAGATAATAAATTACTAAATTCTAGGAAATCTTTCATAGGACGCCCTCTCGACAGAATATGAAAAATAACACTCATCTGAACAGTCTTTGCCAGGTTTGCATCTGTTGCTGCATATTCAAGCCCAGCCTTGATTGTATTTCCAAATCCACTATTACCAATCAGTGTCATTTTGTGGTTATGCTCTTCATATTCCATGACATACTTAACATGAAGACATTCTTCCTTTGATTTCCATCTTACTACTAGTGTTTCCTTTCCATCTATGATCTATTTTTCATAAACCTTACCAATATGCTTTTCTATGGTGTCAATCTTTAGCTACACCTTCTTCTCTCTTTTAGTTTTCCAGCTACAATTATTCCACCTGTATTCTATTGGTTGTTCATCATTGTTTGGGACTAGTTCAATGAATGGGTACTTTTCTACCCAATCAATCTTAAAACTCCTTGTCATCTCCCACTCTCGCCCCAGTTTTACTTTCCTTTTTATTTTCTTCCTACCAACATCATCTTCAGTACTAGCATTTGCATTTGAGTGAATTATCTCATTGTGTGTATCCCTTAGAACATTTTCTATCGTGTCAGTATTGTCATCCTCATTTGATGAATTTAACTCAATGACAATCCCACCTTGTGGTGGTGGTGTGGTGAGCTACTGTGAATGGCTTCTGCAACTGCAGAAGTTGATGGACTAGAAACTTTGCCAATTCCAAAGAAAGACTTAATGGTAGTATCTTTAAGTTTAAGGTTTGGACATTTTGATGGCCTCCCAATCCCTTCAATTTCACCGCCCTGAGGAGTCTTACCCTTGTCTGACATCCCAGTCCCTTCACCACCCTAAGGAGTCTCAGTCTCACCCTTGTATGACATCTCAATCCCTTCACTACTCTGAGGAGTCTCACCCATGTCTGACTATGACATCTTGAGTCTTGACCTCTCACTATGAATTAAAACTTGAAACTAATACTATCAAGTATGAAGAAATGATTACTCACCTTTATGCCTTCTCAATTCTCTAAATCAGGAATCGAGAATGCCTAGGCCTGTGTTGCAAGATTGTAACTCTGGCCCTCCGCCCTACAATGAACTTCAACATTCCAACTCAAATTGTGGAATGCGAATCGAGAGCTCCCAAATTTACTAATCAGACATGAACAAATTATAAGAAAGAGTGTATTTATATCAATCCATGATTGCATTTTTGGCAAATTGTGTGGGCATTTTAAAATGCATCTTCATTTAAGCGAGGTGAAATGGGTCCTTGAGTGCTTATAATGTTTTAATTGATATTGGAAAATTTGGCCGATGTGTGCAATGAACATTTAATTTACTATTGGTGAATTAGGTCTTGGGTACGTGGCTGTTTTACTATTTTTGGCAAATAACGGAGGTGATCTAATACCCACGTTCGGGTGATTCCAAGCAAATATTACTGGCATGCATGTCGAATGGTGTGTGGTCAATGGTGAACCCAAAATATAGTGTACCATTAACCCCGAAACTCCGGGCGATTTGACCACTATGTTGCCCCAAACTATTCACCATTTCGTCAAAAATAAATACAAGGAATTCACCAATTGGCGAAGATTCGCCATTAAAAATCTCTCTGATTGCATTAATGACATGTTATGTTGCCATTGATGTTAGTTGAACTAGTAATGATATTGTTGATATTGTTGTTATGATTGATATTGTCTTGTAACCAGTAGGAAGAACTTTGTGATGGACATTGTAAACCGGTATGTAAGTTTGTGAGTTGAACCGATAGCCGGTCTATAAGGTTAAACCCTTCTATGTAATGTAACTGGTAAACCCTACCAGTTGTTTTTGCTAAAACCTAATTGATTAAGGTTGTTGAATTGGTTATGTTGGTATATGATCTAATCAAATTGTTTTGGCGCATTTGTTTGTCTAGGGAATGAGCAAAGTGTATTGCATCTATTGCAAAGCGTGTGATGAGTTACTGATCTTGATGAAGCGGTAATCAAGAAGTGGTTGAGGTTTTATTGATTGATGTGTAAAGATTGCTATGAAATCCAATGGTCATTCTTGTACCGAATTTTTTGTAATCTCGATGAGAAGATTATATTTTTGTTGTGTTACCAACCTAATTGATTTGTATTTAAGGTCGATGAAGTTGTTTTGTTTTGGTGTTGGCAAGAGTTGGCTGAAATCAGTTGAGTGTGTGGTTGCCAAACTGGAGAATGAGTTTGCAGTTTGATTAAAGGTAGATAGAAGCTTAAAAGGATCTTATCAAGCAAATGTAGTTCTATTCAGACAGATCAAGAAACTCATGTTGTTTTCTAACAATTACAGTAGAATTGAAATCCCTTGACTGGGTAAGCTCTAACAAGCTTGGTTACTTATTAAATCTTCTAACAAGGTGGTCCATTAGATTGGATTATCAAATCCTCTACTGAGGTTACTCCTTACAAGGTATTTTCTTCTAACAAGGCATTTGTAGTCAATCCCTTGATCGGGTGATTCCTAACAAGATCAGTTCTTAATAGGTTTTTTGTAAAAGCTTTAACAAGCTTGGCTCCTAACAGAGCGAACTTTAGAAGAGTTCAGATATTTTCTTGTGAGTCCCATCTCACCATGGTTTTTACCTATTTGTGTTTTCCACGTATAAATACTTGTGTCATGTGGTGAATGTTTTTGTGGTTATGATCTTATTGTTGATTTGATTAACTACGTAACTATTTCTGATAAGGCATGATAACTGGAAGCATTGAGAAATGAAGCATTTGGATGTTTATAAGTTTGATGTTGTTTGCTGTTAAGTTACTGTAATAGTCAACTAGTATTCTTATGAGTATAGATCTTGATAGTGGTATTTCATTGATAAGTTTACTTTGAGTGATTGAGTTTGAGTTTGGGAAGTTTGTATCAGTTTTTCTATTTACTGATTCACCCCCCCCCTCTTAGTAATCTATCATATACTTATTCTTTCATCATTCCATCAATTGGTATCTGAGTATCTTAGGTCCTCTAAGGTCTAAGCCTATCATCTTGAGGAAAAGATCTGTAAGATCATGATGAAGAAGGAAGGTCTAAAGTTCAATAGAGGAAACTATATGATATGGAGTGATAGAATGAAGATTTACATCAAGAGTTTGGGAAGTCAGTATTGGGATCATGTAGATACTAAGTATATTGCACCTACTGGGACTCTGACTGATGATGAGAAGAAAGAACAACAAGAAAATCATCAAGCATTGGACGCTATTATTAGTTCCCTATCTGATGCTAAATATGTAGATGTTCATGGTCTTGAAACTACATATGAAGTATGGAAAAAATTTGAAGAGATTTATAGCAGTGATGAACATGTTAAGATTGCTAAAGAGGAGAGTCTAAGAGGAAAGTTCGATGACATGAGGATGTCTGAAGGTGAGAATATCTAACAGTATGGTCAAAGGATAAAAGAGATGGTCGGTGAAATTAAGAGTGCGAGAGAGAAAGTGGAAAATGCCATAGTGATCAGTAAGGTACTGAGAACCCTGCTACCGGTCTATGCTATTTGAGTTGTAACTATTTAGGAGCTGAAATCCATTGACAAAACTAAGGTAACTCTTGACTCCATCATTGGCAAGCTTACTACTTTTGAATTAAACGGTTATGATGGTAGAGTACAAAAATCTGAGTCTGCATTTAGAGCTTCTATTTCTAACCCATCTATGAGAAAAAGTAGAGATACTAGTCATGGTTATGAATCTAGATCTAGAAGAGATTTTGATGATGAAGACAGTTTAGTGTATCTTGAAGCATTTTTGGCAAAGCGGTTGGCTAGAGGCACTGGTAAATATAGAGGTAAATTACCTTTAAAATGTTTTGCATGCAACAAGATTGGTCACATAGCAGCTAATTCTCCTAATGGTGAAAATGAACACAAGAGAGACAAATTCAAGAAGTATAAGGGTAAAGGAAAGAGAGATTGTCTTATTGTTATTGATAGTGGTATCACTAATGATGATGCTAGTGAAGATATTGTGTTTATAGCTATTAAGGAAGAGATATCAGACCAGGAGGCATTAGTATCCAGGATGCATAACTCTGATCATTGGATCATTGATAGTGGTTGTTCACATCATATGACCGGTGATCAGAGCAAATTGATTTCCTTGAAATAATTTGATGGCGATGTTGTTAGATTTGGCAATGACTCACCCTGCATGGTTAAAGGTAAGGGAGTTATTTCTCTTGATGGGAAGAGCAATGCAGATGATGTCTACTAGCTTGAAGGTCTCAAGCACAATCTTTTGAGTGTGGCACAAGTCAATGACAAAGGATACCCACTGGAGTTTAAAAATGGTATGTGCAAAATCTTTAACAACAAAGGTGAATTGAATGCAACTGGGAAACAAACTAAAGGTAACCTATTTCATCTTAATTCTAAAGTTAGCAACTATTTTATTGCAAAAATAGATGATAGTTGGCTTTGGCATAGGAGATTTTGTCATATAAACTTTGATAACATTGTTAAAGTGAGTAAGTTCAAGGCAGTGAGAGGTTTGCCTCAGTTAGACAAACTGGTTAATTCTCTTTGCAAAGAATGTCAATTAGGAAAGATGGCTTCTTCAACTTTCAAAAGAAAATCCTTTTCAATGGAGCACTTGTTATATTTGGTTCATACAGATCTTTGTGGACCCATAAGAACAAAAATCATTCAAGGTGATATATATTTCATGATTCCCACTGATGATTTCTCAAGGATGATGTGGGTCACATTCCTGAAAGATAAGACAAAAGCTTTTGGTAAGTTCAAGGCATTCAGGGCCTTAGCTGAGAAAGAGAGTGGTAAGATGATAAAATGTCTAAGGATGGATCAAGGTGGTGAATTTACTTCTGAGGAATTCACTAGGTACTATGAAGAGAATAGTATCAAATGGCAACTTTCTGCACTGAGGACACCATAGCAGAATGGTATCATAGAAAAGAACAATTGGTTAATTGTTGAAGCTCCTAGGACAATGTTGATACAAGGAGATGTAGTGAAAACCTTTTGGAGAGAAGCTGTCAGCACAGCTGTCTACACAATGAACCAAATTTTGGTAAAGAGAGGTAAGGAAAAGACTCCTTATGAATATTAGTATGGAAGATCACCTGATGTTAGCTATTTTAAGATAGTTGGAAGCAAATGTTTTATTAAGAGAGGTGATTACATTAGAAAATTTGAGGCTAAGAGTGATGAAGGCATATTTCTTGGCTATTCCACCAAGAGTAAGGCCTACAAATGTTCTAACGACCAAACATAGAGAATTGTTAAGAATGTTGATGTTCGAGTGGATGAATTTCTTGAAGTCTTAGAAGGAACCAGTTCAGAGAAAAAGGATGAAGATCCTTGCATTTTGTTTTTGGAACTAGAAACTATGAAATGTAAAACTAGCAAAGCAAATTCTAATGCACTTGTCCAACCGGAATAGTTAAATTTAGAAGAAGATGATGACAATGAAGAAGATGAACCTAAAGATAATGGTCATGTTATTCCTAGATATGTGAGATTGAATCACAATCCTGAGTAGATTATTGGAGATAAGGATGCTGGAGTACTAATCGGAAGAAGAATCAGAGAGAATTCTTGCATGATGTCCACCATTGAACCAAGAATTGCTAAGGAAGCATTTGGTGATGATCATTAGGTTAAAGCTATGGAGGAGGAATTGGATCAAATTGAGAAGAACAACACTTGGACCCTGGTACCCCGACCGATAAATAAGAATGTTATAGGTACTAAATGGGTATACAGGAACAAGTTGAGTGAGGATGGTGTTGTAGTTCACAACAAGGAAAGATTAGTCTGCAAGGGTTATGCACAAGAAGAAGGAGAAGATCATGGTGAAACTTTTGCACCAGTAGCAAGACTGGAAGGTGTCAGAACATTACTTGCATTTGCAGCCCATAAGAAGTTCAAGGCATATCAGATGGATGTTAAGTCTGCATTTTTGAATGGGATATTGGTAGAAGAGGTATACATAAAGCAGCCAGATGGTTATGCTTTGACTGATGAGAAAGACATGGTATGCAGATTGCATAAGGCTTTATATGGATTAAAGAAAGCACCCAGAGCATGGTATGAAAGGCTTCATACACATCTAATGAAGATAGGCTTTCTGAGAACCAATGATGATAGTAACATATAGCTCAAGTCTGAAGGAGATAAAATACTAGTCGGTGAAGTATTTATTGATGATATTATATGTGGAGGTAATGATGTCATGAGCAACACTTTTGTAGATGAAATGAAAAATGAGTTTGAAATGTCTTTAGTAGGGGAACTAAAAATTTTCATAGGCTTGCAGATACAACAAATGAAGAATGGTATTTTTATTACATAGTGTAAGTATGTGAAAGAGGTTTTTAAGACATTTGGCATGAGTGATTGTAAACCAATTGGAACACCAATGGTTATAGGTTGTAAGTTGTCCAAGGAAGATGAATCTAAGTCTATTGATGAGAAGGAATATAGGTCAATGATTGGCAAATTGTACTACGTTTTTCACAGTAGACCGGACATAGCCCATGTGGTTGGCATAGTTGCTAGATTCCAGAAGAATCCTAAGGAAATACACCTAGTAGCAACCAAAAGAATTTTTAGATACTGAAAGGTACTGTTGACTATGGATTATGGTATCCATATGGAGGAAACTTTGATCTGAAAGCATACACAGATGCTGATTGGGCAAGAAATGTTGATGACTAGAAAAGAACAACCAGTGGAGAATTTTTTCTTGGAGGAAGGCTTGTTTCATGGAGTAGTAAAAAGAAGAGTTGTACTTCACAATCTACTGCTGAAGTTGAGTATGTTGCAGCTTATATGAATTGCACATAGGCTATTTGGATGAGGCACATTTTGGAAGGTTTTAAGATGAAGATCTCTGAACCTATAAATATTTTATGTGATAATACAAGTGCCATAAATATTTCCAAGAATCCTATTTTGCACGCATGAACCAAGCACATTGAATTGAAGTATCATTTCTTGAGGGAAAAATTTCAGAG
Source organism: Cryptomeria japonica (assembly GCF_030272615.1). Lineage (NCBI taxonomy): Eukaryota > Viridiplantae > Streptophyta > Pinopsida > Cupressales > Cupressaceae > Cryptomeria > Cryptomeria japonica. Next base: position 830,903,383 of record NC_081409.1, read on the forward strand.
TAAAGATGTTATCTTAGAGCATGTCTCTACCAAGGAGCAACTTGCAAATATTTTTACCAAACCTCTTCCTAAGACTACTTTTGAGTATCTTAGAAGTCAGTTAGGGGTTGTCTTTGTTCATGAAGTTAGTTAAGCATGATGTTGACTGCATCAGTCCCTGAATTACTTGCAGAATTTTATAAGGGTTGATGAAGAAGTGGATGTATTCCATTGGGGGAGCATCAAGCTGCAGAATATTGTTAATGCACAGTGAAAATTTGACATTACATGTTTTACTTTCATTTTGGCATTGTTGTTAAAGGGGGAGAAGAATTATGTGGTTATGAGAAGCAAAACCAATGAAAGACTGAAGATAGAGAGAGCATGTGAATACTTGGCATTGTAAACCAGGATTTTCACTCACAATCATAGCAATAGTTTTGATCTTTGTATTGCCATCAATGCCAAAGGGGGAGATTGTTGGAATTTGCATGAAGATTGCATTAATGATATGTTACGTTGTCATTGATGTTAATTGAATTGATAATGATATTGTTGATATTGTCTTATAACCAATAAGAAGAACTTTGTGAGGGATATTATAAACCAGTATGTAAGTTTGTGAGTTGAACTGGTAATCGGTGTATAAGGTTAAACCCTTCTATGCAATGTATCTGGTAAACCCTACCAGTTATTTTTTCTAAACACTAACATGTAAGGTCATTGTATGAAGACAAGTTCAAATTGTTTTGGTGCATTTGTTTGTCTAGGGAATGAGAAAAGTGTATTGCATCTATTGCAAAGTGCGTGATGAGTTACTGAGCTCGATGAAGTGGTAATCAAGGAGTGGTTGAGGTTTTCTTGATTGATGTATAGAGATTGCTATGAAATCCAATGTTCATGCTTGTACCAACTTGTTTGTAATCTTGATGAGAAGATTAGATTTTTTTTGTGTTACTAACCTAATTGATTTGTATTTAAGATTGATGAAGTTGTCTTGGTTTGGTGTTGGCAAGAGTTGGCTTAAATCAGTTGAGTGTGTTGTTGCTAAACCGGAGAATGAGTCTACAGTTTGAGTAAAGGTAGATAGAAGCTTAAATGGATCTAATCAAACAAATGTAGTGCTATTTAGACAGATCAAGAAACTCCTGTTGTTTTCTAACAATTACAGTAGAATTGAAATCCCCTAGCCGGGTAAGCTCTAACAAGCTTGGTTACTTATTAAATCTTCTAACAAGGTGGTCCATTAGATTGGATTCTCATATCCTCTACTAAGGTTACTCCTTACAGGGTATTTGCTTCTAACAAGGCATTTGTAGTCAATTCCTTAACCGGGTGATTCCTAATAGGATCAGTTCTTAACAGGACTTTTGCAAAAGCTTTAACAGGCTTGGCTCCTAACAGAGTGAACTTTAGAAGAGTTCAGATATTTTCTTGTGAGTCCCATCTCACCGTGGTTTTTACCTATTTGGGTTTTCCACGTATAAGTACTTGTGTCATGTGGTGAATGTTTTTGTAGTTACGATCTAATTATTGATTTGATTAACTACTTAACTATTTCTGATAAGGCATGATAACCGAAAGCATTGATAAATGAAGCATTTGGATGTTTAAAAGTTTGATGTTGTTTACTGTTAAGTTACTGTAACAATCAACTGATATTCTTATGAGTATTGACCTTGACACTGGTATTTCATTGATGAGTTTACTTTGAGTGATTGAGTTTGAGTTTGGGAAGTTTGTATCAGTTTTTCTATTTACTGATTCACTCCCCCCTCTTAGTAATCTACCGAATACTTATTCTTTTATCATACCATCATGCTCATTGTGTTTATGTGGATCTTCATGTCTTCAGCTAGTTCATGGATTATTGAGGAGACATGATGTATTTTTATAATGTAGTAGTAATAACAATGTAATATGTCGATATGTGCACAAAGATGGTGGTCAGAAAAGTGGACACCACCCAAAAAACACATAAAAAACAAGCAGCGCGTACGTGGTTCTAAATTTTGAAATCACCCTGTATGTGCTTAGGTCTGTTGTTCCCGAGCCTAAAAAAGATAGCACGTATGCACTGCTTTTAGGAAACTGAGCATGTGTGTGCTCCTATGCCTTAAAAATGTTATGGTAGGGCAACAAACTAATAGGCTCATTACCCTATACATGCTATTTGTAGTGAATAAAATTTGAAGGAAAAGGGAGGGAGGGAGAGTGATGTAGAGTGAGCTGTCTCTCATCGGTTTGTGCTTTGTATGGCAGCAATGCCTATGAGGTGGAACTACCACCAAACTTGGGTATTTCACCAATGTTTAATGTATGTGATTTTTTCTAGTATAAGGGAACTTAATCAACTACAAATCAAGAAGAGTCTACTACTAGTGAAGATGTAGATTGGGTACAAGACCTACCTCCACGCCAACCGGTGACATTGGATTGCATTTTGGATTCCAAGATTGTCAAAAGGACTAGGAAAGGAGTATATAGAGACTACTTGGGTAAATGGATAGGTCTCCCTAAATATAAAACTACATGGATGTCTAAAGGAGATATACTACATGATGGAACCACTATTCAAGCCCTATCTACTCAAGGGACTTGAGTTCTTCCTACCCCGAGAGTATGGTGCCAGGGCACTTAGAAAATTTTGGTAACTTTGTTTCCAGGATGTTGGAATCATGTTTTTAAGTTCTGGTAATAAGGCCAAGAGACCATTGAGTGTATGCTCAAATGATTGTAAGGACCCTAAGAGTCTTTTTTTGGCCAATGTTGGCATGTGAGCTCTTAAGGGTGCTAGGTAGATCACTTAATAGGATAAGTTGTTTTTGGGTTAATGTAGGTTGGTTGATGTTGCTTTGATTTTGTTAAGGTCATATGAGTCATTTGAAAGTGACCAATTTTGGGTTTGAGCAAATTTTCTCACATATGCAACAAATTGCAAAAGTTGCAAAAGTTGCTCATAGCAACTTTACAACATTTTCATACACCAATGGGTAATTAGTTGTCACAGTTGGTTATGAGAATGTGTAACTACCCCAAGGCCAATATAAGGCTTAGAAATACTGATGATAAATGGTCTTTGTTATTTTTATTGAAGATCTAAAGAAAATAAACAATTTTAGTTTCCCATTTGTGTGTGTTCTTTCACATTTTTGTTGTCTTTGCAAGTTTGTACGACCTGCATGGATTGACATGTCCAAGACAGGGACATAGATAATTAGACTAGTGATGTATCTTCATTTTGTTTTTGAATTGGTGTCTTGAAGTGTTGAATTTTGTGAATAAATTTCATTTTGTTGCAGGCAGGTCCAAGAGCCCTAAAAACCAGGGTTTTGAGAGAAAAATGACTCCAACCTAACGTTCCATGGTGGATTTCCTCTCTCAAACCTTGTGGAATGTTAGGTTGCAATGTATTCTATATTTTCTCTTTGGTTTTGATTCAGGGGAAGTCAAAACAAATATTTGCCACCATACCCTAGGCTTGGCACGTTGAGTTGGCAAGCATTAGGAATCATGGGTATCATGCCCTAATTGGGTGTGTCCGGTGGGTGGAGGAAAATTATGATTGGAGTGGAATTTGATATGGAAGAAAAAACCCCAAACTATCATCAATTCACTCAGGCAATTAGATCGGTGAAGGATTATTGATCAATCCCTATTTTTAAGGCCTGGGAAGGGGCAATCAAGCCCAATTAACCGGTAAGGGTTAGATATGTTAATGGTAGAACCCACCTCCGATTTTCCAATATTGTATGTAACCCCCCAAAGGGTGTCTGGAATGTAAAAGAGTTCATAGGGTTGTTAAGGAAGTTTAGTAGATAAATGTAGAATACCCCGCTAACAGAGCTACTGGAATTAGGTCTTTGGTTAGGCCTAAAAGTGTAGTTTATTTGTAAAACACCAAACTGGTAAGTGTTAAAAATCTTGAGTAAGGAATGGGGTTGGTAATCCTTCCAAAATCATCCATCCTACTATGTGTAGTGTGGGGAATGAAGATCTTGTGGTAGAGGGTTTGAACTCTTAGGTTGAGAGTGAAAGGGAGTGGGAAAACAATGTATCCTAACCAAGAAAATGGAACTCACAAAACAAGTGACTATCCTAGCCTATGGACCTTGGGAAGGTCAGAGAGGGTAATTCTTGTAGACCCTTGGAGGGTGTGAGGTGTAGAATCATTGGAGGGTTCTTGTGTATCCTGGAGGAGATACCTAAACAGGGTAGCACAAACCGGTGAGAGACAACTCACTCTACATTACAGAGAGGGAGAGAGAGAGAGAGATGGGGTATGGAGGAAGGGAGAAGTAGGAGGGAGAAGGGGAGAGAGGGAGAGGGTATTGAGGAAGGGAGAAGTAGGGAGGGAGAGAAGAAGAGAGAGAGGTATGGGTATGGAGGAAGGGAGAAGGGGAGGGAGAGAGAGAGAGAGGGGGGGGGGATGGGGTATGGAGGAAGGGAAAAGGGGAGAGAGGGAGAGAGAGGTAGAGGGAGGGAGGGAGGGAGAGGGAGATATAGGAGAGAGAGAGAGAGAGAGAGAGAGAGAGAGAGGGAGGGGGGGAGAGGTATGGGGTATGGAGGAAGGGAGAAGGGGAGAGAGGGAGAGAGGTAGAGAGAGAGAGAGAGAGAGAGAGAGAGAGAGAGAGAGAGAGAGAGAGAGAGAGAGAGAGATGGGGTATGGAGGAAGGGAGAAGAGGAGAGAGGGAGACAGAGGGAGAGATAGAGGGAGAGGGAGAGAGAGGGGGAGAGAGGGAGACAATACACATGCATACACACATATGTGTGTGTATATATACTTAATATATTATATATTATATAAAATATATTATATATTATTATATACATATATATAAATATTATATATTATATATAAACTATATATTATATGTGTATACACATATGATATATACAATATCATATTATACACACTCCCAAATTTTGAATAAAAGTAGCACGTATGTGTTGTTTGTAGTAAAGATAGAGTGTACACGTTTCTTACACCATAAGTACCCTGTATGCGCTTTTTATACCATAGGTACCCCGTACGCGCTTTTGACTGTTTAGGCTTGGAAATAGGCCTAGATGACAAAGATATGGTTTGGAAGTTTGATTTCCCTCCATTTTCCTCCTTTTTGACGTGTTTTATTTTATCAACTTAGTTTCTTAACTTTGTCATCATCAAGTTTAAACTTCATCAAGTGGGTCTTTCTAAAATTGCCACCATATTTTCACTTATCTTCTGAGCTTTCTAACCATATAATTTTTTAAAAATTTGAACAACAATAACATATTATTATTGAATTTCTTTTACCAGTGTCTCCATAGTTCTCACAGACATACGTGTACCAGTTTTTTAATAACTTTTGATCTAATTATTCAAATTTGAAAAACTTTATATATTATTGTAGTGAACTTGATTCTTTACAATTTAAAAAAAATAAATTGTATTTTTTATTTTTTTATTGCAACTTATGCTTTGCGCACGAACAGGTACCTAATTTTTAGGATGTGCTCAATTGGAAAAATCATAAAAAAACAAAATACTCAACAAAAAAATACACATCTTCTAGCGCTCACTCTTAACTATCTTTCTACCAAAGGATTTGTCAAAATACTAAATCTAACTATGACGTTTTTTATGTGCATGTCAGACACTATGTTATGTTTTTCAAAAAAAATCAGGGTCTATTTTTTGTGCGCAAAGGATTTGACCCCCTTAATATTATCCAATTTTGAAAATTTTTAGTGGTTTGGAAACTAGATTTAGAGTACTACAATATTTTTTGTTTGGTTATCTTCATATCTTGAGTGGATGACTTTCAAATGTTGCCTCCAAATTCAAGTTCACTTGATTTCAGAAAAAAAAAAAAAAAAAAAAAAGTATCCACTTATACGCCCCTTTTTTACCACCATCTTTCTACACTTACCCATGTATCACATGGAGATCATAATTGTGAATTAGGAACTATGTATCTTGGTGTAAATGATATTATAATATTGATGGCATTCTTGTAATAATATGTAGTTGGATTAAATTGTGGTAGTTGAGACTGTGATTCTTGTGTTAGGATATGTTGTAGTACACTTGAGAGATGTATAATGTAAATTGGATATGTTCTTATTCTTGTAATTGAAGATTGTGTTTCATAATAGTTAATAGATGCTATTTGTGATGAATACTAAGAGGGGGGGTGAATTAGTATACCAAAAAATACTAAGCTCAAACACTTAAATAGTCTAGCAATAAACCGGCAAAATAGTCTCACTGACAAACCAGTTAACACATATGCAAACCAAGTAGCAAATAATGCATTCACCCACAGAAGCACAATCACCATAACATAAGAGATTTTGACGTGGAAATCCAAATGGGAAAAACCATGGTGAGATGAAGCTCACAAGTAACTATCTACAGAATAGTACCCATACTGGTTAAGGTCAGATCGGTTAAGGTCATACAATGTTCTTTACCAGAACAGATCCTGTTAGGAATCTTAATCTCTATTAGGAGACAAGTCTAATTAAAGACTACCTTGTAAGAGGATTTAAGATCCACTTATGTGAACCACCTTGTTAGAGGATTTACTAAGGCTTTGTCAGGCCTACCCAGTTAAGGGTCTTCAGACTTGTCGAAGATGTAAGTAATCAACAAGTGAATGATCTAGATACTAACACAGTATGCTTGGTTAGATCCATTAAAGCTCACTATAAATGCATTTTGCATTACTTCAGTCTTCAGACACTTCACACTCTGTTACTTCACATAGACTACCTATTTTCTCTTATGATTGCTCATACAAAGCTCATGCAATATCAAAAATCCCAACAACTACTAAAACCCTAGACATGATGTCCTTATAATGGAATCTGATTTCGTGTCGGTCCTATAGGATTACAATACAATTTCCTAGGTTCAATGCATCTGGACACTTTTGATAACATGACACAGATGCACCGCCAAAGTGTCGGCACCGTCAAACAAATGGTGGATGGTAACTCATCACAAAAATGTTGGTTGGTAACTCAGCACAGAGTATTACCGATTCAGACAAAATACCAATTTAAGAAAAATACCAGTTGCTGGTTTGACAAAATGAAGATAGGGAAATATATGTTGTTCCACTTTGCTCCTTCATACCACTTGAGATCCTTGAACTGCTTGGGGTCTTCATGCTACTTGAGACTAGTAAACACATTCTGCAAAATACCGATAGTCTAAATGCACGATACCAGTTGAGCTTTAACTCATACAAACAAAAAGTGATCTCAAGGCAAGTGTGTGTCCATCAATGACAATCACAAAATCAATCATCAAAATTGCCAACAATCTCCCCCTTTGGCATTGATGGCAACACTTAGGAAAATTTTGACATCTAAGTGTGTTACAACAAAATTATGCCAAAAACAAAATGACTTCCCCTAAGCATATACACTATCCCATTTACAGAAAATACAATGTATACTACTTTTTATCAGAGATGAACATGAAAGTATACAAAAAAACATTAGATTTATATACTTCTCCCCCTTTGCCAACAATGACAAATAAATACTGGTCCAGTTGTATTAAAATAATAAGTGTTTATGGCAGTAGAGAATAAAACTTGTCAAAAACAGATTTAAAGTCTTGCAAAAATTGCATCATGGATAAGGACCATGACTCAAGAAGGGAGGTAGCCACCTCTTTCTCTATCTGCATCTGGGAGACCTATTCTTCCATGGTAGCTATTGTGCTCATTTCTTGAGTGACTGTTAGGGCATAAAGATTTAGATAGCATTTCTGGAGAATTTGCAATCTTGGCAGTAGGACCAGTTGAAGTTCCTGCAAGTTCCTTGTCCGGTTGCATATTTCTGCCTCAATTCTTGTAGACTGTAGTTGAAACCTGTGAATGGTGTGTCCATATGTGGAGAAGGAATCATATGGTAGCTTGAAGGTGCTAATAAATTACTGCATATCAAATTGCAGTTTGTCCTTCTAGGTGAGCACATCATCACAAAATAGATGGGGTTGGCAAATCTTACTAACTAGTAGATTCCCCTCATCCAGAGCATCCCTCATATCTTTTTGAGCTTTTTGCAGATTAGGCCGGAGCTCATTTAGCTTCTTCACCAGGGAAATGTTCAGAGCCTTCTGATGCTCTTTCTTGGCATTTGCCTCTGCTACCTCTTCTAGGCTCTGCACTTGATCATCCACTACTATGCATAGGAACTTCAATTGTGCCAGTGATGAATTAGTGTTGGGGAGGTTTGTTTCGGGTAGCAAACCGATAAGAGTGTCCACCACAACTTGGATCACATCTTGCTCCTTCTTCCTCCTTGTCACTTCAAGGCATTCTTGAGCAACCTTAATGCTTTGTAGTAGTTCCATTTCATTTGCAGACTGGAGGTCAATAGGACTGGCGAGGTCAGCCAGTTTGGCTTGACTACTGGTTGCCTTTGGAGTCTCCATCTAAGTGTTTTTTGTCACTTCTTGTTTTTCTTCTTCCTTCTTTTTCTTCTCTGCTTCTTTTTGCTTCTCCTCTTCCTTTTCCTCCTTTGCTTTCTGCTTCTCTGCTTCTTTCTGCTTCTCCTCTTCCTTTTCCTCTTCTTCTTTCTTCTTCTTCTCATCTTCTTGTTTCTTTTTCTCTTCTTCCTCTTTTCTCTTTCCATCCTCTTTCCTTTTCTTCTCCTCCTCTTTCTTTTTCTTTTCTTCCTCTTTTTTTCTCTTTTCTTCTTCATCGTCCTATCTCTTCTTTTCTGCTTCCTTTCTCTAATCCTCCTATGCCTCCTATCCTTCAACTTCTGTCGGTACATCTGGAGTAACATTTTCACCATCTAAGGTGTCAACATCAATGGGTTCCATTTGCTCATTTACCTATTCTCCTTCATTGTTATACACCTCATCCGACTTATTGATTTCTGGTTCTTGCTCAGCTTGCCAGTTTGCTTCTACCACTTGATGCATCTTTAGAGCATTTTGTGCATGAAAGTGGGTATCTTTTACCACTTCAGAGGCTTTTCCTTCTAGTAACTGGAGTCTTCTTCTTCTCATGAAGAAGAGGCCTTTATATTTATCCACCACTCATAGAGTTGTGATTTAGATACTTCAGGAAAATATTGTGCAAATATTTCCTCCCTTATTTCCTCTTCTTTCTTAATGGCAATGCACCATTTGTTATTCAAAGAATTATATAAAGAATCAGATACATCAAACCTAATATCTGATGGTGACTGGTCCCAAACATATAGATAATTAATAACTTCCTATTCTACTTCATCTTTCTCTACATCGGAAAGATCACCAAAACACTCTTTTAAATCACTAAGCAATTTTTTTCTAATATTTTTGATAATCCTTTGACAATGTGTCAAAGGTTTGTAAGAAGAAATGTCAATATTTATCAGTGCCGACGTTGCTGGTTCACTCTTTGTCTTCTTCCTTATTTGCCTTGTCTTCTTCAGCTTTTCTTCAGACACAGTGTCCTCAGAGTCTGGTGTGGTATCTTTTGTCTTCCTCTTTCTCTCAAAGTCCTTTGCAGGTGCAGTTTATGGTTTCTTCTTTGCTAGTGACCCTTGGTCACTTTGGTACTTGCATGAGTAACTGGTGCTGATGCAGATGGCACTTCCTTTTCCTTCTTCACTAAAGGTTCTTTTCCTTTCTTTGTTGAGGGTTCCTCAACCGGTGTTACCCTTTCTAGGTAGATGCCAGTTCTCTTTGCCTTTGGATCAAGAGGTGAGGCAATAAGGGTAGAGGCATACCCTTCCAGCATGTCATTTATTACCTCATAGCCCATAGGCTCCACTTCTTCCTATCTGGCTCAATAGCCTCCATTAGGCATTCATCCACTTTAATGGTGAAACAGATATCATCTTCATATTTCTTGACAATATCACCTAATATTCTCACCCTTTGACTCATTTTGCATCTGCGCTCATCAAAATATTTGTTCAAAACTTTTGGATAGCCAGTTCCAACTGCTTGTAGGCTTTCCTTGATTTGCTTAGTTATCAGTTGGTCAACAGACCACTAAACATCACCTACTCCTAAAAAGTAGCCTTGGAAGTAAAAGAACAACCCAACCAGTAGTTGTCCAAACTTGAACCTCAAGGCATTGTCCTGCTTGATAGAGGTTAGGTTTATCAGGAGTTGCCTATGCATACAGGTGCATAAGTCAAATGATGCATCTTCTTTTATCATCCTATAGGTAGCATTTACCGCTGCAACAGAGACATAATTGATTCTGTTGGCATGGAACGTCCAGTATCCTATCACCATGCATGCATATTTGACAAGGTCATCCTTGATTGGATTGACTGTCATACCCCATGAATCACTCGTAGAAATGGTGAGCTTAGTCATATCTGACTTGCTGATCTTCCTTAGTGTCAGTACTTCACCGATGTTGTAGAAACTGGTGACGACATGAATCGCTTCTGGTGTGATATCATGCATCCATTCTAAGTAAATCTTATCACCGTGTACTCTGCTCAAAACAATGTGAATGTGATCGTCTGTGAAATCTTCGAGGAAATAGACCGCACTGTGGAGCTTCTTGTTTTCTAGGATGTTAAACTCCAGTTTGATCTTTTTATCCTTTCTGTAGAATAGACCTAGCTGGGTATGGATTGCAAGAGACCCTAGGTCTTCAATTATACAAACTATGTAATCAGAAATGCCTTCTTCCACTATTACACCAATAGGTACTTGAGATAGGGCATTGTATTTAGACTTGCGTCGAATGAAGTTCATAGAATCAACAGGTGTACTATAGCTAGTATGTGATGCGGAAGCCATGATAAAATAGAAAACTTGAGAAATACCTTTCAGAAATCGAGAATTTAGGGCTTGCTAATTCCACTTCACCTCACACTTTGTCAATTGTTGAATCACCGCTTTGAGTTCTTCCCTTGACCATTTGATATTTGCTTCTGAATCTTCTTCAGGGTTTCAAAATTTCTTTGAATTGCAACACAAATCACTTTTCCTTCGCTCTTCTCTTGAAAAAATTCTTCACTCAAAAAATGATAGTGAGAAATGATTTGAAAATTCCTTTTAAACATATTCCTCACCTATTGTAATAAATGCTCCACTATTAGGGTGTAAACCCTAATTTGACTTTTACCATTTCTGGTCTTCAGCCAAATGACAGGTATCACATACTGGTTAAGGTCTTTTATAGGTGTGGACCGGAGGCTCAAAATATTTCACCGTTTTCTCCCCCTAAGCTTTTGAAGCTTAGTTTGCCAGTTCAGCATCTTCTACACTAGGTGCAGAAACCGGTTCTTCTTGTAACACTTCATCAGATTTATTCTTCCATACTTTCTTTATGTCTGATTGAATAGTTTCAACATCAATCTTTCCTTCCAGAGTGACTGGTATATCATCCAATATGTTCTTTCTCATCCTGCAGAATCTAGCTGTGTGACCCAGTTTGTTGCAATGATAGCAAACCATTACAGGTGCTCTCCAAGATCCATTATTCATGTTTCCATTCTTCCTTCTGCATGTTGGAGCAGTGTGACCATGACAAATCCAATAGTTTTCTCTCCATCCGGTTGCTGCTTGATAGCCATCACTACCTGACTGATTGTTGTTGGTTATAAAATGGTTTGGATTCTGGTTCCCAGAGAGTTCAGGAAAAACTCCTTGACTCCTTTGAGGATACCTTTCAGTGTTGTGCATGATATTTCTCTTTGCCCAAACTTATTGTATGCATAATAGTTACCATTGAATCTATTGGGTCCAGGCTTATCATTTAGAAAATAAGGAAAATTATTGTAGGCCTTACTTCTACATACATTGGTAGTGTGTCCTTCCTTAAGGAAGTTAAAGCAAACAAGTTTGAACTTTTTCTTACCTTTATCCTTTGGTGCCGATTACTTCTTTGATGCTCCATCTTTTGTACCAGAGGTTTCACCTTCCTCATAATCGGAGAAACCAAGTCCAATCTTATTCTTTGTTAGTTTAACTGATTCTAGCTTTTGCTCTAGCTTGACAGTACTTTTATTGAACTTAGCAAGTATTTCCTTTGACTTAGAGAGTTCCTTGGAAATAGCAGCATTTGTTTCCAGCAAGTTTGCATTCTCAGAGACAGCAATGTTCAGTTCTCCTTGCATGTCTTCATTTTCCACTTTACTTTCATGGAGTTGAGCGGTTAGGGCACTGATTTCCCGTTTTAGTTTGGAGATCTCATGATCCTTGTCTTTTACCAGATCCTCAATTTTTCTCCTATTCTCCAACTCCTGACATATTCTGATTGTTAGTCCTTCCAACTCTTTTCTTAGATTGGCCTTAGACTCATTTAGTTTTTCCACTTCTTGAATTAGAGATTCCATGTCTGCTTCATCAGAGGAACTGTTTTCAGTTAGCTCCATCATCTTTTCAGCATGCTCTCTTCTTTTTTCCTCAGAGGTCTTATATTTGACCATAAGTTCATCATAGGCTTACTTAGACCGAGTGAGCCGGTGAGTAGGTTCCCTCACAATGTATTCCCCTATATCTCCTTTCAAGTGGTTAGACTTATAGAAAGGTTGGCTCTGATACCAATTGATGAATACTAAGAGGGGGGGGTGAATTAGTATACCAAAAAATACTAAACTCAAACACTTAAATAGTCTAGCAGTAAACTGACAAAACAGTCTCACTGACAAACTAGTTAATGCATATGCAAACCAAGCAAAAAATAATACATTCACCCACAGAAGCACAATCACCATAACACATGAGATTTTGACGTGGAAACCCAAATGGGAAAAACCACGGTGAGATGAAGGTCACAAGTAACTATTTGTAGAATAGTACCTAGACCGATTAAGGTCAGACCAGTTAAGGTCATACAATATTCTTTACTAGAACAAATCATGTTAGGAATCTTAATCTCTATTAGGAGACAAGTCCAATTAAAGACTACCTTGTAAGAGGATTTAATATCCACTTATGCAAACCACCTTGTTAGAGGATTTACTAAGGCTTTGCCAGGCCTACCTAGTTAAGGGTCTTCACACTTGTCGAAGATGTAAGTAATCAACAAGTGAATGATCTAGATACTAGCAAAGTATGCTTGGTTAGATCCATTAAAGCTCACTGTTAATGCATTTTGCATTACTTCATTCTTCAGACACTTCACACTCTGTTACTTCACACAGACTTCCTATTTTCTCTTATGATTGCTCATACAAAGCTCATGCAATATCCAAAATCCCAACAACTACTCAAACCCTAGACATGATATCCTTATAAAGGAATCTGATTTCATGTCGGTCCAATAGGATTACAATACAATTTCTGAGGTTCAATGCATCTAGACACTTTTGATAACATGACACAGATGCACCACCAAAGTGTCGGCACCGTCAAACAAACGGTGGATGGTAACTCATCACAAAAATGCCAGTTGGTAACTCAGCACAGAGTATTACCGGTTCAAATAAAATACTTGTTTAAGCAAAATACCAGTTGCCGATTTGACAAAATGAAGACTGGGAAATATGTGTTGTGCCGCTTCATTCCTTCGTACCACTTGAGATCCTCGAACCGCTTGGGGTCTTCATGCCGCTTGAGACCGGTAAACACTTTTTGCAAAACACTGATAGTCTAAATACATGATACCAATTGAACTTTAACTCATACAAACAAAAAGTGATCTCAAGGCAAGTGTGTGTCCATCAATGACAATCACAACATCAATCATCAAAATTGCCAACAATTTGGCAGTAGGATGTGTATTTTATGGCATTGGGAAGAGGATTATTCTTTAGATATAATATTTCTTAGGAACTTAGATGGTAATTAATAGTTGGGATTAGGTGTTAGGAATATTTGGTTTGGAGTTCTTAAAAAGAATCTAAAGGGAATCAATGAAATTTGTATTATAAATGAATGTAATATTGATAGCTAAGTTAATGGATGATCCCCTATCTTATTGTAAGTAGTAAATGTTGGAAATGTTAGATTGTATTGGAGTATGGTAGTGATTATGATGCATGTTCTTAGAGTTACCTTAAGTAATGGCATTGAGATACCCTAGGGAAAATATGATCTATGTAATGATGAATATTTATGCTTGCGTACTTGTGTTTACATATTCATGATTTAGATTTGGCAATGTACATGATGTTGGTGTTTCCTAGTGAAGTCTCAGAATTACCTTAGAATTAGCCTTCTTCCTTCAATAGAATTTTGAGCTCATTGGCCAATTAACAAAGGTTTCTTATGAACTAATAAACCCTTCTACACTTCAGGCTCTACAAAACCTAGGCAGGTGGACCTCTAGCAACATTTACAAATATATCACAATGTACGACAAATATAGCTCTTAGTTTAAATATCCAAAACATATAACACTATCTAGAATTGGCTTTATTTTTGTCATATTTCATTTATGCACATATGAGAGAACAAATAATTAAGAATAACTTATAAGAGAGGATAGGGTTAAAAGAAAAATTAATCAGATTTGAAATTTGGTCCCTCTAGGATTTGCACAGAAAACCCAATTGACCAATCCCTTATCCGTTCACAAAATCAACATGAAATATCCATTCATGACAATGACAATAACACACAACTAGTGATCTTCCAAACCATCAATGCATTATAAAGATGAGATATCTTATGTGTATACTCATGAAATACTTATTGATTCTAAAAGCAATACAAAAATCTTGAGTATTCAATTGAAAGCCAGATTTAACACATTCCTTGAACATGAGCCTTCAACCAAATACCTGCTATAGTAAATGTGCAACAAAAAATCCTACAAATCCTTGATTATTGAGGTTCAAAATAAAGTTGCATACAATTAAGAGACATCATAGTACACATTTTTTTCACACTGTGCAAAGTGGTTTGTTTATCATAATCACAAACTTAATTACAACATGCTGAAACTAAAATTTGAAAGAAAAGACTAGCCTACGAGAACCTATACAAACAAATACATCTGCTCAGAAAACTAAAAGTGGAGCCCTAAGAATGAGAAGAGAAGAAGAATAAATGTGAGAAGAAGAAGTTCTAGATTTGTCTAATGGCTACCACATGTCTTCTTCCAAATCTGATTTTGCAAGTAACACATGTCCCTCTTCTCTCCTCTCTCTGCAATTGAAAAATACCCTACCTGTTCAACAGCTTGATCTGCACTTTTCCCCTTTGCCTTTAACTGATAAATACTTCCCATTTTTCATTCTCGTGCATCACATAGCAAACATTCTCTCATCTTATTGGGACTCATTGAGGTGGAAAAGACATTCCCACCGAGTCTTGAGTGGCCCAACACTCCCACAATTGCAAAACATGGAGCTTGCCTAATCAGCAAAGTGGGACGCAATGAAGGCAAAATATTTGATTTTTAGCCATATGACTCAGGACTCCGCCTGAATGGAAAACACATTCTGTTGAGTGTCGATTACTCTCCTGAGAGACTGTTGGCATATTGGCTCAACTAACAGAGATGATGATGTATCAATAAAGGATGATGTCGATATAATGATATATTGATGGACTGTTGGTGATGATATATTGATGGACTACTGGTGATTATATAATTGTGATATGATGCTTTATGATCAGTTATTTCTATTTTCATTGATGGCAACCATGTTTGTTTATGTTTGGTATATCATCTAAGTTATCTAAGTATAGCCTAACCGGTAATGAATAGAGCTGGACAACAAAATTGCTACATAATAGGCAACTGGTAAGTAGGAAAAGAGAAGAAGACGGTTGTGGTAGAGATCCGCATTGAGTTAGGTGTTGCGGTTTGGAATATATGCTTATGACATTATAAAGAGTCTATGATAGGAACTGCATCATGTTTGGAGAACTGGAAGTCATGTTTGTAATTGACTGTTGTATATTCAATGCATGGTTTGAGAACCGGTGTCAAGATCTTTGACTAGTAATGATTTATGGTTTGGCGGTGAATATTATCATGCTCATTACTTAGTGATGATGTGTTGAAAACCATGTGTGATGATAAGATTGTATTTGAGAACAATCAAGGAGCTAATTTCTTGGGAAATAACAAAGTACTTAGTAGAATGTGATAAGGGTTTGACAGCTTATCAGATCGATGTGCAGTGATGTGTTATGATCATTCAACGACAATAATTGTCTTGAAATTTATTGTAATGATCTATATAATTATCTATAATGATTTGATATGATTAGAAATGTAAATTAAATTTATTTTGAATGTTTCTAGGGTTATGTAACTGACCTAGTTGAAAAGTGTATTTAGGTCGAGTTTGAGATGAGATTTTGTGTCGGTGATCAGAGAAGGAGAGTGTGTCGAACCAAATTGAGATGTCTGCATATTTGAAGCAGATTGGAGCTGAAATGGATCTATATTAGCAAGTAGAGAGTGCATTGATTAGATCATTTACCTATTGTTCCCTAATAGTTACAATAGTATTAAAATCCCTTAACCGGGTAGGTCCTAACATGCCTGATGTTGTAAATCCCTTAACCAGGTGGCTCATTAACTTGAGTTTAAATCCTTTAGCAAGGTTACTCCTAACAGGGTAGAGCTCCTAACAGGGCTGAGGTTAAAATCCCTTCACCGAGTGACTCCTAACAGGGTTTTCTCTTAACCGGGGATTATTTTAAAGCTCATAACCGAGCTAGGCCTTTAACAAGGCACATTCTGAAAGAGTGCATATTTTGTGGGTACCAATTCCCACCATGGTTTTTCCCATTTAGGTTTCCACTTGAAAAATATCAGTGTTCATATGGTGGTTGATTTGTTTATGTGTGGATTTGATATCATTATATTGCTTACATGTTGATGAACACATGAATGAGTAGTTTGGTAAATTTTCTTTATGTGATTGATTGAGTAGGTATCGGTACTAGTTATGAACTGTTTTTGAGAAGTATTTTTAGATTGGTAAAAGATTTCAGTTTATTGCTATTACTGATTCACCCTCCCCCCCCCCCCCCCCCCCACTAGTAATAATTAGATCCTCATAAGAACAATTGGTATCAGAGCATTAGGTCCTCTTTGTGCAGAAGATTAACCGCTTGTGGTAAAGATCCGAGAAGATGATGAAGAAGGAGGGTCCCAAATTCACAAAGGACAACTATAGAATATGGAGTGACAGAATGAATATATACATCAAAGGTATGGGTGATTAGTTCTGGGAGCATGTTATTACTAAGTATGTACCTCCTATCAGTCCTCTAACAATAGATCAGCTTAAGGAGCCACAAGAAATCATTCAAGCATTAGAAACCATTGTAAGTACACTTTCTGATACTAAATATATTGATTTCCATGGGTTAGAAACTGCTTTTGAAGTTTGGGAGAAGTTAGAATTAATCTATGGTGGTGATAATCATGTGCAAAAGGCTAAAGAAGAAAGCCTTAGAGGAAAGTTTGATGATATGAGAATGATGGAAGGATAAAATATCACTTAGTATGGACAGAGGATAAAATAATTTGTCAGTGGAATTAGAAGTGTTGGTGGTACTATAGATGAAGACATTGTGGTGAGTAAAATGCTTAGAACCCTATTGCCTGCCTATGCCATTTGAGTGTCTGCTATTCAAAAGTTGAGGTCAGTCAGTAATGATAAGGTTATTGTTGATTCTTTGATTGGTAAGCTCACTACTTTTGAGTTGAATAGTTTTGATAATAGTGCACCTAAGACATAATTTTCTTTCAAAGCATCTATATCTAGTGTATCAGTGAGAAAAGGGAAAGATGTTTATCATAGTCATGAATGCAGGTCAATTCATCATGGTGGTAGTAAATCTGATGTGGATGATGAAGATAATCTAATGGAATTTGAAGCTCTATTAGCAAAAAGACTTCCTAGAGGCATTGGTAAGTACAAAGGAAATATTCCTCTTAAGTGTTTCTCTTGTAACAAGATAGGAAATATAGCTGCAAACTGTCCTAATAGTGATCAAAAGGAAAAGTTTAGAAAATATAAGGGAAAAGGAAAGAAACAATGTTATGTTGCAGTGGATGAAGGTGCTACTGATGAGGAATCTAAGGATGAAGACAATGAGGAGATTGTTTTTGTTGTTGTTAAGGAAGATCTATCTGATAAGAAGGCTTTAGTATCTCACATTGATAACAATAGTGAATGTATTATTGACAGTGGTTACTCACACCACATGACTAGTGATAAGAACAAGTTTATTTCTCTTGAGTAATTTGATGGCGATGTAGTAAGATTTGGGAACAATTCACCTTTGTATGGTATAAGGTAAAGGATCTATCTCTTTGAATGGTAAAAGTAATGCTAATGATGTATATTGGGTTGAAGGTTTGAAATATAACTTGTTGAGTATTGGTCAGTTGAATGACAAAGGTTATCATCTTGAGTTTAAGAACAGAGTGTGAAAGATCTTAGGATGAAAAGGAGAATTAATTGCTATTGGCAAACAAACTAAAGGTAACTTATTCTATTAGAATGCTAGTGTAAATAATTGTTTGGTTGCTAAGGTTGAAGATAGTTGGTTATGGCATAGAAGGTTTTTCCATATGAACTTTGATAATGTGGTTAAGGTCAGTAAGTCTAGTATGGTGAGAAGTATGCCACAACTTGTTAAACCAGACAATGTGATGTGTAAAGAATGTCAATTGGGTAAGATGACTACATCTTATTTTAAGAGTAAATCTTTTTCTTCTAAGCATATTCTAGATTTGGTGCACACTGACTTATGTGGTCCTATGAGGACTAGAAGTTTTTATGGTTAAAGTATTTCATGTTATTTACTAATGATTTTTAAGAATGGCGTGGGTTACATTTCTGAAGGAAAAGTCAGAAGCTTTCAGTAAGATAAAGGAATTCAAGACCTTAGTAGAAAAGGAAATCAGTAAGAACCTTAAGTGCTTGAGATCTGACCGGAGTGGAGAGTTTACATCAGATGAGTTTGTGATATATTATGATGAAAATGAAATAAAGAGGTAGTTATCTGCTCCAAGGATACCACAACATAATGGACTTGCAGAAAGGAGAAACATAACCATTATTGAAGCAGCAAGGACTATGCTGATACAGGGAGAATTACCTATGATGTTTTGGAGAGAAGAAGTTAGCACTATAGTATACACATTGAACTAGGTACTAGTGAAAAAAGGTAATGAAAAGACACCCTATGAGATATGGTATGGTAAAACTCCTAATGTTAGTTATTTCAAAGTCTTTGGCAGCAGGTGTTTTATAAAAAGAGATGAATATACTGGTAAATTTGACCCTAAAAGTGATGAAGGAACATTCCTTGGCTACTCTACTAAAAGAAAAGCTTTCAAGTGTTTTAACAAAAGGAAAAAGAAGATTGTAGAGAGTGTGAATATAAAAGTTGATGAGTTCTCTAATAAACTTGATGATACCAGCAAATCTGATCCAGTATATGATGAAAAAAACCTTGTGATTATTAAACTAGAAGTGCAGAAAGATGCTGAGCAAAATAATACAGATGAAGATGCTCAACTAGTAGAAGATGAAGAACAACATGAGGTTATTGCACCAAAACAAGTTATACCTAGGTATGTAAGGTTAAATAATTTTGAAGACCAGATAATAGGTGACAAGAATGCTAGAGTGCAGACTAGAAGAAAAATTAGAGAAAGCTCTTGTCTAATTTCCATAGTTGAACCAAAGATAGTGATAGAAGCTCTTAAGGATGATGATTGGTTAATGGAAATGAATGAAGAACTTGATCAAATTGAGAAAAAAAACACTTGGTCACTTGTTCCTAGACCTGATGATAAAAATGTGATTGGTACAAAGTGGGTGTTTAGAAACAAGATGAATGAAGATGGTGAAGTTCTTAGAAACAAGGCAAGACTAGTTTGCAAAGGGTATGCACAAGAAGAAGGTGAAGATTATGGAGAGACCTTCGCACTAGTTGCTAGGCTTGAAGGAGTTAGGATTCTACTTGCATTTGCAGCATTTAAAGGTTTTAAAGTTTACCAAATGGATATAAAGTCATCATTTCTAAATGGTATTATTGAAGAAGAGGTGTATTTTGAACAACTAGATGGGTTTGCATTGTCAGAAGATAAGGATATGGTATCCAAACTACACAAAGCATTATATGGATTAAAGCAAGCACCAAGGGCATGGTTTGAAAGACTTCATGCACATCTAATAAAGATGGGATTTTAGAGAACCAATGAGGACAACAATATTTATTTGAAGACAAAAGGAGACAAGATGTTGATTGCAGAAGTATTTGTTGATGACATCATATTTGGAGGAAATGATGACATGAGTATGAATTTTTCACATGAGATGAAGGAAGAGTTTGAGATGTCTCTAATAGGTGAGATAAAAAAATTTATTGGTTTGTAGGTCCAACAACTAGAAGGTGGAAATTTTATTAGTCAGTCAGAGTATGTGAAGGAAGTGTTAAAGATTTTTAGAATGGAAGACTGTAAACCAATTGGAACACCTATGGTTACAGGTTGTCGATTGTCAAAAGAAGATGATTCACCCTTAGTGGATGAGAAGGAATACAAATCCATGATTGGAAAACTTCATTATGTTGTTCATATTAGACCGAATATTGCACATGCAGTTGGTTTAGTAGCAATATTTTAGAAGAGCCATAAGGAGACACATATGACAACAGTGAAGAGAATATTCAAATATCTTAAAGGGACATTTGACTATGGATTATGGTATCCATACAGAGGGAATTTTTCTTTGTAGGTATTCACTGATGCTGATTGGAAAGGTAATGTAGATGACCAAAAGAGCACAACCAGTGGTAAATTCTTTCTAGGTGGTAGACTGGTATCTTGGACCAGTAAGAAACAAACTTGTATTTCTCAGTTTACAGCAGAAGTAGAATATGTGGCTACATCCATGAATTCTACACAAGCTATATGAATGAGAAATGTCTTGGAAGGATTCAAGTAGGATATGAAAGAATCGGTTATCATACATTGTGATAACACTAGTGCTATAAACATTTCAAAGAACCCAGTACTGCATGCTAGGACTAAACATATTAAATTAAAGTATCACTTTATGAGAGAAAGGGTGCAGGAAAAGAAAGTGATATTGGAGCATGTGTCAAGTAAGGAGTAGTTGGCAGATATATTCACTAATCCATTACCTAAGGCAACCTTTCAATATCTTAGAGGCAAGCTAGGGGTTATACCCCTACACAAGATCAACTAGGATGTCAGTGATGCATCAATCTAGTGGACTTCTTGAATATCTTTCACTATGGATTGATGAGAAGTGGGCTACTCCTTAGGGAAGCAATAGAGATGAAGTAGCAGAAATGAACACAAAATATTCCTTTGCACCTTTGGCATTGCTATCAAATGGGGAGAAGAACAATGACAGGGAGAAGTAATGAAAAGGAGGAGAAAATCAAGTGAAGAACAGATCAGTACAACATGGCATGATGAGTTCCTGATATTTGTCATCATTTTATTGTTTTGGTGTTGTATTCTTTTAGTTCTGCCATAAATGTTGAAGGGGGAGAATGTTATCATATTGGCATAACTGATAGAGATGATGATGTACCGGTAAAAGATGATGTTAATATGATGATATATTGATGGACTGTTGCTAATAATATGTTGATGGACTGGTGGTGATGATATAATTGTGATATGATGCTTTATGATCAGTTATTTGTGTTGTCATTGATGGCAACCATGTTTGTTTATGTTTTTTATATCATATAACTTATCTAAGTATAGCCTAACTAGTAATGAATTGAGTTGGACAGAAAACTTGCTAAGTAGCACTCAACTGGTAAGTAGGGAAATAGAAGAAGATGGTTGCGGTAGAGATCCGTGTTGAGTTAGGTGTTGTGGTTTGGAATGTATACTTATGAAATTATAATGAGTCTATGATAGGAACCACATCATGTTTGGAGAATCGGAAGTCATGTTTGTAATTGATTGTTGCATATTTAGTGCAGGGTTTGAGAACTCGTGTCAAGATCTTTGACAGGTAATGATTTATGGTTTGGTGATGAATCTTATCATGTTCATTACTCAGTGATGACGTGTAAAAAACCATGTGTGATGATAAGATTACATTTGAGAATGATCAAGGAGCAAATTTCTTGGGAAACAATGAAGTTCTTAGAAGAATGTGATAAGGGTTTGACAGTTTATCATATTGATGTGCGATGATGTGTTATGATCATTCAACAACTGTAATTGTCTTGAAATTTGTTAAAATGATCTGTATGATGATCTATAATGATCTGTAATGATTTGTAATTGTAGACATCTAAAAATGGTCAACACATGTGGAGTTATACTTTAACATTTGCGCATTGCCTTATTTTAGGGTTCTTGCGTCACATTAACATTTCTTCTACATTGTGCACTTGGTCTTTATCATTTACGAGCATCAAGTCCTTCTTCTGCATTCCTCATGTTTCTCACTTTTGAATTAGGTCTTGTCGATAGCAATCTTCAGTCATGATTTTGGTTGATCTTATCCTGTCGCATCATGGTGCATGCTCATTTATCATCATTTCTGACATTCTCAATCCTAATCGATGATAGAATTAGGGTTTTTTCCTCTTGTCAATCTTTCAATCATCTTTAGCTTGTTAGTAATCATGTGCCTGTGTTGACATTTTCTGTGCCTGTGCTTGAGATTTTTGCGCCTGTGTTTGAGTTTTCTGTGCCTATGTTTGAGTTTTATGCGCCTGTGTTGAGGCATTCTATGCCTATGCAAGGCCAGAAATAGAGGTGAAATCAGTTGTTTTTACTTGCATATTTGTTTGTTTTCATTTTGTTTCTTGCATTCTAGTTTTTCTTTGGTACTAATTCTCTATGCGGCATCTTGGCGTTATGTGTGACGAAGACTAAAAATGCAACTACCAACGAATCTTATGCAGGATGTGGTCAAAGACTCTCATTAAAACATCTTTCTTGTGATTTTTAAAGTAGTTGCACATTTGATTTCTTAAAGGTTAATGAACACCATGCATGCTTTGTCTGTTTTTAATTTTATTGCATGTTTTAACCCTTAGAACTGGGCCTGCCTCCCAATTTTCCTGGCACTTCGCACAGGCATTGGTGAGAGGGAATGACCCAAAGTGGTGATGGGCTAAAGCCAAGTTCTTCCGAACCACTCTAAATAACTATGGATGCAATGAAAGTTGTAGACAATGGGTGTTGGAATGGTATTGCAACGATTTATTCACTGAATCAATACCCACCCGCATGGATGCCCTTACTAGAATCTCTTATTTGTAGATGCCAAAATCCTTCTATCTATTGGCTCAAGCATTGTGATATGCGCATGCTGAAGACACCTCTCATGTACTCCTTAGTTAGAGATAGCAAGTTCTTGGGAAGTGATGCCCCTTGAACTCAAAGCTTGGTATGCCCGAGAAGTGAGTGCACTGTAAGGGGGAGCTAGTGCTACCAAGCATCTAGCTATCTGGCTGAGTGTTGTATTTTATGGTTAGAGGATTCAATAGATATTGCCCTTGCCAGCCATAGGATTTGTTGTGAATGTGCTTGATTGTCTTGAGTCAAAGTCAAACAAACATTTTTTTCTTTCATGATTGTCAAAGGTGTAGGATTTTGCCAAGATCAAGGGCACAATGAAAAGCATAAAAGAGACAATAGAATGACAAGAACAAACTATATTCTCATCAATATGTAAAATGATCAACTAGATTAACCAATACAATGAATATAGGCCTACTTATATAGGCAAGGCCATATGGATATATGAGCACACAAATATGACATGTGGCTCAATGAGAAACAAGGTTAGGTAAGAAATACTAGGGGTAGGTAGGAGAAATAATATAATATTCCACAAGAGGTGGATGACCCACCGAATGTGGAGTGTAATAGTAAAATAAGACCACAAAAGGTGGAATTTCTCCTACAAGCTCTATCTCTATGTGCACACTTCCCTAAGTGTCTCAAATCCAAACTACAAAGAGATGCATTATCCTAAGTTAACTTAAGTAAGTGTAATAATATCCAAAATGAATGTGCTTGATTGTCTTGAGTCAAAGTCACACAAACATTTTTGTCTTTCGTGATTGTCAAAGGTTAAATCAAAAACAAACTTTCAAAAGTGCTCATAATCAACTTGGGTTTTCAAAATCAACAACCTTCAATTCAAAACAAAATCCAAACAAAAGTCCAAATTTGTCCAAGTATTCATCCAACATTTGAACATGGCTTGTCAAAACATTGAATATCTTTGTTTCAAAATTCATGTCACTTTAGGCTAGGTTTTGCATAGTCCAACTTAGGTCCTAGGACATATTGTCATCTCCCTTCATTTTAGTCCTTTTCATTGCAAACATCCTCATTTTGCACTTAGGTTCAAAATCATTTCCCTAAGTTTGCATTTCATTGTCATATCCAAGCTAGATATCCATTTAGGTGACATTCGTGCTTTATCCTTGTCATGCTAAAATTAGGTCTTGCCTAAGTTGCATTTTGCATATTCCAAGTCATTGGTCTTCACGTATCCTTATCATTGTATTGTCATCATGTCTTGGCTTCATCTTGTCATATCATATCCTTAGATCATTTTCATGTCATATCCTAAGTCATTGCCATAATCATTTCCTTCTTGCATTTAGTCTCAAAAATTTGGTTTGTCAAACTTGAAAAATCAAAACTTTGGATGATACCCTAAGTTGTTGTTAGGGAGTCTTGACCTTGTCTAAAATCTATCCTTTCATTAATATCGTTTTTGTCAAACCTAGCTTAGTATCCAAGCATATAGGTGAGACATTGTCAATTTGTCCTATTGTCATTTGGTCCTTTGTCCTTTAAGGTCTTGAATTCATTTCAATTTCCCAAGGTTGTGTCTTTAGCTTTGCATTTCAAAAGTTTGTCTCCAAAAATTCAAAAGGTACAAAAACATTAAGTTGCATTGTCATCCTTTTAGGTTGCATTTGTCAATCCCATTAGTTGCATTGCATAGTGACATGTTTGTTGAAATGAGGTCTCAACCTTCTTACGAAGCCATGTCATCACAATTGAGAAATCAATCATGTCAATCCAATCTCTACATGTCTCAGAACTTGGATCAAACTTATCATGATGATGTAAATGTCCAAATACAAAAACTAGAGGAGAAACTAGCTCAAGAAAATGAGATTTTGGAACAAAAAGTGAAAAACATTGAGAAGAATAGATCACAAATGTCCAAAATGTTTCAAAACTTTCCAGGTCGAAATCCAAATATTGAGCCAATTGATGTAAGATCTCTTATTGAACAATCAAACATACCAGATCTCCTCTCACAAATAGAGATGATGAAACAATTTCAAGAAAAGTGACAACAACATTATGTGCCTTCACAACAAGAAAAAGAAGGTGTTTACTATCAATCAGATTTTCAACCATCACAACCAATTGTTCAACAGTTCAAACATTTCCAACAGACACTACCAATGGTCCAATTTCAACAATATGTCCAACCAACTGTTAATTATCGACAACAAACTCAGTATCAACAACTACAATCACAAATTCAAAAACAAAACTTGCAACATGCACCACACCAAATTTTGAACATGTCAAACCAATTTGATCAACATCTAGTTCAAAATCAAAACATGGCATCAGACCAGAACCAACTCCTTTCAACACAAGTTCAAATTCGAGATACAACTATGTCAAAACCTTGAAAGAAAGGTGGCCTTATTGCAAGGATCTTAAGGAAATTACCAAGTGAGTTCTTTAAGGAAGATCAAGATAATACACTTATGTCTAGCAACGCCTCGTCCCTCCACAAACAAATTGACTCTCCAATGGCATCTATCCCTACACCTTTACAAGTTTCACAAGAACCTTCCATATTGTCCTCATCAAACAATACACCCAAGGATGAAATTATCCAAGGGCTATCCATAATTGATTGCCAAGATAATCCAATTCATGATGCACATCCTTGTCATGTTTCAGAAATACAAGACCCAATGCCACCATGCACTTTATTTCCATTACCTGTTTTAGAGGACCCCATTTGAAGTCCCTCTTCCTCATGTTCAAGCATTGATTCCTTGCCAGAATCCATCACAAATGTTCAAAATACATTTCCTTCATGTCAAAACATTGATCCCTTGTTAGAATCCCCCATGCATATCCAAAGTCCAACCCCATGTCAAGAGGATAATTTAGCACATGAAGAAACGTGTCTTAAAAAAGATCAAGATCAAGATCCCAAAACCTTATCATCCCATCCAATTTTTGACCAGGACCCCATGTTCCCTGACACTCATGATGATTCCCCTATTCTTGTCCATCCTATCCAAAGTCCTATTGACACTCCATTCCCCGAGCAAGATCAAAATATCCCAGTCCATCCAATCCCAAATGATCCCCTTCCATTTCATGAAAAAAATGTCCTTTCAAATCCCATTGGCATTCCACTTCCTAAGAAAGATCAAGATATCCTTTCCATCCTTTCTGATGATCCCATTAAAGGTCAAGAGAAAAGCACCTTTAAAGAGGATTCCAATGATCTTCCTCCTTGTCAAGATCAAATTATTCCTTTAAATCCTCCACAAGATCCTTTTGTTCATCCATCTCCTTGTCTTAATCCTCCATATACACTCAAAGATCGCATTTCTTTTGATGATCCCATTATTTCTCCCATTCCATCTCTTGAAGAGCCTGTCATTGAACCATGTCCCTCTCACAATCCTAGTCCCCCTCATGATCCTAATCCCCCTCATGACTCTAACATGGTGCAAGATGTTCATGAACCCCTAACATTAACAATGGGTTCTTCCTCTTTGGTCCAATCTGATCCACTTCATGATCTCATTATTTCTCTCATATCATATCCACCTAATAATGGGTTTGCATCTTCCTCTAAAAGAAAAGAGTATCCTACAAGTCAAAATATTCATAAAGGCCAAGGGGTAGACATTCATGAGAAAGAACCCCTCCATATCAAAGAAGATCTTAAGGGTCATGTCTACACAACTCACTCTCAAGACGTTGGTGTCCCTCCATCAAAATCAAAACATACACCTTCCCCATCATACCTTCCATCCATCCTAGGTCCTTATGTCCCTTCATCCTCTATGCAAGGTCAGCAAAGGCACACATCCTTGAGTAACTTTCATCCATGCAAAAGACCTCCACTTCATTCCTATCCATCCATGCATTCCTTTCCCCCTCCAAGCAATTTGGATGCCAAGTATAAAAGTCATAAGTCTAAAAATCCACATGTATTCAAGGATCAACATGTCAAATATAATCAACATGTCAAAAGAAAGCAAAATATGATCTCTAAAGAAAAAGAAAAATCCAAAAGGTTACAAAGGCCCATTGCTCAAAAACAAAAGACCAAATCTATATGGGTTCCTAAATCCCTTGTGCAAGAAATGCACTCCAAGGAACCACAAAAGCATGAAAAATAAAAAACCATGTGGATCCCTAAGCAGCTCCTTAAATCACAAAAGCCTAAAGAAACATCCAACTTGGCATCCAAAGTTCCTATTCCTCCATCCAACCCTCTCAAATTTGTTCCTCCATCACCTTCTTCATCCATTTTGGGCCCTTATGTCCCAAAATCCCAAGCTATTCCTCCATCCGAATCTCACAATCTGAGATCCATTTTTCCTCCATTAATCCACCACCCATCAAGGTGTGTTCCAATGTTGATCTTGCCTTCATTTCCATCCAGTGAAGCCCAATTCTTCCAATACCCTATCCATTATCCAATGCATATTTTCCATCCTTCGACCCCTTTGATCCCATCCTTTGCATAAATCCTTGCCTTAATTTCATCTCTTTTTCCATGTCCTTATCCTACCAACGTCTTTGAGCATACTTTTAAAGGTCATGGTCCATTTTTTTCAAGGCTACTATCCAAACAAAAAGGTGTTTGAGTCCTTCTTCCATCCCCTATCATGTGTCCATCTTCTATTGAAAAGGTCAAAATACAAAAAACAAAGAAAAAGAGAAAAAAAAGTAAAGCAAAAATAATTCGTCCACTGGTGAAAACCTGGCAAACAGGCGCCTTGGGCAAGTACCGTGATGAAAACCTAGCAAATAGGCATCATGTGTAATCTATGAACTTCTTGCATACCATACTTGGGGACAGGTTTTATCCTATCATATCCTTTTTTCCTTCATTGTTCCATTATCCTATCAAACCCCTGTCATTACCCTTCATATCCTATTGTCCCTCATGTCCATTTCCTCTTTCCACCTTTGATCTTGACAAGGTTGAGGATCTTCATGAGCATCATGCATCTTGTTTGAAGCTTTTAGTCCATCATAGCTTTTGGTCTTTATCCATTTGCTTATTATAACCTTTCATCCATATTCCCTAGCTTATTGCAACTTTCTGCCACTATCCCTTAGCCTATCCCAACCTTCAGTCCATGTCCCTTATCCATTCTTGGTCTTGCTTATCCTATCCATATCTTATCACTATCCATACACTCCTTTTCATTCCTTGATCTTGATCGGACATAAGGATGCAAAATTTAAACATGGTTTCAAAAACCTCTTGACATGTCCCTCATGCCATGTCACTACTTTACATTGTCATATCCAGTCTCTTGTCCCATCACGCAATAGCCCTTGAAAATTGCATCGGTATTGTCTCCATGATAAAAGACCTTTGTCTTCCCTCTATCCACCAACATTTAAGAAAGCCTATTTATTCACCTGTCATATTCCTTGCCTTGTTAGACACTAGGGGCAAAATCATAAAAATTGAAAAATGTCCTAAAATAATTTAAAAAAAATCATATAATGTCCTGAAAAAATCCCTAAAAATCATATAATGTCCTTAAAAAATCCCTAAAAATCAAATAATGTCCTGAAAAAAATCCCTAAAACTCAAATAATGTCCTGAAAAAAATCCCTTAAAAGTCAAATAAAGTCCTGAAAAATGAAAAAAAAAATTGTAAAAAAACTCAAAATTCCTACAAAGTGAAAAACATCAAAATCCAAAAACAATTTCTTTGCCATTTTGCATTTTGTCAATAAATGATCCCCTTTGTGCATAGACAAATCGCTGAGCATACATCCAACGACAATCAATCAAACATTGTGCTTTAATGAAATCATGCATTAACAGATGAACTATTCGACCAAGCGAGCATTCAACTGATCACAGTTATCACATCAATCAAAATAGCATCAATATTACCATTGGTCCTTGTCAACATTATCATGGGTCTTATATAGGGTGTGGTATACTTGAAACCAGACTGTGTCCTATCTTTGATGGGGTACCGAATTCCTTGAAACCAGACAACATGATCATTCTGGTTTTCCACTTTTGACAATGATGATCAGACTATTTTTTTGACTTGGTTGAATTTGTGCATCTTATCTTTTTACTAATTTATCTTTGGCTTCGATCATGTTCCTATGTTGCTCGATGATGTCACTGAGTGATTAGAGTGACCGGGATGGTTCATGGTCCCTTTCCTTTTTTTTGTTGTGTTTGTTGTTTGTGGAATGTTTGTCACAAACTGGGGCAACTATATCATCGGGGCAACTATATCATTGGGTGTCTATGATAAGTATGTTCACTTTGTGAACGCCACACATACCTCAACCCTTGATGTATGCACCCTAGGATGCTTCACTCATTCCTTCTGTGCAATGTGTCTATTTTTTGCAAAAGGGGTTGTGTTCCAGCTCTGGCCTTCAATGCCATGATGCTCTGCATCCGCTTTGCTACAATAAATAAAGGTTCTCACCTACTTATATGCATTTGTGAAAGAAAGTTTTCCTTCATCTCTAACTATCCTCTATCTAATTTCTTCTTACTAACATTTCTTCCATTAGTCTGGTCGCAGTCTTTTGCACCTTCCACTGCTTGTCCTTTATGCATCCGACCTTTGATTTTTGATCCATTCGAACCTATCATCTTCTGTTATTCTTATCGATCACTTGGCCTCTTTTCTGGATTTTTCTAGCCAATTCCTTGAGGGGGCATGCATATGTCATTGTTATTGTCTAGGGCATTTTCATTATTGTTCTTTGAAACAATGCTTAGAATCGCATTGTCTCAAAGAGGGGCAAAATGTAGACGTCTAAAAATGGTCAATGCTTGTGGAGTCATACTTTAATATTTGAGCATTGCCTTATTTTAGGGTTCTTGCGTCGCATTAACATTTCTTCTATGTTGCACACTTGGTCTTTATCATTTGTGAGCATCGAGTCCTTCTTCTGCATTCCTCATGTTTCTCACTTTTGAATTAGGTCTTGTCGATAGTAATCTTCAGTCATGATTTTGGTCAATCTTATCCTGTCGCATCATGGTGCGTGCTCATTTATCATCATTTTGGACATTGTCAATCCTAATCAATGATAGAATTAGGGTTTTGTCCTCTTGTCAATCTTTCAATCATCTTTAGCTTGTTAGTAATCATTTGCGAATATCAACTTTTCAATCTCATCATTTTGCAGTCGATTCGTCATCGATCCTTGTCCTTGTCAATCTCGTCATTTTGCGATCGATTTGTCATCAATCCTTGTCCTTGTCAATCTTGTCATTTTGCAATCGATTCGTCATCGATCCTTTTCCTTTTCAATCATGTCAATTTGGATCTATTAGTCATTGTTCCTCATCAATTGGCGCCTATCAATTTGATCTCCTTGTCAATCTTGGTCAATTTGTCATTGATTTTTGTCAACCAACCTCAATCATTTATCAACATTGGTCCTTTGTCAATCAGAATCATGATCGAACCTACATTAATTTCTTGTTGTCTTGACCTAATTCCTTGTCCTCTTATTTCTAGGGTTTTATGATTTGTTCATTTAATCATTTTCTTCTTCTTTGTGGGTTAAATAAATCTATTTATTTAGTCCTAGGTCTCTTTCATGAATTAATTAATGGATGAAAACCTATTAATTAATTCACCTAATTTCTATTTCTCCTATTTTCTTTAATTTTTCTAATTTTTCCCCTAATTTCATTCCCTCATTTTCTCCTATGTTTATGCTTCCATTTGTTGCAATCATGGAGGCTATTTTCTCTCTTCCCTTTTGTCATGGGAATGGCATTTCAATCTTGTCATAATTTATCATAATTTGTCGTACACCTTGCATAGAAATTGTCATACATTTGTCATAATTTTGCCATTCTTGATTTGAATTTCCTTTCAAATCTCTTAATGCTAATCTTGTCCTCTCTCCAATTTGTCTATAAATTGGATGATTTTCTTCAATGAAAGGGGATCAATCACATTTTCGAGTAATCTTATACTGTGACTTTCATCAACAACTTGCTTTCCACTTGCATTTTGCACTTGTAGGTGAGATCCACATCAAATTTGAAGGTGAAAGAAGAACAATGGAGCCACATGAAGGAGATATCTACGTCGGTTTTCTTCGATTTCATTTGATTTGAATATCTTGTCTTTATGTCTTCATTGATTGGATTGGGATTGCTTTCATAGCAGCTTTAGGTTTTGTGGTTGTCCTAATTGCTATTGCTTTGATGATTTTCAATTTCCTGATCTACAGTAATGATCTGATATGATCTAAAATGTAAATTCAATGTATTTTGAATGTTTATAGGGTTATGTAACAGACCTAGTTGAAAAGTGTATTTAGGTCGAGTTTGACATATGTGTCAGTGATCAAAGAAGGAGAGTGTGCCAAACTAGATTGAGATGTCTGCATGTGTGGAGAAGATTGGATTGGAAATGGATCTGTATTAGCAAGCAGCGAATGTATTGATCAGATCATTTACTTGTTGCTCCCTAATAGTTACAACAGTATTACAATCCCTTAATCAGGTAGGTCCTAACAAGCCTAATATTGTAAATCCCTAACTGGGTGGCTCATTAACTTGATTTTAAATCCTTTAGCAAGGTTACTCCTAACAAGGTAGAGCTCCTAATAGGGGTGAGGTTAAAATCTCTTCACCAAGTGACTCCTAACAGGGTCTTCTCTTAGCCGAGCCTTATTGTAAAGCTCTTAACCAGGCTAGGCCTTTAACAGGGCGCATTCTGAAAGAGTGCATATTTTGTGGGTATCAATTCCCACCTTGGTTTTTCCCATTTGGGTTTCCATGTGAAAAATCTCAGTGTTCATATAGTGATTGATTTGTTTATGTTTGGATTTAATATCATTACATTGCTTACATGTTGATGAACACATGAATGAGCAGTTTGGTAAATCTTCTTTGAGTGATTGATTGAGTAGGTACCAGTACTGGTTATGAACTATTTTGGAGAAGTATTTTCAGATTGGTAAAAGATTTCAGTTTATTGCTATTACTAATTCACCCCCCCTCCCCCTTCTCAGTAATAACCGAATCCTCACAATAACAAAGAAACCCTAGAAAAGTCAAGTACATTGAGTTGAATCATAGGACTCAGGACCCACCTTTGGCACGAGTTGAGAAGGATTTATTTTCCCACTAGTTTGATTTCAAAAATTTACTTGAGCATGATGAGTTTTAATGGGGTCAAAATTTAGGGCTAACACATGACTAGATGATGTATGTTCTATCTAAGATCATGCTAGATGATGTTATGATCATTTGAGTTATAAGTGTTGCATGAGTTTAGTATTTAAATTTTTTTTTATCTCTATTTGTATTTTAGATGGTTATATTTCTGTAGGGTATTTTGGCGAGCATTATAGAAATCGGGCTCTCTGAATGGATTTTTTTAATTGAGTGATTATCGAGAACTAAGTCTTGTAATTTCAAATTTGAGTCATAGAGGCCAATTGTTTACTATTCTACAATTGAAATAGGCCCTTCTCAAATGCCCATCTTCACCTATTTCAAGTTCTAGATACCGAAGATGAGCCAATTTTCTTTCCTTGTGTCCCTTGCCAACTATGTAGGTATGTGCACCACCTACACAAAATCGTGCACCAATTGTGCAACTTACTATACCAAGTGCACAACTAGTTAAGACAACTACACAATTGTAGGTTTAGACCCTGTTTTGGCTCAAGTTGTCTCCCAAGATGTTCGGGTCGTTACGAGAGGCTTGGGGAGGAATAGTTAACCAATGTATTTGTGTTTAGGGGCTTGTTAGGATTTATTTGAGTTTTTTTTATGTCATATTGTGTTATCTCCTTGATTGGTTGTACATATTTTCAATTGGTTCTACATTTGGGATCCCCTCGTTGATGTGTTTTGTTGGATAAGGATAGGAAAGCTTAATGTGAAAATCTGATTTCATTTTTTATGTATGATGATTTTGAAATGTTCTTATTAGTTACACCTATTTTACCTTGTGATTAACCTTATGGGTTAGGATGACTAGATTCATTTAGGGAGAGTGGCTCTCAATGGAGGCCGAGGTCCTAAAGTGGCCACCAGGGTAACTCATTGGAGAGTTTCCTTAACAATTGATAACTTAACAAATGTATTTGGGATAAACACATTAGCAAGATAATTTGTGTTCCTCACCTATAGCCTTATATGCTTGTACAGTCAAAGGATGGGACTGAGAAGGCCTGGCCACTTGGAGTGACATTGATCTGGCAAGATTGACTTCCTTGTCTTCAATTCTGTATGAGTTATCAAATGGGGGTCGGGTCAAGAAAGACTACCAAGGTAACCAATGTTGAATCTATGCAATGACACTCCTCCCTTTTTATGACTTAGTGTCCTAATTTTTTAGCTTGTGAGTTAGAGCCTTTAGCAGATCTTTGAGTGTTCTAGTACTTAACTTTATTTGGTGTCATGATCTCATTATGGATTTTTTTATTGGTTGTGGTTTTGGTTCTTGTGATTTCACCTTGTATCCCATGCCTCCTTTTTTGTTGATTGGGTCATTATGTTATCTCCGAGAATGGGGGTGGACCCGAGGGTACCACATGGTTGGGTGGCATTTCCTTTTCACCCATTGGGAATCTAGAGATCTTTCTTGACTGTGGTTGGATGGATTCTTCATCATCTATGTTTCAAAACTTTTATAACATAGATCTAGGACAATTCATAGATGAGCTACATTTTGATATGTATTTATTGGAGGCCTCTTAATTCATAACTATAACTATAGATTCTTTGAAGATGTAAGTGTATTGATATTTGGGACACTCCTTATGGAGGTTGATGTAATAGGTTAAGGTAATTGATGATTTTATCATAATGATGTTAACAATTAGGAAAATGATAACATGCTAATGTATAGTTAATCTCATTTCTAATTATAAAGTTATTATAGGAACACTTAGTTTGGTGTTTTAAAATGAACCTAGTACTAGTTGCAATTAATCATGAAATGCAATGGTAATTCTTCATCTTATGGTTTAGAATCTTATTAAGATGTATTGTGTAAGTGATGATGTTAAGGAACTCATAAGAGGGCTTAGTCTTAGAACATGACATCTTTCATATGTGCATTTGTAATAGTGACTTTTTTAAGATAAGTATCATTTTAATTGTGTTGAACACAAGATACCACTAAGGGGGGGTGAATCAATAGTTTCCAAACTTAACCCTTTTAATCCTAAAAGGTGTGTACCAATTAGCAAATCTAACACAAAGTAAACATACCGATGAGATAGCGGAAGACATCAAGATGCAAAAACACACAAAGGCACATCACATAACATCGGATGTACAAGGAAAACCCAACATTGGAAAAACCTCGATGAGAAATGTTGTTGGAGCCTACTGCTTCAATCCATCCTCACAATAAAACATTGGCTACAACTTTTAGGGCACTAGCCCTACTTTAGGGAACCAACCCAAGGAGCACCAACCCTTGATTTAGGGCACCAAGCCAAGGAGCACCAACCCCTGCACAAAGCTCCAACTCAGTGATTACAATGTCATATATCAAATACAAAAGTTAATACCCAGTTACAAATGAGTTCTGTAACCTTTGCAATCTTTCTTTCGGTTCTACTCTCCTCAACCGGTCTTCCTCTGCTCTACTCTCTGAGAGTTCTCTTCTCACTCAAATCCTCCTCTCCTTCACTCTCTTATGTAACCTTACCAGTTCAGCCTCTACCTCTTCTCTGTCGGTACTTTAATCTCTGATCACTACCGGTTCTCTTGCTCACTAGTTACTACACTTGCCGGTTTTAACTCTACATTGTTCTCTGGCTTGCTGAATCTCCTTAACTGCTCATACTACACTACAACCCCTTCTCTAACTTTCTACAGGTTTTAGCACTACCAATTTACACCACTCACTTTGCCTTTACCAGTTACTCTGACCTTGTTGATTCTGCCTCTGCCAAACCCTCTCACTAGTTGCACCTCCAATGCTCAGTCTCTATGATCTTCAATGGAGTCTTTGACTGATTGGCTCTCTACTGCACTGATCTATCTCGAGCCACCAAATCTAATCTTTGAGCACTAATGTATCTCAAGCAACACTATTTTGATCTCGACTTGTGATTTACACCATCAGCATTAATGTCAACCAATCACCACCTACCTCACTGACAATGCACGGTCCATTGGTTTGACACTTGGAATCCGTGTGGTATCTCTATCGGTATGCACCTCAGCTCACTATGTTAGTTAGACTTGGTCACTGACCAACACACAACTGGGTTCATCTATCGGCTCTCTAACCCTGTCAGTTATACCCTAACTGGTTAACCTTCAAGCCTGCACTTGGCAACTCTATCAGTGGAACACCTTTTCTAGTTAACAATCATGCCAATCTACAACAAGATCATCTTCATCAGACAAGAGCTCTTTGCTTGTCACCTTGTTAGTTTTATTGATGGACATACTTACTGGTAACCACCTTGATGACACCATGTCATCAATCTTCAATTGTCTCCATCTACCTTCTAGATGCATTATTTGTCTATAGTTATTCAACCTTTCCTTCTTCTTCATCAGTCCGGACATCATCTTAACCATTTTGTCAAAGTGACAAATGCTTCACTTCTTTACTCTTACTTCTCTATGTCAGTGGCTCAACTTGCCAACTCTAGCTGATCAGGTGCATATCTCTGATTTTATGCACTTGAGAGATCCTTTTGTTTTGCTGGTTCATGCGGTGTAAGCCTTCAATGTCCTACCTTTAAATTCTTGACAAACCTATCCCAGAGAGTTAAAATGCATTCCATTCATGTTGGGGGATAAGATCCACTTACTGGTGGGAGTGGATCCTTGTCATCTCATTCTACTTCTGACATTGTAGTGATATGTCTTAGCTGACATTGAGCATATATATCTTCAATCAGGCACATATGATCTAGTTGGGCACACTCACTATTAGTCTTCTCTTCATCCTATGATATCTTCTTCTTTGTACTTCTGCATTAGCTCACCCTACATTCTAACTGGTCACATGCTTACTGGTTGGCAACCATACACTACCAACATATCACTTACCGATTGTTAAACCATACCAGTGTCTAGTCCTTATGTCTTCAACTTAAGCCAACAGTAACTTTTGTACTGACGACTCCAATGATCACAAATTTGGTTAACATACTCTTCCTTATAGGTGATAAGCTATATCGGTAACCTGCTATACTAGTTGACATCACTAACACCATTACTCATTGACATCAATGACAGATATACCAACAATCTCTCATGTCGGTTGACATCAATGACAACACAATGCCAACAATCTCCCCCTTTGGCATTTATGTCAACACACATAGTATCTGATATACTATAGATTCTCTCTCCCCCTTTGACATTAATGGCAAAGGGCACTGACAAAATTTCTCTCTCCCTTTCTCTATTAGATGCTTCTCCTCCTTTGACCATTATACTCTGCATCCTCTCAATCAGCAGAACTTGAGATGGAGGGCTCAGACACCAACTAACACCAATTGCTCAACTATAAAATGTATATACAAAATGGATACCAATTGCATATACAAATATGATACCAATAGTAGAAACATGTGTCAATGTATAGCACTTACCTGTCGATCAGACTACATCATCTCCCCTTTTGATGTGCAGAAGGTTATTATGACCCTGAATTGTTGATACCAAGTGTATAAGTTGACAATGAAACACCTGTATCCTCTCTAATACCAAATACATGTTCTCCTCTTGTGCAAGTAACTCTCCCTTGCTGGAGGCAACTCTCCTGGTGGTCCAGTTATGATTTCAATAAAGTACAAATTAGATAGACATTGAAATACCTCACAACCCCGGACCAATGAGCACATCCCAAAGTCTCAATCATACTGGTACATCCATAGACACTATCTTTCCCCCTGTGTCCAGCATGTCTGATAACAATAAGAAGATATGGATGTGAACTCCCCCTGAGCCATAGATCTCGGGTCATCTTTGCTTATCAAGTTCTAAACTGGTTCTCTAATCTTCATCTTATACCAGTTGAGCTATGCATATGTGATCAACTGATGATCTTTCAGCTCCATGATATCCATGATAACATATGACATAATCTTATGACATCCAATTGTAGAACCAATTGTAGCACACAATGCCATGCCACACCACAATCATGCCAAAAATCAAACTGGTTAGCCCATAATAATACAACCATACATGATCTACTAATGGGCCAACGCATGTCATTCAGATCTTTTCCAATATCACCTGAGACATAATCTCCTTAATCCATGCTACCGAAGTTATTTCAATGATCTCGAACCTCATTGACTTACATAACCCACAATACTGATCAATGTCCATACCGGTAACATACCGCACATACCAGTTTCCTATACTGGATCAACATCTCTACCAGAGCACCTTTCTCTAACTCATATCTTCTTGTGTCAAGTGCCTTTGATTCCCATAGTAATTTGAACCATCCACTGACACACGTGGCACTAATCCATCTCTCATTTGTAGATATGTAGTCAAAGTAGCAATTACACACACTAGCATCTTATCTTCTTACTCTATATGGACAGCAACATGTCCTTCCATTAATCCATTTCCACAAATGGGGTGAATAATATGGTCAATGTGCTACTCCCCCTGAGTCATGCATCTCCTTTAGGCCTTAGGAGATATCACCTGTGAATTGAATGCACAATGTTGGTCCATGATCCTACTCTCTTTCTTCTTCCTCCATACCTTCTTGATCTCCCTTTTCATCTCATTTGCAGTCTTGGGAGCAGGTCTTACCTTCTTTTGTTGATTTGTCCTTTCTCTACCAGATTCTGCAACATGATCAGAAGCATTTTGTAGAAGCAAACTATGTTCATGCCAAATACATGATTGGAGGACCTTCTGTCAAACCGGTTTAACCATCTTCTTCAGGTCATACTATTCTTGCCAACAACCTGAACCAGTGGGCCTCTTGATCCTGCAGGGGCATTTCTCCTTTGGTTCCATGTAGGTCTTTGATGCTCATATTCTCTATACCCATTTTTGTATTGAGCATAGTTGTTATACCAACTATCATATGTCTACAGGTCCTTCTTTCTGCAATCATAACTTCTATAGCCAAAACCACTACATCTCTGACAAATAACATTATTATTTCTAGGAAGAACATTTTGTCTATTCCTAGATCTCATTCTACATTCATCTACCCTATGGCCATAATATTTGCATGCAAAACAATAACTAGGAAAATGGGGCTTGTAACTTACAAATTTGTTTTGCTGTGCATGTGGAGATCTTACTGGTTTAGTATCTCCATTTCAGCTTCTCTGGAGATGGATCTTGGATTGTCCACACTCTGGAGTTCTTCCATTTGATCCCATCTTCTCCCACACTTTCTTTTTCTTGTGGGAAGCAACATTTATTTGTCCTCTACCAATAGGAGGTCTTCTATGATGTCTTCTCAAGTTCCTACTACCAGTAAAGCTATCTTCTCTCATATTTCCTTTTCCTTTAGGATCAACATAGTTTCTCCTTCTTGTAGCAACACCAATCTTCATTCTCATATCTTCACCAGTTGTGGTTAGATCAACCTTCTTCCTGGGAGTATTTTGGATAGTGAAGGTTTGTCCTTTGTTATCTCCATTAGAGAAGACAAACTGAATGTCTTTGTGGGAGACATTCTTTTTGGTGGAGCATTCACCGACATCAAATCCTAAACATCTGGTATCCTTGGAGTTTTTTTGCTTATTCAATATCTTGTCCAAGGTATCACTACTGCCATCAAACCAAATCCTCACCTTGAGTTCATCTTGACACTTCTCAAGGTCTTTGTGGAGATTCTCCATTTCTCCTTCTATTTGTTGATACTCTTTATCCTTTGCCTCTAGCTCTAATGCTAGATCTTTACATCTACACTCCTTGAAATCCAAATCTGATTTTGGTTCTTCATTTATCCTTTTAGCATCATCCACCTGTGCTGCCAGATTTGCAATGGTTGACTTGGACTCTTGAAGGCATTTGATCAACCGGTCTTGTTCCACAATAGAAACAATCTTGAACAACTTGTATTCATTTCTTACTATGTTGAGTTCATAAAGATCATTCACCAATTCTCCTTCAAGATCTACCTTGGATTCATCTTCTTCATCACCTTCACTATTGCTCCCAAACACATCTTGCTGGTAGGATTGATCCGCATGATCACTTCCAAATGTGTTCCTCTTATTTTCTAATTCTTGATCCATGAAGATATGGGTTTCCTCTTCATCATAGGTGTTGCTGCTAACAGATTTATCTTCATCTGTAGACCCATGTGACACATTTCTTTTCTTGCTCTCACAAACTGGTCAGTGGTAGGCTCATTTCTATAGAGCTTCTTCAGTCTATCCCATAGGATTCTTGTCAATTTGCATTTGTCCACCTGTGAGGAAACATCACCAAAAAACCCACTGAGTATAGCCTTCATAGCTTCATCATTACATTCATTTCTTCTTTCTACTTCAAGACCGGTGGGAGGACTGACCGATCTAGAGAGACCATTTACAACTGACATCCACACATCAAACCCTAAGGAGGATAGGTAGAATTCTATCCTATAACTCCAAATAAAATAGTTTGAGCCATCAAACACCAAAGTAGGGGTTGTCACAAAAATGACCATTGTGTTCTCAAAAACTAGAATCTACCCAAGATGGATAAATCTTATCAACCAGGAACTTAGGCTTTGATACCAATTGTTGAACACAAGATGCCACTAAGAGGGGGGGGGTGAATCAATGGTTTCAAAACTTAACCTTTTCATCCTAAGAGGTGTGTACCGGTTAGCAGATCTAACAAAAAGTAAACATACCGGTGAGATAGAGGAAGACATCAAGATGCAAACACACACAAAGGGCATATCACATAACATCAGATGTACAAGGAAAACCCAACATGGGAAAAACCTTGGTGAGAAATGCTGTTGGATTCTACTGCTCCAATCCAGCCTCACAATAAAACATTGGTTA
The DNA here is from genome assembly GCF_030272615.1 of Cryptomeria japonica. Classification (NCBI taxonomy): domain Eukaryota; kingdom Viridiplantae; phylum Streptophyta; class Pinopsida; order Cupressales; family Cupressaceae; genus Cryptomeria; species Cryptomeria japonica. Next base: position 830,943,510 of record NC_081409.1, read on the forward strand.
CAACATTTAGGGTACCAACCCCTTCACCGAGCTCCAACTCAATGATTACAATATCATATATCAAATACAAAAGTTAATACTCAGTTACAAATTTGTTGTGTAACCTCTGTAATATTTCTTCCAAGTTCTACTCTCCTCAACCAGTCTTCCTCTACTCTGCTCTCTGATAGTTCTCTTTCACTCAAATCCTCCTCTCCTTCACTCTTTGTTGTAACCTTACTAGTTTAGCCTCTACCCCTTCACTACCAGTACTCTGATCTCTTATCACTATCAGTTCTCTTGCTTGTCGGTTAATCCACTTAACAGTTTAACTCTACACTATTCTTTGGCTTGCCGGATCTCCTCAACCACTCACACTGCACTGCAACTCCTTCTCTGCCTTTCTGTAGGTTCTAGCACTACCAGTTTACACAACTACAACTCACTTTGTAGTTTACCGGTTACTCTGACCTTGCCGGTTCTACCTCTACCAAACCCTCTCACCGGTTGCACCTTCAATGCTCAGTCTCTATAATCTTTAATGGAGTCTTTGACTAATTGGCTCTTTGCTGCACTTTTACACTTCACTCTTCAACATCTGGCACCTTAATCATCTGGTAGCATCATCATCTTTGATCTTGAGTTGACATATTTATCCTTGAGTTTTCTCGCCATGATCTACATTCATACCTCTAGCATGCTAGGGTTCCTTCATCCACCACGAGGCATATCAGATCGATCGGATCTCTTCTCAAAGAAAGTCAACCTACATCTAATCACACATCATTGCCAATCATGTTGCTTATAGAACATGTTCACTATATTTAGCAAACATGGAAACTTTTTCACTCTGCACTTGTCAATCACCATGAAGAGATCACGCAGTTAGCTTCACCTACCTAGATCAGTACCTAGACACCCTGCATCAATCACAAAGCCACCAAATCTAATCTTTGAGCACCGATCTATCTTGAGCTGCACCCTTTTTCTCTTGACCCATGATTTATGTCATCGACATTAATGTCAACCAATCACCACCTACCTCACCGACAATGAATGGTCCATTGGTTTGGCACTTAAACTCCACGTGGTGTCTCTATCGGCATGCACCTCATACTATGTCGGTCACACTTGGTCACCGACCAACACACAACTGGGTTCATCTACCAGTTCTCTAACCCTGTTAATTATACACTAACTGGTCAACCTTCAAGCCTACACTTTGTAGCTCTGTCGGTGGAACACCTTTGCTGATTAACAGACATGCCAATCTCCAGCAAGCTCATCTTAATCAGACAAAAGATCTTAACTTGTCACCTTGTCATCTTTACCAGTGGACATACTTATCAGTAACCACCTTGATCACACCATGTCATCAATCTTCAATTGTCTCCATTTGTATTCCAGATGCATTCTCTATTTGTAGCTGTTTAGCCTTGTCTTCTTCTTCATTAGTACAGACATCATCTTAACCGGTTTGTCAAAGTGACAAACCCTTCACTTCTTAACTCTTCTTTCTCTATCTCGGTGGCTCAACTTGCCAACTCTAGCCAATCTAGTGCATATCTCTGATTTTATGCACCTAAGGCATCCTTGTGTTTCACTAGTTCATCTGGTGTAAGCCTTCAATCTCCTACCTTTAAATTCTTGACAAACCTATCCCAAACAATTATAATGCATTCTATGCATGTTGGGGGATAAGCTCCACTTATCGGTGGGAGTGGATCCTTGTCATCTAATTCTTCTTTCGGCATTGCACTGATATGCCTTAGCTAACATTGAGCATATGCATCTTCAATCAGGCACATATGATCTAGTTGGGCACACTCACCATCAGTCTTCTCTTCATCCTGTGATATCTTCTTCTCTACACTTCTACATTAGGTCACCCTACATTCTAATTGGTCACATGCTTGCCAGTTGGCAACCATACACTACAAACATATCACTTATAGGTTGTTATACCATACTGGTCTCAAGTCCTTATGTCTTCAACTTAAGCCAACACTAACTTTTGTATCAGTGAATCCAATTATCACAAAGTTTGTTGACATACTCTTCCTTATGGGTGACAAGTTATACTGGTAACTTGGTATACTAGTTGACATCAGTGACACCATTACTAGTTGACATCAATGACAACTATACTAACAATCTCTCATACCATTTTCCATGCTATACCGGTTGACATAAATGACAACACAATGCCAACAAATTTCTAGTGTTTCAATGTTATAATTTATTTGGTTTTCAAAATAATATTCCTCTATTTTATTGTTTGGTTGTTTTCTTCTTTGGGGTTCCTTAGTGGGGCATTATAAAATAATTTATAATTGTATAAATTTAACTATAAAGACTTAAGGGGGAGAGAGAGAGAGAGAGAGGGAGAGAGAGAGAGAGAGAGAGAGAGAGAGAGAGAGAGAGAGAGAGTCTTAAGAGGATAGAGACCAAAAAGAGACATAGAGAGAGAGAGATGGACAAAAAGTACTTAATCACCTAAAAATATTCAACCTAAAAGGAATTTGAAAGAGAGAGAGAGAGAGAGAGATCTAAAAATAATTACGAAAAATACTTAATCACCTAAAAGGAATAATAGAGAGAGAGAGAGAGAGATGGACTAAAAAGACAATAACCTAAAAAGAATATAGGGAGAGAGAGTTCCCAAAAAGACAATCAATTAAGAAAACCTAAAAAGAATAAGAGAGAGAGAGAGAGAGAGAGATCCTAAAGGAGAAAGATCTAAAGAGAATATTAGAGAGAGAGTGTGTGTGTATTAAGAGGAGAGATTAAAAAGACCTAAAGAGAGTAGGAGAGTAAGATAGAGAGAGAGAGATCCTAAAAAGATTTAATCACCTAAAAAGACTAAAAGGAGAGAGAGAGAGAGAGAGAGAGAGAGAGAGAGAGAGAGAGAGAGAGAGAGAGAGAGAGAGAGAGAGAGAGAGAGAGAGAGAGAGAGAGAGAGAGAGAGAGAGAGAGAGAGAGAGAGAGAGAGAGAGAGGGACTTGCAATCAAAAAACCCAAATTTATATTCCTAAAATATAAGCATGCATCCCTCTTCAACATGGAGAAAATTTCATCTATTTCTATTACATTTTATAATTTGATTTTTTCAAACTCTTCAGGCTATATTAGCAATTGTGTATGATTGACAAGTGAGTTCAAATTTTTCATACCAAATTTAATTGTGTCGATGAATTCTAAATTGTAAAGATGCATACCTATTTTATTCATATGATATCTTGATAATTCTTGTTCATGACATCTTTGTTTTGTACCAAGTGGATACTTTTGTGCAATCTTATTTACCCTTGTCCTTTTATTTCCCATCTCCTTTGAAAAAATGCCCCTTGAAAATTCCACACCAACAAAATTCACTTAAAAATGTCTTTATAAAAAATGCAGTGAATTATCCTTCAATTTTGTTTTCTAAAAAATGAAAAAAAACCACTTTATTTATATACAATCCCCCATTAAAAAATTGGTTGATAGGGGATTCTATCGAACTTCGGCCATTAATATAGGCCATGTTCTATCGAACATGATCATTATAAAAAAAATTGTGCCCAACATGTTCGATCAAACATATGTTCTATCATTCAACGAGCTTCCTATGCATCTCTCCCCCAATCTCTCCTTTTTTTACAGATTTATTACCTTTGAAGCTCTAATTGAAGGCTCAAATGGAACAATCTTGACAAACCCAAATGCATGATAGTAGTACTTGAAGCAACCTTTCCAATGATTATAATTTTAATATGTATTGAGTTTATAATGATTTTTTTTAGTTTAACTAAACATAGTTTTTCACCAAACATCAACTTCTTTGTTCAGCACTTATGGAAAAATAGTAAACTAATGAAAAAAATGGAAAAAATATCTATGCAATAGGCATTGAATTCCTCTTTCCAATGAAAAAAAATAGAATTTTGATACATACACAATATGTTACGAGTTACCAAATGAACCTATGTCTAAATTATAGTTAACTCAACTTCAAAACTTAATTAAATTTGAAATATTGAACATGATGTTATGAAACTAATTGCAAACATTAGATGTCAATGTTACAAACCTAAATTTCAAAATAATCACATTTGTATCTATTTTAGAAAAAAAGTTATGCATTACCAAGTGAGTATCACTCTTTAAATATGTTGTTTACTGTTAAAAACTAGTTTTTGAGGGAGATAGAAAAATGGATACAAATTGATTCCAAAATATTTTTAAAAAATGTATTTAGAATCTACATACAAAATTTCACAAATCACTAGTTACATCATCTGCAAATTCCTTACAGTTTAGTGGTAATAGGTGTCTGAATGTGAATTTTTTTTCAAAATGTTTGTTTCATTGTCAAAGTTGGCTAAAATGTGTAACCCACTATTGTGGGATCACAATTTAAATACATACTTATATATAGGCATACTTATATACATATATATACTCTTTAAAAATTGTAGACACCTAAAATTGTGTTCAATTAAATAAATATTTATTATTTATTTAATTATTTTACCATTACTTTCTCTATTAATTAAATAAATATTTATTATTTATTTAAACATCCTAACCACACCTTTTTCTTCTATTAATTAAATAAATAATTTTATTTATTTATTTAATTCATTATTTTTTCTTTCCAATCCTATCCCTCCAACTTGTTGACATGGATCATAATCTAAATTCATAGACATGTGATGAATGTCTAATTCTTCTTCATTTCACTTTCTCTCTCCTCTTCACATGTCAACAAGTCTATCAAATCTTATCTACCACTTAATCTTATCACTCCATTTCAAAATAAATGTTCTTGATGTTATTCACTAATATCTTTTACTTTCCCACCTCTTAATCTCTCCCCTACATCTCTACCTACCCTTCAATCCTATGCATTCTTAGTCATATATATAATCTTGGCCATTCATAATTTAACCTCTTAATCTAAACCCTCCATTTGCATTGTGATTTCTATAAAAGATGGTTCTTCCTTTCATTTTGTACATCCACAATAATAGAGAGTACCTACATTCTATCAAAATCATTCTAGAGCCATACATCATCAACCAGCCACACTTCATTCTTTCATGACCTCTTGTGCTAAGTGCTAATAGGTGAGAGAAAATATCAAAATCACAAGATCTTGGAAGATAGGAGAACAATGGAGACAAGCCTACAATGTATGTGAAGGTATATTTGGTTATTCTATGTTATTTGCACACATGGTAGAGTTCTTTATTGATTGTTTGTTGAATTAGTTAGTAGATCTAGGTTAGTGGTTGACTTTTTAAGGTGTACAAATAGGTACAAATTCAACATTCACAAAAATATCAAATGCTTCAAATTTATTCTTTAAAAAATAAACCTAAACCTTTCAAGTGAAGTCATTAGTAAATGAACATGAAATGTCGAGATTTTCCTATGGAAATTATCTTCATATGTCCACAAAGATCAAAGTGAACTAATTTAAACTTCTTGGAGGCTCTCCAAGATTTTTGAAAATCAAAATTTTCTCTTTATTATTTCCCATGACACAAGCTTCATAAAAATACTTCTTTGTAGTGATGAGTGGAAGACCGTATACTATATTTTGATCAAACATTTCCTTCAGTGCTTGAAGGTTAATATGGCCACGTCTTTCATACCATAGTTGATATCTTGAGGCAACTAAGGCTTGAGAGGAGTTTGTTCTCAAATAAAATAGGCCCCTCCTTTCATATATGATCCATCACATATTAATTTTTCATCCCTATCAAACACTTCACAAATTCCTTTTTTCAATAAAAACATTTCATACTATTCGCAATAATTTGACTATCTAAAATAGAATTTTTCTTCAAGCCTAGAACAAATAAAACATTACCAGTACTTACATTTTTACCTTGGGTTTGAACATCTAGAGGAGCATTTCCAACTCCTTGAACAACATGTAATTGTGAACCATCTCCCAATCTAACCATGTCTCTTGGTTGCTTTACTACATTTCTCAAGTTATCAATATCACCAATCATGTGGTGAGTAGCTCTTGAATTGATAATTCAAACATCATTATTTTGAATATAGTTAAAGACATCTACTTTAAATAATCTATGACTTCCATCATCTTCAATATTTGCATCAACCATTATACTTCTTTTCTTAATTTACTTCATATCTCTTATTTTTTAAGCATTTCTCTTTAAAATGGCCGACATAACTAAAATAATAAAAAACCCTTCTTTTTTTGTTTATTATTATTCATAATAGAATATCATTATGGAGGCTTCTTTCCTTTGAACTTAGAGGTAAAAATATTCATCTTCATTAGCCTTATTAAACATTTCCTCATATTGCAATAGTGGACTTTCTAGATCATTAAATTTTAGGTTTTCTAATTTTCCACTCAATGTAAGAGTAGTTTTGAAATTCTTAAATAATTTTGGAAAGCTTTTAAGAGTTTTACAGATAAGATATTTATCAGCTATAGTTTCTCTTGCATTAATAAGGTCGTTTAAAATACCCTTTTAAATTTTTGTTAGATGCTCAGTTATCAATCCATCTTAGATTATATAATTAAGTTCTATGCATGTGTTTTCTCACATCATTCTTCTATTCAAATATTGTAGTGATTGTGTCCCAAGATTCTTTTGCAGTAGTTGCAATCTACACTTTTTTTGTCAACATACTCCCAATAGACAAGTTTATCAAAGTCAATGCTTAATAATATTGTTTGTGAAATTATTCTTGTAGACAAACATCTGTGGGATGTCTTGTTCTAGTTCCATTTACAAAAAAAGTGAGATCTCCCAAAAGAAAATAATTTTCATTTGATGATGTCATTCTCCATGTAATTTTCAGCACCACACAACTTAATAGAAATGACGTTTAAAAAACTATTTCTCATTTTGCGATCAAAGTAATCTTTTAAAATTTGCAATGATCTTTGTGACTAATGATACAATTTTTCCTTTGAATTTTGCGATGATTCCTATAATCAACATTGTAACTTCTTCCTTACAAAAAAATCAACAATGACTTCTACAATCCACGCTGCAATTTTTTTTATCTCTAAGACTCAACAATGATTTTTGCAATCAATGTTATAGCCTAATCTAATACCAATTGTTGAAATTGGAGAGTGAATATATTTTCTATATTTCTAATAAATAGATCACAAAGATCTTTAAATACATAGAACTCATGAAGAGATGTGTCTCTTGCATGAGACATGACTTTAGATAAATATACTTGTGATTAAATATAATTTATTTTTAATAGAAATAAGTCTAAAATTCATAAATTAGTTGTTGAATGCTTTATTATCTAAGGCGGTTAAATTTAATGATGTTGATGAGAGATTTGACTACCTTGTACTTAAATATTAATTATTAGAAGAACATGTTTAAGGTGTACATTTGTTTTTTTGAAGACGACGTGTGAAATTTCATTGCATTTCTATTGTGTGGAGACCTGAGTAGGAATCATAATCAAATTCAAAATATATAGCATTTGTTTTCTCAAAATGGTGCCTTATTTTGAATCCATGTGCTAATTTTATTATTTCTATGTGCAAAAAAAAATCATTCATAGATAACTTATGCATGCTAGAATATTCATCAAGGAATTGAAGTTGATGTCTAGTGTTACAAGGCATAGGAAGAGTACAAAAATGAAGGACCTCGCTTGGTGAAAATAAATATTGATCTCAACATTGATGGAAATATGGATACCACCACCACACTAGAATACCTCAGTCACCATGTTGAATATCATCATTTCAAACATACTCATCTCCCCAAAATGTTTTACTTTATGCCTCATGGAAGAAAATCAGATGGCTATGAGTCTCTCAATGACTAGAGGTTATAAGTGTAGCAATGACTTAGTTGTGTTTTATGAGAATGGGCCATTCAAGATTACAAACAATTTGACTCAAGTTTGGAATGAATATGGATGGGACAAGGTAACAATTATTAGGCATACAAAACTCAAAATTTTGATTAAGGAGAATGAAATTATTAGATTATATGCAAATGGAATGGATATTTATCATATTTATGTGAATAGGATTCTTTTTGATTTTATGCTTTGTGCTCAGAAGTATAGAAAATAAGAAAGCAAGTGATCATCATTAAATTATATATATATATATATATATATATATAGAGAGAGAGAGAGAGGGGACTATAGATTCACTTTTATTTTCTTTAGTCTATTATATTTAGAAAGTGGTATACAAAATCTTCTTGATATCAAGGTGGTTGGAAAACTAGATATAGGCATATGTTTTATCAAGTTTAGGAATTAAGTAGGGTTTTGTTGGAGGTTAGAGGAAATAGAGGCAAGAGGACATCCATCATCTTAAGATGGCTTCTCACTTAGGGGAAATTAATTACATGATAAGCATCCTTTCATTTCAAGTCTAGACCTTTAGGAGTAATTAATTTCCTAAACTTGGTAAGTCGTTGATCTATGGATAGTTGAATCTAAAAACTAACTATGGATAGTTTAGTGTCGGCTAGATAATCAAAAATTTTCCCAAACATGAGGAGTTAAGGTTGATGTTGATGTAGAGTTGGGAAATCAGGATAATTTTATTTGCAATGTAATTTTTTTTCTATTTTTGTTGTTTTTTAGCATTATTGTGGATTACAATTTCTTTTGAAAGCAATCTAAATAGTCAACTCAATGATAGATGAAAATTTATTTGGTCAAACTTCTCTAGGACCTGTATAGGAATCTATAGACATTCCTTTAACTAATTAAGGTTGAAATCAATTGTGCATATAGAAATTTTCTACTTATGATAAATGACCTTTATTTATTCCATTTATTCTAAAATCTATCAACCTTGAAACATGAGTATTATATTTGCAATCAAGAGGTTATTTTACATATACGTGATTTAGACTAAACTGATATTTAAACTCATGTGGGAAAGGAGTGTGAAGTTATTTATTTGTTGAAAATTGAGCAGGTTGATCAAACTTCTTTTGCACCAAATTAGTTGATTAATTGTATACATATAGACAAAATATTAAATATTTATAAAAAGCACATTGGAAATCTTCCCTCAATCTTCATTACCTAATGATAAATTTTTTTCAAAAAAAATAAAAATAATTGAAAAATAAAAACTAAAAAGAAAATTCAAGAGTCTAATGCAACAACATAAATAATGAATATGGTGGTATGTTCTTTCTTAGAATATAATACTATTGAATGTAAAAATATAAATATATTTTTCTTATTGAGTGACTAATTATCTCTGGTTAAACCCAATGAAAGGGATAAACTATAAAAATGGTAGGGTATGTATAGAATGGAAAGGCTCACAAGATTGGTGATAACATGAACAACTATTGAATTTGGAAATGGGGATTCATGTTGAAATTATCATAGAGAGTGATATCTTTGAGCTCACATCAGTATGCATTGTAAATGCTACATATGTTAAAATAATGTACATGTGAAATATTTAACAAAATACCTTCTGAAAATACATTGATGTAGGATTTAATGCCTATTTCATCAAAGAAAAATTATACACAGGTTTCATCATTTTCATTAGATTTTAGACTTCCTAATTAAATGTTTTCCCAAATGGAATAGCTATAAATTTTAATAAGACTATTTAGTTCTCTTTAAAATAAAGAAAGTCATTTGAAAAGAAAAAATACAATACAAAAATTTAATAATTTTGAAAATTTCAAATCAAATAAATGAAAAGCAATAGATACTTATTTGAGATGCTCAGCTTAAAATATGCATAGGATTGCATATAATATATAAATTGTAGACAAATTACAACCACTAGATATTTTATGACATATTTTAAACCACCAAATGAGATTTGATAAAATAATTCTAATCTACTTTAAAATTTGAGGGGCCTACAAATAAAAAGTTTGGAAATCTACTAGTACTACTACTCAACTCAAAGCTCCTTACAAAGTCAAACATAAGGATATAAAGATGCCTAATGAATGGGCTCTTGAACTCTGGTCTGAAGATGCTTAGGAACAAAAACCTGAATAGTTACAAGGAATACAAGTTGAACAAAGAAATGATAAAGTTGTATTGCACTTTTCCCAGCCATCAAAACCTAATCTTATGCAACACAGTCAATCCATGCAAAATACATCCCATCAAGTCTTCAACTATAACCGCAGAAGTGGAAGTTCTTCTTCCTCCTGCTTAACTAAAGATGTTCCTCTTACAACTTTCTCTCTTGTCTTAGGATGGGAACATATCCTTCAGTTTCCCAAACCACAAAAGCCGCATCTAGATCCACAAACATCCTTGTGTCCTCATGACAACTATTTTGAATTAGAAAATGGCCACATGAAGTGTGACTCTTGTCAGTTTGTGTTTCCACCTCCTAATACCTCTATCAGTCATGTTTGCATGATGTCTGGTAAAAAAGTTGCTTTTCCTATTCTTGATAATTCTTCCACCGATGAAATCATTATTGACACTCCTGCTGGTAAGAATGTTATCCTAGGAATTATCCCTTCATTTAAATATTTTATGCAATTTAACATTACTGGCAAATTCCAACTTGAATACTAGCGCCAACATGTCTCTATAATTGGTGAAAATAGTGTAGCGAGTCAAAGAAAACATATTAGAGCTTTGCAAACATATTGAGATTGATGCTTACCATTACCGAAGTGAATATTTGTTGAGGCAGGAATCCATTTATCTTTGGGGAAGCAATTAAATTGAGTAACATTAAGATTTGCTCCTATATCCCACAAAAATGATAAAGAATAAGAAGTATATTTAGGAAAATGTATCTAAAATTGAACACCAGGGCAAGTAGTTGCCATGTTTTTCAAAGTTCTGCAGTGACTAGGATCCTCTTTTCCTGTGTCAGGATTGAATCCTTAAGATATCATAGCATTCTGAATCAAAGGAGAATAGTTTTTCTCTTAACAAAACAAATCCTCTTCTCTTGAGGTAGAAATTGTAGGATTCAGAGTCAAAATGGTTGATTTCCTATTTAGACTGGAGATATATTGTTCCAATTCTTTTCCTTTTGCTAATTCTTTAGAGAGATTAGCATTTTCTTCATCTTCCAATTCTTGGATTTCTTCATTGGCTTGCTGAATTACTTGAATAAGAAATTCAGTTCGTTCTTTATGCCATAAGCGTCTTGCCATACTTCCTCCAGATGGTGCTTCAGAGAGAGTTCTTTGAGGAAGTGGAATAGATTTCTCAGGATGAGAATATCGAGATGAAGAAGGGCTTTCATGTTGCTGTAGAAGGAATCTTTTTTATCTTCTAGCCTGGCTAGATCTTCCCTTGTTCTTTTCCATGTTTCTGGTCCCATATCCATTTTGTGGATAATTTTCTCAATTCTAAGAATTTATGCAATCACATTGTCTAATTCAGACTGCTCATTTCCTCATCTGATCATTCTTAAGAAGAATGACACTTCAGATCCTTCATCTTCTATTGAATCAATGTGAGGATGAGAATCATGAAATTCTTCTTCTTCTAATTCTTCTTCTGACTGTTCTTCGTCTGTGTAAGAGAGAATAATATCATCGGGGTCAGATGCATATTCATCAAAGTACAGATAATCATCTGTATCCACTCCAGCTTTTTGGAGTTTTCTTACTTTGCCTATATGCCTTTGTTTATGTCTATCTGGACACTTATTCACATAATGTTCTCCTTTACAAATGTAACAAGTAGGTTTCCAGTTACCTTTAAACTTGTTTTTCTTTCTAAAGAAACCTTTTCTTTTGGAGAATCTTTTTTGGGTATAGCCTTGTTTCCTAGAACAACCTCTGCATCTATGATCTTTACACTTTCTTTTGTGTTTTTTGATTCTGGTATTTTCTCTGAACTGAAAACCTGAGGAGATTTGTTTGCGGGCAGAGGGAGCAATTAGAGGCCTAATTCTTTCTATCTCTTTTTCTTTACTTAGATCAATACAAATCTCTTCATTGAGTTCTGTGAGGAAGTGAACTAATTTAGGATAGGTAAGTTCCTTGAGTTCACGACCCCCATGGACTAAATTTTCAAGAACTTTATGATGGTAATAACTACCTATCTTCTTAAAGCTTTTGAGGAAAAGAGTAAACATGACTTCTTGGTTCTGTTCTTTTCCAGGCCAATAGAAGTTTTTATACTGTTCCTCATAGTATTCTTTTAAGTTGGAAAGATCATGACATTTGTTTAGAATGAATCTATTGTAGTACATTCTTTCCATAGTGTTTGTTCTTCCTACAAACATTCGGATTAATTGAGAACAGACTTGATCAATTCCAGCATTGATTAGATCATCTCTATAGGTGTCTTCTAGACGATCCCATACTCTTTTAGCCATCTTGGTAATGGAATTCAGGGCCAATTTGATAACATCAGACTCTAGAACTCTAGTACTTGTTGCTAAGTAATTCTGAACCCATGATCTCATTGAATCAATACTCCTCATATTTTCAGTTTCATTGTATGTATCAAAATTGACTAAAGGAGGAGTTTCAGCCTTATAATTGTGAATGTTTCTATATGGATTAGGACTACTTCTGGCCATATTAATTCTTCCTTGATTCTTCTCATCTGGAGTAGCATCTCTGCATTTTCCCAAAACTGGATCCCAAACTTTTTGTATGGTTGGTGCAGGGATATTTGGAGTTAATCCTTTACCAGCATATTGGGCTTGTAGATAACTAGCTGAACTGGATGGGAAGTTTAGGATTTTTTGAGGCTGAGGTGATGAGGCTGGGATAACGGCTGTAACATGTGCTTTCAGATCATTGGTTTGAGAAATCATTTGGTTTTCCAAATAAAGGGTTGTCTGGCTAATACTTTGAGTAAGAGTATCAATGCGTTGAACGGTTTTAACCACAGTGGAAACTTCAGATTGAAGACCTTTTAGGGATTGTTTGGTCTTAGTGTGGTATGTTGGTTGATTGGCCCACCAGGATTCCACTTTATCTCGAAAGAGAGTAAAATCAGCATGGAGACGAGCAATTTTAGAATAGACAAAATCTTTCCAGTCAGCCGTAAGGCGGGATTCAAGGTTTTGCAAATGGGCAAGGACGGAATGCATATTGGTCTGTTGAGCGGCAAGGAGCTTTTGCTGGTCAAGTAATGCAGTTTGTTGGAGATAATGTTGATCATGAGTGAGCAACATATGTTTGCGTTGATAAAGGTTAGACCAATTAAGCAGTTTGGTTTGACTGGGTACACTATTTTCACCAATTATAGAGACATGTTGGGGCTAGTATTGAAGTTGGAATTTGCCAGTACTGTCAAATTGCATAAAATCTTTAAATGAAGGGATAATTCTTGGGATAACATTCTTACTAGCGGGAGTGTCAATAATGATTTCATCGATGGAAGAATTATCAGGAATAGGAAAAGCAACTGTTTTACCAGTCATCATGCGAACATGACCGATAGAGGTATTAGGAGGTGGAAACACAAACTGACAAGAGTCACACTTCATGTGGTCATTTTCTAATTCAAAATAGTTGTCATGCGGACACAAGGATGTTTGTGGATCTAGATGCAGCTTTTGTGGTTTGGGAAACTGAAGGATATGTTCCCATCCTGAGACAGGAGAGAAAGTTGTAAGAGGAACATCTTCAGTTAAGCGGGAGGAAGAAGAACTTCCACTTCCACGGTTATAGTTGAAGACTTGATGGGATGTATTTCGCATGGATTGACTACGTTGCATAAGATTAGGTTTTGATGGCTGGGAAAAGTGCAATACAAATTTATCATTTCTTTCTTCAACTTGTATTCCTTGTAACTATTCAGGTTTTTGTTCCTGAGCATCTTCAGACTAGAGTTCAAGAGCCCATTCATTAGGCATCTTTATATCCTTATGTTTGACTTTGTAAAGAGCTCTGAGTTGAGTAGTAGTACTAGTAGATTTCCAAACTATGTACAGAGCTTCGGCTAGAGATAAAGCCTGTCTGGGATTTTGCATCAAAGGCATACCTTTGTTATACAATCGATAATATGTCAGGAAAATCAATGTGTGATCAACTGATTTGTTTCTCATGAATAAATTCAAGGTTCTGAATTTATAGGTTAACATATCATCAAGATGAGCATCTTTAAGACTGACAGAGAAGTTTAAGGTACAGTCAATATAAATAGGACCATAGGCCATGGTGTCGCAAGCACCGCCTAGAATTGCATCAGAATTTTTTGTAATTCTGGCATCTTTTAAGACTCTTATAAGCAAAAAATTCTTTCAATCCCTTAGGAACATCTTTATACAAATCATGAGATTTTATACTAGAAACTTGAAACTCTTTATCAGCAAATCCATCAGCATATTGATCAGAATAAAAACTTTCTAGTGCATTTGAAGAGGTAGTAGCAGAATCAAAAGTGTTTTCTGCTTGAGCAAAGAAATTAGTAAAACTTGCCTTTGTATTTCGGTCGACTGTTTGATCTTGAGAGAGAGTCGATGAATCCATCCTTTTCGGTCAAAAGCTACGCTCAAATCCTTGCTCGAATCAGTGATTTACTGCCTGTGAAAACTGCCCTCAAACTCGAGTCTTACCAATGTACAGGTCTTACAGCCAAACGGGAATCCTGAGATGCTATAAGGAGAGCTTTATAGAAACCGAAGGATAGATAATCAATGTTGGATAAGATAAAATAAGCCGAGACAAAATCAAAAAGCAATTCTATCAGAAACTGGTAGTTGATTTGGAAAGATAAGACAACCACCATTCACAGTTGGTGCTGCTCTTTTAGGATAGTTATGTTGATCTCTAGATAAAGTGTATTCTTGATCATATACAGAATTACTTTGTGGAGTAAAATAGAAACAAAGAGATTTCAAAAGTTCTTCCAAAAAGGACATATTCTCATAGCTCTGATACCAAATTTTGCCAACAAAATTTAAAATATCAATTTCGTCAACAAGAATCTCCTCAACTACTAACACATCACTGCTAATAAAGAACTAAACCTTGATTTGGACGTACTTCAAATGCCGACCATTTATCCAACCATCACTAACTTTTTATCATGCAAACCAATTATAATATTTTTACATTAATTTTTAATTTACTATAATTATTTTATTATTTATTTTTTATGTTTTATATTAATATTATTAAATTCATCAATTTTTCTTTTTTAAATCATGCTTAGCTTATTTATTCATTTAGCATAGATTTTTTCAAGGGTGTTGATTTATACTTACGAAATTACAATTAAAATATAATATAATTCACTTTCTATTGCCGAGCATGTTTACTTTCCATCACAAAACTCTTTTAACACATTATTGAAGAATAGAAAGAGAGTTTGTTTGCTATATAAATTAGTGGTCTCACAAAGTATTTCTGTGCCACTAAAAGAGGTAAAGAATTGCCTTTCGAGACTAAAATAACTAGTCTATGGAAAGATGTGCATGCACTTGAAGCTCTCTAGAATGATAACATATTCTAAATTTTGTTCATATAAAATGATATTAATAAATAAATCTAAATATATATATATATAATTTCAAATGAACTATCTGAACAAATCACCTTGCCTCCATATAGTCCATGGGTCCATGGGTCGCGTTGAAGCCGTAGAAGGCGAGGGAAAATGTGTATTCCCGAAGCTGTTTGATGATATCGAAGCCGAGGGAAAATATGTATTCTCGACGCACGAGCTGTTCGATGATATCGAAGGCGAGGTAAGAATATCGGCATACACAGGCACAGGGAAATTGAGAGGAACTTTTGGCAAATCAGCTTCAAGTTTCAAGATCTTAATAGCCTCTCTCATTGAAGGTCTTGAATCAGGATTCGGATGAGAACAGAGCAATCCCACCAACATCAGCCTTTCCATCTCCTCAGCATTGAAATTCCCACATAATTTTAAATCCGCAGCACACAAAATCTTCCCCTTTTTATAAAAATTCCAAACCCATTTCACCAATCTACTGTCAGCTTCTGTTAGAGTCCGATCCACCGGCGGCCGTCCGCATGCAATTTCCAAGACCAGAGCCCCAAAGCTGTACACATCTGCTCCTGCATTCGCTCTTCCAGTGACTACACACTCTGGTGCCAAATAGCCCATAGTCCCTGCAACCACAGTCGTATGGGAATCCTCACCACCACGCTCTATCAGTCGAGCCAGACCAAAATCCCCTAGCTTCCCATTAAAATTGGAGTCAAGCATTACATTGCTAGATTTCACATCTCTGTGCACCACCCGCTGTTCCCAATCTTCATGAAGATAAGCAAGAGCAGAGGCTATATCACAGGCAATGCCATACCTCTGTTTCCACCCAAGAACCATCTTTTTCTCCCCAGAAATATATTGATCCAGGCTTCCATTAGGGAGCAGCTCGTAGACCAGAAGCAACTCCTCCTTTTTATGGCACCATCCCAAAAGCTGCACAAGGTTACGGTGCCTCAGATTACTGATTACAGTAACCTCTGAAACATATTCATTTCTCCCCTGTTTTGACCCCCTGGCTAATCTCTTCACTGCCACTGGTTCATTTGTGCCGGGCAAGATGCCCTTGAAGACGCCTCCGAAGCCTCCTTCACCCAGCTTTTCAGTCTCTCTGAAGTTTTTGGTAGCAGCCGCGAGTTCAGCATAGGAGAATCTGCGGGGCCCCTGAGAAAACCATTCGTCAAGCTCCTTATCGCTCTCCTCATCACTAATCTTTCCTTTTCTGAAACACCACCGTCTACCCACATACATAGAACTGCTGATGACAAACATGCTCGCAAAGAAACACAACAAAATGATCACAGCTGCCGAATACTTTGGTTTTGATTTGAGGATTCTATCTGGTTCACTTGCCTTTGGGCTTGAATTTGGGTCTGGGCTTGGATTTGGATTTGGGCTTGAATTCGGGGCTGAAATCTCCCATGAGTATTGAGAAGAGAAATTCCAAGAAAAAACTGTGTGGGTCTGTGCATTAGAAGAAGCCGAGGCCGAGAGACCCACCTTGACATTCATGGGAAGAAAGGAACGAAGATCTATTAGAGACTCCAGGATAGAGCTCTGAGGCTTGGAAATATCAGACTGACCTTTGGGATTATGCAAAAGGAATACATTCAGCATCTTTGATCCGCCGTCATAATCCACCCAGGCGTCCCATTTTTCCCCATTCTTGAGATTTTCTTCCTCCGGCCGCTCGCTTAAACTTTCTAAGCTCACCCGCTGGAAAGTAGTGGAGAGGACATTATTGATGTCGATTCCGACATGATTGTCGTCCACATCCCATTCATCCTGGAACGTGTCGAACTCCACAGCGACGACATCGAAGGGCGTGGCACCATAGTCTTCATCGTTAAATACACCAAAATAGTCGCCGACTGGTTCCATGGATAAGTCGAAAGGAACCAAGAAGAACATCATTCCGTCTCCATAGAGATTGATTTGATCTTGCTTACTGATGATGAATTGGAAATGTGTTGAGAAATTTGCCAGAGCCCCAGAAGAAGAATCCCACAGTGGAATTGATCTATTGCAGATCACCAGCCCAGAGGTAGAGCTCTGATTTGAGGTGAGTTGTATAAGATTGTTGCTCTGAAAATAGGCATCCCCCTTGTTCAGCAAACCCATTTGAGGAGGGAAACTGAAGCTCAGAATTTCTGCCTCTGTCACAGAAATAATTGAAGCTACAATACAGAGCAATGAGACGCAGAGAAGCTGAGTGCCATAGAGCCTTCCCATCTTAACTGCCATGTAAGTTCAATTGCAATAGGAGAATAACAATTTAACATCTCTGAGAATTTTGCCGGCCGAGTTCATGGCTCTCCTCGTATTTGAAACATTCAATAAGAAATTAATTTACTGTAATGGTGAAATGACTAAGCAACTCCTGACATTTTGTTTGTTAATTTACCTATCATATAGCGTCTTCTGATTATTTTGTTGTGTTTGTATCTTCTGAATTGTCGTTTAATTTGCCCATCCTTTCTTCAATATTCTTAGGGTTCTCTCGTCTATTTGAATGTATTAGTTTGCTATGAGTAGGTTGTCACTTTTGAAGGTTGTCAAAATGACAAACGAAAAAAAAAATGGATATGTGTTATAGAAATTTATATATAAATTACGTTTCATATGATATATATTTATATCTAATTTTATTATAAAATTTTATCTCACATAAATAAAAACATAATCAAATCAAATCATATAAAACATAATTTATTTTATAAATTATTTAATAATATAAAAATATAAATACATAATAAATAAAATCAAAACTGTTTTGAAAAATTCCATGCCTATGATGTCAAAATCACAAAATTATTTTAAAAAACTTAATGATTAAAAACTAATAAATAACTCTATAAATTTGTCATTTAATCATTAAAAAATTAATAGTTAACTCACCTATACTCTTTTTACTTATAACAACATAGTCAGTAGTTAGGAAAAGTGTAATTGTTAGAAAACCAATACTTAAACTCCCCTCTTTTTTAAATTTCTACTGAGTCAAAGAACCACTTCCACAATAGCTAGAAACATGTTGGATGGTTTGGAAATTGGTGTTGACAATGGGGAAATGTTGTTCAGCAGTTGAAACGCAAAATGGCATTCTCCTGTCGTATTTTTGACAACAAAGTCTCCCATAGAGTAAGGTAGTTAGTAAAGGAAGGTTGTCTCCTATATTTAAATTGTTTAGCTTTGTATGATGAAGGCAAGGATTAAAAATGATGTTAAATGATGTTTAGTGCTAAAGTGGAAATCCATGTATTCTTTGATGATATAAAAGATGTAATTTGGATGAAGTTTTGTGAGAAGAAAAGGATTGGGATTGTACCTTGAACAAATTTGGTCATTTTATGATAATCGTTAAATACATTGACTCAACACTATAAATAATGAGAATAAGGGATTGTACTTTAGACAAATGTAATGGTTGCATGGTTATCTATCTTGGTGTGAAAAAATGTACTTGATCTAGGAAATTAAATTTGAGAACCTATTCACACCTTACTTCAACTTAGTTTTTTTTGGTTTTTTAACTCATTTCATAGGATTTAGATACATGACAAGATCTTGGGTTGGATTCCCATGAGGAAGGCTTTAGGATATATTTTTAAGGAGTGGGAGGTACCATGAAGACAAAAAAGAATTACTATAGGAATAATTAGAATCTTTTTCTTAAAAATAGTATCCCCTATTTTTTAAGGTTGGAGATTTGATCTATTGGAAAAGGTGGAGCGCTAGAAGTTTCCCTAACAACTTAGGCTTTTTTTTTACGCTTGTCAATCATATAAAAAATTTCCATTTTTATCAGTTTTTTTTTAAATATTTATTTACTGATATTAATTGAATAAGTTAAACAAGAAAATCATGAGACCACCAACTTCCATAAATTTTGGAGCTTAAACTTTTAAGTTTGAAGTGCACTAAAATATTCATGCGACAACCCACTTTAAAATAATACTAAAAATTTATAAAAGCACCCACTAAAATGTTTTAGGAAGCCCCCTCCATGGTGTTCAACACTACTAGATGCTATGAGGGAGGGTGAATCAACATACACTAAAAATTAATCAAATTGAATATTTTACTCAACATTCATTCCATCTAACATATGCATGAAAGTATATAACTGAAACAACAAGAGTAACAACACATGAACACCAAGTTTTTTTGTGCAAAACCCAAACTAGGAAGAGCCGCAATTAGACCTATCTCATTATATGATAATCATGTTACAAAGTTTAGGCTAGAAGCCAAGGAGCTCATTACCCCTAAGATGACTTGCAAGCTAAGACGCACAACCTTAGGGTAAGGTAAAAAAGGGACTTGTAAACACTAATGATCACTTCTTCAAGGCAAGATACAATACTTTTGATAGAAATATATCAACATGGTTGAACTGTAAAGAACTACATCAATTGAAATGTTTATCACAGTTCACAATTTTGAACACATCAATACTATCTTCATCACTGCTCTAATGGAATTTTGGACCACTATATTGCTTCACAATCCCTTTGCACAACCTATGAAACTCACATCTCTATTCCAACAATGATTCCATTCTCTATATGCCTATTGCAACCATAATGACATCAATTAGCTTAGCCTAATTAGAGGTAACATGCAAATACACAATAGTCAGTAAAAAACAAACACCAATGCAAATGAAAAATGCAAAATAAGATGTGTGAGGCATCGCAGTGCCATGTTGTCACACCTTTCTATCCATCCAAAAGCATTGCCCAAAGATCCACACACTACTACGCGGACCAAAACATTATAAGTTAGGTGCAAAAGATAACACTGTCAAAGTGCACCACCACAACTTGCTCAAACTTTAATGCAGACAACTAAGAGTACTTGTGGATGCCCAAGATATAATCAACCAATATCAAAAATAGTTGAGCGTCCCATCACCAAAATACTAGCAGGCATAGGAATGCAACACAATCCCGTACAATGACATCGGAATAGCCACACTTGACTGAACACCAACTGTGGATCCTAAAAAACTTCAAGATACATCATTGTAAGCATTCTAAAACAACCACAAATAGATTCCACACATCTATATGATCACATAAATATCCCACTATAATTACACTATACCAGACCACTTCTGAACCATGGAATGTAACCAAGCTGTGCATCTAAATCAACAAGCTTGACATCAATGACAACAAGAACTCATATTTACAACACATGGAACCCCATACTTAGCATATCTTGATATTTTTATCTTTTCCCTTATACCAAGATCATTTCATTGGGTTGTATTATATTGTAATTCATTTTTCTATTGTATTATATTGTAATTCATTTTTCTATAGCAATATAGCAATTATTTATAGCAACACTCATTTCTAGAAAGTTTTTTTTCTCTTTGGTTGTTGTGTCTCTAGTTTCTCTATTATTCTAACAATCTTTAAATATATTGTCTAATACCATTAAAAATAAATTGAGATTGTCTCGAATAAATTAGTAGCTACAAGATTATCTCTTTATATTGTATCTTTTTGTTGAACTTACAATTATATTTTTTTAATTTTAAAATAAACAAATGTCAATTATTTTAAAATTATTTAGTTTCTTTCCTATTCTATACATTACCATAATAATTCAATAATATTTGATTCATTTACATGTATCTATTAGTGTCACATATTTAAATGTATTAGCTTAATATGATGAACAAAAGGATTAAAAATGTTGTATGGTTTTAAAAGTAGGAATCCATCATAAATCAAGTTTTCTTTAGTTTATTGTTTTGATTTTATAAAAGACGATGTAGAGATGAATTTTGTTAAAAGAATGGGATTGGAATTTGTATATTTAACAAATTTTATCATTTTATATTTATTTCTAAATGCAAGTCACATAAAGAGATTGTACTTTAGACAAATGTAATAATAGCATGGTTATTTTTGTTGGTGTGAAAAATGGTACTTAACTTAGCTAATTAGATTTGAGAATCTATTCACATCTTCTCACTTCAACTTACATTTTTTTTTGCTTTTTTTCTCATTTTTTAGGATATAGACATGTGGCATGAACTTAGTAACTCTTAGGGTTTTCATCCTTGCCCTTTTATAGAAAAGTCATTTCTTAAATTGTATTATAGTGTAATTTGTTTTTATATAGAAATTATTTATTTGAACTCTCATTTGTAGAAGGTTTTTATTGACTTTGCTAATAAATTGTTGTATCTATGGGTTTCTCCATTATTCTAACAATCTTTAAATATATTGTCAACTATCATTAAAAAAATAGGATTATGCCTCAAATAAATTGATGGTTGCATTGAATCTCTTCATATATAAAGTAGACACCTAAAAAAAAAGTAATTGAACCATTCAATAAATGTCTATCATTTATTTAATTATTTTTAATAAAGATAAACGGATTTTACAAGGACCCAAAACCCAAAGTTCTACAGACCAAGGCTAGCAGCCAAACAAACATTAAAAAGAAGCGAAACATGAGACAAACCCCACACAAATCTGTTGTCCTCGATTTCAGCACGGCCAAAATCATGAGGCAACCCTATGAAATTGGTCCATTTCATACCTTACAACCTCCAAGAGAGCTTGATCGACTTCGTCGGTTAGCTCATTTAGCTTTTTGCTTTTCATTTTTATTGTTTTCTAAGTTATAAGATTTGCAGTTTTACCTGCAGGTCAAACTTTAAAGTCCAGCCTGCAGGGTTCTTTCTTTTCATAAGGTAATTGCACATCAGACTTTAAAGTCCAATGTGCAAAGGTTTGGTTTTATCCCTTCAGATCGGACTTTAAAGTTTGACCTGCAGGTAATCCTTCCCCTACAATTCGGACGAAAAAGTTTGACCTGCAGGTAATCCTTCCCCTGCAGTTTGGACTTTAAAGTCTAACCTGCAGGTCTTCCAGTTTAAAGTTGCATGTCAGACTTTAAAGTCTGACTTGCAAGGGTTTATTCCTGCATGTCAGAATTTAAAGTCTAACATGCTCTACATGATTAGTAATTAATATCACATTAAGTGCTAATTTGAGGATTATTTATTAAGTTTTGGAGGTTTTTTCTTAATTTTTATTTTACGATTTCCCCTCTGCGCGTGCCTCCTCTTTTCTCCTCCATTTTTTCTCGCCATCCTTGTGGATTTATCGATTCTATATCAGATTTTTCTCTCACCGTGGTGGATTGAGGTAGGTTTTTTATTTCATTTCAGGTTTTTGCTTGTTCTTTGCATTTTTCCTTTTCCTTTCCACCTTTGTTTTATGTTTTTGCTTGGTAGTGTCTTTGGAGGGTAATTGGAATTTAAAATTCGATTGCTCTTTTAATCTTTCCTCCCCCTATCCTGCACACCGGGTTTTAAAATCTGGTATGTAGGGTAATCAATGGAGACCCCTCACATATCAGATTTTAAAGTCCGATATGCAGGAGTGTCAACTTTGCATATCGGACTTTAAAATCCGATATGCGAAGAGGAGAATGTTTGATTGACATGTCGGGTTTTAAAACCCGACATGTCAATCAGTTACTTTTCCCCCAACTAGCACATCGGACTTTAAAGTCCGATGTGCTAGTCTTTTGCAAATATGCTACACCTGCACATCGGACTTTAAAGTCTGATGTGCTAATGATTTTTCCTGGCTTGCACATCGAAATTTAAAGTTCGATGTGTTGATGACTTTCCCAGACTTGCACATCGGACTTTAAAGTCTGATATGCAAATAAAGATGTTTATCCTTGCACATCAGATTTTAAAGTCTGATGTGCAAATTTTATCTCCTGAAATGCAGATCAGAATTTTTTCCCCGACCTGTTGTTTTTGGCAGTTTTACTCCCAAGCCTATTCTAAGTCCGTTATTTCGATCCGATTGAGAAAAGTTGATTTTATTGATAATGATAACTATCAAAGGAGCTAATCATAAGTGTTGAATGCAATCATTGCAAATTTCAAAGCCTCCTCATGACAAATCAGATCCTTCCTCAAGCCTGTTGGAATCTTCTCCGAGTAAAACATCAACAAAAAATATGAAGTACAAGTATCATAAATACTTGAATTTGTACCCAGAAAGTTCAGTAGACTCAAACATCAAGGAGATCAGAGATACAAAAATTGCACATGTCAGTATGCAGGAGTTTATTGACCAAGTTGAGAAAGCTCCTGCCTACCTAACCAACCTGATCAAATCTGAGTTGCATAAATATGCATCCTTCCCAGTTGCGGCTCATGATCTAGAATTTGTACTTGTAGTAGCGGATCACTTTGATTTGAATACAAGACAAGTTAGGGACTCTGATCAAAATGTCATCATGACTCTGGATAGTGTGTTCTTCAACAATGTTTTTAAAGGTTCTCTAGTTGAAGAAGTAGCTAACATTTCTCAAGAAAGTGCTCAAGAGTACTATGAGAAAAATAAGGTCAAATGCAAGAAAGTGATCAATACTATGTACCTCTCTGCTGCTAGAAATTCCACTACCTCGTGATGGCCCAAGTTTTTTCATAGGAGTGACTTCAATGAGGAGTACAATGACATGGTCACCATGTTATCAAGAGTGAAGGGTTTAAAAGACTCTCATTACTTTCAAAGCTAGATCAGTTATTACATGAATATAATCAGAAAAGGGGCTACGAGAATTGATTGGGGTGAACAAATCAGTGATGTGCTCTATGCTCAATTGAAGGAAGTCAAAGTGACGTTGAAATTCTATATGACCTCATACCTAGTTTATGCAGCTGCCTCTATGAGGCAATATCCAAGTTTGTCTACCAAGGCTGATAGGAGGTTGGTGCCTGTCTGGGAATACTATGATCAACTTACAATCAAGAATCAAGGTAGCCACTTTAGAAGAGTTAATGATGCCTTCTTTGTTGTGTGGAAGTTCATGTTTGATAAGAGCCTGCAAAAGAAAAGATTATTAGAGGCTACAAATAACAGGGTGTCTCATTTTGGATGTGTTTTCCTTCAATTCCCAACATTCACTTACATCCAAATTGGATGTTTCTCATGTGAGCCCTTCATTCTACCAAGGTATCCTTCTGACAAGATCATTCTCATGGAGTTGTGTCGATAACTAATCTATGTCCATGAAAAGAAATCACAAACACATAAGACTGGGTTGAAGTTCCTGGAATCAATTGGCAGGTACTCAATCCTAACTAACCCCAAAGCCAAAAACATGGAGGAAGAAATGTAGTGGAATACTATGAGAAGATTCAAGACACGAAACAATTTTGATTTTCGTGGCATGAAGAATAAACTCAAGAGGAGTTACACCCATATCTATAGGTTTGAAGATGTATGGGAAAACTATCAAAATGAGGAAGATATAAGAAGGATGGATTTTAGTCATCTTACCCTATAACAGATTGAAAACTTGGATTTAGCAAAGATCCCAATGACCATGGAAGACATGGATGACATAATAGACCTTGTCTATTGTGAAAAGAAGATTGTCGACTCTCCGCTCCCACCGGTGCAATGGTCAAAGAAGGAAAGTAAATATATCACCCAAAGGATCACTCCCATCCTGGCAAACACCAATGCTTGGCTGTTAAAAAAGAATCTTACGATGAAACAACTTCCTGCTAGTTCTGGGGATGACAATAATAGTGATGACCTAGTTGGTAAGATAGCTACAATTGAGACAAGAAAAAAAAGTAGGGTAGATCCACAAGCACTATCCTCAGCCCTTGTGGCACAATCTAAGGGGAAAGGGCCCAAAATTAAATTCATAATTAAAGGGTCCAAGAAGGGTGATTCATCATCAGCAGTGCAGGGGACAGTTACAAATTAGCCAAAACAATAGCCTGCCATTGAAATTGAAAAAGAGAAGGGGACTGGAGAAGGTGAAATTCCTCAACAAGAGAAAGGACAAGTTGAAGAAACATCACATCCAGCTGGAGTTAATTCCCCGACCACTTCATAGGTACTAACTCATTCAGAGGTGACTGTCCACTCTATTGATTCTGATTCTGATCAAGAGGATGAGGAATTTCAAGATGGGGATCTAGGTATGGGCATGGCACAGTCAAAGACTGCTCAACAATTTTTTACATTAACCAATTTCTCCAATTTGGATGATTTTCCTTCATCCACCAATTTCTCCAATTTGGAAGAGGCATTTGCAGAACAATCTACAGTGAACTTACTTGCTACTACAATCACAACAAAAATTTCACCATTGGTAAGTACTGAGGTTGCATCCACGGCTCTTCAATTATCCCATCTATGACTAAAGAGATGTCAGCAATAGCAACTATTGCAACATCGACAGGTGTCCCACAAGATACTTCAACATTTGTGCCAATGACAACACTCATAACTGTTGCAAGCTCCAGTCAGCCTGCTCCCGAAATCTTAACTAAAATTCAGCAAGGAGCTAATACTCCATTAGCCAATCCAGATTTACCACCTTGGATGGAGGTAATGGCCCCTAAGAGGAAAAAATGGGTAATTTCTCCTGATGAGTTTGATTTTGAGTAGTTGGTTCCTCCTAAACCTAAAGGAACAAAGAAGCCAAAGACTATATCTCGAGTGTTAGTAGGCCTAGATTCTAAAAGGAAGTATGTTGAGGTCATGGTACCATCATCAAATAAAGATAAAGGAAATATACGACCTGAGGATTACACCATGCAAACCATAGAGCTCGGGGTGGAAACACATGAGAGTGTTAAGTTGGATTCTCAGACAGCTTTCAACTCTTTGTTACAAAGGTTTGATCAAGAGAGGGATGAGAAGAATGAATTAAAGCATAAATGTGAATAATTGAGAAATATTCTTCTGAAGGTCACACAATCTTTTCAGGAAGTTGAGCCCATAGGATCGTCAATGTTAGCCCCAATATGGAAAGCTAAAGTACTGAGAGGGGAGGGGTGAATCAATACTCCAAAACTTTTCTTCAATAATAACTTTATTGTTATGCATAAACTGAATAGTGCAGTAACATAAAATAAAGTTAAAAAAAAATAGATAACAATCATACATGATTCACTCCATAACACATATATTTTGGTTACGCAGAAACTCTTGGTTAGAGAGAAAAACTGTGGTGGGGATGGCACCCACAACTTCACTACTGCAATAATAAAGAGTGCTAGGTTAGAGCTACATATTTAGCTATTTCTGATAGCTTGCCCTGTTAGGAGTATCAAGATCTATTAGATCTATCTTGCTAAAGGATTTGACAACACTTAATCTAAATGTTGTACCTGATTAGAGGCTTTACAATTTATAGACTTGATTAGAGTCTTTTACCCTATTAAAGGTTTCTCTTACAACTTCAAAATATTACAATAAAATCGTTACAAATATCTGCAACTTTACATTTGAAATGTTATAGCAGATTCTATGTGCTCAGAATAAGATTACCTTGCTTATAGCATACCTTGGTAACCCATATAGTAACTCAGTAAACCCTTCTATTTACTCTGTTATTCAACTGTTCTCTGAAAACTTTCTCGGTGACCTCTGTGTCTCTGTAACAGTCATAATACTTAGTGATTTGTCATGCTCACATAACTCTTGCTTCATCCTCATGCACACATACACACACATCCCATATGGTAACCCTTAATTCATGCTGTATAAATAGATCTCTTAAGATGGTGATCGAATTCATTGCTTCGATCTTACAAACATGATTTATCGAATGAATAACCATGCAAAATATTTCATTGGTTAGATGACCTCAAAATCATACACAATCTCTTAGTGCAATTTCCAATGTGATAACGGTTAGATGTGCCTCGATCTTGTAACATATTTCCATATACATGTCTAGGTTCAATGAATCTGGTAACATGTTTCACTTAGTGTATATCAACTTGATGTGTCATCTTTGTTGCTCGATTGATAAAAAAAAGATACTCGATAGACAGCTCGGTGTATACTGCATTCTATGACTGCTTTCTTCTATAACCGACTTAACTGTTCATACCAACTGAATATTTTGGTAATAGTAACTGACTAGAGTATATAGAATGACTTTGGACATAAAACTAATGGCTATTTGATAAGTAGTAACAATCTCCCCTTTTGACATTAGTTGAGATGTTTGACAAAACTACTTTCAAAGTCATAACTCAAAAATCTATATACTTTACAAAATTTGACTAAACACACAGTATATACAATAGTCAATGAAATAATATAATAAAATATATACTCCCCTTATCAATATACTATACAAAATTTTGATCAGTGTGCTCTATGATCAATATTCTGTAATTACTGTTCTTTTCTCTGTTCACTACTCAGTTCACTGCTCTTGGTTACTCTGCTTATTCTGCTCAGTGTACTTCCCCTGTATACTACTCTTGTTGTGTGATACATTGAATACTATACACTCCCCCTGTATACATTGATGCTATATGTACTTTGATGATATACTCCCCCTTTTTGACAAACATAAAAAATTTAGTTACCATTTGGAGGTGGCAACTGATCAAAAATAGATTTATACTTTGTCTTGGCATTGGTGAGAGCGACAGAGAGTGCATCCTTTAAACTATCCATTAAGGAATTATGTGCATTAATATCAGCCAATAATGATATTAAACCAGCTAAGGTGCTTCCCTCTTGTGTAGTGGAGAGGTATGTGGCTCAGTTGAGTTGTTCTTGGACAGAGGAGAGATGAGGAATGAATAATGTTTGAAGTGTCATTATGTCCTTCTGGATCTTGTGTTCTTCATTTCTCAGGTCCAATTGTTGAGCCATGAGCTGTTGTAGCTTGGTATAAAAATTTTGAATTGAATTGGGCTCGAGGGTCAACTTAGTTGAGAGATCGGTGATCTCTTTCTCAATTGTTTCCATTTTATTCTTAATGTCCTTAATGAATAAAGAAAATGTGCAGAGTTTCTGAAATAATGAAAGAATGTGCTTGAGTTGAGGGGTCAACTCAACAATAAATTGGACAAGTTTTACCTTGCCAACAGCAATGGATTTCTATACTTCTATCATTTTAGCAGTGAGCTCCTTATCTTTCAGCTTGCTCAAATACTCAGATGCATCGACTCCAGATGTCTCTATTTGATTAAGTTCATCCAGTTGAATATGGATGGCTGCATCGGTTGATACTATAGCTGAAGGTAGCATATCTGATAGAAATGTTTTTACCTTTTGAAGTACTTTATTCTTTCTTTGTATGGCCATTTGCTTCTCTTGTGCGGCCTTTGCTTTGCATAGTTCACCAAGTTCAGTGAGTGCTTGCCCCTTTAATTTTGAGATATCAACATTGGGCAACACTATCGATTTCAACAAATCGACTTTAAAACTATGCTTTTGAACATCTTCTTTTCTTTACCTTTCACTGGGTGAACCACTACAATAGCTTGGGAGGCTTGCTGACCCTCGGTAGGTTGCTCAATAGAGGCAACACTTTGGTTGGTTTCTTTAGCCTTGGTAGTGTCCTTTGATGTCTTGGTGCTTGGTGTCTTAGCTGCAACATTTTCAATGCTCAAAGGTGCTTGAGAGGTCTGTTCTTGAGAAGTACCTTTTGCAGTTGTAGCCTTGTGACCTTTGGTGCCTTGATCTATATCCTGAGGAACTTTGGTTGTAGCAGGTGGATTAACCAGTGGATAAGGCTGAACTTGTTCCAAAACTGATTCACTGGAGACAAGTTTTGCATATGCATTGCCTTCTATCATTTCATGCTCAGGTGCCTCTGCATCCATAATATCTTCATCTATTTGGATGGTGTCAGTAGGCTCTTGTTCGGTATCATCAGGTTCTTGGTCAGTGACATCAATGATTTCAACTATAGATTGTTCACCGGTATCCTTGATTTTGAAGATTTCCTGCCACTTTTCTTTTGTCTCTTTTTCTACATCAATGTATAGCCCATTCATCAGTTTTAGGGCACTTTGTTTGACAAGAAACCTTGAATTGTAGGTTGTCAGATGTTCCTTTATTTCAGCTACTGACATATCAGGAAAGAGATGGAGTAGACTTCTTTCTCTGATCTGTTTCTCTGAGTCCATTTCATACTTCCACCTATTATCAATATGCAAGTAAAGTTTATTTGGAAGTGACTTTGCTAGTTCCAATGGAGCTAACCGAAACTTTAGAAGTGTGCAGATGACAGCTTCTTCAATTTGTCTCTTCTCATCATTGTTCCTGGTTTCATACTTAACAAATCTAAATGAACTAAATCCACCATATTCTTTTAGATACATCTACCTTCTTGCTTTTAACAATCTAAAATTTGTTTGCATCCTCAGATTCTGTATCACTAGACTCTTTTGACAAAATGAGTCTCCGAGTAGATTTCTTGTATGTTTTTGTTACCTTGGGAGTGGCAATAGTCTTTTGTTTCTTACTCGGTGATGCAGCAGATGCTCTTGTGGTAGGTCTCTTTGTTGGAGGAGTTGGTAGAGCATTTGAAGTGTCCAGTTTCTTTCTTTTTAAAACTTTACCCTTTGGCAATTCAGTACTCATTTTTATAGCTACCTCTTGAGCTTTTGATTCTTCTACGGTGATGGCAAGTGTACCTTTGACAGGTGTGGAGGAAGAGTCTTCTCTGAATTTCTTTGTCAATGCCTTAATCATCTTCATTGCCTTACTTGTAGCCTTGGGTACTACAATGCTCATTTTCACTTTTTCTTTCACCTCTTCATAGGTTCCATACCTCAGCTTGCTAGCATGCCTTGGTAATGTCAAAAATGCATCGATTTGTTGTTGTGTGATACCAAAGTCAATCTCGTAACCCATAGGTGGCAAAGATTGAGTCCTTGGTTCCACAGCATTCACATAACAGTAATCGGTGTCAACTTCAAAACATATTTCATCTTTACATTTCTCTACTAGCTAGGGTGGAATCTGGTACCTGTTATGCATTTTCTCCTAAAATTTACTGAAGTAATCATCCATGATATCATTGAAATTATCTGCTAACTTCTTAATGAAGTCATTGAACTGATGGGTGATAGGTCGGTGTAGCTCCCAAACTACTTTATTGACCGTTGGAAAGAATTTTTCAAAGTAGAAAAACATGCATACCAGTAATGATCCAAATTTTAGCGTATTAGCCAAGTTGTTCTTCTTCGGCTTCCTGATAGTGTTGAGGTTTTCAAACAGGTTCTTTAACAATACCTCACTTAAGTCAATTTTCATGCCTTTCTTAACAATTTTGTATGCTAGGTCCACTGCAGCACAAGGTACATTGTTTTCCCTTGCCGATTGGAAGAAACAGTAACCTATTACTCCAATGGAAAATTTTAGTTCAGGATCAGTGACATTGTTTAGCTTCAATCCTCTACAATCAGATTCTACTCCAGTCAAACTGATTAATTCCTTTTGTGATATCATTTTCTGTGCTCGGGCATGATCATAGATAGGGTAACCGATGATCAGATGAATGATCTCCTTAGTGATCTTAAATGGTTTCTCTTGAAGCCACATGAAGTCATCATGCACTCTGCTCAATATAAACTTGACCCACTGGGGTTTGAACACACGAGGATAAGTTAGGGCTTCAGTTAATCCCTTGATTTTGATGTGCTCATATTTACTATCCATTTTACCATCTGTGCACAATTCATCATATGCATCTTTAATTTCAACATGCCCTAGTTCTTCAACAGGACATTTGGTGAAGAATCTCACATCCTCGACTAACAAGACTTGATCCGGGATGAGTGAAAAAGTTGTTTTGTCATCCAAATCAGATGCAACCTTAGGAGTCAAAGAGTATTTAAATGAGGGCTTCTCTACATTCTTGACAACAATGGGGTCTTGGATCTTAGGTGCCATTTTGGATTTTGGATAAAAATTGACAAAGGAACCTTAGGGTTTGAGAACTTTCAAACGATAGATGCTTCACACTCAATAGATAATAGTAACTCAATAAGTTTGGTAAACTAGCTTAACAATGCGTAGTGATTTATTTAAAATACCTTGAATTTGCTTTGAAGGAAGTTTGATCACCTTGATTCGCTCTGCTCTATTTTTCTCAAAAACTTGGTGAGTGTTAATGACCGTGAAAATGCTTTTAAGTACACAAATACCTTATCGGGCTCTGTGTGGGTTAGGTTAAAACATTAAATGCACTCAGTTCCATTAAACTTTCTTTCCTTTTTGTGCGTTCACCGAGTAACCAAATTTCCTGCATTTACCGACTAGATGGGCCCCTGTATTCACTGACTTGACAGGTTTCCTGTAAAGTGCGTCAAAAACTTTGATAGAATTACAAACTTCCTACTACATCTTACTATGCAGATTTTGGTTTAAGTACATACTAAAATAGGAATTGTTTAAGATTGAACCTTGTGAGAATGCAGTCCCTTCATAACTTTACCGTTTAATTTGAAATAGGAGCACCTAACTCGATAGGTAAGGTTCTTTCTTTGTTTGACACAATTTCCTTCTTTCTCCAAATCATCTTTAATTTTTCTTTTATTTCCTCAGTGTCTTCTCTAGGATGATCTCTACAATCTCCAATTAAGTGTCTGACTTTGTGACAATGAAAACATGCCATACCAGGATTTCTCCATGATCTTCGGTTGTTCATTCCAAACCTTATAAAATAGTTGGCACTTATATGTCCATATCTTCCACAACATTCACACCATATCCTTGTATTGTAATCCCTTGGTACTGCAGAATATTGTCGGTAAGGATCTATGTGAGTTCGGTAACCTCTAGTATTTGCTCGATGTGCAGGCCACATGTAGTTCTTTTTCTTAAACCAACACTTCTCGATACTATGTCCATATCTATTGCAGTTTTTACAAAACCCTTTGAATTTATTGTTAACAGACTTTGTCCTACATTGATTAGATGTATGGCCATATTTATTGCAATTGTAACAATAACCATTGGGCATAGTGACATCCGATTGCTTACCTTTTCTAACTTGGCATATGTTGGCAATATGACCTTGATTTCCATAGTAGTTGTAAATAGGCTTTTTCCTTTTGATATTCTTCTTGATTCCAGCTTGCTTTGATGATTCTCCTCTCTCGGTAGTATAGATTCCCTTCTCAGTAGAGTCTTTTCCTTTGTAACCGAGTCCTGCATCTTTGTATGGTCATCTTGTATTCAGTTGCTCATCCAACATCTTTGATGCTTCATAACTCTTCTTCAGTGTTTCTTTGGATTTCTTTTCAATTTCAAGTTCATTGGTTAACCTTGATACTTCAAGTTTCAATGCTTGATTCTCATCATCTTTTAGATTTTCTTCATGATGTGCATAACCTAGTTGATCTGACAAATTTTGTTGAATCCCAGTCAACCTTATGATTTCATCATTCTTATCGGATACTAAAGCTTCAAGTTGTTGTTTCTTTCTTTCTAGCTCTCTTACTTTATCCTCGGTTGTCCTCAATGCATCAAGATTTTCAGTCATCTGTGTGCTGAAATGTTCATGTTCTCTTTTCATTGCTTTTAGTTGATCAGCCAGTGCTTTGTTCTTCTCTTTCAATATTCCAATCATTTCTTCAGTTTCTTCAGATATACTTTTCTTAGATGATGTCTCAATTTGTTCAACTAACTCTTGTGAGTCCTACAAATCATCAAATAATCTTCTTCTTACTTTTAGATATTTTTGCATTTGCTTTTGCATATCTACAATCACTTGACTAGCATGATCCAGCTCTTCTTGTAGATACACAATCCTTCAAGATTGTTTATAGCCTTCCATTGATAAGATCTTTCTCTTTAGGCAGTTAAACCCTTTTCCAAGATTCAAGCTTTGATACCAATTGTTAGCCCCAATATGGAAAGCTAAAGTACTAAGAGGGGAGGGGTGAATCAGTACTCCAAAACTTTTCTTCAATAATAGCTTTACTGTTATGCATAAACCAAATAGTGCAGTAACATAAAATAAAGTTAAAAAAAATAGATAGCAATCATACATGATTCACTCCATAACACATATATTTTGGTTACGCAGAAACTCTTGGTTAGAGAGAAAAACTATGGTGGGGATGGCACCCACAACTTCACTACTGCAATAATAAAGAGTGCTAGGTTAGAGCTACATATTTAGCTATTTCTGATAGATTACCCTATTAGGAGTATCAAGATTTGTTAGATCTACCTTGCTAAAGGATTTGACAACACTTAATCTAAATGTTGTACCTGATTAGAGGCTTTACAATTTATAGACTTGATTAGAGTCTTTTACCCTGTTAAAGGTTTCTCTTACAACTTCAAAATATTACAATAAAATCATTACAAATATCTACAACTTTACATCTGAAATGTTATAGCAGATTCTATGTGCTCAGAATAAGATTACCTTGCTTATAGCATACCTCGGTAACCCATATAGTAACTCAATAAACCCTTCTGTTTACTCTATTCTTCAACTGTTCTTTGAAAACTTTCTCAATGACCTTTGTGTCTCTGTAACAGTCATAATACTTAGTGATTTCTCATGCATCACATAAGTCTTGCTTTATCCTCATGCACACATACACACACATCCCATATGGTAACCCTTAATTCATGTTGTATAAATAGATCTTTTCAGACGGTGATCCAATTCATTACTTCGATCTTACAAACATGATTTATCGAATGAATAACTATGCAAAATATTTCATTGGTTAGATGACCTCAAAATCATACACAATCTCCTAGTGCAATTTCCAATGTGATAACGGTTCGATGTGCCTCGATCTTGTAACACATTTCCATATACATGTCCAGGTTCAATGAATCTGGTAACACCCTTCACTCGGTGTGTCATCTTTGTAGCTCGGTTGACAAAAAAAAGATACTCGGTAGACAGCTCGGTGTATACTGCATTCTGTGACTACTTTCTTCTATAACCGACTTGACTGTTCATACCAACTGAATATTTCGGTAGTAGTAACTAACTACAATATATAGAATGACTTTGGACATAAAACTAATGGCAATTTGATAAGTAGTAACAGTCAATGGACACTGAAGCTCTAAAGAAAATTGAACATGTAGGAGCCAAGGGCCGGTTGATGGATGAGTGGATTTCATGGCTAAGGTCAAAAGGCTCTCATCTTCTAAGTTCAATAGTTGGGATATTGGTGGATTTTGAAGTAATATAAAGCCAAATGCAAGGACTCAAAACTTCATTATCTCAAGAGATTGAGGAAGTTGAGAAAATTATGACCCTTTGGAGCAAGATGGAGGACTTCAGAATAGATGTCCTTGTTGAAAATAAAGTAATTCCTACAAGGGAAAAATATATCTAGATTTTGTCACTGTTGTCTCACAAGAAAGAGACAATAAGGTTGATGATTGCAGAACTGGACCAAGAAAATAAAGAAGGTGATGATGAGATTGATCTCATTTTTGCCAAAATTGTCGATCTTCCTTGTTATCTATATGATGGCTATCAGAATCTTGTTACTAGTGAAGCCATCACATAGGAATACCTTTCTTTAATGGATCACTACATAGGACAGGATTTCTCACTTGGCACATTTGATAAGTTACTGGAGATCCAGGTCAGTTTTGAAGTCCTCGCATCCATGTTGAAGGATGGGAAAAAGAAACAGGTAAAGACTTAGGATGTGATTTCCCATGTTTGTGTGATCACAAGTTCTACCCCAATGATGAATGAAGCAAAGATGAAAGCCATCCTGACTAAGTTCGAAGAATTCCATAAATCGAATGAGGAGGATAAAGATGAATAAAGTGTCCCCTTTTATCTTTTTCTTTTTATGTAGTTGCATCATTAGATGCTGCTAGTTTTCTCGTAGCTGCACATTTTCGTTATGCTATAGTTGTAGTAAAGTGGGACTGTGTAGTTGAATTAGTCAACTGTGCCACATTTTTCTCCATTCTTTTCCTATTTAAGGAGGACCTCATTTGTAAATATTTATCATTTTTATGCTAAGAAAAACTCTACAGAATTTTTGCCTCAACTAAGACTTTAAGCTTTTGTTGTGAAGATTCTATCAAGCAAATAAAGAAAGCAATTTTGTTTGATCTCAAACTTTTTGTTGTGTCAAGAAAATTGTTTATATGATTTAATTCTCTTATGTCCATTACTTGTATATGTTCTTTACTTCTTTGATATTGGAGATATTGTTATGTGGGTAAAATAGCTCTTGAACCGTGCATGTAGACTATGTGCTCCTAGCATATTTAGGAAATCTTCTGATAATTGAGTGATTAGTGGTAGGCTTTCTATTACTGCAGTTACTTGTAGTTTAAAGGATTAGGAATTTATACTTGAAGACTTTGAGCTACAAGTTAAGTTTCTAATTATTTGTAATAATCAATTTGAGTTAGTATTACATTCAAGGGAGACTCTGTGCTACTTGATAGTAAGTTTTAGCGTAATTTGTTAGATTCATTATTCTTTTCTTTAAGTATCGAAAGAGATAGAGAAATTGTAACAAGGTGGAGGGAGAATAGATAGACTCTGAAAAAAGAGAGTTAGATGCCCAACACCAACACACAAATTTTGATTTCTTATTAATTAGAGAAGAAATTTCAAAGGGAACCTCCCCTAATGAGAGGAGAGATTAATTTCTCAACATAGCTATGTGTGAATTATATATTTTGTCATTAGTATGCTAGTGACAAAATATTCACCCAACAATTTTTTGGCGACTCTGCTGGGGATCGAACGTACAACCAGTTTGTCTTTTTAGGTTGTAGTGTGCTTTCATTGTAATTTCCATATTGCTTCTTTTCTCTATATTCTTATATGGCTGATCGAAGTTACACTCGTGGGCAACTATTAGTAGGAATTGTTGATCCTATATTTGAGTTATTGCAAAAATTTAATTTTCCCTTTGTGAGACCTCCACGGACGCTTTCTCCTTTGCAGCAAACATGAAGTTTTCCTCCATCTGCGTGGCGATCTCCTGTACCAAGTGAGGCGTCAAGTTTGCAAGTCTCAGTTGTTCCACTTTAAAATAATTTTGTAATACCATCATATAATCCATTAAGGATGGCCACTACTAGCCCTTGGGGCACTGCCTTTGGTCCTTTAAGCTTAACTGCACCTTTACACGAACTTCCTAAAGGCACACAAAAAAATTTGCCCAAGTTTTTGGGAGATGGATCTAAACATCCAGATGAGCACATTGCTGCCTTCTATATTGCATGTGGAGTTCTGGGGGTTGAACACGAAGATGTTTCAATGAGTGTTCATTGAAACTTTGCATGGAGCTACTGTTGATTGGTTCTATCATCTTCCCAATGCTTGTATTACAAGTTGGGCAACTCTCATAACATTATTTGAGGCAACATTCAAGTCTGCCAAAGATGATCATGCGTTATTGGTGCAATTAACCCAGATGAAGAAAGAGCCTCAGAAACCCATGCGTGAGTTTGTAGAAAAATTCAATAAGCTACATAATCATATCTCGGTTGCTTCACGACCCACTGCTAGAAATTTGAAATGCTTTTTCATCAATGCTTAATTGCCAGAGGTGAGTTTTCTTTTACAAAGGGACAATCCTACAGATTTGGCCACTGCTCAACAAATGGCTATATCGGTTGAAGATGATCTTATCCATGCAAGTAAAATAAGGAGAGATCCTAACAAGGTTAGGATTAATCAAGTTGTAGATGCATCCTTCTCTTCAACTAATTTTGTTGATCCCATGAGCAAATGAGTCATTAGCACTTAAGAAGCAGATTTCCTCGCAAGGAAATACTTCTTATCGTGATGTCCCAAGAAGGACTTATCCAAATAATGCTTCCAATTATGCCATGCGTAGTCAAAAAAAATTACTTCCCGCTCTAGAAAGGCTTGCATTAGAAGCACCACCCCAAAATTCAGCTACAGGATATTATGAAGCTGAACAGAATGATCTTCCCCCTTTTGGTGATGAAGATGCCAATTTGCATCAAGAAGATGATGCAAAATTGGCTGGCGACTCTAATATCAGGTTAATGCAATATCAAGAAGATGATATGTCAGATACATGCAAAGGAGATGTCTTTGCAGTATTCACTCGTTCACAAGTACAAGCAGCTCAGCCACCTACCAATGTGAAAAATGATGATTATGTTCAAATCAAGGATTCTCAACATTTGCCAGTTACTATTGCTAAGCATGGGACTCCTATACCAAATCCCCCAAAAGACAACTCTATCTCAAAGGATGTTGTGAAAGATAAAAGTATAAGTACTCCTTCGACTGCCAATTTTTTTGTACCTGTCAGTTCTTCTGCTCCTGCACCAAAGACTAGTGTTCCTCATGTTTTAAGTTCTCAAAATGAGATCCCACATTCATCTTTAATGAATTCTTTTCAGTCATTTGATATTCTAGACCATGCTAGGAAAACCAAAATACAAATGTCTGAGGTAGATTTTTTGAGGTCTAATCCAGATCAATTTGACCGTTTGGTCAAGTTTGTTAAAGAAAAAGATAATACGCCAAGAAGTCTTCCCAATGCTGATTCACTTCAGAATAACTTAGTAATTTCCCCTTCTCCCACAAAAAATATAGAGCCATTCTACATCTCTTTGTTGATTAATGGTTTTAAGCTTAGTAATTATGTGATCGATTCTGGGGCATCTGATAATGTTATGCCAGCAAAAGTTGCCAATGCTCTTGGCTTTACTTTGACTAAAACATTTGGAAGATGTTTCTCTATGGATAACAAGCAAGTTCCCTTGATAGGCCAGATCAAGAATGCACAATTTGTGTTCGCTACATTTCCAGAAAAGAAGATTAAGATGACGGTATTAGTAGTAGATGTATTGGCTTCTTATGGCCTATTGTTGGGAAGAAACTTCTACAAAGGTGTTGGGGGAGAGTTAAGCATGGATATGACTGAGGCACACATTCCTGTCAAGGGAGAGGTTAAGAAGTTGTATCCTAAAAAAGAATCAAAGTATATTGTTATTAAATCTGATGATCAGCGGGCTGAGATCCTTTTTGAGTCATCGGGAATGGGTAACTATTTCTTGCATGTTGATCATGAGGTAGAGATTGTTCCTGAGATTGAAGGTGTCCTTTCCCATAAAGAGATTTCTAGTGATTGTGAAAGTACTATTGTGGAGTTTGTGGGATCTTTGCCTTCACAGGAGGAAATTCTTAATTTTGATACTGCTAACATTGGTAATTCAAATGATGTTTGGATGCTAGAATTTGATGGTGGTTGTTCTTCTACTGGATCAAGAGCTGTTATTGTTCTGGTTTCTCCTAAGGGTAATCTTTTTCCTTTCACTTTCAAATTGCAGTTTGATAACACAAATAACACTGCTGAGTACGAATCACTTCTACTAGGAATGAATGTTTCTCAGAAGAAGGGAATCAAGAACTTGCATGCTCAAGGAGATGCAGAGTTAATTGTGTGTCAAGTCGGGAATATATATCAAACTAGGAGTGATAGGCTATGACATTATCGTAACCTGGTTTAGGATTTGATTGAGGCATTTGATGCCTTTGATATATCTATTATCTCTCATGAATTTAATGATAGGGCAGATTCATTAGCAATATCTGCAACTTCTTTGGTTCCTCACAAAGATTTTTCAAGATCAACTTATGTTGTTGAGTTGGTTTTTTGGCCAAGTGTTCCTAACAACTCTGATCATTGGCAAGTGTTTA
This sequence comes from Cryptomeria japonica, assembly GCF_030272615.1. Lineage (NCBI taxonomy): Eukaryota > Viridiplantae > Streptophyta > Pinopsida > Cupressales > Cupressaceae > Cryptomeria > Cryptomeria japonica. The sequence goes on from NC_081409.1 coordinate 830,982,387, forward strand.
ATGATGATCATCATGTAATAAATTTCTTGCAGACCACTGACAATTTTGATGATCTATATTTTCAAGGTAGTCAATTCCCTTCAAAGGATGCAATTGAAAGCATTGACGCAGAAATGAGAGAGAAATTTTTGTAGTTGAAAGGAAATAAGATCCCTAAGGGTCTGGTTTCTTTAGAAAAGTTGTTTGACAAGAATGACCGCTATGTCAAAAAGCAACAAAAATCAGCTGTAGGCTCAATGGAATATGAGCAGCTAAATATTGGCACTGAAGTCAACCCAAAGCTGATGAACATCAGCAAGTATTGTTCACAAGAAGAAAGGCAGAAATTTGTTACATTGCTATGACAATATGTTGATGTCTTGGCCTACTCCTATGAAGACTTGAAGTCTTTCCGCCTGGAAGAACTTTGTCACAACATTCCATTAAAGTCAGGTATCATGCCTTTTCGACAAGAGAAAAGGCAATATAATCCAAAGATATCAAATACCATCTTTTCTGAAGTTCAGAAGATGTTGAAAGCAAAGATAATTTTCCCCATTCATCATTCATCTTGGATAGCCAATATTGTACCTATGCATAAGAAGAATGGTGAGATTCGGATATGTGTTGATTTTCAAAATTTGAATCAGGCATCTTTGAAAGATAATTATCCTCTACCTATCATGGATCATGTCCTACAAGTTGTTACTAGAGTAGAGATGATGTCCATGTTGGGCGGATTTTCAGGTTATAACCAAGTAGAAGTTCTAGAACAAGATTAGCATAAGATCACGTTTCTACACCTTGGGGTACCTTTGCATATCGCAAGATGCCTTTTGGGTTAATAAACGTGGGAGCAACTTTCCAACATGCAATGGACTTGGCTTTCCGAAGTTTTCTTGGTAAGTTCATTGTAGTCTATTTGGATGATTTGACTGTTTATTCTAAGAAACATCAAGATCATTTTTTTTATTTACAACAAATCTTAGAGAAATGTCGTCAGCATGGAATTTTCCTCAATCCCAAGAAATCTATTTTTGGGGTTACTGAAGGTAAGTTACTTGGGCATATTGTTTCGAAAGAAGGTATAAAAATTTATGCTTAAAGAGTTAAAGCTATTTGTGACCTTTCCTTGCCAACAAGTAAGACTATTGTTCATTCTTTATTCGACAAAGTAAATTTCTTGCGAAGATTTATCCCAAACTTTGCTGAACAAACTCGTCACATAGTTAACATGATGAAAGGTAATTCTCTTTTCAAGTGGACTCTTGAAGGAAAGAAATTTTTCCATTAGATCAAGGAGGCCATGGCAAATGCTCCAGTCTTAGTATGCCCAGATTATACCAAAGAGTTTATCATGTATAGCTATGCATCTAATCATACCTATTTGGCTATACTGATGCAGAAAAATAATGAAGGCATGGAATCACCCATTGCATTCATGAGTTATCCACTAAAGGCTTATGAGTTGAAGTATTTAGAAATGGAGAAGCATGCTTTTGTCGTGGTAAAAGTGGTGAAACATTTCAGGTTTTATATTCTAAATTCACATGTCATCGTTCTTGTTCATGATGTTGTTATCAAGTCAATTTTGATGCAACAAGAGTTTGGAGCTAAAAGTGGCAATTGGGTTGCCAAGATTCAAGAATATGACATGAAAATCAAGCTTACTAAGTTGGTTCATGGAAAAGGTCTATGTCAGTTGATAGCTGACAACAAATCAATTGATGAAGTGGTGCTGGAAAATGAAGGTATGAACCAAGATCTTCCCAAAGTTCTATTTGTCAGTACCACTGATGAGTGGTATTCAGACTTTGCATATCTCTTAACATATGGGGATTGTCCTAGACACCTATCAAGGAAAGAAAGGAAAACCCTGAGGCTTAAAGTAGTGAATTTTGTCCTATGGGACAATGGTTTATACAAGAAAGGTCTAGACGGTAATTTCCTGCGCTGCGTAGACAAACAACAACAAGTAAGATACTTCAAGCTTTTCATGATCTTGCTTGTGGTGGAAATTTTTTGGCTCCTATCACTGCACACAAAATCTTGCGTGCTAGATACTATTGGCCAACCTTGTTTAAGGATACATACAGTTGGGTTTGCAAGTGTGAGCAATGTCAGCAATTTGTGGGTAAGCCCAAGCTAGTTGTGCTCCCTCTTAAACCAGTAGTAATTGAAGATCCCCTTCAATAGTGGGGATTGGACTTCATTGGACCTATCAATCCAACATCTAGTGTAGGTCACATATACATTCTCACAGCAACAGATTACTTCACTAAGTGGGTGGAGGCAATTCCAACTAAGCAAGCTACCTCAGTGGTAGTTTGTCAATTCCTATAGGAAAACATTGTTTCAAGGTTTGGTGTTCCTCATAAGATAATAACCGATAATGCTTCATATTTTTCATCTTATGAGATCATTGATTTTTGTTTTGATTATGGTATTACCCTTTCACACTCATCTGACTATTATCCACAAGGAAATGGTCAAGCCAAGTCAAGCAACAAGAATCTGGTTACTATTATGAGAAAGCTTGTTGATGAGAAACAACGGACTTGGCATAAAGCTCTTTATGATGTGCTATGGGTGGAGCATATAAATCCAAAAAGAGCAATCAGTATGTCACCTTTTCAGCTTTTGTATGGGTTGAATGCTAAGATTCCAATTACTATGGAACTTCCAACATTAAAGCTTGCCAAGACCATTGAAGATGAAACTTATAAAAATTTGCTTTATAAGCAGATTATGTTTCTTTCTCAGTTGGAAGAAACAAAAGCAGAAGTGGTTGATAGGATTCCTGAACACCAAAGCCAAGTGAAGGTATTATTTGATAAGAAAATAACTTCCCATGAATTCTCAGTTGGTGATCAAGTCTTGTTATGGGACAAGAGGAAGGAACCAAAGGGGTTGCATGGAAAGTTTGACTCCTTATGGAGAGGTCCCTTCACTATTCATGAAATATGTGGCGAGCATAGCTATTTACTTGCATATGCAGATGGTACCCCATTCTCACTACCTCATAGTGCAGAACATTTGAAGCTCTTTACTCAATAGAGAGAAATGTAAAGGAAGTTGTACTTGTAAAATATGTATATTATTTTTTTTTTAAGTTTTTTCATCGCCTGACTCTATAGCCCAATGGATACAGGCACTTGGAGTTCTAGATTCAACAAGCTTCAAGTGATGTAGCTTGTTCCCCAGTCAGATCCAACTGTTGTCCTCAATTTCAGCATGGCCAAAATCGTGAGGCAACCCTACAAAATTAGTCCCTTTCATACCTTAGGACCTCTAAGAGAGCTTGATCGACTTGGTCACTTAGCTCATTTAGCTTTTCTCTTTTCATTTTTATTGTTTTCTAAGTTTTAAGATTTGCAGTTTTACCTGCAGGGTTATTTCTTTTCATAAGGTAATTGCACATCAGACTTTAAAGTCTGATGTGCAAAGGTTTGGTTTTATCCCTACATATTGGACTTTAAAGTCTGACCTGCAGGTAATCCTTCCCTTGCAAATCAGACTTTAAAGTCCAACCTGCAGATCTTCCGGTTTAAAGTTGCATGTTGGACTTTAAAGTCCGACTTGCAAGCATTTATTCTTGCATGTCAGACTTTAAAGTCTGACATGCTAGTGTAGGGGCACAAGCCTCAATTTCATAATTTATTGATTGAAAACTTCATTTTTTTGATAGAAAGTTGTTGGGAAGGATCAAATAATCCTTTGTTTATGTTTTTTTTTGTAATAAGATCCTAAATCTCCATTTTGTAAGGCCTAGTGGCCTAGGGTGCATTATAAACCCTATGGTCAACTATGGTCAAAGGGACTTAGGATGAGTAGAATTAGGGAGTCAAGGTATTTTTTGTCTATTTAGATCCATTTCAATGTGTTTAGGTCCCTAAGTTGATAATAAAATTAGTTTGAATGGCAAAATGCAAAAATTGTCAAAAATTGTCAAAAATTGACAAAGTTGTCAATTTGTAAAGCAACTTTTCAAAAAGTTGTTGTAATTCATTGCTCAATGTTCATAACCATATAAAATAAGTTTTAACATTTTGTTAAAACTATAAAATTCCTCAACAAACTCGTGTGAGGGTTGTTGTGGGTAGAATTTGTAAACTTGATATTTGAAATCAATAAAAAACTGCATTTTTTCCAGAAAATTTGTTGTTCTTCTGGTTGGTACAGAATTTAACGACCTCCAAAATAAAAAATTATTTCATGGGGAGTTAGAGGGGTGAAATAAATTTCTTTTGAATCCAACCATAATTCTGGAGGTGGAGTATTGAGGGAGATAAGTTGTAACAAATCCAAACAGCCCGTGAAAGTGCCCTTTCCTAGGGTTTCAACTTCAATTTCCCATTTCTTCCAAATTCACCATGGGAAAATTCTAAAACTTGGTGAAATGGAGGATTTGGGAGTTTATTTTAATATCAAAAAGGTTTTAGACTAAAAGGATGTATTTTGGGTGAGATTTTATTAAATTTAGCCAGGCATCTCTATGTGACTGGTTGTGGGAATTGAATAGAATTAATGAACAGTCCCCATAACTTTAGTTTTAATGCAAACCAGAAGATATAACTTGGTATTTGGTGATTATTTGGATACCCAAATGTGTTCCAATTTTTTCCCTTTAGAAATTGCAAGTTTGGAGGGTAGTTCCTTTGTTAAGTGCTTAAATCAACCCTTATTAACCTAGATGAGGGTTTAATAGAAATGGTGCTTGCAAGAGGTTCCAGAACCTGTCCTTTGGTATAAAGTGATGCCCTAGGTTTTTGTTCAATAAAATCAAAAAATATTGTCCTTTCCTTTGGATTTTTTTGGTGGGAAGCCAAAAAGTGAGTTTTGAAGGCTACTAGGTCTAAGGAGCCAATTTGCACTTTATGACTTTTGGGACTTGAACAACCAAATCAGAGGGTTTTTTGGCATAAATTGAGTTTTTAGGAACCTATAAAACCTTTCTTTAGCCTTTTTTGGCCTATAAAACCATTTGGAGGGGTTGTGAGCAATTTGAGCCATTTTGAGCATTTTTGCCTGTGGGGTTTGAAACCAAATTTTGATAACTTTGCACACTGTCCCATTGTGGAGTTATGGGGATGGAAATAGGTGAGATGGGATGTTGAATTGATACTCTTAAATTTTTGAGGCTTGGTTGGAGTGAATCCTTAAAAATGAGGGTTTGTTGCTTGGTTGAGCAAGTGAGTAACTTGGAGCATTTTCAAGTTGTTTGAACCATACCTCTACATCAATTGGTATCAGAGCAAGTGTGATCCTTAATAGAAGGATTTTTTCAGTTTATCCATTTCATGGGAAGAAGAAGAGGGTGGGTTTTCCTCAAGGATGACTAATGTACAGATAGTGAAGTTTTTGAAGGATCAAAACTTGGTTCACAAGATTGAATCCTTGCAGAAGGAGGTTGATTGACTTAATGGGGAACTTCGTAAGAAAAGTGGTGGAAAATTTGATGTTGATGAAGAGGGGAGTGATGAGGAACCCCTTGGGCAAAGTGATGAAGAAGAAGTTCCTTTTGATCAGAGACTACTTGTGAAGACCCTGAAGGCCATGGAGAGAAGGACCATGGATGTTAGGTTGGACCTACCTTCCAATGATAGAAACTTGAATCCAGATGTTGTTGTGGATTGGATTGATGCCCTCACAAGATTCTTTGAATGTGAAGACATACCTAAAAGTTAGAGAGTTAAGATTTCTAAGTCCAAGTTGAAGGGATCAGCCCTTACGTGGTGGAATTTCACCCAAGATGATAGGGTGAAGGAGAAGAAGAATCCAGTGACCACTTGGAAGAAGATGGTTGCATTGATCAAGGATGCATATTTTCCTAATGATTATGTAGTCCAACTTCATAAGAGGAGAATGAGTTTGAGATAAAAGGAGATGAGTGTCTCAAATTATACTCAAGAGCTCCATAAATTGGTGATGAAGTCCAATGTAGTGGAGCCTGAATGTGTGAAGCTTGCAAGATACTTACATGGGTTGAGAGTTATCATTCAAGATGAACTTAGTCTAAGAAGCCCTCCCACAATCCAAAAATATTTTCAACTTTCTTTGAAGGTTGAATAAAAACTCAAGAGGAAGAATGATCAAGGTGGAAGAGGGAGAGGGCAAAAAGACTTTGTAAATAGGGGTAGAAATATGTCTCAAGGAAGAGGAAAAGGTTCCAAAGACCTTGGTGAATCAAGTCAAGAAAGTGAACAAGGGGAAGGCAGTTCTAGAGGATCTTTTAGAGGAAAGAGAGGAAACTTTAGAGGAAGAGGTGGTGGAAGAGGCCTAGAAGGCATAAAATGCTATAGGTGTCATCAAATGGGGCATATTGCATCCAAATGTCCAGAGAAGGCAAACAAACAAGGTGAAAGGAGAGAAAATTTGGTGAGAGATGAGGACACACATAGTGTTCACTTTCATGGATCCTTTGTGTAGCCTGAACAAGGAGAGATCATGATGATGAGAAGGACATTGATCAAAGCACCTAGTCCACCAAAGCCACCCCAAAGGAAGGCACTTTTTAGAACTACTTGTAGAAGTGGTGACAAAGTATGTAGTGTGGTTCGGGTTCTACTAATAATTTGTTGTCCATTGAGGTAGTAGAGAAATTGAAATTGAAGAGGATTAAACATCCAAGACCCTACAAGGTATCATGGTTCACAAAGGGGCAGCAAACCATCATTGAAGAGCAAGCATGGGTGGAGTTTTCTATTGGCAAGTACAAGGACAAGGTACTTTGTGACATTGTACCCAAGGATGCATGCCATTTTCTGCTTGGAAGGCCATGGCAATATAACATGAAGTCAAAACATGATGGTGAGAAGAACACATACACCATCTGGTACAAAAGTGAGAAGGTAACACTACTAACCCTTCCTGATAATGGTGAAGAAGCAAAAGACTCTAATTTTTTCTTTTTTAGGAGAGAAAGAGTTTTTAGAATGTTTGAAGAAGGAGGATACTCCTTGTTATGCTTTGGTTGTATTGCCAAAACAGGAAGAAAGAAAGGTGCACAAGGAAAAGGAAGAACCTGGGAGGATAGGACCAAAAGAGGTGGCAGATTTGTTTGAGACCTATAAGGACATTGTAACCAAAGAGTTGCCTGATACCCTACCTCCAATCAAAGAGATTAGCCATAATATTGATCTAATCCCAATGGCTACACTCCCAAATAAGGCTGCCTATAAGTTAACACCCCAATAGAATGAGGAAATGGCAAGACAAATCCGGGAACTCTTAGCTAAGGGTTTGATTTCTAAAAGTATGGGTCCATGTTCTATTCTAGTTGTGCTAGCACCTAAGAAATAGGGTACATGGAGGTTAGGTATGAACTCAAGGGCCATTAACAAGATCGCTATTAGGTATAGGTTTCCTATGCCTAGGATTGAGGACTTGTTGGATCATCTAGGGGGTGCAAGGTGGTATTCAAAGGTGGATTTGAAGAGTGGATACCATCAAATCAGAATAAGGGTTGGAGATGAATGGAAGATAGCCTTTAAGGCTAATGAAGGCCTTTATGAGTGGAGAGTGATTCCTTTTGGCTTGTCCAATGCACCTAGTACATTCATGAGACTCATGAATGAAGTTCTAAAACCTTTCATTGGTAAATTTGTTATTGTTTACTTGGTTGATATTCTTATTTTCAGTAAGAATAGAGATGAACATATGCAGCATTTCAATTTGGTCCTTAAGAGATTGCAGGAAGAAAAGCTCCTAATCAATGTGGACAAGTGTCTTTCTATGCAAGAAGAATTGGTGTATCTTGGTTTCATAGTTTCAGGTGGAAGAATCAAGATGGATCCTGAGAAGGTGGAGAGCATCTTGAATTGGCCTTCTCCAAGGTCAATGATTGAAGTTAGAAGCTTCCATGGCTTGGCTTCCTTTTACAGGAAGTTTATAAGAGGTTTTAGCCAAGTTTGTGCACCTATCCTGGAAACAATAAAAGGGGGGTAGAAGTGCAAGTTTGTATGGACCAAGGAGGCTGAGGAGGATTTTTAAAGTCTCAAACAAAAGGTAGCAAAGCAACCTGTACTTTCTTTTCCAAATTTCCAAAAGGTTTTTACAATTGAGTGTGATGCATCTAATGTTGCTATAGGGACTGTTTTGAGCCAAGAGGGTAGGCCCATTGCATTTTTTAGTGACAAACTCAATGAGGCAAAGAGGAAGTATTCCTCATATTATTTGGAAATGTATGCCTTAGTTCAAGCCTTGAAAAAGTGGAGGCATTATCTCCTTCCAAAAGAATTTGTTGTTTTTACTGACAATCAAGCACTTAGCTTCTTGAACAGCCAGGAGAAGTTGAGTCACAGGCATATGAAATGGGTAGAATCTATCCAATCATATACCTTTAAAATAAAACACAAAAAGGGAGTTTCAAACAAGGTGGTAGATGCCTTGAGTAGAAGATCCCTGATAGTGCAAGAGGTGAAGTTGCAAAGTGTGGGGATTGACTCCTTGAAAGGTATGTATGAAGGTGATGAAGACTTTCATGAAATTTATAAAGTTTGTTCTGATTTTTCTGAAGAATGCCATGTTGAATATGCTAATTACTTGATCCAAGATGGTTTATTGTTCAAAGGATATCAACTATGAATTCCTAGGTATTCAATGAGGGAGAATATTATGAAAGAAAAGCATTGTGGAAGCATGAGTGGAGATTTTGGGTTGGATAAAACCCTTGAGCAGGTAAGAAGACATTATTTTTGGCCCAAGATGCAAAGTGATGTGAGGAAATTTGTTGAAACATGCACTATTTATCAAAAGGCCAAAGGTACTTCCACCAATGCAGGTTTGTATCAACCATTACCCATACCTACAAGGCCTTGGGAAATTTGTAGTATGGATTTTGTAATGGGATTGCCTACGACTCAAAAAGGCTTTGATAGCATCTTTTTTGTTGTAGATAGGTTCAATAAGATGGCACATTTCTTGCCATGTAAGAGTACAAGTGATGCAGCATATGTAGCAAATTTGTTTTTCAAAGAGATTGGAAGGATACATGGGCTTCCTCTAACAATTGTGTCTGATAAGGATGTGAAATTCATTGGCCATTTTTGGAGAACCTTATGGAAGAGGTTGGGAACAAACTTGAACTTTAGTTCAGCCTACCATCCATAAATATATGGGCAAATTGAAGTTGTGAATAGGTCCTTGGGAAACCTATTGAGATGCTTGACAAAGCAATATGGAGAGAAGTGGGATGTTGTTCTTCCACAAGCTGAATTTGCATTCACTGATTATGTGAATAGGAGTACAGGAAGGAGTCCATTTTAGATTGTGTATGGGTAGAATCCAAGAGGCATCTTGGAGTTGAGAGACCTTCCACATTGTGGGCAAACAAGTGCTCATGGAGAACAAATTGCTGATAGCATGAAAGAAGTGCATGATCAAGTAAGGCTAGCCCTCCAAAGGAGTTCACAAAAGTACAAAGAACTTACTGATAAGAAAAGGAGGGATGTACAATTTTATATTGGTGATATGGTGTGGGTTTACTTGAGAAAAGAAAGATTGCCAAAGGGGAAGCATACAAAGTTACTCATGAAGAAAGTGGGTCCTTGCAAGGTTTTGAAGCAACATGGGTTGAATGCCTATGAGATATCTCTTCCCTCTAACCTTGGTATTTCTCCTATCTTTAATGTATGTGATCTAACACCCTATAAAGGGCATGTTGCTGCAAGTACATACTTTCATGTGGAGGAGATTCAAGAGGACATTGCTGATATACCTCCTCACGCACCAAAGAAGCCTGAAAAGATCATTGATGAAAGGGTCATTAAGAAGACTAGAACTAAAGAATACAAACAATACCTTGTGAAATGGGAAGGACAACCTATTGAAGAGGCAGTATGGATGGATGAGGTAGAAATTCTGAAGCATGGCACTTCATTGGACCAACTTATCTCATGTGGAAATGAGATCAGCCCACCTCGGGAGTATGGTGCAGGGGAACAAGCCTCAATTTCATAATTTATTGATTTAAAAATTCATGTTTTTGATAGAAAGGTGTTCGGAAGGATCAAATAATCCTTTGTTTATGTCTTTTTTTGTAAAAAGATCCTAAATGTCCATTTTGTAAGGCCTAGTGGCCTAGGGTGCATTATAAACCCTATGGTCAACTATGGTCAAACAGACTTAGGATGAGTAGAATTAGGGAGTCAATGTTTTTTTGGTCTATTTAGATCCATTTCAATGTGTTTAGGTCCCTAGGTTGATAATAAAATTAGTTTGAATGGCAAAATGCAAAAATTGTCAAAAATTGACAAAGTTGTCAATTTGTAAAGCAACTTTTCAAAAAGTTGTTGTAATTGGTTGCCCAATGTTCACAACCATATAAAATCAGTTTTAAAATTTTGGGAAAACTATAAAATGCCTCAACAAACTCATGTGAGGGTTCTTGTGGGTAGAATTTGTAAACTTGATATTTGAAATCAATAAAAAACTGCATTTTTTCCAGAAAATTTGTTGTTCTTTTGGTTGGTACAGAATTTCATGACCTCCAAACTGAAAAAATATTTCATGGGGAGTTAGAGGGGTGAAATACCTTTCTTTTTAATCCAAACAGAGGTCTGGAGGTGGAGTATTGAGGGAGAAAAGTTGTAACAGATCCAAACAGCCCGTGAAAGTGCCCTTTCCTAGGGTTTCAACTTCAATTTCCCATTTCTTCCAAATTCACAATGGGAAAATTATAAAACTTGGTGAAATTGAGGATTTGAGAGTTTATTTTAATATAAAAAAGGTTTCAGACTAAAAGGATACAGTTTGAGTGAGATTTTATTAAATTTGGCCAGGCATCTCTATGTGACTAGTTGTGGGAATTGAATAGAATTCATGAATAGTCCCCATAACTTTAGTTTTAATGCAAACCAGAATCTATAACTTAGTATTTGGTGATTATTTGGATACCAAAAGGTGTTCCAATTTCTTCCCTTGATAAATTGTAGGTTTGGACGCTAGTTCCTTTGTTAAGTGCTTAAATTAGCCCTTATTAGCCTAGATGAGGGTTTAATAGAAATGGTGCTTGCAAGAGGTTACAAAACCTGTCCTTTGGTAGAAAGTGCTGCCCTAGGTTGGTGTTCAATAAAAACAAACAATCTTGTCCCATCCTTTGGATTTTTTGGGTGGGAAGCCAAAATGTGAGTTTTGAAGGCTAATAGGTCTAAGGAGCCAATTTGCACTTTGTGACTTTTGGGACTTGAACAACCAAATCAGAGGTTTGTTTGACATCAATTGAGTTTTTAGGAACCTATAAAACCTTTCTTTAGCCTTTTTTGTCCTATAAAACTATTTGGAGGGGTTGTGAGCAATTTAAGCCATTTTGAGCATTTTTGCTTGTGGGGTTTGAAACCAAATTTTGATAACTTTGCACACTATCCCATTATGGGGTTATGGGGATGGAAATAGGTGAGATGGTATGTTGAATTGATACTCTTAAAGGTGTGAGGCTTGGTTGGAGTGAATCCTTAAAAATGAGGTTTTGTTGCTTGGTTGAGCAAGTGAGTAACTTGGAGCATTTTCAAGTTGTTTGAACCATACCTCTACATCATATGCTCTACGTGATTAGTAATTAAAATCACATTAATTAATAATTTGAGGATTATTTATTTTTTTGAAAGGCAATATATGACCTGAGGATTACACAATGCAAACCATAGAGCTCGGGGTAGAAACACATGAGTGTTAAGTTGGATTCTCGGATAGCTTTCAGCTCATTGTTATGGAGGTTTGATCAAGAGAGGGATGAGAAGAATGAATTAAAGTAGAAATGTGAACAATTGACTAATGTTCTTCTAAAGGTCACACAATCTTCTCAGGAAGTTGAGCCCATAGGATCCTCAATGGACACTGAAGCTCTAATGAAAATTGAATAGGTAGGAGCACAGGGCTGGGTGATGGATGAGTGGATTTCATGGCTAAGGTCAAAAGGCTCTCATCTTCTAAGTTCAATAGTTGGGCTATTGGTGGGTTTTGAAGTAATCCAAAGCCAAATGTAAAGACTCAAAACTTCATTATCTTTGGAGATTGAGGAAATTGAGAAAAGTACGACCCTTTGGAGCAAGATGGAGGACTTCAGAATAGATGTCCTCATTGAAAATAAAGTAATTCCCATGAGGGAAAATTATCCAGGTTTTTTCAGTGTTGTCTCACAAGAAAGAGACAATAAGGTTGATTATTGCAGAGCTGGACCAATAAAATAAAGAAGGTGATGACAAGATTTATCTCATTTTTGCCAAAATGCTCGATCTTCCTTGTTATCTATATGATGGCAATCAGAATCTCGTTACTAGTGAAGCCATGACATAGGAATTCCTTTCTTTAATGGATCACTGCATGGGACAGGATTTCTCACTTGGTACATTTGATAAGTTACTAGAGATCGATCCAGGTCAATTTTGAAGTCCTTGCATCCATGCTGAAGGATGGGAAATAGAAACAAGTAAAGACTGAGAATGCGATTTCCCATGTTCATGTGCTCACAAGTTCTACCCCAATGCCAGACGAAGCAAAGATGAAATCCATCCTGACTAAGTTCAAAGAATTCCATAAATTGAACGAGGAGGAGAAAGATGAATAAAGCGTCCCCTTATAGCTTTTTCTTTTTATGCAGTTGCATCATTAGATGCTGCTAGTTTTCTCGCACCTGCACATTTTCCTTATGTTGTAGTTGTAGTAAAGTGGGACTGTGTTGTTGAATTAGTCAACTGTGCCCACATTTTTCTCCATTATTTTCCTATTTAAGGAGGACCTCATTTGTAAATATTTATCTTTTTCATGCTAGGCAAAACTCTATAGAATTTTTGCCTCAACTAAGACTTTGAGCTTTTGTTGTAAATATTTTGTCAAGCAAATAAAGAAAGCAATTTTGTTTGATCTCAAACTTTGTGTTGTGTCAAGAAAATTGTTTATATGAGTTAATGTTCTTATGTCCATTACTTGTATATGTTCTTTACTTCTTTGATATTGGAGATATTGTTATGTGGGTAAAAGAGCTCTTGAATCGTGCAAGTAGACTGTGTGCTCCTAGCATATTTGGGAAATCTTCTGATAATTGAGTGATTAGTGGTAGGCTTTGTATTACTGTAGTTCCTTGTATTTTGAAAGATTAGGAATTTATACTTGAAGACTTTGAGCTACAAGTTAAGTTTCTAATTATTTGTAATAATCACTTTGAGTTAGTATTACATTCAAGGGAGACTATGTGCTACTTGATAGTAAGTTTTAACTTAGTTTGTTATATTCATTGTTCTTTTCTTTAAGTATCGAAAGAGATAGAGAAATTGTAACAAGGTGGAGGGAGAATACATAGACTTTAAAAAAAAGAGTTATATGCCCAACACCAACCCACAGATTTTGATTTCTTATTAATTAGAGAAGAAATTTCAAAGGGAACCTCCCCTTGATGAGAGGAGAGATTAATTTCTCAACATAATTGTTTGTGAATTATATATTTTGTCATTAGTACGTTGTTGACAAAATATTCAACCAACAAGATCCAAAGCCAAAAAAAACACGAAAAGCCCCAAAAAATAGGAGAGCGCACTCAATTGAGAGAGTGCACCAGTTCAGAATTCTTCTGCATAATCTTCTTGTTGGTTTTCTCCAAATCCTCCATAATGAATCTAGAGGTACCTTGGTCCTAGCTCTGGTTCCTGGTCCTAGTACATGGACCCAAGATATTCTTCCCTCTAGCAGCAATCTTGCCACCCTTCGAAGCATTCTTTTTCTATTTTTTCCCCAATGGAGGATCACTAGCTATGGGTCTAAATCTATAGTCTGCAATCATGGCATTGATTTTTTTCAAACCCTTAGCACTGTTACTCATCGCCTCCCTGTTGATTTCAACCAGATTATTCAGGTTGTCTTTGATGTCATCCATATACTCTTCGATCTTATTAATTTTGTGCTCGTGGTTGATCTTCATATTTTTGACATCATGAGACAACTTCTAAGTCATGCTCAAGAGCTTCTGAGTTTTACTAGGCCCAGGGGAATCTGTGAAAGTGTCAATAAATTCCTTAATCCTATCTTTCAGGGTTCCAATTTCCTTACCAACCCACTTCTAGCAGCACTCCTGGCCCCTAGTGACCTCCAAAATCAGGTCTTCTAGCACCTTCTCCCCCTTTTGACCACCTTCATTTTCTTTATTCATGGTCCTCCATTTTTCGTTATCCACATTGATGGGGATGTCTAACATAATCTCATGGTCCTTAACTTTGGACTCAATTGACTTGGTCAATTTTGTTTTCTTCCTGGTGGGTGGCTCCAGGTCTTGCATTTTCCTGCTGTTGGACTTAAACTTGCTTGCCACCCACCTTGGAGGATTGTTTTTACTACTACTATTAGTTCCAAGGGTCACCATATGCTCCCCTTCTTTCTTCAGTCTATACTCAAGGTCCTCTGAATCCTTGATATCATGCCAATCAAGGGCAGTGCTACTATCCTCCTCATCCATCTCTGTATCAGAAACTAACTGCACCTCAGGGTTACAGAAAGAAATGTGGGTTTTATCCATGGGGGAAGGTTTCACTTCATAAGCTTTGGCATACTCCATGATTAACATGATATGCCCCTCATGAAGCACCGGATTATCCTGGTTCTTAGCATGTTTGGCTAAACTATTTTCCAAGGACGAAACAAGTAGAAAGGGATGGAGATAATTTTACCATGCCTAAAATGGTTTTAAATTGTAAAATGATACGAGAAAATACTAGAAAATTTTATCATTGTTTATTTATTAATTAAATAGATATTTTAAGTTATTTAATATATTTATTAGCCTTTTCTTTCTTAAAATTAAATAAATACTTATTATTTATTTAATTATTCTTGATCGTACCTTTTCTTCTCTATTTATTAAATAAATACTTTTATTTAGTTAGTTAGTTCATTAGCCACTCCTTTCTATTCATATCCCTTTGATTTGTTCACTTGGATCATAATCTAAATTCGTAGTCATATGACAAGTATCTTATTTCTCTTCATTCACTTTGTCCTTTCTCAAATGTCCATATGCATTGAACCAAAAAATTAACTCATCTCTTCATCTTAGCCCTTCATTCGAATTAACCTCTTAATCATATTGATTCACCCTTAACTTCTTAATCATGGTCATCAGATCTTTTAACCATTTAATTCAAGCCCTTGATTCTCTTAGAGATTTCTATAAAAGAGGCTTTTTCCTCTCATTTTCATCAATCTGCAACTTTAGTCTACATATATATAATTGCCAAAAAAAAAAAAATCTTCCATCATCCTTTCACCATTTTGCTTGCATCATCAACCAACAACACTCCATTTCTCTATGTTATCTTGTGAGTTGGTACTTAATGCTAAGAGCAAATAGATCTTGAAGGATAGGAGAACAATGGAGTCAATCTTATCATTTTCATGAGGTATAATTTTATTTATTTTGTTTACATGCATTTTATTTAGAGCTCCATTGGTGTTGATGAATTATTTTGTAGATTCTAGGCTTCTGAATGGGCTAGTTAGGAATTTACAATAGGTTCACAATTTAATAATCACACACACATACACACACACACACACACACACACACACACACACACACACACACACACACACACACACACATCAGTCAATTGTTTTAAAATTATTTAGTTTCTTTTATATAAATAGTGTAAATGCAAATTTCATGCTTTAAAATTGATGGCTTGATGACGATTATAATGTATTCATCACTTATTGTCAGTGATGAAATACTCTCACACACATATATGATTACATTGACTATCGGTGTAACTTCAATTGGTTTACACTACCAACTGGTATGTTTAAGGTCTATCTCTAACCGGTACTTTGTGTCAACTGGTATGTGCCTAAGAGATAACCTATGGTAACACTAAGTCAGCATCAAATGAAGATGAAGAAGAAGATCAAGAGGAAGATTCCATGACAACGATTCACTAGTTTTATTCCAATCGCTGTCCATTTTTGTGATGAGTTACCAACACCATTTGTTTGGCAGTCATTTTTGTGATGAGTTATGTTTAAAATGACTAGATACACTGCACCTAGGAAATTGTGTTCCTATGGCCGACATAAGGTTTGTATGTCTATTTAAAGACATCTTAGTGAAGCATTTCATATAGGATGAAAAAGATAGAACAGATAAAGAAGAGGTGATCTATGTGAATACTTTTGTTGAAGAGCGATAAGTGTTTAGATGGAGAGCAGTGTTGAATGTACTTAGAATGATCTGATCAAGCAAGTTTTGTGCTACTCAGAACATATTGAATATTTCTTGTTGTTTTCTAATCATTACAACAGAATAAAATCCCCTAACTAGGTAAGCTCTAACAAGCTTCATTGTACAAATCCTCTAACAAGGTGATCCATTAGTTTGGATTCTAAAATCCTCCAGCAAGGTTACTCTTAACAAGGTAGTAATCTTGACAAGGTATAAGCTTCTAATCAAGCTTGGGATCTCTAACAAGATTCGCTCCTAGCAGAGCTCTTTGTAAGACCTTAACCAGTCAGTTTTCTATTACTGCAGATAGTTAACTTGTGAGTTCCATCTCACTATGGTTTTTGCCTATTTGGGTTTTCCACGTATAAACATACATGTTATGGTGGATGTTCTACTTGATCTGGATGTTGTTATTTCATTTTGGATAGCATGTATTTTGTTCAAATTCTTAGTTAAATTCATCTACCAGTTAGTGTTTAAAGTTGTGCTTGTTTCGATGTCACTGATTCACCCCCCCCCCCTCTCAGTGCTTTTCAAGACCATCAATTGGTATCAAAGCCTAACTTCTTTGTAGCCTAACCACTTGGAAGGAAATCTTGAAACTACCATGGGGGACATAAGCTACTTTGAGATGGTTAGAGAGCTAGATGCTAGCAGAAACGAGATTGAATCTCTTAGGGGCAAACTAAGAGTTTCTCAAACCAAAGGGAAAGAGTTATCTAAAAAACTATTAGAAATATCTGATAACATTTCTTCAGATGAAGCAAATATTGATGCTTTAGCAGAAGAAGTTGAAAAGTTGCAGGGTGAGAAACTGAATCTAAGAAGAGAGCTGGAAGGTCTCACTATCCATATGAGTCGGGAACTGGAAACCAGGAGAGCTGCTGAAGATCTTATCAAGGTAAGAGATCAAGAAATCATAAAGATAAAATGGGAAAAAGATACTATACATGAGGACTTGATTATTGAAACATAAGAAAAGGAAAACCTAAAGGTAGATCTTGAGTTGGCATCATCTCTGCAAGAGAACCTGTCTAAGCATAATGAAGATCTTGTCAAAAAGCTTACTGAAGCCAATGACAAATTAGAAAAATTCATCAAAAGTTCTACCATGCTGGAAGAACAAATTCAATCACAGAGAATGAAGCGTGATATCTCTCTACTTTGTTTTCATACAAATGAAAAAGGTGAATCCTTTGGTACAAAGAGAAACTATCCAAAGAATAAAACTGCATCTAAAGTCAATAAGACTACTGGTAAGAAGGTTTTTAAACCTGTCTGCTTTGTTTGCCATAAGCTTGGTCATACTGCAAATGTTTGTAGGAACAAACCTAATAGAAATACAAATTACAATACTAATGTTAGGTATGTGTCTAGAAAGTTTGAAGGACATTGCTACACTTGTGGAATGTATGGGCATAAACATATTGAGTGCAAATATGGATCACACAATCCTGTACCACACATGCATCCTAGACCATATGGTGACCGGATAAGGAATTTTGATAACTGAGTGAACAAGAACTAACAAAGATCCTATGGCAACCGGTTTAGTCCATTCGAAATAGAAAAGGTAACAAATTTTGTGTGTACCTTTTGTAATAACCTTGGTCATGTGGCTATGAACTATAGAAAAAGAATAGGAAGAGGAAATGTAGGACCCTAGAGATCATCTAGTATGGTCTGTTACCACTGCAACAAACTGGGGTACCTGGCAAAGTTTTGCAGAACAAGAAACAGCAAACCGGACAACTCTTTCAAGGATCAAAAAAGAAAGCAGAAAATTGATGTTGAGGAAACAAGAGAAGATATGAACCAGACTTGGAAGAAGAAAAGCGAAGAATTGCCTATAGAGGAAATCATTCCTTCACCTAGTGAAGAGAATCCAGCACCGGTGATGTAAGCCTATCTAATACGGCTAAGGGGAGCGTAACGATAAAACATTTTCAGACCCCTTTTATAAAATGAGCGGGAAAGAATTTTTGAATTTTGAATTTTGGTGACTTTTTGTTGACATGTTATTAATTGGTATTTCACTTAAGTGGTAAAATTACAGTTTGTAACCTAAACGTGTGAGCATTTATTGCGGTTGGTAAAAAGGATAAAAACAAGTTTTACCTTATCATTTTTACCACTAACTCTTTCAAAAAAGGAAAATTGAAGTGATTGCAGAGCAGAGCAGGATTGTCTTGGAGCAAATTGGAAAATTGCTTTGTGATTAGAGAAGTCAAGTTTAATCGGAAGCTGTAGAGAAGAGAACGGGAGTGCATTTGAACAGTTCAACTGGGAAACAGAGCGACATGCAAGATACTAGGTATTTCTTTGTATACCGCTTCGAAACTTGTTTATCTAGAATGGCATCTACTTCTAAGTCTGTAGAGAGGTTGATGATCACTGTTGAGCCTAAGGAATCTCTAAAGGCAGATGAAATTATGTCTTATAATGCATTGTCACAAGTTCAAGTGGTTTCATGGTCAAAGGTGATTTGTCCAGCTATATAGATTGCCAAATTGAAGATTTGGGAACTCTTCACATCTATAGTCAGTTGAAATCACTCTATAATAAGGACGGAAAGATTGAAACTAAATATGCTAGGGTTTTTGAAAAAGGGTTTCATAATGCCACCTACTTTCTTGAATATTTTGAGGATGATCACATAAGAATAATTTTGAGTCGAGTCCACAGAGAGAATATGTATCTGAAGAGGACTCACACAATAACCAAGGAAGCTATTAGGGTTGTAACGGGTTATTGCTCAACCAGTGAAATTCTTGTGTTGAGGAGAATTTTAAAAGATATTGTCTTCAAGTTAACTAGTTCTACATCTAATGGGCATGCTTTTTCTATCAACAATATTAGAGATCCTGTGGTGAAACTTGCAGCAATGTTGATAGGCTACCGAGTATTTTACTCTAGTAGACTTAACAGTGTTCCATCTGCAGCAATTCATACAGCATATAGAATGATAATTGATAATGTAGACTATGATATTTGTGAAGCAATCAGAGTCCAGTTATTTCAAAATTTGAAATCCATTAAGAAGGACAATTCTTAGAAGTTCAAATATGGTCAGCTGTTAGCTAGGTTATTTTTCTACTTTCAGAACTTTCTACCAAGTATAGGTGACATTGAATGGTCCAAAGAACAACCGGTCAATGCATAGATTAGGCACAACATTAAGACTATGAAGAATACCTTTTCAGATACCATTAACAGGTACTTTAATGAATTCCAGAAGAAGATGAGCCTGAGAATGAGGTTACCTAAAGATGTGGTAAAACACTTTGAAAAAGATATAGTCTTCACGGTTACCACTGACTTTTGCTTGATGCAAGCAATTGAACCTAGAGAGGAAGAGATGGAAGATATGAGCTAAAAGGTCAGTCATGACTTATTTGTTGGATATGCTAATACTCTGTTAGCATCTCCCAAAGACAAAAAGAAGGCAAAATTGGATATCTTAGCAGTCCAAGCTACACCAACTGAAACCGGTATTGCACCTGTAGCAAAAGAAAAAGGAAAGAAAAATAAATGTCATGAAAAATCTCCTATGAAGAAGACTACAAGGGTGACTTGGAGTGTCCTAACCAAGAAGGAACCAGCACCTAAAATATCTAAGAAGAAGGGGAGTGCACCAAAGAAGGGGAATAGGAAACTGATTTTGCAACCAAAGTCTGAGGGTACAGATTCTGAAGAAGAACCTAAGAAGGAAAAAGCAACCGGCAGAACACCTAAGAAGGTAAAGGTAGTGCCAAAGGCAACTACACCTATAGATATTTCCACCTACAAACCTGACACAACATTTGCGAGAATAATGAAGACATTGGGAAGAAACATGTTCGACAATGTTAAAGAACATTATGATTCTTTTACTGAATATGAGCATAAGGAAATACTCCAATGGGTAATAACCTATTTGGGTCATTACAGTAGATTTCCGCATGATTTGGAGAAAGATATTTCACTCTCTTTGTATAATACTTTGTTAGATAAATGGGAAGAAGCCATTTAGTTAGAAAGAAGATTATTGATGAAGTATTTGTACAGTATTTTCCCAATCTATCATCAAATGGAATTAGTACTTTAACTGAGGAATACAAAGCATATTTTGATTTTAAAGTAAGAAGACTGAATCTTCTTAATGCAAAAAGGTCATTTGTTGAGTTTGAGACACATCAGCTAGCCTATATAATCAAAAAGAGGGAAGAATCTATCCACTCTAGCAATCAAGATAATACTACAGAACATGTTTCTCTACTGGAAATGGATGCAGAGAAAATTGTTCAAGTTGATATAGTCTATCCAACTAAGAAGAAGGATGACTCCATTATTCATGTTGATGAAGATATTTAGGACACAGTAGACCTATCTGGAGAGATTACTGCACCAGATATGGATCCTCCTACAATCACAAAAGTACAGGTTACATCAAGTGATCAACTAGGTAATCAACTAAAAGAGGTTAGTGAACTGGCAACTGAACAACTGGAGAAACCCCAATCTCCACCGGTCATTGAGATCACTCAAAAGGAGTCTACTGAGGAAGCTATTACTTAGCAAACAAAAGATACAATGGAGAAAAACACAGAAAGAGCCATCATTAAGAGTATACCCCCTGAACCAGGAAAGCAAGAACTACTTGATGATGATGATGAAGACTCTTTAAGTATTTTAGGACCTATTGATATTAATACCTTGAGTGCATCTGAAATGATGAAGATTGCTAATTTTATGCAATCCCATGCACACAAGAAGAGATTGAAAGAACAAAGAATTGAGGTAGAGACAATCCACAATGTAGTAGAAATTTTGTCTAGATTACTACTGGAAACCTCTATCACACATCTTCCTACTCCTATCAGCAAACTTGGTTAGTTAGTTGCAGATGCATCTAATCAAATCAAATTACTTAAAGATGCTACTCAAATATCTGCTGAGAAAAGTCACAAGAAGGCATATGGAGATAAACTGGCTAAGCACATTGAAAATAGAAAAATGGCTTTATCTCATAATGGCAATCTATTAAAGAAAGCTATTTAATCTGGAGGAAAGTATCTTGCCTCTACCTCCAATATAACTTTCTTTTATTCTGATATTTCTAAGAATCAAGCTGAAACTAAGTAGGAAATAGAAAGGTTATGCAAGGCATATGTCCCACTCTAGGACTCCATTCATGTCTTTAACCGGTCTATAGATGAGTTGCATGACAAACTGAATAGGAATGATAATGAGAGAGATAAGAGATTCCAATCTCTAAGAGAGCTCAAGAGTCAACTCACCTCATAGATTGGCATTCTTCAGAGAGCCTACTCCAGTGTAGAAGCTATTCTTGCTACTCCTGAAACTTGCATGCTAGACTCAATGGAAGAATTATATTCTTAGTTGTTGTCTACCTCTGAGTATACGGATAACATACTGGAATCATGGAAGAATGCTCTATCCCAGATGAAGCAGAATTTCAATCATATTTTCATGAGAATAGCCAATGCATGAACTTGTTTAAAATTGTAATATATGTTGAACACTTTGATATAGATTTTCTATATATATGTATATATTTTACTTTATCATTTTGGCATTATTTTCAAAGGGGGAGTAATAATATGTATGTGTGTTTTTAAAAAATTTATATTTATGCATGCATTAAGGGGGAGTATTGCATTAAAAGGGGAATATGAGTATATATGTAAATATATTGTGTATGCACACTTAGCGGTATTGTATTACTCTTAAAATTTTCTAAGTGTTTCCATAAATGCCAAAGGGGGAGATTGTTGACTTGATGATGATTGTAATGTATTCATCACTTATTTTTAGTGATGAAACACTCTCACACACATATATGATTAAATTGACTATCGGTGTAACTTCAATTGGTTTACACTACCAACCGGTATGTTTAAGGTCTATCTCTAACCGGTAATTTGTGTCAACCGGTATGTGCCTAAGAGATAACCTGTGGTAACACTAAGTTGACATCAGATGAAGATGAAGAAGAAGATCAAGTGGAAGATTCCATGACAACGATTCACTAGTTTTATTCCAACCGGTATCCATTTTTGTGATGAGTTACCAGCACCATTTGTTTGGCAGTCATTTTTGTGATGAATTATGTTTAAAATGACTAGACACACTGCACCTACGAAATTTTGTTCCTATGACCGACATAAGGTTTGTATGTCTATTTAAAGACATCTTAGTGAAGCATTTCATATAGGATGAAAAAGAGAGGACAGATAGAGAAGAGGTGATCTATGCAAATGCTTTTGCTAAAGAGCGATAAGTGTTCAGATGGAGAGCAGTGTTGAATGTACTTAGAATGATCTAATCAAGCAAGTTTTGTGCTACTCATAACAGATCAAATATTTCTTATTGTTTTCTAATCATTATAACAGAATAAAATCCCCTAACTAGGTAAGCTCTAACAAGCTTCATTGTACAAATCCTCTAAAAAGGTGATCCATTAGTTTGGATTCTAAAATCCTCCAGCAAGGTTACTTTTAACAGGGTAGTACTCTTGACAAGGTATAAGCTTCTAATCAAGCTTGGGATCTCTAACAAGATTTGCTCCTAACAGAGCTCTTTGTAAGACCTTAATTAGTTAGTTTTCTATTACTGTAGATAGTTAACTTGTGAGTTCCATCTCACCGTGGTTTTTACCTATTTGGGTTTTCTACATATAAACACTTGTGTTATGGTGGATGTTCTACTTTATGTGGATGTTGTTATTTCATTTTGGATAGCATGTATTTTGTTCAAATTCTTAGTTAAGTTCATCTACAGGTTAGTGTTTAAAGTTGTGCTTGTTTTTGTGTCACTGATTCACCCACCCCCCCCCCCCCTTCTCAGTGCTTTTCAAGACCATCAAAAATAATAATTTTAATAATATCTTATAATGCATTTACATATATCATCTCTATATTTTACACCACTTTATATGGATGTCTATAAGGTTCACTTCTAACACTCTTTTTAACTCCTTTAGAAAATTCATTGATATAGTTCCCAAAGTCTTTCCCTTCCCAAGATGGCTTGCATGCATGATCTCATCTCAAGGACTAAATAGGCATAGTCTCCTCACTTGGGTTGTGTTGGTAAACAAATTTTAATATTTCTCAACTTTATTTACCCTTGTAAAGACAATCTCCATAATAGATGGATATGTTGTATGATTATCAACATCCCTCTAAATTTTAGAGGTAGACTCCCTTGTAAAATTAAATTTACTTTTTTTACTAATAAAACATGATGATTTTCTTTTATCTAAAAAGCAAGAAAGGTATCGAATAATTATTTAAATAATGAGATAAATAAAATTCAATGATTTAGTATTTATGTAAATGTGAATCTCACAAATGGTATTTTAGAAAACATATTGAAATATCAACTAAGAAATTAAATCTTCTTAATCAAGACTCAATGGAAGAATTATATTCTTAGCTGTTGTCTACCTCTGAGTATATGGATAACATACTAGAATCATGGAAGAATGTTCTATCCTAGATGAAGCAGAATTTCAATCATATTTTCATGAGAATAGCCAATGCATGAACTTGTTTAAAATTGTAATATATGTTGAACACTTTGATACAGATTTTCTATATATATGTATATATTTTACTTTATCATTTTGGCATTATTCTCAAAGGGGGAGTAATAATATGTATGTATGTTTTTGAAAATTTTGTATTTATGCATGCATTAAGGGGGAGTATTGCATTAAAAGGGGAATATGAGTATATATGTAAATATATTGTGTATGCACACTTAGCAGTATTGTATTACTCTTAAAATTTTCTAAGTGTTGCCATCAATGCCAAAGGGGGAGATTGTTGGCTTGATGATGATTGTAATGTATTCATCACTTATTGTCAGTGATGAAACACTCTCACACACATATATGATTACATTGACTACCGGTGTAGCTTCAATTGGTTTACACTACCAACCGATATGTTTAAGGTCTATCTCTAACCGATAATTTGTGTCAACCGGTATGTGCCTAAGAGATAACCTGTGGCAACACTAAGTCGACATCAGATGAAGATGAAGAAGAAGATCAAGTGGAAGATTCCATGACAATGATTCACTAGTTTTATTCCAACCGGTATCCATTTTTTGATGAGTTACCAACACCATTTGTTTGGCAGTCATTTTTGTGATGAGTTATGTTTAAAATGACTAGATACACTGCACCTAGCAAGAGGGGTGTCCAGGCAGACACCGGCATTCTATTCCCTGACTCGTCACAAATAGCCAACTGCATGAACTAGCTGAAGAAAGCCTCATTTTGGTGTAGGAGCAGATGGACTAGAACTGAATAAAACCTAAAGTGTCGCAACTATTGGAATTTTGATAATTGCTTAACTATGGCCCTAGCCATAGTGATTGAGAAGTTAAAATGAAAAGGTTCCCTTTGTTTCCTGCACTTAAAGAGAAATCCCATCATTGTGGTTGTAATATCTCGGTCATTATCATAACTACACAGCTAGGCAAGAGTAGAAGAAATGTCCTTGAGATCTTCTTGCCTCAGGTTGCTATATGATAGGGGAAACTTCGGAAGTCCGGAAGACAGACTCTGATTGAGAAATCTTTGATAGAAGGTCAATGCGTCTCTCCTAGTGCCCTAGAATTCCTCCACTAAACTTTATGAGAAAACCTTCATCCCTTTAAAAATGGGGCAGCACATCATATCTCTAATAGCCTCTAGAGATATCACCACCTTCAAGAGGGAGTTGTTGATAGAGCAAGTGGTGGGGTCAAAAATATTGGTGCAAGCCACAATGAGCTCAGGGCAATATGGGACCATGGGAACCATGAATTGGGGGGTGCCACTATTCCAGAAATGAACTGCCATAGATTGAGGCTTTGTTCTATGATTGAGCATTCTGTTGCATTCGGCCTCTCTGAGGCTTTTAGGCTGCTTATGAACCTCAGGCTCAAAAACATTCTCCAAAAAGTCCAAAATAGCAGATGCATTTCGAGTGGTTGTTTTGATCTTGATCTTCGTTCTCAGATACTCTGCCTTTGGGGGAAAGGCATGTGAAGAATATGAGAGTTCTCCAAAAAAGTCCACTGAGAAACCTCCATGGGCGAAGCCTGAAGGTCTTGCTTCAGCCTCCATTATAGGTGATGACTTTCCTTCTATCAAAATTTTCAACACTGTAAGAGGGAAAAGCATTTAGGTTATGAAAATATGATGAAATGAAGAAGAGGGAGTAACTTCACTCTTTAAATGCACTACATGCCTAGATATCCGCAAATGAGAATGCTTAATGGCAAGCGCCCGCCTACAAGTGTGCCAGCTCATTTTGTAGCTACTATAAACTCTTGAGGGGGATGAGTTCTGCCTTTCCCACTTCCCAAGATTGCATTTAGTTAACCCATCGTTGCTCGAGTCTGCTTGAGGGAAAATGCATGTCCAGACAGATCTTTTCTTTAATCGAGAGAATCGACAAGCAATGAAGCTTGTGCAAGTTGAGACAGCCCTACGGAGGTTGAGATTTAAATGTGATGTACCTGTACATATGCGTGGCATCCACTTACATTGACTCCTTCTTTGAGGTACTTGGTAGGACATTGCCAACTCTGAATACAGGCTCATTTGCTTGATGCAAATTAATGGAAACATGACAGAAACATTGGAGTTTGGGAAGGTTGGTGCCTCAAGAATTCATCATCTTGAGCTGCAATTTTGCTATAAATATGTCTTTTTGGACATTCCTTTTGTATAGTACAAGCTTCAATGATAGATTTTCTACAGCCATGGATACTCCAGTTAGGCTTGTCAACAGCAAAGCGCAGGTCGCTTTCTTAGGGAATATCTCTGATCGGAGATTGTAGTTGATGACATAGAGAAAAAATCCTTTGATGATTACTACCATTAAGTGGGTGCTCAAATAGGACTTCATTGATAATGTGGACCAGTACCGAGTGAACACAGACATATACTCGCGTTCACTATTGGATTGTGGTCAGCCTGGGCTACTAGCTTCACAACTGACCAGGACTCTCTTTTCTTGAGACTACTTGGGTGGACTAGAGGATGTGATTGCATATCATGTCCCTTTCTGAGGGCTCCCACTTCCATCTAACCTGTAAAGGTTTATCACTCACAATGAGGAAGTAGCTTAGCATCCGCTCGTCAATGGGCTGAAAACAATGACATTGTCTTCCCATCGATATCGCATTGGGATTGCTGTAGAATTCTTTCCATGTGTCAATCTGATAGTCCCCATCCTTGAATATATCAAGTGGTATACTAGATTCAAGGACTATATCTTCCCTCAAGTTCTGACACTGCATAAACGACCAAACTTGGTTGTTCTTTTCCTGCTTGGGGAGCCTAGAAGCGATTCTGACCATGAGTGGTCAGAAGCAGGGGACTCTTCTGATGATGGTGAGGATTCAGACTTCCTCATGGATGAGGATGAGAACACAGAAGATCAATGAACCAGTGATGACCTACCTTTTCTGACTTTTGCTTTATCACTTGTAAAAGGAGGGGCCAAGAGCCTGCTCTCTAATTGTAATAGAAATACAAAAATGCTTAATATAACAAACTTTCTCTTTCTTTGCTCAACTTTTGAATTCTTTGTAATTTTTTTTACTTTGGCACTAGCTTGGGGAATAAATGAAATAAATTAGGCACTCAAAAGAACTATTCATAATATATACAATATATACACTAAACAAGAAGAGAAGGATTAGTGAAATGGCTCGAGGTGGAAACCATTAACCGGAATCCAGAGGGGGTCTCCATTCATATCTTTGAGTTCGTATGCATTGAAACCTTCACAATTTAAAATTTAGAAATGCCCTTCCCATGGGCAATCAAACTTAGCATGCTAGTCGACCTTCACCGCCCTTTCATTGTACTTTAGCACAAGGTCCCCAGGGCTGAAAAACTAGATTGGAGCACTTTTTGCTATCAAACCACCTTTTGATGGTTTTCTACCTACCTTGGAGAGTCACAAAGGCTTTCTCCCTTGCCTCTTCTAGCTCCATAATCTTCGCTAATCTTACAGCCATAGGGCCATTCTCTACCACCTCCATGGACTTCAGTAGCTGCAGGGCTAGGATCTCTAGAGACATGGGGAAAAGTGCATCTTTTCCATATACCAACTTATATGGGGAGTTTTTTAGGATTTATTTCTAGGTGTTATGTGGTCTACCCATCATGCGCTTCTCAAATGATGGTACCACTCCCTCTTATATTCAAAACCTATTCTTTTAATAAGTCTAATCAAGTTCTTGTTAGTGGACTCAGCAAGTCCATTCCCCTGAGGATAGTAATTAGAAGAGGTTTTAAGATAGATACCTCTATCTAGGGTGAATTGGGTAATTCATGAGCTGGTGAATGCGTGCGCATTGTCTGATATGATGGTTTTGGGAGAACCGAATCAGCATACCAGGTCCTCTAGAAAAGCCAGCACTTCACTTTTTGATGAGTTCCTCAAAGGAATGGATTCGGACCATCTACTGAAATAGTCGATGGTGTTTAGGATCCACTTGTGTCCAGTCGAACTAGGGTGATTGATCATTTCGATGAAATTGAGACCCCACTTGGCTAAAGTCTCTCCTACTGACATAAGCCTAAGGGGCATTGAAGCTCTTTTCCTCCTACCAGTATAATACTAGCACTCGCATTCCCTTACCAAATTATGCATGTCCTTGAACATAGAAGGCCAAAAATATCTGGCTTGGTTAATTTTGATAGCAATTCTAGGTGCAGATAAATGGCCTCTCGAGGAGACGTAATGGAATTAATGTAGGATTTTATCCACTTGGCTTTGACCTACACAGTGGAGCAGGATTCCATCAAAATTTATCTTGAAGAGTACTTTGTCTATCAAATGAAAACCGTTATTTTGGAGCTTGTAAAACCTTCTCTTTTCGAGAGATAGACCCTCAAGAAAAATCCTGATCTTCATGAAATGCTTCTTGTCCTCGATGCAGCAAGCTTGTGGAGCATCGAGTAAAAACATAACAGCCTCTTCTACAGTCATTTCATCTTCACAGGGTTTGCATCCCTGAACTATATATTCGCAAATGCCTCTTCTGCAAATGAGCTTTGTTGGCTTGACGTTGACATCATATTCCAGGATCTTGGTGATCCAATTTTCCCTTTTTTGGTGATGTCACCCTCCATAATCTATTCCCAGACTGCAGGATGAGATACGTACACCGTAGTTTTATTACAAGCGATGAAACACCTGAATTTCTTCAGTCCTTTTACTGCGGCTAAGGCCTATTTTTTAACAAAGTTGTATTTGGCCTCATACTCTTTGAGGGTCTTTGAATGGAAATCTATGGGATGTTCACCCCCCTTTTCGGCAGCTTTCTAGGTTAGGACCATGGCAATGTTATACTAGCCAGAGAAGACATACATTATGAAGTCCTTTGACATGTCTGGGTTAGACAACATGGGGGCTGAACAGATAGCATCTTTGATTCTATCAAAAGCTCTTTTGGCTTCAAGAGTCCATTTGAAATGTATATCCTTCTTTAGCATTAGGGTGATGGGTCTTATAATTCTAGCAAAGTATGAAATGAAATGACTAACAAAGTTGACTTTACCTAAAAAAGACTGGACTCCTTTTTCGTTGACCGAAAGGGGGAGGTCTTTTATGGCTTTAACTCTATCTGGGTCAATGGAAACGCCTTCTTTTGATACTATATGCCCAAGTAACTTGCCTTGACGGACACCGAAGATGCACTTCTTTGGGTTTAGGGAAATCCCAAATTCAAGACATTTTTGGAACACTAGTTCGAGATGATCAAAATGATCCTCTCAGTGTTTGGAAAATACGTTTAGATCATCTAAGTATATCAAAATGATCTTGTTAATGAGTTCTTTGAAAGCCAAATCCATGGCCCTTTGAAAATTTGCTCCAGCATTGACAACCCAAAAGACATCTTATGGTATGCGAACATTCCCCATTTGGTGGTGAACGTTGTCTTGTGCTGGTCTTCTGGTTTTACCAGTACCTAGTTGTACCTCAAGAAATTGTCGAGCATCAAGAATATTTCTGACCCCGCCACTACGCTCAATAATTGCTCCATTGATGGCAAAGGGTAGTGGTCTTTAAGAGATGCTTGATTCATATCTCAGAAGTCTACACAAAGCTAGATATCTCCATTATTTTTCCTTACGGGCAGTAGATTTGATACCCATGTGTTATGTTTTATGGGGTAGACGATCCTTGATTTGATCAGCCTCTTCAGCTCCTGAGCCATGAGAGACTCGATTTTTGGGTTGACCGGCCTTTTTCTTCTGTCGAACTATCTTAGCTCCATCCATGAGCTCAATGGTATGTTGGATGATGCTAGGATCATATCTTTTTAAATCATCATAAGACCAAGCCAAGACACCTTCATATTCATCATAGTATTGGGCCAATCTCTTTGGTCTTCAGGAGAAACGTCTTTTCCTGCCTTGAGATCTCTCCCACTTCCTATCGATATTTTGGCATAATCCCCTTTGCTAGTTCTGTTCTTTCGCTTATCATTTTTAGCATCATCATGGTCAAACAGGTTCTCCAGAGTAATTGAACCATTTGGAAGCTTATTGGATTTCAGCTGGATGATCTGATCTTCATAGGCTTATTTCACCTTAGGTTGCAGTTGATCTGTAAATCCTCTTGAGTTTTGGATGAATAAAGTGATCTTCTCATCACTCTCAAAATCTTGCCAGTGAGTATTATTATCAGGAATAGCTAGGTGGACGACTACACAAACTGCTTGAGAGCTGGTGACTAAGTCTATGGCAAGGTCAAATTGTGATACGATCTTGGTCATCCGGTCAGCAACAACATTTAATTTTCGAGGGATGCTTACAATATTGAAAGTATCAAAACTCTCTATTAGATCCCACATTTTGGCATGGTAGGATCTCATACAGACATGTTTGGCACTGGATATCCCTCGAACTTGATGGACAATCAGTTCAAAGTCGCCCAGTACCTTCATTTTTTAATGCCCATCCTTTCTACCAGGCTCAGGCCTTGGATCAGTCCCTTGTACTCTACTTCATTATTAGAACATACAAATTGTAACCAGAAAGGATTTAAGATTTGTTCGCCTAAGGGAGGTATGAGACAAATTCCAACTCCAGAGCCCATCCTGCATTTTGCACCCATGAAGTGCAGGGTCCACAATGCCGAAGATAACTTCTCTTCAGAAAACAGCTCTTTAGTAAGCTTCGGGATGATCTAGTTTTCATCAAAAATGCAATAGGTACAAAGGCCAGTGGCGTGGTAGTTAGAAAAGGGATCAGAATCTATGAATTCATTTAGGAAAACTTCCTACTCAAGTGGAATCTCCCTGGTCACTTCTTCATCTTCTAAGAGCTCTACCACTTTTCTTTCCTCATTTGATATAGAAGTGTGAGTAGGCTACATGCTCAGCATGGAGGGGTTCTGAGATGATTTTTATCTTGGCATTATGTTGGGTGCAAAGGATGAGATGGGACCAATATAAGGATAGATAGCCTCCTATTTTAGTAGTGAAGTCTCGGGAAAGACAAAGCCCGAAAAATAGGAGAGATGTTGATGACCACTACTTCTTGGGACACCGTAATGCTAGGACATGCAAATAAGGTCAAAGGAAGGCTTTTAATAAGACCTATGGTCTGGACCCTATTCCTATCAAGTTGTGAAACCCCCTTATTCAAAGGTTCATACCTAATGTTCAAAACCTCGGCGATTTGCTTAGGCATGACAGTGGTGCTAGCTCCAGAATCTATCATGGAATTATATAATAGTTTATCTCCAACTATAAGGGTAAGGTAAAATGGGTTTGGTTTAGGCTTACCTTCTAGTTGAAATTTAGGGGCAGGACCTGATTAGTCAACACGGTCGAAGAGTGTGACTTGCCTGCTATGTGTTGGAAACTTGTTTCGTTGATCTGTGGAGACTTGTTGGGGACTCTCTCACTTACATCTTTTTTGTCATTAGACATGGCCTCTTTCAGCCAGTTCTTTTGCTCAGGAATACTTAGGAGGTCCCACAAAGAGACATGAGTTGGATCTTTCTTCAGTTGTTCCACCATGTCTACTATTTGAGGTGTGGGAATCTTCGGCTCCTTCGGCTTATAGGGGACGAACTCTTTTCTTGGATAGGCAGAGCTGATCACCGGTCATTCAGGAGATTTGTCCATGGGCATTCCTCTTGAAATGTCAACATTCTCCCTGGTGAAATGCCTTTTGGAGCGGACCTTATAATCCGACTGCACGAAAGGGGCTCCATCCTTTGAAGTCGATGCGTTGTTGGTGAGAACGACATCCTCTTCCTTCATCCATGAGAAAAGTGCATGGTCTAGGGTGATCTCTATTTCTAGTTGCAATGACATTCCTTGCATTTGAGTGACAAAATCCCAATTGTCCATACCTAGAGATGTATACACAGACTCATCCAGCGACACGCCTAGACTTCTTTATTTTGGGACCTTCTGCTGCAAGTTCCCTCTTGGGCAATTTCTCAAAGCATGAGCATTGTTACATGGAAAGCACTAGGAATTGGTATCATCCACCAAGTTATTTTGACCCACTTTCATCTCCTTATCAGTGGTTGGATAGACAGTTTGCAACGGATTTGGAACTGGGACTATTTGGCCATTGGGTTGGAGAGGTTTGTCAGTACAGTGATTCGTATGTTGGCTATGTTGGTATGGAGGTCGATTCCCTTGGAAACTCTATTGAAAGGGAGGTTTGGTGAGTGAGACCTGGGCTCTCTTTAGATTGACTATCTCATTGGAGAAGGATCTTAGGAGATTCTTCATATCACTGACCTCAGTAGCCAAAGAGGACGGTGGGGGAGCGGGATATGAATATATAGACTATGGATCTGATGTACTAGGAGCGGCTTCTTCAAAGACTTGAGGTGATATCTCAGGAAAAACTAGCATGATAGGGCAAGGAGCTAGCTTCCCAACATCGATTAGGTTGTTTTCCGCTTGGACTGCTATGTTGAATGCTTGTGGGAGAGTATTGCCTCCTAGAGACTGAATCATCATTGATATGTCAGAATTGAAAGCTTTTAAGTAGAGTAGAAAAGCCATATCCATCGAGGGGCGAGTAGACAAAGGTGTCCTCTTCTAGGTCCACTGAAACCTTAGATTAAAATTAGTTAGTGCTTCCTCAGGGGCCCTCTTTATTGTGATCAATTGGTGCATCAAAGACGATCTGTTAGCCTTATCGAAGAACCTCTAGAAAAAATGATCTCCCAACTGATCCCAATCTCCTATAGTGTTAGGGCCCAATGATCTGAACCAATCCAAATCTCTTCCTTTGAAAGAAGCTACAAGCAATCTTAAGGCCACATTATGTTCAGTAATTCTATGGACAGTGCAAACAGTGGCTACATCTTGTAAATGCTCCCCAAGAGTTTTATGACATTCTCTAGTGAACTTGGGTATGGCTTTTAGGGCGGCTGCAAGGATAGCTCCCCAGACCACAAATGGAGTTGGGGGAATGAGAGGGCTCTTGTTATCCCAGGTCACAAATTTTTGGGGGGAATGTGTGTCATTGTTGCATGGGTAACTGCAAGGAAAGTGGGAAAGATCTGTGAGGATGAAGATGTTGCTAAATGAATGGTAACCAGAGGTGGTAAGAGAAGGTGAGAATTTAAAGTTGTTTGGATTCTTGTGACAGGCCTATGACTCATAAACTAGCTCAAAATTATATTTGAGCTTGAGGTCGCATTGGGTGTGCCAGAAAAAGAACTGTTGACTCTAAATTTTACTTTGAAAACAAATAGCCTTATGGGAAATTCAGTGATGGGGGACCTATTGTGCGGAATTCACTGAATAATCTCTGGATTGAGAAGTTGACTCTTCCTTGTGGGGTTTGGGAAAAGGGAAAAGACAGAAACTTAAAATAAAATGATCTATGCTATGGAGGCAATGTGCCATAACATTTCATAAAAAGTAGATAGCATATAAAACTAGGAAACACATAGATTTAAAGCCCATTCAACAGTCTATATGCCTGAACAAAACAAAAATTAAGATACAATTAAGATTCCTTTACAAAACATAAAGAAACATATATCAAGCATCCACTTGATAACAAGTGTGGAACATTGTTTAATCGGCAGAGTATTAGATAGATATCTCTAAAGTCATCAAGAATATAGGAAAATGCATAGAAAAGCCTATTTAAGCATCCAAAAGAGGTAATCACAAAGGCCGCAGGCACAATCTTGATTAACCTTCCTCTTGAGAAACTATAACAACTGAAATTATCTAAGATCCTTAATTGTTTTTCTTAAAATTTCTAAACCCCTACTATAGGGAAAAAACAAGCATAAATAGAGCCCACAGCTCTGCTAACAATTCCAAAGTATGCCAAACATGCATAACCACCCCTGAACAGAAAAACCAAGTCGTGTCATTCCGCGAGGTCACACCCAGCAAAACGGCCCTGAGGCTCTGGTTCTTGCCTGCGATGGTCTTCATACCGGCCTGAACAGAAAAGATTTCGCTAACCGTAGAAGAAAACGCAGCAAGCAGGGAGACCTCTTCTGAAAAACCTTTACAAAAATAAACACATCCGCTAGCACGAAGATTCTAGGTGTCCCTTTCCCATTTGTGTTATAAGGTGGGCTCAAACATGGCCCAGTTAACAAAAGATTTCCATTTGTCATCATCGTGCTACTCCAATACTCAAATGCAAAACACAGACCGCTGAGGGTAACGCCAAGATGATACTTGTCATGTACTACTAGAAAGATGAGGGGGAAAAAAAGGATACTCCAACCGAAAACTCGCCTTGGAGATTTTAATGTGAACAATCACCTTTGGGATCTAGCATGTTGAGGAATGATGAAATTTTTGGTTCTTAACTTCCAAAGAGTTCTATTCGCTTTGATATTGTCCAATTTAATTTGAAGATTTTTGGAAAATCTTCACATTGTGCCAAACTAGAATCAATCATTTCTATTTTTATAATATTCTCTATGCAAAATATTTGTTCATTTATCAACTCTTTAATTGCCTTTTCAAATTTACTTTTCAACACCTTTGTTCTTTTATCTTCCACCTATACTCAATAACTTGGCTAGATTCTTTTAATAATTTATTTTGTGCTATCAAATTCTACTTCGAGGATGTGCTTCTTCATTCTATCCTCTTTCTCCACATAATACATCTTTTTTCATCAACACTTGAAGAATTTTCTCTACAACTACTTTATCTATCCCAAAAATAAGAATTTCCGTCAATTCATTATCTAGAATACTACCACACAAATTCTTCATGTTTATTGTTCACAATTTATATATCAATGGCATTTTTAGTTGTTTAATATTGTCATATACTTTCCTTATGTCCTAGAGAAATGTAGTTCCTTTGATTATAATATCTCTCCAATCTTTTGTTGTCCTACCATATGATCTATATTTATGAACCTTTCCAAACATTTATTTGTCAAGTACTAAATTTGGGTCAAATGAGGCACTTTTTGGGCTTATTGGTTGGGAGGATAGATCAAATAAAGACTTCAAATAGTCCCCTAAAAGTTTCACCAATTATTTTAACTCATCCTTATTTTGTTTATCTTTGGATGTCCTTTCCACAAGATTTAAAGTTGTTACCTAAAACTTGTGCACATTCCCATCTATAATAGATACTCCAAATTCTTTTCATTAAATTGAAGTCTCTAGTAGTAGCTTGGCCTGGGTCTTTCTATGGCTAGGGATGGGATCCTTCTACATACAGTCTTTTAGTAATTTTATCCTCCATTAACCTAGATGTAGTCTTTAGCTTCTTAGACTTGGGATTCCTCTATAACAATTTCCATATAAATTTAGGCTACATAGTAGGTTTACTTAGTCTAATTTTATTTTATTATAGAGAGTTTCTTCAAGCCATGATGGGGAAGAATGGTTGTTACCGATTCTATTACTAATTTTGTCCCTAATTTGGAACCAAGAGAAACAAAATGCAAATATTTTTTAAGGGGAGGCGTCCTAGAAAATTCATTATTGGGAGGAGGAGTGGGACCAAGTCTGGGTGGTGATCTCTATGGTATATTCTATGGGGGATAATTTGAGGAATCATGATGAGGATATTCACTTTCTTGAGACTGAGAAGAAGTGATATCTACAACTTTTGTTATCACTTCATTCTCCTTTTATTTCCCTTTGTCTTTTGGAGGGGAATCTCCATGATTGTTCTCAAGATTTCTATTTTTTGTAGGTTCTTCATCATCACCCCCTCCACCAATAGGCCATCTATTGATTTGTGAATGAAGATAGGCCTAAAGCTGAAGGAGTTTGAGTTTTACCTCTCACACCTTGTCATATGGTATCCTATGATCTCTAGGGTCTCACATTAAATTTCTCTATCATCTTCTTGGCCAACCACTCTTATGTTCTTTTTAGTACAATAATTCTTGATTCAATATTTTTAATTGATCTCTAGGGTCTCCAATAATTAGTTTCATATGTATGTGATTGATGAATATGGGATCCACCAAGTTAGACTCATCATCCCCAATGTCTGTGATAACCCAATCAATTTTAAACACCACAATTTTCCTTAAGGTAATTCTCATCCAACTCCTTCTCACTTCATAAATCCATCAACACAATCTACCCAATAATCCTCTAGGTGTGGGATATGATGAAATCTTGGACCTAGTTGAAAGTTGTTTTAACAAAAAATTTACTATCAAATGGAAAATTTAATTTCATAAAAAAATGGAGTACTTCACTAGATCTCTCTCAATGTTGAGAGCATCAGACATGAATTTATAGGAATAGTAACTAAGGCCAATGGGAAATTGGGTACCTTCTTTCTTCCTTTCTTGGAACCTCTTATTCACCTCTACCAATTGTCTATATATTTCAATGAGGATATTTTTTTCTTTAGCGTACTTGGGTAGTTTGTATGGAAGAGCATCAAATACTCCAACTCTAATATAGGTAAACCTCTGATACATAATTAAATGGATAAGATAAGTGTTCACTAGTCAATAACATTGCTTCATGAGACATTATTAATCCCATGTTCCCTTGAATTTATCTTACCAATTCACATTGAATGCATCATTCAATCTCTTGAATCTCTTATAGTTGTACTCCAATATGAGTTGGGTGTAGTAGTCATAAATCTAGATCATAATAGTATGTATTTCTACAAGATGTATACTTGGCTACTATCTAGTGCAAGCCAATGCATAAAACAAGTAGGAGGAAATATAGAATAATTTTATTAATGGAAAACTAGTTATCATTAAGTGTAATTAGTCACTAATAAGTTGTGCCCAGTCCAAGAATTGTTCACTTTTAATGATTACCTAAATGAAGAAGTACATACATTCTACAAAACCATGGGTATTACCTTTCAACCTATTACCATTCTTCAAAGTTGGACCTATGGAGTCTCTTTGTAAACAATGACTTCCCTTTCTTAGGAGTAACAAACAACTTTAATGCAATCACGTTCCTATATTAAACTTTCTTCTCATTGAATCATTGGTGATAAAGGAAGAAGTTAAAATTTATATATGCTTCTCTTTTTGGTATACAGAAGAATGAGCTGATAGTGTTTTTTTATAGTGATTAGAAAATTATTATCATTTTTCCTTATCTCCCTAATTTTTTGGTCATAATGATTTATATATTTAATCACCAATTGTGTGCATTATATGACTACTAGGAATCCAATTGGTTGCAATAATCTACTTTCTATCATTCTTTGTGTTACAAGGTGTCTATCTTTTTTATTAATTCTCTCCCAAAAGTCATTCAAATCAAAATTCCCTAAGCTTGCATCTCCAATTTTGAGCATGCAATAGCTACATGGGCATTCTCATTACAATAATTTGCAAGCTAGAAGCCTCAATTTGCACTATAAGAATTGTCCCCATGTAATCCCCATTTTGCTTCTCTATATTGTGAAGTTAACTACATAGAATATTCTAGAAAATATAACTCCCCCTTTTGAGGCTAACTAATTTTGTATCTCATTTCCCTATATTGGAATATGCCAAGAATATGCCCAAACTGGGTTTTGGTGTTCATTGAAATATTTTAAGATTTTTTTTTTCTCCCAAATTAGGACAAATTTAAGAGGCCATATCTTTTAATATGACTATTGGATACTCAATTATCATACATCATCAAAAAACTTGCAAAGAGGTCTACACCATGCGTTTGTCACATCTATAAGATCTATATGTTTTGACCCGATTCAGGGCTTCTAAGACCCTAAAAAATGCATTTGAAGTTTTACTAGAGAAATTTCTGAGAAAAAATGAATAACTCATAAAAACCACAAGCTATTGGAATAATTCCTTCACCATTAGCTCTAATTTACTGTCTAGGAGGTCTATGTAAGATTTCGTACAAAACTGACTACTTACTAAAATAGTAACCCTACCAAAAATAATCATTGTTAACAAATAAACAATATTTTTGGGTGATACAAGATTACTCTTACACCCTGGATTCTCCTGCATCACACTACCATAGCCAAGATACAAAAAGGGACTTGCACAAATAAAGATCACTTCTTCAAGGTAAGGTACAAAAATAATTGTCTAGATACAATAAGAAATATAATTTGAACTGTAAAGAAAATGACATCTATCTAATGTTGATAATAGTTCCCAATTTAAGCATTCATCTATCTCTTATTATATTTCTTTGAACCTCTGATCTTCTTCTGATTTGCACTACCTTCATATTATCTATCTTTCTTGTCACCACATCATTGTACACACTATTACAAAACAATTCTAACCTCTTTATACCATTTGGATCAAATACATACACACTATTAAAAAACAATTCTAACCTCTTTATACCATTTGGATCAAATACATAGATTATGAAGTCAACTATAAAGAGATATGATGTGTGAATAGCCATCAAACCAAAAACAACCAATTCCACAAAATGTGAAACACACAAAAATTATGTAAATTATTGGCTTCAACAACTACAAGAGATCTATTCATTCCA
This sequence comes from Cryptomeria japonica, assembly GCF_030272615.1. Lineage (NCBI taxonomy): Eukaryota > Viridiplantae > Streptophyta > Pinopsida > Cupressales > Cupressaceae > Cryptomeria > Cryptomeria japonica. The sequence continues at coordinate 831,020,535 of NC_081409.1, forward strand.
CACACTACTAAATATCCACAAAACACCTTTAAAGGGTAGGTTGCAATAAACTATACCTTAATCCAGACAAAAAAAATGATCACCACATACTTAGAAAACATATCAATATAATATCACTCATCCTTATGAACCACTTTAGGTAGGCTATGATCATCCATATAATATATATCCCATATATACAAAAAATTGTACATAACCTAGCTAATACTAGACTATTTTCAGACCAAAGGAATTGACATCAATGACAAGCAGTAGGCATATTGCAACAAATACTTCTTCAATGCTTTGGAATTGATATGAGCCAATCAGATATATGAAAAATAATCATCACCATCCATCTCCATACATTAATGTGAACACATAAGAAGACTCCTAAAACAACACCACTCAGGTTCACAACTAATCTCATACTTTCAAACCTTACTTGACATCAATGATAACACACTCATATTTTAACACTCCTAGTCATTATAAAGTGACTTAAGAATTTCACCACCTTTAGACAATATAAAACTTCACCCATTACTAAAAACCAAATAGGCTAAGGTTTAGTTAAAATTTAAAGTATTTCAATTGGCATGAAAGAGCTTCACACATGTTAAAGTTGAAATAATTTATGGTGTACAACTTTAATGTATGTCTAAAAGTTCTTTAATGCCCTACATACAAATTTATAATCTTTGCATGTTTGATGATGTCTAACAATTTTAATTTTTTTACCATGTGTAGTGCATAAGGAATCCAATTAAATTTTTGATATTTATGCTTTGTCCTCTCCTTCCATGACACCACTTGTAACTCGCTTAATTTATTCAAAATTATGCAATTGATGACTACAAAACTACTATTATAATTTATGAACTTGTAATCCTTAATGTCTTATCTTTCTTAATGTGTTTGGTTATCGATTTATGATCTAAAATTTAATTAAAATTAAGTTACTAGTAATGGTCATTGTCAAGAGATCCACAAGAACACAACCTATACATATATACCAACATAGTTATAGGCACATAAAAAAAGACAACAGACATGTCAAAATAATTTTTTTCTTTATTTTATTAATTTGGGGTCTATTGTATTGTAGAATGACATATTAAGACCTATTCTACACTAATCACACAACTTGGCCTAACTACTAGTTAACTTTCAAGTGGTCTTTCTATTTTCCCCTCCTAGTTTACCTTTTCATGAGCTTCTAGAAGTGTTGACTCTATTCTCTCTACATAATTATTAAACTTGTGCCAAAAGGATTGCCTCTCCAAAATAATCCCCCTTTTTATGGCTCCTTCCACATTTAATAACCATGACAAACTCTAGATTCCCACCTCTTTTCATTTATGTATGGGATTTTATTCTCAAGTTCCTCATCCTTCCACAACCTATTATTATTTTCTTATTTGAGATGGCTACCAATTTTATTATCATTTCCATCCTTCATGAAGGTGATTTGATCATGAAAGTTTATTGACTTAGTTGGCTACCTCATGGCTCCATGTCTCCTATATTTTATGTTTGTTGCTTTATACTCTCTTGTTGTCTAAATGTGTATCCGTTCTTCCACCTAAAAGTTATTATTTACACTAAACTCACCCATTGTGTATTTTTCATCTTTATTTTCATATATTCTTTTCTTAATGTTCTAGGCATGCACATACATGCATAAAATCCGATCATGTTCCTTTCTTGTCCTTGGAATATTTCATCCATAACCTTTATTCTAGTATATGTGCATCCTTTTTCTTAAGTGTTTTGTTTCTCTTATGCATTATTTTTTTGTGCCTTGCCTGCAAGGTGCCAGAAACACTAATCCTAGCATTTTGACTGTAATAGCCATTGCATTGGCTCAAGATGCCCCCACAACAACACAATAAGTATCATCATGAGTATACCATTAGACATGGTATGCCTTCATCACATTCCAACATGAAGACAAGAAACACGCTCAAAGGTAACCTATCATCATGCATATCACTAAGAAAAAGAATAGGAAAAGAAGTGGCTACATGAAACTCACTCTCATGAATTTAAATTAAGATAAAAATGATTAATCTAAAAATCAAATATCAATATTAAAAAATATATCTAAATAAAAACAATGATAAAATCATTTTCATATAAAAATTACCATCCCTCTCATTAATTATCACATTATAAACCAAAAAAAAATCAAGATGTTTACATTTTTTCCCCATTACAAACACCATGGGAAAGTTAATGTATATCCTCATAATTAATTAAGGATGCCTATCAAGATATACTCCTTTTTAGGACACAGCATGACTTAGTTATTCTCGTCTCTTGAACTATCCCTCCCTTGTGAAGAGAGATTCGATGCGGGAGCATAAATAAATCTTATTATATTACAAAATACTGCCATTAGCCATAGAAAAAGGAAAAGATAAACAACAAATTGTTCTATTTGCAAAACTAATTATATTTCAATTATTTAGAACAGCAGCCTGGAATCAAATATAAAGCTAGTCTTCTTTGAATATACGAATTGTTAACCTATCAATGGTGAAAGTGCAAAAGACTATCACTGCCTTTTTTCTCAGCTAGTTGTAGAAAGAATCTGGTGTGCCTTCCTTTACAGCTTGAGCATACAACAAGGACAGAATGAATTCCGATCATATTTTCTTTTTGACAGTACTAATTTTCATATTCCAAAACAACAGTGAAAGTGCAACTGCTGTAGCTGTTTTTTCGTCAAATCAATTTTAGAAAGATGATCTTGTGCCTTCTCTCACAGCTTGGACATACCAAAAGAAAAGAATGTGTTGCCACCTTTTTCTTTTTGACTGTACTCATTCTCATATTCCAAATCAATACTCATTATAAAATTCTCTCAATCACGGGAACAAACTCATCTGTTCATAGTCCGAACACTGTGTTTAATGTCATATCCTGCACAATCATTTCTTAAAGTAAATTTTTAGAACCAGCAACTATTAGACGGAAATGTTATGTTGATTGCGAGGTAGAATCTAATGGCCATACAAAAGAGTTTCCTTTAAAAGGTTTGTCAACCCTACAGTTCTTAGCTAATCTCTATTTATATTTGTTAATTCTTTCTTTTTAAAAGAAAGATAATGGAAGGTGCCGTAGTCGTTCATTTTAATGTTTGTGATTTAAAAGCTTGAAGTTATTGGGTATTTATGATGAACATATGATAATACGTTATATGGGTTCGAGCTTTGGGTATTTTTGAAGAATGTATGATGATTTGTTATGCACAAAAAGAAAAAAACTGATCATTTGGAAGTGGCATCTCATACATATTCTCTACTACCTGAATTAATGCTTACTTTGACCACCATCTTTTTAAAATAAAAGTTCTTATTCCTATTCCCATCACATAACTTTTTTTACCACTTTCATCATTTCCCATCATGCATTGCTCTTGGTTAGCTATTGTCTACATCATGTGATATGCTTGTAGCATACATTCTATGTTTTTTTAAATAATGTCAAGCTACCATTTATCCTTTCATTTTGCAAACAATGATGCTTTGGAATCTATTTTGCTCCACTATTGTTCAATCCATTAATGATTTCATTCCTATGATCCCACAATATTTCATAGGGTGATATAATCAACAAATCATTTTAAATGTGATATCCTCATTATTTGGAGTTTACGTCTAAAAACTTATGTTTCTATTCATGAAACAATGCAAATCTTTTGAAAGGTCTACTTAATTGTTCTAAGATCGGGATTATCTTTTTCTTACAGGGTACATTCTACAACCCCCTTCCCACTCCCTTAAAAATTCAAGAAATTATCTTTATTTGTACTTTTTTTAATTAATTTTTAAAAATCTCATTTATATTCACAAAACTATGTATTTATTGATGACATTTTTCTTACCAACTCTAGTCAACACAACATATAAAAACATCAACATTTTAATTAACTTTCAAAAATTATAATAAATAAATTCTCATAAAAGTTTTTTTATTCATGCACTAGATGTTGGAATGACCTATGTGAAAAAAAAAATTCAAAAATAATGATTAAAATTCTTCTTACATTTATTATATATAAAAACTATATTTAACTAATTTTTAAAAAAATTATAAAATTAAACTATATTAAGTATTTAACATTAAATAAATTTACATTATTTTAATGTTAAAAAATAAATCAAATAGAAAAACTATATTTATATTAATGGTTTCTTTTGAAAAAGGTGACTAAAATCAACCTATAATAAACATTTATAGAAAAAAAAAGAAACATCAAGATCAATGTACCAAACACATCTATAATCTCAGGATACAACTAAACTGACTCCAAAACAGCATGAAAAGTCAATAACACAAAATTTGTTAAAAATTACAGATTATGAGTGCACCTTTAATTTTTCAAAAAAATTCAAAAAAATCAATAACACAAACTTTATAACCATTTTTTAAAACCAGTTTAACCATTTTAGTTTACATTCAATCCTCCTTCTGCACCTCCTGCTCCTGCTGAAGCTCCCATAGCTCCCGCTGAAAACGCAGAAGTTCCTTCATTTTCACAGTAGAATCAGACTGTTCTCCACATCCCATACGACCCAGCAAAACCCACACTTGACTTAGAAATTCCCCTCACCAAGCCACGCACTCTGCATGAAACGCTGCCTTATTGTACACCGCCATGGATATCATCAATCCAGCCCAGTACATCCCCAATAACTCCCACCTTTCATCTTCTCCTTTTCCTAGCAGCTTGCGGGCTAGTTCTGCCCCAGAGCCAAGTACACTTTTTGTTTCTCTACTCTAACAGCTCTGTAGGATCTTTGCCATAATATCCCTCCCCCATAAGTTGGTCCACAAGCTGCATGTATGTAATGCTTTCCATATCCAGGTGGACAGGCAAAAGACGGGGGCGTGACACAAGCAGATATATACAATACCTGGACAGTATTATACTCCACCGCACATTCTCATTCATATTCTGGATCATTTCAGACGGTTTTGTCTGCCTATCGCATATTGCGGTAGCTATATGCCATACCAGAATGACCTCCTCCAGACTGTCATGTGCCGACATGACCTCCATGATTTCAGATTCCCCTTTAAGTAAATCCTCCTCAAAGTTGAAAATTTGCTCTCTGTATGTCTCTATATCAATCTTCGGAGAACATATCTGTTTGAGGAATTTGAAAATGAAGTCTTTGAGCTCCTCTGGGACAGACACTTTGTGAATGTGCCAGCTTGCAATATAAATGTCTGCCTTTGGTAAGATTCTACCCATCTTCCACACGACACGAGACCTATTAACGCAAGTCCCAATGAGGCAGTGCTGGTGAATTCCGTTGCTCCAGTATCTATCTCCTCCGACCAGTTTCTGAACCTTGCTTCCTTCAGCTGAAGATTCTCCAGACTTCTTTTCGATCATTCTCTGCAATTGCTTCTCTCCCATAACGATATAAGCACGATCTTGCAGTAAAACATTTTTTCCCTTTATATAACTAGAAATTGGCAGACATGACATAAGTATTTGAGAATAGCTAGCGAACCACAAAGCAAGCGTTCTCTCTCCATACTTGGTGGCTCCTGCAACCAAAAGAAAAATAGCAGAAACCAATGCATAACCTTCTAGTGCTGATGAATTAATAACATGGACTGCCACTGAAACTTGATAAAGCATGTTGAATCCATGTCCCAACCATAGCTCATTATCTGCCGAGGAATAGGCATTTATGGCATCTGGGCCCCCCAAATGCAGCAGTAACATTGGATCCCATATGCCATGTATCCCACTCCGACTGCTATGCATGATAATTCCTAGTGCAGTTATAGCCCAGTATCCGCACCAATGTAAGCTCCCCACACCACAAAACGAAAAATTCCTCTTGAACTATGATACGAAAAATTGTAAATTTTTGAAATCAGTTTAATGCCGCCCACCAAGAACAACCAATACAAGCTGCAATGTCATGCTAATGAGGAGTAGAATCCCTACCAACCATTCCGTTGAAATCACCTCCGGATGACCTTGAATGACAGTACTCGACAGTAAATGACATGCTGCGTCCATGGTCCTTAAAACAAGAACACACAAGATGGCTCAGAGGAAAAAACCAATCAAGCACACTCCCATCCTTGTAACAGCTCGCACCTTTATTGATGCCATTTTGATTTTAATAAAAACTGGAATCTCATAAACGTCAAAGCAAGGTTAAGGATAATTATATTCTGACAATCTGCTTTAAAACGGGCAGCATTGAGTACATTCCAACCATTGGAACAGAAACAACCGCAGAAGAGGAACCAAGATAGTTCTCGGTCCATTTAGCTAAGCGAGGTATAACTTTGATGATTACTTTATGTGGAGATTGTTTAACCTAGATTTTTATTTGTTTATCTTTAGACAAAAGAAGGAACAATTCCAGACTCATTATAGAATATTAAACAAAGAAGTTGGAATGCTTTGCCATGAAGATAAGTAGGTCTTTTGTCACCTACAATAAAAAAGCGTCTTACTTGGAATCCACTAGGCCATCGTAGGTACATCTTTATAAATGATTCCCTTTCTTTAACATTTTCCAACATTTCAATAAAACTAAGATGAATATTTCATCATAAATTGTGGTAATGTACAATTTCTTATTATGAAAGGATAGTAATATCTTCAAAAGACATAACATCGTAAAAATAACCTCTTTAAATTATTTCATATGCATGATCTGATCTAGTTTTGAAATCTTTAAATATTTTTTAATTACTTTGAAGAAAGTTTGTCTTTGTTTTTACTTTTTAAATGAAGTAGACTTATATAATGAAGTAAAAATAAATATGTATGGTTATTAATCTTTTAAATAATTTGGTGAAATAGAATTACCTTTTAAAATTAAATCAATGAAGTTGTAAAATAAAATATAAAAAAATAAATTATTTGAAAAATAAAATAATCATAGTAATCTTGGTCCTAAAATAAAATTAATTATTTACATCACATATTTAATGTTAATAAACATGAATAGAAATAAAGTTAAGTAGTAAATTCTATAAAAGCAACTATAATAGGGGTTAATGACCATCACAGTTACTCAAACCTCCATTTAATAATTTGTTCCCTCCATCTATTGGCTCCTAACTAGTGACTATGGTGTTTTCTCCCTCCTTGTGGTCATTATGTCACTAAGAATCTTGCATATTTGGTAAAATTTGAGTACTCCTTGGTTGTAAGATGAGAAGAACTAGGTGGGGGAACTTTCCCTAATAGATGAGAGGGCATCCATGCCTTTGAAAGGATACAAGACAGTCATATAAATTGAAACCACCCACCCTCATAGCCAATAATTGGAGACTAGCCAAATGTTTTTTTGTCAATTGCAAAGAAAAACCTCCCTACTAGTTATAAGAGAAAGAATAAAAGGACTCATTGTGTCCATATCATTCCCCCAAACAATTAGATCTATTATGAGAAAGTGAGGACAATGGGAACCCAACAGTAGTATGAGGTTTGTTCCCCTAACAGTTGAAAAAACCCTAAAGATGTTGGAGTTTAATGGCTACTTTATTTCCCTAAACTTGTATTTACATGTGTACATTATAAACTGTTGGCAGTGGACTACCGTCCCTCACGGGGATTCGTGGCATGGTTTAACAGCCTCCTGTGGATTCTATAAGTCTAGTGGTCGTATCGGGCATTGATAGGTCGATCTTTTGGTGCAACAGAAACCCTAGCTTGTAACAAGTGGTATCAGAGCTTGGTCATAGGTTCGAATCATGCAGGCCACGATGAGTGATGTTGGAAGGTCGATTGTTGGCAGTGGGCCAGCGTCCCTCGCGGGGATTTGTGACACGGTTTAACAGCCTCATGTGGATTCTATAAGTCTAGTGGCTGTATCGGGCATTGACAAGTCAATCTTTTGGTGCAATAGCAACCCTAGCTTATAACATAAACTACCAATAATTTGGAGTGCATATCGAAATTGAAATCCATGAAAAAGAATTTTGAATCTAAAATAATGTTATAACTAGGAAAACAAGTCAAAAAAAAATTGCCTCATTGTCATATAGAACATTGTAACAAATAAAAGATTTATGCCTCGATGACTAAAATAAAAAATTAATACGTTTATAGGTCTTATATGCATGAGACAAAAATTGATTGAAAGAGATATAAAAATCTTTGAAATTTCTCAAAGAATGTGAATATTAGAGTAGAAAGATCAAGTTGATTAAATGATCATCAATAGGAAGGCCCTAATAAAACTTTTAAGGTGTTTTTTTCTGTCTTGGTTCTGATCCAATTTGTTGGTCAAGCAAGGAGAAATTTGTAATCTCTTTCATTGATAGAGGTTGAGTATCGAGGCAATTAATGCCTCCACAAAGGTTTTTTGGTTTTAGGCTATTTTCACTGAGTTTGGCATTCCATTCACAAAGCCTACAACCATCTTTTGTGATAATAAAAGTGTCATACAAATCTCAAGTAATCCAAATCATCAAGAAAGGATGAAACATATTGAGATCCATCTGCACTACATATAGGAGTTGATTTAGGAAGGCATCATTAATCTTAATTATTGTTCTACATCTAGGCATACTATAGAAATCTTCACAAAAACCATTAACATAAAGAAATTTCCTTCATTTGTGAGCTTTTCTAGGGGTGCGATAGGTCTCTATTTCAAGAGGAGATTCTTAGTCCTTCATTTTCTCTCTGTCTAATTTAGGGGTTGATTTTCTCTCTAGGTTGAGGCATTATTCCTCTTAGGGTGGGGCTTCTTCTTTTGAGATGGACATCTATGTATATTAGTACCTAACATGGCTTAATGTTTCAAGACCCATCTATTTACCCACCAAAGCTACTTTTAAGGGGTGCATTCAAGTAGGTTTTTTTAATTTTCCCTATATTAGGGGTTATTTGTTTTTTCCTACAAATATTACTTAAGATTTCTTAGGTTTAATAAGAGTGGTTAATATGAATACATGTGGTGAAATAAATTAGCTACATGTGTCATTCTCTCTCACACAAGGGTACTTGAGTTACATAATTTCTTTTGGTTTGTTGTGTCACCTCTTAAAACCACTATTTTGTCAATACTTGGGTAGGTTATGGGGTGATTGGGTTTCTCACCCTCTTTTATCTTTATGTGCAATCTTGCATAACTTCTTTTCTATCTTCACTTGGGGAGGTTATGCCACATGTTCTGGCATTTATTAAGTAGGTAAATCATCCAACATTTTATGGGTAGTAAGAGTTAATGCACCTCTTGGTTGTATATTCCCTTATTTTTTTATATAATCAACACTCGCTTCTCACCTTCACTAGCTCGGTGATAGCTCAATGAGAATATCAAGAGTATTTTCAAATTTATCTTTCTTTGTCTCTATTTTCTCTATTTTTAAATTCTACCTCCAATCTAATATTTTGATCTTCAATCATATGTCAATTGAAATTTCATGTGATCGGTGGTCATAACATTAGATCCTATCTCAATTATTGCTTCTCATAGAATGTAAATGATGCTAGTATAATGGATTTGGTGGTTGTAAAATTTTCCAACTAGAGCCCATAAATGCACAAAATATGAGAATTGTTCTAGATTGGAATTCACTATTAAATTCAACTAATTTTTATAGTGAAGACATGCATCCAATTATTGTTAATACATCGAATATGCACCAAAATGGTCTTATGAGTCAACATTGATGTGTTACGAAAAAAATGCATATTTTTACCTTAGGATTAACTTGTGACAAACAATATTAGTAAAAATAAATATTAGTTTACAAGATAGCATAGCTCTATCAAGTCATTTGAGAAGTCTTTTAGCACAAAATCTCAATCTTCTAACATATGCTATGCACAATTAGAATGATAATGGTCAACATTATGATAAAAAGGCCCTTATTTATTTGGATATAGTATTATCAATCTCTCTTGCCAATAATCCAATGCATAGGAAGGCTATCACATTTATTAGAGGATAGCTTAACCATATTAAAATCTTAACATGGTCTACAAAGTAATAAGAAGAACCTTAATAATTCAATTGAAGACATGAAATATTTCAATAGATTCATTGGAAGCATAAATATTGATAACCTCAAAAAGAGTAGATATTAACATCAAATAGGGCCCATAAAGCATGGAAAGTGGCATCATAGCCTTAATCAACTAAATGTCACCATCACATAACGTAAATGAGAATGGTAACTTCCTCTTGGCCTATCTTATGGTAGATATGAAAAATAACTTACTTCCTATATGACACATCAAATAATAGAAATCATCAAACCTAAAAATTTTAATCTATACAAATAAAAAATATTAAGGTTCAAAAATCTCTGCCAAGTAACTTGCACAGTATATTTTATTCTAAGGTGTATAATACCTTAAACATTTATTAAAATTGAGAGTCAAGCTGCATATAGTCACTAGATGAATATCTTCAAGTTATTCATATTTGTTCTTTAGGAATTTTCCTCTTTGATTCTATTAACCAATTGAAATCATGATTACTAGATAGGGGAACTCTTAGTCCATTAGATTAATGTTTATCTAGTATGAACTCATGATCATCCATATAATGACCTAAACTATCGTATTATTTTTTTTAAAATAAAAATTGGGGAAATTTTAGTTTAGTATCCACTTGAGAAGAAATAAAATGTGTAGGAAAGTGTGTTCAATTAAACTAAGGATTTCTTTCCTCCTCGAAAGACTCACTAATGATTTGTGTGGTCACAATATCTTTCACCTAAATGTTGCACTTTAATACTTACAACCCAAATGTTTATTGCCAAGCTATAATAAGGCTCAATCCCTTCACATTAGTAATTTAATTATTTTTCTAATACCCTCTATGGTAAATCCATCTTAATTATTATGAGATATGGAATCCCCATTAAGCTTTGCCATCTACTTGCGATTTTGTGTAACTAAAACAAAATCCATGATTTTATTTAGAGGATTGGCACCTATAACAAGATTTGGAAAAATTAGTATCCAGAATTCTCTAGGAGAAGAATTATTCTCCTATTTTGATTTCAATAGAACCCTTCACTTAGAGACATCAACTTAAACATAAGATCTTTTCTATAGGTAAGAAAAATAAATTATTAGGTATTAAAAATAAATTACATGTTTTGGGTTGCAATGTGTAAATTAACAATAGTCCATGGAGGCAATGTAAGGTCAACGAACAAGCCAAATAAATATTTGATGCAGTCAAGGTAGGGAGATCCAATGAAGAACATCCCATCCTTGCAGCTTGACACCAACACCATGCAAGATATACCGGTAACTGGTAACACAACACCAGATAAAGCAAAAAGAACGACCAATAACAGCACAAAATACATAACCGGTAAACAGTATGTACAAATCTTATAACAATTTGAAGAATTATATATGCCACATGCTGGATCGCAATCCAGGATACAAACAATGCTTACAACACAAATATAAGATCCGCAAATCATCTACACATCAATTCGGCCTCTGGTAACAGTCTGTCGATTCAACCCTAATCTGAACCTCAGCCCTTTCGGCTTCAGTACTACCGAACCAGAATATCGCTGGTTCTACATCTTCGCTCGATCTCCAACTTCTATCTTCTATCTTCTATCTTCTATCTTCTCAAATGATTCACAAAACTTCTATTTATACCGTCCACAAATAATAATAACATGATCAAATCGACCCAAAGACCAACTAGTTCACAATGAAATGTGCTAACAATAACATGTTGCCTCAAATCACTAAGAACATCACAAAAAGCATAAAATGATGTGCAGACCTCCAGAAATACTAGCCAAGGCCCAAAACAACATCTTCAACAATCCACAAGTCACGTAAATCAACCATAACCCAATTCAACTTTGCTCAACACACTGCAAGACTAACCAGTAAGAACACATCAATCGGGGCAATACTGGAATCGATATCTCACCGGAATTAGATCCAAATGCCATGAATCGCAAACACAATAAAGACAACTAACTCAAGGAGTTAAATCCAAATCCACAATGCTAAACTCTCAAACATGAAGAAATACCATGATCTCCAAGCCATTCCACTACTAACTGCTCAAACTGGTAAGAACTACACTGGTGCTCCTGCATCAGACTCTCGAGGTTAATTGAAAAGTGAGCCCCATAACTTGATCGGGTTTGGCGATCTGCGAGTAGCTACTTACAACTACCTCAGGGGTTTGACGATCTAACTTCAAGTTTTGGTTGCCTCTCCTTGGTGATCTACCAGTCCAACCTACAACATGCCTTAATCGGTGATCTATTCAAGTCTCCACCCACTAACTGCCTCAAGCTCAAGCTCTAGGTTCGGCGATATACTTGCAAACCTTTCTCTGCCTCACGTTCGGCGATCTGAACAAGTCCACAATTTGTCTCAACTTCCTTTCCAACCAACTGGTACACAACCGGGTCCTCCTCCAACAACAGGCTCACAAACCAGCTTTGATACCATTTGACGAAATCAAGATAGGGAGATCCAATGAAGGACATCCCATGCTTGCAGCCTAACACCAACACCATGCAAGATATACCGATAACCCGTAACACAACACCAGATAAATCAGAAAGAACAACCAGTAACAACACAAAATACATAACCGGTAAACAATATGAATAAATCTTATAATAATTTGAAGAATTGTAAACATATGCCACATGTTGGATCGCAGTCCAAGATACAAACAATGCTTACAAAACAAATATAATATCCGCAGATCATCTACACATCAATTCGGCCTCTGGTAACAGTCTGTCGGTTCAACCCTAATCCAAACCTCACCCCTTCCGGCTTCAGTCCTACCGGACCAAAATCTCGTTGATTCTACATCTTCGCTTGATCTCCAACTCTATCTTCTATCTTCTATCTTATTTCTTCTCAAATGATTCACAAAACTTCTATTTACACCATCCACAAATAATAACTTGATCAAGTCATCGCAAATACCAACCTGTTCATAATGAAACATGCTAACGGTAACATGTCGGCTCAAATCACTAAGAACATCACAAAAAGCATAAAATGATGCATGGACCTTCGGAAATGTCGGCCAAGGCCCAAAACAACATCTCCAATGATCCGCAAGTCACGGAAATAAATCGCAACTCGATTCAACTTTGCTCAACACACTACAAGACTAACCAGTAAGAACATATCAACTGGGCCAATACCGGAATCGATATCTCATCGTAATCAGATCCAAATGCCATTAATCTCGAAAACGATAAAGACAACTCAAGGAGTTAAATCCAAATCCACAACGCTAAACTCTAAAACATGAAGAAATACCATGATCTCCAAGCCATTCCACTGCTAACTGCTCAAACTGGTAAGAACTACATCGGTGCTCCTGCATTAGACTCTCGGGGTTAATTGAAAAGTGAGCCCCATCACTTGATCGGTTCGACGATCTGACTTCAGGTTTCGATTGCCTCTCCTCGGCAATCTACCAGTCCAACCTGCAGCCTGCCTCAATCGGCGATTTGTTCAAGTCTCCACCCACTAACTGCCTCAAGCTCAATCTCTAGGTTCGGTGGTATACCTGCAAACCTTACTCTGCCTCACGTTCGGTGATCTAAACAAGTCCATAAGTTGCCTCAACTTCCTTTCCAACCAACCAGTACATAGCCAGGTCCTCCTCCAACAACAGGTTCACAAACCAGCTCTGATACCATTTGATGCAGTCAAGGTAGGGAGATCCAATGAAGGACATCCCATCCTTGTATCCTAACATGAACACCATGTAATATATACCAGTAACCGGTAACACAAGACTGGATAAAGAAAAAAGAATAATCTGTAACAACATAAAATACATAACTGGTAAACAGTATGAACAAATCTTATAACAATTTGAAGAATTATAAACATATGCCACATGTTAGATCGCAATCCAGGATACAAACAATGCTTACAACACAAATATAAGACCCATAGATCATCTACACATCAATTCATCCTCCGGTAACAGTCTGTCGGTTCAACCCTAATCCAGACCTCAGCCCTTCCGGCTTCAGTCCTACCGGACTAGAATCTCGTCGGTTCTACATCTTCACTTGATCTCCAACTTCTATCTTCTATCTTCTATCTTCTCAAATGATTCACAAAACTGCTATTTATACCATCTTCAAATAATAATAACTTGACCAGGTCAGCCCAAAGACCAACTGGTTTATAATGAAACATGCTAGTGGTAACAGGTCAGCTCAAATCACTAAGAACATCACAAAAAACATAAAATGATGTGCAGAGCTCTGGAAATGTCAGCCAAGGCCCAAAATAACATCTCCAACGATCCACAAGTCACAGAAATCAATCGCAATGCAATTCATCTTCGCTCAACACACTGCAAGACTAACCGGTAAGAACATATCAACCAGGCCAATACCAGAATCAATATCTCACCAGAATCAGATCCAAATGTCATGAATCACAAACATGATAAAGACAACAAACTCGAGGAGGTAAATCCAAATCCACAATGCTAAACTCTCAAACATGAAGAAATACCACGATCTCTAAGTCATTCCACTGCTAATTGCTCAAACCAGTAAGAACTACACCAGTGCTCCTGCATCAAACTCTCGGGGTTAATTGAAAAGTGAGCCCCATCACTTAATCCAGTTTGGCGATCTATCAGTAGGTACTTGCAACTTCCTTAGGGGTTCGGTGACCTGACTTCAAGTGTCGGTTGCGTCTCCTCAACGATCAACTAGTCCAACCTGTAGCCTACCTCAATTGGCGATCTGTTCAAGTCTCCGCCCACTAACTGTCTCAAGCTCAAGCTCTAGATTTGGTGATACACCTGCAAACCTTGCTCTACCTCACGTTTGGTGATCTGAACAAGTCCACAAGTTGCCCCAACTTCCTTTCCAACCAACCGGTACACAAACAAGTCTTCCTCCAACAACAGGCTCACAAACTAGCTCTGATACCATTTGATGCAGTCAAGGCAAGGAGATCCAATGAAGGACATCCCATCCTTGCAGCCTAACACCAACACCATGCAAGATATGCAAGATACCGGTAACCGGTAAAACAACACCAGATAAAGCAAATAGGACAATCGGTAACAACACAAAATACATAACCGGCAAATAGTATGAACAAATCTTATAACAATTTGAAGAATTGTAAACATATGCCACATGTTGGATCACAGTCCAAGATACAAACAATACTTACAACACATATATAAGATCCGCAGATCATCTACACATCAATTCGGCCTCCGGTAATAGTCTACCAGTTCAACCCTAATCTGGACCTCAGCCCTTCTAGCTTCAGTCCTACCAGAGCAGAATCTTGTCGGTTCTACATCTTCGTTCGATCTCCAACTTCTATCTTCTATAGATTTTGTCTTCTCAAATGATTCACAAAACTCCTATTTATACCATCCGCAAATAATAATAACTTTGATCAAGTCGGCCCAAAGACCAACCGATTCATAATGAAACGTGCTAACAATAACATGTCGGCTCAAATCACTAAGAACATCACAAAAAGTATAAAACAATGCGCAAACCTCCGAAAATACTGGCCAAGGCCCAAAACAACATCTCCAACGATCCATAAGTCACGGAAATCAATCGCAACCTGATTCAACTTCACTCAACACACTACAAGACTAACCGGTAAGAACATATCAACCGGGCCAATACCAGAATCAATATCTCACCAAGATCAGATCCAAATGCCATGAATCTCGAACATGATAAAGACAATGAACTCAAGGAGTTAAATCAAAATCCACAATGCTAAACTGTCAAACATGAATAAATGTCGTGATCTCCAAGCAATTCCACTGCTAACTACTCAAACCGGTAAGAACTACATCGATGCTCCTGCATCAATATTCAAATGGTAAGCTCCTCAAAGATGAAAGTTTTTGAATCCATGTGGATATGACCAAAAAAGGATTGCAAATATATCAAGGCCCATGTTCAAAAATGGCCTTAGCAAGATTAACATATAGGAAATGAAAATGCAAGAAACCCTTTGTAAGGTGTTGTACAGTTTACATCCAGAATCCAATTAGGGGCCCACATAGAATCGACCCAATCTTTACCATGCTTTAAGTAAGGATTGTACCCACAAAATACTTGACAAAAGTAAATTTTTGAATCCATTTACATGTATTATTGAAATCCTTAAAAGACAAAAACATCAAATATAGATGAATTACCACATGGGCTACTTTCAAAATTAACTTGCTATGGTATTTTACTCAAGTGCCATTCTTTTTTGTATCCAACCCATTTTATTGAGCAATAGAGGCTTCATTGCAAACACTGCTATTTATTTATATTAAGAGAAACACACTCAAATGCAAAAAGAGCATAAAGCAACCTACACTAAGTGCAAAAGACACCTACTCTAAGTACAATGTCAACAAGGGTAACAAAGACAAAAGAATAATGCAAAAAAAAGAAAACGTATGCCAAGCCAAAATCCTAATAAATGTGTCCTAATACAAATCTAGAAATACCATTAATATTTATCCTTATTTTTATACATGTTATTGAATTAGCCAAAATCAATCCTCAAGAAAAATTCATTTCTACTAGAATAAAATATTAAAATATATAATCAATCATATTATAATTATTAAAAAATAACTTTTATTAGCTTGGACAAGTAGTAAAGTTGGCTTGGATCATGGGTTTGCTCCCCATTGCTCTTGGTTTCAACTCTAAGGTTTGGAATCAATTGATGGACTTGACTTATACGGGGATGCCTTTGATTAAAAAAGAAAAAAATCAAGTTTTATTGATTAATTCGTTTAGTTATACTATTTTATATGTTTCCTAATAAAATAATAATTTGTTAAAAAATATATATTATTTTATATGAAGTGGTAATAGGTTGTAACATACTCTTAATACCCCTGGAAGAAAAGTTATGTTTTCTTCTTTAATACCCCTGAAGATAGAATGAATAGATTAGCTCGGATCCTTGGTTGTCAATTGGGCAAGTCCCTTGCTATATACCTTGGCCTGCCCTTGGGTTTGAAACCTTTGGAGTTTTTTTGGAATTCTCTCGTTGATAGATTAAGCAGAAAACTGGCAGGATGGAAAGGAACCCTTCTTAGTCAAGCAGGGAAAATCCAACTTTTAAAATCTTCCATCTAGAGCCTTCCAGTTTATGCCTTAAGCCTTTTTAAAATCCCTAGTAAATTTGGTGATGCCATTGAGAAAATCCAAAAAGCTTTCCTGTGGTCAAGAGTGGAGGAGGAGAAGAAAATGGCCTTCATTGCCTGGGAAAATGTTTGTAAACCTAAAAGGACGGGAGGATTGGGACTCAGGAATATCAGAACTTTAAACAAAACTCTCTTGGCCAAACAAATTTGCAGGACTTATCAAGGAAGAGGGGAATGTAATGAAATTTGGAAGGATAAATACCTAAGGAATTCTCCCACCATAGAGGAGTTCCTGGCTTCAAATCAGATTCCAAGGGGTTCGTTCATTTGGAATAGTGTTACCCAGGCTAAAGATATTGCTCTTCTCGGTAGCGTCCGGACCATTGGTGAACTTTTGGGATGATTCTTGGATTGGAGGGGCCCCTCTTAATAAGATGACCACTCATACACTCATCCAAAATTGCAAAGAGAAGATAGGCACCAAAGTCAAGGACTATTGGAGAGACCATTCTTGGGTGGATCTCACGCACATTGATCCCAAACTCAAGCAAATTAACTTAATGATCAACCATGTGGTCCTAAATTCGAGAAGGAAAGACCAGATGGTGTGGTGTGGGACTTTGTGTGGGACCTACTCGGTCTCTTTTTCTGTCCTTTTACTGGCTCAATCCCAAGTTCCTACTCCATGTTGGGCCAAGGCTTGGCATCATGGGTTGACTCCCAAAATTAATATCTTTCTGTGGATCCTCTTGCAAAACAAAATTCTGACTACTGACAACCTGAGAAAGAGGGTCTTTTGTCTTCCAAATATTTGTTACCTTTGTCTGAATAATGAGGAATCAGCGAACCATATCTTTTTACACTGTCCTTATTCCATTGTTATTTGGGGGATGTTTTTTCAGATGTGGAGAGTGAATTGGGTGTTCCAGGAGGAGATGCATGATTGCTTTGGAAGTTGGCATTTCTCCACCAATAACATTACCATAAGAAATATTTGGAAGTTCTCCTTTGCCCATATCCTCTAGGGAATATGGAAAGAGAGAAACAATAGAATTTTTCAGGAATGAAACTAACACCCCAGAAGTGATTTGGATCAAAATTAAAAGCATTTTTTTTGAGAATGTGATGATCAAGGGAGTGCAGTGTTGTAGCAACAAGGAGGATTTTGTTGTTCTCAAAAGATGGAATATCCCTGCCTCTTTGAGCACTGATATTAACCAAATCAAAAGAAGCCTATGTTGTTGGTCTTTCCCCCCCAATGAGTGGTTCAAGGCCAACTTTGATGGGGCGACTAAAGGAAACCCAGGCCCAACTAGTTGTGGTGGCATCGTTCATAATGGGGATGGATTTTGTACAGGAGCGCTCACCTATCCTTTAGGCATTCAAACCAATCATTTAGCGGAAGCTATGGGGGCACTTCAAGCTATTAAATTAGCCTCCAAGTTAGGGGTTAATTTGCTTTGGTTGGAAGGTGACTCTAAAAACATAATTAACTTCCTTATTGGCAATCATCAACCCTCATGGACCATCAAGAATATCATAGACTCTGCCAGAGATCTGCTAAAGGGGTTTAAGAAATGCCACATCACACATGTCTTCAGAGAGGCTAATCAAAGTGCAGACTGGGCGGCCAACATAGCAGTACGGAGCAACACTATCATTACCTAGAATGGAAAAAGGGATCTTCCGTGTGCGGCACGTGATATAGTTATTTATGAAAGATTACATGGTAAGCAAGGACAGATTTAGTATCATTTCCCGAAGCGAAAAACAATGTTGTGGCAACAGGCATTGGCTCTGTAGGTTACAGAGGAGGAAGTATAGTCATCATTGTAGTGTAATCTCGCATGCTTTATGGGCAATTTTAACCCTCCCCAACAACTACATTAGAAATTTCTGCAGTAATCGAAGTGGCTCTCACAGAGACTCTAGCAAGAAGAAAGTTATCAGTTTGAAGCTTCAGATTGAAATTAACAGAACCATGGGAGGTAAAAGGAAGAGAACGAAGGTGACTACCATTGAGAAATGCAAGAGTTGTCCGCAGGTCTGGAGCATCCTCCATGCTACCAAGATGATGAAATTTATGGAGAAAATGCAGGAGAAATGACCTGGAATCACCAAGGTTTTCAAGAAGGGCTAGAACGAAGGGACTCTCACCATCGAAACCAGGAATATTAAAGTGACTGAGACAATGATAGCAGAGGCCACTAGCATTCCAATGGAGGGCATCAAGTTTTACAGGGACAGAAAAATCTCTGATGTTGCTGTGAAGAAGTTCCCGAAGACTGGGGAGGAAAGGGTTAAGTGGGTGAAGGGTAGCCACACCTACTTTTCGCCTAAGGTAATCAAATTAATTTGGCGAAAGGTTTTACTTGCTATTATGGAGTTTATCACGATTGATGATAGATATACTAGGATTTATAGCTACCACTTTGTTCTGCTAAATCTTTTTAAGCACAAGGATAAGATTTATCTTCCCTGCTATCTTTTTTGCTCCCTTAATGCAGGGATTAAGGATGCCATTTCCAATCCCCACATTAACCCAGCAATGCATGAAGGCTTAATGGTGATTCTGTATAATCACA
Source organism: Cryptomeria japonica (assembly GCF_030272615.1). Classification (NCBI taxonomy): domain Eukaryota; kingdom Viridiplantae; phylum Streptophyta; class Pinopsida; order Cupressales; family Cupressaceae; genus Cryptomeria; species Cryptomeria japonica. Next base: position 831,040,237 of record NC_081409.1, read on the forward strand.
TCAAGAACACGACCATCCAGATGAATATTGCAGAGATTTCTGACTTGGATGAAGATTTTGACGAGTCGGAAGAGGAAGAAGGTGACGGCTATGATACAGAAGCAGAGACTGAAGATGACCCCCAAATGGCCGGAACAAGCAGACGAAAGAAAAAATTGGAACAAGGGAGACAATACAGAGGGTTTGCTAAAAATAAACAGAGAGGGGAGGATGATAGTTGGAATGAGGAGGAGGAAGGGACTGACAATGACACGGACACCGGAAGTGAGGAGGCTCAAACCTAGGTGAGCTTGAAACAAAAGAAGAAGAATTCAAAAGGCAGGGAGGTAGAAAAAAGATCGCCTCTCTGGTCTGATTTGAAGCAGAAGAGCATCATGGAGGAGGACACGGCAACAAAAGATGATCAAAACACTGAGGACAAAGAGGTTAGTCTAGAGGTCAATCTTAATACCATGGATGTCAAGAATCAGGAAGAGCATCAAGTGGACATAGGCCTTTGCATAAATAACAGGATGGAGAACTTCAAACAAGCGCTCAACTGGATTCAAAAGGAAATCGAGGGCATAAAAGTCAAGCAAACCCATGAAGCTGGGAAAATTGAAACCTTACAGGCCCTAGGTTCCAGAAAATTCAACTCCCTCCCAGAATGTCTTAGTGAGCTAACCAAGGCGATTGGCAATGCGGAGGAGATTATAAATGTCAACCGCAATAGTTTTACTTGCCTGAAAAACAAAGCAGATGCTACTGATCATAGACTGGATGGTATTGAGAACACACTTAAAAAAATTGGGGAGCAGAGCCACAGGATCCTGAAGGCTGCCTCGGCGAGTATGAAAACCCTCATCCGCAAGCTGGAGAGCTACCAAGGGGAAAAGGCTGCGGAGGGTATTATTGAGGTCAAAGACGACGCCCCTGAGGATAAGGAAATTGGGCTCGGAAGAAGAACCAAAGCCAGTACTAAAAGGATGCAGAACCAAAGCAAAGAAATAGAGGACATCAAGCGGGTTGCGGAAACTATGGATCAGTTGGAGCTGGAAGCGGCAGAGATGCTTCAAAATTTGACCTAAGCTCGGGCTTATGTCAGTCATTTTTGGGTTTTAGTCTATTCTGATCTTTTGCTTGCTAGCGTTTTGTATGCGAGCTGTCTTTTCTTTAGCTGTTGTGTTTTGTTTAGTTGTGCGTTAATGCTTATCTTTTGATCTTCCTTATGTACTGGTTTCAGAGACCCATCAAAACCTGTTTTCCCTTAATCAAAAACATACTCTTAAAAAATCTTTGAAAGCGATTTACTTGGCATCTTTATAAGTCATTCTAAATGTAATTTTAAAATGTATAGAGAAATCCAAGGTAAGCATGCTAAAAAGTAGGGAGTTAATAATCTTAAACAGTCATCTTTGTGTTACTCATTAGACTTTTTGTGGGGTACACCATGATCTACCACTCACTCGATTTTGCATTCCTTCCACACCGCATAATCTCATAAGGCATTCGACAGTGAATGACTTGCTGTGTCAATACAAACAAAAGAACAGAGAAGATGGCCGAAAGTTAAAAACAAAGCAAAAACATTCTCATCCCTATGGAATCTGACGCACATCAATCACAAAAAACTCCATAGCAAGGTTAAGAATAAAGATATGCTCACAATCTGCTTTAGAGGGCGAAGCAGTGAATAGGTAATTGTTTTTTCGTTTCCAAGCAAGGTATAAACCTTGATTGTCACTTTTGGTGATGATTGTTTGATTTAGATTTTATTTATTCTTTTATAATCTTTATAGAAAGATGAACGATTCCTGAAAAATTCTAAAACGTTGAGAGAGTTTCACTTATTCGTCGAGAATGTGGCTTTGCCATGAAGATAAGCATGTACATTTTGCCCTACAAACCAAAAGCATCCTGTAAATTTGACCGCGAAGGGAATCCATTGATCCATCTTAGCCACAACTTTATAAGTGAAGCCCTTCTTTATCATTCACAGCATTTCAACAAAATGACTCGAGGCAAATAAACGTTTTATAACAGCCTAAATTGGGGTGCCTTCAAATCTCGGTATGGAATGGAGGTGAAATCTTAAAAAAACAATGTGAAATCTTGTCGTGAGAATTGATGACTTCACTCTAGGTGGTTTTACCTCATTACAAAATCACTGTAATTCTTTATATAGCATAAAAACTAGTTTCGAACTGTGTGTATTGGCAGGAATGGCTAAAGAATTACTGCATGCAATATTACCTATTATTCCCCTTTTTTTATAGTAGTTTAGAGTACAAATTTGTATGGTTGAATAATAACAATAGTTTATACAATATTTCATATCATGTCGAATATATTAAATGTTTTACACGGTTTGGAACATTGTTTAAAGATCCATCAAAATTTTCATTTATTTGTTATGTTCTTTTAGAAAAATTTATGGGTGTGGATGATATGAGATAACTATTAATACTCTTTTTCAAATTATTTCTATAGTGATCATTAATTTTTTAGGGATTCCAATGATCCTTTTCAACAAAATTATTTATTTTTATTAGATACATTTTAGTAGGATGCAAGTCTTATCAAATATATCATGTATTTTTATTGAAGCTTATCTTTGGTATTTGGATGATACTATCGTTAACCTAGTTTTTGATGAGTATAGAAATTCCATTGTTTTTAACTACTCTTTTTCCCTTTTTACCCTTGTATTTGTCTGCCTTCTTGTCACTAATTGTTGAAGGAACTCTATTTTTTAATTAAATAAAAGAATATTAGGATTGATAATGATATATAAATCCATTGACATGCTAATTAGTTTATGGTCAAAATGACAAGGAATGGCTAAAGAAAGAATGTGGCCAAGTGTATGTGGCATATAGGAGGCAAATAAAATAGGATTGTTATGCATCGAGCAACCTATCATTTTGTTTCATTCACAGTTTAGAAGATGTTACAGTGGTCGGTGGCCCCAATTTTGTCTTAGTATATCTAGTCTATTTTAATCTTTGTTAAACAATTTTGATATAGTGGCATGTGACCCTAATCGATTATATTTAGCCATTTCTGTTTGCATAAGGACAACTAATATTGTTCTCAAACATATGATAATCTTAGTATATAGTATAATATAAATATGCATATATGTATAAGACTTAAATGTAATGAGATTGTTTATTTTTTCTTGGAAATCTGAAGTATTACTTTGTGGACAAACTTCTCAAATTATGCATGTGAATGAAATAAATTAGAAGCACATCATTGGCAGGCAGCTGAGGAGGCAGGGCCCACTCCAAAGCTACCTAGTGATTGTTTAATTTTGTTGTGTGGCATGTGTTTAATTTATTTTAATTTAGTATAGCACAAGTTTTATGAATATGAATTAATGGCGTGGTTTTGATAGTTATCTACTTCGATTGGATCTATCGAGTTTACTTATTTCTTTTAATGATATGATGTGTGTTATGTTGAAGCATTTATAAGGATTTGAGTTTGTGTTGAATTAATGATTTATTATTTTTTGCATGCAAAGATTGAATATAGATATTCTATAGATTAACTACTGTTTGTATGACTATGACTATTCCTATCATAACTTTAATAGGAAGACAGTGATCAAAGTTTTTACTTTAGAATTTTAATTTTAAGGGTGTGTACTTAGTTGCATCTCATCCCACTTGAATCACTATCTTCATCCCTTAGGCAAACTGCCACTATATCTTTCATAAGTTTATGCTTCCCAGATTGACACTCACTTAGGTATAAACTAGAGGAACCAATACCAAGACTCTCAATACCAGAGCTGAACATAAGGGTATTCCTACTTCCAATTCCAGTCCACATATTTACCCAATCATTTTGGTATCATTTTCAGGGAAAGGTATTAAAGGCGTGAAATTGTAGTGGATTAAGTCAAAACCAGTGCGCTAAGGTGAAAATATGCACAATTGTCAACCTTGCCTAGGTGATAAACTTTGGTTTGCATTTGTATAGATCATATAGGTGCATGAATCACAATAGGGATAGTAAAGGTAGATACATAAAGAAAGATACAACAAGTATTTCTCAACAAGAAAAACCAAAATTAGGAAAAAAGCCATTGATTGAACAAGTAGTAGTCGATCTTGATTTAGAAAATGTTATAGAACCATCCATTGTTTCTCCACCTAGCATATCACAAACAATTCCTGAATTCCCTCAAGAGCCATTAATTACTCTGGAATTTGCTAAGCAATTTGCTGATTCTTTTGAACTACGTAGTGGGAAGCCTATTGAAAACCATTCATAGTTGTTTACACTCTTTGGGCATTTGAAGACAATATGTGTGACAACAATAACAACAACAATAGGGGGATACTTACAAATAATAATGCTATAACTTTTGAGCTCCCTAATGTTGACCATATTGAAGATGCTCCTACAAAAAACATCCCTCACTCTGCTTTGTTGGTATTTAGGGGACTGACTATGGAATATCCTGATGTGTTTTTATTTGAATTTGAAGTTTTGTGTAATAGATATGATTATCAAAATGATGCACATAAACTCAAATTGTTTCTAGCTACCTTGAAGGATGCAACACTCAAGTGGTTTATGTGTCTTGGATCATAGTTAGTCAACACATGGGACAACATGAAGGAAAAGTTTCTTGCAAAGTATTAGGAGTATTGCAAGACCAAAGAGGTATGAGATGAGATCTTCTCTATGACACAACATGAGGAGGAAATAATGGAAGATTATATAGAGTGATTCTTGTTCATTCTTCAACTAGCCTGAGAAAATGATTTAGTGAATGATAACATTAAAATGTTGTTTCTTAGGGGAATTCGGGATGATTGCATGAAAATATTGAATCTTGGGTATGTGCAGGATCATGGTGTGCCAAAACAGGCCCTTAAGTGGCAATGAAATTTCAGAAAATTAGAGTTATGCAACTTGACATGAAAATTTGAATAAGTTGTGAACATTATTTTTAAAATATATAAAAAAATATATATATAGAAAATTGAATGTAGTTTCTAAGCTACTAGTTGTTTTTTGGAAAAAAAAAATTCTATTTGATGAAAATCTCAAATTTCAATGCAGTGGTACCAAAATTTCAGGAAAAAATAAGAAGAAGACGTATGTCTGACCACTCTAATCACAATCAAATCTTAATATTTTTTTATAATATTTATAATATAAGTATTAGACTCATGTCTGGATGTGACACATATTTTTTTTTTAATTTTTTATAAATTAAATAATTATTTATGAATTTTTTATTATAGCTTTTAAGAAATTCAGAAACTCCTACGTCTGACCACCTTAACTTAGTCAAAACCTTATGAAATTTAATTTTATTTTATTTTTCCCTATAGTAGATGAAGCATAGGATGTGAAGCATGTTTCGGTTTCAAAAAATGTTATACGATTTGAAAGTTATGAGTGTTTTTCAATCAGTATATCAATCGGGACTATTGTCAGAATTCAATTAGGGAATAAATAATTATTATTTATTAAAGTCAAAATAAGACAAGCCTTATATTGTTGGAAAGTTGGGAACGTCCTTAAAAAATCCTTTTCGTTTTATCAATTTTGGTTCCAAAAAAAGTCGTCAGCCACCAGTGTAAAGTCTAGAAAATCAAGGAATACTGAAAAACACATTTTTTTAGTTGACTTTCCAAGCTTGTCACTTCCAAGCCAAATACCAAAGCATTCCCAAGCCGAAATTTGAAATTTGAAAATTTGACTACAAAAATCAGATATCGGATTTTATCCGATATCCTATTTTAGTACAAAAATTTGTGGTCCCCAAACAATTTCCCATTGTCGCCATTTATTTGGTAAACTGCGGATTTTATTAGTCATATTTTAGAGAGAGAGAGAGAGAGAGAGAGAGAGAGAGAGAGAGAGAGAGAGAGGGGGGAGAGAGGGAGAGGGAGGAGAGAGAGAGAGAGAGAGGGAGAGGGAGGGAGGGAGGAAGGGAGAGAGAGAGAGAGAAGGAAGAGAGAGAGAGAGAGAGAGAGAGAGAGAAGGAGAGAGAGAGAGAGAGAGAGAAGGAGAGAGAGAGAGAGAGAGAGAGAGAGAGAGAATATGACCCCTAACGAAATAATTTGGTGTCTTAAGGGGTCCTATGGTGTCATTAGGGGTCATATGGTGTCTTGGGACACCATAGGACCCCTTAAGACACAAAAGAATGTTGTTAGGGGTCATATGGTGTCTTAAGGGGTCATATGGTGTCCCATGAACCCTTATGACCTCTTAGGACACCATATGATCCCTAATGACACCATATTGGGTTGCTTTGGGTCATATTGTGTCCTAAGGGATCCTATGGTATCCCAAGACACCATATGACCCCTATGGACAACATAGGACCCCTTAGGATACCAAATCATGTCATTAGGGGTCATATTGTGTCTTATGAGGTCGTAGGACACAATATAACTCCTAACGACATGATTTGGTGTCTTAAGGGGTCCTATGGTGTTGTTTGGGGTCATATGGTGTCCATAGGGGTCATATGGTGTCCCATGAACCCTTATGACCTCTTAGGACACCATATGGCCCCTAATGACACCATATTGGGTCGCTTTGGGTCATATTGAATGGAAAAGGGGTCATATTGTGTCCTAAGGGGTCCTATGGTGTCCCAAGACACCATATGACCCCTACGGACACCGTATGACCGCTAACAACACCATAGGACCCCTTAAGACACCAAATCATGTCGTTAGGGGTCATATTGTGTCTTACGGGGTCATAAGACACAGTGAGACCCCTAACGACATGATTTGGTGTCTTAAGGGGTCCTATGGTGTCGTTAGGGGTCCTATGATAACCATAGGGGTCATATGGTGTCCCATGAACCCTTATGACCTGTGAGGACACCATATGACCCCTAATGACACCATATTGGGTCGCTTTGGGTCATATTGTAGCGAAAAGGGGTCATATTGTGTCATAAGCGGTTCTATGGTGTCCCAAGACACCATATGAACCCTATGGACATTGTATGACCCCTAACAACACCATAGGACCCCTTAAGACAATAAATCATGTCGTTAGGGGTCATATTATATCTTATAGGGTCGTAGGACACAATATGACTACTAACAACATGATTTGGTGTCTTAAGGGGTCCTATGGTGTCGTTACGGATCGTATGGTGTCCATAGGGGTCATATGGTGTCCCATGAACCCTTATGACCTCTTAGGACACCATATGACCCCTAATGACACCATATTGGGATGCTTTGGGTCACATTGAAGGGAAAAGGGATCATATTGTGTCATAAGGGGTTCTATGGTGTCCCAAGACACCATATGACCCTTATGGACACCGTATGACCCCTAACGACACCATAGGACCCCTTAAGACACTAAATCATGTCGTTAGGGGTCATATTGTGTATTACGGGGTCGTAGGACACAATATGACCCATAACGACATGATTTGGTGTCTTAAGGGGTCCTATGGTGTCGTTAGGGGTCGTATGGTGTCCATAGGGGTCATATGGTGTCCCATGAACCCTTATGACCTCTTAGGACACCATATGACCCCTAATGACACCATATTGGGTTGCTTTGGGTCATATTGTAGGGAAAAGGGGTCATATTGTGTCATAAGGGGTCCTATGGTGTCCCAAGAAACCATATGACCCCTATGGACACTATATGACTCCTAACGACACCATAGGACCTCTTAAGACACCAAATCATGTCGTTAGGGGTCATATTGTGTCTTACGGGGTCGTAGGACACAATATGACCCCTAATGACATTATTTGGTGTCTTAAGGGATCTTATAGTATCGTTAGGGGTCGTATGGTGTCCATAGGGGTCTTATGTTGTCCCATGAACCCTTATGACCTCTTAGGACACCATATGACCCCTAATGACACCATATTGGGTTGCTTTGGGTCATATTATAGGAAAAAGGGGTCATATTGTGCCATAAGGGGTTCTATGGTGTCCCAAGACACCATATCAACCGTATGGACACTGTATGACCCCTAATGACACCATAGGACCCCTTAAGACACCAAATCATTTCGTTAGGGGTCATATTGCGTCTTACAGGGTCGTAGGACATAATATGACCCCTAACGACATGATTGGGTGTCTTATGGGGTCCTATGGTGTCGTTAGGGGTCGTATGGTGTCCATAGGGGCAATATGGTGTCCCATGAACCCTTATGACCTCTTAGGACACCATATGACCCCTAATGACACCATATTGGGTCGCTTTGGGTCATATTGTAGGGAAAAGGGGTCATATTGTGTCCTAAGGGATCCTATGGTGTCCCAAGACACCATACGATCCATATGGACACCGTATCACCCCTAACGACACCATAGGACCCCTTAAGATACCAAATCATGTCGTTCGGGGTCATACTGTGTCTTACAGGGTTGTAGGACACAATATGACCCCTAACGACATGATTTGGTGTCTTAAGAGGTACTATGGTGTTGTTAATGGTCGTATGGTAACCATAGGGGTCATATGGTGTCCCATGAACCCTTATGACCTCTTAGGACACCATATGACCTCTAATGACACCATATTGGGTTGCTTTGGGTCATATTGTAGGGAAAAGGGGTCATATTGTGTTATAAGGTGTCCTATGGTGTCCCAAGACACCATATGACCCCTATGGACACCGTACAACCCCTAATGACACCATAGAACCCCTTAAGACACCAAATCATGTCGTTAGGGGTCATATTGTGTCTTACGGAGTCATAGGACACAATATGACCCCTAACGACATGATTTGGTGTCTTAAGGGGTCCTATGGTGTCATTAGGCATCGTATGATGTCCATAGGGGTCATATGGTGTCCCATGAACCCTTATGACCTCTTAGGACACCATATGACCCCTAATGACACCATATTGGGTCGCTTTGGGTCATATTATAGGGAAAAGGGGTCATATTGTGTCATAAGGGGTCCTATGGTGTCCCAAGACACCATATGACCCCTATGGACACCGTATGACCCCTAATGACACCATAGGACCCCTTAAGACACCAAATCATGTCGTTAGGGGTCATATTGTGTCTTATGGGGTCGTAGGACACAATATGACCCCTAACGACATGATTTATTGTCTTAAGGGGTCCTATGGTGTCATTAGGGGTCGTATGGTATCCATAGGGGTCATATGGTGTCCCATGAACTCTTATGACCTCTTAGGACACTATATGACCCCTAATGACACCATATTGGGTCGCTTTGGGTCATATTGTAGGGAAAAGGGGTCATATTGTGTCATAAGGGGTCCTATGGTGTCCCAAGACACCATATGACCCCTATGGACACTGTATGACCTCTAATGACACCATAGGACCCCTTAAGACACCAAATCATATGTTGGGGGTCATATTGTGTCTTATGGGGTTGTAGGACACAATATGACCCCTAACGACATGATTGGGTGTTTTAAGGGGCCATATGGTGTCATTAGGGGTCGTATGGTGTCCATAGGGGTCATATGGTGTCCCATGAACTTTTATGTCCTCTTAGGACACCATATGACCCCTAATGACACCATATTGGGTCACTTTGGGTCATATTGTAGGGAAAAGGGGTCATATTGTGTCCTAAGGGGTCCTATGGTGTCCCAAGACACCATATGACCCCTATGGACACCGTATGACCCCTATGGACACCGTATGACCCCTAACAACACCATAGGACCCCTTAAGACCCCAAATCATGTTGTTAGGGGTCATATTGTGTCTTACAGGGTCGTAGGACATAATATGACCCCTAACGACATAATTTGGTGTCTTAAAGGGTCCTATGGTGTCAAGAGGGGTCGTATGGTATCCAAAGGGGTCATATGGTGTCCCATGAACCGTTATAACGTCTTAGCACACTATATGACCCCTAATGACACCATATTGGGTCTCTTTGTGTCATATTGTAGGGAAAAGGGGTCATATTGTGTCCTAAGGGGTCTTATGATGTCCCAAGACACCATATGATCCCTATGGGCACCATATGACCCCTAGCAACACCATAAGAACCCTTAAGACACCAAATCATGTTGTTAGGGGACATCTTTTTTCTTATGGGGTCGTAGGACACAATACGACTCCTAACGACATGATTTGGTGTCTTAAGGGGTCCTATGGTGTCTTTAGGGGTCGTATGGTAACCATAGGGGTCAGATGGTGTCCCATGAACCATTATAACCTCTTAGGACAACATATGACCCCTAATGACACCATATTGGGATGCTTTGGGTCACATTGTAGGGAAAAGGGGTCATATTGTGTCATAAGGGGTCCTATGATGTCCCAACACACCATATGACTACTATGGACACCATATGACCCCTAACGACAGCATAGGACCCCTTAAGACACTAAATCATGTCGTTAGGAGTCATATTGTCTCTTATGGGCTCGTAGGACACAATATGACCCCTAACAACATGCTTTGGTGTCTTAAGGGGTCCTATGGTGTTGTTAGGGGTCATATGGTGTCCATAGGGGTCATATTTTGTCCCATCAACCCTTATGACCTCTTAGGACACCATATGACCCCTAATGACACCATATTGGGTCGCTTTGGGTCATATTGTAGGGAAAAGGGGTCATATTGTGTCATAAGGGGTAGTATGGTGTTCCAAGATACCATATGACCCCTATGGACACCTTATGACCCCTAGTGACACCATAGGACCCCTTAAGACACCAAATCATGTCGTTAGGGGTCATATTGTGTCTTACGGGGTCAAACACAATATGACCCCTAACGACATGATTTGGTGTCTTAAGGGGTCCTATGGTGTTGTTAGGGGTCGTATGGTGTCCATAGGGGTCATATTGTGTCCCATGAACTGTTATGTCCTCTTAGGACACCATATGATCCCTAATGACACCATATTGGGTCGCTTTGGGTCATATTGTAGGGAAAAGGGGTCATATTGTGTAATAAGGGGTCCTATGGTGTCCCAAGACACCATATGATCTCTATGGACACCGTATGACCCCTAACGACACCATAGGACCCCTTAAGATGCCAAATCATGTCGTTAGGGGTCATATTGTGTCTTACGGGGTCGTAGGACACAATATGACCCCTAAGGACATGATTTGGTGTCTTAAGGGGTCCTATGGTATCGTTAGGGATCGTATGGTGTCCATAGGGGTCATATGGTGACCCACAAACCCTTATGACCTCTTCGGACAGCATATGACCCCTAATGACACCAAACTGGGTCACTTTGGGTTATATTGTACGTAAAAAGGGGTCATATTGTGCCATAAGGGGTCCTATGGTGTCCCAAGACACCATATGCCCATTATGGACACTTTATGAACCCCAACAACACCATAGGACCCCTTAAGACACCTAATCATGTCGTTAGGGGTCATATTGTGTCTTACGGGGTCGTAGGACACAATATGACCCCTAACGACATGATTGGGTGTTTTAAGGGGTCGTATGGTGTCGTTAGGGGTCGTATGGTGTCCATAGGGGTCATATGGTGTCCCATGAACCCTTATGACCTCTTAAGATACCATATGATCCCTAATGACACCATATTGAGTCGCTTTGGGTCATATTGTCTCCTAAGGGGTCTAATGGTGTCCCAAGACACCATATGATCCCTATGCACACCTTATGACCCCTAACGGCACCAGAGGACCCCTTAAGACACCAAATCATGTCGTTAGGGGTCATATTGTGTCTTACGGGGTCGTAGGACACAATATGACCCCTAATGACATGATTTGGTGTCTTAAGGGTTCTTATTGTGTTGTTAGGGGTCGTATGGTAACCATAGGGGTCATATGGTGTCCCATGAACCCTTATGACCTCTTAGGACACCATATGACACCTAATGACACCACATTGGGTCGCTTTGTGTCATATTGTAGGGAAAAGGGGTCATATTGTGTCATAAGGTGTCCTATGGTGTCCCAAGACACCATATGATCCCTATGGACACCGTATGACCCCTAACAACACCATAGGACCCCTTAAGACACCAAATCATGTCGTTACTGGTCATATTGTGTCTTATGAAGTTGTAGGACAGAATATGACCCCTAACGACATGATTTGGTGTCTTAAGGGGTCCTATGGTGTCGTTAGGGGCCGTACGGTGTCCATAGGGTTAATATGGTGTCACATGAACCCTTATGACCTCTTAGGACACCATATGACCCCTAATGGCACCAGATTGGGTCACTTTGTGGGAAAAGGGATCATATTGTGTCATAAGGGGTCCTATGGTGTCCCAAGACACCATATGACCCCTATGGACACCATATGACCCCTAACGACACCATAGGACCCCTTAAGACACCAAATCATGGCGTTAGGGGTCATATTGTGTCTTACGAGGTCGTACGACACAATATGACCCCTAACGACATGATTTGGTGTCTTAAGGTGTCCTATGGTGTCGTTAGGGGCCGTATGGTGTCCATAGGGGTCATATGGTGTTCCATGAACCCTTATGACCTCTTAGGACACCATATGACCCCTAATGACACCATATTGGGTCGCTTTGGGTCATATTGTAGGGAAAAGGGGTCATATTGTGTCCTAAGGGGTCCTATGGTGTCCCAAGACACCATATGACCCCTATGGACACCATATGACCCCTAACGACACCATAGGACCCCTTAAGACACCAAATCATGTTGTTAGGGATCATATTGTGTCTTATTAGGTCGAAGGACACAATATGACCCCTAACAACATGATTTGGTGTCTTAAGGGGTCCTATGGTGTTGTTAGCAGTCGTATGGTGTCCATAGGGGTCATATCATGTCCCATGAACCCTTATGACCTCTTACGATACCATATGACCCCTAATGACACCATATTGGGTCGCTATGGGTCATATTGTAGGGAAAAGGGGTCATATTGAATCATAAGGGGTCCTATGGTGTCCCAAGACACCATATGACCCCTATGGACACCGTATGACCCTTAACAACACCATAGAACCCCTTAAGACACCAAATCATGTCGTCAGGGGTCATATTGTGTCTTACGAGGTTGTAGGACATAATATGACCCCTAACGACATGATTTGGTGTCTTAAGTGGTCCTATGGTGTCGTTAGGGGTCGTATGGTGTCCATAGGGGTCATATGGTGTCCCATGAACCCTTATGACCTCTTAGGACACCATATGACCCCTAATGACACCATATTGGGTTGCTTTGGGTCATATTGTAGGGAAAAGGGGTCATATTGTGTCATAAGGGGTCCTATCATGTCCCAAGACACCATATGACCCCTATGGACACTGTATGACCCCTAACAACACCATAGGACCCCTTAAGACACCAAATCATGTCATTAGGGGCCATATTGTGTCTTACAAGGTCGTAGGACACAATATGACCCCTAACGAGATGATTTGGTGTCTTAAGGGGTCCTATGGTGTTGTAGGACACAATATGACCCCTAACGACATGATTTGGTGTCTTAAGGGGTCCTATGGTGTCGTTAGGGGTTGTATGGTGTCCATAGGGGTCATATGGTGTCCCATGAACCCTTATGACCTCTTAGGACATCATATGACCCTTAATGACATCATATTGGGTCGCTTTGGGTTATATTGTGTCCTAAGGGGTCATATTGTGTCCTAAGGGGTCCTATGGTGTCCCAAGACACCATATGACCCCTCTGGACACCATATGACTACTAACGACACCATAGGACCCCTTGAGACACCAAATCATGTCATTAGGGGTCATAGGGGTCATAGGTTGTCCATAGGGTACCCTCTCTCTCTCTCCCTCTCTCCCTCTCCTTCTCTGTTTCTCTCTCTCACTCTCTCCTTCCTTCTCTCTCTCTCTCTCTCTCCTTCTCTCTCTCTCTCTCTCTCTCTCTCTCTCCCTCTCTCCTCTCTCTCTCTCTCTCTCTCTCTCTCTCTCTCTCTCTCTCTCTTTCTCCCTCTCCCCCCTCCTCCTCTCCCCTCCTCTCTCTCTCTCTCTCTCTCTCTCTCTCTCTCTCTCTCTCTCTCTCTCTCTCTCTCTCTCTCTCTCTCTCTCCCTCTCTCTCCTCCTCTCTCTTTCTCCCTCTCTCACTCTCCTTATCTCTCTCTCTCTCTCTAAAATATGACTAATAAAATCTGATATCCAATTAAATCAGATATCGGATTTCTACAATGTGGCAGATTACTAAATAAATGGCGGCAACGGGAATTTTTTTGGGGACCACAAATTTTTGTATTAAAATTGGATATCGGATAAAATCCGATTTTTGTACCAAAAAACCGAGAAAAAAAGGGTTTGTGGGTCATTCTGTAGATTCCAACGGCCCACTGTCTGCATATATTTTGTTTTTTGTTGAGGATCATGGGTTTTCAGACAGCTAGAGACAAATTTGTGCTTTTGGGAGATTGTTAAAATGAAAACTTACATTGTCAATTATGAAGGAGCATGTGTGGAGGGAAATGGGGAGTAGTAGTCGTCGGAAGTCTAAATGCAAAAGAAAACTTTCAAATGACCAAATTGAAGTGTATAGAGAAAGAGATAGAGAATGTTATAGGAGGAGAAGACAAGGTATGTTAAATATTGCTAATGTTACTTCAACTGAAGAGGAAATTGAATTTGAAAATGTGCCACAAGTTATTCAAAATTTTGAAAATGTTGAAAGTGATAATGAAAATGCTCAACATGTGGAAAATTTTGACATAGGAGGTGAAAATGTGGAAACATTTAACGTTGAAGGTGGAATTGCTCAACCAAGTGAACCATATGTAACACCTAATTACTTTAGAAATGAAGACCCTCTCATGGATGAAAGACAAATTCCAAATCCAAGACCTTCAAGGACCCCAAAATGGTTATTTGAAATCGATGAGAACATTATATCGAATCTTGAAGGCAAGAGGTCAACAACAACCGTTTGGTTGTGGACTACACTACTTTTCAACCAAAATTTTAGCAATAAGACATTGACCGAACAATGCCAACTCTTTGTTCAATTGCTAAAGATGACAAAGATGAGACCATTGCTAAACAAATTGAAGATTTGTATGAACAAGAAGATGGAGAGAAATTCTATTATTGCAAAAAATCTATTTGACGCTCTCAATTCTATTGGAAAGAATACCAAAGAAAGAGATAAGAGATCTGCTCGAAGAGTGATTACAACCTCCTTAGTAGGGACCCCTCTTGTGATGTCGTAGGTTCAAACGGATCATTCGCAGGTGCCACGGATTCCAAGTTAGGGCCCGTCAAAGTTTGACAATTTTGAGCACTTAGGGCGCTCAAGGGATGATGTTGGTAGGGTATGACCCCGAGCATCAGATCGAGTGGGGGGCCAAAATAGGAGCATGCGTAGGGTAATAATGCCTAACTAGACATGTCAAAGCTGATGGTTCATCATCGCGATGAGCAGAACGAGAAATCAGCCACGCGACAACATTCCATTGAGTGAGACTGACAATTTTTTTGCCAACCGAAAAATTGCTGCCCTAATAAAACCGTAGGGAAACTTGAAAAACCGAGATAGGCTTTTGTATGGACCCCTCTCATAAATGAATCATTTGTAGGTGCCACGGATTCCGAGTTAGGGCCCATCAAAGTTTGACAATTTTGAGCACTTAGGGCGCTCAAGGGACGACGTCGGTAGGGTATGACCCCAAGCGTCGGATCGAGTGGGGGGGGAAAATAGGAGCATGCGTAGGGTAATAATGCCTAACTGGACATGTTGGAGCTGACGGTTCATCATCGCGATGAGCTGAACGAGAAATCAGCCACGCGACAACATTCCATTGAGTGAGACTGACAATATTTTTGCCAACCGAAAAATTGCTGCCCTAATAAAACTGTAGGACAACTTGAAAAACCGAGATAGGCTTTTGTAGGGACCCCTCTCATGACCTTGTAGGTTCAAATGGATCATTTGCGGGTGCCATGGATTCTGAGTTAGGGCCCGTCAAAGTTTGACAATTTTGAGCACTTAGGGCGCTCAAGGGACGATGCCGGTAGGGTATGACCCTGAGCGTCGGATCGAGTGGGGGGGGAAAATAGGAGCATGCGTAGGGTAATAATGCCTAACTAGACATGTCAGAGCCGACGGTTCATCATCTCAACGAGCAGAGTGAGAAATCGGCCACATGACAACATTCCATTGAGTGAGACTGATGATTTTTTTGCCAACCAAAAAATTGCTGCCCTAATAAAACCGTAGGGAAACATGAAAAACTGAGATGGTCTTTTGTAGGGACCCCTCTCATGACCCCATAGGTTCAAATGGATCATTCGCAGGTGCAACAGATTCTGAGTTAGGGCCCATCAAAGTTTGACAATTTTGAGCACTTAGGGCACTCAAGGGACAACGCTGGTAGAGTATGACCCCGAGCGTCAGATCGAGTGGGGGGGGGAAATAGGAGCATGCATAGGGTAATAATACCTAACTGGACATGTCAGAGCTGATAGTTCATCATCACAACGAGCAGAATGAGAAATCAATCACGCGACAACATTCCATTGAGTGAGACTGACGATTTTTTCACCAACCAAAAAATTGCTGCCCTAATAAAACCGTAGGGAAACTTAAAAAACCAAGATAGGCTTTTATAGGGACCCCTCTGATGACCCCGTAGGTTCGAACGAATCATTTGCAAGTGCCACAGATTCTGAGTTAGGGCCCTTCAAAGTTTGACAATTTTGAGCACTTAGGGTGTTCAAGGGATGACGCCGGTAGGGTATGACCCCAAGCGTCGGATCGAGTGGGGGAGGGGGAAATAGGAGTATACGTAGGGTAATAATACCTAACTGGACATGTTGGAGCCAATGGTTCATCATCGCAACGAGCAGAATGAGAAATCGACCACGCAACAACATTCGATTGAGTGAGACTGACGATTTTTTCGCCAACCGAAAAATTGCTGCCCTAATAAAACCCCAAGTGTTTGACTGAGGTGGGGGGAAAAATAGGACCATGCATAGGGTAATAATGAATTGTATCAAGTATTATTCATTAAATGAATTGTATTGTATTGTTCATTAAATGAATTGTATTGTTAATTCATTGTATTGTTCATTGAATGAATTGTATTGTATTGTTGATTAAATAAATTGTATTGTTCATAAATTGTATTGTTCATTAAATGAATTGTATTGTATTGTTCATTAAATGAATTATAATGTTCATTATAAAAACAACAGTTACGATGAAATGAAATGAATTGTATTGTTCATTAAATAGCCATTATTAGCCATTGTTAATTATTGGAATGAAGATTAAAGATTTCCATGATAACACCACGCACAGATGAGTAACAATTTATATGATCAAATATCAACTTCTATATATATAAAAATGTCGAATGATTACAAATATATGTCCATACACAAATATGGCATAAACGCCAACTAAAACAAAATGTATGTCTAAATACATGAATGTATGTCCATATATAAAATATACATGCCAACTAGACATGTAAGCATCCCAAAACTATCTATAACATCCTAAGTTGTTGATGGATCATCAAAATCGATCCTCTTCGTTGCACTGCTCAGCTCTAAAGGATCCTACACAAGAAAAACAAACCACAATTAATATTAGTTATATTTTATAATTCACATTCAAAAAGTTAACATAAAAATGAACTATAATTGAACTATTCATGTTTACCTCATCTCAACATTTTCTCTTCAACTTTGCAGGACTCTTGATGTATGTCTTTGGTAGAGGAGGTATGTTTTGAATATTTTGATACACAACCTACATTTGTTCAGAAACATGACATTGATACAAGTTAGCATATAATTGTCACTAATAATAACAAATTATATCTACTAATCAAATAATAAAATAAACACACATCTACTCGAGGCATCTCTTCTTCTTCTTCAGGTATACTGGGTGTAGTCATCAAGGATGCGAAGCCAAGAGTTCTCTGACTGCCCCTGGTCCATTTTGGGGCATACCTAAAGCTACACCCTGGAAAGGTTGGATGTCAAAGTAGTACACATGTTTGTGTAAAACAAACTCAGCATACAATTTTTTTATGAAATAGAAGGGGATATCAAGATTGTTGTTGGGTGGTTTGTCGAAAACCATCCACCAACGATCCCAAAAAAATTTCACAGTCCCATCATTTGTGCACCATTTGATAGAAAGTTTTATTTTTTTGGGATCTACGAGCTGATAAGTACGGGGATTGACAAACAATGAGGTGATTTCGGCTTTGGATATCTCAAGATCCTTGTTATCCTTATATGACAAGCCATCTGCATATTTTTCCTTCATAGAATCTTGCCACAAAAGGGCGGCATCATGCTCCTCAGTCATGGTTTCCATACTTTTTATGATCAACGTGAGAAGATCAAACAATGGGTGTAGACGAGGGATCCTACGATATACTTTTGTAATCCCCCTCAATTCATTCAAATTTTGTGCAATCAAATCTTGAATTGAGGGGGGGTTTGGCAAATGAGGGTTTGGTTGTTGCAGTTGTGGTTGTGGTTGGTTAGTGTTTTCATTGTTATCCCCCATTTTTAACCTAATTGAATGTAAACAATTAAATTTAGTTCACAAATTTAAACAATTAGGTATTTGATTTAAAAAAACCTAGTTTTCATGAAAAAAACTATATTTTCAATGAAAAATCAAATAAACATTAACAAAAAATACAAAAAATGAATGAAAATGATTCAAAACGATAAAATTCTTACCTCTAAATCTATTTTTTTTGCAATTTTTTGTGAAAACACTGGATATTGGATGGAGCAGATATCGGATTTTGATGAATTTGCGTGACGCGTGAGTTAAAAATGACTCATAGGACTATCACTGTCGAAATATAAGTGTCTCAAAAAATCGGATATCTGATTTCTGTACTTAAATTATTTTTAAATAACATATATAATATAATAATATATTATATAATATTGTATTATATTATATAATACGTATTGTATTATATTATATATATATTATATTATATAATATAATATAATATTATATTATATATAATATTATATATAATATAATATAATATGTATTGTATTATATTATAATATATAATATAATACAATATTGTATTATATATAATATAATATAATATAATACAATATTGTATTATATATAATATAATATAATATAATACAATATTGTATTATATATAATATAATATAATATAATACAATATTGTATTATATATAATATAATATAATATTGTATTATATATAATATAATATAATATAATACAATATTGTATTATATTATATATAATATAATATTGTATTGTATTATAATATATTATATAATATATAATATTATATTATATTATATAATATATAATATAATATTCTATAATATAATATAATATTATATTATATTATATAATATATAATATATATAATATTATATTATATTATATATAATATAATATAATATAATATTATATTATATAATATATATAATATAATATAATATAATATTATATTATACTATATTATATTATATTATATTATATACGTATTATATAATATATATAATGTAATATGTAACATATAATATATTTTTTAAATTAAAATTACAAATAAAAATCGGATATCCGATTTTCTCAGATATCCGATTTGCATAGGTAATTACCAAGCCAAGGTGTACTGACACCCAGGCCAAGCAAAAGGTCAACATGGATTTTTGCGTTTTTTAGGCGAGTGAAGAAGGCTATTTTTTTCACATCACCACTTTTTGGCCCCCCTTGATCCTGCACTAACCCTCTTATGGGGGTGATATTTCTAAAGCAAATTTTGAAGAGATTTGTGAAGCATGCAGGAATTATTCACGATCTGCTTGGTCAATATAAGGATATATGGGAAGGAATAATTTGCCAGGAGGAGATAAATCAAGTATCACTAAAAGAGAACTGGGTACATTACTTGAAGACGTGGAGATGGATTTCTTAAGTCATATGGATAAACCGATAGATACCCTTTATACTTAGAAGAAATGAGAAGATGCTAAAAAATCCTTAATAATCTTTTGTTCAACTTGCAAAAAGAAACAAGGTAGTGAAGAATACCCCTATAACCGAACCAAACTTTTATCCCTCGAGGATGCTAGTAGGCATTCCATCCTAAGGCCCCTTCTTGTAGATATGGAAAAAGTTGAATATAGTGAAGAACCTATTTACTTTATGGTACCTAGATATCCTTGGACACCTAGACCCATGCAACCTGGAATGTCTAGTAACTATTCTTCTGATGATGAATCACAGAGTGTGATTTGAAATGTTAATGCAAAAATGTTTTACACAGCTAAATCTAGAATTAGAATATATGAACTATTCTCTAGCCGGGCCAAGTCAACCTACCTCTTTTTCAAATCAATCTAGATGGTATGATGGTTGGCAACAACCTATGCCTTATTATCAACCATGGCCTAATCAACATGTACCACTGTCATGGCGACAACCTTGGAGGTCACAACCATAATGCCCACAATACCCACAACACTTTCCAACTTATCATCTACCTCATATAGTTAGTCTATATCAGCAACAACAATAACAAAAACTTCCACCTCTATCAAACAATGAGTTGCCCTAACCAACATATCCACCAAAAGGAACTCAAATACATGCACAACCCACACCGAATCTGAATAACAAAGAAGAACAAACGATATACAATAATGAAGTTTTAGGATAGCCAACCTATCCAATTAATACATTTCAAGTTTAGGGTGTACAACGGAGGTCGAGAAGGAATTTTCAAGGTCCAACCATTATAGAAGTTGAGGACTCCCCAAAGGATAATGTCGAAGAACCACCAAGGCCTCTGTTTCCTAATAGATTCAATGAACAACCACCAAAGCCCATAGTTCCTTCCACTGCTTTTGATTTTAAGAATGAATTGTGAAATGTTAATATTAAAATTCCTCTTTTGTAGGCAATTCAAGATGTTCAACTGTATATTAAATAAGTAAGAGAATTATGTGTACGGAGGCAAAAGAAGAAACAAAATCCTAAAATAGTCCAAGTCATTGGACAACTTGTTGATTTAATGTTGGGAAAGATCTTTGTTCCTAAGTATCTGGATCCTAAGAGCCCAATGATTAAGGTAAGAATAGGTAATATTCTTATCCCCAATACTCTTGTGGATCTAGGGACAACCATAATTGTTATGACTAATGAATCCAAGGAAAGATTAGATTTGCAAGGTTTAAGACCAACACCAACAATTCTATAAATGGAAAATCATTCTTTGGTAAAACTAGAAGGTATGATAAGAAGATATTATTATTTCTATTGATTCTTGGGATTATCCTACTGATTTAATGATTTTAGAGCCCAAAATTAAGTTGGAGGATACCCCTTAATTTTGGAAAGACCTTGGCTGGCAGTAACTAATGCTTTTATTAATTGCAAGTCTAGGAACTATTGGCAATATATTGGATTTGTTTAAGTGTTGTCATTGATGTCAATAATGTATCTCGGTTGGAGACTATCCCGGTTAGTCTTGGTGATCTTCTTGGTTTTGGCTATGATTTTGATCAGGTATGATCAAATCTCTAGAATCAGTTTTGATGATTATTCTAGATGATTATATTCTTTATATACTCTATTGGTTCATGATTTGGTGCTTTGGTTGTTATCACTTTTGGTATTTACCAGTACTGGTTAGCTTCTGGCTTTCCCGGTAAGCAATATTTGATGATTTAGTTAGAGGATTTTGGTTCGGCTTATGGAATCAGTTTCTATCATGTTGAAGGTGTTTCTTGATCATAACTTGAGTATTTGGTGACTTTTCATTGGATGGCATATTTCTATGATGGTCCTATTTGGATCTGATTAAACTTTTTGCTATTTCACAGAGGGTTTCTACTGATTGGTGAAGAGTGTTGGATTTTGGTCTTGTTGGTGCTCAAATCAACAGATTGGAAAAGTTCTAAGGTAATGCAAATTCCTATCTTCAAACTCTCCAATTGATTTGGCTAGCTAATAGAGTGAACCTTTCAAGGTTACTAACTCCCTCACTTCAGGCTCTGCAGAACCTAGGCGGGTGTACCTACTCACCAACTGATCTTCTTACTTGGTGATTTTTATAGTAGATATGTATATTGTACCATTTGCCTTTATTATTTATCTCAAAGTGGCATATATCTTTGGGATAAATTTACTATTATGGTTATTCTAACTTCTCCTAATTCTTCTTACTCTAACTTGATTACTTATTATTTCTACTCTCTAATTCTATCTCCTACTTGCATGAAATAGAAATTGAAAAGTATAAATAATTATTGGATTGAAATTATGTATAATAGACCAATGTCTTATTTCTTTTGGGCAATAAATTCATTCCCTTGCAAACCCTACGTATAACTCTGAAAGACAATTTTTAAATCCTCCCTTAGACAGATCTATCAACTACCTAGCCTCCAATTCTATATAACTATATGATATTGTTCACAGTTAGTTTAATTGAAGTTAACTTTCCTTTTGAAAAACCAATTAAACAAGACACAACAAGCAAAATGATTCTCAGATGTATCTTTATGGTCCAACCATGCAACATCACATAATTTTTTCACACAAAGATTTAGAGCGGCAATTATCAACCATAGATAATAATAATAATAATAGAGAACCAAATTGAAAATGAAAGAATCCACAACACATTTACAAATAAGATAACTGGCTTTATATTGCTTGAAACTACGTATTACATATTGTATGTATTGTAAAATCTCTATGTCCCTAATTCTAATTCTCTCCATATCTACATTTTTTAACCACTTATATATGTGGTTGAATGGGCACCATACCCCTTTTGGGGTGAAATTTTTCCATTTTACATTAAAATTAACAAAACCCTTTGAAATTACTATGTAAACTAGCTAGTCAATAACCTTTCTTTAAGCTATCTTTTGGGTTTTCTTTTGGTCAGTAGCCTTAAACTTTAGTTAAGAATCTAAAAATATTTTTAGTGGTAGGAAACATATACTTATAAAATGGGTCTTTGTTAGATTTGATATTTGCATGCATTTTCATTCCCAATCGACATCTTCTTTCATGAAGGTTGAAATAATAGGTTTTTTAGCCTTCTTACGGCCTTCTGTATTATCTACAACCAAAAACACATTGTACAAACCTAATATTTTTACTGGATCTTGGAAACTTGATTTTCTAAAATGGGTATTTTTTAAACTTTCACATTTCATTCATTTTAATTCTTTGTTCATATCATCTTTTCTATAGATCAAAAATACTAGTCTTTCATGGGGTCCATTGGAATTAATTTACTCATATCATCCTTTACTCTAGGTGCTCAAATCATTCATCATCCATTATGTGTCATTTCCATGAATTTAACACCATTTTTAATAGTAGAGTGTTTGAAATTATTTGGAAATCTCAATCCCCAATAGGTCTTAGCAGAATTTCTGGTGAATATAATTGTTTGGATACTTGAATTAGGTCCATGTTATGTAATGTAAATCATAATATTGGTTCGATGGTACCATGTGATATAATTTTTGTAATTATGGGTTTATGGGTTTAGGTTTTAGTCGACCTTGTCATTAAGGTTGGTGATCTATATTTATAGGAGACTTATTCATGTAATTGTACAAGGATGATAGATGGATAGTGGATATGTCTATATTATTAGAGAGTGGTTTATGTGCGAACAAGGTCGTATCATTCCAGTGAAGAGTGGAAAGGTTTTGTATTGCAAAGCAGACATCTGTGCTTAACTGGAACTGTATCAAGATTTAGTAGATGCTACTTTCATAGTTCATTCTTTTTGGATTGTAGTCTGATGTTTATGTAAGTAAGTGAGAGTTCCCTTTGTGATGAGCAGTGCACTCTAGGTTGTTGGTCTTTCTACAAGTGAACACCCCATTGTAATTTTACACAATACTATTGCAGAGTATTCATATAATTGTGGGTAGGGTTTCCCACCATGGTTTTTCCCCTTTTCGGGTTTTCCACATCAAAAATATTGGTGTTGTGTGTATTGCGCTTTCATTGTGTTCGTTTCTTTATGCTCTGATTAAAAGGGCTTTGATATGCATTACTTATGATTTCTATTAGTAAACTGATTCACCCCTCCCCCCCCTCTCAATTTACTCCTAGTACCAAAGAAAGGTCCTCTCTACAGAAGCTTAACCTCTTGCGGAGATTCGATGGCATCAACATCAAGTTCTACATTCAATCCCTACTAGAAGGAGAGTCCCAGATTTGACGGTACGAATTACAAATTATGGAAGGAGTGAATGAATATTCATCTCAGATGTCTTGGAGCTAAATTTTGGGAGATAGTAGAGAAAGGGTAAATAACTCATGATCCTAATTCTAGAATACAATCACTTGATGATTAACAGAAGAGAGTTGAAAATGATTTGAGAGTGAAAGAAGAATTGTTGAGTTCCCTATCTGATGAAAAGCTATTGAATGTCATAGAATTGTAGAATGCTAAGAATATCAGGTTAAAGCTTGAAACACTTTATGAAGGTGACCAAGAAGTAAAGATTGTTAAACTTGAAGGTTTCTGAGTAAGGTATGAAACTTTGAAGATGGAAGAGGATGAGAAGATAAGTATTTCATGGATAGAGTCAATGAGATTGTCATGGGTATCAAACGTTGCAGTAGATTAGTCAGTGAGGATGAGATAGTGTCAAAAGTTCTAAGAGTTCTACCTCTGGATTGCAAGATGAAGGATACTTCTATCAATGAACTTCGGACAATGTCAAGTACCCCTATGACCAGAGACACATTACTTGGGAAATTGATCACCTTTGAACTTGAAGAACTTGGAGATCAGAGTGTTGCTAAAACTAAGACTGCATTTAAAGCATCTGCCTCTCGTAATGTTGGTATTATGGATGTGTTCCATTGGTTTTGTCATTGATGTCAACACTTATCAACACTTGTGAACACTTATCAGCACTAAAGATATTTGGTTATGTTCACCAGCATGTTCAATGACTTATGCACAGTCACCGGTATTTGGTTCACCAGCAGGTTATATTGTTCACCAGCACTAAGGATGATCTGTTATCATCTGGAGATTACTTGGTTATGTTGAAGACATTATTTGGACACTTGGTTTTGGTGATTTGTTTATTGGTCTAATCGAGTTTTCATATTTGCTATTATAGGAAAATTGGTCTAGGTTATGGATTGGCAAGCGTTATCTATTCGAGATCAGCACAACACGTTATGGAGATGATTTATTGATTGGTTATTATTGTAAATGCATTAAGCCAACATGATGCATCACATATTGATTCATTTGTAATTGATTTAAATGTAATATTCTTAGTGAGTCGACCTACACATTTGGTCTTAGGTTTTGGTATATATGTAAGATCTCATTTGCGAGATTAACATAAGGTATGTAATAAGGTATTACAAGGTTGTGATATTTGGTATATGTGAATATAAGCAAAGCTATACACGCAAACATCATTTGAAGATACAAGGAAGGTATGAAGAAGGCAATCAGAGCTTAACCGATACTGAATCCAGCATATGAAGATGCTATTTTGAGCAGTACATTATCATTGGATTTAACCATCCAATCGTAGTCGGTGTGACTCCCATTTTGTGATTGAGCAGTGAGCTCTAGGCATGTGTAGACCCCATTTGTACACACATACTATCTATAGTAGTATCATCTGATTGTGGGTAAGGTTTCCCATCATGGTTTTTCCCCTTACGGAGTTTCCACGTACAAATATCTATGTTATGTGCTGTGAATGTTATTTGTCATCTTGTTTCATGCATTAAACTTTACCGATACTGTTATTAACTATTAAACTCTCAACCGGTATTAAGTTTGGTTTACCAATATTATGCATTAAGTTTGGTTAAGTTATATTTGGGTTGAAATTAATAAACAACCGATTCACCCCCCCCCCCCCCCCCCCCCTCTCAGTTGCCTCTAGGTCCTAACAATTGGTATCAGAGCTAAGTCCTCTTTTTGCAGAGGTTTAACAGCTTGAGGAGATTCTATGGCAACTAACTATTTGAGGAAGGACAGTTTAAAGCTTGATGGAACTAACTATGGTATATGGAATATTAGAATGGAGACACATTTGAATTACATAGGAAAAGACATATGGGATGTTACAAATAATGGCTATGTTGGTTCTACATAGAGTCAACCCAGTCCACCTACCTTGGCTAAAGATCAGGAGAATGATTACAAAGCAAGAGAAGCACTTTTGAGCGTATTGTCAGATCAGCAAATCATGGGATTATCAGACCAATCTACTGCTAAAGCTATTTGGGATAAATTGGAGACATTGAATGAAGGTAATACCATAGTCAAAATTGCAAAATTGGAATGCTTTTGGGTTAGGTATGAAAATCTGAAAATGGAAGAAGATGAAAGGATTTCTTCTTTTATGGAAAGAGTTAATGAAAATGTTTTGGGTATACAATGTTGTGGAGGATCCCTAAGTGAAGATGAAATTGCTTCTAAAGTTTTAAGAGCATTGCCACCAGCATACAAAATGAAAGTAACTACTATTAAAGAATTGAGAACAATGCCTAATACATCAGTATCTAAAGATACTTTGGTTGGAAAACTTTCAGCTTTTGAACTTGAGGAATTTGGTCATGTTGCTACAATTAAGATAGATTTGGCTTTCAAAGCATCATCATCTACAGCATCATCTTCATCATCTGAAAAATCTAATTGGAAAGCACTCTATGCTAGAGAACTTGAAGAAATCAGAAGAGAGAATGAAGAACTTGAAGAGCTTGAAGCACTGTTTACAAGGAAAATGCCTAAAGGTCCAGTTGGAAGTAAGTATGAAGGTAAAGCACCATTTAAATGTTTTAACTACAATAAAATTGGTCATATGGCATCTAAGTGTCATGATAGACATGCAAGATTGAAAGAAGAAGCTAAAAGAACATATAAGTCTAACCCTGAATATCATAGATATAGATTTAATAAGAATAGAGATAAATCATGTTACTATGCTGATGAAGGAGTTACTGATGATTCTGGTGAGGAACCGATAGACAATGGATGGGCTTTTGTTGCAATAACAGAAGCTCCACTGACACCTATTGTTCAACCAATAGAGCAGGCCCTGACAACTAAAATTGAAGAAAAGGATGAATGGATCATTGATTCTGGATGTTCACATCATATGACTGGTGATAAAAGTAAATTCTTAACCTTTCAGGAATACAATGGAGGTCTAGTAAGATTTGGGGATGATAAAGCTTGTTTGATCAGAGGAAAAGGAACTATATCTTTTGATGGTAAGCACAATACTAACAACGTTTATTATTTTGAAGGTTTGAAGCATAATCTTTTGAGTGTTGGTCAATTAGTTGAAAAAGGATTTCAGTTACAATTCAAGAATGGTAAATGCAAAATCATGAACATAATTGATTTGGAAATTGCAACTGGTAATCAGACTAGAGGTAATATCTTTCATTTGAATAGCAATGAGAAGACATGCTTGATTGCACATATTGATGAAAGTTGGTTATGGCATAAGAGACTTTGTAATGTAAATTTTAATTTCATTGTGAAGATTAGTACAACTAAGGCAGTAAGGGATTTACCTAAGATTATAAAACCTCACAATTTGATATGTAAGGAATGTCAATTTGGAAAGCAAGTTAGAGCAACTTTTAAGAGTATTCCAGAGAAATCCAATAATGTTCTTGACTTAATTCATATTGATCTATGTGGTCCAGCAAGAACTAGAAGTTTACAAGGAGATAGATATTTTATGCTAATCATTGATGATTATTCTAGAATGTGTTGGATTACTTTTCTCGAGGAGAAATTAGAAGCTTTTGGGAAATTCAAACTATTCAAGGTAATGGTAGAGAATGAAACCGGTAAGAAAATCAAATGTTTGAGATCAGATCAAAGAGGTGAATTCACATCTAAAGAATTTAATACATTCTATGAAGTGAATGGAATTAGAAGACAACTATCAGCACCTTGGACACCCCAGCAAAATGGAGTTGTGGAAAGGAAGAACAGAATTATTCTGGATGTAGCTAGAAGCATGATATCAGAAGCAAACCTACCTCATATGTATTGGAGAGAAGCAGTGAATACAGCGGTTTACACATTCAACAGAGTTCACATCAAAGGTGAAAGTGGTAAGACCCTCATGAACTATGGTTTGGTAATACTCCTACTCTTAAATATTTCAGAATATTTGGAAGCAAATGTTATATTAGGAGAGATGATTATGTTGGTAAATTTGATCCTAGAAGTGATGAAGGAATATTTCTTGGTTATTCATCTA
Organism: Cryptomeria japonica; assembly: GCF_030272615.1. Classification (NCBI taxonomy): domain Eukaryota; kingdom Viridiplantae; phylum Streptophyta; class Pinopsida; order Cupressales; family Cupressaceae; genus Cryptomeria; species Cryptomeria japonica. Next base: position 831,068,443 of record NC_081409.1, read on the forward strand.
AGAGCAAGGCATATAGATGTTTTATAAGAGATTACAGAAAATCATTGAGAGTGCAAATGTGAAGATTGATGAATAGTTTAGAGTAAATTCAAGGTCTATGGACTCTGAACCGGCAGTTGAGATAATCACAAATGAACCTACACTGAGTATACCGGTACAGAATGTTGATCCAATCACATCGGCATCATCTAAGAATTCCATAGTGACTGAAGAGCAGCAGCAAGTGAATACACCCAGGTATGTAAGATTGAATCACTCTGAAAGTGAGACAATTAGGAATAAATATCAAGGTGTTATGACAAGAGGAAGACTAGCAAATGAAGAGGCATGTTTAATTTGTCAAATTGAACCAACAACTATTTTTGAGGCATGTGAAGATAAACATTGGATTAAGGATATGGAAGATGAATTGGAACAAATTGAAAAGAATAACACATGGGCATTAGTTCCCGACCTAAAAACAAAAATGTAATTGGAACTAAATGGGTATTCAGAAATAAACTTAATGAAGATGGTAAGGTAATCAGAAACAAAGCAAGATTAGTGTGTAAGGGATATTCATAGAAAGAGGGAATTGGTTACAATGAAACCTTCACACCGGTAGCTAGAATTGAGGCAGTCAGACTATTCTTAGCTTTTGCAGCACACAAGAACTATAAAGTATATCAAATGGATGTTAAATGTGCATTTCTGAATGGTGATCTTGAAGAGGAAGTTTACATTGAACAACCTGATGGATTTTCTTTGACATATGACAAAGATATGGTTTGCAGGTTAAGGAAAGCTTTATATGGATTGAAGCAAGCTCCTAGAGCTTGGTATGCTAGATTGGACAGATATCTTTTGAAGCTTGGTTACACTAAAGGTAATGCTAACAACAACTTATATTACAAAGTGACTAATGATGACATCTTGGTTATTAAAGTTTTTGTTGATGATATTATTTTTGGAGGAGAAGAAGGATTGTGTAAAGACTTTTCTAATAAGATGCAGCAAGAATTTGAAATGTCTATGATTGGGGAGATAAAATTATTTTTAGGTTTGCAGATTTCACAGATTGATAAAGGTATATTCATATGTCAATCAAAGTACTTGAAATAATTATTAAATAAATTTGGTATCTAAACCAGTAAGTGCTCCTATGACTACAATTGATAAACTATCATTGAAGGATGAATCAAGACTTGTTAATCCGACAAGATATAAATCTATGATTGGAGGTTTACTGTATTTGACACAAGCAAGACCTGATATTATGAATATAGTATGTATTATTTCAAGATTTCAGAGTAATCCTAAGTAAAATCATGAATCAGCAGTGAAAAGGATTTTTTGGTACCTACAAGGCACAACAAATCTTGGTTTATGGTATCCTAAAGATGAAAATTTTGATTTATGTGCATACACAAATGCAAATTGGGTAGGAGATGTAGATGACAGAAAGAGCACCACCAGCGGAGCATTCTTTCTTGGTAGCAGATTAATTTCATGGTTGAGTAAGAAACAAAGTTGTACATCATTATCAACAGCAGAATCAGAATATGTTGTAGCAGCACCTAATTGTACACAGGTATTATGGATTAAGCAAATGTTGAAGGACATAAAGGTAAAATGAAAAGAACCTATAATCATTTACTATGATAATATGGTAGCAATTGATATATCTAAGAATCTGGTATTTCACTCTAAAACTAAACACGTCTCTATCAAATTCAATTTTCTGAAAGAGAATGTTGAAGAAAAGAAGTGAAATCGGTTTATGTGAATACTAAAGAGAAGATTGTAGATATCTTTACTAAGCCTTTTCCTAAGGAAACTTTTAAATATCTCAAAGAGAAGCTTGGAGTTATACCCTCACAGGTAGAAACTTAGACAGTTGGAGCATGGCATCAGATCGACAGAATTAACAGAGAAATCTTTTTCTGGCTTTGATGAAGGAGAGCTACTTCTCAGGGGGATTAGATTGGATAAATTTGGTTATAACAATTGGTATTTGTAATAAGTTCTATGAACTAATTGTATTTGGTTTTGTATTGCTTTGGCATTTGATGTCAAAGGGGGAGAGATATCTATAGAAAAACACATTATCTTTTGGGAGAGATTATTCCTAGGGGGAGAAATATTATGTATTTTGAAATCTGGTAATTGATCTCTTTGGGAGATTGTTGGTTTTTGGTTTTTGGCATTTCTACTTTGGCACTTAGATGGTTTTTCCATCTTGTGTTGCCATCAATTCCAAAGGGGGAGATTATTGGTATTATAAATGTGTTGCATCGGTTTTTTCATTGATGTCGGCACTTATCAACACTTGTGAACACTTATCAGCACTGAAGATCTTTGGTTATGTTCATCAGCATGTTCAATGACTTATGCACAATCACCAGTATTTGGTTCACCAGAGGGTTATATTATTCACCGGCATTAAGAATGATCTGTTACCATCTGGAGATTACTTGGTTATGTTGAAGACATTGTTTGGACACTTGGTTTTGGTGATTTGGTTATTGGTCTAATTGAGTTGGCATATTTGTTGTTACCGACAAATTGGTCTAGGTTATGGACCGTCAAGCGTTATCTATTCCAGATCAGCATGACACATTATGGAGATGATTTATTGATTGGTTATTATTATAAATGCATTAAGCCGACATGATGCATCACATATTGATTCATTTGTAATTCATTTAAATATAATATTCTTAGTGAGCCGACCTACACATTTGGTCTTAGGTTTTGGTATTTATGTAAGAACTCATTTGTGAGATTAACATAACGTATGTAATAAGGTATTACAAGGTTGTGATATTTGATATATGCAAATATAAGCAGAGCTATACACGCAAACATCATTTGAAGATACAAGGAAGGTATGAAGAAGGCAATCAGAGCTTAACCAGTACTAAATCCAACATATGAAGATGTTATTTTGAGCAGTACATTATCATTGGATTTAACCATCCAATTGTAGTCAGTGTGACTCCCATTTTGTGATTAAGCAGTGAGCTCTAGGCAGTTGGCCTTTCCGCATGTGCAGACCCCATTTGTACACACAGACTATCTGCAGTAGTATCATCTGATTGTGGGTAAGGTTTCCCACCATGGTTTTTCCCCTAACAAGGTTTCCACGTACAAATATTTGTGTTATGTGTTGTGGATGTTATTTGTCTTTCTGTTTCATGCATTAAATCTTTGTCGATACTATTATTAATTGTTAAACTGTCAACCGACATTAAGTTTGGTTAAGTTATATTTGGGTTGAAATTAATAGACAACTGATTCACCCCCCCCCCCCTCTCAGTTGCCTCTGGGTCCTAACAGGTAAGCAAAAGATAGATTGGAAAGAGATGTATGCTAAGGATGTGGAATAAATTGAGAGAGAAGAAAGAGAACTTAAAGAGCTGGAAGCCCTGATTGCTAGAAGAATTCATAAAGGGCCAGCTGGAAGTAAGTACAAAAGGAAATTCCCTTTTAAATATTTTTTCATGCAATAATATTGGTCTATTTGCTTCTAGATGCCCTAAAAGAGCTTCTAGGAATTATAAGCCTAATCTAGAATAGTAGAGCCGACCTAGATTCAGAAGGAATAAGAATAAATCATGTTATTATGTTGGTAATGATGATGATGAACCTATGAGTGGAACTGGTAATGGAGCTTCATCTGGCAAAGATTGGGTCTTTATTGCTATTCTCTGGAATCTGTCATTGAAACAACTCATACTAAATAAAAAGCTTTAGCTACAAAATTTCAAGAGAAGGATGAATGGGTCATAGACAGTGGATGCTTACATCACATGACTAGTGACAAGAGAAATTTCTTAACACTACAAGAATTTGATGGTGGGCTAGTCAGATTTGGAGACAACAAGGCATGTAGAATCAAAGGCAAAGGAAAAATATCATTGGATGGTAAGACTAATACTGATAATTTTTATTATGTTGAAATCTTAAAGAATAATCTTTTAAGTGTAGGTCAGATCGTGGATAGAGGATTTCATTTGCAATTCAGGGATGGAAAATGTAAGATCATCAATAGATCTAGATTGGAAATTTCTTCTGGAACTTAGACCAGAGGTAATATCTTTAATTTGAACTCTGATGAAAATCCTTGCTCGATTTCTCAAATTGATGAGAGTTGGTTATGGCATAAGAGGATGTGTCATGTAAATTTTGATTGCATAATGAAGAATAGTTCAATACCGATTGTCAGAGATTTGCCCAAGATTATTAAACCTCATAATCAAGTATGTAGAGAACTTCAAATGGGTAAGCAAGTTAGAACTTCTTTCAGAAGTATACATGATAAATCTAATGAAATTCTTGATCATTCATACTAATTTGTGTGGACCGGAAAGGACTAAAATCTTTCAAGGTGATAGATGTTTTATGCTACTAATTGATGACTATTCTAGAATGATGTGGGTAGCATTTCTAAAGGAAAAATCTGATGAGAAATTAAAAATCTTTAAAGCTATGGTTGAGACTGAGATGGGACTAAAGATAAAATGCTTAAGATCAGATCATGGCAGTGAGTTTACATTCGGTGAGTTCAACAACTTTTGTAAGAGGAATGGTATTATGAGACAACTTTTTGCACCTAGGACTCTACAATAGAATGGATTAGTGAAAAGGAAGAACATGTTATTATGAGGATCCGGTTATTACTGAGAGGGGGGGTGAATCAGTAATAAAAAAAATCTGCATCACTTCACAAAACTATATTGATAACTACTCAAATAATCTTCTAAGCTGATTTAACAAACCATTCACTCAAGTGTTCATCAATATGCAAACAAAGTAAAGATATCAAATGCATAAATCAACAATGCATCCACCACTTGAACATAGAGATTTTTGATGTGAAAATCCAATTGGGAAAACCACGGTACGAATTAGCACACACAATATGTATTTGCACTCTTTTGGAATGCACCCAGTTAAAGGCCTAGCCTGGTTAAGAGATTATGATATACTTGGTTAATAAAAGACCCTATTAGGAGTCACTCGGTCAAGGGATTTTGCCTCACCCTTGTTAGGAGCTCTCCTTTATTAAGAGTAACCTTGTTATAGTATTTTGAACTCAAGTTAATGAGCCACTCGGTGAAGGGATTTACAATATCAGACCTGTTAAGATCTACTTGGTTAAAGGATTTCAAACTACTATAACTATTAGGGAACAATAGGGTAAATGATCTAATTACAGTACTTCCTTTCTTGCTAGTACAAATCCTTTTCAACACAACTCTTCTACACATACAGACACTTCAAACTGGTTCGGAAATACCTTCTTCTCAAACCACCGACACAAAATCTCTTATCTAACTAGCCCTAACTACACTTTTCAGTTAGGGAAGCTAAAAATCCTAATTACATCAACAAGATACAATGAATTTACATTTACTACAGGAAAACACTCTGCCAAAATACATTACAAATCATTACAATAATTTTCTAGATGATTTTTTCCATTGAATGATCACAGCACATCAATTTGATAAGAAATCAAACCCTTGTTCCATTCTTATAAGCACTTTATTATTTCCCAAGAAATTTGATCCTTCTACATGCTCAAATACCATCTTATCATTACACATGGACTATGACATGTCATTACTAAGTTATGATCATGATAAGATCCACTACCAAACCTTAAATCATTACCGGTTAAAGATCTGATACCGGTATTCATTCTTCTTCACAGAGTTCATAAAATTCAATTATAAATGTGCTTTTTGGTTCACCAAACTTGATGTGATTTCAATCATAGACTCATGCCAGTGTTATGAACATGTATTTTAAACCACAACACTTGAATCTTCTCCAATTGCAATAGCAGTCACCTGATCATCTCTAACTAATTCCACTATCGATTAGGCTATATTGGTTGGTCTAGATGACCTAGATGACTAAACAAACATGGTTGCCATCAATGACAATAAATAACAGATCATATCAACTTTACCAATCATCTTCTGATCTCATCATCATCTCCATCAGTTATGCCAACAATCTCCCCCTTTAGCATTGATGGAAACACCAAAATCTCTCCATGCAAAACTGGAACTCTAACTGTTATGACTATTGTATTGTTCTTTTCTTTTTGCTCTTCACTATTCTTCTCCCCCTTTGATAACAATTCCAAAGGTTCAAAGTGTCAAATTCATCTTTTGTTGCTATTTTTTTCTTCATCTATGTTGCTCCCCCTGAGGAGTAGCCCTTTTCTCATCAATCCATAGTGAAAGATCTTCAATTAGTCCACTAGATTGATTTTGCAATAACATCTTAGTCAACCTATTGTAGGGGTATAACCCCTAGCTTTCCTCTGAGATATTCAAAGGTTGCTTTAAGAAATGGCTTAGTGAAGATGTTAGCCAACTGCTCCTTTCTAGCCACATGATCCATCCTGACTTTCATTTCCTGCACTCTTTCTCTCAGATAATGATACTTCAGTTCAATATGCTTTGTTATAGAATGTAATACAAGATTCTTTGAAATGTTTATTGCACTTGTATTATCACAATATATGACCACCGGTTCTGTCATATTCTCCTTGAATCCTTCTAATACATGTCTCATCCATATTTATTGAGTACAGTTCATAGATGCAACCACATACTCTTCTTTTATTGTAGACAATGAAATGCAACTTTGTTTCTTACTAGTCCAGGATACTAGTCCTCCTCCTAGAAAGAATGCACCATCGTTTGTGCTCTTCTAGTCATCTACATTACCTTCCCAATCAGCATCTATGAACACCTTCAAAGATAAGCTTCCTTTGTATGGATACCATAATCCATAATCAATAGTTCATTTAAGATACTTGAAAATTCTCTTCACTCCCACCATATGAGTCTCTTTAGGACTTTTTTGAAATCTAGCCACTATACCAACTGCATGAGCAATGTTCGATCTGCTATGAATAACATAGTGTAGTTTACCAATCATTGATCTATACCCAGTTTCATCCACTGGATCTGAATCATCTTTCTTGGATAATCTGCAACCAGTAACCACAAGAGTTCCAACCAGTTTAGAGTCTTCCATTCCAAAGGTTTTCAATACCTCCTTCACCTATTCAGATTGGCTAATAAATATTCCTCCTTTCATTTGTTGGACCTACAAACCAATGAAAATCTTGATTTCACCTATCAAAGACATTTCAAATTCCTTTTTCATTTCTTCTGCAAAAGTTAAACTCATGTCATCATCTCCTCCAAATATGATATCATCTACAAACACTTTTGTAATCAATAATTTGTCTCCTTTTGTCTTCAAGTAAATATTTTTGTCCTCATTGGTTCTTTGAAATCCAATCTTTATCAGGTATGAATAGAGTATCGCATTCCATGCCCTTGGAGCTTGCTTCAACCCATATAAAGATTTATGAAGTTTGCACACCATGTCCTTGTCTTCAGTCAATGCAAAACCATCTGGTTGTTCAATGTAAACCTCTTCTTCTATAATTCCATTCAAAAATGCAGACTTGACATCCATTTGGTATACCTTGAATCCTCTGAATGTTGCAAATGCAAGTAGAATTCTTACGCCTTCAAGTCTAGCAACCAGTGCAAAAGTTTCTCCATAATCCTCACCTTCTTCTTGTGCATATCCTTTGCAAACTAGTCTAGCCTTGTTCCTAACCACTTCACCATCTTCATTTAATTTATTCCTGAACACCCACTTAGTACCAATCACATTCTTATCAGTTGGTCTAGGGACAAGTGACCAAGTGTTGTTCTTCTCTATTTGATAAAGCTCCTCTTGCTTAGCCTTTATCCAATCATCATCCTTGAGAGCTTCCCTTACTTTCTTAGGTTCAATTATGGAAATCAAACAAGTACTTTCTTTGATATTTCTTCGTGTTTGTACTCCAGCATTCCTGTCTCCAATTATCTGATCTGCAGAGTGATTTAACTTTACATATCTAGGTATAACCGGTTCCGATGTAGAAGCCTCTTCTTCTTCTTCTTCCACCGATTGAGCAACATCCTCAACACTATTCTTCTCAGCATCATTTTGAACTTCCATTTCAATGATCACTAGCTTTTTTTCAACTACTACATCAAACTTGTTCGTATCATCAAATTTGTCAGAATACTCATCAACTTTCACATTAACACTTTCAGCAATCTTCTTGGTTCTTTTGTTAAAGCACTTGAATTATTTTCTCTTAGTTGAATAACCAAGGAAAGTTCCTTCATCACGTTAAGGATCAAACTTTCCAATATATTCATATCTCTTTATGTAACACCCGTTGCCAAAGACATTGAAATGACTAACATTAGGAGTATGACCATACCATAATTCATAGGGATTTTTGTCACTACCTTTCTTGACCAATATCCAATTCATTGTGTATACTGCAATGCTAACTTCTTCTCTCCAAAACATTTTAGGTACATCCCCTTGTATCAAAATTGTTCTTGTTGCTTCAACTATGGTCTGGTTCCTCCTTTCAGCAATCCCATTCTACTATGGTGTCCTTGGTGCAGATAGTTGTCTCTTAATTCCATTCTCATCACAGTATTTCACAAATTCAGCTCATGTGAATTCTCTACCCAGTCAAATCTTGCGCACTTTAGGTTCTTATCAGTTTCTTTATCCACTAAGGCTTTAAATGCCTTAAAATTGCTAAAAGAATTAGACTTCTCCTTAAAAAATGTAACCCACGTCATTCTTGAATAATCATTAGTAAATATCATGAAATATTTATCACCTTGAAAACTCCTAGTCCTCATAGGACCACATAAATCAAACCAAACCTTAAAAAAAATCAAAAGAAAATGATTTACTTTTGAAATAGGAAGTAGTCATCTTACCCAACTAACACTCCTTACAAGTCACATTGTCTAGTTTGACTATTTGTGGCATAACTCTAACCATACTTGACTTTCTAACCTTGACCAAATTATCAAAATTTAAATGGCAAAAACTTATATGCCATTACCAACTATCCTCAACTTTTGCAACCAAACAAATGTTAACATTAGTGTTCAGATGGAATAAGTTACCTTTTGTCTATTTTGTTAGACACGCTACACCACTAAGAGGGGGATGAATCAATGGTTCTCAAAATTTTCCCTTTAATTATCCTATGTGAGCATACCGGTTATCAAATCTAATTTAATATAGACTTACCAGTTAGTGGGGAGACCAACATTGTCATGCCCACGGGATAAAAAAAAATTTGTAAAACACCAACTTAATAACATTAAAATTGTCATTAGTGAAATGCACTAACATATTTTGTCTTAACTAGGTTTAGAGTTAACTTTATCTACTAACTTAACGAAAATAATTTAAAAATAAATGCGGGATAATAAATGAATATCTCATCAAATTTAGTCAATAGATTAATTAAATCAAAAACTTCTTTAAAATAATTGATGAAGATAAAATTAATCTCCAATAACCATTAATTGTATTTTTTTCTTTTGGAACTAATTAAATTAGTCCTAGCTCTTAGTTCATGAAAGTCTAAATTTTATTTAAACAATAATTAAATTAAGGTTAAAATAAATCGACAAAAGGGTCAATTGAATTTGTAATGAAAATATGTACATTAAGGTTTAATCCCATAAACCTATATCTAGGTGAGCCTAAATTTATTTCCCATACTCAAAATAGCTCACCCAATTTTATTTTAAATTATCAAAAGGATTTTACTTCTTAAGTAATTTTAATTTAAACATTTATATTTCTTTTTAATAAACTCATATGTTTATAAGAACATCACTAAAATGTAAAACACCTAGTAAAAATATTTTACCTCCAAATATATATACTATATATTTATGTGTGTGTATATATATATATATATATATATATATATATATATATATATATATATATATATATATATATATATATATATATATATATATATCCCACGTTGAATAAAACAATTATGAAAACCCTAATTAAAAGAAATTCATTATAAAATGCCCCTTTCACTCATTTTCGAAATACTTCTTTATTTTATTATTCTCATTCTACCCTAGCCCAAACCGGGCTAGGGTTTTATTTTCTTGCTTGAACTGTGCAGGGCCAAATTGCTTTCTTGGTGGTGGCCATGGCAAACTTGGCAGAACTTGGGAAGGCGGCGGCGTCATGTTGCAAGGGCGGGCGACATTCATGGAGGCGTCGTTCACTGTGGGTTTCCATAGTGGCGGCGACCACTATGGCCGCCCACAGTGGTGGCCCTCGGGCCGTCCACTGTGGACGCCACAGTGGCGGCCTTCCCGCTGGACACTGTGCTTCACATAGTGGGTTCGGCCGAGCCCTAGCCCTTCGGTTTGCTTTTTTTTTTTTAATAATTCTTTTTTTTTTTAAATGCTTAGCTTAATAAAAATATATATTATATAAATATATATATATATATACATATATATATATACATATATATATATATATACATATTTATATATGATATATAAGTATATTTTTAGAAAAGAAAGAAAATGAATTAATTTAAACTTAAATAAATGAATATATATATATATATATATATATATATATTCAAATACCTATATTTTAACCGCATATTAAATTTAGAGCATTCTTGAAAATTTATGTTGTTATTCAGTATATTTGAAAACCATTTTAACAGATAAATCAAAGGCTTCATATTTAAATAAATGTATATACATCTTTTTAATTTAAATGCCAAGCAGCTAAAATTTAAATAAGATAGTTTGTTGATTCCTCAGATTTACTTTCCACAAGTAATTAAAATTGACAGAAGTATATAAATTTAAAACGCAACTATTTAGATCTAGAAATTATTTATTTTCAATTAATCTGTTTAACCCTAGATTTTATTTTCTGCATATAAACAAATGACAGTATTTAAATGAACTCTAACAGTAACTTTATTTATCTAGAAATTATTAAAATAAAACTATAGAGGTGGTTATTTTAACTTTAGACTTTATTTTCTGTAATTAAAATTAAAATCACAGATTTGAATAACCTAAGATTGCACTTCCATAAACAGATCTAATTGTTTGTTTCTAGCCTTCCACTTGCATGCTAAACTATTACACTATTTTCCTATTTAATTTCATAAGGATAAAAGAATAAAATAAATATCTTGCTTTTCAAAATATTAAATACTCAACAAAGAATTAATTTCAAAACGTTAGGAACTAAATCTAGAAATATTCATTTCTTTTCTGCAGTGTAGCATAATACTATATTTCATCTCTTTAAAGTACATTAAAATATGATATAACCCTCAATACAAATGGATCTCTCATTTCTATTAAATGAGGATCTTAAAAACATTTGATACATTTCTTTTTCAAAAAATAGATATGACATAATTTCCTATTACATTGCTGCAACTTAAGAAAATAAATTTTTCATTCTCAAATCTTTTCTATAACAAATAAAACTAGCAACCTCTACTGGTCCTTTTTCCTTTCTTCCAACAACCTGCAATTAAAACATAGGCTATGACCATGGAGTGCTCACCTCCCAACCTAGGCTAACTAGTAGCCACCCCTAAGCTTGGAGAACCAAGCCCTAGACAGGATTACACACATGCAAACACAATAAACAAGGGGAAAACAAACACAAACACATTCCCAACCAAGGGCTACACTACACCACACATTGTGATGTCTTTTCAAGGGTGGTAGTGGACCAAGTACCCTGATGAGACTGCAAGTATGGTAAGACTAATAGCCACCTCATGGAAAACCAAATACATCATAAGTATAACAACCCCACATCCTTATGCCCCCCTAAGGCATTCATGCCTTATTTCCCTCCTTATGACCCCCAAATGCATAAACAAGCCATGCAGCAAGGGTCACATAAAATCCCTTGCGATCACTCTCATAACGAGAGCCTCTCACTCGAGGGTTGTCACTTCTACCACCCACAACACCATCCTCTCTCCCAAGAGTAGGAGGCCTTGATTACTCCCAAAGCACATAAAATGCCATACAAAAGTAAAACATGAAACACAATAATTTTCCAAGGGAAAACATGCAAGAAAACTAGACTTTTTACACAAGATATTCTTTCAATATAACATTCAATATGAAAACACATTACAAGTAAGGTGAAACCAACCTTCAACTACCCAAGGGTATGCTAGTTTTGTTGAGGATGAGCAGCCCAATTCCACAAGTCTTTCCTTTCTACACTTAGCCAAATTCTTAATTCAAAATCTATCTTTTTTCCTTTCAAAATTCCTTGTCTCCAAAAATGGAGAGTGGGTGATTACCCACAAAATCTCTCATTCTTTCTTAAGAAGACCCTAGTGAGAGTTCTCACTAGTTCCTAAAACTGAAAAGGAAAGGTAGGAGAAAAATGGGAAAGGGATCTCACATCCAAAAGGAAAGTTTACAACTTAGATGATCCTTCTAATTTCAATTTTCGCACAACTTAGAAAAGTCACTTTTTAAGGTGTCTAAAAGGTCACATGAGAGTTGTTACATGCCTAAAATTACTCCTAACCCTTAGGTATACCTTATGGGCTTTAGGAAACCCTATTAAACTACCCTTAGGTGTCCATTTAACCCTTTTTAAACCCATCTGAAGTTAATTTTCGGGTCAAACTTAAGTTGACCATCCCAAAGATTATTTACTCAAGGCATTTATGGAATCATATTAAATTAATTGAAAAAGCTATAGTTAAACAACTCCCTCCAAGAGACAAATTTAAAAACTCAAACATAAATCAAAGCATGTGTCAAGTGACCCAAAGAAAATACTTTTACAAAATTATGCATGAAATCTTGTCTCTTGTTGGATTTACACAAATAAACAAAATTCAATTTAACATTCATTTAACAATCACTTTCACGAATAAAATATGATACAAACAGAGTGTTGTCTCTCCAAATAGACAAACCCTGGTTTTACGAACGCACATAGGTCTAGGTTTGGTTCTCCATAATATTTCCATGGTCACATGGATAATTTTCCTGCACATCTCAATTACACATTAATAATTTCAAATAACCTCATATAATATAAAACACATGAATAAGAATACACATCAAGCACTCTACAACCAATATACACTTAATCAAATCAATACACCTTATATCCAACAAATCGACATAAGCAATTATCATAATTCTCATAATTTTGATCCATATAAAACATGCATCCTATTTCTATCATCATAGGAAAGTCCTGCAAATCCATTAATGACATACATCATCTCAAATTTATCTCATTCTAGAATCATATAGAGTTCTATAACATAAATCATATAAATGAAGCATCAACATATAGCAATGTTATCCAAATCATGGAATAATATAAATTCTAAATCCATAATGCATAAAAATAAAGCATCCATAATAGTCTCAACATAAAAATCACTGAACTGCTAGACCGAGTCAGGGTAGGGCCTCACACCCTCCCCCTCTAGGCATGAACTTCCTCCTAGAGTTCATCAAAAAGATGGGGTTACTTTGATCTCATCCATGTTGCGTCCTCCCATGAAGCTATAACCTCATCATAGGAATCCCACTGGACCCTAACTTGGTCTAGCTCTTGACCTTGAAGAGACAGTGTTTGGCATGCCAAAATGCGAATGGGCTCCAAAGCTAGATGCCCGTCCGACTCCACCTACAAGGCATCCCAATCTAATATATGAGACTGATCATAGATATACTTCCTCAAAACTGCTACATGAAACACATCGTGGATGTGTGATAGGCTAGGTGGTCCTATCCTCTCAAGGATCTCAAATGGTCCTACAAAGTGAGGTGCGAGCTTAGAACCCTTTTCGTAATGGATTGGACTCTTATGCGGTCACACTCTCAAGAAAACTCTGTCTCCAACCAAGTAGCTACGATCTATCCTCTTCGCATCTAAATATTTCTTCTGTCTATCTTGTGCCTCTCTAAGATGCTGCCTAATAAAATCCACCTGATGTTCCATATCCTGAACTATCTCAGGACCAATAGCAACTATGTCCTCTATGCGGTCCCAACTCAACGGTGTCCTACAAGGCCTGCCATATAATGCCTAATAGGGTGGCATCCCCAAAGAAGTGTGATGCCCATTGTTATAGGCAAACTCCACTAAGGGAAGGTACTCTTCCCATTTGGTCTGATGATCCATGATGTACATGCAAAGCATATCCTCTAACACCTGGTTAACCCTCTCTGCCTAACCATCCATTTCCGGATGATAGGCTGTACTGAAATTGAGCTTAGTGCCCATAGTTGCCTGTAATGTCTTCCAAAAGGAAGAAGTGAAGAGGGAATCCCTGTCAGAAATAATCTTGCATAGAACACCATGAAGTCTGATAATGTCTCGCAAGAACACCTGTGCTACTGCTGGTGTTGTGAAGGTAGTACAAACTAGTGAAAAGTGGGCCACTTTGGTCAACTTGTCAACTGTCACCAAGATGGCATCATGGCAACAAGATGACCTAGGAAGACCAATGATGAAATCCATGGATATAGTATCCCACTTCCACTCTGGTATAGCATGAGACTGGAGAAACCCACCTGGATGGCGGTGCTCTGCCTTGACTCTCTAACACTCGAGGCATCGGGCTACTAACTCAGCAATGAACTGTCGCATTCCTGGCCAATGATATAACTGCCTCAGGTCAGCACGCATCTTCTTAACTCTGGGATGTGCTGCATAAGGAGCTCTATGAGCCTCCATGACAATGAACTCTCTCAATCCCTCGGAAGAAGGTACATAGATGTGCCCTCTATGACATAGTAATCCATCGAACTCCAAAGAATAATCCACATATTTCCCCTCTAGAGTATCCTGAGATCGTATGACTTGACAAACCTTTGAATAACATCCATCCTCTGGCAACTGTTGTAGTATACGATCTCTCAAATCCATGCCCATAGATATGGTGTATACCTCGTGACATCTCCAACTCAAAGCATCTACAACTAAGTTTTCCTTCCCTTTGATGTAGTGAACGTCAAAATCATATTTGCACAAGAACTCCATCCATCTCCTCTGACGTGCATTAAGGTTCAGCTGAGTGAAAATGTACTAAAGACTCCGATGGTCTGAATGAAGCTCAAAGTGATGACCCAAAAGGAAGTGTCTCCACCTCACAAGTGCATGCACTACTGCTGCAAGCTCAAGGTCATGGGTAGGGTAGTTAAGCTCATGAGTCTTAAGTTTCCTAGACTCAAAAGCTATAGCCCTACCATCCTGCATAAGAACTGCTCCTAAACCCTCTAGGGAAGCATCTATACAAACCATGAAGTTAGCTGAAGGATCTGGTACTACGAGGATAGGTGTGCTAGTAAGTTCCTTTTTGAGTTCCTGAAAGGCCCTCTCACACTTCTCTGTCCATTCAAATTTCTTCCCTTTATGCTGAAGAGAAGTAATAGGATGTGCGACTCTAGAGAATCCCTCAACAAAGCGTCAGTAATAACCTGCTAAGCCTATGAAGCTCCTGACCTTTGTCACACTGGTTGGCACTGGCCAATCCATAATAGCTCTAATCTTGGATGGGTCTACTGAGATCCCATCACCGGAAATAATGTGCCCAAGGTACTTGACCTCTAGTCGAAAGAAAGCACACTTTGACAAACTGCCAAACAACTGATTGTCCCGTAAACACTGCAATACCTATCTTAGGTGCTCCTCATGCTCCTTCTCATTCTGAGAATATATCAATATATCATCGAGGAACACAATCATAAAGTGGTCTAGAAATGTGTGGAATACCCCATTCATGAGACTCATGAAAACAACTAGAGCATTCGTAAGACCGAATGGAACCACGATGAACTCATAGTGGCCATATCTAGTGCGAAATGCGGTCTTGTGGATATCACTTTCCACTATTCTCAACTGATGGTATCCTGACTTTAGATAAATTTTGGAAAATACTTTGGCACCCTGAAGTTGGTTGAATAAATCATCAATTATGGGCAAGGGATATCAGTTTTTGATGGTTACTTTGTTTAACTACCGATAATCCATGCATAATCGGAGAGATCCGTCCTTCTTCTTCATGAAGATGACTGGTGCACCCCAAGGGGATACGCTAGGATGAATGTGACCCTTCTCTAGGAGTTCCTCAAGCTACATCTTGAGATCATTAAGCTCATTTGTGTTCATCCTATAAGGTGCTCTAGAAACTGGCTCAGCTCCTGGTACAAGGTCTATATGAAAGTCAAACTCTCTACGGGGTGGTATTCCAGATAGTTCTGAGGGAAACACATATCCCTTAATGATAGGATGGTCATCAATTGATGTTTCTTTTTCATCCTCTTCTCCCCTATCACTGATAGTGTTGGCAAAAATATGACATCCCTTTCTCATGCTCCGCTTAAGCTGCATTGCGGAGATCATACGAAGAGACACGGGTCTCTGAATCCCGATGATTACTATGGGTGAACCATGATCATCCTCACACTCAATTTCCTTCCTGCAACAATCCATCTTGGCTCTGTGGGCATAAAGCCAATCCATGCCAAGTACGATACCATAATATCCAAGTGGTGTAACTCTAAGGTCTGCTAAAGTGGTGGTATTGCCAATCTACAGCTGACATGCCCTAACCTCTGATTCCACTAACAATCTATCCCCTGAAGCTAACTCCACTTCTCAACTGACACCCTGTCTAGTTGCCACTAGCCCGCAACACTCCACAACCAATGGAGAAATAAAGGAGTTAGTAGCTCCTGAATCATATAATATAGATACACTGTTACCTTTGATCATACTTGCAGCCTCAATGACAGTGGCTTGATGCTTAGCCTGGTGGTTGTCAACCGCTGCGAATACTCTATGGGACATGCCCATATCACCAACTGTAGGCTCTAAAGCGTCCATCCTCTGATTTCCTGCCATCTGACCCTGAGGGAAATCCCTTGCCATATACCCCATGGCTCCACATGTAAAGCAAGCATCGTGTGCCTGAAACTGGGCGCCCTGAGGCCTAGAGAAAGCCTGACCCCCTATCCTTCTAGATCCACTGTACCCACCCCTAGAGGACTGTTGAGTCCTCGTCGGAGGTGTGTAAGGCACCTAAGTCCACCGATCTCACCTCTGACCCTGAGACTGCCACTACTTGGGCTTTGCGCCCTACTGATACTGCGGAGGCTTCTGCCTCTGGTTCTGTTGTGACTGTTATGGAGGGGGCGTTTGGAGAACCCCTGTGAGTTTCTGTTATTTCCCTTCCAATGGGGTTTCTGAAATCTGTATGTTTGGGGTGTAGGGTTTTGGTTCTGGAACTGATCCCTAGTATCCTGTGGTCTGACCTGAATCTCCTCTACTATCAGTGCCTTCTCCATGACAACCCGAAGGCTCCCTGGAGCGGACATCCTCACTGGTCCTGGTATGCCGACATTCAGCCCTCTGATGAAATGGTTAACGAGAAATTTCTCATCCTTTAGATAGTCCATGTATGGCAAGAGCTCAAAGAATTTTCTCTCGTACTGGGTCATTGAGAGACCCTTCTACTGGAGGTCATGGAACTCGTCTATCCTATGTTGTCTGTAATGCTCTGACAAGTACCTCTCCCTGAACCTCTCTGTAAAAATCTCCCATGTGAGAGTATCAACAACCAAACCACACTTGTATTCCTCTTGTCTCCACCATGTGGAGTTCATCTCTCTCAACAGATGGACTGCTACACATGCTTTTAGATTTCTCTCATAAGAGCACAATGCAAAGCACATATCAAGGCTCAACAACCAAGCCTTGACTTCTACCCCGTCCGTAGATCCCCCAAAAGATGGTGGCTGGAGGTGCATAACCTCCCTGATAAGATCCCTTGGCTCTCGATGAGCTCTCTCATAATACACTAGCTCTGCCCCTGGAGGTGGTCCTGGTAGGTGCACAGACTCTTTCTCATTCCCACCCTGACTCTCTACGGGAATAGGAGGTGGACTCTTGCTCTGTTCCCTATCACCTGATCTATGACTCCTTGAGTTCTGATTTTCAACATGATGATCCCCAACTGGAATCCTATCCTGGACTATTCCAATCAGGTTGTGGATTGCTTCTAAGAGGTTTAGGTTTGGGTCAACTGGCTGTTCGGGAGGAGCTTCTGGGTTCACTTCCAGAACCGATTCCTCCCTATCTACCTCTTCGCATGCCATACGTACATGCCTAGGACCCCTTCCGCGCTTGCGAGCTTGTCGCATAGTCGAAGACATCCTAAGAGAAAAATAAAATAAATTAAATTAAATAAATAATTTCTTTGGAATAATATTTAATTGATTAAATTTAAATATCCTAGAAAATTAATATAATAAAATTTATTAAATAATTAAAGCGAAACGTAATGGAGAAAGGTTCCTAGTGTTGGAAACCTTGCTCTAATACCAAAATGTCATGCCCAAAATTTAGGGCAAGAACAGGATAAAAAAAAAATTGTAAAACACCAACTTAATAACATTAAAATTGCCATTAGTGAAATGCGCTAACATATTTTGTCTTAACTAGGTTTAGAGTTAACTTTATCTACTAACTCAAGTTAACGAAAATAATTTAAAAATAAATGCGGGATAATAAATGAATATCTCATCAAATTTAGTCAATAGATTAATTAAATCAAAAACTTCTTTAAAATAATTGATGAAGATAAAATTAATCTCCAATAACCATTAATTGTATTTTTTTCTTTTCGAACTAATTAAATTAGTCCTAGCTCTTAGTTCATGAAATTCTAAATTTTCTTTAAACAATAATTAAATTAAGGTTAAACTAAATCAACAAAAGGGTCAATTGAATTTGTAATGAAAATATGTACATTAAGGTTTAATCCCATAAACCTATATCTAGGTGAGCTAAAATTAATTTCCCATAGTCAAAATAGCTCACCCAATTTTGTTTTAAATTATCAAAAGGATTATACTTCTTAAGTAATTTTAATTTAAACATTTATATTTCTTTTTAATAAACTCATATGTTTATAAGAACATCACTAAAATGTAAAACACCAAGTAAAAATATTTTACCTCCAAATATATATACTATATATTTATGTATATATATATATATATATATATATATATATATATATATATATATATAAACTTAAATATATTTCCACATTGAATAAAACAACTATGAAAACCCTAATTAAAAGAAATTCATTATAAAATTCCCCTTTCACTCATTTTCGAAATACTTCTTTATTTTATTATTCTCATTCTACCCTAGCCCTAACCGGGCTAGGGTTTTATTTTCTTGCTTGAACTATGCAAGGCCGAATTGCTTTCTTGGCGGCGGCCATGGCGAACTCGGCAGAGCTTAGGAAGGCGGCCATCCACTATGGTCTCCCTTAGTGGCGGCTGTAGGCCGCACCGTCCACTGTGTGAACCACAGTGGTTCGGCTTTCCCGCTGGCCACTGTGCTTCGCACAGTGGGTTTGGCCAAACCCTAGCCCTTCGGTTTGCTTTTTTTTTTTAATAATTTTTTTTTTAAATGCTTAGCTTAATAAAAATATATATTATATAAATATATATATATATAGGGTATGTGCACCAAGTTGTGGTACCAAAAGGGGTTCTTAAGATGCCACTTTTTTCTGAAATCAGCAAAGTCTGAACTTCAACGACAAATTGAAGATAGTTCCTCCAAATTTGAAGATGCAACAAGAACAAGAGTCAGAGTGCTTCAAGTCTACTTTCTAAACTACTAATTTTTTTTTAAATGGTGGAGATTAAGGGCTTCAAAAAGGGGGGCCACAAAAAGTGGTCTTGTTTTTATGCAAAAAACATAACATAGCATTTGTTGTGGCCCCCCTAAAATGTTAAATTTTTTTTTGAATTTTTAAAATCTCTTCTGTGAGAAATTAGCTAACACCTTGAAGTTTATGCCAGAATTTTCAGCTAATTTTTTAATGAGTATATGATTTTTTACTAATTTTCGAAGTGGACACATCCTGAAAAATAGAAATTTGAGCATGCTCCCCCCTAAAATCATTGAAAACAAATGAAAAATCAAAAAAAAAAAATTTAAATTGTGTAGAATGGAGTCTAGTTTCTAAAAATATAATTTTTTTCAAAATCTGATGAACGTGTAAAAATCTAGACCCAAAATAGTGCATGTTGGTTTTTGACGAAAAAACAGACACACTAACAAAAGAAATTATAGATGAAAGACTTAACGAAATCAAAATTTGAAATAAATTACATTTTTGGATAGCTAAAAGGGAGCTCAAGTTTACCATAGTATTTTTTTTAACTTCATTGAAACACGTGCAAACGTGATGGAGAGCACGACCAAAAATATGTCAAAATTTTCAATGTTCTGACAAAAACACGTCTCTAGCCTGAAATGGTCGTCCAAACCTTTGGGTTGGTTGCCTAAGGCAAATCCAAACCATAGGTTTGGTGTTTCCCAAAGCAGGACATTTGGCGCTCGCCAAATATGGTGAGCGCCCTATTTGGCGTGTGCCAAATGTGATGAATGGATATTCCATTTGGCATGTGCCAAATGTTGTCCATATTCCACATTTGGCACGCGCCAAATGTGGATGAAGAGGGAGATAGCTCGAGGGATAGCAAAATAAGGGAATTGTGAGAGCTAGAAAGGGGAGGGACAAAGAAGAGTATGTATCTATAAGAATGAAGAGCCCAAGAAGAGGTAAGGGGAGAGAGAAAATATGAGATCTAGTTCATAGAGAGAGATGGAACTACGAGGGAAGGGAGATAAAGAAGGGAGAGGTGAGATTGGGGTTTCTATGTACACATTTGGCACTCTCCCTATTTGGCACATGCCAAATATGGAATAGATACAAACTCTTCTTTGTCCCTCCCCTCTCTAGCTCTCACAATTCCATTATTCTCCTATCCCTCAAGCTATCTCCCTCTTCATCCTTACACCCATCTAATTCCCTCTCTCACCTCTTTCCCTCAGTTTTTTCCTCACTCACTCCTCTCTCTAGATCCTAAGGGGTCATAGGACACCATATGACCCCTTAGGATACAAAATGACCCCTAATGACACCTAAGGGGTCATAGGACACCATATGACCTCTTAGGTTACCATAGGACCCATAACGACACCATATTTTGTCCTAAGTGGTCATAGGACACATAACGGCACCATATGGTGTCTTAATGGGTCATAGGACACCATATGACCCCTTAGGTGTTGTTAGGGGTCATATTGTGTCCTAAGGGGTTATATGGTGTCCTATGACCCCTTAGGACACCATATGACCCCTTAGGACACCATATGACCCCTTAGGACACCATACGACCCATAATGACACCATATTGTGTCCTAAAGGGTCATATGGTGTCCTAAAGGGTCATAGGAAACCATATGACCCCTTACGACACCATACGACCCATAACAACAACCTATTGTGTCCTAAGGGGTCATGTGGTGTCCTAAGGGTCATAGGACACCATATGACCCCTTACGATACCATACAACCCATAACGCCACCCTATTGTGTCCTAGGGGGTCATATGGTGTCCTAAGGGGTCATAAGACACCATATGACCCCTTAGGACACCATACGACCCATAACAAGACCCTATTGTGTCCTAGGCGGTCATATGGTGTCCTAAGGGGTCATAAGACACCATATGACCCCTTACGACACCATAAGACCCATAACGACACCTAAGGGGTCATATGGTGTCCTATGGCCCCATAGGACATGATATGAACCCTTAGGTGTCCATACAACCCATAACGACACCATATTGTGTCCTAAGAGGTCATATGGTGTCCTAAGGGGTCATAGGACACCATATGACCCCTTAGGACACCATACGACCCATAACGACACCATATTGTGTCCTAAGGGGTCATATGGTGTCGTAAGGGGTCATAGGACACCATATGACCCCTTACGATACCATACGACCCATAACGACACCCTATTGTGTCCTAGGGGGTCATATAGTGTCCTAAGGGGTCATATGACACCATATGACCCCTTAGGACACCATACGACCCATAACGACACCCTATTGTGTCCTAGGGGGTCATATGGTCTCATAAGGGGTCACAGGACACCATATGACCCCTTACAACACCATACAACCCATAACAACACCTAAGGGGTCATATGGTGTCCTATGGCCCCATAGGACACCATATGACCCCTTAGGTGTCCATACGACCCATAATGACACCATATTGTGTCCTAAGGGGTCATATGGTGTCCTAAGGGGTCATAGGACACCATATGACCCCTTAGGACACCATACGACCCATAACGATACCATATTGTGTCCTAAGGGGTCATATGGTGTCCTAAGGGGTCATAAGACACAATATGACCCCTTAGGACACCATACGACCCATAACGATAGCCTATTGTGTCCTAGGGGGTCATATGGTGTCCTAAGGGGTCATAGGACACCACATGACCCCTTACGACACCATACAACCCATAACGATACATAAGGGGTCATACAGTGTCCTATGGGGCCATATGACACCATATGACCCCTTAGGTGTCCATACAACCCATAACGACACCATATTGTGTCCTAAGGGGTCATATGGTGTCCTAAGGGGTCATAAGACACCATATGATCCCTTAGGACACCATACGACCCATAACGATACCCTATTATGTCCTAGGGGGTCATATGGTGTCCTAAGGTGTCATAGGACACCATATGATCCCTTACGACACCATATGACCCATAACGACACCTAAGGGGTCATATGGTGTCCTATGGCCCCATAGGACACCATATGACCCCTTAGGTGTCGTTATGGGTCATATGGTGTCGTATTGGGTTGTATTGTGTCCTAAGGGGTCATATGGTGTCCTAAGGGGTCATAGGACACCATACGACCCATAACGACATCATATTGTGTCCTAAGGGGTCATATGGTGTCCTAAGGGGTCATAAGACACCATATGACCCCTTAGGACTCCATACAACCCATAACGATACCCTATTGTGTCCTAGGGGGTCATATGGTGTCCTAAGGGATCATAGGACACCATATGACCCCTTACGACACCATATGACCCATAACGACACCCTATTGTGTCCTAGGGGGTCATATGGTGTCCTAAGGGGTCATAGGACACCGTATGACCCCTTACGACACCATACGGCCCATAACGACACCTAAGGGGCCATATGGTGTCCTAAGGGATCATAGGACACCATATGACCCCTTAGGTGTCCATACGACCCATAACAACACTATCAAACTATAGGGTATAGAGTAGAAATTTATCAAAGGTTAAAAAATTTCAATGGAAGTCATTTGGCTAGTGCCATATTTGGCGCTAGCCAAATGAGCTGCACAAAAAAAAATTTCAAAGGTAAAAAATTTCAATGGAAGTCATTTGGCTAGCACCATATTTGGCGCTAGCGAAATGAGCTGCACAAAAAAAAGGTTATAGTGTATATAGTTATTGTTTAGTTTAAGGTAAAAAATTTCAATGGAAGTCACTTGGCTAGCGCCATATTTGTTGCTAGCCAAATGAGCTGCACTAAAAAATGGTTATATGGGACCCTTGACCCATGATCCAAGCCCACATTCTCTCTTTTTGTCTTCTTTTTGCATGGTGTTGACATTTTATGCAAGGTTATTTTATACATTCCATTAGCTCTCCACCACCTTTTTTTTCATTTGGCAACGTCAAAGAGGAAGAACATAGTTTTTTTATCAAATTTGAATAATTGAGGTAATATTTTCTTATTTTTAGAATTCAAATACTTATTAAGTGTTATTTTGTTTAAATGTTAGTATAAAAGTGTGAGTCAAAATTGATTATAATCCTATTAGATTTACATTAGATTTAACAATGCATTTGAAGGAAGTTGCATAAGAAAATTAATTGTTTAGTGGTTTAAAACAAAATTTGCAATTTCATACATCCTTTTTAAGATCTTATGAAATAATTTAGAAAAGGAATACATGAAATAATTTCAATTTCATATATCCATTTTAACATATGCAGCATCATCATCATGTCGAGGAAACGACCAAAAAATGTAACACCGAAAGAGCGTGAAGCTAAGAATGCAAAAAAAAGAGAAGGAATGAAGCAACTTCATGAACAAAGGAAATTGAATACCATAGAAGAAGAGGTGTCAATTGAAGAGGTGCCAATTGAAGAGGAACATGAAATATCCATCCAATCTTAGAGAGAGACAAAATTGGCCACACAAAGGCAACGGATGCAAAACCTTCGTGCAATGAGACAATTGAATCCTGAGGTTGAGAGCATGTCTACAACAATTCAAGTTTAAGGCACCCCATCTCTTACATCTCAAGTTGAAGGCACATCATCTCTTATTGGTACACCATTGGTGTCTACAACATCTCATATTGAATGCACTCCCTCTATGACATTTGACGTTGCAAGTACTTCACGACTGACATCAAGTATTGGAGCTACACCATCTTGTACACCTCAATTTCAAGGTATGTCATCATTTTCATCTCCGCTTGAAGGTATGCCACCTATCCCTAATGTTGTTGACATTCCTAATCTTGAGATAACTCAAAGTTTGAGAACACCTCCTAGAGTTTTGCATAGAAAGCCTAAGTATTTGATTGATATTGATGCTAATGTTTTGAAACCAATGGTTGACAAGTTTCTGAAGCGTACTTGTCAAAGACATGCTAACCGGATATGGAAATATTTTTTGAGCATTTAAATGAGACAGGAAGATGTCAACTATTTGTTGAAATGATGATAAATCTGAAATTTGGGCCTATAATGAAGATTCTTGGGCTAAGAACATTGATTGAATCAAGCGACAAATCTATTGTGAAGAATCTGATGAATGCATATGATATTGTTGGTTCTAACTCACGCACAAAAGATAGTAATGCCACACGACGTGTCATTACATCAACAATTGTAAACACTCAAACTAAGAAAGCTCGCCTCCTTAGAAGGGACAAGTAAACAATTGAAGATAAGTAGACAAACTCTAATGAGAGCTTTGGGAAGGCGACAAAGAGCGGAGGATCCATACAACAATGAGTTATGGGCATTTTCTGGTAGATTACCACGGAAAGATAAAGCAATTGTTGAAGCCTTGAGATCCCTAATTGAAGATTTTTGGAAGAATAACACAAGGGTCTCTCCAAATCAAAGAGATGTTGTAAGAAGGAGGATTGGTAGTAAAATCCGTGATCCACATCTGAAACATTTTTTGGATATGACTCAAACACAATTTTTTGCCAAGTTTCAACGTATGTATCCTCAAATAAAAATTAGTCAAAGGTTCTTTGAAATGGTAAAGCCTTTTTATGTCAAAATAAATCACACACGCACAACTTGTTGTTGTAGAGTACATATTGAATTTTCTAACCATTATGATGTTTATCAACGCATATGTATAGATTTGCATGCTAACAATGTTTTGCAGGAATGCAACATAAATGGTCCACCGACATCTTCAAGGGAATTCATATCTAGTATCTTATGTGAAAGAGTAGATGGTCAAGTATATTACAATAAGTGTTGCTTGGATGGCACATGTGTTGATTGTGGTGGATTGTGACATTTACAAATTTGTCAACATATGGATATTGGACAAGAAATTGGTAATGAATTAGTAGAATTTGGAAAATATAAGACAGTGGCCTACATGCTAAAAGATGGAAACGAAGCAAAAAGGTGTGAATTGGTTAGTGAGAAGATTCCAGTGTATTAGTTTATGGGCATCTTTCATGAGAATATAGTGTATGAGTATGCAAGGCATAACCATCAAGCTCATTGGTTGGACTCACAATTTAAGCTATGCAAGGACACATTTCCACTTCATAAAATCGTTTCAATTGTTGACTTTGTAGAGAACTACACACTACAACCACAGAACGAAGTGCAATCACAATATTACAACTCCACACAAGTTGCCATATTTGTGAATATAGCATTCATTCATGCACATGATAGTATGGAAGAGGATAGGAAGATATTGAGGGAGTATCATTTTTACATCAGTGATGATCACTCACACTCTACAGAGTTTGTGCAAGGTTGTTTTCAGATATTCTACAATGATTTGGCTAGTCGAGGCATATCATTCCGTCAACATATCATATGGTTAGATAATTGTGCATCGCAATTTAAGAACTCTTAGATGTTTTATTGGTTGAGTAGGATGCATAAGTTGACTGCTATTCAACATATGTGGAATTTCTTTGAGGCTGGGCATGGAAAAGGGGAGCATGATGGTGCAGGAGCATGTACTAAAAGAGCTTTAGCATGAGAAGAGTTAAAGTACAAAGGGAATGCAAACTTGAAAGATGCAAAATCAATTGTTCAATGGTGCAATGGTACAATTGGTCCAAGTAATCAAGGTAAGCCTTTAGTTCGCACATTTTTTTGGTTGGTAGATGATAGTAACATTGCAAAATTAGAAGATTGTTGTACATTGATAGGATCGAGTGAGCTACACTCTTTCAAAAGCTCTAATGCAGGTTCATGGACTATCCATACACGACGGATGGCATGTTAATGTTCTTCATGTAGAGATGGCGCCTATAATGACTGTGAGTCAAAGGAGTGGGTGGATGAATGGTGTATGAGACCTCTAATCCCACTTGAGACATACCAACCTTTGAGTACACTACAACTCACATAGATGGAAGCATCAATTGACTTTGACCATGTGTCAGATTTAGTCCAACCAGGTAAATTATCCACATGCAATTTTTTTACTTTAATATTTTACCTTAGCTGTTTGCTAAATTCTTCTCACTTTATCATTGCAGGGCATGTTTATGCACTAATTGTAGCTGAGGACAATGAAGAAGGAACATATTATTACCTGTGTCGTTGTGTGGACGCAAAAAAGAAATTGGATCACCCTGTGCTAGATGGAGAAAATATTGAGTACCCCATAGGATTAGTAGTTGTTACTGGTACATGACTTAGAAGGTACCTAGTGAAGAAGTCTAACTTGTGGTTGTTCGAGGACTTCGAGACACATAGGAAGATTCTTCATTATTCTAACCTTGTTGTAGCTTCAAATGTTCATTTGATCAGACATGGGGGTAGACCACTAAACAAGAACCTACAAAAGGTTCGTGAGTCTGACCATGAGGCCATACTAGACACGATAAAGAGTAGAGCAGATCCAGATGGTTCATTGGATTAAATGTAAATGTAAAAAATTGTAATATCAATCTTATTTGGATATATGTACATGACTTGTATTTTTGACTACTCGAGGCATTGTAATATAAAAAATTATGTTTTTGTCTTGTTTTGTGTGATTTTATGTAAATAATGTCATTTTGGACTATTAGAGATCACATGGGATCATTTCATGAAGTATACCTTGTTAATATGGTAAAAGATGTAAATAATGCTCATTTGTTGTCAATCACTCAAAGTGTGAAAAATTGTCAAAATTCGGCATGGTTTTTCTTGATGTTAGTGACATATAAGAATGATCTGTTTGATCTTGTGAGGTCATGTTATGGCACTCTAAAAAATCCTCTCTCAGTTTGGGTAGACTCGGATCCAGTTGCTCGTGGCGACTCTTTCTCGGTCATGACAAAAAGCGTCAAATGAGTTCAATGAAAAGTTGCACAATGCCCCATCTTTCAATTCGCTTGTCGCGGCACTAAATCGTCAACTCGTACACATCGGGGTGGTCGGGTTTATTCTTGGAATGCCTTCTTTTTTCTCTCCAACTCGCCTGATCATTGCGGGCCACACCCTAGTAGCCAAATCACCTAAGTGCTCAAATTGCTCAAAGTTGTCAATATTTGGCATCACGTTTCTCCATGCCTGTTAATCATAAGAACAATCCATCTAATCCTACGGGGTCATGTTATGGCACTCTAAAAAGTCCTCTCTCGGTTTGGATAGACTCAAATCCAGTTGCTCGTGGCAACTCTTTCTCGGTCACGACAAAAAGTGTCAGATGAGTTCAATGAAAAGTTGCACAATGCCCCATCTTTCAATCCGCTCGTCGCAGCACCGAACCGTCAGCTCGTACGCATCAGGGTGGTTGGGTTTACGCTTGGAATGCCTTCTTTTTTCTCTCTAACTTGCCTGATCATTGTGGGCCACACCCTAGCAGCCAAATCGCCCAAGTGCTCAAATTGCTCAAAGTTGTCAATATTCGACATCACGTTTCTCTGTGCCCGTTAATCATAAGAATGATTCGTCTGATCCTACGAGGTCATGTTGCGGCACCAAACTGTCAGCTCGTACGCATCTGGGTGGCTTGTGTCTTTGATTACAAACACATATTTAGGTTTAAAGATTAAGTAATAATAAACTTTGTGCAATTATTCATCTAATCATTTGTACTGCAATTATGGATAACCATGATAAATGATTTGAATTAACCAAAAAGATACAAATCCATGCAACATTGTATACCATTAAAACTATCAAATATATCCAATATAGAAAAATAGGCTTTCCAAAAGCCATATGGACTTAGAATTTCACATATTCATAAAACAAAACATATGTTCAAAATTGCTATAAAGGCATACAACATGATATCCAATAAAGTCAAATAGGTGCTTGCCAAAAGCCATATGGACATAGAATGTCACATATTCATAATACAAAACATATGTTCAAATTTTCCATATAGGCATACAACATGGTATCCAATAAAGTCAAATAGGAGCTTGCCAAAAGCCATATGGTGATAGAATGTCACATATTCATAATATAAAACATATGTTCAAAATTGCCATATAGGCATACAACATAGGACCCTATTCTATTCATTTCCCTCTAGGGGAAGGAAATAGATCATGAGATATCTTTTCCTATCGAGGGGATGGAGATGTATATGATGTAGGTGTCTTTCGAGTACTTCCACTCGACCTCCTCTCCAGACTTTTTTGTAAATCCACCTGATACAATGAAAAGAATGATGTTAGCATATACAAAAATTGAATTTTAGAATGACATATAATAGAATAGTCACTTACCGCATACAAATAATCATGATGTTCATCCACAATAGGTGCACGTTCATGATATGGAGTGACAAGCCCCTCCTGTAAGCATCACAATATAAATTAAACTAAATACAAGTGTCGTTAAATTTTTCAATAACATATTATTAAGATAACAAATGTAATACTAAATTTACTAAATTTACAAATATGTCTCATACTTTTGTTAAAGCAGTTGAACTTGCTACTGTTGCTGCAACACCGCACTCCATTGACACGCAGACAGAAGGAGGAGTCTCTGAATTCAACATCTGAAAATTAAACAAAGTATATTGATTAATCGCC
The DNA here is from genome assembly GCF_030272615.1 of Cryptomeria japonica. Taxonomy (NCBI): domain Eukaryota; kingdom Viridiplantae; phylum Streptophyta; class Pinopsida; order Cupressales; family Cupressaceae; genus Cryptomeria; species Cryptomeria japonica. The sequence goes on from NC_081409.1 coordinate 831,097,588, forward strand.
AAAACTATCTATATTATTTAATAACAACAATAAAAATAAATTGTTTACCTGGGTGAAAGATTGTTGATGAAATACACTACGAGGTGTTGATGTTGAAGCTCTAGCATCAAACTATTTGACATCCAAAATGAGTAATTAGAAAATCATTCACATAAGGTTCAACTATCTACATATAATAATTATATTTTTTCACTCGTTGTATACCTGTGGAGTCGACGAAGTAGTGAAAAAGGGTGCTACAGGAATGCTGCTAGTATTGTGAACACTTTCACCTTGATTTTTTTAACATAATAATTTACTAATTTAGATATATTCTCAAATTTACATATAAGATTTAATAAAAAGAATGAAATGAACTTGTAATGAAATTCACCTGGGTATCAATGCCAAATGTTTCATTCAGCAAGGATTCTATCATGACAATGTTCTCTATAGCAAACTCCGCTCGTGCACGTGCATTCTCAAAACTATTAGAATCATAAGTGCAAAGAGAACCACAAGATTGACAAAAATGAGCTAGAACTCAATGCCTAGAAGAATCAACATCATCACTCATATCACTCTCTACTAGAGGACTAGCATACTGTATAAGGTTCTGAGTGAGTGAGCTAATCGAGTCTAGAGTTTTGACCTCAATACTCTCTTTCACAATGGAAGGAGTAATAACATGCTCCATCATAGGTCTGGCCAAGGGTCTTGGTGGGAGATTTGGATCACGTTGTGCACCCTCTCTATCATGCGAGGAACCCCCACCTCTACCTTAGAAATCTAGAAAATCAAAATAGTTTGGGATCTCATTAAGGACAAACTCACAGTATAGTTTTCTCAAAAAGTATTGGGGTACCTCATGATTATTGCATGGGGGTTGATCAAATACCATCCACCACCTATCCCAAAAATTGTTCTTAATCCCTTCATGATGACACCAATGAATAGGGAATCTCCTACATCCAGGGTGTAAAGGTTGATTCGTTCGGGGGTCCGTAAAAAGAGCACACAAGTCAAATTTATTAATTTTCTTTTTCTTCATTGCCACATATGATAATTTGTCAGCATAAAATTGCTTTTGTTCTTCCTTCTTACGGGACCAAAAATTTATTTGCCCACTCACAGATTGTATGTGAGATAAAATAGATTGCAAAGAATTGGCAAGGTTTGTCCTATGGGAGTTTGTTCCAGTGGGATCTTTTAGCCTTGTGATTAAACCTTCAAGCTCTTTTTGGATATTTTCTATTTGACCTAATAGGTTTTCTTGTGTACCTATGGGGTGTCTAGGGATTGTAGGAGGTTCTTGATGTGCTTCTTCTTCAATATGGTCTTCATGAGGAGCTGATTGATGTGCTTCTTCTTTAATATGGTCTTCATGAGGAGTTGATTGAGTGTTTTCAATATTTTCTTGTCTAATCTCATTTTCTGATAATGAAAATAAATTTAAATCAATAAAACTAGTTTAATCTTTAAATTAATAAAAAAAATGATAATAAGATAATAAAAATACATACCTCTTCGAGCTCTTCGATGGCATGGCGGCATTTTGATGAGAGATGGACAACTTAATGCCCAATTTCAAGCTTTTACAAAGGGCGAGCGCAAGAAAATAGCACCCAAAAATACCAAAACATGGGTTTGGAATGCAGAAATGCAGAGCAAGGGTTTTTTGTTGTTTATAATGCACATAAGGTGCACGCCTCATAAGGCATGCGCACTATAGGGCGCGCGCCCTATAGTGCGTGCACCTTATGCACTTTTTAATTTTTTTTTCAAGTGTGGCACCTTTTTGGTACCACAACTTCATGCATGTGTGTGTGTGTGTGTGTGTGTGTGTGTGTGTGTGTGTGTAGAAAAGAAAGAAAATGAATTCATTTAAACTTAAATAAATGAATATAAATCTATATATATATATATATATATATATATATATATATATATATATATATTTTAACTGCGTAAAATTTAGAGCATTCTTGAAAATCTATGTTGTTATTCAGTATATTTGAAAACCATTTTGACAAATAAATCAAAGGCTTCATATTTAAATAAATGTATATACATCTTTTTAATTTAAATGCCAAGCAGCTAAAATTTAAATAAGATAGTTTGTTGATTCCTCAGATTTACTTTCCACAAGTAATTAAAATTGACAGAAGTATATAAATTTAAAATGCAACTATTTAGATCTAGAAATTATTTATTTTCAATTAATCTGTTTAACCCTAGATTTTATTTTCTGCATATAAACAAATGACAGTATTTAAATGAACTCTAACCGCAACTTTATTTATCTAGAAATTATTAAAATAAAACTATAGAGATGGTTATTTTAACTTTAGACTTTATTTTCTGTAATTAAACTTAAAATCACAGATTTAAATAAACTAAGATTGCACTTCTATAAACAGATCTAATTGTTTGTTTCCAACCTTCCACTTGCATGCTAAACTATTGCATTATTTTCCTATTTAATTTCATAAGGATAAAAGAATAAAATAAATATCTTGCTTTTCAAAATATTAATACTCAACAAAGAATTAATTTCAAAATGTTAGGAACTAAATCCAGAAATATTCATTTCTTTTCTGTAGTGTAGCATAATACAATATTTCATCTCTTTAAAGTACATTAAAATACGATATAACCTTCGATACAAATGGATCTCTCATTTCTATTAAATGAGGATCTTAAAAACATTTGATACATTTCTTTTTTTTAAAAATAGATACGACATAATTTCCTATTACATTGCTGCAACTTAAGAACATAAATTTTCCATTCTCAAAATTTTTCTGTAACAAATAAAACCAGCAACCTCTACTGGTCCTTTTTCCTTTCTTCCAACAACTTGCAATTAAAACATAGGCTATGACCATGGAGTGCTCACTTCCCAACCTAGGCTAACTAGTAGCCACCCCCAAGCTTGGAAAACCAAGCCCTAGACAGGATTACACACATACAAACACAGTAAACAAGGAGAAAACAAACACAAACACATTCCCAACCCAGGGCTACACTACACCACACATTGTGATGTCTTTTCAAGGGTGGTAGTGGACTAAGTACCCTGAGGAGACTGCAAGTATGGTAAAACTAATAGCCACCTAATGGCAAACCAAATACATCATAAGTATAATAACCCCACATCCTTATGCCCCCCTAAGGCATTCATGCCTTATTTCCCTCCTTATGACCCCCAAATGCATAAACAAGCCATGCAGCAAGGGTCACATAAAATCCCTTGTGATCACTCTCATAATGAGAGCCTCTCATTCGAGGGTTGTCACTTCTACTACCCACAAGACCATCCTCTCTCCCAAGAGTAGGAGACCTTGATTACTCCCAAAGCACATAAAATGCCATACAAAAGTAAAACATAAAACACAATAATTTTCCAAGGGAAAATATGCAAGAAAACTAGACTTTTTACACAAGATATTCTTTCAATATAACATTCAATATGAAAACACATTACAAGTAAGGTGAAACCAACCTTCAACTGCCCAAGGGTATGCTAGTTTTGTTGAGGATGAGCAGCCCAATTCCACAAGTCTTTCCTTTCTACACTTAACCAAATTCTTAATTCAAAATCTATCTTTTCTCCTTTCAAAATTCCTTGTCTCCAAAAATGGAGAGTGGGTGATTACCCACAAAATCTCTCATTCTTTCTTAAGAAGACCCTAGTGAGAGTTCTCACTAGTTTCTAAAACTGAAAAGGAAAGGTAGGAGAAAAATGGGAAAGGGATCTCACATCCAAAAGGAAAGTTTACAACTTAGATGATCCTTCTAATTTCAATTTTCGCACAACTTAGAAAAGTCACTTTTTAAGGTGTCTAAAAGGTCACATGAGAGTTGGTACATGCCTAAAATTACTCCTAACCCTTAGGTATACCTTATGGGCTTTAGGAAACCCTATTAAACTACCCCTAGGTGTCCATTTAACCCTTTTTAAACCCATCTAAAGTTAATTTTCGGGTCAAACTTAAGTTGACCATCCCAAAGATTCTTTACCCAAGGCATTTATGGAATCATATTAAATTAATTGAAAAAGCTATAGTTAAACAACTCCCTCCAAGAGACAAATTTAAAAACTCAAACATAAATCAAAGCATGTGTCAAGTGACACAAAGAAAATGCTTTTACAAAATTATACATGAAATCTTTTCTCTTGTTGGATTTACACAAATAAACAAAATTCAATTTAACATTCATGCAACAATCACTTTCACGAATAAAATACGATACAAACAGGGTGTTGTCTCTCCAAATAGACAAACCCTGGGTTTACGAACGCACATAGGTCTAGGTTTGGTTCTCCATAATATTTCCATGGTCACATGGATAATTTTCCTACGCATCTCAATTACACATTAGTAATTTCAAATAACCTCATATAATATAAAACACATGAATAAGAATACACATCAAGCACTCTACAACCAATATACACTTAATCAAATCAATACACCTTATATCCAACAAATCGACATAAGCAATTATCATAATTCTCATAATTTTGATCCATATAAAACATGCATCCTATTTCTATCATCATAGGAAAGTCCTGCAAATCCATTAATGACATACATCATCTCAAATTTATCTTATTCTAGAATCATATAGAGTTCTATAACATAAAGCATATAAATGAAGCATCAACATATAGCAATGTTATCCAAATCATGGAATAATATAAGTTCTAAATCCATAATGCATAAAAATAAAGCATCCATAATAGTCTCAACATAAAAATCGTTGAACTGCTAGATCGAATTGGGGTAGGGCCTCACAAACACAAATGTAAACACACTCAAGGGACAACACATAGCACCAGTATGTATGAGGAAAACCCAAGATGGGAAAAACCTCGGTCTGTAATGCTAGTGGAGTCTACTGGTCCAATCCAGCCTCACAATGAAACTTTTGTTACAATATTTAGGGCACCAACCTGTAGCGTCCTAAAATTGCGACACTTGCAATTTTGACTACATTTGGGTCTTCATGATGGCGGCGCAACACTGAACCTGAATGGAGACCCTGAAACCTATTTACAACACCAAAAACTGCATTTTCCTACACCCTGGCCTGATCCCTCCTTGCACCCTGCTGTCCCGGGAGGTGGGACCATGGCACCTAGCGCCCTGGTCCTTCAGGACTAGGGCGCCCAGTGCCCTGGTCCCTGGCCTTATTTTGGGCCCGGTCTCTTTTGGGCATTGGGTCTTTAAGTTTGCAAATTGGAAAAAATTGTTTCCTGGTCGGCCCAAGGTCGGAAAAATCAATCTATCAACCCTAATTGACAAGTATATAAACTACATTTCCTCTCCCATTTGAGGAGGTTGAAAAAAAGGGAAATAAGCAAGAACAAGATGCGAAAGCAATATTCAAACATTCAAGCATTCAAGCATTCAAGCATTCCTTCAAGCAATTGAGCATTCTAAGTCTCCATTCAAGGCTAGGTGTTGTATTCAAGACAAGGATTCAACCATTGAAGAGGAGATCACATACAACATACAACATACTACATACATTACACCTTCGCATGTAAGAATACAAACATTCTTACAACAAGGTATCAGTACTTGTTTACATTACAAACATTTACATTTATAGCATTCTCATTTCTTGGTTAATTCCAAAACTGGGGTTTGACCTAAAGGCAAACCCCTCATCCCTAACCCCCCAATCGTCCTCTCTTTTCTGTGTGTAGGTTACAGGTACGCGGCTGTAATTGAAGATCCGGAATCCTTGTGCAGAGACGAACAGATCCCCCTTCGTTTCGCGGATTTTTCGGAGGATCGTGTGCACGCCGGGCGCCATCGTCCCGTCAACTTTCGCTCAAATTTGCAGAACAGCACTGTCTTGACATTTTATTGCTAATTCCAGGTCTGCAGCTTCATCCCATATCCCTATCTCTGTTTATAAACGAATCTTTCCTACTTTACATGCATTCCTAGTTCAATCATTCTATCTACATTTCTTTACAAAAGAGGGTATCCTTGATGTCTTAACCCTTGAAACTCATATAGAATCCAATCTTGCATTGTGTGGGATTGGATCTTGTGGGTTTCAACCCCTCTTTTGAATGTAAAGTCTCTCCTAAGTGAAAACCATCAACCCTAGTGACTCTCCCTTCTCTCTCCTTGGAGTTGGGGAGGGGAGAACGACTAGGGTTCGATTTTTCCGCTTTACATTTTGGTGAACCCGATGTGAACATCCTCATTCTGATTATTCATGGTTAGATCTGAAAATTTTGTTTCCTTAATTACATTTCCATGTTTGATCTTTTGCAAATTTTAGAGGTTGATTGCATAAAAACCCTAAAATTTTCTTTTTAGTAATTAAGCTTGTGAAATGTTTAATTGTTAATGCTTGTTTCAGATCTACCCTTCTATTGCAAATTGTCAATTCATATTTGTGCTTTAATTCTGAAAATTAAGTGGTTAAATGTCAAAACCCTCATTTTTAAGACCTTCTTGATTCAACCTTTGACTGATAATTTCACTAATCAAAACACCTCCAAATCGGCTGTAACTTTGGATTCCGCAATAAAATCACAATATCTTTCATCCTTGAAAATTTGGAAAAAATTTGCGAGGACCGTGTGCACCCCGAGCACCATCGTCCCTGACATTTTTTCTGAAATTTCAGGAGCTAGATCTTAATGTATTTTTCTGCTAAAATCCAGAATTTTGGCTGATTTTATCAATTTTAACACCTTCAAAATTAAAGTCAAAGTTCGTCTAGCGATTGCTTGGATTGAGGCTTCTAATCATTCAAAAATTGTTGAAATTGAAATTCATATCAAAATTGTGTTTCTTGCAGTCCTAAATCTGAAAAGTGTGTTGGCATTCATTCGAAATTTCAGTGTTTTATTCAAATCTTTACAATTTGTGACTTTTGAAATCAAGTGTTTAATTGCGGCAACTTTGATTTCCACTTTCAAAATTGAATTTTGCATGAAATCGAGTCAACTTTTAAATTTCAAAACTTGCATTGCTTTTAGCATTCCCTCTAAAATCATAAAATTCAAAATTTCAGTTTCCCCCTCTTTTTCAAAATTCAAATTTTACATTTTTCAACAATCTTGGTAGGGTTCAATTTTGAGATTGCAACTTTAATTTGGCCTATCTACAGATCGTAAAATCACTCAATTTTTTCAAATTAGCTTTAAAATCATCATAATTTTCATCCCTGAAAATTTCGAAAAAAGTTGCGAGGACCGTGTGCACTCCGTTCGCCACGGTCCCAAACATTTTTTTCGAAATTTTGGGAGATTGTCCTGATTGCATTTAACAGCTTAAATCTAGGAGATTGGCTGGTTTTATTGAAATTTGCTACCTCTAAAATTCAAAATCTCTCTCTCTCTCTAGTGCATGAGTTTTACAACAATAAGCCCTACTTACACTATTCCAGTTAGACGAAGCCTTAGAATTAAGTCTTTCCAAGGTGTAATTACCGAGGAGATGGAACCTAATTTGAATGGCCTTTTTAACAAGGACATGGGTAATTCCTCTAATCCTCTTAATGATGAAGAAGCTCTCCATGAGGTTTCTGTAGAACAACTTTCAAAATTGGATAACCAATTTGATGATTTTCGACAATGGATGTCTCAAGAATACCCCGATAGTGAAGCTCTTTCATTAATTGAGGGTCTAAAACATATGGTTCAAAGTGATAAGAATGGAATTGATATTTTGCGTGGTATTGCACACATTGTGGATTTGAATGTGATGCCTATGAAGAGTTGTGCCGAAACTTTAGGTTACACACAACCTCTTACTCAAGTTAATCATTCTATTCCTTTGACAACTCCTATTGCTAGTATACCTACTTTTACATCAAACATAATGACTACTTCAATACAAGACATTCCTCCTATGATCACTAATCATGGGGGCAATCCTTCTTCTTCAATCAACCCTCTTCCTTCATTCAATCCGACTTCTTCATTCATTCCTTCAATGAGTGTTCCTATTATATCTCCACAAATGAACATGACGCAAGGGGGCAATTCATTTAATCCTTCCATTCCTCCTTGTATTTTTCCTCCTTTCCAATCATCTCCTATGACTAACTATCATAGTGTCCCACCACCCTATTCTCTACCTTCTTTCAATAACATAACACCTCCATCACAATCTAACACGTCTAATATGAACTCTTTGACTGAAGCGACCATTAACAATCTTGCACAAACTGTCTCTTCTTTACAGCAACAAATTGCCTCTATGAATCAATCTAAGTTTAGTGTGCCCACATTTGATGTTGCGAGCCCACTTTCTCTTGACATTGTTCGAGCTATCCCCCCTAAACATGTTGAAATTCCGCATTTGGAGCTTTATAATGGTAAGGGTGATCCTCTAACACATGTTAAGACCTTTCAAACAATATGTACTGATTTTGCTTATGACCAAAGGTTGCTTGCAAAACTGTTTACTAGAACATTAAGAGATAAAGCCCTACAATGGTATTGCTCGTTGCCTTCGTATTCTATTACTTCTTTTGAACAACTTGCAAATGCTTTTATTCAACAATTTCAAAACAATATAAGTCCTAAAGTTACTTTGATTGATTTAATGCATTGTAAACAAGGTGTTAAAGAAAAAGTGACTGATTTCATTGGTAGATATAAGCATTTGTATGCTCAAATTTCTTTTCCAGTACCTGACAATGATATTCAAAGAATCTTTATTTCTAATTTACAAAAAGATATTAGAGAAAAACTTCTGTTTTCTGAGTTTACTTCTTTCCAATAGTTGTGTGCAACTCTTCACAATTATCAACTGACTGTGAGTCAAATGGAACAAGAAAATCCTATGGCTCCGAGTGATAAGGGTGATAGTAGTCAACAACCATTTTGGAAGTTTAAACCGAATAGAGAGTCCATTAAATTCAATGAAAACATCATCAATAACAATGTGAATGCGGCATCAGGTGTGCCTCTTATTTCTAAGTTTTTCAAGAAAGAAAGAAAGTTTACTCCTTTTAATGAATCATTGCATAGTATTATGAATAAGTTATTGGAACAAAATGTGCTTACTCTTCCTCCTATAAAGCAAATAGACCCTGCAAAGATTAATTCACCCTATTTTGATAACAAATCTTTTTGTCAATTTCATCGTCATCTTGGGCATGATACTGAAAAATGTTTTGCTTTAAAAGGTAAAATTCAAGATTTGATTGATAATAATACTATCTCTGTTTCTGGTGTGAATGATAAAGGCAACACATTTGTAGCTCCTCCTAACCAAAATCTTCAGATTTTTACTGATCCATTGCCTTCTCATACCTCTAATGCGATTGATACTACTGATTCCTCTGTCTCACCTGATGATCTTGTGTCCATGACTCCGAATGTGATTAACTTTGTAGAGCAGCAGAAAATCCCTAAAGAACCTTCCATCACCTTTGATTCTAGTGAAACTATCAGGGCACCTGATGGTCCTTTATATATAGTTGCAAAAGTCAAGAATACACCTTGTCGTGGAGTGCCTATTGATCCTTCTTGTATGGTTAATATCATTACTGAAGAATTTCTTTTTACTTTGCAATTGAATCAAGTGATCTATGATGAAACAAATGTGGTTGTGAAACTATTTGATTTGTTTTCTTCTCCTGCAATTGGTTCTATTACATTACCTATTGAGGTCCATAACAAATCCCTTGATCTGGACTTTGCTATTATTCCATCGTCCGAACAATTTCGTGTGAAGCTAGGCTATCCTTGGCTGTCTTTCATGAAAGCTATTGCTTCTCCTATTCACAAGTGTTTGAAATTTCCCCATAATGGTGAAGTTGTTACTGTCAATCATAGTCTCTTTAAACTAGCTGAAAGAACTTCTAGCATTCCTATTGATTATTTTTGGCCTAAACAATTCCAATCTCTTCCTCCGCGAAGTGATCATCTTTTCAAATCTTATCAAAAGTGGAAAAAAGATATGATCCTATCTCTAAGTGAACCTAGAACACCCAAACTTGACATTCCTATCGTTCTTGAGAAGGAAGTTCTTCCTTTGAAAGATAAAACTAATGTCTTTCCTCAAGAAGATTCCCAACCCATCCCTATGGATGTGACTATGCCTATATCTAATAAACTTCCTAAAAGTAGACCTATACCTCCTCGTCATGATGGACTTGGTCTCCTTCCTAAACCGAATATTCCTCCTTTGTATGGAGCAGTTCCTCCTCCTTCCTCTTATGGAGAGAAGAGGCCTTCCTCTTCTCCTATTGTTCAACCTAAGAGACCACAACCTAAACACCTAAGTGATAAGGATGAGAACATTCCTCCTCCTCAACTTCCTACTAAGACTAGACAGAATCATTCTGCACATGAACGCCGATGAAAGCGTCGTCTTAGAGCTCAAACTTTGCAATCCCCAAAAACACCTTCAACCAATATTATTCCATTTTCTCCTCAGCCGAAGATTGAGCCGAAATCTCCTAAACATAAGATGCATGATGGTCTTGATCCTGTGCGAGTTAAAGATCCTATTTTTATAAATCTTGATGATGATATAGATGAAAATGTTATTCATGATGAAAATGTTACTCCTGTTCATTCTGATAGTGAATATGAATATGTTGATGTTGATAACCATTTATCTAATGAATTTTCTAAAGCACTTATCCTAGCTCCTAGATAAGAACAACGTGGCTTGGGATATGAACATAGCCCTTGTTTGGATCTTGTGATAGCTCCATTTGCTATGTTGGATGTTCCTCCTCTAGCGTGTTTCCTGCCTTCCCAAAATATTGATCAGCAAGATCGAGGGGTAGATGACATGCTAGACTAGTTTCATTAGCATAGCAGACTCTCTCCTCCTCTCTTGATCTCTTTTGTTACTTCTTCTATGTGTTATTCTCATTCTTCTATTTGTTGTCCTTAGTGTTGTCTACTTGAGGATGATGCAAAACATTGAGATCTCTTTTGGTCTCTCTCATGTTGACTCAAAAGACACATGTGTTCCCTTCTTCTAGGTGACCTTCCTTGATTGGGGAATGAAGAACAATTATGCATACATACATATGATATACATGAATTATCATACAGCATACTGACCCTGAGGAAAGCGAAGTCACCTTGTGCTTTGTTTTTTGTGTCTATTATCCTTGGGCTTATCTCACACTTGGGGGCTAAATCCTTGTGATAATGTGCTCCTTTCTCATTTCTTATATGTATCACTACCTTAAAGAAATCACCCCCGGTGAGGCGTGTGCGATCGCTTTAACGTAGGGGGGCATACATCCCGTTCATATCTTTTCAAGATACTTGAAAATTTCTTGACAAATTTAGCTTTGCCTTGAAAAAATTTTATATCTTTCTTGCATGACTCATAGTGAGGGAACCTTACTACTGATAGTCATGGTTCTCCTTCATGATCTTCCCCTTTTACTTTGTCAATCGAATTCGTAAGATCCTTAGTCCACTGGGGGCTTGGTGTATCTTGCCTCCTTGACGTGGTGAAAGTTTTTCAATGTTGTTTCCTTGTACTTTACCAAAAGTATGAGTGTACGCTTATACTCCCGCTAAAGTGGGGGCTAAATGTAGCATCCTAAAATTGCGACACTTGCAATTTCGACTGCATTTGGGTCTTCACGATGGCAGCGCAACACTGAACCTGAATGGAGACCCCGAAACCTGTTTACAACACCAAAAACTGCATTTTTCTGCACCCTGGCCTGATCCCTCCTTGCACACTGGTGTCCCGGGAGGTGGGACCATGGCGCCTAGCGCCCTGGTCCTTTAGGACTAGGGTGCCCAGCGCCCTGGTCCCCCAGGACCATGGCGCCCAGCACCCTGGTCCCTGGCCCTATTTTGGGCCCGGTCTCTTTTGGGCATCGGGTCTTTAAGTTTGCAAATTGGAAAATATTGTTTCCTGGTCGGCCCAAGGTCAGAAAAATCAGTCTATCAACCCTAATTGACAAGTATATAAACTACATTTCCTCTCCCATTTGAGGAGGTCAAAAAAAAGGGAAATAAGCAAGAACAAGACGCGAAAGCAATATTCAAACATTCAAGCATTCAAGCATTCAAGCATTCCTTCAAGCAATTAAGCATTCTAAGTCTCCATTCAAGGCTAGGTGTTGCATTCAAGACAAGGATTCAAACATTGAAGAGGAGATCACATACAACATACAACATACTACATACATTACACCTTCGCATGTAAGAATACAAACATTCTTACAACAAGGTATCAGTACTTGTTTACATTACAAACATTTACATTTACAGCATTCTCATTTCTTGGTTAATTCCAAAACTAGGGTTTGACCTAAAGGAAAACCCCCCAATCATCCTCTCTTTTCTATGTGTAGGTTGCAGGTATGCGGCTGTAATTGAAGATCTGGAATCCTTGTGTAGAGACGAACAGATCCCCCTTCATTTTGTGGATTTTTCGGAGGACCGTGTGCACGCCGGGCGCCATCGTCCCGTCAAATTTCGCTCAAATTTTTAGAAAAGCACCGTCTTGACATTTTATTGCTAATTCTAGGTCCGCAGCTTCATCCCATATCCCTATCTCTGTTTATAAACGAATCTTTCCTACTTTACATGCATTCCTAGTTCAATCATTCTATCTACATTTCTTTACAAAAGAGGGTATCCTTGATGTCTTAACCCTTTAAACTCATATAGAATCCAATCTTGCATTGCGTGGGATTGGATCTTGTGGGTTTCAACCCCTCTTTTGAATGTAAAGTCTCTCCTAAGTGAAAACCATCAACCCTAGTGACTCTCCCTTCTCTCTCCTTGGAGTTGGGGAGGGGAGAACGACTAGGGTTCAATTTTTCTGCTTTACACAACCCAAGGAGATACAAACCCTAACTTGTTTATGGGCTACAACCCCTGATTTTGGGCACCAACCCAAGGAGCACCAACCCCTGACTGATTTATGGGCTACAAACCAAAGAAGCTACAACCCTTGCACCTAGCTACAACTCAGTGTTCACAAAGATAACTTAAAATACAAAATTAATAAACTGTTACAAGTGAATCTTGTAACCAACTCATATACCTCACTCTGTCAGTGAGACACCTTCTCTGCTACACCAGTTCACTCTTATGTTGCTCTCATCTACTGCTTTTCTTGCTGGTAAACTCTACCAGTTCACCTCTCCTCTATTCTGCTCTACTGGATCTCCTCCTCTCTGCTTTTCTCTTTATTGGTACTATACTCTATCAGTTCTATGTCTATCTTCTCAGCAGCTTCCTTCACTTCTACTCTGTTAGTATGGACACTATTGGTTCTACACTGCTACCGGTTAAACACTTCAACCCGGTTCTCCCTCACACTCAGTCTCTTCTCATATACTCATTGAGTACTTGACTGATTTTCTCTCACATATAGAAGTAACACTTAATCACTTCACAATAGCACTATCTTCCTCTATTCAACAGCCTACTCTCTCATCCAGCAGCAACCCTCTCTGATTTTGGCTAGCATATTTATAGACTGGTTTTCTATCCAAAAGCCAATTCAAATCTCAGGTGGTTAGGGTTTCCTCATCAACCTCAAGGCAAACCAAATCCAATCAGATATTGTCTGATCTAATCTTCCAAACAACCAACTGTACATCTCTAGCATTAATGCGCCTTCCAATACACGTTTTCCAAAGATAGAAAACACGGCCCTTTCTCTCAGCCTGCATCTGTCAAAACACCATTAATACCTCTGTTGTTTCCTTCTCGAGGTCTACTCACAAAATGATTTTCTTGCTTTGATCCAAGCACCAACAACTCCCTGAATTTTCTCTATTATCATTCTTCCTCCTGCCGCACTCCTCTGATTCAATTAACAAATCACAAGATCTATATTAAATGCACAATAGTAAAGACACCTATCTCTACATGGTACTCCACCAATCTCTGCATTATTGCCACTTCATCTCCATGTGCCATCCAAGTTGACCAAATGCCAGCTTGGATCAATGTATCAGTTCAAGAATCACCAACCAAACACTCAGCCGGTTTTTCTCTTCTACCGGTTTACTAACCCCATCGGTATCTTACATTTTACCAGTTAACTCCTCATGTCTACACTTTGTTGAATTATAGATGGAACACCTTAACCAATCACCAAACATGTATATCCATAACATGCTCATTATCATCAGGTGGGATATCTTCTGCATCTGCACCTTGTCCATATTACCGTTGAACTTGCATACCAGTAAACACTCTTGATGACACCATGTCATAAACCTTCCACAGACTCCATCTTCAATTTGGACATTCTTCCTCTATCTGTATCTGCTCAGCCTTGCCTTCTCCCTGATCAACTCTAATCATATCTCAACCAGTTTGTCAAAGTGACAAAGTCATCACTCTTCATCTATATTGACATCTCAACATGCCTTCACCTCATCTTTCTTATCCCATGGAACTACAATGCACACTATGCATAATAGGAGATAAGTTCCACTTACCAGTGGGAGTGATTCCTTGTCTTCTACATCCTTCAGTGCACTCATGTGGCTTCCATGTTTGTGCAACACATCCTCAAACAGGCACATGTGATCCAATGTGGGCACATTCATTGTCAGTTACTGCTTCTCATGATGACTGCATCTTCATCCGGTGGGAGTCCTGTTGTCCTGCAACCTCACAGTATACTGATGACCTATTCATCCTTCTCCTCTTGTGTTGATGTGATTTAGATAGCATTTCGCCTCTTCATCAAAAATAACCGCTCAAGCACCTTGCCCATCTTGCTTGTACACTGGTCATGAGCTTGTCGGTTGGCATCTACTCACTTGGTTGAACTATCTTCCCCATGTAAACACATCACTAACCAGTTGACATCCGTTCCTTACCGGTGATACACTGTACTGGTAAGCTATTCATCTCATCCACACAAGTCAAGAACTAACTTGTATACTAATGACCTCAGTGATCATTCCTCTCAGTGGCATGCTCTTTCTTACCTTACTGGTGTCCTGCAATACAAGGTGATATCTCAACCTGTACTCCTCCAAGATGGTGTTGCACATACATCTCTCATATCGGTAGTCATCCTATACTGGTTGACATCAATGACAACATAATGCCAACATGTTTACCAATAGCACTCGGTTCTCTTTTGCTTCCTAAAATCCTACACACTCCATTCTTGAACTCAAGATGATAACGTTTATCATTTAGCTAACCAACAATCAATAAGTCATGATTCAATCCTTCAACCTAATACACATCATCAGCATTACTTTTTCCATTTAAATAAATCAAACCTTTACCTTTTACCATACATGGTGCATTGTGCCAAATCTCACTACTCCACCATCAAATTCTTCATGTGAGATGAACTTGTTCTTGTCATCGATCATGTGGTGTGAGAAACCACTATCAATGACCCACTCATCATTGTTATCAATATGGGACACTAAAGCTTTCTTGTCAGAGAGATCTTCCTTAACTAATACAAAAACAATTTCCTCATTATCTTCATCCTCTAATTCCTCATCGATAACACCTTCATCTAATGCAACATAGCATTGTTTCTTACCTTTTCCCTTAAAATTTCTGAACTTTTCTTTTTTATCACTATTAGGACAATTAGCAGCAATTTGTCCTATTTGGTTACATGAGAAGCACTTAAGAGGAAGCTTGCCATTGTACTTATCGATGCCTCTAGGAAATTTATTTGCCAATAAAGCCTCAATTTTCATCAAGTTATGTTCATCATCCACTCCTCGATTACCACTTCCATGATGACTTGACCTATATTCATGGTTATGATAGACATCCTTTCCTTTTCTTCCCAGTGCATTAGATACTGATGCTTTGACAGAAAATTCTTCTTTAGGTACACTATTGTCAAAGCTATTCAATTCAAAAGCAGTAAAATTTCCTATCAATGAATCAACTATAACTTTATCTTTTCTAACTGACCTCAATTCTTGGGTAGCAAATAATCTAATAGCATAAGCAGATAGTAAGTTTCTATGCATTTTATTTACCATAGTGTCTTCTACTATGGTTCCACCAGCACTTTTGATTCCTCCAACTACTTCTTTTATTCTTTGTCTATACTGGGTAATGTTATCACCTTCCATCATCTTCATGTCATCAAACTTGCCTCTTAGGATTTCTTCTTTAGCTTTTTGCACATGCCCATCTCCACCATAAATCAACTTCAACTTTTCCCAAATTTCATAAGTGGTTTCTATACCATGAACATCAATATACTCATAATTAGAAAGAGTACTTACAATGGCTTCCAATGCTTGAATATTCTCCTACTTCTCCTTGAGTTGATCTACAGTCAAAGTACTAGTACCTGAGCTGTGTATTGATTAACCATATGTTCCAAAAATTGTGGCCCCATACCTTTGATGTAGATCTTCATTTTGTTGCTCTAGATTCTGTAGTTATCCTTTGTGAATTTAGGACCCTCCTTCTTCATCATCTTGGATATTTACCTCAAGTAGTTAAGCTTCTGCACAAAGAGGACCTAAGGCTCTGATACCAATTGTTATTATGAGGATCTAGTTGTTATTGAGAGGGAGGGTGAATCAGTAATAAAAAAAATCTACAACACTTCACAAAACTATACCGGTAACTACTCAAACAATCTTCTAAGATGATTTAACAAACCATTCACTCAAGTGTTCAGCAATATGCAAACAAAGTAAAGATATCAAATGCACAAATCAACAATGCATTCACCACAAGAACACTAATATTTTTAACGTGGAAACCCAATTGGGAAAACCATGGTGGGAATTAGTGCCCACAATATGTAATTACACTCTTTTGGACTGCTCCCGGTTAAAGGCCTAGCCTAGTTAAGAGCTTACAATATACCCAGTTAAGAGAAGACACTGTTAGGAGTCACCCAGTCAAGAGATTTTGCATCAACCCTATTAGGAGCTCTACCCTGCTAAGAGTAACCTTGTTAGAGGACTTCTAACTCAAGTTAATGAGCCACCCAGTGAAGGGATTTACAATATCAGACCTGTTAGGATCTACTTGGTTAAGGGGTTTCAAACTATTGTAACTATTATGGAACAACAGGGTAAATGATTTGATTACAACACTTCCTTGCTTGCTAGTACAAATCCTTTTCAGCACAACTCTACTACACACATACGGACACTTCAAACGAGTTTGGTAGTACCTTCTTCTCAAACCACTAACACAAAATCTCTTCTCCATCTATCCCTAAATACACTTTTCAGTTAGGGAGGCTACAAACCCTAATTACATCAACAAGATACAACGAATTTACATTTAGCACAGAAAAACACTCCGCCAAAATATATTACAAATCATTACAACAAATTCCTGGATGATTTCCATTGTTGAATGATCACTGCACATCAATTTGATAAGAAATCAAACTCTTGCTCTATTCTTCTAAGCACTTTGTTGTTTCCCAAGAAATTTGATCCTTGTACGTGCTCAAATACCATCCTATCATTACACACAGATTATGACATGTCATTACTAATTTATGTTCATGATAAGATCCACCGCCAAACCTTAAATAGTTATCGGTTAAAGATCTAATACCGGTATTCATTCTTCTTCATAGAGTTCAAAACAATCAATTATAAATGTTCTTTCTGGTTCACCAAACTTGATGTGATTTCAATCACACACTCATGCCAATGTTATGAACATATATTATGAACTGCAACATCCGAATCTTCTCCAATCATCTATACCAATCGCTTGATCATCTCTAACTGACTCCACTAATGGTTAGGCTATATCAGTTGGTCTAGATGACCTAGATGACTAAACAAACATGGTTGTCATCAATGACAACAAATACCTAATCATATCAACTTTATCGTTCATGTTCTCATCTCATAATCTTCTCCATCAGTTATGCCAATAGAATAGAACAATATTTGATGCAGTAAGGACAATGATGGCTGAAGCTAGATTACTTGATATCTATTGGAGGGAAGTTGTCAATACAGCGGTATACACTTTCAACAGATTACACATCAAAGGTAATACCAATAGGACTCTTTATGAATTATAGTCTGGTCACGCTCCTACTCTCAGGTATTTCATAATTTTTGGAAGCAAATGTTACATTAGAAGAGATGACACATTAGGAAAGTTTGATCCGAGAAGTGATGAAGGAATATTTTTTGTTTATTCTACTAAGAGAAAAGAATATAGATGTTATAACAAAAGATTGAATAGGATAATGGAGAGGATAAATGTTAAGATGGATGAGCATGGTAGTAATCAAATTAGATCATATGATTATGGACTGGAAGATGAATTTATCATACCGGAACCAATAATGCAAGAATCAGTTTAGAACAATGAACGATTGACACTTGTACCATAAGAAAATTCAATAGTGACAGATGAACAACAGAATGAGTTGGAAAATAAAGAAAATTCAAAGACTCCCAAGTGTGTAAAACTAAATCATTTTGAAGATCGGATCATTGGAGATAAAAGGAAATGTGTGATGACTAGGAGAAGGTTAGCTGCTGAAGAGGTATGTTTAATTTCTCAAATTGAATCAGAATCATTTATGAAAGCAAGGATAAAAATTGGATAAAAGCAATGGAAGAAGAGTTAGATTAGATAGAAAAGAATAAGACATGGGAACTAGTACCTAGACCTAAAGACAAGAACATTATTTTAACTAATTAGGTTTTTAGGAATAAATTGAATGAGGAAGGTCAAGTTGTAAGGAACAAGGTGTCGTGGTTGTGAAGTAGGGTACCTGTAGCTGCAACACAAACACTCAATAGATCTTTACAAGCATGGTTAGAAAATTGAAATCAAATGAAAGATAAACCATGGCAAAGTGACCAATCTCCTCCTAAGAGATGCAAGTGTGTATTTTTCTCTCAGATCTAGATGAGAAATCCTAGTGACTTGACTACACCAAGATAGAGGATTTAAAATGATATGATATGCAAGCTAGATAAATGCATGATTAAGTTAGATTAATCCAAGAAGCTAATTATGCTAATGGTATGCATAATTATGCTAAATTATATATGCAATTAAGCTAGATGGGTGATTAATTATGCTATATGATTAAACAATTATGCTAGAAGATTATCAAATTAAACTAGATCTAAGATGCAATTGCCTATAATAACAATGCTTAAATGATATGCAAGAACATATATGCCTATAATAACAATGCTTGAAATGAGATGAGATGGGATATGCCTATAATAACAATACATGAAATTATATGAGATGGGATCCTTTGTGCTCCAAAAAGGGGGATATTTATAGGATTTCTAAGGTCAGGGATGAGGTGGTAGGAATCAACGGTCAAGATTGAGTCTGAAGATATCAAGGGTCAAATTGGAGGAGGTTGGAGAAGAGGTTGGAGTGAGGGACGGTTGTTATCTATGTTGGTATTTTGGTATGGTTTTGTCATTGATGTCAACACCTACTAAACTCTTATCAACTCTGGCACTTTGGAGAATCAATAACATTCTCTGGCAAGCAAGTGACTCATGCACTATCACCGGTATCTGGTACACTGGCAAGATATAATGATCACCGACACTTGGAATGATATGGAAAACACTTGGTAATGTCGAAGACATCGTTTGGACATCTTATCCTGGAGTTTTATTTATAGGTATATTCATATTTGCATATTTGTTGTTACCGGCAAAAGGTCCAGGGTTACACCGGCAGGTTTATCTTTTCCAGATCAGCATGGCACGCTATGGAGATGATTAATTGTTGTTGTAAATGCATTAAGCCGACATGTTCAATCGGTTATTACATCGGATATTGTATTGTTTGTAAAATGTTTTTATTGTAATATCTTGTAGAGCCGACCTACTAAAATTGGTCTTAGGTTATGGTATAAATGTAAGATCTTATTTGTAAGATCAAATGTGGAATGCGGAAAAGGATTGTGTGAAGGTATATGTGAGAATAAGCAGAGTTATACACGCAGACATCATTTGAAGATTGAAGGAGGGTTTTTGTGAAGACAATCAGAACTACACCAGTACTGAATCCAGCATATGAAGATGTTATTTTGTGTAGTACATTCTTATTGGATTTAACCATCCAACTGTAGTCAGTGTGACTCCCACTTTGTGATTGTGCAGTGAACTCTAGGCGGTTGGCCTTTCTGCATGTGCAGATCCCATTTATGTACACTTATTATCTACAATAGTGTCATTTGATTGTGGGTAAGGTTTCCCACCATGGTTTTTCCCCTTACAAGGTTTCCACATACAAATATTGGTGTTATGTGTTGTGGATGACTTTGTGTTTATGTTTCATGCACTAATCCTTACCGGTATAGCAATTAACTATTAAAACTATCTACTGGCATATTGAACTAGTTTACCGGTATTAAGCATTAAGTTGGTTAAGTTGTTTTTGTTTTGAATTTATGAGACAACTAATTCACCCCCCCCCCACCCCTCTCAGTTGTCTCTGGGACCTAACAACTGGTATCAGAGTGTAGTCCTCTTTTGCAGAATTTTAACAGCTTGAGGAGATCTAATGTCTACTAATTATATCAGGAAGGACAGTCCTAAACTTGATGGAACCATGTATGGCATATGGAAGATCAGAATGGAGACACATCTAAATTGCATTGGAAAATACATCTGGGATGTTACAACGAATGGTTATACTACTGTTGTACAAGGTCAGCCTAGTCCAGCTAACTTGACTAAAGATGAGGAAAATGATTGCAAAGCAAGAGAAGCACTTTTGAGCGCATTATCAGATCAACAAATCATGGGACTATCAAATAGGTCTACTGCTAAAGCTATTTGGGATCATTTGGAAACATTGAATGAAGGAGATTCCATAGTCAAAATTGCAAAACTTGAAAGCTTCCAGGTCAGGTATGAACATCTAAAAATGGAAGAAGATGAAAGGATTTCTACTTTTATGGAAAGAGTAAATGAAATTGTTTTGGGTATTAAATGTTGTGGAGGAACCTTAAGTGAGGATGAAATTGTTTCAAAAGTTTTAAGAGGATTTCTACCAGCATATAAAATGAAAGTCACTGCTATAAATGAGTTAAGAACAATGCCTAATACATCAGTTACTAGGGATACATTGATTGGGAAACTTTCAGCTTTTGAAATTGAAGAATTTGGTCATGTTGCTACTATAAAGATAGATTTGGCCTTTAAAGAATCAACATCATCTGCTCCATCATTTGACAAATCTGATTGGAAAGCCTTTTATGCAAGAGAACTTGAAGAAAGCAGGAAAGAAAATGAAGAACTTGAGGAACTTGAAGCCCTATTTGCAAGGAAAATGCCTAAAGGTCCAGTTGGAAGTAAGTATGAAGGTAAAGCACCCTTTAAATGTTTTAACTGCAATAAGATTGGTCATATGGCTTGAAGATACCCTGATAGACATGCTAGACTAAGAGAAGAAGCTAGAAGAACATACAAGCCTAACCCTGAATATCAGAGATACAGATTTAAGAAGAATAAAGAAGGTGTTAGTTCTGATACTTAATGTAAAGTACAGATGCCAATATCTAACAAGATGAGAGGGGAGGGTGAATCATACAAACTTAAACTTCTATAAAATCAACAGATTCAACCTCGGTTACTTACACTTTAGCAACTTAACCAAAAAACTGCTAAACATGCAAACTTATGAACACATAATCATAATAACACTCATAACACCAGATTTAACGTGGAAACCCAAATAGGGAAAAACCACTGTGGGATTTCGGACCCACTAAGAAATATACTCTTCTAGAGTATGCTCAGTTAAAAGCAAATCCTGCTAAAGATTACAAACACATTGCTAGATGTGACCTGATTAAGGGATTTCCCTCGGATCTGTTAGGATCTTCACTTTGTTAGAAGTGACCTTGTCAAAGGATTTCAAACACTCATTTAGAATGTTACCTTGCTAGAGGGTTTACAAATAAGATTGTTAAGTCCACTTAGTTAAGAGATTTTATGTTACTTACAAAATAACAGTAATAAAAATCTATCTGCAACTTCACATCTAAAATGCTAACGCAGATTCTTATTTGCTCAAAACAATCTAGTTATAGGACTTATCTTGTTCCTCTTTTGGGCTCTCTACTCTGTTATTCAAACAGGTCTTCAAGCTTCTATGCTCGGTAATCACTATGTAGCATCCCTATGCATACACTTGCCCGCATACATTGTTTATTAACAATTCCTTATTTATAAACAATTACTAACCGCTAAATCTCCTTGATCACATTTCCCATGATCAATCTTAGCCATCAGATCTTCAAACTTGACTAGGTTCAATGTATCCTTCCGATCTGAAAATGTTTTACCTTACCTAGGGACTTGCATTCCCTTCTTGGAACTTGCATAAGGTTATTGCAGTTCAATCTGCGCTGTAGATCTTCCTACCGATTTTCCTTTGCCATAGATCCTTAACAAACTTCATGTATGGTATACCAATCATTTATACATCTCAAGCTAATAATTGTCCTTCATTAAATAATGTTTTTATCCATCCCATGCGCACTGTCATAACTTGGTTGCAACTCGGTAAATACTAAACTTTACTCGGTAGACATTTCGCCTTCATTAACCGATATCGATAACCTTAGGATTTATCGACTAGGTTCCTTAGGGTTTACCGACTAGGTTCTTTACTCGGTGACATAGTATAGTATTAACCTTACAATCAACAACATATGTAGGATATCAAAACAATCTAAACATCATGATCTCATCATTGTCTAACTCGGTAATAGTTGCCCATTGAATAACTTATTCCTCCTCTTTATTCATCACATTTTTTCTGTGTCTTTTACCGACATCTTAATTCTCTTCTAATTAATCTTCTCAAGATATGGAAACATCATGCTGAATCAGATAATCAATTTATTGACATCAATGACAAAATAATGTTATAAAGATAGTTATCATCCTTCTTTAGTTATATCAATAATCTTCAACAACCTTCTCAATGTCCTTATTGAATATCAACAATCTCCTGATATTGAAATACCAACAATCTTTCTTACTGTAATGCCAACAGAAAAATCTTGTTACATTGATGATGAAGGTGTGACTGATGATTCTGATGAGGATCTAGCAGACAATGGATGGGTTTTTGTTGCTATAACAGAAGATCAACCGACACTTACTGCTCAACTGGTAGTACAGGCCCTGGCAACTAAAGTTGAAGTAAAGGATGAATGGATCATTGATTCAGGATGCTCACATCATATGACAGGAGACAAAGGTAAATTATTGAACTTTCAAGAATACAATGGAGGCTTAGTGATATTTGGAGATGACAAAGCTTGTTCAATCAAAGGTAAGGGTACAATATCTCTTGATGGTAAGCATAACACTGACAATGTTTACTATGTTGAAGGATTAAAGCATAATCTTTTGAGTGTTGGTCAATTAGTTGAGAAAGGATTTCAGTTACAATTCAAAAATGGAAAATGCAAAATCATGAATAGAACTGGTTTGGAAATTGCAACTGGTAATCAGATTAGAGGTAATATCTTTCATTTGAATAACAATGAAAAGACATGCTTAATTGCACATATAGATGAAATTTGGTTATGGCATAAGAAACTCTGTCATGTAAACTTTGATTGCATGGTGAAGATCAGTACTACTAAGGCAGTTAGAGATTTACCTAAAATTGTCAAACCTCATAATACAGTATGTAAGGAATGTCAATTTGGAAAACAAGTTAGAGCTAGTTTCAAAAGTATTCCAGAAATATCAAATAATGTTCTTGATTTGATTCACACTGATTTATGTGGTCCAGCTAGAACTAAAAGCTTACAAGGTGATAGATATTTCATGCTAATCATTGATGACTATTCTAGAATGTGTTGGGTTACTTTTCTCAAAGAAAAATCAAAAGCACTTGGAAAGTTCAAACTATTCAAAGCAATGGTAGAAAATGAAACCGGTAAGAAAATCAAATATTTAAGATCAGATCAAGGAGGTGAATTTGCATCTAAGGAATTTAATACATTCTGTGAAGTGAATGGAATCAGAAGACAACTATCAGCACCTCGGACACCACAGCAGAATGGAGTTCTTGAAAGGAAAAATAGAACTATCTTGGATGCAGCAAGAAGTATGTTATCAGAAACAAACCTACAACATGTATATTGGAGAGAGGCAATTAGTACAATGGTCTATATATTCAACAATGTTCACATCAAAGGTGAAACTGGTAAGACCCCTCATGAACTATGGTTTGGTAATACTCCTACTCTTAAGTATTTCAGAATTTTTGGAAGTAAATGTTATATCAGAAGAGATGAGTATATTGGCAAATTTGATCCTAGAAGTGATGAAGGAATATTTCTTGGTTATTCATCTAAGAGCAAGGCATATAGATGTTTTAACAAAAGATTGCAGAAAATTGTTGAAAGTATAAATGTAAAAATTGATGAACAATTCAGAGGAACTTCAAGGTATATAGACTCTGAACCGGCAACAGAAATTTTGACAAATGAACCTACTATAAATCCACCGGTACAGAATGAAGATCCAGTTACCCCGGTATCATCTAAGGATTCCACAGTAATTGAGGAACAACAACAAACAAAGACACCCCAGTATGTAAGACTGAATCATTCTGAAGATCAGATAATTGGAAATAAGTTTAAAGGAGTTATGGCAAGAGGAAGATTAGAAAATGAAGAGGTATGTCTTATTTCTCAAATTGAACCATCATCTGTTAATGAGGCGTGTAAAGATAAATTTTGGATTAAAGCTATGGAAGAAGAATTAGAACAAATTGAGAAAAATAACACTTGGACATTACCTCCCCGGCCTAAAGATAAAAATGTAATTGGAACCAAATGGGTATTTAGAAACAAACTTAATGAAGATGGTAAGGTTGTCAGAAATAAAGCAAGACTAGTGTGTAAGGGATATTCTCAGAAGGAAGGAGTTGATTACAATGAAACATTTGCACCGGTAGCTAGAATTGAGGCAGTCAGATTATTTTTGGCTTTTGCAGCACACAAGAACTACAAAGTTTATCAAATGGATATTAAATGTGCATTTTTGAATGGAGATCTTGAAGAAGAAGTCTACATTGAACAACCTGATGGATTTTGTTTGATAGATGACAATGATATGGTTTGCAAGCTAAGAAAAGCTTTGTATGGATTAAAACAAGCTCCAAGAGCATGGAATGCAAGATTGGATAAGTATCTTTTAAAGATTGGTTTTACTAAAGGAAATGCAGACAACAATTTATATTATAAAGAAACTAATGATGACATCTTGATTATAGAAGTATTTGTTGATGATATAATCTTTGGATGGATTATGTAAAGAATTCTCTATTAAAATGCAGCAAGAATTTGAAATGTCTATGATTGGAGAAATAATATTCTTTTCTAGGATTGCAGATTTCACAGACTGATAAAGGTATATTCTTGAGTCAATTCAAATACTTAAAAGAGTTACTAAAGAAATTTGGGATGGAGAACTCTAAACCGGTAAGCACACCTATGACAATAAATGACAAATTATCACAAAGGGATGAATCTACACCTGTTAATCCAACTAGATACAAATCTATGATAGGAGGTTTACTGTATTTGACACAAACCAAACCTGATATTATGAATACAATGTGTATTGTTTCAAGATTTCAAAGTAATCCTAGAGAAAATCATGAATCGGCAGTAAAAAGGATTTTTTGGTACTTACAAGGCACTATAAATCTTGGATTATGGTATCCTAGAGATGAAAACTTTGAATTATGTGCATACACATGCAAATTAGGCAGCAGGAGATGTGGATGATAGAAAAAACACCACCGGCGGAGCATTATTTCTTGGAAACAAATTAGTCTCTTGGTTGAGTAAGAAACAAAGTTGTACATCTTTATCAACAGCAGAATCAGAATATGTTGTAGCAGCAACTAACTGTACACAGGTACTATGGCTTAAGAAAATGTTGAAAGACATAAAGGTAAAATGCAAGGAACCTATTACTATCTATTGTGATAACACTGCAACAATTGATATATCTAAGAATCAGGTATTACATTCTAAAACCAAACATGTTTCTATCAAACTAAATTTTCTAAGGGAAAATGTTGAAGCAAAGGAGATAAAATTGGTTTATGTGAATACCAAAGAACAGATTGCAGATATTTTCACTAAACCTTTGCCTAAGGAGACTTTTGAATATCTCAAAGATCAGCTTGGAGTAATACCACCACCGATAGAGACTTAGACAGTTGATGATTGTCATCAACCGGCAAAATTAACAGAGAAATCTTTTATTCTGGTCTTTCATGAGAAGCTACTTCTCAAGGGGAGTAGTTGGTATATTGAATTGATTGGTATTTTGTATATGAACTTGGTTTTATTGTAACTTTGGCATTTGATGTCAAAAGAGGAGAGATTCGTATGGAAAAACTTTGAAAAACCACAAGGAAAACACATGTTGCTCCCAGGGGGAGAGATTGTTGTTTAGGAGAGATTATTACTCTCTGTATCTATATTTTGATTTCTGATTATGATTTTTTTTTGGAGATTGTTGGTTTTTGGTACTTGGCATTTCTATTTTGGCACTTTGATGGTTTTTCCATCTTGTGTTGCCATCAATGCCAAAGGGGGAGATTATTGGTATGGTTTTGTCATTGATGTCAACACCTACTAAACTCTTATCAACTCTGGCACTTTGGAGAATCAGCAACATTCACCGGCAAGCAAGTGACTCATACACAGTTACCGGTATCTGGTACATCGGCACTTGGAATGATATGGAAAACTCTTGGTAATGTTGAAGACATCGTTTGGACATCTTATCCTAGAGTTTTGTTTATAGGTATATTCATATTTGCATATTTGTTGTTACCGACAAATAGGTCCAGGGTTACACCGGCAGGTTTATCTTTTCCAGATCAACATGGAACGCTATGGAGATGATTAATTATTGTTGTAAATGCATTAAGCCAACATGTTCAATCGGTTATTACATCGGATATTGTATTGTTTGTAAAATATTTTTATTGTAATATCTTGTAGAGCCAACCTACTAAAATTGGTCTTAGGTTATGGTATAAATGTAAGATCTTATTTGTAAGATCAAATGTGGAATGCGGAAAAGGATTGTGTGAAGGTATATGCGAGAATAAGCAGAGCTATATATGTAGACATCATTTGAAGATTGAAGGAGGGTTTTTGTGAATACAATTAGAACTACACCGGTACTAAATCTAGCATATGAAAATGCTATTTTGTGCAGTACATTCTTATTTGATTTAACCATCCAACTATAGTCAGTGTGACTCCCATTTTGTGATTGAGCAGTGAGCTCTAGGCGGTTGGCCTTTCTGCATGTGTAGACCCCATTTATGTACACTTACTATCTGTAGTAGTATCATCTGATTGTGGGTAAGGTTTCCCATCATGGTTTTTCCCCTTACAGGGTTTCCATGTACAAATATTGGTGTTATGTGTTGTGGATGACTTTGTGTTTATGTTTCATACACTAATCCTTACCGGTATAGCAATTAACTATTAAAAATGTCTACCAGCATGTTGAACTAGTTTACCGGTATTAAGCATTAAGTTGGTTAAGTTGTTTTTGGTTTGAATTTATGAGACAACTGATTCACCCCCCGCCCCCCCTCTCAGTTGTCTGCAGGACCTAACAATCTATGTGGTGAGAAGTGGCAAGGAGCTTTTCTCATAAGAGGGCAAGTGTCCAAGAGAAGAGACATGTAGCATAAGTGCCATGTGTCTGAAGGGGAGAATATTCAACCCATAGGAGGTTAGGATAAGGAAGTTAGGATGTGCAAGATAGGATAGGGTTAGTTAAACCCAAGATTAGGTGGAATGGGTTAGGTTAGGGGATTATAAGTTAAGAGTCATGTGGGGAATTTGAATTTAAAAATTTAAATAATAGGAAAAGGCTAATTAACTTTCAACAACTCATAAATTGATTTGATTTAATTAATTAGGGGATTAGAAGAAATGAATTAAATGGGGGGGAGGATTAATTAATTCAAATTAATTAATCAAAGGGGGCTATTGAAATGAACTTATTAAATAAATCCTTAGATTTATTAATAAGCAGGTGAATGGGGGAATTTAATCAAATTGCTAGGGAATTTAATCAAATTGCTAGTGAATTTAATTGAATTGGGAAGGGGGATTAATTAAATAATTTATTATTTAATTAATTATCTTCAAACCATTTTTAGGTGTATATATTTTTGCCCTCTTTGAAGCGAGGTGTGATAACGCGTTTATTCAAAGAATAATCTCAATTTGATTTTGTTGATGTGATATTGGTTCGATAGGATGCCCTAGCCATTGATTGATAAATTGTGATATGATGATGCCCCTTAGGAGATTAATTGAGATAATTGACCTTTGGAGCATTTAGATCTTTCTGAAATTGATGTCCCAATTAGAAATAATTTTATTTTTTCAACGTTGATTGATGAAAGTGTGAGTTCTTTGATCACTATGATGTGGTTCTTGATGTGATGATTGATAGAGTTTGATTGAATTGATAAGATTGATTAGATTGATGAGATTAAGATCAAGTCTGGTTTCAGGAATGACACCTCATGTATAAGACAAAGATCATCAAAGCATTTGGTTTCAAGAACGATATATCCTATATAAGACTTGATCAAAATGGTTGATTCCAAGAAAGATACATCTTGTATAAGACATGATAGAATGGATCAGATAAAATTGATTGATAGAATAGATAAGATTTATTGGGTAAAGAACTGACACTTTGTTGATATCATGTTGCAGGAAGATTCAGATGTGCTGATGTTGGCATATTTGAGGGAGTAGCATAAGATTCACATTGGGTCAACAACATCTAGAGAGAGATGAGTCATCAACCTGATTTGTGTATACACCTCTGATGATACACTGATGATTCATGTGATAGATTTGGTCATGGATAAGATGAGCTTTGTGATCCTATGCAAGAATGAAATACAAGCTAAGTGCAAATGCAAAATGTAAATGAAATGCAAAGCCATGATTGGATCAGTCACTGGGTTATTGCATTTTGTCATCATTGAGCTTTTTAAAATGTGGGAAGTGAGTGCAAACATCGATGGTATAATTGGACCATGATGACCTGAGCACTACTTTCCTAGATTTTGATATTGCAAGTTAGCACAAGCATCGAGGTATAATTGAACCAAGATGACCTAAGTGTTGCTTGCGTAAAATAGGTAGTATTAGTCATTTCTATATGCAAATTGAAAATGTCTTTGATGATACTCTGATGATCGTGTCCTGAGACAAATTTGCACATATTAATGATTAATTTGCAGACAATAAATAAGAAAAATATCATGTTCCTTCCTTGTTCCTCTAGTCAAAGACATCCTGGAATCACTCAGAAATCATGATAGCGAAAATCAAGATATAAAAGTTGAACAATCATTGATTAAAGTGCTAAGATAATTAGTCAAAGGATAACATTCATTGAAAAGTGTGTCGTGCTTAGACTGACATGTGATAGGTTGATAGTTGACAAAATTGATCTTGTGTTCAATGTTGGATATGTCTCAGTTTTGCTTGGACAAGAGTTGTCTAATTTTTGTTGTACCTTTTTAAAGAAGCTCAAAATGATGGAAAAATTTTGCCCCTAGCTAGGTGTAGTATTTTTCCCCAAGCCTAAAAACAAATTTATTATGATACACCCAATGATCCAAACCATGGTGAGAAATCACCCGCAATGCCTGCATATGTACAAAGTCTTATTGGTAGATATGAATAGCATTGATGGAAATGAATGCAAGTGGAAGGATGCATGAACTAATAGATGGAAGAGCTAGCTAACAGACAGTGCCTATTGTCAGGTTTTCACCATCTATTTTTATTGCACTTTTTCTCATATTTGAGTTTTTTTCTCTATTTTCATTATTTTTGTTGTTTTTGTTGTTTTTGATTGTTCTGATTTTTCACTATTTTGGGATTTTTCTACTTTTTCATTGTTTTTGGATTTTCTTCTTTTTCACTATTTTTGGATTTTCTGCTTTTTCATTATTTTTGGATTTTCTGCTTTTTCACTATTTTTGGATTTTTTGCTTTTTCAGACATAAAACTTCTTTAGATGCATGCTATTGATGGGTTATTTGAATTGATCCCTATCCTATGTTGATAGCTGATATGCTCCTGACCCAACCAGTTTGGTTCAAACTTCCCTTTCTTTTCTCAATCTGACTAGTTGCATGGATTTTCCTTTAGTACTAGCTCTCCAACTTGAAAGACTCATGGTTTGACCTTGTGATTATAATTGCGGCACATTCTTTGTTGATATACTTTTGAATGATCAAAGGCATTTTTTCATCATTCATGGATCAATTCTAGCTCTTGTAGTCTAGATACTCTTTGTTCTTCATCTAGGATAAGACCTTTTATTGATACTCATAGAGAAGGTATCTCTACTTCTATTGGTAATATTGCTTCTAATCCATAGACAAGAGAGAAAGGTGTGTCTCTTGTTGATGTGCCGATACTGGTATGGTAGGCCCATAGAGAAGGGTTCAACTGATTATGTCAATCTTTGCCAACATCATTCACTATCATTTTGAGGATTTTCAAAATAGTTTTGTTGGATGCTTATGCTTGTCCATTCCCTTGTGGATAGTAGGGTGTGGAGAATCTATGTTGGTTCTTGAATTTCTCACATAGCTCTTGTACATCATGGTTCTTGAACAGACACCCATTATCAGTGATAATGGTCACGGGTATGTCATAGTGACATATGATGTAGTTCAAGATAAATGCAGCAGTTTGTTTTCTTGTGATATTTGTGAGAGGTACTGCCTCAATCCATTTTGTAAAATATTTTGTAGCTATAAGGATTAATTTGTGACCATTGGATTAAGGAGGATTTATCTTTCCTAATAGATCAAGACCCCATTGGCAAAAAGGCCAAGTTATTGCCAAAGCATGAAGTTCTTGTGTTGGTGCATGAATTAAATTTCTATGGATCTGATATTATTTACATGCTTTAGCTATCTGAAAAGAATCTCATTCCATAGTTGGCCAATAATAGCCCAAGTGTATGAGTTTTTTCGAAAGGGTAAGACCACTTGAATGAGTGCCACAAATGTCATTATGGACTTCATTTAAGGCCTTCTCAGATTCCTATTGCTCAAGACATCTTAAAAGAGTACCGCCCAAACCTCGTTTAAAAAGGGTATTCGCGACAAGAGTATAAGGGGAGGATTGGAAAATAAATTTTCTCTTTTGGTTCTTTGACAAGTCGAGAGGGAAGATATTATCTTTTGGGTATGTATAAGTTTGGCCATTGTGGGAGGAATCATGCCCAACAAGGTGACAGATTGTTTAGGAATCGGGACAATTATGTGTAGGGTAAAATAACTCTTCCACAAGAAATTCATAATGCTTTTGATTTTCCTGTGTCTGAAGTAGAGAAGCAAGTGTTGCCATGGCATCTGCTACTTTGTGATAACTCAATGATGAATGAATAGTACCAAACCGGTACTGAGAGGGGGGGGTGAATCAGTACAGACAAAAACACACACTTAAACTAGTTTGTCAGCAGACACTGTGCATTGACAGACAAATAGTAACACCGGTCCTTAAACAAAGTACAACTGGCAAAACCTAGAATAACTGAGACAAGCATAAACCGGTTGACACTTATCTTCTCATACAATCTAACACTTCATTTCCATTTCACCCTAATGCATGAACAAGTAATCTACCATCAAAGATATACATATAAGCAACTAGATCAACATGATTCACCGCTTGACAGAAAACAACATAGCATCACATGAAAAAGACATCACACATGACACACATATTTTTCACGTGGAAACCCAACTAGGAAAAACCACGGTGGGGATGAATACCCACAAGCTTGTTTTTGAACTCTTTAGAAGTCCTCTCTATTAGGAGCCTTGTCTGGTTAAAGACTGATACAATAGGTTCTATTAGGAACCGATCCTGTTAGGGATCACCCGGTTAAGGGATGGCTAGAATACCCGGTTAAGGGTTAAACCCTGTTAAAGGTTACCTTGTTAGAGGATTTCAAGAACTCAATGGTTTTGAGTCACCCTGTTAAAGGATTTACAGCAAGCCAGTTAAAGCTACCCTATTAAGGGATTTTCCAACTATTGAGGTGGTTAGAGATCAACAGGTATTACAATGATTTGGTAACAACACTCAATACCAATGCAGATCCGCTTAAGCTCCTCTTCACCTTCTGTAATTACACTCTGGAGGTATCACTTCTCTTCTCTGGTCTGGCAAGAATCATGTATCTCTTCTCTTGGATACCCACACAGCTTTTGCCAATAACCTCAGAAAGAGACACAACATCGATCTTATAGGAAAAAAGATAGGTTGGTAGCATAAACCCTAAACCCTAAACCTGTTAGGTTAAGGAATTCAAACGGTTCAATCCTGACCATTAAGCACACTACATTAAATGCAACAGTCTTGATCCAATCTCAAGACATTCTCCATCGTTCATTTTCCACTGATTTCATGGCGGTTGATAACCCATCACACATTATCACTATTTACAGACTTCGCACATTCCCGAGGTAGATAGGAACAATCTCCTTCATGCAAGATCCTTCACGCACACAAGGCTTATGTGGTAACATGATCTGTTCTTCGTTATCATGCTAACTCATCACACAAAGTCACCGGTTGAGCCACACAGGCTTGAAGCACTTCAACCGGAAACCCTGAAGTTGAGACTACCAACTAGTAGTCATACAATGCTTCCATGTGTTGTTTCCCATAACCATATGTCGATTCACCTGGAACAAACACACCACTTCACTTTGACACAAATGTTGGTTCACAGTGTTATACCAGTTCTATTCTCTTCATCATATTAACATCAATGACAACACACAATGTCATTATGTCCTCATACCGGTTCACATAATGCCAACACTTTGTTGTCATTCCTCAGAATCTGTTGAAAAGTTATTTTGACAAAGTATTTCTTGACATAATCAACCATATTCTTTAAGGCATTATCTTTTTATCCTTTGTTTGATAATCATCATTGATTTGATTGATGACGAGCTGAGAGTCTCCAAAGACCTGTAGTTGTATAATGTTCCATTCTATGGCCATTTTGATTCCTACGACCAAAGCCTCATATTTTGTTGTGTTATTGGTACATGGAAAGCTTGATTTGTATGCCTTTGGAATTGTATGACCTTGTGGTGTGATGAATAGAATTCTTGCTCCTGACCCATGTTATGTCCCATTATTGATGCATGCTCCTAGACTAGCATTCAGGTGAATCATTATAAGATTTGGATCTAACCCTGGAATGTCTGCATATGACCAGGTCAAATTGATTTACCATCTTTTGAAGAGTTCCAAATATTTTTGCCTTTCTTGTTCTGATAGAGAGGATGTTGGATGTAGATCAGTTGTGTCATTTTTAACTTCTTATGTTGGTTCAATCAATATGGATGACCTTTCTTGATAGTATTCAGGTAAGGTGTCAAATCTCCCATCTTTCAGTGCCTCAAGGAGGTTTTCACCATTAGATGTGTCCTTTATTTTTACTTTTGCATGGTCTAATGTTGCAATTAATGGTTTTTAGTAGTAGACCTGATATTGTTTTCTTTATTTTCACTTTTGCGGCTAGGAGATTTGGCATCCGCTTGACTAGAAGATGTGTTGTTCAAATCCCTGGTGAAAGTTGTTATGGGTGCGATTGTATTGAGATATAAGGATATGGTATGGTCATTAGGAAAGGTATCAATAGTAGTATGTCTTTCATTTTCCCAGTCAATAAGTACGGGATGGATTAAGGGTAAAGGGTCCTTAGGTTGAATTGTTTTAAAGATATTAGGAATCATGATAGAGATGTCAGAGCTTTCAATATGTATTTCAATGTCTAAAACGATACTCTCATCAAAATAACCTCGTGCAAGTAGTTCCTAATCGTCCTCGATTAAATCCAAGTCAACTGATTGTGATTCTAATTCAATTGGGTTAGTTCCTAACATTTGTCCCACATATGCATGAACTATATCAACACCTACATCTTCTTCTTACCTTTCAATTGCATGTTGCTCTTGTCTGCTATCATATTCATATTTTTGTTACCTCGAAGATGTGTCCTCTTTTAGAGTAACTTGTCCATACCCTAAGCCTGATTTGTTTGTAGCCTGCTGAGTATGAGATTCTATTGGTTCAATAATACCTTATTTTCTTTTTCTTAAAGGACCTTTTCCAGTTTATCCCATTTTCTCAAGGATATTAAATCCTATTCCATATTTGTCTATAGGTATTATGAAATTGTTGATCTTTTGTTGGACTTCTTCATCTTTGTATAGCCACTGTAGCACATCTTTGTCTTTTGCTTCTTCAGATAATGTACCAGCACTGATAAATGCTCCATCAAATATAGGAATATTTTTCACAACGGGTTGTTGTTTAGAGTTTGATTGTTTTTCATAAGATTTAGGAGAAAGTGGTATCTATGATAGTGAATATTCTTTTTTCCCTAGATCTCTTAGCTACATTTGTTTTTCCATGTTTGACAAAATTGAGGCAAATGATTTTTCCTTGGATTGTGTGTTTGAAGATGATGCCTCTCTATTATGAGGAACAATAACCTCTTGAGCCAGTTTCAGATTACTATATTACTGTCCTGATGATATGTTGATGGAATAGCCTATATGTCATGTATCCATGGCCTTCCCAAGAGTATGTTGTATGATAAATCTAAGTCTAGGACTTGGCATGCTGTGTGTTTCTGCAAAGGTCCCACTCTGATGGGTAATACCACAATTCCTTTGGAGGAATGCTCTTCTTCATCATATGCTTTGATTGTGATCTTTTTCCGGGGATCAACTACATCTTCAGAATAACCTAGAGCATGGACAAGACTTAATGAGTGTTCTATGAATGAGGACTTCAATATACAATGGAGCATTATGAGGATGTTGCAAGGAATCAATGCTTGGATATGAAGGAGATGGGCTTTGAATATGATCCTCTGAAATAGGTTTGATGGCAATTATGGATATCCCTTGGGGAACTTCATCCTTGGGTGTATTGTTTGGTGAGAGTGCTATGGAAGGTTCTTGCAAGTTTTCAAGAGGTGTAGGAATAGATGCCTTTGGAGAGTCAATTTTCTTATGGGGGGGTGATCCATTGTTATACATAGGTGTGCAATTTTGATCTTCCTCAGAAAAAACTCTTAGGGATCTCTTTAAGAGTTGCATAAAAGAGCCACCTTTCTTTGGAGATGCAGTTAAATCCTTGTGAGGCTTTGACATAGTTGTCTTTTAATTTTGGACTTGTTTGATTTCTTTCATATGTTGACATGTTATGTCTTCTTCTTTTAGTTTTCGTTGGTATGCCATGTTTCTATGATCTTCAACTATTTTGAATGATTCTATTTTTTTTTGCGATCTTACGCCTCTGTGCTCTAGTTAAAATGTGCATACACGTGTGTTGAATGTTGTAAGGGATTTGATTGTCTAAAAGGTTTTTCGATAAGTGACCGACTGTCAATGTAAATATGATAGAGTGATATGACATGAAAAGATAATTCAAGTATTTGTAAATTTGTAAGTTTTTTGATCTTCGGTTGGAGTGCAATGATGATGATTTTGATAACACCAAGTCCAATAGGAACAATATATCCTATGATATGGGACAAGGTTATCCTGATCAAATGTTGTAGTTTCATGCTAGACAATGATAGATCATTATGAGAAACTATGTTTTGAATGATTAGTTTATCAAAGAGGTGATGACGCACTTTGAGATGTGTAGATCATGAATTTGTTGAAGGTGAATACTTGAAAATCTTGGGGTGTCTAGTTCTAGAATTTGTTTTGACAAAAGATTACTTAACCAAGAGAAACAAGAAGACAACCTAAGAACAAAATGATAGATATCAAGTGTATATGCTCACTGTAAATTGACAAAGCAAACATGACAGATCTAGAAAAGACATGCAAGAAGATAGCTCTGGACTGACAGAGACAGAAATTTGTACAACAATTTATACAGTCCCATATGACAATTCATACAAACTCATACGACATAGGTATAATCTCATATGAAAATTCCCTTAGAACCATATGACTACTAATAACACAAAATCTTCTTCTAATATGACTCATACGATAATTTACACATATTAGGACGATAAACTAGATTTCTCATGCGACAAACTAGAAAACTTGTACTACTGAGGACAGAGAAGAGAAAATTTTGACTTTGACAGATTTTTATCAATGATGTTTGATATTTTGATTATGTTTTCTAGTTTTAGATGTCTAAGTTTTTATTTCAAGGATGAAAACATAGCAAACACGTGATATGATAAGTGACCTCAAGCACAACATGCAAAATCCTAAGGAAGTTGGCCAAGAGAGAAAACCTTTGCTTGCAAACTTAGGTACACACCCAATAGCTAATCAGAATATGGTCACTGAGTCTCACACAATGGATTCTCAATGTCATATTATCCAACTCCAAATGCTAATGGGGGAACGATATGGCAAGTGTCTTGGGAGAGTTACTATCTCTCTTGCACAAATATTATCCCCCTTTCGGAGGTGAATTGGGTAGCTTCTATCTTAGGGTTCATAGTAAGGATTTATGTTTGGAATTACCCCTTGCAGTCGCACAATTGCAATTGAGACCTATAGCCCAACAAGGTACCGAAACAATAAGTAGTCATGCAAGTGTGATTGAGACCACGAGGCCCTACTAAATGTACGATACAAGAGATCTTGAAAGAGAAAACTCAAATAATCACATCCTCTGAGAGTTTAATTCCAAGAGGCTTATTTTTTAGAGTCAGTCAGAAAGCTTAGGTCTAGTTGTACTCACTTGGGTCATTCTCACAGGGTGATTACTTTTTCCCACTGTGACAAGCCCGCTAAAGGTATTCAAATCTCAAACATAGAAGCACTTGAAGGGTCAGGATTTTTGATTATCCATACGGACAAGAGAATACTCTCCTACCATTTAGACAACTTCTCAAGCATAGAAAACAAGATATTCATTAACCAATAGCAATTTAAGTGTGCCTAGGAAACTTTAAGAAGACATAAAGTTTTGTTGAGTTCCCTTAGGCAATCTGTAAAACCAATACATTAGTAATCACATTGTTTTGATGAGTTGAATCTTTGGAAAGCGTAATCTTCTACAATCGTCATACAAAAACCAGTTAGGCTGCTAGAAAACTCAAAAACAAACTAGGGTTAATATTAGTGATAGTCAAATTGAAGCATAAAAACCTTTAAAATGTACTCTATTTTGAAAACCCAGAAGTAGAAACCCGTACGATTATTCTCACCTGATAGTACGAGTATTCCCATAAACTTGTATGAGTATACAAAGAAACTCATACGAGTCTGCAAAGGTACTTGTACGGTTATGCAAAGGTACTCATACAATTTTCTGAAGCACACATGGCCAGAAACCCATGAGATTGAATATTTGATGATGTAAAGAGGCCAAAAATCACAGTGGGCATCAAAATGTCGTGGTTGTGAACTAGGGTACCTGCAGCCGCAACACAAACACTCAATAGATCATTACAAGCATGGTTAGAAAATTGAAATAAAATGAAACATAAACCATGGCAAAGCGACCTATCACCTCCTAAGAGATGCAAGTGTGAATTTTTCTCTCAGATCTAGATGAACAATCCTGGTGACTTGACTACACCAAGACGGAGGATTTAAAATGATATGATGTGCAAGCTAGCTAAATGCATGATTAGGCTAGATTGATCCAAGAAGCTAACTATGCTAAAGGTATACATGATTATGCTAAATGATAGATGCAATTAAGATAGATGAGAGATTAATTATGCTAAATGATTAAACAATTATGCTAGAAGATTATCAAATTAAACTAGATCTAAGATGCAATTGCCTATAATAACAATGCCTAAATGATATGCAGGAATGAATATGCCTATAATAACAATGCTTGAAATGAGATGAGATGGGATATGCCTATAATAAAAATACATGAAATGATATGAGATGGGATCCTTTGTGCTCCAAAAAGGGGGATATTTATAGGATTTCCAAGGCCAGGGGTGAGGTGGCAGGAATCAACGGTCAAGATTGAGTCTGAAGATATCAAGGGTCAAATTGGAGGAGGTTGGAGAAGAGGTTGGATGGAGGGATACTTGTCATCTCTATGGCGACAAGTGTCAAGGAGCCTTGCTCATAAGAGGGCAAGTGTCCAAGGGTAAGTGCCATGTGTCTCAAGGGGATAATATCCAACCCATAGGAGGTTAGGATAAGGAAGTTAGGATGTGCAAGATAGAATAGGGTTATTTAAACCTAGGATTAGGTGGAATGGGTTAGGTTAGGGGGTTAGAAGTTAGGAGTCATGTGGGGAATTTGAATTTAAAAATTCAAATAATAGGAAAAGGCTAATTAACTTTCAACAACTCATAAATTGATTTGTTTTAATTAATTAGGGGATTAGAAGAAATGAATTAAATGGGGGGAGGATTAATTAATCAAAGGGGACTATTTAAATGAACTTATTAAATAAATCCTTAGATTTATTAATAAGCATGTGAAAGGGGGAATTTAATCAAATTGCTAGTGAATTTGATTAAATTGGGAAGGGGGATTAATTAAATAATTGCTTATTGAATTAATTATCTTCAGACCATTTTTAGGTGTATACACAAGGCTAGATTGGTTTGAAAAGGTTATTCACAAGAAGAAGGAATTGATTATGGAGAGACTTATGCCTCGGTTGCTATAATTGAAGAGGTGAGATTTTTTCTTGCTTATGATGCACACAAGAACTAAAAAGTATATTAGATGGATGTCAAATGTCCATTTATGAATGGAGATCTTGAAGAGGAAGTTTACATTGAGAAACCAAATGGATTTTCTTTATCAGAAGATAAGGATGTGGTTTGCAGACTGAAGAAATCTTTAAATGGGCTAAAACAAGCCCCTAGAGCATGGTATGCTAGATTAGATATATATCTTTAAAAACTTGGTTTTAGTAAAGGTAATGTTGATAGTAAATTATATTACAAAATTGAACATGATAGTATACTGATTATTGAAGTCTTTATGGATGATATCATTTTTGGAGGAGAAGAAGGTCTATGCATAAAATTTGTTGATGATATGAAGAATGAATTTGAAATGTCTATGATTGGTGAGATGAAATTTTTCTTAGGTTTGCAGATTACTCAGACTGATAAAGGTATTTTCATTTATCAAACTAAGTATGTGAAGGAGTTACTTAAGAACTTTGGACATGAAAATTCTAAACCTGTCGGTACTCCTATGATATCCGGTTGCAAATTGTCAAAGGATGATGAATTCCCTAAAGTGAATCCAAGTAGATACAAATCAATGATTGGTGGTTTGTTGTACCTAACTCAAACTAGACTTGATATAATGAATGTTGTTTGTATTTCTTCTAGATTCTTATCAGATCCTAGAGAAATTCATGATATTATTGTCAAGAGGATATTCAGATATTTGGCAGGTACAACAGACTTTGGGTTATGGTATCCAAAGAATGATGACTTCACATTATGTGCATATATAGATTTTGATTGGATAGGAGATGTGGATGACTAGAAGAGAACTACTAGCAGTGCATTATTTCTTGGGATTAAGTTGGTTTCATGGCTTAATAAGAAACAATCATGCACTTCATTGTCTATTGCTGAAGAAAAATATGTAGTCCTTGCTACCAACTATACTCAGATTTTATGGATTAAACAAATGTTAAAGGATATAAGGGTAAGTTATGATGAGCCTATTGTTATTCACTATGATAATACTGCTTCTATTGATATGTCAAAGAATCTGGTATTTCATTCCAAATCAAAACACATTTCTATAAGGTATAATTTCTTGAAGAAAAAGGTTGAAGCAAAGGAAGTCAGATTGGTTTATGTGCCTACTAAGGAATAGATTATGGATATTCTAACAAAACCATTGCCTAAAGACACTTTTGAATATCTTAGAGACTAGCTGGGGGTTACCAACCCTCCAAAAGAGACTTAGAGATATAGGCATGCATCAATCTAGTAAGCTTATCAGACATACTTTTTTTATCTAGGTTGATGAAGATGATGCTACTACTCAAGGGGAGTAGTCAGTTGTTTCGTTCAGTATTCTTGGTTCGGTATCTATCATTTTTCATTGATATCAAAGGGATACAAAGTGTTCATGTGAAAAACAATCAATCTTTTGGGAGAAGGTGTTAATCTTAGGAGGAGTTATATATTTCAAATCATTCTTTTTCTCTTTTGGGGAAATTGTTTTCATTCCTTGGCACTTGGATGTTTTTCACATTCAGTGTTGCCATCAATGCCAAAGGGGGAGATTGTTGGCAATATGTTGGATTTGGTTAAGTTTTTTCATTGATGTCAACACTGTATCCCAGTTGGAGACTATCCCGATTGGATCTATCTTGATTAGTCTCGATGATCTTCTTGGTTTTGGCTATGATTCTTATCCGGTATTGATCAGATCTTTGGAATCATTTTTGGATGCTTATTCTGGATTATTATATGCTTGCTATACTTTGTTGGTTCATGATTTGGTGCTTTGGTCATTATCACTTTTGGTATTTACCGGTACCGGTTAGATTCTGGCTTTATCAGTTAGCTTATGGCTTTCCTGGTTAGCTTTACCGGTAAGCAATATTTGATGATTTGGTCAAAGGATTTTGATTTGGCTTATGGAATTAGTTTCTATCATGTTGAAGGTTTTTTGTGATCGTGTCCTGAGTATTTCATGACTTTGCATTGGATGGCATGTTCCTATGATGGTCCTATTTGGATTTGGTTAAACTTTCTATTATTTCACTGAGGTTTTCTACCGATTGGTGAAGCATCTTGGATTTTGGTCTTAGAGGATTTTTTGGTGAATATAATTGTTTGGATACTTCAATTAGGTCCATGTTATGTAATGTAAATTATAAAATTGGTCAGGTGGTACCGTGTGATGTAATTTTTATAATTATGGGTTTATGGGTTTAGGGTTTAATCGACCTTGTCATTAAGGTTGATGATCTATATTTATAAGAGACTTATTCATGTAATTGTAAGGATGATGGATGAATAGTGGTTATGTCTACATTATCATAGAGTGGTTTATGTGTGAACAAGGTCATATAATTCCAGTGAAGGTTGGAAAGGTTTTGTATTATGGAGCAGACATTTGTCCTTAACTAGAACTATATCAAGCATCAGTAGATGCTACTTTCACAATTCATTCTTTCTGGATTGTAGTCTGATGTTTATGTAAGTCAGGGAGACTTCCCTTTTTGATTATAAGTATGCTCTAGACTATTGGCCTTTCTGCAAGTGCAGACCCCATTGTAATTTTACACAATACTACTACAGAGTATTCATCTGATTGTGGGTAGGGTTTCCCACTCTGGTTTTTCCCCCTTTCAGTTTTTCCACGTCAAAAATATTGGTTTTGTGTGTATTGTTATTTTATTTTCTATCTTTCATTGTGTTGGTTTCTTTGTGATCCGATTAAAAGGGTTTTGATATGCATTAGTTTTGATTTTTGTTAGTAAATTAATTCACCCCCCCTGCTCTCAGTTTACTCTTGGTATCAGAGTTTTCTAATAGGAACATGGTGATATCTAATGAGAAATAATTGAGCAATTAACATTATATCTGCTAGCTCAACCTTTTTTATAGACTGAAGATCCCCTTTGGGTTGATAGTGATTTGGAAGATTCGTTACCAATCCTAACCATTGATGAAAGTTGAGATGTGGACAATTATGTACATTTTTTTCTAATTAACTAATATTCACTTGGTAGTGTTTTAAAAATTTTGGTTTCTTGCCTAGATACTCATTCTCCATTTGGGAACTTTCCTTTTATGAATGATAAATGTTTCCTACAATATTTTATTGCATTGCATAAATTGTTACCTCATAACTGTCTATATAGTCAGTTCTTTCTTTCTGAAAGTCCAAGTCCTTCACTTGCTACTGCTCAAATGTTTGTTGTAAGTTCACCTATGCAATCTCGAGCTATGGACATTTTTCCTAGAAAGACTCAATATAAATCCCAATTTGAGTCCTTCCTAAATAAATAGTCTAATCGCTATGTTGTGCACCAATAAAGAAGCCTTTGCATGGGAGTACCAAGATAGGTGTGGAACCCATCTAGCTACATGCACGCATCATATTTATATAGAGGAAGGAAGTAGACCTATGAGGCAGCCCCAAAGAATATTGTCCTATGTAAGATTGTTAAAGAGGAGCTTCAAAAACTATTTAATGTAGGGTTTATTTACCTCATCTTAGATAGTCAATGGGTGTCACCTCTTGTGGTAGTTCCCAACAAGAATGGAAAGTGGAGAATTTATGTTGATTAATTGGCCCTTAACAAGGCCAGAAAAAAGGACCATTTTCCCTTACCATTCATTGATCAGGTCTAATACCCTTGCGATAAAAAAGTTATTTTCGTTCCTTGATAGATTTAGTGGTTACAATCAAATCTGCATTGCTCTTGAAAACCAAGATTAAATCATCTTTACCAGCCCTTGCGGCACATTTTCTTATAACATTTGTTTTGCCTTTTGGCTTGTGTAACACCCTAGTACTTTTCAAAGAGAGGTCCTAAGAATTTTTTTTATATAATTCATGATTGCGTAGAGGTATATAGGGATGACTTTACTTTCTATGGGAACACTTATGAGGAAGCCAAAGAAAATCTTGAAAATGTACTTGAAGTTGATCCTAAAAAGGTTTATACAAGATTTACCTATACTCACTTGTCCTAAGGATGTTCGTATTTTTTTAGGACATGTTGGGTACTATAGAAGATTTATTCAGAACTTTAGTAAAATTGCCTAACCACTTTTTTGCCTTGTTAGGTAAGGACGTTACTTTCTCATGGAACGATGAATGTCAGCACACATTTTAGGAAATTAAAGGAAAGTTAATCTCCTTCCCAGTATTATGAGGACCCAATTGGGAATGTCTATTTCACATTAATATTGATGCCTCAAACAACTCAATGGGTATTGTTCTTGGACAAAAGGAAAATTCAATACTTTATTCTATTTATTGTATTAGCAAAAACTACATTGTTAGTGAAAAAGAACTTTTGGATGTGGTATATGTAGTCAAAAAAATTCACCATTATATTACTGGTTATAAGGTTTTCATTCATATGGATCACTCTACCATTAGATTTTTAATGAATAAACCAGTGTTTACTAGCAGGGTGATTAGATGGTTATTGTTATTATAAGAATTTGGCATAACTATACTTGATAAGCCTACTCAAGAAAATTTGGTTGCAAATTTCTTGTCAAGGTTACCACAACAAGATGAACTAGTACCAGTTGATGATGCTTTCCCTGATGAGCATCTTTTTGCCATTTCACCAAAAAACCTGTGGTCTACTGATATAGAAAACTATCTTGTCACATGTTGGTTTCCATTGCATTTCTCTCCAAGGGAATGTTGGAAGCTGGTTGCACTAAGTGGTTAATATACATGAATTGATGGATTGATTTTCCACACATGGATTGATAATGTTATGCGTTGATGTGTTCCCAAAGATGATGTCTTTTACATACTTCGTGCATGCCATATAGAACCCTGCAAAGGACATTTTACTACTTAAAGGACCACCAACAAAATCCTCACCACAAGGTACTATTGGTCAACTATCCATAAATACTACAAGAAGTATGTGCAACACTGCAATAAATGTCAAGGCATGGGTCGTCCTACGCACTCATATGGGATGCCTCTACACCCCAACTTTCTATTGAACCATTTGAAAAATGGGGGCTTGATTTTTTGGGACCTATCAACTCTCCATCTCAAAA
Organism: Cryptomeria japonica; assembly: GCF_030272615.1. Lineage (NCBI taxonomy): Eukaryota > Viridiplantae > Streptophyta > Pinopsida > Cupressales > Cupressaceae > Cryptomeria > Cryptomeria japonica. Next base: position 831,141,355 of record NC_081409.1, read on the forward strand.
CAAAGAGGATATATTGGTTTGTACAGACTATGTGACCAAGTGAGTAGAGGTGGTTTCTCTGAGACATGCCTGAGACACAAAGGTAGTTGAATTCTTCTATTTTGAAATCTTCACAATATTTGATGTTCCATGAGAGATGGTCACCTCAAGGACCTTAATTCACATCAAAGCTCAATTCTACTTTGGTTCAAGAGTATGAAATTAGACATCGCAAGTCCTCACCGTATCATCCTCAAGCCAATGGGCGAATTGAATTTACCAATCAAGAAATTGAAAATATTATTACCAAGACAATTGCACTTCATAAGCATGATTTGGTTACATAAATCCTTGAATCTATGTGGGCCTATCATATAACATGGAGGACCACTACTGGTCTAACCCCTTGTGAACATTTTTATGGTAAAAAAGTTGTTCTTACTATTGCGTTTGAGGTGATAACTCTTCACACTACACTCCAACTAGGTATGAGTATTTCTTATGCATAGAAACAATATATTGCTTAATCGCACTCCTTGGATTAATTGCACTAGGAATCTCTTTTTCATGCGAAGACAATTAAAAAGAAGTATGCTCTATGGCATGATCGCTCCATCTAATAGTGGTCCTTTTAGCCAGGTGATTGAGCACTCTTTTATGATTCCTTCTTCCAATATTTGAAAGGAAAGTTTTGCACTTGGTGGCTTGGACCTTATGAGATTGAGGTTGTGTACAATAATGGTTTTGCTAAGATTTGTATTGTTGGTTCTAATCATATGGCCCTCATTGTCAATGGTTACCATTTAAATCTATACAAAATGACCACTTTCCAAGGATAATTTTATTTCCAATATGTTTAATGATCTCCACTTTCTGAGCAGAGTTCATGTGGCCTCTTCAGATACGTTTTAGGTATTTGCTAATAATAATAATAAATGCAATTAAAGATCCAACAATGAAAACCTTCAGGCATTGTTGGTCAATTGCAATTTCAAAACCAACTTTCTAGCGGGTGGTAATTGTAAAATAAACCTGGATGTGAAAACTTGTTTTTCAAAGCCTCCAAGCGGCATTGGGTTGAAAATCGACTATCATCAAAATAAAAAAAATTTAAAAAAAATCCTCATCATCTATTGAGAAGCTATTCCAACACCTCAAGCATGGTTCCTGACATATTTTTGACAGGAACCCCCATGCCTTATTTTTGTGACTTTGTCGTGTGTCACTTTCACATGTCTTTTGTCTGCTTTGTCAACACCATTTTCTATCTAACTTGGACCTGTCATGGTCTTCAACGGTTATTTCTTACATGGTCCTCTTTTGCCACGTCCCTATGGAATCTATATTCTACCTAGTCATTGTCCCTTTCGAGTCCTAATATCTAACATGGTGTCCTTGGATGTTGTCATGTGTTGTTGCACTTGTCACGTAACCACCCTTATTTTCCAATGATCTCTTCTTGTCATATCTATGGTTTGTTGCAGTCATTTTTGTATGTGTGTGCCATCGTACTAGTTTCTTGCCAATCTTTTAGACATACCATGTCCCTATCACATGTTTTGTGTCATTCCTCTATGGCCTCCATGTCATAATCTCCTTCAATGCTTCCACTCTTCGTACTCATTTCAGTCACATTAATGGGAACTTTTTTTTGTCATCATGAAACAACCATCTGGTCATATCACCTTCTTCTTCTCGATTCGGTTGTGATTGTGCCTACTTCATCTTGTGCCACTTTGCTTGTGCAGCTATACGTCTTCTCCATGGTCATCAATGCTATGACATGTTGGTCCTTTTCATCAAACTTTGTACTTCTACCAGCTACGACCTCGACTTTCTTCGACCATCTATTTATGGTGCTTGGTAACATTGTTCCTTTCTTAATTTTTTATTTTTTTATTAAATATTATAGTTGCCCTCATTTAATTGTGTGTTGTCACTTGGATGCATCGACGAATCAGCTATGGGGAGGGGAGTTCACTTTTAAGTCACTCTATTTTATAATACCTACTATCCAACCATGCTCTGTCATTATTTCTCTTAAATGTCAATTATGCATCTACCACACTTGCTAAAATAAGATCGAGTGGAAACCATTGAACCATTTTTATCATTGAAATCATTGCTTTAAGTTTCTAAAAACCCTACTTCATCCTGGTTTGGGTATTCCTGTTCTATTCATGGCAAGGCCCCATCGCCCCTGCTTTGATCCCACTTCTAGATGCAATAATTAAAAGAAAATTAATAGGTATATGAGGCTTTTAAACAATCTCACTAGGATGTTTATTTTTAACGGTTGCCAGGGTATGACAAGAAGGTTGCGATGGAATTTGCACAAAATTTTCACAACAATAAGGCTAGTGTTTGGGGACTAGAAGTTAGGGCCTCAATGGAAGCAATTGCATAATTATTTGGGTTGCCATTAACAGGGGAGAATTATTTTCCCAATGAGGCTAAAAGTGTTGTGGACTTGCAACCAACTCAGAAGAAATTCTTGCAAAGAGGAGAATCAGTTGAAATGGTTGTTGGGAAGGGTACTAAATTAGTCTTTAGCTGGTCGTTGGAAGTATGTTGCTAGGTTTATCATTTAGTATATCACATGTGAAGGCAAGTGTGTATATGTTTTCACCTAGCACTTCAGGTTGTTGTTTCATATATGTAGGTGAATGTTGGTCAATTTTCTTTATTTTCTTTTATGTTCTCTACAATGAATGTTGGTTAATATTTCTTATTTTCTTTTCTATTCTCTGTAATGAATAATTAAATCAGTGCAAAAAGGACACATTAATTCTTTGTCTCATCATGGTTTAATAAAATAACTAGTTGTAAGGGAACTAAAACTACTCTCTATGCCTGTTGATTAGGAGTCATTTGTTCACTCGCAAGAATATAGTACCGAATCCTCTGTAAAAGAGGATTCTTCTGCTAAGAATCCCAAAGTGGATACACATTCTAATGAGTCTGTCTCTGAAGCTCATAAAGAAATTAGTGGGGATGATAGATCTAGTGACAATGAAGGAAAACTTGTTTAGCCCTATAAAACACCAAACCAAACCCTAAGTTCAAACACTAGGGTAACCAAGAGTGCAAGTATAACCCTTGTTAATAAGCCCACCAAAATTCCTAGCAAGCAAAAATAGAATACCCCAAGTACTAGAAAGACTAGTGGAAAAAATAGTTCTTTAAACAAACCCTTCCTAAGATGAGAAAGGAAAAAGAAAGCAAGAAACACTAACAAAGTTAGAAAACTTGACTAATGTAGCCAGTGATTTTGCTAAATCTAAATATTATGACTAGGACCTAATAATATTATCTGAGGTTACTAACAAGGGGGTAAAATTCAACAAGGAATATAGTCGGGGTAAAAGAAAGAAAGCAAAAGAACAAGTAAATCCTATTTGTAGTGAAAATGTTAGACACAATGTACAATTAAGAGGGGGTGAACCAGTGGTATTTAAACTTTTCCCTTTAACTATCCTATGTGTGTATACAGGAAAAATGCTCTAACAGAAAGCAGACTTACCAGTTAGATAGGAGACTATCACAAATGCACTCACACCTGAAAGGGACATCACATAACACTAGCATATACAAGGAAAACCCAATGTGGGAAAAACCTCGATGAGAAATGCTGCTAGAGTCTACTACTCCAATCCAGCCTTACAATGAATCTTTGATTACAATGTTTAGGGAACCAACCCAAGGAAAACCAACCCCTAATTTAGGGAACCAACCCAAGGAGCACCAACCCCTAATTTAGGGAACCAACCCCTATACCGAGCTCCAACTCAATGATTACAAAATCATATTTTGATACCAAATTTATATTCTTTGTAACTCTCAAGTGTGTCTCTCCACTGGTTCTCCTCTCTACAAATATTTTCCGATTCTTCATTCACCTTTTCTATGCAACAACCTTATATCCTGTTGCAACCCACACTCTATTTCACCTCGCTCTTTGCTTCACCCTTGTTGGTTTAGCCTCTTCTCCTTCTCTACCTATTCTACTCTCTGTCAGTTCTTCTCTATTCTGCCTGCTACACTACTGCTCTCCACCAATACTACACTATGTCAGTTCTATGCTTGTCTTCTCTGCAATCTTCGACAACTCTTCTTTGATGGTTTGGTCGCTGCTAGTTCACTCCTCTGTCAGACTCAATGGTTGACTTTTGATAGCCTCATTGATGTTGATTGAACACTTCAACCTTGTTCTTCCTCACACTCAATCTCTTCTTCTCCTCTTTGGTGAGCACTTGACTGATTTCACTTATTCAGTAGCAATACCTAGACCAAGGGAAAACTCCTGGTTGCAAGGTTAAATTGAATCTATGAACAAAAGACATGAAACAACCAAATAACAAAATATGAAACAACCTTTATACCTTGCCAAGAGAGTTCTCTTGTTCCTCCAATTTAGAATCTTTTTGAAGCCAATAACGCACCTCTTCCTAACCTGATATGATCGGTCCAATAGGAATGATGTGGTTGGGTCTCCAATATTATCCATAAATGATATAGGATGGATGGATGAGGAAGGATGGATTGATGATCAAAGGATGTGTGAGATTTTGCCAAGATCAAGGGCACAATGAAAAGCACAAAAGAGAGACAAAAGAATGACAAGAACAAACTATATTCTCATCAATATACAAATGATCAAGTGGATTAACCAATACAGTTAATATGGGTCTTCTTATATAGGAAAGGCCATATGGATATGTGAGCACACAATCATGACATATGGCTCAATGAGAAACAAGAGTAGGTAAGAAAAACAATGGGTAGGTAGGAGAAATAATATAATATTCTACAAGAGGTGGATGACCCACTAAATGTGGAGTGTAATAGCAAGATAAGACCACAAAAGGTGGAAATTATCCTACAAGCTATATCCCTATGTGCCCACTTACCTAAGCGTCTCATATCCAAACTACGATGAGATGCATTATCCTAAGTTAACTTCAGTAAAGTGTAATAATATCCATAATGAAATGGCTAAGTATGGATAAATGCAAATTTTGATATAGTAAGGGTATGAGGATAATTTATTGGGGACAAAATAGCAGCATGGATTTACTAAACTTGGAGATGAGATGTAAGGGGGTGGAGTCCTCAATTTATAGGATGAGAGGAGGAGAAATAGAGGGCTAGGATTGACCCAAGATGGAGGGTCAAGATTTCTTGTGAGCCCACACAAGGCCCAAGAGGAGATGACAAGACAAGTATGGATACCAATAGATATGCCTTAAAGGCATTTCTTGTCTCCACACTCCTCAAGGGTCATTGGGAAGACTTCCCAATGTGCCTAGGGAAGAACAAGGAATAAAATATTCCTTGAGGGATGGGGATGAAGAATTAAAAATTCTTCAAAAAGGATGGTCATGGGGATTGAAGGAATAAGGAGGAATTAAAAATTCCTTGTAGGATGGGATGCCTAGAGGAATGTGAGATTTTGAAAATCTCACATTCACCTAGGAAAAGAGCATTTAAGGATGGTGGTTGGATGGAAGGGACAAGGAGTTGACTTTGTGGCTAATCATGATGATTAGCCAATAGAAACTCATTAGGAGAGGGATTAGAAGAATGATTAGGTGGGATTAGGGTAGATAAGATTTGTAGGAGGATTTGACTAGGAGAGAGAATGAGTGGAGGGAATTAAAAATTAGAAGAATAATGCTAAGTGAGTTTAGGGAACTTCTACAAGAATTCATTAGGTTAATGATGGATTAGAAAAAAGGAGATTTGTAGGAATCACCTAAATTAATTAATTAATTGAGATTAATTAATTAAAAGGAGGAATTTGAGGAGACTTAATATTAGAGAATTTTAGAAGAATAAAGGTGGATTGATTTATTAAATAAATCAATCAACAGACTATAGTAACAACATTAATTATATTTAATTAATATTGAGGAGGATTAACAATTGGCACAATTAATAAATTAATTATGTCAAGAACTTTAAAATAATTATTTTTAAGTGTCTACATTTTGCCCCTCTTTTGTGCAGTGGAAAATTGGGTGGTGGGTAAAAGATAGAAGAAAAACGAAAGAGATGCCCCAACGTAAAGCGTGGGTGGTCTATGACCCCCCGAGAATTTTTTCGAAAATTTTTTTGTAAAAAATTGATGAAAAATTCTTGAAATGAAGAACGAAGAATTAAGGTGGAGGAAATAACTAAAAAAGAAAGAGGGAGCAGATGAAGAAAAATAGAAGAGGGGATAGAAGGAGGAAGACCGCAAAGGGAATGGGCCCACAAGGGGGTCCATATAAGCCACAAAGGGCCCAATGAGGAGTCATTATTACACACAAGCCTTGGAGCCAATCAGAGCCTAGAAGGAGAGAAGGACAGATGGATCACATTATCGCATGTAAGCATCACATCGAGACGATGTGATGGTATGATAGATCCATAGGATATGGACCACCGGTATGTAGGACTATCCTCCTTTGTGAATTTAGGTTTTTAGGGTAGAATTAGGGTTTAGTGTAGGGCCAAATTTAGACAAGGCGGATGTGCTGATAGTTGTTTCAGTGCACATGCCTATAGGGTAGCGCGAGCGCTCACAGGTGAAAGGTGGAGAGAAAATGGATTTTGGGGGTTCACTTGTGTTTAGCGAGTGCACTCGCGCAACTGCGCGGGTGCTCAAGGTATTACACGGGCGCTCGCATTGGAAGAGTTTCTAGGGTAGGATTAGGATAGGTTAGGGGTGACTGTTAGCACATGTGACTGTAGAAAGGTGAGAGTGCCATGGTTTTGGTGCGAGCGCGGAGTGAATCTGTTGGTATTTTGATGTGTTGCATTGGTTTTGTCATTGATGTCAACACTTGAGAACACTTATCCTTCTCGAGATCTTTGGTTATGTTCACCGGCATGATTCAGTGACTTATGCACAGTCACCGGTATCTGGTTCACCGGTAGTTTATATTGTTCACCAGCACTTAGAATAACTTGAAGATTACCTGGTTATGTTGAAGACATTGTTTGGACAATTTGTTTTGGTGATTTGATTATTGGTACAATCAAGTTTGCATATTTGTTGTTACCGGCAAATAGGTCTAGGTTATGGACTGGCAAGCATTATCAGCACGGCATGTTATGGCTATAATTAGTTATTATTATAAATGCATTGAGCTGACATCATGCATCACATATTGATTCATTTTTAATTGATTTAATTGTAATATTCTTTATAAGCTGACCTACACATTTGGTCTTAGGCTTTGGTATATATGTAAGATCTTATTTGTGAGATTGTATGTGTGGATCTGGAGGATATAGAAAAAGGTTTGTAATAAGGTATATGCGAATATAAGCAGATCTATACACGCATACATCATTTGAAGATTCAATTAAGGTATGAATAAGGAAAATATAGCTTAACCAATATTGAATCCAGCATATGAAGATGCTATTTTGAGTAGTACATTATCATTGGATTTAACCATCCAATTGTAGTCAGTGTAACTCCCATTTTGTGATTGAGCAGTGAGTTCTAGGCAGTTGGCCTTCCAGCATGTGCAGACCCCATATTGTACACACATACTATCTGTAGTAGTATCATCTGATTGTGGGTAAGGTTTCCCACCATGGTTTTTCCCCTTATAGGGTTTCCACGTACAAATAATTGTGTTATGTGTTGTGTATGTTATTTGTCTTTCTATTTCATGTATTAAACTTTACTAGTATTACAATTAATTGTTAAACTGTCTACCGACATTAAAGTTTGGTTTACCAGTATTATTCACTAAGTTTGGTTAAGTTACATTTGGGTTGAAATTAATAGACAACTGATTCACCCCCCCCCCCTCTCAGTTGCCTCTGGGACCTAACAATTGGTATCAGAGCTTAGTCCTCTTTTTGCAGAAGTTTAATAGCTTGAGGAGATCATATGTCTACTAACTATTTTAGGAAGGATAGTCTGAAGCTTGATGGAACCAACAATGTTATATGGAAGATCAGGATGGAGACTCATCTGAATTGCATTGGAAAGGACAAATGGGATGTTACAAAGAATGGTTGTGTTGCTCCTGCTCAAAGTCAACCTAATCCACCAACCTTGGCTAAAGATGAGGAAAATGATTGCAAAGCAAGAGAAGCACTTTTGAGCACATTGTCAGATCAGCAAATCATGGGATTATCAGACCGATCTAGTGCTAAAGCTATTTGGGACAAATTGGAGACATTGAATGAAGGTGATACCATAGTCAAAATTGCAAAAATGGAATGCTTTTGGGTCAAGTATGAAAATCTAAAAATGGAAGAAGATAAAAGGATTTCTGCTTTAATGGAAAGAGTAAATGAAATTGTTTTGGATATACAATGTTGTGGAGGTTCCTTAAGTGAAGATGAAATTATTTCTAAAGTTTTAAGAGCATTTCCACCAGCATATAAAATGAAAGTAACTGCTATTAATGAATTGCGAACAATGCCTAATGCATTAGTATCTAGAGACACTTTGGTTGGAAAACTTTTAGCTTTTGAACTTGAGGAATTTGGTCCTATTGCTACAATTAAGACAGATTTATCTTTCAAGGCATCTTTATCATCTGCAGCATCATCATCATCATCTGAGAAATCTGATTGGAAAGCACTCTATACTAGAGAACTTGAAGAAATCAGAAGAGAGAATGAAGAACTTGAAGAGCTTGGAGCATTATTTGCAAGGAAAATGCCTAAAGGTCCAGTTGGAAGTAAGTATGAAGGTAAAGCACCATTTAAATGTTTTAACTGCAATAAAACTGGTCATATGGCATCTAGGTGTCCTGATAGACATGCAAGATTGAAAGAAGAGGCTAAAAGAACATATAAGCCTAACCCTGAATATCAAAGATACAGATTTAAGAAGAATAGAGACAAATCATGTTATTATGTTGATGAGGGAATAACTGATGATTCTGATGAGGAACTGGTAGACAATGGATGGGATTTTGTTGCTATAATAGAAGATCAACCGGCACATACTATTCAACTGGTAGAGTAGGCCCTAGCAGCTAAAATTGAAGAAAGGGATGAATGGATCATTGATTCTGGATGCTCACATCATATGACTGGTGATAAGAGTAAATTCTTAACCTTTCAGGAATACAACGGAGGTCTAGTAAGATTTGGAGATGATAAAGCTTGTTTGATCAGAGGAAAATGAACTATATCTTTTGATGGTAAGCACAATACTAATAATGTTTACTATGTTGAAGGTTTGAAGCATAATCTTTTGAGTGTTGGTCAATTAGTTGAAAAAGGATTTCAATTACAATTCAAGAATGGTAAATGCAAAATCATAAATAGAACTGGTTTTGAAATTGCAACCGATAATCAGACTAGAGGTAATATCTTTCATTTGAATAAAAATGAGAAAGCATGTTTGATTGCACATATTGATGAAAGTTGGTTATGGCATAAGAGACTTTGTCAAGTAATTTTGATTGCATTGTGAAGATTAGTACAACTAAGGCAGTACGAGATTTACCTAAGATTATTAAACCTCTCAATCCAATATGTAAGGAATGTCAATTTGGAAAGCAAGTTAGAACAACTTTTAAGAGTATTCCAGAGAAATCAAATAATGTTCTTGACTTAATTCATACTGATTTATGTGGTCCAGCAAGAACTAGAAGTTTACAAGGAGATATATATTTTATGCTAATCATTGATGATTATTCTAGAATGTGTTGCATTACTTTTCTCAGGGAGAAATTAGAATTTTGGGAAATTCAAATTATTCAAAGTGATGGTAGAGAATGAAACCGGTAAAAAAGTTATGGTGATGGTTATATTGTTCACCGACACTTGGAATGACTTGAAGATTACTTGGTTATGTCAAAGACATTGTTTGGACACTTTGTTTTGGTGATTTGATTATTGGTACAATCAAGTTTGCATATTTGTTGTTACTGGCAAATAGGTCTAGGTTATGAACCGACAAGCATTAACAGCACGGCACGTTATGGAGATGATTGGTTGTTATTGTAAATTCATTAAGCCAACATAATGCATCGCATATTGATTCATTTGAAATTGATTTAATTGTAATATTATTTATAAGCTGACCTACACATTTGGTCTTAGGCTTTGGTATATATGTAAGATCTCATTTGTGAGATTGTATGTGTGGATGTGGAGGATATAGAAAAAGGTTTATAATAAGGTATATGTGAATATAAGCAGATCTATACACGTAGACATCATTTAAAGATTCAAGGAAGGTATGAAGAAGGCAAACAAATCTTAATCGGTATTGAATCCAACATATGAAGATGTTATTTTGAGAAGTACATTATCATTGGATTTAACCATCCAATCGTAGTCAATGTGACTCCCATTTTGTGATTGAGCAGTGAGCTGTAGGCAGTTGGCCTTTCTGCATATGCAGACCCCATATTGTACACACATACTATCTGCAGTAGTATCATCTGATTTTGGGTAAGGTTTCCCACCATGTTTTTTCCCCTTACAGGGTTTCCACGTACAAATAACTATGTTATGTGTTGTGTATGTTATTTGTCTTTCTGTTTCATGCATTAAACTTTACCGGTATTATAATTAACTATTAAACTGTCTACCAGCATTAAAGTTTGGTTTACTGGTATTATGCACTAAGTTTGGTTAAGTTACATTTGGGTTGAAATTAATAGATAACTGATTCACCCCCCCCCCTCTCAGTTGCCTTCAGGACCTAACAAAATCAACACGTGTGCTGAGGAAAGAAAGAATTAGGAATAGGTTTAGAATTTTGGGATAGTTTGAAGGTATGGGTGTACCTGAGGTTAGAATAGGATTCAAGGATGTGGAATAATGAATTGGATTGTTGGATGCTGGCTGATTTGGGGTCATTAGCGTCGAGGGAGCATTGGCCCGCTACCGTGAGTTTATATCGACAGTTGTGGTTGGATGAGTTGGAGGTCTTAGCTTCTCTAGGGTTGCATTTTGTGGGCTGGTGGCTGAGGATTCAAGCTCATACTATGATGATGATGGATTTAGTTGAGAGGTGGGATAATAGATATAATACCTTCCATCTACCTACTAGCAAGACGAAAGTGACTTTTCTAGATGTATGCAGGATCTTGAAGATCTCCATTCGTGGTGTCATCCCAGAGTACCATTTAGATGCAGCAGATTTTTACCTTCGAGAGGTTTGCGAGTATGAGACCTTGCTGATGTTGGATAGGAGTAAGATGCATTTGGGTAGGGCAATGGGTATTCGGCATATTCCTCGTGTGGTACTGGTGATTTATGGATTATTGAGTAGATGAATTATACTAGATCTTGAAGGGCTTGGATTTCCTATTGGATGGAGTAGGTGTCTTTATTTCATGGTACATGATGGCGTGCAGTATCCCTGGGGAGCCACGATGTTGGCTCATTTATATCATGATATACATCTGGTGGTGTATAGAGAGTATGCTAGCTTGTCTATGGGAGTGACACTTCTCCATATTTGGGCTTGGGAGCATATTACGGTTACTCAACCACTAGGTTTACAAGACAGGCGGGGTCATCGGCCATATATAGACAGGTACAGGGGCCTTCTACATTACACCCAGATAGGATCTATATAGTTTTAGCATCAGATCTTTGATGAGCTTATGCAGTTTACATGGTGGTCTTTTTTGGGTTGTGAGAGATGGAGGGGGGATTGGCAGTTACACTATGCTAGAGTGGAGATGTGGATGTTTAGAAAGTCAGTATACATCATGGAATATTATGCACCTTAAAGAGTAGCAAGACAAATCGGACAGGTTCAAGATGTAGTGGGAGACATACCATTATATCCTCATATTACACGAGAGGTGAGATCTTGGGGCCTAACAGCGAGTCCATTGGAGGGCAGGACCAGTTTTCAGACAGTGTCACATTTGATCTGGGATGAGCAACTGGGGATAGGAGAGGATCTGAGGATGACAGGGGGATATAGGAGTTGGTGTGAGGGGCACTTTCTAGTACATCTTACCATTCTTGGGGTTTTGGAGGAGGATGAGCTACAGCCGGTAGTAGACCAGATAGTTGGTGGGGAGGATGATGGACCAGGTGAGAGAGTTGTGGTTGGAGCAGGGTGTGGTGCTTATGGATAGCAGAGGAGGGTTAGGGTGGTATGGAGGAGGGATCCTGAGGTGGGAGAGGAGGAGGCAGGAGCAGTACCAGCAGGAGAGGTTGTTGAGGGAGGGGTTGGTAGGGGAGAGGACATTGTACCCATGGATATTTTTGAGGCATGGGTGGAGGGTAGGGTAGGAGTATCACAGGTTGATCTTGACAGAGTACAGCATGAGAGAGATGTGACTTAGGTGAGGCTTTACTCCCTCAAGGATGAGATATAGATAGAGAGAGCTAGGAGGGAGAGCCTGGAGGCATAGATAAAGCGGTTGCAGTGGGAGATAGCAGATTTGAGAGAGAGCCTCCATACAGTGAGGACAGAGGTATATTCTTTAATGGAGGAAAGGGAGGAGTCTGAGCAGGTGCTAGAGGAGGCACAAGTAGGGATGGCTATTGAGGCCTTACAGGATTCTCTTCATTGACAAGATGATGAGTTAGCGGAGCTACAGGGCCCAGTATAAAGGGTCGAGGCAAATGTGATACGACTAAGGGGGGAGAGGGATGTGGCCTGTCAGATGTTAGTTCTTGCAGGGCTTGGGTAAATGTATTCTAACATGATGCGGCAGAGGGATAGGGCGGAGAGGGTAGTTTGGGAGGTAGGCTACTATAGGGGACTATACCACAGAGAAGTACTTATGGAAAAGTGAGCAGCCTTGTACACTAAGAGTGTGTGATCCCACAGGACATAGAGTCAATGGCCTACATAGAGTCAGCAGACTGGTCGATTGGTGGGTTTTAGGCCACCTAGAGGAGGGGGAGCAGGAGGAGCAGGAGGATCAGGTGGAGGAGGTGCAGAGGAGGGGGCTGGAGAGACACAAGGGAAGAGCTAGCTCCATTTTGGCTTGTGTATCATATTTTGACCCTTTTGGATGATCATTGTATTATGACAGACATGTTCATCTTTTTGAGCTTATATGCATATATATGATTTGTGGCGGCAGATGATGTGTGGTATTTTATTATGATGGACTTTATTTATTTTTGTGATGTGATTCATAGATGATGATTATGGATATGTTGTGCTAGCCTATTTGTGATGCAGGATGAGGGGTCATGTTTTTGATGTGTATATATGTCATATATGCAAATGTATGATGGATATATAATGCAATAGTAGATGTAGATGTAAATGATTTATGATGAATGATTAATTAGCGTAGATGCAATCTATATGAGGAATGAAATAAATGAGTAATGTAATGTAATCTAAGTGAATGAATTGATGTCATCTACTATGAATTGATAATGCGACTTAAATGATGTATGCAATGAAATCTAAATGAAATCTATGTGGTAAATGCTTTGTGAAAAATGAGAATTTAAATGAGTAGTGTAATGAAATGAATAGGTAATGCAACCTAGATGGACAGACAATAAGATCTATACAAATAATGCCACCTAAGTGGATAAAATGAATGAATAATGCAAAGAGGGAATATTTTGGTAGTAATACAATGACCTTAGATATAAAATAGAAGAATATGGAATAGTAGGGGGGGGGAATTGAGGACTCCATGGGGTTATTAGATCAGGGCTTGATGGAGTGATGGTGAGGGTTGTGCACAAAAATGTGGAGAGCCAACCTACTTTGATATTGCCTTAGGTAACCTGCACCACTGATTATAGGAATTAGGATGTCATGAGAAACCCAAGGCGTGGACTGACTCACAATCAAATGGGAATTCCTTACACACAGATATGCAAGTGTTGAGGAACACTGATATAAAGTTGTGGGTACGTGCAAGGAAACCCTCAAACACACTGATACCTCTTGTACATGAGAAGGTATGTGTTGATAAACACTAGTACCAGATCAAGGGTTCATACAAGAGAGATCCAAAACACGCCATGCTATGAAAATATGTCCTAATATGCATCTATTGTAAACATACCTAGATATGGAAAATCCGAGCAGTCATAGATAGGTGCAGTCATAGGGCAAAAGATGCAAGTCTAAATGAAAAATCCCAAAAATCAAACAAGTCACTCATTCATTGCCAACAAACACCTCTTGCCAAGAGTAGGATTGGAATGGAGGATTAAATTGCCAGGTGAGGGAAGGATTCATCCCTAGGGCAAAGGATAGAGTGGGTGGACTTTTGGATTAGGCAAGTGATTAGATGACCTTGAAGATTAACTTGTGGACTTGGGACTGACCGCAAGACTTGATGAAGCTCACATAGAGGCACAAAAAGCTCAGTTTGATGGGACACTCCTTATTCATGATTTTGGTGAAGACTCATCATCATACGCATGATTTATTCCAAGGTGGGAGGGGTGGGGGGATGTCAAGATGGGTGAATTGGATAGTGAGGGTGATGGAGTACCGGCCTGATAGACAATGGATCTAGATTATTTACTTTGGCGCCTGCATGGAGGTTTTTACCAAGGTACTTGCCAATAGCGCCACAAAGTGGTTTTCACTAATGGACGTCTTTTTTTTGTTGCTGTTTTTTGTGTCACAAGGTGCCTATTTACCAAGTTTTCACCAGAGTGACGGTCTTTTTTCTGTTGGCATTCTACACTCTTATGAGAATAGTTGGTGTTGTCATTGATGGCAACCTTATGGCAACCTTCTGGAACTCATTTGTTAAAGCCATCGGCAGGCACCGGCACCGACATAGACATCTACATACACCGGAAAACACTTCACTGGTAGTGGAAACAATGCATATCGGGACCCCAACCGACAGGGAATAAACTTTTGTTTATTGTATTTAATTGTAATTATCTTTTGTAAAGCCGACATGGAATATTGTAAAAGACTCATATATATGTATGAGATCTTATAGATCATTGTGTGTAGTAGGGAAGTAAGGTATATGCATGGAGAGAATATATAGATGATATTTTGTATAAGGAGATATAGTTGACAGCAAAGTTTTTGGTTATAGAATGAGCTTAAACCATTACTGAACTTGGCATAGTTGATGCTACTTTGAAGCAGTACATTGTATTGGATTTCATAATCCACTTTTGCAGTCAGTGTGACTCTTATTGAGCAGTGAGCTCTAGGCAATTGGCCTTCCTGCATGTGTAGGCCCCTCATTGTAAGTAATATTTATTCATTGGCCAGTGAGTGAATATTGTGGGTCACAAATCCCACTAAGGTTTTTCCCACACTGGGTTTCCTCGTTAAACATCTTGTGTTATGGTGTGTTTTCTATGTTGTCTTTATTGTTCCTGTTTACTGCATTAATTCTCATTTACCGGTACACTGTTTTGGAATGCAAAGGTCTCAATAAGGTTAAATATTTTGTAAACCGGTTAGATACTGATTCAACCCCCCCTCTCAGTATCTTTGGGACTATCATTAATCCTAACATTTTCAAGATCTTTTTCTCATTTTTATGTATTTTTCATGATTTTTTTATTTTTTTATATTTTGGCAATTGATGACTTTCTAAGGACTAGGCATAGAATCTTTTTAGGTGCATGATATCCATTGGATCATCCAGAGGATCTCCTTCAGTAGTTGCCAACTAATAGGCCCCTGATCCATATTTCATTGTGAATACATATGCTCCAAGCCAATTAGGCTCAAACTTGCCTTTCTTTTCTCTTTCTTGAAGGTTTTTCTGATTCTCCACAAGGACAAGATCACCAACTTCAAATTTTTGAGTTCTGACCTTCTTGTGGTAGCTCATGCATAGGTGATTATGATATACCCGAAGATGGTTCAAGGCCTTGAGGCGCCTTTCATCCAATAATTCTAGCTCTTGTAGTCTGGCAATTCTATATTCTTCTTTTGGTGGGATATTTTGTAGCGACACCCTTAGAGAGGGGATCTCGATCTCAAGAAGGAGGATGGCTTCAAAGCCGAAGACAAGGGAATAGGGGGTGGCACCTATGGGTGTGCAGATGGAAGTATTGTAGTCCCACAAAGCAGGGGGGAGTTGGAGGTGCCAATCACTACCAGCTTCATTGACTGTCTTTTTGAGGATTTTGATTAGGATTTTCTTAGAAGCCTCAGCTTGACCATTACCTTGTGGGTACTATGGGTGGAGAAGCAATGCTGGATGTAGAATTTTTGGCAACGTTCTTTAACATCTTGGTTTTTGAATTGTCTTCCATTATCTTTGATGATAACTTTTGGGATCCCATATCGACAGATCAAGTAGTTTGGGATGAATTTGGATATCTGCTTACAACTGGTGAAAGTACGAGGGATGGACTCTACCCACTTGGTGAAATATTAGGTAGCGGTGATAATGAATTTATGCCCATTAGAGGATGTAGGGTGGATTTTCCCAATGAGATCGATCCCCCACTGTGAAAAGGGCCAGGGTGTAATGAACAGCTGCAATTCTTGTGATGGCGCATGGATCTTGTCAGCATGTTGCTAGAAAGGGATGCATTTATTCACATAGTTATATGCATCTACTTCCATTTTGGGCTAGTAATATCATGTTCTCAAGAGCTTTTTAGCCAAGGTGATCCCACTTGAGTGTGCCCCACAAATGCCTTCATGCACTTCACGTAGTTCCCATTCAGCCTCTTGTTTATTTAAACACCTTAGGAGGGAACCATCGAAATGCCTTCTGAATAAGGTGTCTCCAAGGATAGTGTAATGAGAACATCGACAGATGAAGGTTTGTTGTTGGGTTTTGGTAAGGTGTGGGGGAATGGTGTTATCTTTCAGGAAAGAAAAATTCTCTTGATACTAGGGGGATTTGGGACCAACAAGTTCACACACCATTTCGGATTCCGGTAGATCGTATGCCAATATGAATAATTGCTCAACCAAGAACTCACACTTCTGACTATGTGTTGGTATCTAAAGGAGGGAGCCAATGGTGGCCATTGCATCTGCAGCTCTATTGTTTGCTCGTGGGACTTGATCAAACTTGATTGTTGTGAAGTGTTGCTTAAGATCTTTAACCATGCTATGATAGGGGAGAAGTTTGTCATCTTTTATTTGTTATTCATCATTGACTTGTTTTATGACAAGTTGGGAATCACCATAGACTTGTAATTCCCTTATCTTCCATTGGATAGCCAAGTGTAGTCCTTGAATGAGTGCCTCATATTCTGTGATGTTGTTGGTACATGCAAAAGATATCTTGTATGACTTTGGGATACAATCTCCTTGAGGTGTGATCAATAGTATTCCTACCCCCGATCCATTTTGGGTGCAAGAGCCATCAAAGTACAACTACCATGTCGAGGATGTGGTGACGGTGATTATGAATTCATCTGCCAATTCTGTAAGGATAGGATGGTCACCTAGAAGTGGAGCATCAGCCAGTTGGTCTACAATAACCTGTCCCTTGATTTCTTTTCTATCTACATATTCAATGTCAAACTTGCTTAACAGCATGACCCATTTAGCAATTCTTCCCATGAGGGCAGCTTTTGACAAGAGATATTTAAGAGGGTCAATCTTAGCAATCAGTTTTGTTTTCTTGTTTAGTATGTAGTGTCAGAGTTTCTATGTACTAAATGCCAATGCCAAGCATGCTCTTTCAATGGGGGTATAATTGAGTTCATACCCCACTAGTGTTCGACTGATGTAATATATGGCATGTTCCTTCCCTTGATCATTTGTTTGTGCTAATAATGCCCCCAATGCCACTATAGTAGAAGTTTGTGTACAAAATAAGAGGTTTTCCAGGAGTAGGAGGCATAAGAACTGGAGGTGACACCAAATATTCTTTGAGTTTTTCAAAGGCCTTTTAACACAAGCAGTCCCATTTGAATTTTGTGTCTTTGCGTAATAGGTGTGAAAATGGATGGCATTTATCTGCAAGTTGTAAAATAAAACGTCCTAGCAGATCGTCCACATAGTCCTCCATAATTTTATGCAAGAGGTCATGAAAAATTGTTGTCATGGTACGCTGATATGTGGCTCTAGCATTTTTTAGGCCAAAAGGCATGACCCAATAACACAAAGTCCCCCATGGTGTTGTGAATGCAGTTTTGTGTTGATCTTCTTCCGCAATCCTGATTTGATTATATCTAGAAAGTCCATCCATTAGTGATAGAATATCATGTCTCCTTGTAAGGTCAACAATCATATCTATGTTAGGGAGTGGGAAATCATCTTTAGGGAAAGCCTTGTTTAGATCTCAGAAATTGGTACAGATGTGGATGCCCCTAGCAGGTTTGCCAACAGGTACAATGTTAAACACCCATTCAGCATAGTCTATTGGTTTGATGAATTCTGTATCCAACATCTTTTGGAGTTCTTCTTTGACTAGGAGTGCAATATGCGGATGCATTTTGTGCAACTTCTATTTTACAAGTTTTGCATCTGGGTGGACAGCAAGATTATGAACCACCAAGTTAGGATCTAGACCTGGCATTTTAGCATAGGACCATGCGAAGTTGATTTTTGTCTCTTTGAGGAAATTGATGAAGTCTTTCTTTTCTTGCTCCGTGAGTGACTTGGCAATGAGCACATTTTTGGGAATGTTTTTGGTGCCCATATTGATACTGTTTGTTTCCTCTATTAACAAATTTGACCTATCTTGTGGAAGGTGACCAATGGTAGGGAGGTCAAGTCCCTCATCCTCAAGTGCCTTTTCTATGTTTTCACTTTCGAATACACCCTTTGTTTTTACTTTTTGCTCATCCAAAGGTGCCTCGGAGAGCTTTTCACCTAGGGAATCATGTTTTTTCTTTTTATTATCTTTTTTGTGGCTAAGGGAATTGACCTGACTACCAAAGTATCCCTTTTCATGCAGTTGAATCTCGTGTACTTTGTTGCAGTCTTCCAAATTTTACATAGTTAGGAGAGTAATGAGAGCGTTATCATCGCCGCAGATATCTAAAGTGGGTTTGTCTCATTGGCCCCAATCTATGAGTTCGGGATGGACAAGATGTAGCTCGTGTGAAATGGGAGGGGTTATGGGGGTGATGGTGTTGACGTGAGTGTCAAAGAAGATGTTTTTTTTCGTATTCATAAGGAATTTCATGGAACTCCTCTTCGTCTGAGTTTTTGATATCTAAAGAAGGGCTTGAAAGGGCACTAGTGATAGTAATCTTAGGCACTGGGGTGTACCCCAAGCCTCTGTTGTACTTGTAGGAGATAGGAGTTATGGGTGTTTTTCTTCCTTTCTCCTCAAGTCCCAAGTTGTGTCCTTTGTAACCCATTTTTCTTACTATAGCTGATGCTTTTCGATTCATTCTTTTAGGTGTTTTTCTTGGGTCTTCATCTTCTTCCCAGTACAACCATGAAGAGATATTTGTTTCTAGGCTCTCCTCATCAAGTGGGCCCCATTGTTGAAAAGCAGTATCTTTGCATTGTATGACTGGTTTTTTATCTTTCTTGAGTTATTTTGGTTTGCCAAATGACTTAGGAGATAAGGGGAGGGTGCCTATTAATAATAGATCCTCCAATTTGTATTCTCTATAGCCATTATCCAAGATCTTGATTTGTGGGTCTGCTTGGGATGAGGTGGAGGCAACATTTGATGTGTTAGATGGAGGAGTTGGTGAGGGTCTATTTAGTGGGCAATGATATGGATGCTTCCCCTCTAGGAGCTTGCAATATTGAAAAGGTTGTGAATCACTTTTGATAGTGATCTCTCTTCCGTTGAAGGGGAATTTGATGCATTGGTGATAAGTGGAGGGTATGGCCTACAAGGAGTGAATCCATGGCTGACCGAGAAGGATGTTGTAGGGGAGATCAAGATCTAGGACTTGGCAAGGGGTTTCAATTGTGATAGGGCCCACTT
This sequence comes from Cryptomeria japonica, assembly GCF_030272615.1. Lineage (NCBI taxonomy): Eukaryota > Viridiplantae > Streptophyta > Pinopsida > Cupressales > Cupressaceae > Cryptomeria > Cryptomeria japonica. The sequence goes on from NC_081409.1 coordinate 831,161,103, forward strand.
GAAGAGGTAAGGTGATCATGCCTTTAGAAACTCTTTTTGTATCATCACATGCTTTTATTGTGATCCTTCTTGATGTATCTACCAGGTCCTGAGAAAGTCCCAATTGTTTTATTAACTTGTATGTGCATAAATTGAGTCTAGATTCACCGTCTATCAGGATACGTTTGACTTTATCTTTCTAGGTAAGGGCTTCGATGTACAAAGGTTTATTATGGTCTTCATCTATAGGAGCATCATTGGAAGTGAACACAAGGTGTTACTAGGTGACAAGGTTTCCAATGAGAGCTTCAAATTGGGTAGCATTGATATTATCGGGAACACGAGACTCACGGAGGGCTTGTTCCAAAATTTCCAAAATTCGGGGTACTGCACCTTCAGGAGGTGAACTAAAAGTATTTGTTCCACATTAGTCAGGTATTGCATAGTGAAATTTTTGTTGATTGATGTGTTGAAGGATGCTACTCCTCAGGGGGAGCAGCATAATGGAATAGGGATGCTTGTGCCTCCACTTTGGCATTGTTCTCAAAGGGGGAGAAGGAGTGAAGCGGAAAAGATATTTGCAGAAAATGGGGAAGAAAATGTGAAGCAGAGAGATATCTTTGTATATTGCCATCAATGCCAAAGGGGGAGATTGTTGGCATTATGTGAACCGATATGAGGACATAATGATATTGTATGTTGTCATTGATGTCAATATGTGATATGATGTGAACCGGCATATGTGATATGTGAGAAGAGAGAACCAGCATATGTGTGAACCGGCATATATGCCAAAGTGAAGCGGTATATTTGTTCAAGGTGAACCGGCATGTCAAGGTGAACCGGCATGTAGTTATGGGAACTGGCACATGGAAGCATTGTATGACTACCGGTTCGTAGGTAGTTTCCACTTCAGGATTTCCGGTTGAAGTACCTCAAGCCTGTGTGACTCAATCGGTGATCTTTGTGTGATGAGTTAGCAATATAACAGAGAATAGATCATGTTGCCACGTAAGCCCTGTGCGTGCGAAGGATCTTGCATGAAGAAGACTATCCCTATCCACCTTGGGAATGTGCAAAGTTTGTCAAATGGTGATAATACATGATGGATTATCAGGCGCCATGAAATCGATGGATAATGGATGATGGAGAATGTCTTGAGATCAATTCAAGATTGTTGCATTTAATGTAGTATGATTCAACGGTCAGGATTGAACCGTTTGAATTGCTTAACCTAACAGGTTTAGGGTTTAGGGTTTTTGCTACCGACCTATATGTTTCCTATAAGGTCGATGTTGTGTTTCTTTCTAAAGTTGTTGGCAAAAGTTGTATGTGTGTATCCAAGGGAAGTGATACGTGATTCTTGCCAAACCAAAGGAGAGAAGAGATATCTGCAAAGTGAATGTGTAGAAGGTGAAGAGGAGCCAAAACAGATCTGCATTAGCATTAAGAGCTGTTACCAGATCATTGTAATTCCTGTTGATCTTTAACCACTTCAACAGTTGTGAAATCCCTTAACAGGGTAGCCTTAATCAGCTTGATACAAATCCTTTAACAGGGTAACTTGAAATTATTGAGTTCTGGGAAGCTATAGAGCTCTGGAGATCCTTTAGCTATTGAGTTCTTGAAATCCTCTAACAAGGTAACCCTTATCGGGTTTAACCCTTAACCGGGTGATCCCTAACAAGATTGGTTCCTAGCAGAACCTATTGTAATGTATTTAACCAGACAAGGCTCCTAACAAAGTGGACTTCTAAAGAGTTCAAAAAGAAGCTTGTGGGTATTCATCCCCACCGTGGTTTTTCCCAGTTGGTTTTCCACATGAAAAATATGTGTGTCATGTGTGATGCTTTTATCTTGTGATGCTTTTTTATTACCTATTAAGCATATGATGGTTTTGTGTTTTATGCTTGTCTATAAAACATATTGAACTAACTATTGTGAAGATCTAATGATAGTTTACCTATTCATGCATGAGGGTGTAATGGTACTATAGTATTGAGCTAAGAGGAAGGCTAAGTGAGTAACCGGTTTATGATTGTTTTAGTTGTTCTAGGTCTTACCCGTTGCACTTTGTTTCAACCAGTGTCACTGCTTGCCAGTCATTTGGAGTATTTGTAGTCAAACCAGTTTTGGACTGTATTTTGTCTGTACTAATTCACCCCCCCTCTCAGTACCGGTTTGGTACTATTCATTCATCATTGAGTTATCAATTGGTATAAAAGTGCTCTAGGTCCTTTGTGTTGTAAGATTAACCACTTGAGGTAAAGATCCCAGTCAAATGATGAAGAGGGAAGGTCCAAAGTTTAACAGGGAAAATTTCGGTATATGGAAAGATAGGATGAAGATATTCATCAGAAGCATGGGTGCTCAACACTGGAGTTATGTTGAGAATGTCTATGTTGTCCCTACCAGTGCTCTCACCGATGACCAAAAGACAGAGATACAAGAAAATGGGCAAGTCATGGAAGCCCTTATTAGTAGTCTATCTGACATTGAGTTTATTGATGTTCAGGACAAGGTAAATCCCAAAGAGGTATGGGATGCTCTTGAAAATATCTATGGTGGTGATGAACATGTAAAAGAGGCTAAGGAAGAAAGCCTAAGAGGAAAGTTTGAAGATATGTGGATGGTTGAAGGTGAGACCATCCAGCAGTATGGAATAAGAATCAAAACAGTTGTTGGAGAAATCAAGAGTGCAGGTGGTAAAATAGAAGATTCCACTATGGTAAGCAAAGTCCTGAGATCCCTATTGTCGGTCTATACAATAAGGGTTGCTGCTATTCAGGAGTTGAGATCAATAGACAAGACTAAGGTATCCTTGGACTCCATCATAGCCAAGTTGACAGCCTATGAGCTAAATAGTTTTGATGGTAGTGTTCAAAAGACTAAATCAGCTTTTAAAGCCTCTGCTATACCACCCAGAAAAGGAAAAGAAGATAGCACTAGTGGTGAACCTAGACAGAGTAGAGAAATGGATGATGAGGAGATTCTGATGGCATTTGAAGCTCTCCTTTCCAGGAAGCTTCCTAAAGGAACCGATAAATACAAAGGTAAGCTACCTTTGAAATGCTTTACTTGTAACCAAATAGGACATATTGCTATAAACTGTCCTAATGGCGACAACAAGGACAAACTAGAAAGGTTCAGGAAATTCAAAGGAGGAAACCGAAGAAACTGTTTTGTGGCAGTTAATGAAGGTGTCACAGATGAAGAATCAAAGGATGAAGAAAATGAAGATATTGTGTTTGTTGCTGTCAAAGAAGATGTGTCAGACAAGAAGGCTCTTGTCTCTCGGTTTGATAATGCCAATGAGTGGATCATTGACAGTGGTTGTTCTCACCATATGACTGGTGACTGGAGCAAGTTTCTATCCTTGGAGGAGTATGATGGAGGTGTGGTTCGCTTTGGCAATGATGCACCATGCATGGTCAAAGGCAGAGGGTCCATCTCTCTGAATGGAAAGAGCAGTGTTGACAATGTGTACTGGGTTGATGGTCTCAAACACAACCTTCTAAGTGTTGCCCAGCTAAATGACAGTGGCCTCACTCTGGAATTCAAGAATGGAGTTTGCAGAATCAAAGGAAAAGATGGTGAATTGGTGGCCACCGACATGCAGACCAAAGGTAAGCTATTTCATCTGAATGCAAATATAAGTACATGTCTTATGACTAAGTTTGATGATAGTTGGATATGGCATAAGAGACTCTACCATGTAAACTTTGATAACATTGTGAAGGCTAGTAAGATCAAGGCAGTTAGAGGGTTGTCGATGCTAAAAAAACTAGATAATACCTTGTGCAGAGAGTGTCAATTGGGGAAAATGTCTTCCTCAACCTTTAAAGGTAAATCTTTCACTGTTGACAACTTACTTGATCTTGTGCATACTGATTTGTGTGGTCCTATGAAAACTAGAAGTGTGCAGGGTGATAGGTACTTCATGATTCTCACTGATGACTGCTCAAGAATGATGTGGGTCACATTCTTGAAAGACAAGTCTGAAGCCTTTGTGAAGTTCAAAGTTTTTAGAGCATTAGTGGAGAAGGAAAGTGGTAAAAGGATCAAGTGTCTCAGAACTGATCAAGGAGGAGAATTCACTTCCGGTGAATTCAACAAGTATTGTGAAGAATTTGGCATCAAGAGGCAACTGTCTGCCCCCCGAACTCCATAGCAGAATGGCCTAGCAAAGAGGAATAACCAAACTATGGTTGAAGCAGCTAAAACCATGTTGATTCAAGGAAAGGTAGCTCACACCTTTTGGAGAGAAGCGATGAGCACTGCAATCTACACAATGAACCAGGTACTCATCAAGAAAGGTAAGGACAAAACTCCTTATGAGTATTGGACTGGTAAGACACCTGTGGTTAGCTACTTTAGGGTATTTGGTAGCAAATGTTACATCAAGAGGAGTGAACATCAGGGAAAATTTGAAGCTAAATGCGATGAGGGAATATTCCTAGGATATTCCACCAAGAGTAAAGCTCTCAAGTGTTACAACAATAGGACTCAGAGAATTATGAAAAGTATCAATGTAAGAGTTGATGAATCCTCTAAGAAAATTGAGGAAACTGGCAATGAGCAAGCTGTAAATGAACTGGTTGCAACCTTCTGGGAACCGGTTGTCAGTCAACCAAGTACCAGTAGCAGTATTCCTGAACTGGTGAATGCTGATACTAATGAAGATGAGGATGAAGAGGAAAAGCAAGAAGAACCAGTCAAGGCCATTCCTCGATATGTCAAGTTGAATCATGATCCTAAGAAGATCATAGGAGATAAGGATGCAGGAATCCTTACAAGAAGAAAGATCAGAGAAAACTCATGTATGATCTTTGAATTTGAGCCTAAATCATTCAAAGAGGCTCATAAAGATGAAGACTGGATCAAGGCAATGGAAGAGGAACTTGACCAGATAGAGAAAAATGGTACATGGTCCTTGGTACCCAGACCAGAGCATAAAAATATCATTGGCACCAAATGGGTTTTTTAAAACAAGCTGAATGAGGATGGCACAATGACTAGGAATAAAGCTAGATTGGTGTGCAAAAGGATATGCTCAAGAAGAAGGAGAAGACTATGGAGAAACCCTTGCTCCTGTAGCTAGATTGGAAGGAGTTCGTATGCTTCTTACATATGCATCTTTTAAAAGCTTCAAAGTATATCAAATGGATGTAAAATCTATATTCCTAAATGGTGTACTTGAAGAGGAGGTGTATATTGAGCAACCAAATGGGTTTGCCCTATCTGAAGATAGTGACATGGTATGTAGGCTACATAAAGCCTTATATGGTCTAAAGAAAGCACCTAGGGCATGGTATGAGCACCTGCATTCCCATCTTGTGAAGATTGGATTTGAAAGAACAAGTGAAGATAGAAATATCTACTTGAAGTCTAAAGGAGATCAGATCCTGATCTGTGAGGTTTTTGTTGATGACATTATCTTTGGTGGAGATGACAAGATGAGTCATGACTTTGCTGATGAGATGAAGAAAGAGTTTGAGATGTCACTCATAGGGGAGATTAAGTTCTTCATTGGATTATAGATCCAGCAGATGAAAGATGGAATTTTTATCACTCATTCCAAATATGTCAAAGAGGTGTTGAAGACCTTTGGTATGGAAGATAGCAAACCGGTTGGTACACTGATGGTGACTGGTTGCAAATTGTCAAAAGAGGATGATTCTACACTAGTTGATGAGAAGGAATACCGATCAATGATTGGTAAGTTGCATTATGTAGTGCATAGCAGACCGGATATTGCACATGCAGTTGTCCTTACTACAAGGTTCCAGAAAAGTCCAAGAGAATCCCACTTGGTTGCAGTCAAGCGGATTCTTAGGTATCTGAAGGGAACAGTTGACTATGGATTGTGGTACCCATACAACAATGATTTCATTTTGAAAGTATTCACAGATGCTGATTGGGTAGGTAATGTGGCTGACCAGAAAAGCACAACCGGTGGTGCATTCTTTCTTGGTGGTAGACTGGTCTCATGGATGAGTAAAAAGCAGAGTCGTATCTCTCAGTCTACAGTGGAAGCGAAGTATGTTGCAGCTTTCATGAACTCCACTCAGACAATCTAAATGAAGCATGTTTTAAATGGCTTCAAAATCCCTGTATCTAAACTGGCAAGTATATTCTGTGATAACACAAGTGCTATCAATATTTCAAAGAATCCAGTTTTACATTCTAGAACCAAGCATTTTTGAGCTTAAGTATCATTTCTTGAGGGAAAAGGTTCAGAATAAAGAGATTGCACTAGAACATGTTTCCAGTAAGGAGCAGTTAGCAGACATATTCACCAAGCCTCTCCCAAAGACTATATTTGTGCATTTAAGAGGCGAATTGGGGGTACTGCCCCTTCAGCAAGTGAACTAAAAGTATTTGTTCCACATCAGTCAGGTATTGCATAGTCAAATTTTTGTTGATTGATGTGTTGAAGGATGCTACTCCTCAGGGGGAGCAACATAATGGAACAGGGATGCTTGTGCCTCCACTTTGGCATTGTTGTCAAAAGGGGAGAAGGAGTGAAACAGAAAAGATATCTGCAAAAAATGGGGGAGAAAATGTGAAGCGGAGAGATATCTTTGTATATTGCCATCAATGCCAAAGGGGGAGATTGTTGGCATTATGTGAACCGATATGAGGACATAATGATATTGTATGTTGTCATTGATGTCAATATGTGATATGATGTGAACCGGCATATGTGATATGTGAGAAGAGAGAACCAGCATATGTGTGAACCGGCATATATGCCAAAGTGAAGCGGTATATTTGTTCAAGGTGAACCGGCATGTCAAAGTAAACCGGCATGTAGTTATGGGAACTGGCACATGGAAGCATTGTATGACTACCGGTTCGTAGGTAGTTTCCACTTCAGGATTTCTGGTTGAAGTACCTCAAGCCTGTGTGACTCAATCGGTGATCTTTGTGTGGTGAGTTAGTAGTATAATAGAGAATAGATCATGTTGCCACGTAAGCCCTGTGTGTGTGAAGGATCTTGCATGAAGAAGACTATCCCTATCCACCTTGGGAATGTGCGAAGTTTGTCAAACGGTGATAATACATGATGGATTATCAGCCGCCATGAAATCGATGGATAATAGATGATGGAGAATGTCTTGAGATCGATTCAAGATTGTTGCATTTAATGTAGTATGATTCAACGGTCAGGATTGAACCGTTTGAATTGCTTAACCTAACAGGTTTAGGGTTTAGTGTTTTTGCTACCGACCCATCTATTTCCTATAAGGTCGATGTTGTGTTTCTTTCTAAATTTGTTGGCAAAAGTTTTATGTGTGTATCCAAGGGAAGTGATACGTGATTCTTGCCAGACAAAAGGAGAGAAGAGATATCTGCAAAGTGAATGTGCAGAAGGTGAAGAGGAGCCAAAACAGATCTGCATTAGCATTGAGTGTTATTACCAGATCATTGTAATTTCTGTTGATCTTTAACCACTTCAACAGTTATGAAATCCCTTAACAGGGTAGCCTTAACCAGCTTGATACAAATCCTTTAACAAGGTAACTCGAAGTTATTGAGTTTTGGGAAGCTATAGAGCTCTGGAGATCCTTTAGCTATTGAGTTCTTGAAATCCTCTAACAAGGTAACCCTAACCAAGTTTAACCCTTAACTGGGTATTATAGCCATCCCTTAACCGGGTGATCCCTAATAGGATCGGTTCCTAGCAGAACCTATTGTAATGTCTTTAACTAGACAAGGCTCCTAACAGAGAGGACTTCTAAAGAGTTCAAAAAGAAGCTTGTGGGTATTCATCCCCATCATGGTTTTTCCCAATTGGGTTTCCACATGAAAAATATGTGTGTCATGTGTGATGCTTTTATCTTGTGATGCTTTGTTATAACCTATTAAGCATATGATGGTTCTGTGTTTTATGCCTATCTATAAAACATATTGAACTAACTATTGTGAAGATCTGATGATAGTTTACCTGTTCATGCATGAGTGTGTGATGGTACTATAGTATTGAGCTAAGAGGAAGGCTAAGTGAGTAACCAGTTTATGATTGTTTTAGTTGTTCTGGGTCTTACCGGTTGCACTTTGTTTCAACCAGTGTCATTGCTTGCCAGTCATTTGGAGTATTTGTTGTCAAACCGGTTTTGGACTGTATTTATGGGGCCGAACCCACTATGTTCATACACAGTGGGCAGCACGGCTCGAGTCACCACTATGGCTACCCACAGTGGGCGACGTGGGGGCCGTCACTGTGGGCAACCACAGTGGTCAACTCGGGGACCTCCCACTGTGGGTAATCATAGTGGAAGGGCACCCGGCCCGCCACTGTGTTTACCCACAGTGGGCGGCGGTCGGTCGCCACTCTGGGTAACCACAGTGGTGTTCTGAGGTGCCCACCGCCAGCGCTCTAACTGCCCTTCCCTAAAACACTCTGTCGCTTCTCCTCCATGGCCGCCACTCCCCCTCGGCTCTGCACAGTAAGAAAAAAAATAAAATAAAACCCTAACTCGGTTAGGGTTAGGGTAGCATGAAAGAAATAAGAAGAGATTATAAAATGTAAGGGTCATTTTATAATATATTTTAGTTAGGGTTTTCATGGATATTTTATAATAATGTGAATATATATATATATATATATAGAGAGAGAGAGAGAGAGAGAGTTAAAAATTTGAGTGTATAGGCCAAATGGTAGATTAATTATGTTATTAGGTGTTTATATTATATATATGTTTTTTATAAACATGTGGGTGTATCTTTTTTTTTAAAAGAGAGAAAACTCATAAAGAAAGAAAAGGGGGGAAACCCTATTCAAATTTTGAATAGGGTACCCCATGTTTGTTTGGAAATTAATTGATTAGTTTTAAATTCATAAATTGTATAAATTTAAATAGATATAAATATATATATATACATATATATACATATATATATACATATATATACATATATATATATATATATATATATATAAGAATTTATTGGGTAAATTTAAATATGATGTTTTAAATTTTAATTCTTTTGAAGCTTTATAAGTTAGGAAATTATAATGATTTTTGTAAAGTTCTTTGGTGATAGGGGAATTATAGAAGTACACCTAAATTTAGGCTTGACGAGAATAAACTTTATAGGGCAAAATTTATTATGGATTTATTTAGTCCTTTAGTCAGATTTAATACACATTATAATTATTGTTAAATTGAAATATAGGTGTTTTAAAAATCTAAGTGCTAGAGATAATTTAATTAATTCCTACAACGATTAAAAGATAAATTGAGACTGATAATATCTCTTGTCAATTTAATTAGAGATTTTTGCGTAAATGAATTTATTTAATTATTGAATGGTGGGATAATAACAATTTCTTTGGAAGAGGATATCATGGTGGAATTGCATATATTTGAAAATAAGTCCAAGACCTTGATCTTGCAAACTCATTTAGCCTAGATGGAATCTTATACTACATAAAGCAAATAACATTTTAACGTTTGACACTTCAATTTTCAATTGCTCGATTAATTAATATTATTACGTTAAAATCATATTAATAATTCATTTTATAGATGCAAGATTTAATCAAGTTATAAAGGAAAGATGAATTATCCCGGATGGAGGAACTTGTTAGGAGATAAATAATTATTATTGAATCAAGTAATTATATTAATGCCTATTTAGTAGAAGTCGATCTAATTAAGAATTATAATTTGCAACTGTAATAAAAGGAACATTTGATGTGAACTTATTATTGTCCTTTAAAAATCATTTTGTTCTGTTTGATTATAGGAGTTATCGTAAACTGATATGTTAGGAATATCTCGACTTTGTCGTATAGGAGTTTTATAGAAACCTAAGGCTTCTAGATAATTTTGTTCTATTCATCACTCACGTTAGAAAAATGTTTTATTATAATTTAAGATTCTGCTTGGAACAACTTGTTAAGTTGTCACATCTAATTAAACATGGTTTGCATATAATTAAGTGTATCAAAAAAAAAATTATCATGTGTGTTTTTACCCAAAAGTTTGGGCATGACAAGGAGCGGCCACTATCTGGACTCGTTTTGCATCAGTTACACCACCATTGACTACGTTCTTGTATTTGGACCAAAATTTTGGTTTATAGTTATGATAAGAGGAGGAATTTTGACTTGATCTTTGGTAATGTTTCAAGGTTCTCTCCTCTAACAAGACACGTTTGAGGGCTAGGCCCTTATCAGTCAATTTTTGGAAAGATTTAATACATTGAGATGTTAAAGGCCTTGATAGTTCAGGCACCAAATTCTTTTGAAATAATTCAATTTGGTGCTGTTCTGGCATGTCCCCTTGGAATTTCTTGATGAGGTGTCACCATCTTTGCAAGAAGTTAGAAAATTTCTCTCCAGGGCTTTGGTTCGTGTTACACAGGTCCATCATGGAAACATCATTAGCCATGTTGTAGGCATAGTGAGCCACAAACTTCTTTTCCAAGTCTAGGAAGGAGATAATGGAACCTCGCGGTAATGATGAGAACCATGCAAGGGCATCTCCTGTGAGACTCTTAGGGAAGAGTCTTCGAAGGTATAGGTCACTATAGGAGACTTCTTGACATAGGATGTGAAATTCCCGAACATGGTCACGGGGATCCCCTTTGCCCTCATACTTCGTGAACTTAGGGATCTCAAACCTTGGGGGGTATGGTGCAACTGATATGGATGGTTCATAAGGACAAGGACAAAATTCCTCAAATAAGTAAGGTTTCCTTTTGTTACTCCCTTCTTTCATGTCCTTGATGATGTTTTTCATGTCCAAAATTTCTTTAATAAGCTCTTGTTGTGCATTTTAGACATGATGAATTGTGTTTGCCCCTAGAATCAGATGAGTCATGGAACATCCACCACCACTAATGTATTGATATGATGAGGAGGTGGGGATGTGAGATGTGATGACTGATGTCACAGGGACTTGAGTGACAGTTGGTTGCGACCCATAAACTGTTGTGACAGGATTAAGTGAGGCTTGAATGAAGTTAGTGACATTGTTAATGGGAATGGAGGTTTATGGAATAGAAATGTATGGTCGGGTAGAAGAAGATGGTATAGAGGCATGTTGGACAATAGACGATATCTAATTTGATAGTGGTATAGATTGTAAGAAGGAAGAAGGCGGAATGGAGACCACAGGGACAGATGTCGAGAGCGCTATTGATTGGGGTTGAATGATTGGTGGGGCCACAATTGATTGAGTTTGAATAATCAGTGTGGTGGTATGAGTGGGAGCAAGGTCTCCTTGTGTTTGTTGAAAAGAGTGGATTTACCAAAATTAGGTGGGAGTTGAGCTCCATTTTTCAAGGAGATTCTTTAGAAGCGCACTAGGATTGTATTGGATAAATTTCTCTAACATCTCTTGATTATAAGAGTCTGCTAGTAAAGTTTGCACTTTCGGAGAGAGTTCATCTTGGTCGACCATATTCGAATTTTGTAGTTGATTTTGAATGCTAGGTTGCACACTTTGTGTAGGATCTTGTGTAGGATCTTCATATAGGACACTGATGTCTAGCATACCATATTGTTGTTTGGCCATCTTTTTCTTTTGAGATCGAGTTGTGACCATACAAGAATAACCTTAGAAAAGATTTATTGAAGAAGGAAAAAAAATTTATGAGAGGACTTAGCAAGGCTCTTGGATTTTAGGATTTGAATTTGATGAAAATGGAATTTGTTGATTGCTAGGGTCCTTGGATTAGGACATATATTTGACTAGGATTGCACCTTAGTCCTTGTATGAGGATTTTAGGTGGGGAATGTTGATGAAACCACAAGTGATGTAATGACCAAGATGGGTAGAATTTAAACCTTAGAGTGATGATCAAATCCTTTCTTCCACTAAGGGTTGACTAATGACCCTAAGTAAAACAAAGATGTGAGATAAGAGTCTTGATTGACTCAAAGGATAGGGAAAAGGTACTTGGAGAGGATTATTCTTCAGGAACAAAGCCATGTGATTGATTGATTAAGGATGAGGTCTAAATGAAACTTCACAAGGCCAAAGCACAAAGCCAAGTGATTGATTGGATTAAAGGATGATTTGATTTGGATTTGAGAATTGATTTGATAATTGAAGGTGATTGATTTTGTGATCAATTGATGTGCCAAGTCCTTAGGAAAATATTGAGGATGATTGATTGAAGAGGGATGATAGTGATGGTTAGAATAAATTTGGTGACTAGGCTATCCTTGGCATGGACATGACTCAATAGATGATTGGTTCGAATGGCAAGTTGTACGAAGGGATACAACCACCTTGATTTTGATGATAGTTGGTGTTAAAAGACAAACTAAACCTTGATGGAGGGCACAAACTCTTAATTCATCACTAGCATCAACCTCATTGGTATGACCATGGACATAATCGTGGTAATGATGCAAGAAGGTCCTATGTTTAAGCAAGAGTTTGCGGTTTGTTTACCAAAATTTCTGACTTCTAATAAGTTGTGCTTGTGTGAGCTTCTTCTTCTTGATAGGTCAGTGGATTTACTTCTTAGGATGCTTATACAACTTGGTTTTATGAACCATGAGACGAATGGAGTTTTGACACAATTGGGACTTTGTGTGGAAGGTGACTAGGATATGACTTGGGTTTAATCTACTCTTGGCAAGTAAGTATCAAGCAAATAAAACACAATAATCAAATGAATTTTAGCTCAAAGACACTCATGCTCATATAAAACAATCTTAAGGCTAGCAAGGACAATAGTCATTGGATCCCAATTGGTTTCCCAACTATGCTTACCCAGATCGGACACTTAGATGCTTGACCCCACTAGCTCCCCTCCATGACACTCACTTTTCCAGGGCATCCAAGCATCAATTCCCATGAAAACTCCCCATGGCGAACTTTGTGTCTCTACTAAGGGCCAAAAAATTATGGGTGGCTTCGGAGGTCTGACCTCCTGCACTAATGCCTAGAAAGTTTTTGGCCACTATGCAGAATGTGTTTAATATGGTTTCCCGTTAGGAGCTACCCTTCGTAGTTGCGCAAGCGCAATTGAGGCCTATAGCCCAATGAAGCACCAAGAATGTAGTAGTCACACAAGCATGATTGAGATCTCTAGGATCCTACTAAGTATCCAATGTAAGGGGGTGAATTCCTCAATTTATAGGATGAGAGGAGGAGAAATGGAGGGCTAGGATTGACCCAAGATGGAGGGTTAGGATTTATTGTGAGCCCACACAAGGCCCAAGAGGAGATGAAAAGAAAAGTGTGGAGACCAAGAGATATTCCTTAAAGGTATTTCTTGTCTCCACACTCCTCAAGGGTCATTGGGAAGACTTCCCAATGTGCCTAGGGAAGAACAAGGAATAAAATATTCCTTGAGGGATGGGTATGAAGAATTAAAAATTCTTAAAAAAGGATGTTCATAGGGATTGGAGGAATAAGGAGGAATTAAAAATTCCTTGGAGGATGGGATGCCTAGAGGAATGTGAGATTTTGAAAATATCACATTCACCTAGGAAAAGAGCATTTAAGGAAGGTGGTTGGATGGAAGGGACAAGGAGTTGACTTTGTAGCTAATCATGATGATTAGCCACTACAAATTCATTAGGAGAGGGATTAGAAGAATGATTAGGTGGGATTGGGGTAGATAAGATTTGTAGGAGGATTTGACTAGGAGAGAGAATGAGTGGAGGGAATTAAAAATTAGAAGAATAATGCTAAGTGAGTTTAGGGAACTTCTAGAATAATTCATTAGGTTAATGATGGATTAGGAAAAAGGTGATTTGTAGGAATCACCTAAATTAATTAATTAATTGAGATTAATTAATTAAAAGGAGGAATTTGAGGAGACTTAATATTAGGGATTTTTAAAAGAATAAAGGTGGACTAATTTATTAAATCAATCAACAGACTATAGTGACAAAATTAATTATATTTAATTAATATTGAGGAGGAATAAGAATTGGCACAATTAATAAATTAATTATGTGAATAACTTTAAAATAATTAAAATAATTATTTTTAAGTGTCTACAATACCCTCTCATCCAGCAACACCATGCATTGATTTTGGCTTACATATTTCTAAACTGGTTTTCTTGCCAAAAAGCAATTCAAACTTCAGGTGGTTAGGGTTTCTTCATCGACCTAGATGCAAACCAAATCCAATCAGATTTCCTTTCAGAGATAGACCTCCTACAATGGATCAATCAACCCCACAAATTGTGCAGCTTCCAATACACATTTGCTAAGTTTAGAAAACACGACTCCTTCTTCAGTTTGAACTTGTCAGACACCTCTGAATCGATCATACAGATAGCTTCGCTTGTCCTGATTATCACCTGGATAATTGGCCTCGGTCATGAATTCATCCAATCATATCTTTATCCTCTGATTAGTCTCGAGCCACACTCTTCTACACCTTGACCCATGAAACACGCTATCGACATAAATGTGAACTTGTCACCATCTACCTCACCAGTAACACATTCACCGACCTATGCATGCATGCCACTTCACCTCCACATGTCCTCTTTGTCAACATCTACCTTTTCTAGGTCATCTATGTTGGTTTGGATGGGATCACTGACCAACTCCATTACCAGGTTCATCTACCAACTCACTAACCTTGTCGGTTATACCCTAACCAGTCTATCATCACCTTGCACTTGGTATCTCTTTCAATGGAGTGCCTTTGCCAGTTGCCAAACATATCAATCCACCATGTGCTCATCTTCGTCAAGAATTATCACATCACTTAGCCTCTTTTCTCTCTTACCGGTTCTCATGCCTACCTGTAGGCGCCTTGATGACACCATGTCATCAACCTTCAACTATTTCCATCTGAGCCATCTTCATCCTAGTTTCACTCTCTATCGGTAGCTGCTCAACCTTTCCTTCTTCTTCATTTGACCAGTTCATCTCTTAACCGGCTTGTCAAGTGACAAACCCATCACTTCTTTACTCTTCTTTTTTTTGTTCTAGTAGCATATCATGTCTTCACATGCTAATCCGGTGCACATCCCTGATCTCATTCACTTAAGGTAACTTAGTGTTTCACCTATTCATCTAGTGTGAAGTTTCAATCACCTTCCTTTAACTCTTTTGTCTTATCTTCAATACTATGATGCATTCTATGCATAATAGGAGATACGCTCCACTTACCCATGGGAGTGGATCCTTGCCATCTTCTTTCTGCAATGCATCAATGTGGCTTCCCTATTTGAGAAGCATATCTTCAAATGGGCACATGTGATCCGGTTGGGCACACTCACTGTCAGTCTTCTCTTCAATTAGTGACTGCATCTTTATCTGATGGGAGTCCTATTATTTGACATCCACACAGCATATTGGTGACCAGCACATACTTCTCCTCCAATGTTGATGTGATTCTTAATAACATTCCACCTCTTCATCACAATCAACATCCAAGCATCTTGCTCACCCTGCTTGTACACTAGTCATAAGATTTTTGGTTGGAAACCACTTACTTTGTTGACTTATCTTCTCCATGTCAACACATTCTCACCGGTTAGCAACCCTACACTGTCAACACATCACTTACTAGTTGATATCCTTTCCTTACTAGTGACAGACTATACCAGTAACCTGCTAGACTAGTTGACATCAATGACTGCACAATGGAAACCATTAACTACATTCCCATATTGGTTACCTTTCTATACCCGTTGACATCAATGACAACACAATGCTGACAATCTCCCCCTTTGGCATTGATGTCAACTCATGTAGTATCTGGCATATTACATAATCTCTCTCCCCTTTGTGTGATCCATGGTTTCTCACACATGTAGTCTACAGAATACTACAGAATCTTTCTCCTCCTTTGACAACAATGGTAAAGGGTGATGGTATGATGAAAGAATAAGAATCCGGTCAACTACTGAAAGGGGGGTGAATCAGTAGATAGAAAAACTGATACAAACCACCAATCTCAAAATCAATCTCTCAAAGTAAACTTAGAACTATAATGCAATATCACTGTCAAGATAAAAACTCTTAAGATAAACCAGTTGACTATTACAACAAATTAACAGTAAACAACTTCAAACTCATAAACATCCAAATGTTTTTACTTATGCAGTAAAACTTCATTTCACAATATTTTCTGTTATCATGACTTATCAAAGTGGATTAAGTAGTTAAGCAAATCAACCATAAGAACATAACCACAAAACATTCACCACTTAACACAATATTTTTGACATGGAAACCCAAATGGGAAAAACCACAGTGAGATGAGACTCACAAGATAACCATCTAAACTCTTCTGAAGTTTGCCCTATTAGGAGCCAAGCCTGTTAAAGCTTTACAAAAGTCCTGTTAAGAACAGATCTTGTTAGGGACAACCCAGTTAAAGGATTGACTATAATGCCTTGTTAGAAGCAATACCCTGTGAGGAGTAACCTTGGTAGAAGATTTCAAAATCCAGGCTAATGGATCACCTTGTTAGAGGATTTGAATAGCACCAAGCTTGTTAGAGCTTACCGGGTTAGGGGATTTCAATTTTGTTGTAATTGTTAGAAAATAATAAGAGTTTGTTGATTTGTTTGAATAGCACTACAATTGGTTGTTCAAATCCTTTCATGCTCGTGCTAAAACACAGCAGCTAAGAAAAAAAATTTAGCAATTAGGCAAAAAATTCAAATGTTTTCCAATTTTTAAAGTTGGGCGGGATTCTGAGACACGGTCGTGCTGATACAGATTCACCCGCGCTGAAACGTGAGCGTACATTCTGAAAAAGGATAATACAGTTAGCAGAATTCAAAAAAATTCAAAAATTTGAATTTGAGCAGGGATCCAGTAGAACGCCCGCGCTATTCGCAGGTCGCTCGCGCTGAGCCGGGAATACTTTAAAAAAATGTTTAATTAGTAAAACTAACAAAAAAAAATTTCTTCCTACATTTTTTTTTTGATTTTTTATATATTTGACTCTTAACAACAAGATAAAATAAAGAAGGATGAGAAATAAAAAGATTGTTAGATTAGGCAGGAAACTCTTAAATCGGACGCGATGTTCCAGAAACGCTCACGCCAATGTGGAGACCTGCAAGGAAGCGAGAAAAGAAATTTGAATATGGAGTGCTCGCGCTGAAATGCCTTTCACTCACACTGATCCTTGGTCAGTTGTGCTAATTTGTAGGTGATTGCAATGTTCTGATACCTGCAATCAAAACTCACAAAAAGAGCTCAAAAATATTAAATTTCAAGGACGTGGGTCCCACAGGGCATGCCAAAATTAACCAAGGGAAAACTCTTGGTTGCAGGGTTAGATTGAATCAATGAACAAAAGACATAAAACAACCAAATAACAAAATATGAAACAACCTTTATACCTGGCCAAGAGAGTATTGTTGTTCCTCTGATTCAGACTCTTATTGAAGCCAAGAACACACTTCTTCCTAGCTTGATATGATCGGTCCAATAGGAATGATATGGTTAGATCTCCAATATTGTGCACAAATGATATAGGATGGATGGATGAGGAAGGTTGGATTGATGATCAAATGATGAAATAGGTAAGTATGGATGAATGCAAATTTTGGTATAGTAAGGGTATGAGGATGATTTCTTGGGAACAAAATAGAAGCATGGATTTACTAAACTTGGAGATGAGATGTAAGGGGGTGGTGTCCTCAATTTATAGGATGAGAGGAGGATAAATAGAGGGCTAGGATTGACCCAAGATGGAGGGTCAGGATTCCTTGTGAGCCCACACAAGACCCAAGAGGAGATGACAAGACAAGTGTGGAGACCAAGAGAGATGTGCCTTATAGGCATTTCTTGTCTCCACACTCCTCAAGGCTCATTGGAAAGACTTCCCAATGTGCCTAGGGAAGAACAAGAAATAAAATATTCCTTGAGGGATGGGGATGAAGAATTAAAAATTATTCAAAAAGGATGTTCATGGGGATTGGAGGAATAAGGAGGAATTAAAAATTCCTTGTAGGATGGGATGCCTAGAGGAATGTGAGATTTTTTATTTTCACCTAGGAAAAGAGCATTTAAGGAAGGTGGTTGGATGGAAGGGACAAGGAGTTGAATTTGTGGCTAATCATGATGATTAGCCACTAATAACTCATTAGGAGAGGTATTAGAAGAATGATTAGGTGGGATTAGGGTAGATAAGATTTGTAGGAGGATTTGACTAGGAGAGAGAATGAGTGGAGGGAATTAAAAATTAGAAGAATAATGCTAAGTGAGTTTAGGAAACTTCTAGAAGAATTTATTAGGTTAATGATGGATTAGGAAAAAGGTGATTCGTAGGAATCACCTTAATTAATTAATTAATTAATATTAATTAATTAAAAGGAGAATTTGAGGAGACTTAATATTAGGGATTTTTAGAAGAATAAAGGTGGATTGATTTATTAAAGAAATCAATCAAGAGACTATAGTGACAAAATTAATTATATTTAATTAATATTGAGGAGGAATAAGAATTGGCACAATTAATAAATTAATTATGTGAAGAACTTTAAAATAATTAAAATAATTATTTGTAAGTGTCTACAATACCCTATCGTCCAGTAGCACCATGCATCAATTTTGGCTTACATATTTATAAATTGGTTTTCTCGCCAAAAACCAATTCAAACTTTAGGTGGTTAAGGTTTCTTCATCGATCTCAATGCAGATGAAATCTAATCAGATCTCCTTTCAGAGATCGACCTCCTGCAATGGATCAATCAACCCACTAATTGTGCAGCTTCCAATACACATTTGCTAAGTTTAGCAAGAATGGCTCCTTCAGTCTGAACTTTTCAGACACCTATGAAGAGATCATGTAGATAGCTTCACTTCCCCTGATTAGCACCTGGATACTTGGCCTCGATCATGAAGGCATCCAATCAGATCTTTATCCTCTAATCAGTCTTGAGCCACCCTCTTCTACACCTCAACCCATGAAACATGCTATTGACATAAATGTCAACTTGTCACCATCTACCTCATCGATAACACATTCACCGACATGTTCATGCATGCCACTTCACCTCCATGTGGCCCCTTTGTTGGTATCTACCTTTGCTAGGTCATCTGTGTTGGTCTGGATGGGATCAATGACCAACTCCATTACTGGGTTCATCTACCGGCTCACTAACCCTATCGATTATACCCTAACCAGTCTGTCATCACCTTGCACTTGATATATCTTCCAGTGGAGCACCTTTTCCAGTTGCCAAACATATCAATCCATCATGTGCTCATCTTTGTCAAGAAGGATCACATCACTTAGCCTCTTTTCTCTCTTACCAGTTCTCATGCTTACCGGTAGGTGCCTTGATGACACCATGTCATCAACCTTCAACTATTTCCATTTGAGGCATCTACATACTAGTTGCACTCTCTATCGGTAGCTACTCAACCTTGCCTTCTTCTTCATTTGACCATTTCATCTCTTAACCGGCTTGTCAAGGTGACAAACCCATCACTTCTTTACTCTTCTTTTTTTTGTTCTAGTAGCATATCATGTCTTCACATGCTGATCTAGTGTACATCCGTGATCTCATGCACTTAAGGAAACTTAGTGTTTAACCTGTTCATCTGGTGTGAGAATTCAATCACCTTCCTTTAACTCTTTGGTCTTATCTTCAATACTATGATGCATTCTATGCATAATAGGAGATAAGCTCCACTTACTAGTGGGAGTGGATGCTTGTCATCTTCTTTTTGCAATGCACCAATGTGGCTTTCTTGTTTGAGTAGCATATCTTCAAATGGGCACATGTGATCTGGTTGGGCACAATCATTGTCAGTATTCTCTTCAATTGGTGACTGCATCTTTATCTGGTGGGAGTCCTATTGTTTGACACCCACACAACATACTATTGACCTATACATACTTCTCCTCTAGTGTTGATGTGATTCTTAATAACATTCCACCTCTTCATCACAATCAACATCCAAGCATCTTCCTCACCCTGCTTGTACACTAGTCATAAGATTTCTAGTTGGCAACCACTTACTTTGTTGACGTATCTTCTCCATGTCAACACATTCTTACCGGTTAGCAACACTACATTGTCAACACATCACTTACCAATTGACATCCTCTCCTTACCGGTGATAGACTATACCAGTAACCTGCTAGACTAGTTGACATCAATGACTACACAATGCCAAGCATTAACTATATTCCCATACCAGGTGTCTTTCTATACCATTTGACATTAATGACAGCACAATGCCAATAATCTCCCCCTTTGGCATTGATGTCAACTCATGTAGTATCTGGCATACTACATAATCTCTCTCCCCTTTGTGTGATCCATGATTTCTCACACATATAGTCTATGGAATATTACAAAATCTTTCTCCCCCTTTGACAACAATGGTAAAGGGTGATGGTATGATGAAAGAATAAGAATCCGGTCAACTACTGAGAGGGGGGTGAATTAGTAGATAGAAAAACTGATACAAACAATCTCAAAATCAATCTCTCAAAGTAATTTTAGAACTATCTATGTAATATCACTATCAAGATAAAAAATCTTAAGATAAACTAGTTGGTTGTTACAACAAATTAACAGTAAACAACTTCAAACTCATAAACATCCAAATGCTTTTACTTATGCAGTAGAACATAACCACAAAACATTCACCACTTGACACAATATTTTTGATGTAGAAACCCAAATGGGAAAAACCACGATGAGATGAGACTCATAAGATAACTATCTGAACTCTTCTTAAGTTAGCCCTATTAGGAGCCAAGCCTGTTAAAGCTTTATAAAAGTCTTGTTAAGAATAGATCCGGTTAGGGACCACCCAGTTAAGGGATTGACTATAATGCCTTGTTAGAAGCAATACCCTATGAGGAGTAACCTCAATAGAGGATTTGAAAATCCAAGCTAATGGATCACCTTGTTAGAGGATTTGAATAGCACCAAGCTTGTTAGAGCTTACCCGGTTAGGGGATTTCAATTCTACTATAATTTTTAGAAAACAATAGGAGTTTGTTGATCTGTTTGAATAGCACTACACTTGCTTGTTCGGATCCTTTTCATGCTCCTATCTACCTTTACTCAAACTGCAAATACATCATCTGGTTCGGCAACTACACACACAACTAAAACTTTGCCAACTCTTAAACTAAACAATTCATCGACCTTATAAACAAATCAATTAGGTCGGTAACACATCAAAAACCTAATTCTCTCATAAATAGAGATTACAAACAAGTCAATTCAAGTATGACTGTTGGATTATATAGCAATCTTTGCACATCAATCAAGAAAACCTCAACCACTCCTTGATCACCACTTCATCGAACTTAGTAACTCATCACGCACTTTGCATTACATGCAATATACTTGCTCATTCCCTAGAAAAAAATTGTTTCACCAATGCACCAAAATCACTAGAGATTCTTTTCATACAATAATCATACGTGGCATAATCATTACCGATAATCATCATATCATAAACCAATATAACCAATTCACAAAACTTAATCAGTTAGGGTTTATCAAAAACAATAGGTATGGTTTACCTATTCAACTCTCCATTATATAGCAATACCAGTTCACTCCACAAACTTACTTACTGGTTATTGTTTCCTTCACTTAGCTCTTCCTACTGGTTACAAAATAATATTATAACAACATCAACAATATCATTACCGGTTCATTGACATCAATGAAAACATAGCATATCATTAATGCAATCTTCATGTAAATGCTAACAATCTCCTCCTTTGGCATTGATGGCAATACAAATATCAATACCATTGATTGCAGTGAGTTGTGATTGTGAATAGGAATCCTAGTTTACATTACCAAGTATTCACCTTGTCTTTCTTCTCTCCGCCAATCATCCAAATCACATAGTTCTTCTCCCCCTTTGACAACAATGCCAAATTGAAAGTAAAACATGTAATGTCAAATTTAAGTGTTCAGCATCAACAACCTGCAACTTGATGCTCGCCCTGTGGAATAACTCCACTTCTACACTAATCCTTTTGAAAAATTCTGTAAGTAGCTCTTAGACTGATGTAATCTACATCATGCTCAATTGACCTCATGAAGGGGTACAACCCCTAGCTAACTTTTAA
Organism: Cryptomeria japonica; assembly: GCF_030272615.1. Lineage (NCBI taxonomy): Eukaryota > Viridiplantae > Streptophyta > Pinopsida > Cupressales > Cupressaceae > Cryptomeria > Cryptomeria japonica. The sequence goes on from NC_081409.1 coordinate 831,183,101, forward strand.
GATACTCAAAAGTAGTCTTAGGTAGAGGTTTAGTAAAGATAGCTGCAAGCTTCTTCTTGGTAGAAACATGCTCCAAGATCACTTCTTTACTCTGTACTTTCTCCCTTAAGAAATGATACTTCAATTCAATGTGCTTGGTTCATGCATGCAAAATAGGGTTTTTGGAAATATTTATGGCACTTGTATTATCACACAAGATTTTGATAGGTTCTAAAATCTTCATCTTAAAACCTTCCAAAATGTGCCTCATTTAGATAGCCTGGGTACAATTCATGTAAGTTACAACATACTCGGCCTGAGCAGTATCTTGTGATGTACAACTCTGCTTCTTACTACTACATGAAACAAGTCTTCCTCTAAGAAAAAATGCTCCACCGGTTGAGCTTTTCCTCTCATCAACATTTCCTACCCAATCTGCATCTGTGTACATCGTCAAGTCAAAGTTCCCTCCATATGGATACCATAATCCATAGTCAACGGTACCTTTCAAATATCCAAAAATCCTCTTGGTTGCTATCAAATGTGTTTCCTTAGGATTCTTCTGGAATCAAGCAACTAGACCAACTACATGAGCTATATTTAGTCTATTATGAACAACATAGTGCAATTTTCCAATCATTAACTTGTATTCCATCTCATCAACAGATGTGGATTCATCTTCCTTAGACAACTTACAACCTATAAACATTGGTGTCCCAACTGGTTTATAGTCACTCATACCAAATATCTTCAAGACCTCTTCAATATACTTAGACTGTGTGATGAAAATACCATTCTCCATTTGTTGTATTTGCAATCCTATGAAAAAATTTATTTCCCCCACTAAAGACGTTTCAAACTCATTTTTTATTTCATCTGCAAAATCATTACTCATGTCATCATTTCCTCCAAGTATTATATCATCTACAAATACTTCACTAACCAATATCTTATCTCCTTTAGATTTGAGATAATGTTACTATCATCATCGGTTCTCAGAAATCCTATCTTCATCTGATGTGCATGAAGCCTTTCATGCCATGCTCTCGGTGCCTGCTTTAATCCATATAAAGCCTTATGTAATCTGCATACCATGTTTTTCTCATTAGTCAAAGAATAACCATCTGGCTGCTCAATGTATACTTCTTCTTCTAGTATCCCATTCAAAAATGTTGACGTAACATCCATCTAGTATACCTTGAATTTCTTATGTGCTGCAAATGCAAGTAAAGTTCTAACACCTTCCAGTCTTGCCATGGGTGCAAAAGTCTCACCATAATCTTCTCCTTCCTCTTGTGCTTAATCTTTGCAAACCAACCTATCTTTGTTGCGAACCACAACACCATCTTCATTCAACTTGTTCCAGAATACCCACTTAGTACCTATCACATTTTTATTTACCGGACGGGGTACTAGGGTCCATGTGTTTTTCTTCTCAATTTGATATAATTCCTCCTACATAACTTTAACCCAATGATCATCACCAAATTCTTCCTTAGAAGTTCTTGGTTCAATAGTGGAGATCATTCAGGAATTCTCTCTGATTCTTCTTCTGGTTAGTACTCCAGCATCCTTATCACCAATAATCTACTCCAGATTGTGATTGAGTCTCACATATCTTGGTATAACATCATCATTATCCTCAAGTTCGGCTTCTTCATTATCATCTTTTGAATTTATCTATTCCGGTTGAACTAGTACATTAGTATTTTCTTTACCGGTTTTAGATTTCATAGTTCCTAGTTCCAAAAACAAAATGCAAGGATCTTCATCCTTTTTCTCCAAACTAGTTCCCTTTGAGACTTTGAGATATTCATCCACTTGAACAACAGCACTCTCAATAATTTTGTGTGTTTGGTTGTTAAAACACTTGTAGGCCTTACTCTTGGTGGAATAACCAAGAAATATCCCTTCATCACTTTTAGCCTCAAATTTACTGACATAATCACCTCTCTTAATAAAACATTTGCTTCTAAATATCTTGAAATAACTAATATAAGGTGATCTTCCATACCAGTATTCATAAGGAGTCTTGTCCTTACCTCTTTTTACTAGAACCCGATTCATTGTGTAGACAGTTGTGCTGACAGCTTCTCTCCAAAAAAATTTCTCTACACCTCCTTGTATCAACATCATCCTAGCAACTTCAACAACTGATTGGTTGTTTCTCTCTGCGATACCATTCTGTTGTGGTTTCCTTGGTTCAAAATTTTGTCGTTTGATACCATTTTCTTCACAATATCTAGTGAATTCCTCATAAGTAATTTCACTGCCTTGATCATTTCTCAAATATTTTATCTTTTCACCGCTCTCCTTCTCAGCTAAGGCCCTAAATGCCTTGAAATTACAAAAATCTTTAGTCTTATCCTTCAAGAATGTGACCCACATCATCCTTGAGCAATCATCAGTGAAGATCATAAACTATCTATCACCTTGAATACTTTTTGTCCTTATTGGTCCAGAAAGATCTATATGAACCAAATCTAACAGATGCTCCACTGAAAAATATTTTCTCTTGAAAGTCGAGGATGTCATCTTTCTCAACTAACATTCCTTACAAAGAGCATTAACCGGTTTGTCCAAGTGAGGCAAACCTCTCACTGTCTTGGACTTACTCACTTTAACAATGTTATCAAAGTTTATATGACAAAATCTCCTATGCCAAAGCCAACTATCATCTATCTTTCCAATTAAACAGTTGTTGAATTTAGGATTAAGGTGAAACAAGTTACCTTTAGTTTGCTTCCCAGATGCAATCAGTTCGCCTTGGCTCCCATAGATTTTGCACATACCATTTTTTAAACTCCAATGGATATCCTTTGACATTGAGTTGTGCCACACACAAAATATTGTGATTTAGACCTTCAACCCAGTAGACATCATCTCCACTGCTCTTTCCATTAAGAGAAATAGATCCCTTACCTTTAACCATGTAGGGTGAGTCATTACCAAAAATAACAACTCTGCCATCAAATTCCTTCAAAGAAATAAATTTGCTCTGATCACCGGTCATGTGATGTGAACAACCACTATCAATTATCCAATCATCAAAGTTATCCATCCTTGATACTAACGCCTTATGATCAGATATCTCTTCTTTAATGACTACAAACACAATATCTTCATTAGCATCACCATCAGATTCCTCATCAATGATACCACCATCAACAGCAATAAGACAATCTCTCTTGCCTTTACCCTTATACTTCTTGAATTTCTCTCGCTTGTGTTCATTATCACCATTAGGAAAGTAAGAAGCTATATGTCCAATCTTGTTGCATGCAAAACATTTTAAAGTTAATTTACCTCTATATTTACCAGTGCCTCTGGGCAACCGCTTGGCCAATAATGCTTCAAGCTCAACTAAACTTTCTTCATCATCAACTTCTCTGTTGGATCTAGGTTCATAATGCTGACTGACATCTCTAGTTTTCCTCATACATGGGTTAGAAATAGAAGCTCTAAATGTAGACTCATATTTTTGTACACTACCATCATAACCATTTAATTCAAAAGCAGTAAGCTTGCCAATGATGGAGTCAAGGGTTACCTTAGTTTTGTCAATACATTTCAGCTCCTGAATGGCTGCAACTTGGATAGCGTAGACCGGTAGAAGGGTTCTCAATACCTTACTGATCACTATGGCATCTTCCACTTTACCTCCTGCACTCTTAATTTCACCGATTATCTCTTTTATCCTTTTACCATACTGTTGGATATTCTCACCTTCAGCCATTTGCATGTCATCAAACTTCCCTCTTAGACTCTCTTCTTTAGCAATCTTAACATGTTCATAACCGCTATAAATCTCTTCAATTTTTTGTCATACCTTATATGCAGTATCAAGACCATGAACATCTACATACTCTACATTAGATAAAGAACTGATAATAGCCTCTAATGCTTGATTGTTTTCTTGTAGTTCTTTCTTTTGATCATCAGTCATAATCTCAGTAGGTGCAACATATTTAGCATTGACATGTTCCCAATATTGGTTTCCTAAACTCTTAATGTAAATTTGTCTTATGTCACTCCATATCCTATTGATGCCCTCCTAAATGGCACAAGGTTAGTCTAAGATCAAAGAACACAAACACACAAAACATTAGTGTTAGTCAATCGAAAACTAATCTAAAAAGGCATACCAAAAGAGAGACTAAAAGCATGCAAGCATATTTAACTATCAAAGCAAACATGATGTGGCATCTCCAAATACCTCCTAACATACTCCTAGTTCCTTCTCCCTTGTTCCTCTCCTCTCCAAGTTCCAAAATAGTGTAGCTCTCAGCAGCTTTTTGCACCATGGATGCTTATGGAGGATTGAGATTTGTAGTATAGCTCCAAATATGAAATGAAAAGCTATTTTTATGCTAAAATGATGTATTTTAACCAAAAAGACAAGATTTAGTTATGCTATGCTAAAATGCTCTCTAAAATGTCTATAGCTTAGATGCATACAAGTTTTTAGGATCTGGATTATGAAGGAATGGGCTCTATTTATAGGAAAAATGGAGCAATGGATGGTTGAGATTGAGTAATCTCAACAAGGGTCAGGATTGAATGATTTCAAATCCATGTGAGGGCTTTCAACCCAATCCCAGGATGACAAGTGTCAATGTGAGATAGGTTGAGAGGAGAGGGAATAAGCATTAAATGCCTAACATGACTTTGGGATTTTGAGTCAAGGTTGGTTGAATGAATAAACTCTTTATTCAAAGAATAAAGCTTTTATCCAATAGATAAACTCTTGTGCAAATGTGAAATGGATGAATATGGTCAAAACAATAAATGTTTGGGGAGACAAGATTGAAATAACCATAAATGGTTATGTAAGAGCCATTAGTGGTCTTGGAAGACTTTGGGGGTTAATTTGTTGAACACACAAAGCATTAAATGCTTTTCAAAGACTTTGGAGTCTTTGAGAAGTGACTCCATTTTGCTTAGGAATGTGACAATAATTAGGGGATGGATTAGGCTAATTAGGAAGGGGTTAGAAGAATCTAGAAGGGGATTAGGTTTGCAAGTGGATTTGGTGGGTGAGGGAAAATAGGATTTTATTTAAAATAAAAATTCATTTATTTCAATAAATGTGTGCAAGTTGCATTTGTAGGAAAATGCAAGTGGGGTGGGGATAATGATTTAAATAAATGTTTTATTTAATTTATTTAAAAGAGGAATAGGGGGATTTTAATTAAATAAATTGATTTTATTTATTTAATTGATTTGAATTGGATTTAATGAATTAATTAAAATAAATTGAATAATTTATTTAATTAATAGAATAATGTTTGGGGATGAATTAATTAAATATCAATTTAATTAATTGGTGGCTAGTGGATTTTTAATCAAATAAATACGAAATATTCATTTAATTAAAATGGACAGATTTATGTGACTACACCTATAGTTCTCTCTATTAAACTTTGGACCTTCCTTCTTCATCATGATCTGCAAGATCTTTTCCTCAAGTTGTTAGGTTTAGACCTTAAAGGACCTGATATGCTCTAATACCAATTGATGGTATGATGAAAGAATAAGAATCCAATCAACTACTAAGAGGGGGGGTGAATCAGTAGATAGAAAAACTGATGACAACTTCACCAATCTCAAAATCAATCTCTCAAAGTAAACTTAGAACTATCAATGCAATATCACTGTCAAGATAAAAACTCTTAAGATAAACCGGTTGACTGTTACAACAAATTAACAGTAAATAACTTCAAACTCATAAACATCCAAATGTGTTTACTTATGCAGTAAAAATTCATTTCACAATGTTTCTGGTTATCATGACTTATCAAAGTGGATTAAGTAGTTAAGCAAATCAACCATAAGAACATAACCACAAAACATTCACCACTTGACACAATAATTTTGACATGGAAACCCAAATGGGAAAAATCACGGTGAGATGAGACTCACGAGATAACTATATGAACTATTCTAAAGTTCGCCCTGTTAGGAGCCAAGCTTGTTAAAGCTTTACAAAAGTCCTGTTAAGAACAGATCTTGTTAGGGACCACCCGGTTAAGGGATTGACTATAACGCCTTGTTAGAAGCAATACCCTGTGAGGAGTAGCCTTGGTAGAGGATTTGAAAATCCAAGCTAATGGATCACCTTTTTAGAGGATTTGAATAGCACCAAGATTGTAAGAGCTTACCCGGTTAGGGGATTTCAATTCTACTGTAATTGTTAGAAAACAACAGGAGTTTGTTGATCTGTTTGAATAGCACTACACTTGCTTGTTCAGATCCTTTCCATGCTCCTATCTGCCTTTACTCAAACTACTAATACATCATCCGGCTTAGCAACCACACACATAACTAAAACTTTACCAACTCTTAAACTAAACAATTCATCAACCTTATAAACAAATCATTTAAGTCGGTAACACATCAAAAACCTAATTCTCTCATAGAGATTACAAACAAGTCGGTTCAAGTATGACTATTGGATTACATAGAAATCTTTGCATATCAATCAATAAAACCTCAATCGCTCCTTGATCACCGCTTCATTGAACTTAGTAACTCATCACACACTTTGCATTACATGCAATATACTTGCTCATTTCCTAGACAAAAATTGTCTCACCAATGCACCAAAATCACTAGAGATTCTATTCATACAATAATCATACATGGCATAATCATTACCACTCATCATCAAATCATAAACCAATATAACCAATTCACAAAACTTAATTGGTTAGGGTTTATCAAAAACAACAGGTAGGGTTTACTGGTTCAACTCTCCAATACATAGCAATACCATTTCACTCCACAAACTTACTTACCGGTTATTGTTTCCTTCAATTAGCTCTTCCTACCAGTTACAAAACAATATTACAACAATATCAACAATATCATTACCGGTTAATTGACATCAATGACAACATAACATATCATTAATGCAATCTTCATGCAAATGCCAACAAAGGGCACTGTCAAGGTTTCACTCCTCCTTGTATCTATCGGGCACTGACAGAAATCTTTCTTCCCCTTTTCTTTACTGGATGCATCTCCTCCTTTAACCTTCATACTGTGTATCCTCTCAAATCACAATATTTGATATGAGGGGGTCGACCACCAACAAACACCAATTGAGCATACTAATCTGATACCAATTGTTGAAGCACTCAATTGTTGAAGGATGTGTTAGTGAATACAACATACCTGCCTGTCAAACTGCATCACCATCCATCTAATCCTAATTTATCTTTAGAATCAAATGTGATTGTACTGTGAATGTAACCAATTGGGGAAGTAGATACCCTTAATCATGAAATTCTTCTAGGTATTCCTATAGCAATTTCCATCTTTTGCAGTTGAGGCAGCCAGTACCCTTACAAGTTCAAGCAAGTAATCTCTACTTCATAAGAACTTGAACTCCCCCTGAGTCATACATCTCAATTCCTTCTTGCATGTTAGGTTCAAAATTGAAGCTCCAATCTTTACCTTATACCAGTTGAGTTGTGCATATGTGATCATCTGATGATCTTTCAGCTCCATTGTATCCACCATAGCCTATGACATGATCTTGGATCTACACAATGCCATACAATATCATCATCATGACAAGAATCAAACCGGTTAGCCCTCAAAGGATGAATGCATACATAATCTACAACTGGGACATCATATGTCATTCAGGTCTTTTCCAATACCACCTGAGACATAAACTCCTCATTCCATGCTACCGGGGCTATTGCAATGATCTCAAGTCTCATTGTCTTACATGACCTGTAAGTACCTATTAGCATTCTTACCGATTACATCCTACACATACTGGTTTCTTGTACTGGTTCATCATCACTACCGAAGAACCTTCCTATATCTCCTGACATCTGTGTCAATTTTCATCTGATTCCAATTACAAATTTTCCATCCATTGACACATGCAGTAGTGATCCATCCTTCATACCGGTAGCAGCTTGTTCCTCCATGTGTCTTCTTTCACTGAGTGGGTGAATGATAAGGTCAGTGTACCACTCCCCCTAAGGTCCTGCATCTCCTTTAAGCCTTAGGAGATATCACCTATGCATTGAATACACAATGTTGTGTTGGCCATTTGATGGAATTGATTATGTGTTGCATTGATGTTTTGTCATTGATACCAACACTAGTTGTTTGGATGATTTATCGGCATCCTTCTGGTCCTGGTAGGTCAAGTGGTTTCTGGTTAACTTGGATTTGGTAGGCTCTGGTATAGTTTGGTGATGCAATTGGCTTATTCATGATACTCATGCTCATATTTGGCCAGTTGGTTTTGGTATGGTGATTGGATGCTATCATGCTTTCATAGAAGCTTGGTTTTTGGTTCCGGTGAGGGTTTCACTGGCATAGCTTTTGATGGAGATCTTTGATGAATTGCATAAGTAGTGTTGGTGAAGCTTCTAGTGGAGTTTCAGGATGTTGTTGATGGTCATGTTCAAGACTTGGCGGATGGAGATCATTGTTGTAGCATGTGGACCTCTATTGGGTCTTGGTTGATCTAGGTTATGGATCGGCATTAATGTAACGTGTGGATTGGACCTTTTGATGTATTTCAAGGATGTCTTATGTTTTGGATATTATTTGTTTGGTCTCAGGCCGACATGGTTTGTAATTATGTAATCGGTTTATTGTCTGGTTGCCAACCTGATTGTTTATGGTCGAAGGTTTGTATATATAGATGTAAGATCTCATTGTAGATCATCATGGTCAAGGAATGTAATGTGCGAATAATGTAATATCATTTAGGCAGAGGAGTTGGTTGATCATTAGAGATCAAATTGGATTTATATAAGAGGATTTAGTCCTCTGGTATTTAGCTTAATCGAAACCGTACTCAGGCATAGGAGATGCTATCTTTTGTAGTTCAAAACTTCTCTGGATTGTACTCTGGATTTCTATGTAGTCAGTGAGGTTCCAGTTGTGATGAGTAGTGTGCTCTACGTTGTTGGCCTTCCTACAAGTTCGGGCCCCTCAATTGTAATTCACATACTTAATGCAAAAGTATTATCTGACTATGGGTAGGCTTCCCACCGTGGTTTTTCCCTTTATCAGGTTTTCCACGTACAAATATTGGTGCTATGTGGATGGTATTTAGTATGTGATTATTGTTTATGCTTAATTGGTTTATCTTCTATTTTGGTATTAATTTTTTGGGTTTTGGTATTAAAGTTTAAATTGCTAATGGTTCTGGTAATCTGAAAAAAAATTATTGCTATCTCTCTTAATCTCTAGCATGTTTCTTGATTTCACATATTGCAGTTATACTTAAGTGTCTTATTTAGACCTACTCATGGTTCAACATAAGTATGGAGGAATTTGATTTTTTCTATAGTTCCATGTCACATTAATCTCATTAACTCCATTGCTTGATCAAGAGAAGTTAAAGAATACAATACAAGGGTTTCTTCTATAAGGAATATGCATTGTTTGGTGCATGGGGACATATTTCAACAGTCATTACAAGAATATGGTTTTTTATTTTCACTCTATTATTTAGGAGGGTTTTATTAAGTTGTGTTGCATTTTTGGCCAACTTATCAATCTAAACATTCTCAACTAAAAATTGATATTGTTTAAATATATGTTATAACTACCCAAATTCTAGGTGAGTTAGATATGGGCCACAACTTTTCCAACTAAAAGTCCCCACTAAATGCATATGTACACACCTTCAAGCTTAATTATTAAACAAAATACAATAAACACATACTTTTCACAAATATGATTTTTTAAATTGTCTAACTATTATTTATATTTTATTTTTTATTTTTATCAAGACTAGGTCATCAACACAAAAATTTAAGGTTAATTATCTTGTTAATAAAAATTCTAATTATTTTTTTTTAATTTAAAAAGAAGATATATTAGAGAATAGATTATATGTTAAGATTATATAATTTTTTCCTATTTTAGATAAATAGTTAAGACAAAAGTTGACATCTTGTACACACAAAGTTTAAGATTTGTTAATTAAAATATTTATCAAAATAGAAAAAAAATACCATGCACTAAAGTTTTAAATCATAAATACACTTAAAAAAACTAATATATATAAAATTTACTATTTAAAGAGCAACCTCCCATATAACTCTTTTTTTAGCATTTACTAAATAAATTTAGCTTAGTATATACATGAGAATAAATAAAACTTGTAGGAAAGGATGTCCAATTGAAATGAGGATTTATTGCCTCCTTTAAAGACTCACCAATGATTTGTGTGGCTGCAATCTCTTTCACCTAATTGTTACACTTTAATGCTTACAATTCCTCAAAAAAATTGTAAAGGTATAATAGGACTCAATCCTTTCACAATATTAATATATTTTTTTCTTCTACTACCCTCTTTGGTCAATCCATTCTAATTTTTGTGAGATGAGGGATCCCCATTAAGCTTTGTCATCTACACGGGTTTTTGTCTAAATAAAAAGAAATCCACCATTATATTTAGAGGATTAACACCTATAACAAGTATTGGGAAAATTAACATCCATGATCCTCAAGGAGAGGTATTCCCTTATTTGGATTTCAATAGAACCATTGAGGTCCTTGGAAATGCCAACTTCAACATAAGCTCTTTTCTATAGGTAAGTAAAAATAAATGTTTCTATTAAAAATAAATTGCATGGCTTGGGTTACAATGTGTTTAACAAAGGGCCATGGAGGTAATGTAAGGATAATGAGATCAATGAAAATAAGGGATCAAAGAGAATGCACCTCAAAGATAAGAAATTATTAAATCCATGTGGCAAAGACTAAAAAAGAGTCAAACATACCAAGGGACATCTCTAGAAAAAGCCTTAGTGAGATTAACATATAGGAACTAAAAAGAAACCCTTTGTAACGTATTTTATAGTTTCCACCTTGAATCCATGAGGTATCCATGTCAAATCAACCCAATATTTACCATGCGTTTAGTGAGAATTGTACCCACAAAATACTTGACAAAAGTAATGTTCTCAATCTATTTACATGTATCATCAAAATCCTTGAAAGACAAAACATCAGAGATGGATGAATTACCACATTGACTACTTTCAAAATAAACTTTCTAGGGTATTCTAGTCTTGCCATTCTTTTTGTATGCAAGTTATTTAATTGAACAATAGAAGATTGATTGCAAACACTGCTAGTTATTTATGTAAACAGAAATCCACCCAAACAAAAAAAAAAACTTACCGTTAGATTATGTGTCATTAATTGGACTTGTCTATGAGGTACATCATTATCTACCCCACACACAATTTTGCTTTCCTTCGAAAATACATAATCTAGCAAGGTACTAGGTAGTGAATGACTTCTTGTGTCGATGGCCCTTCAAACAAGAACAGAAAAGATGGAAAACCAAGGCAAGCACACTCTCATTCCTATGGAATCTCAAAAAACTTCATATCAAGGTTAAGAATAAAGACATACTGACAATATGATAGCTAAAAAAAAAGGAAGCTAACAACAAAGAATAACCAGGTATTAACTTTGATTGTCACTTTTTGTGATGATTGTTTGATTTAGATTGTATTTGTTCTTATACAATCTTCATAGAAAGAAAGATGAAAAATTGTAGAAATATTTTTAAAAAGTTGAGATAGTTTTGATTCAAGGGAAACATATACATAGAGAATTAAACCAAAAATTTGAAAGCTTTGCCATGAAGATCACTATGTACTTTATACTTTATAAACCAAAAGCGTCCTACAAATTTATATCCAAAAGGAATCCATTAATCCATCCTAGCCACAACTTTATAAATGATGCACTTCTTTAACATTCACAACATTTTTATCCAATAAGTAAAATAAATAAATATTTTTGAACATCCTAAATTGGGGTACTTTGAAGTATTGGTATGAAATGGTGGTGAAATCTTAAAAAGATAATGTAAATTCATGTTGTGGGTGTTGGTATTATGGATGTGTTGCATTGGTTTTGTCATTGATGTCAACACTTATCCTTCTGGAGATCTACATTGTTGATTTGGCACTAAGGTTATATTTTCCTTCTAGAGATCTACATTGTTGATTTGGCACTAAGGTTATATTGGTTTACTGTTGAACCAGCATATTGTTTTCACCGGCAATTTCAGTGACTTATGCTCACCAGTAGGTTATACGGTTCACCGGTACTGATGATGACTTGTTATTATCTAGAGATCACTTGATTATGTCGAAGACATGGTTTGGATACTTGGTTTTGGTGTTTTGGTTATTGGTCTAATCAGGTTGACATATTTGTTGTTACCGGCAGATAGGTCTAGGTTATGGACCGGTATACGTTATCTATTCCAGATCAGCATGACACGTTATGGAGATGATTTATTATTGGTTATTGTATTGAGGCCAACATCTTGTCAACACTTATTTTTCAATTGATTTGAATGTAATATTCTTAGTGAGCCGACCTTAGTATTTGGTCTTAGGTTTTGTATAAATGTAAGATCTCATTTGTGAGATGAATTCATGGTCAAGGTATGGTATTGTAACATGGTATGTGTGAATATTGAAGATCATATGAGCAGATCATAGAGAGAATCAAGCAGACATCATTTGAAGGTTAAAGGAAGGTTTAAAAGTGTTTATCATAACTTAAACCAGTACTGACTCCATCATTGTAGATGCACTTTGAAGCAGTACATTATTATAGGATTTAACCATCCTACTGTAGTCAGTGTGACTCCCATTATTGAGCAGTGTGCTCTAGGCAGTTGGATTTTCTGCATGTGCTGACCCATTTGTATACACATACTATCTGCAATAGTATCATATGATTGTGGGTAAGGTTTCCCACCGTGGTTTTTCCCCTTATAGGGTTTCCACGTAAAAAATATTTGTGTTGTGTTGTGGATATTGTTTCTCTTTCTGTTTCATGCATTAAGTTTCACCAGTATTGATATACATTGTTAATCTTTTTAACTGGCATTAAGATTGGTTTACCGGTATTAAGTATTAAGTTGAATTAATTTATAATTGGGTTGAAATTCATTGACAACTGATTCACTCCCCCCCCTTCTTAGCTATCCTTCCAGTTCCTAACAGTGGGTAATGATGACTTTGTTAGGATTCCCCTAGATACTGAGAGGGGGGTGAATCAGTATCTGACTAGCATATTAATTTTCTTAACTTATAACAAGAAAAGCATATTAAAACTGTGTATTCGTAAACCAGAAATAATGTAGCAAATAAAAATAACAACCACAACATGAAAAGCACACCATAACATAATATTTTAATGAGGAAACCCAGTGTGGGAAAAACCTCGGTACAATTTGTGACCCACAATATTCACTTACTGGCCAATAAGAGAATATTACTGCTTACAATAGGGGCATGCACATGCAGGAAGGCCAAGTAGAGCTCACTGCTCAATTACAAAAGAAGTCACACTGACTTACAAAAATGGATTATACTAATCCAATATCTTGAAATGCTTTAGATCAGCATCTGCTATGCTAGATTCAGTACCGGTTTAAGCTCTGCAATATACATAAACCCTTAACCTAATAATTCTCACATTAGGTCTGCTATATTCCTTACATCAATCGCTTATTAAATGATCTACAATGATCTCATACATATATGAGTCATATTACAATCCACCATGTCGTCTTACAAATATTTTACAATTAATTACAAAATACATTTATGCAAAATGTTGTCGACCAAGGTGCAGCTAATCTTCCTTTTCGGTGTCGATGATCTGTATGTCGGTGTAGAGTCTGTCAGTTCCGGTGCCTATGTCTACCTACCGGTATCACATGATTGTAAGGTTGCCATCAATGACAATACCTTCAATCACCTAAAATGTCTCATTGGAGTGTGCATTTGCCAACAATCTCCCCCTTTGGCATTGATGGCAACACTCATGAGAAAAATCAAAGTGTCCAAAAAGAATCTGCCAAAATTTGTCTTACCAAAACTGTGTGCCCAAAAATGTATGCTCCCCCTGAGTTGATGATGTCTTCTTCTGATCATTTTTCTCATCATACTACTCCCCCTTTGACATCAATGGAAAAGGTTGTCATTCGCTGTCAGTGGAGTGTGGTTCCTGCCTAGATTTTTGTAATCGGTGGGTTACAATCTGGAAAATATCTGCCAAAACCATATTTAAACTGTCACTGAATCTTTTGCTTTCCTGTAATGCCTCTTATGTTCTACGAACTGTACCAGTGAGTATGTGCATTTTCTCTTTCGGTGTCTTAAGTCCGAGAACCAAAGCCTCATAAATTTCTTTTCTCAAAGAAATGAGGTAGTCTAGTTTTGGACCAAGTTTACATTTTAAGCTCTTTGCTTTACCCTTTATTCTCTCTTTGTCCTTTTCTAACTTCTCTATTTTCTCTTCAAGATTTGCAATTTTCTTTTCTATCTCCAAAAATGAATCTGATGTGCCTATCAGATTGTCAACAATATTGTTAATCTCATCTTGTGCTTTGCTGATTTCCTTGTCTAGGTCTTCTGTCAGAATATTTATTTTACAAGTATCTCTATACAGTTTCTTGAAATCCAAAATTGTTTTTCCTAGATCTGGTAATAAGGTGTCCATTTTCTCTTTGTTTTTCTTCACAATTTCCTCAAAGAATTTCTCTTTCTCCTTATTCATCCTTTCTTTGAATGTGTCTTCATTGATTTGATCAACTATCAAAATGTTGTCGGTGATGAACTTAGACAATGTGTCTAGTTGACCTAAAGAATCCTTATTATTCACAATGCATTTAGGTGCTATCAATTTAAGAATAGGGATTGTATCATCTATAGCCTTATAGGCTTGTGCATTTCACTCTATGATCTTCTTTATTGAATCCAATAAGACCTCTGTTACATTTGTAGGCTGGAATTCTGCTATTGAAGTATCAGATGTCTGCTCAACTGTTTTCACAATATCCATGTTGTCAGTTGTAGTGATAACCTTTCTTGTTTCAACCTCTGGTAGGTCAGTTTGTGTTTGCATTTCTATTATAAAAGGGTTAGGCTTTTCAGTTTTAGCCGGTGGCACTGTCTCGGTCTCAACCTACTTTTGTTCCGATTTCTCCATTTGTGTCTCAAAAGGTTTCTCTGAGCTCTTAGCTACCAGTTTCTCAAATGTAGTCTCTGTATGCATTTCCGGTTTCTCAGTTTGTACCTATGCATTGTCCATTTCCGGTTCTCCTGATTTTTTTTTAGTTTTATCCGGTTCTTCTAATGTTTTACTAGTGGTGTCCTCTGTCAGTTGCTCTGTTAGAGTATGTTTTTCTTTGCTTATGTTTATAGTGTTATTAACCTCAACCTCAACATCTATAACTGGTGACTCAGTAGTCACTTCTTCCTTCTTATCCTCAGTGGTTTCTCTATCAACCACAACATTTACTTCTTGTGTGTCTATATTTATAGTGTACAAAATTTCAGACTCAGGATTAGTATCCTCTAGTGGAGTCTCCATACTCTCAATGGGTGGTTGACTATTTGTAGCATGTGTTGGTGGAGTATCAAGAAGAGGTGGGAGCACATTATCAGTTATTTAAGGCTTGGAGGTCCACCTACCTTACCTTTTCCCTTATCCATTTCCTTTTGGTATACTCTGATAGTCTTGGGTCTTAGTAAATCTTCATGTTTCTCTTTTTCTACAAAGAATATGTCCCATGCATCTGTTGTTTCCTCAGAGACTTCATTTACTCTACCTGTCATTAGTGCTACATGCCGGTGAGAAGTTGAAAATACTATTCGGTTTGCTTCACTGATTAGTTTGTCTATCTCATCAAGTGAGTTGACTGGATGCACTGCAAGTAATTTTTCAATTTTTATTTTCTTGTCCAGCTCAACAATAGCTACCCTTCTAGCTTCTAGTCTTCTATACAAGTCATTTGGTATTTCATCAACAATTTCCATCAAAAATTTCTTGTATATATCCAAGTGTTAAATTACATTGTTCTCTATGCTTTCTTTGTCATCAGCAGATAGTGTGTTGTACAATTTGCTAATGTTTTTCAACTTTCCATCTTCAGTTATTTCACTTAAAAGTTTATCTAGTGGAGCAATATCTTGTTTTACCTTCTTCTTCTTCTTAGGAGTCAACTTCTTTACTGCATGCCTCACTGCCTGTTTCTTTTGTCTTGTTTTCCTAGGAGTGAGTGAGGGTACCAATGAGGGTTTTCTTTTCCTTTCTACCCTTTTGAATACCACTTGCATATCACTCTCATAGGAAGTTCCAACTGGTGAAAGATGAGCTTCCGTTTGAAGTCCTTCCAACTCACTTTCTTTTATACCAGTTTGTTTCAAAACATCTTCCTTAATTGCCTTTGCCTATCGGGTTCCTTTTCTTACTATTTCTTCAACCTTTTTAACCCTTTTCCTTGACTGAATTCCACTTTCTATCATTTCTACATTTCCAAAGACTTTTTCAGTGGGTTCCTTTGGTGCTTCAAGGAGGGCTTTTGCATAAGTTTCTATGATATTATCATTTGTTTCATAGCCCATTTCAGTTACCCAGATAGTTCTAGGGACAACTGCCTCCATCCAGATTTCATCTTTCTTGATTACAAAACATATTTCCTTCTGATATTTGTCTACAATAGCCTGTGACAATCTTATTCTTGTTTTCATTCGAGCCTTTAGTGCTTGAAAATGTTCATTTATGTTTTTCTCTCTGTTTTCTCCCATATTGTTTAATAGATCCAATAGTTGTTTTCCTATCAGTATATCAAAGCCAAAATCTTTTCTACCAATACCGGGTACTTGTTTAGTAATATATAGCATTAAACATACAAGCAAATTTCCAAATCTCAAGGTTCCTTTCTTATCTCCTTTAATCTTCTTTAGATTGTCTATCAATTCATCTTTGAGCCATTCACACACATCTATTCTAGCATTATCATTAACCATGTCGTATGCACTTTTAATACATAGGCTAGATATTGAGTTTAACCTATTTGCATGTGTAGCTTTGTAGCCTAAGATCATACTAATAAATCTGACATTGATGTCCTTCACATCATTTACCCTTAGAGAGCTTTTGTCAGATGTTGCACCAATTAGATCTATCACTGTGTCATTTGAGACCCTTTTAGTTATGTCAGGTCGGCTACCAGTGGAAGGTAACCCTGTTACTGCTTTAACGGCTTCTTTTGTGATTTCATGAATTGAATCTAACCAAAAGAATTCACCAAGGACTCTACTTAGGACTATTCTTATCACATCTTTAGGAAAATCGGGAATGCTAAGAATATCCAGAAAACCTAGGGTTTCTACTACCTTGTGTTTCGACTTGACATTGCCATTTTCATTACAAATCACAGTGCTATAAATTTTCTTGATTTCATCATCTCCTAATTTCTCTATATGGCAGTGTATGTATATTCTAAGATCTTCAGCATATACTACTCCTTTAGGAATTTGAGAGAATGCACCTATGTTATCATCTTTCTTAGCTTTTTTGGGAACAAGCTTGAAAATGGGTCTAGGGCGCTTGATAACCTCAATTACAGTAGGGTTTGCTATAAATTCAGGAACAGAGGAGGATGCCATGTTTATAAATACCTAAATATTCCTTAAGGATGAGTACTTAGATGAACTACTTCACTTCTTCACTAAGAATTCCTTCGCTCGGGAATTTTCGTGCTCTCAAAGATTTGAATGCTCGATGAATGAAAAAGGAGCCAAAACACTTGCTTTATAATGTTCTTTTCTCCAACTACTGCATTTAATGCTCGTCAGTTAAGTCACAACTTAACTTATCTGCCGGTAAAGAAGTAATTCAACTTCTCACCATCAATCGAGGGTAAAATAGCATATTTTTTAGTTTGGTGCTAAACCCCCAGAGGATTTTCCTTTAGTTAGATGAAGAGTCTCCTGTCGGTGGAGTGTTGCTTTGTTCTACCAGTGGAGGAGTATTCCCATCAACATTCTAATCTGACTTTCTAATCCATTGTTTTGAGAATTCTTGTTTTACCTCTTCAACCTTTTCTTTACCTTTCAAACTACGACCTTTGTTATTTGTCGGTGATGCCTTACTTCTAAAAAATTTTGCAATATGTCCAATTTTGTTACAAGCATAACAAGTCATATTATTTTTCTGAATAGCTTTCTCATATCATATGCCAGTATGTGTTCTGCATTGATTAGATAGGTGTCCAAATCTTCCACAAATATAACATCTTACATTATTGTGCAATTTTCTGAAATATGACCAACTTTGTTGCATTTAGAATATTGACCAATGGGTGTATTAGTGTTTTGATAATTTCTAGATCTACATTGATTTGCTCTATGGCCATACTTGTTATAGTTAAAACATTTCCATTGAATTTGTA
Organism: Cryptomeria japonica; assembly: GCF_030272615.1. Lineage (NCBI taxonomy): Eukaryota > Viridiplantae > Streptophyta > Pinopsida > Cupressales > Cupressaceae > Cryptomeria > Cryptomeria japonica. Next base: position 831,201,348 of record NC_081409.1, read on the forward strand.
AGCATTAGGTTGTCTTACCAGTTTGCTATGATCATGATTGTTTGTAGTACCAGAGCTTTCACTAGTTTCAAAGCCAAGGCAATTTGTATCACCATTAGGTTTCTGATTCTTCAACATGTCAACAAGTTCCTCGAAAATTTTCTTGAATTTCTCCTTGTGTTGATTTGCAGCAGTCAGTTCATTCTCCAAGATTCCCTTTTGTCTTATGAGTTCAGTTTTGTCATTTTGTGTATGCATCAAGTCTGTCTTCAACATATCATTTTCATGACTGAGTCTTGTGTTTTCATTTCCAGCATCATTTATTCTTCTAGCCAAATCTTCTTCATTCTTCTTTCTATCTTCAATTTCTTTACAAAATCTCATAGTCATATCTTGCATCTCATTCTTCATTGTACAGTTATCTTGTCTCAGTTGGTTCACCAGATCATTAAGAGTTTCCTTTTCATCTTCCTCATTCTGCGTCTTCTTACAAATTTCTCTTCTTTTATTCCTTGCTATAGTGAAATTTTCTTGAAGTCCTCGAATAATATCCTGAGCAGCCTTCAGATCATCCTCAAGTTTGATATTCTTTACTTTTTCTGCATCATAGTCAGAAAGAGTTGTTTCCAATTGCTTTCTCAAATTTTCCATCTCTATCAGTGTCAAGATCTTCCTCAAGTTGTTAGGCTTTTGAAAATAGTGTTGGCATTATAACAGACAATAAGAGATTGTTGGCATTTCAATTAGGATATTGAGAAGGTTGTTGATAATTATGGATATAACTGATTAAGGATGTTTACTATCTTCACAATATTATTTTGTCATTGATGTCAAGAAATTGATTTTCTGATTTAGTATGATGTTGCCATATCTCAAGAAGTATGTTTTGAAGAGAATTAAGATGTCGGTAAAAGACATAGAAGAATGTGATGAATAAGGGGAGGAATAAGTTATTCAATGGGAAACTATTACCGAGTTAGACAATGATGAGATCATGTTGTTTAGATTGTTTTGATATCCTACATATGCTATTTTTTGTAAGGTTAATACTATACTATGTTACCGAGCAAGGAACCTAGTCGGTAAACCCTAAGGAACCTAGTCAGTAAACCCTAAGGTTATCGCTATCGGTTAAAGAAGCGGAATGTCTACCGAGTGAAGTTTAGTATTTACCGAGTTGCAACTGAGTAATAATAGAATGCATTGGATATATACATGCATTATTTAATGATGGAAGTTGATGAGCTGGTTATGATTAAATGATTGATACAACGTGTATGAAGTTTGTTAAGGATCTATGGCAATGGAAGATCGGCAGGAAGATCTACAACTCAGATTGAACCGCAATACCCTAGCACAAGTTCCAAGAAATGTATGCAAGTTCCAAGGTGAGGTAAAATGTTTTCAAATTGAAGGATACATTGAACCTAGTCAAGATTGAAGATCTGATGGCTATGATTGATCATGGGAAATGTGATCAATGAGATTAAGCGGTTAGCAAATTGTTTATAAATAAGGAACTATTGATAAACAATGCATGCGGGCAAGTGTAAGAATAGGGATGCTACATAGTGATTACCGAGCACAGAAGCTTGAAGACCTGTTTGAATAACAGAGTAAGGAGCCTAGCAGAGGGACAAGATAAGTCGTATGACTAGATTGTATTGAGCAAATAAGAATCTACTTTAGCATTTTAGATGCAAAGTTGCAGACATATACATTACTGTTATTTATTTGTAAGTGACAAAAAATCTCTTAACCGAGTGGACTTAACAGTCATATTTGTAAATCCTCTAGCAAGGTGACATTCTGATTGAGTGTTTGAAACCCTTTAACAAGGTCACCTCTAACAAGGTGAAGATCCTAACAAATCTGAGGGAAATCCCTTAACCAGGTCACATCTAGCAATGTGTTTGTAATCTTTAACAGGATTTGATTTTAACTAAGCATACTCTAGAAGAGTATATTTCTTAGTGGGTCCGAAATCCCATAGTGGTTTTTCCCTAATTGGGTTTCCACGTTAAATCTGGTGTTATGAGTGTTGTTATGATTATGTGTTCTTAAGTTTGCATGTTTTACAGTTTTGGCTACATATATCTGTTAAAGCTACTGAGGTTGAATTTGTTGAATATATTGAAGATTAAGTTTGTATGATTCACCCCCCCCCCTCTCATCTTATGAACAATTGGCATCAGAGTTATCAATTGGTATCAGAGCTTTGGACTCTAGAAGAAAAGTTTAAAGGTACTTGAGGAAAAGATCCAAATATGTATAAGAGGGATGCACCGAAGCTGAACAAATCAAGTTTCTCTACATGGCAGAAAAGGATGAAGCTGTACCTATCAGGAATTGGAGAATATGTTGCATATTATCTAGAGAATGATTTCATTACACCTAGCACCTATCCATTGACAATGGAAGAGATAAAGGCAAAGCAGGAACATATTCAACCAATGATTGAAATAACATATGCATTGACTGACTCAGAGTTTAATGATCTAGAAGGCTGCAATGATGCCAAGGCAATGTGGGACAAGCTCATATCTGTGTATGGTGGTGATGAACATGTTCAAAGAGAAAAAGTGGATAGTCTAAGAGGACAAATTGAATCTATGAGAATGAATGAAGGTGAGAACATAACCCAGTACAGTACAAGGTTGAAGGAGATTGTCAATCAAATCAAAGGAGTAGGAGGAACCATTGAAGAGAAGGATGTCACAAGTAAGCTATTAAGAACCCTTCTACCTACTTATGCAATCTGAGTCTCTGCAATCAATGAAATGAGGTTTGTACCCAATATGCCAGTTTTTTTGGATGCTACTATTGGTAAGCTACATGCATTTGAGTTAAGTAACTTTGATAACAGTGGGTCTTCGGTAAATAAAATTGTCTGCATTTAGTTCTTTTCATCTTGATGAATCTGATGATTACAATGATAGAAAGTATAAGTACTCTAAAGGGAACCACAGTGGAGCAAGTGAAAGATTTTGCAAAAACATGGAGGAGGTACACAAACTTTATGAAGAAATCAGAAAGCAAGAAGAGTTTGAAGCACTGTTAGCCAGAAGGCTACAGAAAGGAAAAGGTAAGTACAAAGGAAAGTTGCCTTTGAAATGTTTTAACTATGATAGAATAGGACATATGGCTTCTAATTGTCCTGACAAAGAATCCAGTGAAAAGAGAGATTGCCAAGATGACAAATAGAAAGATAATCATTACAGAGGACACCGAGACTTCAGAAGAAGAGATAAAAAGACATGTCTAATAGCTGATGAGGAATCTAATGATGATAAATCAGATGAAAATGATATAGAGGAAGTTGTTTAGGTGGCTATCAAAGATGGATCAGATGAAGAAAGGTACGAAGAAAAAGCTTTAATATCTCACATAAATACTACTGATTCTTGGATCATAGATAGTGGATGCTCACATCACATGATAGGTGATAAACACAAGTTTTTTATGTTAGAAGATTATGATGGAGGTTATGTAAGATTTGGTAATGATGCACCATGTCTAGTGAGAGGTAAAGGATCTATAACACTTCTTGACAATGCTAAATGTAATGATGTTTATTGGGTTGAAGGTTTGAAATACAATTTGTTGAGTGTATCATAGCTAAACAATACAGGATACCGAATAGAGTTTCAGAAACGAATTGTCAAAGTTCATGACAAGCATGGAAAGTTAGCAACTACCGGGACACAAACAAAAGGTAACACATTTCACCTTAACTCAACTCGGAATAAATGTCTATATGCAAACATAGATGATACCTAGTTATGGCATAAAAGGTTTTGTCATGTAAATTTTGATAATCTGATCAAAATAAGCAAGAAGCACCGAGTAAGAGGTCTACCGAGTCTTGAGAAACCTAAGAATTCTACATGCCAAGGATGCCAGATGGGTAAGATGACAAGATCAAGCTTTACAAGTAAGTCCTAAACTTCTAAGGGAATTTTAGATCTTGTGCATACTGATCTTTGTGGTCCTATGAAAGTACAGAGTTATTATGGTGATAAGTATTTCATATTATTTGTGGATGATTACTCAAGGATGATGTCAGTAATGTTTTTAAAAGAAAAATCAGAAGCTTTTCAAATGTTTAAATGGTACAAGGCAAGAGTTGAAAATGAAACAGGAAGACAACTGAAATGTCTTAGATCTGATAGAGGAGGTGAGTTCACTTCTGATGAGTTTAACTTATACTACAATGATCATGGTATAAAGAGGCAAGTATTTGCACTGAGAACACCCCAGCAAAATGGGATAGCCAAGAGAAGAAACAGATCAATTATGGATTGTGCAAGAACCTTTATGATAGAAAAGAAGGTACCTCAAACATTTTGGAGAGAAGCAATCAGCACTGCAATTTACACCCTGAACCGAGTACAACTGAAGAAAGGAACCTTGAAGACAACATATGAAATCTGGTATGACAAGAAACCTAATGTAAGTTATTTTAAAATCTTTGGAAGTAGATGTTATGTTCACAAAGATTACAGAAATGGTAAGTTTGATCAGAAAATTGAAGAAGGAACATTTGTTGGTTATTCTTCTAGAAGCAAAGCATTTAAATGTCCGATCAAATCATCTAACAAAATAGTAGAAAGTGCAAATGTGAAAATTGATGAATTTGCAGAAATAAATGATGAAGGAAACTCCAAAGAACCATAAGATTATGAAGGATTTGTATATGTTCAACTGAGAAGTCCTACCGAGAAAACTACTGAAGGAAATGAAGAGAATATCCAGTTACTAAGTGATGAAGAAGATCATACAGAATCTACTGAGCCTATATTAGCCAAGTATGTCAAAAGAAATCATGTATCAAGTCAAATTATAGGAGATAAGAATGATCCAGTGATGACAAGGAATAAACTGAGACAGAACACATGTCTGATATTTGAATTTGAACCAAGGATAGTGAAAGAGGCATTTAACAGTGAAGATTGGATAAATGCTATGACAGAAGAGATTGATCAAATCAAGAAGAATGACACATGGACACTGGTCCCAAGACCATAGGACAAAAATGTAATCGATACAAAGTGGATTTTCAAAAACAAGCTGAATGAAAAAGGTGAGGTCATTCAAAATAAAGAAAGACTAGTTTGCAAAGGTTATGCTCAAGAAGAGAAAATTGATTATGGTGAGACTTTTGCACCTATGGAAAGACTTGAAGGAGTAAGAACATTGTTGGCATACGCTGCTTACAAGAATTTCAAAGTATATCAAATGGATGTCAAATCTACATTTCTGAATGGTATATTAGAAGAAGAAGTTTTTATTCAACAACCTGAAGGATTTGTTGAAGGAGAGAATAAAGATCGGGTATGTAAACTGAACAAAGCTTTATATGGTCTAAAACAAGCACCTAGAGCATGGTATGAAAGATTGCACTCTTATTTAATCAAGATTGGTTTTATAAGGACAAGTGAAAACAACAATATGTACATGAAGAATGATGAAAATGGAATACTGATCTCAGCCATATTTGTTGATGATATTATCTTTTGTGGAAATGACTCTATGCAAGAATTTTGGAAATGAAATAAGCAAAGAATTTGAGATGTCATTAATCGGTGAGATAAAGTATTTTATAGGTCTACAGATACTGCAAATGAAAGATGAGATTTTCATTACTCAATCCAAGCACATAAAGGAAATCTTAAAGAAATTTGGAATGGAGGATTCAAAACCAGTAAGTACTCCTATGACTACCAACTGTAAACTATCAAAGAATGATGAATCCGCATCTGTTGATGAGACACTTTACCGATCTATGATTGGAAAGTTGCAATATGTTGTTCACAGCAGGCCAGATATAGCACATGCAGTAGGTATAGTTGCAAGATTTTTTGCAGATCCCAAGGAAACACATGTGATAGCAATCAAGAGAATTTTCAGATACTTGAAAGGCACTGAGGATTATGGCTTAGTATATCAAAAAGGAAATTACTTTGATTTAAAAGTTTATACTGATGTTGATTGGGCAGGCAACATAGATGATAGGAAAGGCACAAGTGGTGGAGCTTTCTTTTTAGGAGAAAGACTAGTAAGTTGGCTTCGCAAGAAACAAGGATGTATTTCACAGTCAACAGCAGAAGTTGAATATGTTGTTGCAACATTGAATTGTACCAATATAGCATGGATCAAACAACTGTTGGAAGGCAAAAATGAGAAAGTTACCGAGCCAGTAACTATATTATGTGATAATACTAGTGCCATTAACATTTCAAAGAATCCTGTTATGCACTCTAAGACAAAGCACAACTCTATCAAATATCATTATCTTAGAGAAGAAGTTCAAGAGAAGAAAGTGGTGTTGGAATATGTTAGTTCAAAGGAACAAATAGTAGATATTTTCACCAAGCCACTGCCAAGGGACACTTTTGAGTATCTCAGAAGTAAGTTAGGGGTCCTACCCCTATCTTCTACTCACTGACCGAGTTCGGTGAAAGCATCAATTTGATGACTCTAAAGAATACCTTTTAGGAGTTGATGTTGATTTACACACTTTAGGATGTTTTCTAAAGGTGTGTAGGAAACAAAAATAGGGAACAGGAATTGAAGACAAAATGCTCTAATCAAGATTGAGTTGATACCAAACGCCAAAGAAATTACTTCACATAGGAAGAAATTATGTATTAGTTTTCTTTTGGCATTTTGTCAAAGGGGGAGAAGACTAATGTATGGGGGAGAAGACTAATGATAGGGGGAGAGCATTTCAGCAATCACAACAATCTGAATTCGAATCTTTTTAGGTCAAATCAATTGGTTTTGCCATCAATGCCAAAGGGGGAGATTGTTGGCATTATAACAGACAATAAGAGATTGTTGGCATTTCAATTAGGATATTGAGAAGGTTGTTGATAATTATGGATATAACTGATTAAGGATGTTTACTGTCTTCACAATATTATTTTGTCATTGATATCAAGAAATTGATTTTCTGATTTAGTATGATGTTGCCATATCTCAAGAAGTATGTTTTGAAGAGAATTAAGATGTCGGTAAAAGACACAGAAAGAATGTGATGAATAAGGGGAGGAATAAGTTATTCAATGGGCAACTATTACCGAGTTAGACAATGATGAGATCATGTTGTTTAGATTGTTTTGATATCCTACATATGCTATTGTTTGTAAGGTTAATACTATACTATGTTACCGAGCAAGGAACCTAGTCGGTAAACTCTAAGGAACCTAGTTGGTAAACCCTAAGGTTATTGCTATCGGTTAATGAAGGCGGAATGTCTACCAAGTGAAGTTTAGTATTTACCGAGTTACAACCGAGTAATAAAAGAATGCATTGGATATATGCATGCATTATTTAATGATGGAAGCTAATGAGCTGGTTATGATTAAATGATTGATACAACGTGTATAAAGTTTGTTAAGGATCTATGGAAATGGAAGATCGGCAGGAAGATCTGCAACTTAGATTGAACCGCAATACCCTAGCACAAGTTCCAAGAAATGTATGCAAGTTCCAAGGTGAGGTAAAACATTTTTAGATTGAAGGATACATTGAACCTGGTCAAGATTGAAGATCTGATGGCTATGATTGATCATGGGAAATGTGATCAAAGAGATTAAGTGGTTAGCAAATTGTTTATAAATAAGGAACTATTGATAAACAATGCATGTGGGCAAGTGTAAGCACAGGGATGCTACATAGTGATTACCAAGCACAGAAGCTTGAAGACCTGTTTGAATAATAGAGTAAGGAGCCCAGTAGAGGGACAAGATAAGTCCTATGACTAGATTGTATTGAGCAAATAAGATTCTGCCTTAGCATTTTAGATGCAAAGTTGCAGACATATTCATTACTATTATTTATTTGTAAGTGATAGAAAATCTCTTAACCGAGTGGACTTAATAGTCTTATATGTAAATCCTCTAGCAAGGTGACATTCTGATTGAGTGTTTGAAACCCTTTAACAAGGTCACCTCTAACAAGGTGAAGATCCTAACAGATCTAAGGGAAATCCCTTAACCGGGTCACATCTAGCAATGTGTTTTTAATCTTTAACAGGATTTGATCTTAACCGAGCATACTCTAGAAGAGTATATTTCTTAGTGGGTCCGAAATCCCACAGTGGTTTTTCCCTATTTGGGCTTCCATGTTAAATCTGGTGTTATGAGTGTTGTTATGATTATGTGTTCTTAAGTTTGCATGTTTTACAATTTTGGTTGCATATATGTGTTAAAGCTACCGAGGTTGAATCTGTTGAATATATTGAAGATTAAGTTTGTATGATTCACCCCCCCTCCTCTCATATTATTAACAATTGGCATCAGAGTTATCAAATAGAGGAGTAGGCTCTAATACCAATTGTTAGGATTCCCAGAGATACTGAGAGGGGGGGGGTGAATTAGTAACTGACAGGTATATTAATTTTCTTAACTTATAACATGAAAGGCATATTAAAACTATGTACCGATAAACCAGAAATAATGCAGCAAATAAGAATAACAACCACAACATGAAAAGCACACCATAACACAATATTTTAATGAGGAAACCCGGTGTGGGAAAAACCTTAGTGGGATTTGTGACCCATAATATTCACTTAGTGGCCAATAAGAGAATATTACTGCTTACAATAGGGGCCTGCACATGTAGGAAGGCCAAGTACCTAGACCTCACTGCTCAATTACAAAAGAAGTCACACTGGCTTACAAAAATGGATTGTATTAATCCAATGTCTTGTACTGCTTTAGATCAGCATCTGCTATGCTAGATTCAGTACCAGTTTAAGCTCTGCAATATACATAAACCCTTAACCTAATAATTCGCACATTAGGTCTGATATATTCTTTACATCAATCACTTATTAAATGATCTACAATGATCTCATACATATATGAGTCATATTACAATCTGCCATGTTGGATTACAAAAGATTTTACAATTAATTACAAAATACATTTATACAAAATGTTGTCAGCCAAGGTGTCAGTAATCTTCCTTTTTGGTGTTGGTGATCTGTATGTCGGTGTAGAGTTTGTTGGTGCCGGTGTCTGTGTCTGCCTGCCAATATCACATGATTGTAAGGTTTCCATCAATAACAGTACCTTCAATCACCTACAATGTCTCATTGGAGTGTGCATTCGCCAACAGACTTCACTCTAGGTGGTTTTACCTCATTAAAAGATCACAGTAAATCTTTATATAGAATGAAAACTAGCTTAGAACTATGTGTATTGGTGGGATTGGCTCAACAATTATTGTACACAATATGATATATTATTCTTTATTTTTGTAGACTCTTAAATTTGTCCATACCCGACCACACTTGACCTTATCCCATTCTAGCCAATTAAATAAATATTTGTTATTTTTTTAATTAATCCTTTATCGTAACCCACCACCTTTAATTAAATAAATTTACATTTATTTAATTTATCCTTCACCCTTAATTAAATAAATTTGTATTTAATTAAGTATATCCTGCACCCTTAATTAAATAAATTTGCATTTAATTAAGTTTATCCTTCACCCTTAATTAAATAAATTTACATTTATTTAATTAAATTTAACCTTCACCATTAATTAAATAAATTTACATTTATTAATTGTGTCTAACCTTTTTCCTACAATTCATCCTACTAAATCAATTATTTAATACCCACTTAATTAATTGATTTAAGCTAATTAACCCTCTTACCATTTTCCCTATTATTAAATCCCTCCACTCATTCTCTCTCCTCATGTCACATCCTTCTAAATTTCCCACTTGCATCCTAATCCTCCATTATCCCACCTAATCCCCTCACTAATCATTTTTACATTCCTAATCTTCAAGATTAGAAATGAGTCAACAACATGCCATAAATGGCTTTCCCATCTCACCTCCCAGCCTTAAATGCCACCCACTTTTGTCTATCCAAGGAATTTTGATTTCCTTGAATCTCCCCATGCCCCCTCTTCCCAAGGAATTTTTAATTCTTTTATCCTTTATCCTTCCAAGACTCCCTATTTTCAAGGAATTTTTAATTCCCTTTTTCCTTCCCAAGGAATTTTTAATTCTTTTTTCCTCTTCCTAATTTCCTTTGTCCCTCTTCCCCATGTCCTTGAGGAGTGTGGAGTCAAGGAATTCCTTTATGGTTAAATCTCTTGGATCTCCCAATTGTCCTCTCCTCTCACATTCAATCCTGACCCTTCATCATCTTTTGATCTCCACTGTCAATTAAGGCCTCCTCTCTCATTTTAGCCATCCCTTCATAGGTTATCATTATGCTATCAATTTTATCATTCAATCATCTTCACAACACTATCATACTATTGGATCAATGAGCAACCACATATAACCAATCATCATCATATCAACATACTTGTAATTTTGAGGTTTGCATGTGTTTGTTCGAATAGGCTAAGTTATATGCATATTCCATTTGATACATTTGCATGCACTCAATTTTATTTTCATTTTTAAATGTAATGAGTATAGAGTATACATCTTATTTTTATAAATAAATTTGACTTAGCGATGAAGAGTTGAAGGAACAACTTGCATAGCATGAATCAAATGTCTTCCTAGAAGAAGGTTATAAGTAAGTTTATTGGGCATGACTTGGATAGATGTAGATAAAATAATAGATCCTGCCTTAATAGGCAAGGTTATAGTACCTAAGAATTCTCTAGCAACATTGTCAAAGTCATGAATAGAAAGAAAATTCAGTTGAATAAGAGAACTATCCACATTAATCTTATGCAACAAATAAATACTACAAACATTAAAGCTATAGATCCATTGTCCACTAAGGTTCATCTTATAGCATTACCATTAATAAAGACAATAATCATAGGAGGGTCATATTGATTTTTAATATCCATAAGAGACCAACATGGTTATGAAAACTTGTTGGGTCCAATAACGGTTTTGAAATTGTGTTTAAAGACTAATAATAAAGAGAGAGTGCACTTTGAGTCTTTCAAAAATGGTGCTTCATTGGAAGTTTATAGGTTTTGAGAACCTTGTCAAAAACCGACAAGGTTGTGAGAATATTGTCACCTCCTAACATAGGTTATGAAATTATGTAGTCGTGTACTGACATACAAGGAAAAGACTTACAACTTTCAAGAGAAAATTTATCGAGAATAAAGGGAGTTTTGAAAATCTTGTCAATAACTAAAAAAGGTTGTGAGAACCTTGTTAGCTCTCAATGATGGTTTAAAAACTGATTGAGAAATATGAGATATAGGTGAAGACATAAAATTTATAAGTGAAGAATTTTTGTCAATACTTAATGGAGTTTTGATAAATTGATTGAAGGTCGACAATGGTTTAAAAACCTTAGGAATATCCACTTTAATAAAGTAGGTATAACTAAAACAAAAAAAAATCACTTTTCTTATTTAATTGAATAATCATTTTCTAGGGGAAAAAATGGCTCTGTGATTTGGCGGTGATAGACAGCTTGGTGTCTAGGTAGATGTTGGTTGGGATGATCCGCCACACATGCCACAATGGGTGTTTTCCAAAGGCAGATGGGAAGATAGGGCTCCGCATCTGGGAAGGCAATGCAAGGATCTTCACCTGGTTTCCAAATACTTTCAGGGTTTTTTCAAAGGTCTTCCACGGCGTAGGATGGGGAGTTCTGTTTGGCATGGTCTGAATAAAAATGAGAAAAGGATCTTCAGGGGAAAGTAGTCGCATGTTTTTGTTTCTGCAAATAGGTCATTTGTTGAAGTAGTAGCCGAGGGAACCAACATTGCTCCTAAGGCATCCGGGCATGAAAAACTATTGTCGGTTGCTGGTTTGGCTAGTTCTAGGGCATCTGGGTCTATTAAAAAGGCAGATGTCATGGATAAAGTTGGTAAAGATGCAGGAAGCTTGAGTAGTAAAGCTCACGATGCAAATGGTAAAATGGTTCAATCTAGTCCTTCGAAGGAGGTTTGGTTTCCGCAACCCTTTTTTGATTTCTCTAGTTCTGCTGTGGCTGATAGGGCTACCAAGTTAAACTTTGTGACTATTTTAGGAGAAATTTGGGGTCCTCCAACCAATTTATCTAAATTACATTCTAAATTTTGTAAACGGTGGTCAACATTGGCTTGTCTTCAGCTGTTATCTTCTAACTTTTGTGTTTTGGTCTTTGAATCCCCTCATAGTAAGGATGATGTACTGGCAAATTCTTTTCATTGGTTTGGTAATTTTTTAGTTAGGGTTTCCGCTTGGCAACCCTTTTTTATTCCGGAATGGGCCAAACCTAAATCGCTTCCAGTTTGGTTTGGCTTGCCACAACGCCCCTTTGAATTCATGGATCCAGCAGTGCTAAAGTCCATAGGGGATAATTTGGGGAATTTTTTGACTTCTAAATCTGTTTTTGAGGAAGGGAAGGTTCTGGTAAAAATTTATGTTCTAGTTTCTCCTTCATCAGTTTGTCCAATCTCATGTAATATTAAATCTAATGATGGCATTTGGAGACAACCCATTGTGAAGATGGATGATGATCTGTGTACAAATCTGATTATTGTGGATGCTCCCTTGTTTTTTTATTTTTGAAAAGGAAAATTGGGTATGAACTGTAAGGAGGATCGGAATGCCCCTTTAAACCCTACCACTGCTAAAGATTGCTCTCAGGTTTTGGTATGATCTTTTCATCACCCCAAGGAGGTTTTTAATAATATAGCTCAAATTAAGCAGAAGCAGAATACTTTGGTTAATAATTTTTCTCAGGACTTGGTTGGGTCTGTTCATCAACCTAAGTTGGATCTTAACAAATTTGCTCCTCTTAATCAAAATTCTGCTACACTTGAGATAGATAGGGACAAACTCAATTTATCTCAGGTTATTTTAGAAGTTTCCCATTCTGGTGGTCATGGTACAGATGGTTCTCCTCCAGTTCATGATTCAATTGTTTGCCCTGCTCCACCTGTTCCAATGGAGGGACTGGGTGCTAGGTTAGGGGAAGAGGGACCGTCTGGTCCTCGTTTAGATTTCAAAGTCATTGCTTCAGTTGTGTCAACCAATTTAATTCATGATGAGGAGGTTTTAATTCAACAAGTGAAAGAGTTACTCCATAACGAGCCTTTTAGGGAATGTGACATGCCTCAGTATCTGAATATTTCTCCTGATGAACACATGGCTCAACAAGTTGAGCGGTTGCTTAAATCTAATATGGATCTTGTGGAAGAAGAGATCTCTGAAAAGGTTTTGTGCTCTTTGGGAAATGACCTGGATTTAATTCATAGCAGCCTACCTTTTTCTCCTACGTTAAATCCTTCTAAGGTCCCTATCAATTCCCCCCAGGATGTTTCAAATCGTGTGGTTCTTCAGGAAGTGGCTTAGCCTTTTCGTTCATCCCCAGCCAAAACACCCATTAGATCATCGATTGCTTAGGTTCAGCTGAATTTCCCTAATGTTCTATTGTCCCCGGGTAGGGGTAGACCTGCAAAGAATCATAAAACTCAGCTAGAAATAGATGCGGGCATTCAACAAGTTTTGGCATCTTCATTCAAGAAGTCTTCCAAGTTGTCATTGGGAAAGGGAATAAGTGGTGGTTCTCTTAAAAAGAAGAAAATGTGTGTTATTAGTCCTCCGGTGACTAGATCTGTTGCGGTCAAGCGAAGCTTGCATAAAAGCTTTGGGGAGAATCCATCTCCCATTTTAGAAAAGAGGGGAGCTTTGACCTCCCCTTCAGAATAATGAGGTTTATTTCATGGAATGTTAGGGGCTTAAATGCCCCTAACAAGAGATGCTTGATCAAGTCTCAGTTAGACTTGGTTAAGTGGGATATAGGTTTGTTTCAGGAGACCAAACTCTCATTACAAAATTCAGATTTAGTTTTTTCATCTTGGAAAAAGTGGAAGTTTTTCTCATGTTCGGCTGCTAGGGCATTGAGAGGCCTTACTTTGTTATGGAATGATTTTGTAGTTGATGTAAAGATGGTTGCATCTGAGCCAAATTGGATGTTGTCTTTAGTTTTCCACAGAGCTTCTAGCTTTAAAGTTTGGGTGTTTAACATTTATGCCCCCCTAGGTATCTTGGCCAAATTTGATCTTTGGTAAGTTCTCATTAGGGTGTCAGTCCCCCTTAGGGATCATTCTTTTGTCATTTTAGGGGGAGATTTTAATGCTATCTTGGATGTTTCTGAAAAATCGAGGGGGATTATTCCAAACAAGAAGTCGATGGAGGATTTTAATACATTCATTTCTGACATGTCTCTTTTTGATTGCAAACCTAATAATGGTCTTTTTACATGGACTAATATGAGGAAAAATTTCTCTCAGATTGCGGAACGTTTGGACAGATTTTTACTCTCTTCTAATGGGTTTGATTCTAACATTGAGTTTTTTTCTTCAATCCTTCCCCTGTCTGGGTCGGATCATTTTCCAGTTTCGTTGACTGTCATCAGGGATAGATCTTCCTTCAAGATTCCATTTAAGTTTGAGCCAATGTGGTTCAGGGATACCTCTTTTCTTCCCCTCCTATGTCAATGGTGGGGAGAGGCTCCATTTTTAAGAGGGTCTAGAATGTTTCAGTTGGTCAAGAAGATCAATTTTCTTAAAAAAAATATTAGGAGTTGGAACTCTCTTCACTTTAAGAATATTTTTGAAGAAAAACAAAGGATTTTAGATATGTTAGAAGTCCTGAATAGGAATGTTTTGCAGCATGGTTTGGGTTTTAAGGTATTAGATGAAATCACATCCCTTAGGAGTGAACTCAATGAAATTTTGGCTAGAGAAGAGGTCTATTGGAGACAAAAATCTCGGGAGTTATGGCTAGCTGATGGGGATAAGAATACAAAAAAATTTCATTCAAGCACCAAAATGAAAAGGGTCAGGAGTAGGATTTCTTGTATCCAGGATAGTCAAGGGAATATTCTCTCAGATGATGGGGATATTTCTAGGGAAGCAGTTAAGTTTTTTAAGAATCTTCTTTCATCTGAAAATATTGATGTTTCTAATAATATTCCATCCTTCATTCCCTCTCTTGTCTCTCCTGAGCATAATAGAATGTTAATGTCTCCTTTTTCTTTAGATGAGGTTAAGAGGGTGGTTTTTGCTATGAATCCAGATAGAGCTCCTGGGCCTGATGGTTTTACTCCTTTGTTTTTCCAAAAATGTTGGGATTTTATGGGCCAGGATGTTCTATTGGTTTTAGAGGAAGCTAGGAGAAATAGGTCTATTCTTAAAGAATTAAACACTACCCTAATAGTCATTTTACCTAAGAAGGAGGAAACTAGAACCTTTGTAGATTATCATCCTATAGTTTTATGTAACACTATTTATAAAATATTTTCCAAGGTGATTGCTATAAGGCTGGCTATTCTTTTACCAAAAATTATCTCCCTAGAACAAGGAGGTTTTGTTTCGCATAGGCAAACTCCTGAAGGAGCTATTGTTTCTCATGAGGTCCTACATTCGATTTCTACCTAGAAATATCCTGCCATGATCCTTAAGTTAGATATGATGAAAGCCTACGATAGGGTCGAGTGGAAGGCATTAAAAATAGTTTTGGTTAGGTTGGGTTTTTCCTTGGCTTGGATAAAATGGATTATGGCTTGTATCTCTTCGGCAAGGTTCTCGGTTCTCATTAATGGCTCACCTTGTGGTTTCTTCCACTCTTCTAGGGGTTTAAGGCAAGGGGACCCGCTATCACCTTTTTTATTTATCTTATTAGCTGAAGCTCTAAGTCGGGCAATTGGCTCAGCCCGAGAGAATGGTTTATGGAAGGGTATCAAAATTTAGAATTTTGGTCAAAGGATTTCCCATTGTCTTTTTGTTGATGACACCCTCTTATTTGGTGGTGCATCCTTGAAGGAGGCTCAAGTTATAGATCAAGTGATCAGGAATTATGTAGCTTTCTCAGGCCAAATGGTTAAGAAGGAGAAATCTAAGATCTTTTTCTTAAATACTCACTCTCTACTTCAGGATAAGCTTCAAAGGTTTTGGGGTTTCCAACAGGGGGTTCTACCTTGTACCTATTTAAGAGTTCCCTTCTTTGCTAATAAGGTTATGGTTAGTTTTTGGGATAAAGTTGTTTCAGGGTTGTCGAAGAAAATTTTGGCATGGAATCATAAATGGCTCACCATGGCTAGGAAAATTGTGTTGATTAAGTCTGTTTTGAATGCGGTGCCAATTTACTTAATGTCAATTCTAAAAGCTCCTAAGGTTGTTATTGTTAGTTTAAAGGATACTCTGAGGTCTTTTCTTTGGAATAATAATAGGGATGGGAAGTCTAGGATCCCCTTGTTAGTTTGGGACAAGGTCTGTCTTCCTAAAGAACTAGGAGGGGCTAGCATTCGTAGTTTGGAGAGTCAAAATTTGGCTCTTGGGGCCAAATTAGTATGGAATCTATATGAAAATCCACTTTCCCTTTGGGCTAGAATCATGTTCGCTAAGTATCTGTCTAATGGATCTAGGGAGTCTATTTTCAGGGCCATTACTTTGCCTAAGGGGTCGGCTATTTGGAACTTCATGGGTAAATATAGAGATGTCCTGCTACCATATCTTTCTTGGGTGGTGCATAATGGTTCAAAAGTTAGATTTTGGGATGATTCTTGGAATGGTTATTGTCCCATGGATTCTATTAGGGATTGGTCTCCCTTGAAAGCAATAATCCTTGATAAATGGGGGGTTTTTCTATCAGACTACTTTAATGTAGTTCAATGTGGAAATTTGGTGCTCGCTAAATGGAAATCGATTGAGTTCCTTCCTGTTAGCCCTAACTTGAAGGCAGATTTTGCTTTGATCCTTAGAGATAGAACCATCATCTTGTCTAAGAAGGATGATGAGCTCATTTGGACTAAGAATTCTTCTGGAAAATACACAGTGAAAGATGGTTACAATTCTCTTATGTCGGCTATGGTCCTCCCCTCTTGGCCTTATAAATTATTCTGGCATCCTGCATGTCTGTCAAAGGCTAGAGCCTTTGCTTGGCTTGCAGTTCAAGATAGGGTTCTCACCGGCATGAGACTGGATAGAATGGGCTTATCGGTTGTTTTTCCTTGTGTGTTGTGTAAACAGAAATTGGAATCGTCATCTCACCTTTTCCTCCATTGTGATTTTGCTTTAGGATGTTGGAATTGGTTTTTTGAGAAGCTAGGCTTGTCTTTTTCCACTAGTGGGGATCTTCTCTCTCACTTTAGAGCTTGGCCTCTTTTGTTTTCCTCTTCCTTTTATGCCTGTCTCTGGATCATAGCCCCTTCGATTATTATTTGGAACATTTGGTTAGAGAGAAATAATAGGATCTTTAAAAAGACATCCTCTTCACTCTCTGATATCTTAGTCAAGATAGAGGCCTCTATCTCGAAGGTGGCCTTGTCTTACATTCATTAAAATTTAGATAATTTGACATCTTTTTCCCATTGGGATGGCATGATCACTAGGACTAGGAAATTTTTGGCTTGTACCCCTTCTCATGGGTCTGTTGCAAAGAGTTTGGTTCTTAAATCAAAGAGAATCATGGCAAAATGGGCTCCTCCTCCTCCGGGTCATTTCAAACTTCATTTTGATGGTGCTTCTAGGGGGAATCCAGGTCTGGTTGGGGCTGGTATGGCCATTTTTTATCATAATGTTGTCCTGCTCAATGCCATGCCCTTGGGTCTCAATCAAACAATTTCGCTAAATTTCAAGCTTTGTCACTTGGGGTTGATTTGGCTATCTCTCTTGGGATCAAACACCTTTCTATTCAGGGGGATTCAATGGTAGTTATTCAAAGTGTGTTGAACTATGGAAGTAATTGTTGGCATTTGAAGTATTTAATTGATCATATTCTAGAGAAGTTATCCTTTTTTGATACTTATGTATTATCTCATTGCTTTCATGAGTTAAACAAAGTGGTAGATTTCCTAGCTAATTTGGCTATTGACTCAGCTACTATTCATAAGAATATAGTAGTGGGTGACATTCCTCAAGAACTCCTCCTCGCGTAGATGCCTCACCCCTCAAATTAAGTTATCTATTTTTGAGGTACTACTCCATTCTTGTTGAAATATATGTATTATCCTCTTCTCGGTTCAGTATGTATCTGGTTGTCATGTGGCAATAGGAGGAGTTTTATTCCTATCTGCATATGGAGTTCTTTACACTTCTACAATTGGGTTAGACGTTAATACATGTATTTCTAGATGATTGGAGGGATAATTTTTTTTCTAAAGTTGCACTACATGTTAAAATCTTCGGTCTTTTTTCTCAATTTCTTACTGAAGTATTCATATTTTCTTCTTCTTAATATAGTTTGTATCATTGCTTCATGTGTTGATAGAAGGCCTTATATCTATCTGCATTTGGAGTAGTTATACATCTTTGTATTCGAGTTAGATGGCAATGTGTGTATTACTTAAGAATTGGAGATTTAGGCTTGGTTGATATTACTTATCAACTTGTCTTTTAATATGGTGTACTCTTTTTCCATTCGGTATACATATGGGGGCAAAAAAAATATTTCCTTTATGAGGTTTTAAGTTGTTTTTCTTTCTCACTTATGAATATCGTCAAATTTTGTAAAGTTGCAGTTTGGGATCTTCATCTTGGCCACTTCAACTTAAATGGTTTATTTGGTAATGTAAGGGAATTTTCTCTAAAAGGTTTCATAAGCTTTTCTATCTAAATTTGGAGACAGATTTCCTTTGATATTATTTTTCGATTCTTATGTGTTTTTATGTCCTATCAATATCATCCTCATTTATATCGATTTATGGCTGTGGCATGTGTCATTTGTGTAATCATTATCCTTTAGGCTTCATTCTTTTATGCATGCTTCATCTCCTCCAGCCGCCAGTACGTTTGTAAGGTTTTATTATCCGATGATTAATATCTTCTTGTTGGCCGCCTTGTGCTTATCTGGGTCTATCATTTTGGAGTACGGATAGTTTTATTTTTGTGTGCTAGTATCCCACTTATGGGAGAGTCACTTATGATTTTTAATAGAAGATTTTTAAATGCATGTAAATTGATACAAGTGTGATTTTAGTGGTTTGTTTTAGTACTTTTGTGGGATTTTCAGGCCATTTCTTTCCTTTAAATACATTTCTCTGTTGTCAATGTCTAAAAGCAGTTTTCTGTGTTTTCTCTGTTTGGTTGTCGATGCCCTTCTTCCTGCAAATGTCATTCTCTTTTTTAGGTGGAGTATATAGAGTGGTTCTAGAAGCTTGTTCACTGGGGGATGGCGATGCAAGTGAGGATAATTTTGTTAAACTTGGTAAGGTTTTCAATTTATTTACTCCCACAGTGGATTTTGAGCTTCGCAGACTTTTGGGATGTAGGTGGTTAGAGATTGCTTGAAAAATTTCTTATGATGAGCTTCTCTCTCATTTTTTTACTATTTGTTATGATGTTCTGCTTGATTTGGATTTGGTTTGCCTCTTGGTATCCTCGTTTGTCTTCCTGACAGTTTGTAATTGGGAATTGGTCTCTGTTGTATTGGATAGTTATCAGTTTGATATGGGCTCTTTTCCTTATGGGAGTTTTCTTCTTCGCCATGAGCTTTTGGCTAATGGCTGGTCTGTTCATTTGCTTCATCAGTTACGAATGGGATTGATATGTGACTCCTTGGAAACTACTAGAGCCTCTATGGATTTTTTGTTATATTTGGCTCCTGACCATTTTGTGGATAAAGCATGGGTTGTTTTTTAGGCTCGGCATTCACTGATCTCGTTGGGATTTTTGTGTTTTTCTCCGGCTTGTGTGGCCTTCCCTTTAAGGGTGGTTGCACCTCCATTCTCTTCTCAACTGCCACCAGAAGAGAGCACAAGTTCCTGGTTCTTGGATATCTAACATATTGTCTGTGTTGTAGCTGGTGGTTTTTTGGTTTTTTGCAGGGTGGCAGGTAGCTTGGCTTTATTTTGTTCAGAATAGTTTGCATTGTCCCTAAAAGTGAATTCTCTCTCATCCAGTTGTCTCTTCACACATATCTCTTCTTCGGTTGGAGTTATTCTGCTTTAAAATTGTCAAGATCAAACTTTTTGTAAAAATAGGTAGTGATAGGAGGGTGGGGTTTTTAGTCGAAACATATTGGTTGTAAGGGCTATATATATCTGTTGTAAATTCAAAAATGGCTACAACCAGAGGTTTTCTTGTGGGTTCTTTCCTGTCGGTATGCCATGTCTGAACCCGTTGTAAAATTTGCTTTTAAGTAATATAAGTTCAGTGGACTCTCCACTTTTATCAAAAAGAATAAAAATAAAGTAGGTATAACTTAAGGGAAAGGATTAACAAAACCAAGGCAAGAGTTGGCTCTCACTAGGGACAAAGACTAAGAAGGATGCAAGATGAACTCAGAAACTCCATGTTAAGCCTTTTTCTAGAGGGAAATAAATTCAATATTCACCATAAAGGGGACTTTTAAAGGGATCTAAAAGAAAGATACAAGCTAGAACAAAACTGAAGGAAATCCAAAAACTCTAAATTATTAAGTACAAGGATAGGGAACACCCATTTTATATTTGATATAGTTTTATGTCTTTCCCATTGTAAGGAAGGGGCAAGGCCACATTTCATTAGGATAGGATAACATGAGATCATTTCTACAACATACCTAAGTAATTTTCAAAGAAACCTTCCATAAAGGATTAAATTTGCCATGTGAACCTTTGGGTTCTCTTCTCGTGTCCATAAAATGTACTAAGTCTCCAATCATGAAGTTCCTTGGCCAAGATTTCCAATAAAAAATCTTCCTTAGATTTCCTATAAAAAATCTTCCTTTGTCTTGATGTAGAGTTATTTTGTCCAGCATATCTTCTCTTTGCCCCTCAATCTTGTTGAGATACATGATTATCTCTAAGAATTTCTAAAATTGTTGATCTTCAATAACTGTTTGTAATTTAATGGCTGACAACTCTAAGGGTAGAGGTAGGGCACTTCTTATCTCATAAATTAGTTCAAAAAGAAAAATTCCTTTTGTTATCTATGGTGTAATTTTTTTTGTCTACTATGATTCATACAAGTTCATGTGTCAAGTTTTTTAATTCGCATTCACCAAATTTTTCATGATAGATACTAAATTATTGTTACTAGATTCAGCATGCCCATTCCCTTGAGGATATTAATGTGACGAATGAGCTATAGTGACTCCACACTCATTTCAAAATAGAACTATTTTTAATGATTAAAACTTGGTACCATTATATGTTATCAACTTTTGAGGCATGGCAAAATGTACTAGGATATTTTCTTTTATGAAATTGCTTTACTAGTATAGCTTCTACCCATTTGGTGAAGTAATATATGGTAGTGTGTGGGTGTGACTTTTACTTGAATGTGGATTGATAGTTCCAATAAAATCTACTTCCCACTATTGAACTGGTTGTTTGATTACCAAAGGCCTTAGCAAAAGGTCTACTAACTTAGGTTTGTCAAAAAACTAGTTTCATTTTTTACATTTGTCCACCTAATTATATGCATCTTTGAACATGTCTGACCGGTAATAAAAATTTCTTAGTATCTTCAAAGCCGTTAGCAATGAGGATTAATTTATTACCATGAACTTCATTATAAGATAATTCCAATAATTTATTTTGTTGATCTTTATCTATGCACCTCAAGAAAGTACCATATAATTCTCTATGATATAATGAATCTCCCTAAATTTCCATGTGTACAAAATATAAAAAACCATTCATCTTTAATACTTACCATCAATACTAGAAGGATATCATTATCTATCTGAGGCTCATTCTCCACTATCAAGTTATAGATCCCTGTACATCTGATTAAATTAGAGGTTTTATTTCAATGTCATATTTTTGTACCTTAGCCACCTAAGCTCCCTTCTATTACAACGTATCTCTTGTTGTATAATTATGCTCTTTACTACATGAGAAAGCATGTAAACAATAGTGGGAATGAAAAATGTAATGCCTTGTCCAAAGGACCAAGGCAAAACCTGATGAAAAAAATTTAAACAATAACAAAAAGGTTAAAACAACATTTCATACTTGCATTACAATGTACACACAACTATCATATGGAAAACTATGACACAAAGGAAATGACAACCAAATTAACCTCACCATTGCACATGCAAGGTGATACAAGAAGGTGACTAAATAGTCACAGGATAAAACCCCATGAGGTAAATATAAGAGAGAAATAAAACCTTCTAAAGGATGATAAGGTACAACCTCACAATCAAATTCTCTCATTACACCACACATGTATAGGATAAGTGAGTCATCAACTGCCAATCCATACCAAGGCACACTTAAAAACATTAATGATAAGGAGTAGGATGAGGATACTGGCACCTCCAGTCAACTCCATGAGGCTATGACAATCTTCAACAAAAATTTCAACCTACTCAAAAGGTAACTTAACCAGAAGGCCTTACTCCTCAACCCTATCAAGATTCGGACATTAGGCATTCAATTCTCACCTTATCATATTCAAGAATGAGAAAACCACAAAGAAGTGCCAAGAATGATGGTCAGTCTTACCACTTAATCCCTCCCTAATGAGGATGAAGGTAGAAGGATGAATTTCCAAAGTTGAAAGACCGACAAACTAGATCAAGGTTTAGGGTTTGGGGGTGCACCTTCCTACTTTTATAATAAATTTTAAGTGTAAGGAAAATATATAATGTCCAATGTCAAACACACTTAGATAAATATAGTGATGGATAAGAGGATTTTGGGATTTAGCGTTAGGATTTCACCTTACCTTTTTAACATACTTAACAAACTTAATAAGCTAAAGGTTCGATCCTCGAAGCCCAAAACACTTCGATTATTTTTTATAATTTGACTATAATTTTGAGGCTCAAGTAAGATTTACTAAAATAACAAAGGTTCATTTAAGAAAAGATACAAGTTCCTACATTCATTTCATCTCCAATTTGAAAAGTATCTATGTACATTTGACCAACTTTACCATAAGCATAAAAATAACCATTATCTTGGTTAATTAATTGCCCACGTTTCAATAGTTTTAACTTGATTAGTTGACTCTCACATGTGATTACTACACACAACCACTTTGGTTCAGGATCATGTTGGGAGCCATTCCCATAAGCTTTCTAGTACCTACACCCTAGGCTCATCACATTCACCAAAAAATATAGAATTAAAATCAAACAAAGTCATTTTCTCACTTTTCACAATTTTTCACATCACATTGATAATTTTCTCAATTCATAATAATCGCATATGGCATGACTGAAATGGATCTAATTTTACATTTTACAAGGAATGCATATACCTCCCCATAATAATACATCACTATTTTCATCAAAATTGTATTTTTCTATTTTACTCAAGAACTCAAAAACCAAAAATTTTCTTCAAATTCCATTAAAATACCTTCAAAATTCATCAAAATTTAAATTTTTGAAATCAAAAATTTAAGAATATCCTTTGGTTCTAAAAGTTCACAAAACCACTATTTTAACATAAATTTTTGAACCAAAGGGTGTTCTTATATTCCTTTGTATTTATAATAAAAAATTCAGAATACCCTACTCTTTTGCTTGAATGTGGCCCCTCCAATAAGAAAAACAAAAAAGTTTGTCTACCACTCAGAGGAATCTTAAACCTTTGAGCCCAAGAAGGTGAAGATTCAACAACTTGACTCTAATGTGGAGATCACTAATGAAGCTAACACCCTTCATCGCTTTGTGAGGTTGGTGTCCAAACCCCCTGAAAAAGATAAACCCTTGAAGGACCCCTCCTCATTCCTTGACACAGGTGATTCTGAGAACACAGGAGATGATACCAACCACTCTGGAAAAGTGACCCCGTCCCACTCCACCTCAGTCCCTCATCTTGAAAGCTCTACCCATGTCTTTGAAAACCCTAACAACTCTGTGAACTTGGCTGTTGACCCCAATTCTTCATCCCCTACCCTTAGGATTGAGAAAATGGTTATTGTGGAGGAAGCTAGTAGTATCAAGGAGGAAGAAGATGGCAAGTTGTTGGAATTGGAAAAGAAAGTGGATGCCCTAAATGAGAAAATGCAGGAAGTTGTCAGCAAAGCGGAATTCGCTGAAAAAAGGCTCCATGAGGTCACCATGTTCGCACTGAAAGTCATGCATAGATCTGTGACCACCCATTGTCTTTTGCAGGAGAACACCTAGAAAGGAAAATGGAAGGAGGAAGAGGACTACAAAGACCTCTTTACATTTCTCACCAAATAATGGTCTAGGAGGCTCTTGCCCAAGCTCAATCATGGCAAAAAGAAATAAGGATGTTTGCTACTTGGTGGTTTTTTAATTCTTTGGATGGCCTATGTGGCCTTAGTGTTTTTAGTTATGAATATAATTATAATCTTCGCTGGTTAATATTGGACTTGGTTACCTTTAGCCCTACGTGGCATATCTTACTATTTACTATGACTCTATTAAACTCTAAAAATATGGTTAGTATGTTTAAGGTTTTTGATAAAGGAAAGTTTTAGGAGGTTGTGACTTTATTGTTTTCCTGTTAATAGTTGTTATTCTACTGTTAATGTGACTATATATGGGCTATCCCCCTAGTTTTGGCTGCTTTTAATATCGTAAACATAAATATTATATTTTGATCATTTCCTAAAAATTTGGGCATGGTAACCCCATATTTTGGAAAGTTTACAAAAATATTACAAATAAACTAAATGAATCGTTTTCTTTGATTCTAAATATAAAATAATTTTTTTTCCTACTCAATCAAACCTTTTCTAAACAAATAGAAATAATAATGAAGCAAAATGGAAGAGAACTAAGGAACTTGCCTCAAATTTCAATCCTTGAGCTCTTCAAAAATAGAAGGGGGGAGATCAAATCCACACAGCATAAAACACTCTTTCCAATTCCTATCTCAGTGTCACAAATTTTACGTCAATCCATCCACAAAAAATTTCACAATCCACAATTCAAATTTCAAGCAAGAAGAGAATTTTCTTACACACAATTTCTTCAAAAAATGACTAAATATAAAATGAACCCTTTTTCCCTTTTACAATCCAACTCACTTTCCCTTTATCAAAATAAATAATTAAATATCTCTATTTAATTTCCAAATATAAATATACATAAGCCACATTTTGATTTTTAAAACATTTAATTACCATTTAAAACCTTGAAAAAACTATTCAAAATTTGAATTAAACTAAATAAAATAATTCATTTTCACCCTAAGACCCATAACAAATATTTAAAACATTTTTACACACAACATATAACCTTTCATTAAAATCCATATAAGCATATATTAATCTTAAATTACAAAAAACTTACCATCTAAACCATAAAACTTATTTTCACAATTTAATTCACATGAAATATTAACCAAAGAACTTTTTATTGGGCATCCACATAGGGGTTAGGGTTTTGAAAATGTTACCAACCATGGTATCCAGGGTAATTTCTTAACACAATAATAGGGAATCATACTCAAACTAAGTACAACAGGTTAGGGCCAATGGTTATGGTCAATGTAATATCTCTCATATAACCATCATAGGGGTACGCTCAAACATACGGATCCAAGTGGAGTCAATACCCTAAAACTATAACACCCCACAAATGTCAAGTGTACTCGTGCATGCATATAATAGTCGAAGCATCATAAAATTACCCAAACAAGTTACATATCGCATAACTAATGCATTTAACTGATCTAAATCATGCTATTAATTAATTTCAACATCAATATTAATGTCTCAATATTATAAGTTCATAATCACATTTCATCTGGACATTTAATAATATCTTACATCATTAAATTAAATGTAATAAAATAAGGCATTAAACCACCTCACATACTATTGGAATCAATCAACACTGAGAGGGGGGTGAATCAGTGATCTAGTATTTACAAATTTGTCAATCTGATTCTTTATCCACCAGATGCTAATAGCAAAAACTATAATGCAAAAACATAAAGCAAATAAGAACATAACCATAACACCAATAGTTTTACATGGAAACCCAAAAAGGGAAAAACCATGGGATTGAGTACCCATAATATTATTATACTATGGCCAGTAGTAGAACAATATTACATGAGTTTGAGTGCACATGCATTCAGACACACTGCCTAGAGCTCACTACTCAATTACAAAAGGGCTACAACCCAGAGGAAGGATAATAGAAAATTATTGCAATGAGTAATGAACTAAAGAAAAGCATCTAGCTATGCCAAATAATAGTTTTGATTAGGCACAAAGTAATCCATTGTGTTGTTCTGATAGATTGCTCTGTTCTGCCCTACTACTAATTACCAAATCAACAAAACTTAAGGTGCGCACATGAAACTACACTCGATCATTCCCAAAACCATTTCACACATCATATCCACTCACAAAATCATTAACCAAGTCAATCTTATATATTCGTACTACCAAAATTGATCTCCCACAAGTCGGCTTCACAAAATATCAGAATATGAAATGTGTATCTTCAAGTCGGCTCAAATCTTCACAAAACAATATTCTGGATCCAAAACATATGATCAAATGCTTTTCATAAGTCAGTCCAATTACCTTGAACTTACCAACAAGCACCAGAATCACCTCAAAGAATCTGGTGCACATGTTACATCACCAATAATGAAGATAACCTTGTTTTACTGCTCTATCGGATACCAAACCTTCTAACATGCCAAAGAATCAACACTAGGATAGTAATGCATGATAATCTGCTTCTCATACTTAATCAAATTGACTCATATCATTGGAACCAAAAACACATCACCGAAAATGAGAAATTGTAACCAAAACTATACACTGAATATCATGGACAAACTTATACCAGAACTTTACTCAAGACATCCAGATAACCCAAACTCCATACCGGATAGGATCAATATGTTGAGTTGCCATCAATGACAACTCCTAAGAAATCTCATGCACCAAACATCATCAATCTTCACCAGAGCATCACCGGAATATTTTCTCATGCCAACAAACTCCCCCTTTGGCGTTGATGGCAACACTGTGAAAAATGATAAGTATCCCAAAACTCCAAAAACTAGAAGTAATCCAAAAATCTGAAATTTGTACACTCAACTGACTCCCCCTAAGATGAACATTATTTTTTACTGCACTCTCCCAAATCTCTCCCCCTTTGACATTAATGGCAAAGGGTAGGAATCCACCAAAACTTATGTACAAATGAATGCAATATTTACATGAATTTAAAAATGTTTGCATAAGTGACCTTCAAGGATTGCAAGTACCCATTTCATCCTCTTAGGAAACAATCTAATACATTAATCAGAGTGTTGGCTCCAACAATAAGAATAATAACTATAGTTAAGGTCTCAACCTGAAGTTTGGACATTCACTTTGTGAAGTTACTATCTCCATAACTGAAGTTCATTTGATTCTCAACCCAGGGACGTACTACTTGAAATGGGTCTGCACTATATATGCACTAAGTTCCTGTGATATCTATCCTGCTTTACTGTAGCAACTAAAATATATTTGGGAAAAGCAAGCAAGAATTAAAACAACTGAATGGCTACAAGAAAACTTTGCATTAACATAAAACTCACTCAAAGAAATGCTAACTAAGCCCAAAGCTTTCAAACGGGAATTACTTTGTTTTCTTTGGTTGCAGGAATAGTCAATGGATCTTCTTCCAGTGGCTGTAGGAACAGTCAATGCCAGGACCTCTATTGCGAAAGAAAAAGAAAACTAACTTAACAAAGGCATGGGATCACTCACCAAGTGGGCCCCCTTTGATGAGTGTATCCAGGCTTCCAAAATAATTCTAAGTTCTTAGAATAATATCACTTTATTTATTTCTTTTTAAAAAGTTGTTACATCATTCAGAAAGAAAGAAAACTAAAACACTCTGCAACTTTGTTTATAAAACCCTCTGCTCTTTTTCCCTCTCTTTTCTTCTAACCTAAGAGAAGAGGTAGAGACACTTATTTAAAGGAAAAATTACAATAACTTCCTACAATTAAGATCACGTCGATGAGAAGAGGCGGGTAGCATTGATGAAGGAGAACAGTCGGAGTTAAGCCACTAAAAATGTGGATCTACCAAACTGCAGCCAAGAATATAGTGTGGTTGTATTTACAAGATTGATGCCCACTAAAGTCATACACAAATGTCTTGTGCACCCTACTACTCCTCTGTCATTATTCACGCTCATTATCCTTTTTGCTGATTTGAACTTCTAGTCACTCCTTGAATATCTCAAACTGCATCACGACGTGACAAGACAACCTTCATTCACACATGATATCACCCATGACAATCCATATGGAAATAGGAACAAATCACATGCCTACAGGAATAACTGGCATAGCAACAGGAATAACTGGCAAAGACAAAACATGCTTTAATGGGTTCAATTAACATCTGAAATGCATATAGTCAAACCTTAATACATCATTACCATCCCATTATACAAATTAAAACGTGACAAAAAATTATGAGCTCTAGGAATAAAAGGAGCTAATATCTCAGCTCATCATGCCCCCCAACTTAGTGTCTTGTTGATCCTCTAGCAAGAGGAAAGTTTCTGATTTGGGCACTAATTCACAAGTCACCAACAATTCCCTGACATGTCTCTCCTTAAGCCAAATTCCAATAAAATCCCTTCATCTTTTCTAATCTAGCCCATCTGGCTTCTTCTATAGCTTCCTCATAGGGTTTATCTATAATCCTGCATCCCAACAATGGCCACATGAGGATAGGGGGGTGGAAGATCAAGGGTAGCCAGTCATTGTTTTTCATCCTACCCAAATGGACTTATTTAAAGGCTCTCTACATAGCTGCATGAAAAGCTAGTAGTGAATGAGGCTCACCCTATTTCAAGTCCTCTGGTAGGTTATTCCAACGGTGAATCAAACAGTCAGCTGTAGTTGCTCTTTCATTTTATATTAAGTGTTCATATGCTTGGAATATTTCCTCCCTCATTGGTAACACCTGACTCTTTACATCTGGCCTTGCTAATAACTTTTTCCAATCATAATAAAGAAGTCATGGGTTCTTGGCTTCAGCCCTAAGTGGCAATGGACAATCAAATTCTAGATTTTTATACGCCTTGGCCTGAGTTCCCATGCTAATTTAATTTTTCACCCATGACATTAATGCCTTTATGTGGATATCACCATTGTACAACAATGGATTCCACTCACTATCAAAAGTCATAGCATAGTTATGCAAATAGAATTCACACAATAAATTTTTAACAATTGTTGGAGAGGTCTAATAAGCATTATAAAATCCTTCCAAGGTGTCTAGAGAAGGACTAAGGTCCCTAATAATGCGATTTAGCTTAAAATTCAAATATTGCTCTATTAGCTTCAAGGCATAAACCCTTGCTGGAGCCCTCCATTGTATCAATTCAGGGACCATACTGGTAATTGTGTAAATTTTGGTTTCCAATTTTGTTATCTTCTTATCCTTCTTTCCAATTTCCCTATGTTGCTTATCAATAATTCCATGTAATCTAGGCCTCTCTATCTCCCACTGCCTATAAAATGTTAATGCAATAGACAAACTAGTGAGAGATGATGGAGGTCTATTAGCTATTACCTTAGGGCGTGGAATTTCTTCAATAGGTTCTTCAAATTGTTCTGCCACATATGCCAAAATTGAAAGTCTGTCAGCGTCCTGTTCTTCCTACAATTTAACCTCAGTTGGACTCCCATGTTCTTCTTCTGATGTTTCAACCAAAATTACCTCCATTGCATCTCCTGTTGGTCGAACTTTCCATGTACTTTGTCGAGTCCTCCTTGCATATACTTTTGGAGTGGTTATAGGAACGGTTTCTACTAGAGGCATTGTTGCAGGAGAATTTCCCTTTGGCTTATGACTTTTGGTTGTAGGAGAAACCTATGTTGCTTTAGGCTGCACCATAGTTCCTCCTTCTGCATCAATTGTTTCCACCTCTTTCCCTTTTCTTTTAGAAGATTATGCTCCTCTTAGTAAATGAGTGGAGGGTTGCTCAATGTTTGTTTCAGCCACCACATCTTTTGTCACGGTCAAAGCTTCTTTGGCAATAGGAGGTTCATTTCCTATAGAGATTCTAGGAGACGAGGGCTCTCCTATGTCTTCCTCTTGTGCTGCTAATTCCTCTGCAACAGGAGCATCTTCAACCCTAAATAGTGATATATCTTCAAATACCCCCCATTCCATTTCAGAAACATCCCTAAGAGAACGTTCTACTAATAATTTTATCAAACCATGATGACTGACAAAATGATTTCCATTTTTTCTTGTTTCTTTGGCACTTATGAAAATAAGGTGGTATAGAAAATTTGGAACATTTGCCCTTCCACTAATACATTTGGACTAGATTTTCAACTAAGGTTTCTAATGGAGAAGGTATATTGTGGCCAAATTTGATTTTTTTTTGAAAAAATGCCCGCATTCGTCGTAATTCTGACAGAAATTACCCATTTGGTTTCGACGAAGAAGGCATTAGCAATGAGATTTTTTTTTTTTTCAAAAAAGTGCTCGAATTTGTCATAATTCCGACGACATCGGCCATTAAAAAATTTAAAAAGAGGCGGGGAATTCATTTGTGAATTGCAATCCCGCGTAGGCATCCATGGCAACTTCAACCCCCAAGAACATCAAACCTACGTCGAAGGCAATCCCACGCAGGAGGTAGATTCAAATTGCCCTAGTTTTTAATTTCATATTGCAAAAAATATACATGTGGTGGTTAATTGTCCTAGTTTAATCTCGTAAAACCATAGAACTATGATTGAGGAGTGAGCATTCAATTTTGTATCAGAAATCCCTTCCTCCTGTATACACGTGTGTTGATTGTTCACATCACATCACATCTCTTTGTGGCATCGTATCAAACAATTAACGAGCCTTGTCCATGTTTCCACATTTTGCATTCATGTCAAGCAGGGCATTTGCAAGTACAACACCTAACAAAATTCCTCTATCCATTATGCTTTGATGGATGTCCATACCCTGTTCCAAAGCTCCCATTTTTGCACAGGCAGGGAGGATGCTAGCAAAGGTTGTGGAATTTGTCTTTATGCCTTCCAATTTCATTTGCTTGAAATTGTCTAAAGCCTTTTTGACAAATCCATTTTGTGCATATCCAGCAATCGTTGTAGTCCACGAGACAATATTTCTTTCAGGCATTCTATCAAATAGTTCACATGCCTTGTCTATGCTTCCACATTTTCAATACATGTCTACCAAGGCAGTTGCTGTTAGCATTTGGCATTATAACAAACAATGGAAGATTGTTGGCATTTCAACAAGGATATTGAGAAGGTTGTTGATGATTATGGATATAACTGATTAAGGATGTTTACTGTCTTAATATTATTATTTTGTCCTTCATGTCAAGAAATTGATTTTCTAATTCAGTATGATGTTGCCATATCTTGAGAAGTATGATTTGAAGAGTATAAAGATGTCGGTAAAAGACACATAAAGATTATGATGAATAAGAGGATGAGTAAGGTATTCAATGGGCAACTATTACCGAATCAGACAATGATGAGATCATGATGTTTAGATTGTTTTGATATCATACATATGTTGTAAATTGTAAGGTTAATACTATACTATGTTACCAAGCAAAGAGCCTAGTCGGTAAATCCTAAGGAACCTAGTCGATAAACCCTAAGGTTATCGCTATCGGTTAATGAAGGCGGAATGTCTACCGAGTGAAGTTTAGTATTTACCGAGTTGTTATCAAGTTGTAACCGAGCTGTAACTAAATGCATTAAATGTTTACATGTGTTATTTAATGAAGGAAGCTAATGAGCAGGAACTGATTAAATGATTGGTATGCCATAAATATAGTTTGTTAAGAATCTATGGCAATGGAAGATCGGCAGGAAGATCTACAACTCAGATTGAACTGCAATACCCTAGCACAAGTTCCAAGAAATATATGCAAGTTCCAAGGTGAGGTAAAATGTTTTTTAGATCAAAAGATGCATTGAACCTGGTCAAGCATGAAGATCTGATGGCTATGATTGATCATGGGAAATGTGATCAAGGAGATTAAGCGGTTAGCTAATTGTTTATAAATAGGGAACTGTTGATAAACAATGCATGCGGGCAAATGTATGCACAAGGATGCTACATAGTGATTACCGAGCACAGAAGCTTGAAGACATGTTTGAATAATAGAGTATAGAAGCCCAGCAGATGGATAAGATTAGTTCTATGTCTAGATTGTATTGAGAAAATAAGAATCTTCTTTAGCATTTTAGATGTGAAGTTGCAGATAGATTTTATTACTGTTATTTTGTGAAAGTGACAGAAAATCTCTTAACCGAGTGGACTTAACAGTCTTATTTGTAAAACCCTCTAGCAAGGTGACATTCTGATTGAGTGTTTGAAATCCTTTAACAAGGTCACTTCCAACAAGGTGAAGATCCTAACAGATCTGAGGGAAATCCCTTAACCGGGTCACATCTAGCAATGTGTTTGTAATCTTTAACAGGATTTGCTTTTAACCAAGCATACTCTAGAAGAGTATATTTCTTAGTGGGTCCAAAATCCCACAGTGGTTTTACCCTATTTGGGTTTCCACGTTAAATCTAGTGTTATGAGGTTTATGATGTTTATATGCTTTTGAGTTTGCATGTTTAGCAGTTTTGGTTATATTACTAAAGTATATGTTATCGAGGTTGAATCTGATGTTTTTATGGAAGATTAAGTTTGTATGATTCACCCCCCCTCTCATCTTGTTGGCTATTGGATCTCTACTTACATTAAGTATCAAAACTATCAATTAGTATCAGAGCTTTGGACTCCAGAAGAAAATTTTAAAGGCACTTGAGTTAAAGATCCAAAGATGTATAAGAGGGATGCACCGAATCTGAACAAGTCAAGTTTCTCTACATGGCAGAAAAGGATGAACCTGCATCTATCAGGAGTTGGAGAATATGTTGTATACTATCTGGAGAATGATTTTGTTACACCAAGCACCTATCCATTGACAATGGAAGAGATAAAGGCAAAGCAAGAACATATCCAAGCAATGATTGAAATAACATCTGCATTGACTGACTCAAAGTTTAATGACCTAGAAGGCTGCAATGATGCAAAGGCAATGTGGGATAAGCTCATATTAGTATATGGAGGAGATGAACATGTTCAAAGAGAAAAAGTAGATATTCTAAGAGGACAACTTGAATCCATGAGGATGAGTGAAGGTGAGAACATAACTTAGTACAGTACAAGACTATAGGAAATTGTCAATCAAATCAAAGGAGAAGGTGGAACTATTGAAGAAAAGGATATAACAAGTAAGTTGTTAAGAACCCTTCTACCAGCTTATGCAATCTGAGTCTCTACAATCCATGAATTGAGGTATGTACCTAATATGCTAGTTTCTTTAGATGCTACTATTGGTAAGCTACATGCATTTGAGTTAAGTAACTTTGATAACAGTGGATCTTCGGTAAATAAAGTTGAATCTGCATTAAGTTTTTTTCCTCTTGATGAATCTAATGATTACAATGAAAGAAAGTATAAGTACTCTGAAGGAGATCATAGTGGAGAAAGTGAAAGATTTTGTAAGAACATGGAAGAAGCACACAAACTGTATGAGGAAATCAGAAAGCAAGAAGAGTTTGAAGCACTATTAGCCAAAAGGTTACTGAGAGGCAAAGGTAAGTATAAAGGAAAACTACCTTTGAAATGTTTCAATTGTGATAAGATAGGACATATGGCTTCTAATTGTCCTGACAAAGATTCTACTAAAAAGAGACATTACCGAGATGACAGACAAAAAGACAATCATTACAAAGGACACCGAGACTTCAGAGGAAGAGATAGAAAGACATGCTTAATAGTCGATGAGGAATCCAATGATGATAAATCAGATGAAACTAATATAGAGGAAGTAGTTTATGTGGCTATCAAAGATGGATCAGATGAAGAAAAGTATGAAGAAAAATCCCTAATATCTCACATAAATACTAATGATTCTTGGATCATAGATAGTGGATGCTCATATTATATGACAGGAGATAAACACAAGTTTGTTATATTAGAAGATTATGATGGAGGCTATGTGGCACAGGAGCACCCTTCAAAGGGCTCCCACCATTTTCTTTTATTGTGTCCTTGCTTCTTTAAGAAGCCATTGTATATAAAATAAGAGCCATGTGCTCATTAGTCCTAGTTTAGGTCCTAGTTGAGGTCCTAGGGTCGTAAGTCAAAGTTGAGTTTTTCCTAAAAGTAGAGGGTATGTGTGCCTTTGAGGTGTTTAGGGTCCTTCTTAGCATGGTGGTGTCCTTAGGATAGCCCAATATGGGTCTAGGAGTGAAGAAAAGCAACATTGAGAAAGTTGCTCAAAAGTTGCAAAAGTTGCATGACAACTTTTCAAAGTTGTCAAGCAACTTTTCCACCTAGTAGGTCAAGATCTTTAGTTTAGCATGGAAAACCCTAATATGGGCACACATACTAAGGAAAGAGTAGTATAAGTAGTTTTAAACCCTAAGACAATGGGTTGGATGTCAGTTGTTGTACGGCCAAAAGAAAGTGACTTAACTATGACTGCAATTTTGTTACCAGTCGGCACAAATGGAGTAAGAAAAGATTAATAATGGATTGATTTTTGAGAAAACCTATGTTGAGAGTCTTATATGGTGTATTTACTTCCATTTTGAGCATTTATATTAGGTTTTGTTTTGCAAGTGTGGTGTGTTTGTAAATATTTTGTAAATTACCTTCTCACTGTCCAGTTTTGGACTGTTTTGAGAAAATGGGGTGTTAACTCCTTTCCCCATTGTGGAATCACCATGAAACCTTGGGGAATAGGAGTATAGACCCTATACATTACTTCAAAGTAAGAAAGGCCCTTGAAGATGCAGGGAAGCCAACCAAAGACCCACTCCTAGGCAAGACTAGACAGTGCCTAGCTAGGAAGGGGTGAAGTTACAGAGGTCCAGGAGAGTATGGAAGGTTAGAGGAGGAGGCACCCTTTGTAGGAGTTATAGAGGGGTGAGTGGAGAACCATTGGTGAGAAGGAGGATCTTCCACAAATCTACACAAGGTGGCAAGAGCTTTAAACCAACACTGTGACCCTGGCAGACCTAAAAACCCTCTTTAAAACCCTTAAAAACCCCAAAATTCACCTAGGGCAGTGTATGAACACTTGGAGGCCCAAAAATAGAAAATTCCTTGAGCCCTTACCAAATGAATAGAAGGTATTTTGGGAAGTTTGACAAGCATATGCATTTTTTGCAAGAGGGAGCCCTAAAAGACCGAATAGGAGGCCTAATTGGACACAATCCTTGTAGCCCTATTTTGTAGGTAAAAGACAAAATAGTGAAATTGGTAAGGGGTTGGAAGCTTGAAACCTCTTGGGGGCACATGAATGGATGGAAAACCATCTCTAAGACCTATCCTAACCTTGCTAGGACCTAGGAAGGTGTGGAACAAGACAATCCCTTATTAGCCTAAGTAAGGGTTCTTTGAATCTCATGAGTAGGTGAGACCTTAGGAGTAGTTTTTCAAGTGGTTGGTGGGTGGATTGGGCAAGGTTAGGGGATTCCACAAGTAGGGGAAATCCTAGAGACCCTAGGGGTGGTTAGAACACCTGGTGATCCAAGGAAAGGATCCAAGAGCATAGACTAGGCTAGTCTATCCCAAACCCCATCCCATCAGATTGGTATCAGAGCAAGTTAAAGATTTGGTGGACCCTGCATGTCTCTATATTCTAGTGAATTAGTAGGGGAAAGCATAATGGTCACTAATGTGAAGCTGGCTAGGGAGGTAGAAGAGAAAAAGGAGAAGAATAGACTCCTTGAAGAAGCTATGAGTGAGATAAGGGATAAGCTGGAAGAAGTGGTGGATCAGAGGACACATGGACCTTGGGGTGAGGACACCAAGGATAAAGGCAAGAAAACTATAGACATAGATGACATTATACCTGAACCAAATCCCTTGTTTAATGAAGAACCATTTGTAAAGGCTATTAAGGCTTTGAACACCAAAGCTTTTGAAGGATTGCCACATTTCAGTGGAAGGATGGACATTGACACTGGCATGGAATGGATTGAGGGTATGGAGATCCACTTTGAGTGTGAGGGAGTGACAAAATCTCAAAAGGTTAAGGTTGCCAAATCAAGACTAAGGGGAGCAGCTTTGACATGGTGGAAATACGTGCAAGAAGAGAGAGTTAGCATGGGGAAGCTACCTATTGCAAATTAGAAGGCCATGGTGAGTAAGATCAAGGAGAACTACTTACTAGAGGATTATGAAGTTCAACTTCGTAAGGAGAGATAGGGATTGACACAAAAAGACCTTGATGTGACCTCCTACACCGAAGAATTTCAAAAGCTTTGTCTTAGATCCAAAGTCCAAGAAGATGAATATATCAAGGTGGCTAGGTATCTAAGCGGCCTAAAGTGGAACATTCAAGAGGAGATAAGCCTATGGACTCCTACGACAATCCAAAAATGCCATTAGCTTGCTGCTAAGGTGGAAGAGAGGAACAAAAGAAAAGGAGACTCTAATAGCAGGGGTAGAGGTAGAGGTAGAGAACAAATGAATCACCGAGGTGGTTACCAAAGCAAGGCAAATGAGCAAAGGAACCAAGGAGAATCCAAGTTGAGTGAACATAGTAGTGAAACCAATCTTAGAGGGGGCCATTCTAGAGGAAGAGGTGCACAAGGGGGTCCAAGTAGGGGTAGAGGTACTGGTAGGGGTAACTCCTACTTTGCAACTATGAAATGCTATAATTATGGTCAATTGGGACACCCGACCTATAGATGCCCTAACAAGCGTACCTCATCAAACAGTGGAAAGAGGGTTGCTTATGCACATGAGGACACATCAAGCAGCAAGACACCTGAGGTGGACCATATTGAATCAGATATTGGAGAAAATCTAATGTTCAATAGGATCTTGATAAGACAGTCAGTTAAGAATGAACCTAAGCATAGGAGAGCATTGTTTAGGGTAAGATGCAAGATCCTTGGTAAAGTTTGCAAGGTGATAGTTGATTCAGGGTCAACTGATAACATAATATCAGAGGAGGAAGCCAAGAAGTTAAAACTCACAAGGATACCCCACACTAACTCTTACAAGGTGACATGGTTGAATCAAGAGCAGAGTGTGCTTGTCAATGAACAGACTTGGGTAGAGTTTTCTATTAGAGAATACAAGGATAAGATCCTTTGTGATGTGTTACCCATGGATGCCTATCACCTATTACTAGGTAGACCCTAGCAATTTGATAGGAAGGTGATCTATGATGGAGAGGAGAACTCCCTTTCCTTCAAGAAGGATAGCAAAACCTTTAAGATTCAGTCTTTGATAGAGAATGAAGAGGGAACCTCAAGAACACCTAGTTTCTTATTGGCTACTGGTAAAGAGTTCTTACACTTGCTACATGAGGAGGAAATAGTGAGGTGTGCCATCTTTGTGAAGCCAAGGGAGGAGGAAGACAAGTTGTAGGTAGAGGTACCCAAGGAGGTGAAGCAAATGTTGCAAGAGTATAAGGACATAGTGAGTGATGGAGCAGCTACAACACTTCCACCAAGAAGGTCTATAAGCCATCAAATAGACTTTGTTCTCGTGCATCCCTACCTAATAAAGCTGCATATAAGCTCACACCTGACCAAAACAAGGAGGTGGCAAGGCAAGTGCAGGAGTTGTTGGAACAAGGACTGATCAAGAAGAGCATCAGCCCATGTGTAGTCCCAGTGGTGCTAGCATCAAAGAAGGGAGGCAAGTGGAGACTTTGTACTGATTCAAGGGAAATCAATAGGATCACCATAAGGTATAGGTTTCCTATTCCTCGAATAGAGGATGTGATGGACTGTTTAGGGGGTGCTATGTATTTTACCAAGTTGGACCTTAAAAGTGGTTATCACCATATTAGAATTAAGGAGGGAGATGAGTGGAAGACCACTTTCAAGACCACAGAGGGATTGTATGAATGGCTTGTGATGACATTTGGACTCACCAATTCCCCAGGCACCTTCATGAGGTTGATGAATGAGGTGTTAAAGGATTTCATAGGCAGGTTTGTGGTTGTGTACCTAGATGACATTCTCATCTATAGCAGAACCAAAGAGGAGCACCTTGAGCATTTGAGGTTAGTTTTAGAGAGGTTTCATGAGGAGAAGTTATCAATTAACCTAGAGAAATGTGACTTCTTGAAGTAGGAGCTGGTTTACTTAGGATTTGTGGTGTCTAAGGGAACCTTGAAGATGGATCCAAGCAAAGTGGAGGCAATCTTGAATTGGCCTACCCCTAGAACAAGGACTGAAGTTAGGAGTTTCCATGGTTTAGTTCAATTCTATAGGAAGTTTGCAAGAAACTCTAGTGGCATATGTGCACCAGTCCTTGACACCATAAAAGGAGGCCTTAAAACTAATTTCAAATGGGCTGAGCAGGCTGATAAAGCATTCCAATTATTGAAGCAAGAAGTAGCCACAAAACCCATCCTAGTCTTACCTACTTTTGACAAGCTATTCACATTGGAGTGTGATGCAAGTGGAATTGCAGTAGGGGGTGTATTGAGTCAAGAGGGAAGACCTATGGCATTTTTCAGTGAGAAGCTCAATGAAGCAAAGAATAAGTACTCAGCCTATGACCTAGAGTTGTATGCACTAGTTCAGACTCTCAAAAAATGGAGGCATTACCTACTCCTAAAGGAATTTGTGGTGTTCACAGACAACCAGGCTTTGAGTTACATTAACACTCAAGAGAAGCTTAGCAATAGGCATTTAAAATGGATGGAATACCTCCAATCCTTCACCTTCACCATCAAGCATAAAAAGGGGCAACTCAACAAGGTGGCAGATGCTTTAAGCAGGAAGTTGTTGACAGTTCAAGAGTTATAGTTGCAGAGTATAGGAATAGAAGGTTTCAAGGACCTCTATTAAGGAGATGAAGACTTCTCATTATCCTACAAAGTTTGCAAGGAGTTTGAGAACCATTTTCATGGTGAGTATGCAGACTACACTCTCCAAAAAGGTCTCTTGTTCAAAGGTAATTAGTTATGTGTGCCTAGAGGATCCATGAGAGAAAACCTCATCCAAGAGAAACACAATGGTAGTCTAAGTGGACACTTTGGAGTCAACAAAACCTTGGATCTAGTACAGAGGTACTACTATTGGCCCAAGTTGCCAAGAGATGTGAAAAGGTATGTAGAGAAATGTGGTGTGTGTCAAAGGGCAAAAGGAGGATCAAGTAATGCTGGTCTCTATCAACCATTACCAGTCCCAAATAGGCCTTGGGAATGTATAAGCATGGACTTTGCAGTAGGACTCCCTAAGACAAAGACAAGAGTGGATAGCATCTATGTGGTAGTAGATAGATTTTCCAAGATGAGCCATTTCATTCCATGTAGGACCACACATGATGCTAGCTATATTGCATATCTTTTCTTTGAGGAGATTGTAAGGATTCATGGTCTCCCATTAAGCATTCTTTCAAACAGGGATAGCAAGTTCATGGGCCATTTTTGGCAAACATTATGGAGGATACTAAGAAATAATCTCTCATTTAGCTCAGCTTACCATCCACAAACTGATGGTCAAACTGAAGTCATTAATAGGGTGTTAGGCAACTTGTTGAGGTTTCTAACCAAGGAGTATGGGCAGACATGGGATCTAATCATTCCTCAAGTAGAGTATTCCTATAATGACAGTGTGAATAGGACCACTGGAAAGAGTCCTTTTGAGGTTGTCTATGGTAGACATCCAAGAGGAGTGTGTGAACTCAGGGAACTTGGTTCCATGGAGATGAAGAGTGGTCAAGCAGAGGACTTCACTCAAACCATCAAGGAGATCCAGGAGCAGGTCAAGAAAGCCATCCTAGATTCTACTCAAAAACTAAAGGCCAAAATGGATGAAATAAGGAGAGAGGTTCAGTTCAAGGTGGGTGACTATGTGATGGTCCATCTGAGCAAAGCTAGAATGCAAAGTGGTAAGCCTACTAAACTGCAAATGAAGAGGGTAGGACCTTGTAGAATTCTATCAAAATATGGTGAGAATGCCTACAAGGTTGATCTTCCTTTAGACTTAGCCATTTCACCAGTCTTCAATGTTGCTGATCTGATTATGTACAAGGGTGAGATAGCAGGGTAGATTGAGAATCAAGCCAAGGTACTGCAAGACTTGGATGTGAATGCCTTACCCCAAGTGAAGCAGCCTGTAGCAGAGGAGATCTTGGAGTCAAGGGTGAAGAAGACTAATAGACACCAGGTCTACATGGAGCACTTGGTGAGGTGGGCAGATCAACCTGTGTCTGAAGCTACTTGGGTTGAAGAAAGGAAGTTCAAGAAGCTTGGCATTGATCCAGCTCTCCTCACTCCCCTAGTTCCTTAGTTTGTTGCAGAGGGGGAGTATGGTGCAGGAGCACCCTTCAAAGGGCTCCCACCATTTTCTTTTATTGTGTTCTTGCTTCTTTAAGAAGCCATTGTATATAAAATAAGAGCCATGTGCTCATTAGTCCTAGTTGAGGTCCTAGTTGAGGTCCTAGTTGAGGTCCTAGGGTCGTAAGTCAAAGTTGAGTTTATCCTGAAAGTAGAGGGTATCTGTGCCTTTGAGGTGTTTAGGGTCCTTCTTAGCATGGTGGTGTCCTTAGGATAGCCCAATATGGGTCTAGGAGTGAAGAAAAGCAACATTGAGAAAGTTGCTCAAAAGTTGCAAAAGTTGCATGACAAATTTTCAAAGTTGTCAAGCAACTTTTCCACCTAGTAGGTCAAGATCTTTAGTTTAGCATGGACAAACCTAATATGGGCACACAAACCAAGTAAATATTAGTATAAGTAGTTGCAAACCCTAAGACAATGGGTTGGATGTCAGTTGTTGTACGGCCAAAAGAAAGTGACTTGACTGTGACTGCAATTTTGTTACCAGTCGGCACAAATGGAGTAAGAAAAGATTAATAATGGATTGATTTTTGAGAAAACCTATGTTGAGAGACTTATATGGTGTATTTAATTCCATTTTGATAATTTATATTAGGTTTTGTTTTGCAAGTGTGGTGTGTTTGTAAATATTTTGTAAATTACCTTCTCACTGTCCAGTTTTGGACTGTTTTGAGAAAATGGGGTGTTAACTCCTTTCCCCATTGTGGAATCACCATGAAACCTTGGGGAATAGGATTATAGACCATATACATTACTTCAGAGAAAGAAAGTCCCTTGAAGATGCAAGGAAGCCAACCAAAGACCCACTCCTAGGAGAGACTAGACAGTGCCTGGCTAGGAAGGGGTGAAGTTGCAGAGGTCCAGGAGAGTAAGGAAGGTTAGAGGAGGAGGCACCCTTTGGAGGAGTTGTAGAGGGGTGAGTGGAGAACCATTGGTGAGAAGGAGGAGCTTCCACCAATCTAGAAAAGGTGGCAAGAGCTTCAAACCAACACTATGACCCTGGCAGGCCTAAAAACCCTCTTTAAAACCCTTAAAAACCCCAAAATTCACCTAGGGCAGTGTACTAACACTTGGAGGCCCAAAACTAGAAAAATAATTGAGCCCTTGCCAAATTAATAGCAGGTCTTTTGGGAAGTTTCACAAGCATATGCATCATTTACAAGAGGGAGCCCTAAAAGACCAGATAGGAGGCCTTATTAGACACAATCCTTGTAGCCCTATTTTGTAGGTAAAAGACAAAATAGTGAAATCGGTAAGGGGTTGGAAGCTTGAAACCTCTTGGGGGCACATGAATGAATGGAAAACCATCTCTAAGACCTATCCTGACCTTGCTAGGACCTAGGAAGGTGTGGAACAAGCCAAACCCTTATTAGCCTAAGTAAGGGTTCTTTGAATCTCATGAGTAGGTGAGACCTTAGGAGTAGTTTTTCAAGTTGTTGGTGGGTGGATTGGGCAAGGTTAGGGGATTCCACAAGTAGGGGAAATCCTAGAGACCCTAGGGGTGGTTATAACACCTGGTGATCCAAGGAAAGGATCCAAGAGCATAGACTAGGCTAGTCTATCCCAAACCCCATCCCATCACTATGTAAGATTTGGTAATGATGCACCATGTCTGGTGAAAGGTAAAGGATCTATAACACTTCTTGAAAATGCAAGATGAAATGATGTTTATTGGGTTGAAGGTTTGAAATACAATTTGTTGAGTGTAGCACAGCTAAACAATACAGGTTACCAAATAGAATTTCAGAAAGGAATTGTCAATTTCATGACAAGAATGGAAAGTTAGCTGCTACTGGGACACAAACAAAAGGTAACACATTTCAGCTTGACTCAACTTGGAATAAATGTCTATATGCAAAGATAGATGATACATGGTTATGGTATAAAAGGTTTTGTCATGTAAATTTTGATAATCTGATCAAAATAAGCAAGAAGCACCGAGTAAGAGGTCTAGCAAGTCTTGAAAAACCT
This sequence comes from Cryptomeria japonica, assembly GCF_030272615.1. NCBI lineage: Eukaryota > Viridiplantae > Streptophyta > Pinopsida > Cupressales > Cupressaceae > Cryptomeria > Cryptomeria japonica. The sequence continues at coordinate 831,243,511 of NC_081409.1, forward strand.
AAAAATGCTATGTGTCGAGGATGCCAGATGGGTAAGATGACAAGATCAAGCTTTATAATTAAGTCTTACACTTCTAAGGTAATTTTAGATCTTGTGCACATTGATCTTTGTGGTCCTATGAATGTTCAAATTTATTATGGTGATAAATATTTCATATTATTTGTGGATGACTATTCAAGGATGATGTCAGTAATGTTTTTAAAAGAAAAATCAGAAGCTTTTCAAATGTTTAAATGGTACAAGGCAATAGTTGAAAATGAAACAGGAAGACAACTGAAATGTCTTAGATCAGATAGAGGAGGAGAGTTCACATCTGATAAATTCAACTTATTCTGCGATGATCATGGTATTAAAAGACAAGTCTCTGCACCGAGAACTCCATAGCAGAATGGAATAGCTGAGAGAAGAAATAGATCTATTGTGGATTGTGCTAGAACACTAATGATTGAAAAGAAAGTGCCACAAACATTTTGGAGAGAAGCAATAAGCACCGCAGTTTACACCCTAAACCGAGTACAATAGAAGAAAGGTACTTTGAAGACACCATATGAAATCTGGTATGATAAGAAACGTAATGTAAGTTATTTTAAAATCTTTGGAAGTAGATGCTATGTTCACAAAGATGATAGAAATGGCAAGTTTGATCAGAAAAGTGAAGAAGGAACATTTCTAGGTTATTCTTCTAGAAGCAAAGCATTTAAATGTCTGATCAAATCATCTAACAAAATAGTAGAAAGTGCAAATGTGAAAATTAATGAATTTGCAGAAAGAAATGATGAAGGAAATTCCAAGGAACCAGAAGACTATGATAAATTTGTCTATGTTCAACCGACAAGTCTTACCGAGAAGACTGTTGAAGAAAATGAAGAGAATATAGTTATCGAGTGATGAATAAGATCATACAAAGCCTACCGAGCTTGTATTAGCCAAGTATGTCAAAAGACATCATGCACCTGTTAGGGATCCCACCGATACTGAGAGGGGGGGTGAATCAGTATCTAACCGGTTAATGGAATTTCTTAACTCAAAACATGCAGAACATAATATAACAGTGTACTGGTATGCAAGAAATAATGCAATAAATAGAATCAAGAACATCCACATGAAAAGCACACCATAACACAAGATTTTAACGAGGAAACCCAGTGTGGGAAAAACCTCAGTGGGATTTGTGACCCACAATATTCACTCACTGGCCAATAAGAGAATATTACATACAATAGGGGCCTGCACATGCAGGAAGGCCAACTGCCTAGAGCTCACTGCTCAATGGGAAGTCTCACTGACTTACAATAAGGATTATACAAATCCAATATCTTGTACTGCTTTATAATAGCATCTTCAATGCCAGATTCAGTACTGGTTCCTACTCTATTCTTTGCATATACCCCTTGACCTATATTTTGCACAATAGGTGTGCCTAATATTTTCTTTTTTTTTTGCTTCTATATATCATTCCAAATGTCTACAATGATCTCTTTTATATATAAGAGTCATTTTACAATTTGTCAAGTCGGCTTACACATTTTTACAATAATAAACAAAGTATAGTATAACAAAATCCTGTCAGCCTCTGTGTCGGTGCCGGTGTCCTGAGTGCCGGTGTAGAGTGTGATCTGCTGATGCCGGTATAATGCTTTTTCTGGTGCCATAGGATTGCAAGGTTGCCATCAATGATGAAACCTTCAATCACATATAATGTCTCATTGGAGCGTGCATATGCAAACAGCACCAAGTCAGATTATAGGAGATAAGGATGATCCAATGATGACAAGGAACAAACTGAGACAGAACACATGTTTGATATTTGAATTTGAACCGAGAATAGTTAAAGAGGCATTTAACAATGAAGATTGGATAAATGCTATGATAGAAGAGATTGATCAAATCAAGAAGAATGACACATGGACACTAATCCCAAGACCAAAGGACAAAAATGTAATCGGTACAAAGTGGATTTTTAGAAACAAGCTAAATGAAAAAGGAGAGGTCATTTGAAACAAAGCAAGACTAGTTTGCAAAGGTTATGCTCAAGAAGAAGGAATTGATTATGGTCAAGCTTTTGCACCTGTTGCTAGACTTGAAGGAGTAAGAACATTGTTGGCATATGTTGCTTTCAAAAACTTCAAGGTATATCAAATGGATGTCAAATCTGCATTTCTGAATGGAATATTAGAAGAAGAAGTTTTTATTGAACAACTTGAAGGATTTGTTGAAGACAATAATAAAGATTAGGTATGTAAATTGAACAAAGCTTTATATGGTTTGAAACAAGCACCTAGAGCATGGTATGAAAAATTGCACTCTTATTTGATTAAGATTGGTTTTATAAGGATAAGTGAGAACAGCAATATGTACATGAAGAATGATGAAAATGGAATACTGATCTCAGCCATATTTGTTAATGATATTATATTTTGTGGAAATGACTCTCTATGTAAGAACTTTGGAAATGAAATGAGCAAAGAATTTGAGATGTCATTAATAGGTGAGATAAAGTATTTTAGAAGTTTATAGATACTGCAAATGAAAAATGAGATTTTCATTACTCAATCCAAGTACATAAAGGAAATCTTGAAGAAATTTGGAATGGAGGATTCAAAACCAGTAAGTACTCCTATGACTACCAACTGTAAATTATCAAAAAATGATGAATCTACATCTGTTGATGAGACACTTTACTGATCCATGATTGGAAAGCTATAATATGTTGTTCACAGCAGACCAGACATAGCACATGCAGTAGGTATAGTTGCAAGATTCTCTGTAGATCCTAAGGAAACAAACATGATAGCAATCAAAAGAATTTTTAGATACTTGGAAGGCACTGAAGATTATGGCTTAGTATATCAGAAAGGAAATGATTTTGATTTAAAAGTTTATATTGATGCTGATTGGGCAGGCAACATTGATAACAGAAAAAGCACAAGTGGAGGAGCTTTCTTTTTAGGAGAAAGACTAGTGAGTTGGCTTAGCAAGAAACAAGGATGTGTTTCACAGTCAACAGCAGAAGCTGAATACATTGTTGCAGCATTGAATTGTACCAACATTGCATGGATCAAACAACTATTGGAAGGTATAAATGAGAAAGTTACCAAGCCAGTAACTATATTCTATGACAATACTAGTGCCATTAACATTTCAAAAAATCCTGTTATGCACTCTAAGACAGAGCACATCTCTATCAAATATCATTATCTTAGAGAAGAAGCTCAAGAGAAGAAAGTGGTGTTGTAGTATGTTAGCACAAAGGAACAAATAGCAGATATCTTCACCAAACCACTACCAAGAGACACTTGTGAATATCTCAGAAGTAAGTTAGGGGTCCTACCCCTATCTTCTACTCACTGACCAAGTTCATTGAAAGCATCAATCCAATGAATCTATCGAATATCTTTTAGGAGTTGATGTCGATTTACACACTTTAGGATGTTTTCTAAAGGTGTGCGGGAAACAATACAGGATACCATACAGGGAATAGGAATTGAAGACAATCTGATCGAGACTTGGTTGATACACAACAGTGGGAAATCACTTCATACAGGAAGAAATTATGTTTTAGTTCTTTACTTTTTGGCATTGTTGTCAAAAGGGGAGAAGACTAATATAAGGGGGAGAAGACTAATACAAGGGAGAGAAGACTGATTGAAAAGACTGAAGAAAAAAGGAGAAGTCTAATGTATGCAGGAGAGCATTTCAGCATTTTAGAATAACAGCAATCTGAATCTTTTAAGGTCAATTCAATTGGTTTTGCCATCAATGCCAAAGGGGGAGATTGTTAGCATTTGGCATTATAACAGACAATGGAAGATTGTTGGCATTTCAACAAGGATATTGAGAAGGTTCTTGATGATTATGGATATAACTAATTAAGGATGTTTACTGTCTTAATATTATTATTTTGTCATTGATTTCAAGAAATTAATTTTCTAATTTAGTATGATGTTGCCATATCTTGAGAAGTATGATTTGAAGAGTATAAAGATGTCGGTAAAAGACACAGAAAGATTATGATGAATAAGAGGATGAATAAGGTATTCAATGGGCAACTATTACTGAGTCAAACAATGATGAGATCATGATGTTTAGATTGTTTTGACATCATATATATGTTGTAAATTGTAAGGTTAATACTATACTATGTTACCAAGCAAAGAACCTAGTCGGTAAACCCTAAGGTTATCGCTATCGGTTAATGAAGGCGGAATGTCTATCGAGTGAAGTTTAGTATTTACCGAGTTGTTACCGAGTTGTAACCGAGCTGTAACTGAATGCATTAAATGTTTACATGCATTATTTAATGAAGGAAGTTGATGAGCTGGAACTGATTAAATGATTGGTATGCCATAAATATAGTTTGTTAAGAATCTATGGCAATGGAAGATCGGCAGGAAGATCTACAACTCAGATTGAACCGCAATACCCTAGCACAAGTTCCAAGAAATATATGCAAGTTCCAAGGTGAGGTAAAATGTTTTTTAGATCGAAAGATGCATTGAACCTAGTCAAGCATGAAGATCTGATGGTTATGATTGATCATGGGAAATGTCATCAAGGAGATTAAGCGGTTAGCTAATTGTTTATAAATAGGGAACTGTTGATAAACAATGCATGTGGGCAAATGTATGCATAGGGATGCTACATAGTGATTACCGAGCATAGAAGCTTGAAGACCTATTTGAAAAACAAAGTATAGAAGCCCAGCAGATGGACAAGATTAGTTCTATGTCTAGATTGTATTGAGCAAATAAGAATCTACTTTAGCATTTTAGATGTGAAGTTGCAGATAGATTTTATTACTGTTATTTTGTGAAAGTGATAGAAAATCTCTTAACCGAGTGGACTTAACAGTCTTATTTGTAAAACCCTCTAGCAAGGTGACATTCTGATTGAGTGTTTGAAATCCTTTAACAAGGTCACTTCTAACAAGGTGAAGATCCTAACAGATCTAAGGGAAATCCCTTAACCGGGTCACATCTAGCAATGTGTTTGTAATCTTTAACAGGATTTTCTTTTAACCAAGCATACTCTAGAAGAGTATATTTCTTAGTGGGTCCAAAATCCCATAGTAGTTTTTCCCTATTTGGGTTTCCATGTTAAATCTGGTGTTATGAGGTTTATGATGTTTATATGCTTTTGAGTTTGCATGTTTAGCAGTTTTGGTTATATTACTGAAGTATATGTTACCGAGGTTGAATTTGATGTTTTTATGGAAGATTAAGTTTGTATGATTCACCCCCCCCCCCTCTCATCTTGTTGGTTATTGGATCTGTACTTACATTAAGTATCAGAACTATCAGTTACAACTACAACATCTGACAAAATTTCTCTATCCTTTATGCTTCGATGAATGTCCATACCCTTTTCCAAATCTCCCAATTTGGCACAAGCAGGGAGGATAGTAGCAATGGTCGTGGAATTTGGCTTTACACCTGCCGATTGCATTTGCTTGAAAGTTTCTAAAGCCTTCTCAACAAATCCATTTTGTGCAGTTGCAACTACATCTGACAAAATTCCTCTATCTTTTATGCTTTGATGGATGTCCATACCCTGTTCCAAAGCTCCCATTTTGGCACAGGCTGGGAGTAGGCTGGCAAACGTAACTAAAGAAATGCAATGATCAGCTCCAAAAACATCAAACCACTACTAACAAAACCGAGAGTCTAAAATATGATAGGGAATAGTGTGAGTTGTCCTGAAATAAAATATTTTATTTTCAATTTCAACTAAAACATAATTACTCAGCCATTTAATGTTATTAATAAGTGTTTAATTTATGAAAGAGATAAATGGTTGGCCACAAGTACATGAGTTACTAAATGCACACAAATAAGTGAATATGATATTCAAAACTATCTACAATGAATTAAATTCTTGTCCATTAGTCATTTATGTTTGCAATAAGCATCTTTCTTTGTTTTTCTTAATCTTTATTCATAGTTATTGGCATATTTCACATTCTATAATTAGGATATCAATTGCTATGGTTGAACACTAGCATGATGTTTGCGTTGTGGTATAGATGCATGGAAACATAATTATGGGATTGTTATATTATAGAGATCATAAATCTAGATATTGCATATTAGTTATAGCTCTTCTTGGATTGAGTCTAAAGTTGGCATACAGTCATAAAGCCATTATTAGCAGATCTATCCATTTCTAGTAAAGAAAATTGAGAAAGTCATTTTGATATTGAGAGTTTCTTATCTGTTTACCTATTGATCATTATTAAGCCATAATATTTAGGTCTATTTATCTCTCTTGCAAAACCTCTGTAAGTGTCCTAGATTGTCCCTACTACTCACTCTTCAATTCGGAAAAATGGAGTTCTAAAGATTTGTTGCACAAGATGGTGTTGAACGTATCAACAAGGCTAGCATTGAAGGCATGTTCAAGCTTCCACTTGTACAACTTACAACAAATGATTTGTTGATAGAAGAAATTCTTGAAATAGGGATACAATCGAAAGACAAGTAAGTACATACAAACCTCCTCAATTGAAAGTAAAATATGTGTATAAAAAGAGTACATTGAATCCCAATCCATAAACATAATAGAGATACCGATGGAGACTTAATTGGATGTAGCATGTCACACCAAAGTTGTTAGAGTATGCTAAGCTAGTACATAATGTTTCTTAAAGCCACATTAGTATTTTACCCAGATCATTACCTACCATAACAGTAATCCTTTTGAGATTAATTTCATGGTGCTAGATCTTCATTTAGTTCCACTTCTTGTTGGAGAAAAGAACAGTTATTTCTTGAGGTAGATGAATATCCCATCAACAAAGGACAAGACCCTTTCTAGAATATAACAAATTCTACTCCAACAAAAGATCATGGGGGTTTCACTAGAGATATTGAATAAGAGATAAACTTCTACTGTTGCATTAAAAGCATTGGCATGTTCTTCATTTATTGATGTAAACTCTCTGTGACGCCACCACAACCAACAAAGGTGTAAAAAGTTGTTTGCAATGCATGGATTTTTAGGATTGTCCTTTGAGAAAATAGAATTAAAGTATGGAAGCAGGATCTGCCAGCTCCTAAGGGAAAGACTATGTTAGATAATAATTTCTATTTTCTTGCCTGTGAAGAAAGACCATGTCAGACAATATCAACAAACAACAAAATAAGGAGACAATTTCTAGATTGTGGTCTAACTTGAAAAGAAAAGGTGATGGAAAATGTTATTGTCCGTGCAAAATTTGTAAGGGGTTAAAGACTAGAAGACTTCTAATCAAAACAGCAAAGAAACATTGTAGGCTGCATGGTCACATTGAAGGTGGACATGATTATCATCCATTGGTAAGTTTTTTATTATATCGTTTTGACAATTTATATACATAATAAATCATGTGATGATGAGATCATGATCATGGTTTATTTATGTATATCAATTTTATATAGGTCGAGCACCCCGAAGCACATGGTATGGATCAACACAACCTTGAGAATATGGTTTTTGAAGTGGACGAACATGGAGGTGTGAATATCGAAGCTGAAGATAATGATCCCATGGAAGATGACGATCATGAGCCAAAAAAAACAATTGAAGATGATGGTATAAATACATTGATCCATGACTCATTTAGTACTCGCGCAGCTAATCATGATGATGAAGATGATCTTGATGTTGTTCATGATGTCCCTCTACTTGAGAAGGCATCTGAGGCCCTTTATGAAGGCTTGCAGGCAACTCTTCTCTCCGTTGTATTGTTGTTGGTGAACTTGAAGGTTATGAATGGTTTATCCAACATAACAATGTCACGTATGTTAAGGCATATCATATATGTCATAATAAACTATGAATCATGTTGTACCATTAATATTCTTTATTATAACAAATTATTTTTTGTTGCTGTAGATTGATAGGTGAGTTTTTGTTACCACCATCAAATATTCTACCTCACTCATATCGAGAATTATCTGTCATTATGAAAGATATTGGAATGGACTATCAATCAATAGATGCTTGTCCCAATGATCATATTATATATCATAAACAACATGAATTTTGAACTGAATGCCTTGAATGTCATATCAGTAGATATCGAACAGATCAAATAAAGGTTCTTCGCTATATTCCCATTATTCCACGTATACAACGATTATTCAAGTGCACTAGCTTGGCACAATTTATGGATTACCATGCACGCAATAGAAGTTGAGATGACATTATTCAAATGCCTATGGATGGTTCAGCATTTATGGACATAGAGGAAAAGTGGCCACACTTTAAAGAAGAACCTCGTAATCTCAGGCTTTCATTAGCAGCGAACGGTGTCAATCCATTTGGAGAGATGAGATTTGTTTACTCAGTGTGACATGTTTTTGTTATCAACAATAAAATTCCTCCATGGATGTCAATAAAGAGGGAGCACATAATGTTGGCAATGATTGTTCCAGGTATTTTATCATTTAAATATAGTCGTCTAAATTTAATTATAAATATTGCAGTAAAATGGTCATAATAATTATGTAATGTTTTTGTTCATTCGATTAGGTAAGTACCAAGTTAAAGATATGAATGTATATATCGAGCCTCTTATCGACGAGTTGTTGGAGTTATAGAATAGTGTCACTATGTATGACATCGCTAGACCAATAGGACAAAGACAATTTCAATTCCATGCAATGCTTCTATGGACAATACATGATGCCCCGAGGCTAACACATTTTTGTGGTATGTTATAGTGTTTAAGTTGTGCATGAACATTATAATTCAAAAAATTATCATATTTAATCCAATTATACATTATCTTGTAGGTCTTCAAACAAAGGGAAAATTTGCATGTCCTGTTTGTGGTCCAAAGATGAAATCTCGTCATTCAAAAAGTTTAGGAAAGTAGGTGTTTGACGAGTATAGACACTTTCTCCACAAAAATCATAAGTATCAAAATACTGAAAAATATCTTTTCAATGGGAAAGAAGAGAATACATCAAAGCCATGAAGAATGACACCTCACCTGTGGAAGTTGGAATATAATAGAATTAATCATCAAGGTAATGCCATTCCATCTATTGGTTTGTCATAAAACATCTTTTCTATTTTGTTTTGTTTACTGATGATGTGATTGATGATCATGAAGGTCATGAAGGCATAAATGACCACCTTCCTAAGGGAATAAAAAGTTATCCCCGACAATTTAGTAGGTTGCCCTACTACGAGCAATTACAAATTGTTCATTTGTTTGATAGTATGCATATTGGAAAGAATATAACAGAGACATTATGGAAAATATTGGATGGAAGGTGTGACAAAGAAAAAATTGTCAAAATATGTAGTGACATTCAGGATTCCAATCATGCAATGATAATGTCATTCAATCAAATAGCCATCGAGACCAGATTAATATAAGTGAGCTTCCTTGGTTATTAATGGACCAACAAAGCAATGCTATAAAAGAAGTCATAAGAAAAATTTGATTTCCCACAGGATTTGCTACAAACATAAACAATCTCGTATCAAAGAAAAGTGAATTTGGGTCAGGGATGAAAACACATGATTGGCATACCTTCATTAAGGTAATTCATGTTCTTATGTTTTTAGTATGTATTTAAGTACTGAGCATACGTGTACTTTTCATTATGTTACAAAAAAATGAAAAGATAATTTTATAATTATTGTAGTACATTCTACCTCTATCTCTCCCAGACGACTTCGACAATAATGTCAAGCAAGTCATATATGATCTTGGAAAATACATAAGGTAAGTAGTGATATTTGTTTAGTTCATTGTATAGATATTATATTTGCGATTTGTTTTGCTTCTCATGTAATATATTTTTTTGCGTCTTGAATACCTTGTAGGTGGTTGTCATGTAAAGAAATCCATAAAGATGATATAAAATATTAGAAGAGAAAAATTCCTCATTTAATGTGTGAAATGCAAAAGTGTCTACCTCTAGCTTTTTTCAATGCACAAGAACACTACCTCATACACCAAGTTGAGGAGATTGAATTGTGTGGACCTATACACACTAGGTCAATGTGGATGGTTGAGAGGCACTTGAAATTTTTGAAGGCTTTGGTTCGACAAAGAGCACATCCTGAGGGTTCTATGGTGGAGGGATATATGGTATACCAGACTATGGTGTACATTTCTGAATATCTTCCTAAGTTTGCAGCAAAGATCCACATGGATCGCATTTGGGATCCCAACACCATTAACAAATTTGAAGGGGAGTACTTGACGGGGAAAGGTAGATTGAGGAAAGAGAGGTAATTATAAGATGTTATTGTAGTTAATTAATTCTTAATCTTCAAAATAAATTGATTGTAAGACGTCTATTTATTTTTTGTATAGTTGGTCGAGAGTGGGATGCACTACATTTGTATATTGCAAACAATCTTGATTGGATGATGGTATGGATTGAATGTTGTCAACATTCTGGACGCACGTTAACATGGGAAGTTGTGGCTTCATTGGTTAAAGAAGCACATCGTAATGGAGATTCCAATGTTACGCAAAGGGAAATTGATTTAGCATATGGTTTAAGAGATAAACAGGTATGTTTAAATTTATTAATCACCCATATGTTTATCAACTCACAATGCAATAGATTTTACATGTTTGACATATCGCAGGTCAAACACCACAATGCTATGTGCTGCAATGGTCATAAATTTCGCATAAAAAAGTTGGATGACACAAAGAAAACTTGTGATTCTGGCATCACTGCAGTCTTTGAGGTGACAAATATTTCATCGAGAAATGACATTCATCCTCAATAGTCTCAAAATCAATACTATGGCATTTTGGATGATATACTTGAGTGTGACTTTAATTCCTTCAAATTAGTTTTGTTCGTCGTCAAATGGTACAGGCTACGATTGAATAAAAATGATCCTGATAGAACTGTTATTAAACATGATAATGGTTTTATAATGCTAAATTCAAGGTCATTTGAACCAGTTGGGGATGAGCCCTATGTTCTTCCAAGCCAATGTGAGCAAGTATTTTACTCAGAGGTTCCACATAAACTGGGTTGGTCATTTGTTGTTAGACATGATCCAAGAGGAAGGCCGATAAAGTATAATGTGATGGAAGAAGAAGATACCGAAGAAAAAGATACCGAAAAAGTAGAAGATGAAGTGGATGATGATCATGATCAACAGTTTTACAATGACGATGAAGAAGAATAAGAAGAAGAAGAAGAAGAAGAAGAAGATGATGATGATGATGATGATGATGATGATGATGATGATGATGATGATGATGATGATGATGATGATGGTGGTGGTGGTGGTGGTGGTGATGGTGGTGATGATGATGATGACGGTGATGGTGATGATGGTGATGATGATGGCAAAGACGTTGATGATGATGATGATGATGACGATGATGATCATGATCATGATCATGATGATCATGATGATCATGATGATGACCTTGATGTTCATGATGCTAAGGAATGAAATGTATGAGGAATGTGATTAGTATATTACCTATTGAATATTGACTTCTTGATAGATTTTTTTTTACATAATTAATTCATTCTATTTTGAATTCTAATGCCATTACATAATTAATTCATGATGCACCTTTTAATATGGAGATGGAGATAGGGGGTGTGACTATTTATGTGACAATTTTTAAACTGTGTTTATTTATGGAAATTGGATTGTTTATTAGCTATGTGACTATTTATGTGACCATTTAGTTGAGGATATCCTTCATAGTCTACATAAAGTAAAGGTAAGGAATTACAAAATTTATAACGATTTTGATGACAACATATTTTTATTATTTAATAATCTTTTTGTCTACAAAGTTCATGTTGTTCATGTTGTGTATGATGTAATTCCGCTAACGTTTTTTATATTTTTTCTTTGTCACAGGCCGACATGGATCCATCACATATCGCAAATAGAGATGTACCTTGCGACACTTCTACCGAGCAGGTAAACCTCATTGTAATTGTACAAATTAGGTAGAAGCAAACTATTACATTATTATGTTCTTTTTTTAGTGATTTATACTAATTTTGTAATTGTTAATGATATTCTTGACACAGATGGATGTTCGGGGAAAGGGAAAGGGAGTTGCAGTACCTGAGCACCTTTCTATGGATGTGGAATCATTAGGGTTAAGCAATGATGACCCTGAAGATCCCACAGACCTTGTGAAATTCTTTAAAATGCCTCTTATAAAAATTAGAAAAGAGATTGTTGCTTTGGTATCCGTGCATCCTACCACTGATGAGATATGATAGAGGGTGGAATTATTGTATAAGACAGCAAAAAACTTGCAAGTAAGCAGTAATGAAAGCTTTAATTATAACAAAAGTTCAATAATGGTTTATATTTTATTCTCTTTTTATGTCATTAACTAAAATATGTACGTATTGTTTTTACAGCAATTTATCCGCCCTCATGAAAGTCATTCCTACGATCAGGGTGTTGCAGGATCAGGTGATGACGATTTTCTTGTATTATCACTTGCTTGGATTATCACTCTGAGTACCCAAAACACATCATACTTGATAATGAATTTTCAAAATAAAGGTTCATCCTTGTTCACAATTCTTGCACTTTTCATATATTTAATGTTTGATATATTTAATGTATTATTCTTTAGGTGTTGTCAATGTTACTATGCAAATGTCGACGCCGCCTCATCAAAGGTCACCCTCACCTGTATTGCTGACTGCAATGTCGGCAACACGTAGCATGCAGACATCCTCTAGTGCACGTCATATTGGCCTGCCCACTGTTGGTAGATGCATCTTTTGCTCTATCTTATGTCATGTGTTTATTTCCCTTCAAGTGTTCTTTCTTGAATTCTAATGCCATTTCATAGTGGATTCATTTTTTGCAGGAGGAGATGCACATGAGGATGTACCACAGGTGACTACTACTGATAACATAGCATCATTTCCTGGATCTTCTCGTATTGCTAGTACAGGAACATTGCAGGCCACATTCGTGGTGAGCGATGAAGAAATGCTTCCCTTAAAGATACAAAAGGTTCCAGGTACTTTAAAATTATTATTATATATACTCTAATTATAATTTACTTTATGATCACTCATTTTGGACTAATATTGATCCCATGAATTTTTTGCAAGTAATGATATTTTCTATAAACATCTTAGTGACATTGCATTGCAGATATTTGGGCCCACCATACATAAAAGGTGGTACATCATATGTGAACTAACCCTTATCCACTTTTGATTTCATATCATTGCTAGAATAATTTTCCTTTGATCCATTTCTTGAAGTGTAATAAATGTTGCTTCAGTTCATTTCTGAATCTAACAGGTTTGTTTTTGCTTTAAAAGGTGGAATGACCAAGAAAAAAGGTTAAAAGATGAATTGACAAACCAAATGGTTGAGTGGTTTGGAAATGACACCTTTGACAAAACCAAGCTCATTGAAAAAGCTGGCACATATCTAAAGTATGTGAGGGACCAATACAAGACCCATTTGGAGAGGAACCTAAAGTACGAGCATCCCCCCATGATTCCAAAGAGGGAGTGCAAGGACCTGATTTTTGATGCCAAGGAGAGAATTGAAAGGAAAAAAGGAAATACACCAGTAGGCGCCAGAAGAAGGTACGAGATACTATTAAGAGTGTAATTATGTACTAATTAATTACTCTTTATATATATATATAATCTAACATATTTCAAACTTTTTATAGACTGAGTGACACGTCAAAGGAAACCAAGGCAAGGCAAGAAAAGCATGGGCAACACAAACTCAGCTCTGGTGGTTACATGAAACTTGTTACATGAATTGTAAGTATATCATGTAAACTCCCATATTGTCTCAAAATATTAATAAATTGCAAACATTTTTTTTTTTATCAAACAATGCAAGCAAAATTCATGGTACCAAGCAAAAATACAAGGCTCTGAATTCAATAGAGCGCCCACAGAAGATGACAAGAGAATTGCCTACCAGCAAGGCTATTCAGTCGTGGCTGATCGGCTACAAGAATTGAGTGGGCATACACAACATTCGAGTGCATCTGTCACACAGGTAAATATGGTAAATGGAAGTTGTTTCAAATTGAATACTTTACCAATAATCTAATTGATGTTGAGTTCCAACAGAAAGTGACTATATTTGTTTTAAATAAGCAAGCAATGATAACAATGTGCATGTCATTGGAATGCAGCCTACTAATTGTGAAACACCACCTGCACATGAAGGTCCAGATGTGCATCCCAGTAGTGGAGGTATTCATTTTCTATTCAAATTTATTTATTTAGCTATTAATACAATTAAACATCTTAATTTGTAATTAGAGTAGTAATTAATGTAACCTTTCTTGTTAATATTTTAGAGCATGTAGTCGGTGGTGAGCAAGTGGAGCATGATATGGGTACACAACCTCAAGAACGTGATGTTCCCCACTCAGGTGAAGAGGACCGTGGTGTTCAGCATGTTGAGGTTGAGGCTACACAAAATGATGTGGCCCCATCAGGTAAAGAGCACAACAATTATGTTCTCTAAATTAAAGAAATACTTGTAACAATAATTTTATTTTTTTGAATTTAACCCATTTCTTTGTTATTGCAGAGGACCCCCCTTCGCTTCAATGTCCTCGTCCTCAGTATAGGACTAGGCATAAATTGAGATCACGAGCAGTTGGCGAAACATCTACAGAGGGGGGAAATGATGAAGACACGGATGTTCCACTTAGTCTTTTCATAGCTTCAAAGAAAAAACAAAGAAAGAAATGATTGTAATCTAACTTATTTGATAATGACTGATTTTTATGTGTTAGTGAATGTAATTATGTGCTAATTAATGGTTATGGATGATATGTGTTAATTAATATTGATAAATGTTGTGTGTTAATTAATGTTAATCAATGTTATGTGTTAATGAACGTTATGTTATATTAATGAATGAATGCTATATTTTATTAATGGTAGAAAGAATTAATGAATGAATGTTTTAAGATGTTAATGGGGAATTTAGAGTGATTTTAGGGGGGGGGAGGGGCCAAACGAGCTTCCACCTTCATGTGGTTGGCCCTGTTAAGTAGAGAATATTAAACTATTCTTGAAACCAAGCAAAGGTCAACAAGGTAACACACTTTTCAATATTTCATTATGTTGCACAGTTAATCGTATTGAATAATGTATATTGAATCTTAATTGCAGGGTCCAACAGAGCCAACACGAACAACAACACCACGAGTTGCTAGGTATAATGAACTCCCATATTGTCTTGTCTTTACACGAACAATATGAGTTGCTTCTAGTGTTGATATCCAAGGTGGGACTGCAAAAGTTATGAATATGCCTCATCCTTGTAAGTTTTTTTATTACAACTCCTAATTCTTGAGACTAAACTTTTTGTTCTTGATGTTTTTCACTAGTTGTCATAACCTCTGACTTTGATGCTTGTGCCTTAATAGAACTAGATGTTTCTTGTATGCATACTTGGTCAAGGACTACATTATGATGCTATAGGGCTACAAACTAAGATTATTTATTGTATTGAGTTGCACATTTGACATGAGTTGCCCTATGACTGCTATGCACATTTATGTATATACACTATTTCTAGTCTATATACTGATATTAATTTTGAGAAAATATTACAAAAACTCAGAGTATTCTCCATAAGACTAGAAAAAAGCTCAGATAAATTTCTGCAGCATTTTCTTACAATTACTTGTGATTGTTTTTTTAGGAGTCCTGGTATCCATTTATAATAGTATGGATGCATACAGGCTTTGGACCCTTCAAAATAAAGTTTGTTACAAACAACCGGTCATTTTCAAGAAGCGGTTATAAGTCCTTTTTAGCATTTGTGGCTTCCTCTGCTTGTTGTTCTGTTGCAACCTCCTGTAACTACTCTCGAGCATCTTCTTTCTATCCCATATGCTTATCTTTCCACTCCTGATACACATCATCACTCGGCCAATTAAAACTAGCAATCTTTTGTTTCATATCTTCTAGTCACTTCCAAGTGACTCGTACATGCCCAATCTCTGTTTCTATGAAACCATAATGAGATTTCACTTTTTCAATTTCCTTAATTGTTTGGACAAATAAGGATGTGTCATCAGTACTAATAATCTGATTGATCCTTAGGGACAAATTGTGGTCCACCTCCTTTAACCAAGTCTTCTCTTCCTTTAGCTGGACAGGACCAATGAAACCTCCTGGAAAACATTTCAAATTTATGATTTGAATATTCTTTCCTATAAAGTTGGGCTTTTATTTTTATACCTACTCCTTCCACTGAAAGAATATTCATCTCTTTTATAAACTCACATGTGGACCTTAGATTGTCATTCTCTTCTGCATCTGCATGGGAAGAACACATGAGCTCTAACTCTTTACCTCTAGGCATCCACTTATTCAGGATTGGTTCCAAAGTGGCTTCTTCTTCTCTCAAGTTGATCAAAATCTCAAGAATCCTCTTCATATTTATGTATACATTGGAGGTTTTGACTAAGTCAAAAAACTTCAAGATGGTGGCTTTCACCTTCTCCTCATATGTGTTTGCATAAAATGTCTGAGCTTGTTTCAATTTTTCCAACTCATGTTGGACATTTTCAGGTAATTGGGAACTAGAAGGCATAGGAGAAGGGGGATATTCAATGATGGGACTAGTAGGAGGGGGTCTTGCTAGAGAGGAGGCTATCATGAGTGTAGAAGATTCACTGGGATGATATTGACCTGCCAGTTGACTCTGGAGTCTAGCAATTATGATGTCTTTGTTGGCTATTCCTTCTTTAGCATCATTGTAAGCTTTTAAAATAGTCTCCAACTTCAATTGGAGATTAGCCTTTTCTTGTGCCTCTTTCTCTGCCACCGCAACACTGAATTTTGCAATCTCTAAGACTGTGCTTGCAGCTTCCACTACCCCTGTGTCTTGGACTCTTTTAACTATCATGCCTCCTAAGAGGCTAGAATCTGATGCATCCTTCCTTCTTTTGTTTTCATCCTTCTTTAAAGACCACATGACAAGAGTAGCATTATCTTTCCTGAATGTCACTCCTTCCATAGGCTTTGTTTCTTTCCTCACTGCATCAAGCACTAAGGCATCAGCTATATCCCATTCAGAGAGAATCAACACACCAACCTTTGCTGCCATTCCTCTTCCTTTCTAGGGGTGATTGCTTTGAACTCCTCCATCATTTCTTGCTTAACCTCTTCTTCTACCTGAGTTGTATTTTTAAGAGGATGTTCACTTTTCCTCTATTCACATCTAGTCTTGAATTGATCAATATTTTGCTTCCATAGAAACTGTATAAAAGCTCCTAATGTGACAAAATCACTGTCAACTAGGAATTCTTCACTAGCTTGCTTAATAGTAAGGTTCATTTCTTGGCCCTTTAACTCACCATCAGTCAAATCCATTTCAACATTAGGTGGCTCTTTGGGCATCCCCTCTTGGGTCTCCTCATAGGTATAGGCAATCTCACCGAGACTCCCTAACTGCAATAATTGTTCAACCACAGCTTGTTCATCTCCAATGTGGATAGGAGACTGAGATGGAGAATATTGAGGCTCATCAGTTTCAATTTCCTTTCCCACACTCTGCTTCTTAGGGGAATCCTGGATGTCAATGACATCTTCAATTTTCCTCTTCCCTTTTGAAGTGGAAGGCTCACCTGTCACTGGCATTATCACAGTGTACTTTGACCTTTTGTGCATTACATAGTCACCACGTGGGATATCTCTAGCAAAGGTAGGCTTAGCCAATACCATCTTAGCCTTATCAAGCTCATTTTACATTATGGCCTCCCTCTTTTCTTTTAAGGTCTGCATGAGATCTTCAAAATAAAGAATTAGGAATTTTATTTTCTCCTCAAATGGATTGAAGCTAGAAAGGGGGTCATAGCCAGTGTCAAATTGATGGATAAAATCAAGGGCTTTCTTATATGTCACCCACTTCTCCTTCCTTTGTTCTTGCTCATCTAAGCTGAATTCATTTCTAATCAGATCTTCTGGGAACTAAAATTGATGTGACCTACCTCTGCACACTGCTCTTTTTCTGAACATGCCATTGAAAAAATCCTCAAGGTCTGCACATCTTGACACTACAGTAGACAGCCTATATGGCTTAAAGAATTCTTCAAAAAATCTCCATCCACCCTTAGTGATCACAAAATGGTGAGCCATGGTAATAGTTGGGAAAATAGTCCCTTTACCTCTATTGGTTAGCTCTGCTTCTTGTACTCCCCCAACTTGTCTCAAGACTTCTACAATCCCTATCTTCAATGGGACCTGATAGGGTAGTAAAAAGGGGTTGCCTCTAAATCCAAACACTCTAAAAATAGTAGACACAGGGTACAAATATATGTCTCCCCAATTGTGAACAATCTTGATATCCTCTGCAAACTCCTTTGGTCTGAGAAACTCCAAAGAGCCTTAGGAATTCTAGGGTTTTCTCTGCATAGAAGAATCCTAATTTTAGATGCAAAGCATCTATCAAACTTTAAATAACTTGCATCTTCTCTATCCCAAGATAGAACAATACTCCACAATTGCACTGGCATCTCCTCTTTATCCTTGACCTTAATCAAGTCCATCTCCTTTCCAAAATAATCAGCCCCTTTGAACAGAAACATATGCATTAACATGGAGTACTATCCAAATGGCCTATCCAACTTACCATTTTTTATTCCTACTAGCCCTTTATGAATTGCATCAACAAGGTATGAGGCATAATCAAATTTTATTGCTAGGGAGGGGTTTAGAATTTGTGCAATCATTAACATATAATGGGTTGGCATATTCTTTTCAGCATCCTCTCCAAAAATCTGGCATAATGCCCAATACATACCCTTAGCTCTTAGAGTGAATAGGTTGAGAGAGAATGGTTCCATTGTGTTGGGACCTACAACTATTAACCCCCCTATCTTTACAAAGAATTCTTTTAATGGGCCACTTCTAAGATGATCACTTTGTGTGTTGTAAACCTGGGCTAACGACTCAAAGTCAATAGGTTCTAACAAATTGGAGGACTCACTGAGTTTAAACACTTTCCTAAATTCATCTTCATTTATCTCAATCAAGACTAATCCCTTTATGCTCCTGATGCATCTTGCCACAGAGTCATAATTTTGTGCAATCAGGGCTAACAGATCTACATCCATAAAAACACCTACGACCACAAGCTTTCCTACATCCTACTCCCATATGCCATTCAAAGGAGCTGGGGAATTCCTCTGCCCAAAACTGACTTTAAAGAGTCCTAAGCCTGAAAATCCTATTTCAGGGTCCCTCAACCAATTACCCTTATCATAAAGGCCATCTCCAATTTTTAGACAAGGGTTCTTAGGTACTAGCTCTTTGGCCTTAGCCCCAGCATTGGTGGACATGGTTAATTGCTCTAAAAAATCATCACAGATATTTCGGTCCTAGTAATTCACTTTCCCTATAAATTCTCTTCTAGGTGCCATTTTGGTCAAACAATTATACCACTAGAAGCTAGCACATACCTCTAATGAAGTAATTCACACAGCAGTATTTGAGAACAAACCAAAAGTTATCAAGAAAAGCACAAGAAACCTGATTATTCGTCTGAAGAAAATCGCTCTGCAACAATTCACTCTGCAACAAACTTCGATGAAACAATACTTAGCAATCAAGTTGATACAGACTAAAAAGGGCAAGTTGGCATTTAAGTTTTTAAAAATTAACTCTGCATGCTTCGGCTTTCTTTTCATAATTAAATTCGCCAAATCGAATTCAAAACTGGCTCCAACGGGTCATAATTTCTCTAAGTCGTTCCTTTGTTTCACTCTTTCGCTACTTCGCAAAACATAAAACCCATGCTCTTTTCTTTCACAAAACAATGCTGGCTGTTGGATCTTGAGAACTTACATCACCTTTATCTCCATTTAATCTCTTTGCTTTAGTGTCAGGCCCTACCTCCTTTTCGCCACTTCGTGGAGTTTAACAGTCATGCACTTTTCCTTCGCAAGGCCACACTAAGCATTAGATCAAACTCAAATCACTCGGCCTTTAACTCCAACTGGGACCGTCAATCCTTTTAAGTAACTGCACCTCATATTGATGGCTAATGGTTTTCTCCATTTTGTTGAGGTTAAGTTGCGGGCATCTTCGGGTCACGAAACAACGAGAAGCGTTGGATCAATCTTGAGATGAATGCCTTTTAAGTGGGCCCTTTATTTGGGAATTACTTACCCCACTTGTTATCTGGTTAATAAACGCCACATCGCAGTCAGCCATTAGCCTTGGAAACTCCTTTTGGTTCCACCCTTAATCTGCCACGTGTTCCCTTTTACTATTCCCACATAACTATCGGTTACACCTAGGTGGGCCCTCAACCACTTTTTTAAACCACATGTCACGTCACTCCTCTGTGTGATTTCTACCTGTCTTTCACAACTTCATGAAAATTATTCTTCGTTTGGCTTGCAGCCACGAAACCACGAGAACTGTTAGATCAAAACAGACCTGATCTGCTTTTAACTTCATACCATGCCTATCCCTTGGGCCCATCAGCCTTTTCGCTACTTTGCAATGACTAACTTGCTAGCATATTATCTTCGTGAATTCACGCGAGCCGTTAGATCTCAAGAACTTGCTCGTTGTTTACTCTTTTTATGACAACCTTTCCCAGACCCACTGCATACTGCTAACTGAGTGCCTTATCACCGCCATGTCATCGCCAACTAGGGTTACCACATTTACTACCACTCTTAGCGGGACCCTCCACCTTTTTGCTATTTCACTGAAGGTATAGCTCATGCATCTCCTGGCCACGAAACAATGAGAAGCCATTGATCTTTTTCCAAGCTCTACAAAAAGCTTTACAAAAAGCAGCAGCTGTTATGCCACGTCACTCCTCTGTGTGATTTCCACCTGTCTTTCGCGACTTCATGAACATTATTCTTCATTTGGCTTGCAGCTACGAAACCACGAGAACCGTTAGATCAAAACAGACCTAATCTACTTTTAACTTCATGCCATGCTTGTCCCTTGGGCCCATCGGCCTTTTCGCTACTTCGCAATGACTAACTTGCTAGCATCTTATCTTCGTGAATTCATGCGAGCCATTAAATCTCAAGAACTTGATCGTTGTTTATTCTTTTTATGACAACCTTGCCCGGACCCACTGTATACCGCCAACTAAGTGCCTTGTCACCACCATTTCATCGCCAACTAGGGTTACCACATTTACTACCACTCTTAGCGGGACCCTCCACCTTTTCGCTATTTCACTGAAGGTATAGCTCATGCATCTCCCAGCCACGAAACAACGAGAAGCCATTGATATTTTTCAAACCCGATCATTCTTTAACCAAAGAAGATCGATTATCTCTGGGGCCCACCAAACCCTTTCGCCACTTTGCGAAGTTAAAACACGTTCAATTTGATCTCAAAAAACCATGTTGTTTGTCTGATCAGATGAAACTTGATCGGTGTTTAGCTTTGGTCCAAACCTATATGTCGGGTCCACCTTCGCCTTTCGCTACTTCATGGAAACTAAGTTTCAAGCACTTTTTGGTCGTGAATCAACGTGGGCCGTCAGATCAATAGAAAATCATATGATACTTATAAGGCCCGACGGACATTAGAAAAGGCAGATTAAAAGCAAATAAGAATAAAATATTTAAAGGGACCGCCTAGGTAAATGACAAGGGGAGAACACTTTTATGATAAATGGACCCATCGCTTAAGTGAATATAGTAACGCCAGATTAGAAACCAAAAGGGCTTTTCTCAGGTATTGAAGTGACTTAAAACCGAAACCCTGAACCCCTTAGGATTTAAAACAAATTGAAAGAACTTCCTTCCTTCGATGGCTCTTTTATATTTATTTTTTTATAAAAATGATCATCATCGGAATTATGACGAATACCAAGCTTTCGACCGATGACTTCTTTGACCGTCGGCAGAGTCCATTGGATTGTCCGATGCTGAGTTTTTGACGATGGATTTTGTCGACACTCCGACGAAAATTCGTCGAAAATCCGACAAACGGCCATCGAAAATCAGCTCTGAATGTACTAGTGTTCGGCCATGTCGTAAATGACTAAGCAACTTGAAATGGACCGAATGTAAATTTTAATACCTTCCATCGCAAGTAATGTATTTCATTATATATAATGCCACCTGGGGCCATTCTACTGGAAGAGATACTCGTCTGGTTCCCTGCTTATACACCATTAGAGGTCCATCTGTGGGGTGTGTAAATTCTTCTCTGGCAGTTTTTGCATCCTTGGATTCAGCAAACAACTCTTCTTCCTATAGCAACCCAGTAACTTCAGTTATTTATTGTTCTATAGACATAACCCTCAATCCCTTGACAGAAGCTTCTCCTTGGTTGAATGAATGCATGAGCTTGGAAGAAAATTCTTCATTGTAATCTTTTATTTTTAGAAAATAATCAATCCACCCATGCAACCAAAAATAATGCTCACACAGGACATCCTACAGCAATGTGTCATGGATCACAGGTTCATGGCGGATAGGGTCTCCACCCATGACTATTTCAGCTCACAAAACAATTTCCATAGCTAAGAATGAGGACCTAAAGTAATCTGCAGAACCGAAAATATTTACTTGAAAACTCCTTACTTACTTCCAATTTCAGTGATAGAATGTATTGCTCACTCATACCAAAGAATGTATCATTAAAAATAATGATCGTAGGCAATCAAATCAAGTTACTTGACAAGGATGAATAATTACTTAACTTGGCAATCGGACCATAAAACACCACCCCCAGCTTATTATGACACATGTCCACACATGCGGAAAGGACAGAGGGAAGTGTACGCAGATTTGAAATAGGCAATAACCATAGTAAAATAATAAATGCATAATTAATAAAAAATAAGCTATGTACATACCTGCAATCGTGCGAATAAATGTTGCATGAAACAGTTAGCTAAAAAGAAGGGTGAAATGAAATGATGTGACGCAAATGAAATGATAGACAAAGAAATGAAGTGGGATGACATAGATGGAATAATTATTAATGGAGAATAATATTTCCATAAGACGTGGAAATATCTTTATGAAATGATGCTTGGAGAATATATTGAGTGTGAGGAACGTTCCTTGCAAAAGTTGTAGGAACTGCGCCTTGAATGTTTCCATTAGTTGTTGTAGGAACTTCTTCAATAGTTGCAGGAACTTCTCCAATAGGTCCAGGAACTGCTATTTGATCTTCACTGGTGAATTGTTGCAGGAACTGTTCTTTGGTTTTAGACTTATGATACAGGCATAGTTGATGACCATTTACTAATACTTGAATCAAACTAGATCAATAGTGGTCAAGCGAACTGCTCCATTTTTTAAAACTTCTTCTATCTCATATGGTCCTAACCATCTCGTCTGTAGCTTTGTCATAGTATCCTTATATCTAGAATCATATAGCAGCGCCCAGTCACCTGCTTGAAATTTCTTCTCCTTTATGTATTTATCATGTCATTTAGCTCTTTGAGTTTGAATAAGTTCTATTTGTTGAACAACCATCTTTCTCAACTCATCCAAAGAATTAAATTGGTGAATGTGGTCTCTTTGTGCTTCAGAAAGTGTCATATTCAATTGTAGAGTTGTTCTCAGAGTTTTGTTTTCAAACTCAATGGGCATCATTGTTGTTTTCCATACACCATTTCAAAAGGTGTAAAACCAATTGGTGTTTTCCATGTTTTTATATATGCCCAAATGGATTCAGGAATTCTTTGAGAACAATATTTTTTATGAACGGATACTATTTTAGTAAGAATGGCTTCTAGATCCCTATTTGTGACTTCCACTTGACCATTTTCTTGTGGATGGTATGGGGTAGACTTTCTATGCCTGAATGGCTTCTAGATCCCTATTTGTGACTTCCACTTGACCATTTTCTTGTGGATGGTATGGGGTAGACTTTCTGTGCCTGGTATTGTATTCATCAACCAATATTGCAATCAATGTGGAAGTAAACTGTGGTCCTTGGCCTGAAACAATTTCTCTTGGAACTCCATACCTGGTAAATATTTCTCCATAGAGAAATTCAGCCACTTTATTATCTCTTACATGTGTCATAGCTCGTGGTTCCACCCATTTGGTAACATAATCAGTACATACCAAAATATTATATTTTCCATTTGAAGGAGGATCAATTGGTCCAACAAAATCTAATCCCCATTTATCAAATGGTGCAACTAATATCTGTGGATATAATGGCATCTCATCGGATCTAGTAGGCCTACCCATGCGCTGGCATCTGTCACATTTCCTTGTGTATTGTGTTGTATCCTTCTATAATGTTGGCCAATAATATCATGTGCCCAATATTTTAAGTGTTGTTCTTTTAGTAGAAAAATATCCTCCACATGGCTCATCATGGCATGCATGAAGGATATCATATGTTTCATCCTCTCTAACACATCTTCTCATGACTTGGTCAGGTCCAGTATAAAATAAACAATCAGCAATCCATGAGAAGTTAAAGCTTTTCTCAACTAACACTCTTCTTTCTTTAGGAGAGAAATGAATTAGCATTTTATTAGCAGCTAAATAATTGGCAATATCAGCATACCAGGGAGTGTGTTTTTTATAAGGAATAAATGTTCATCTGGAAAAGCATCATCTATGGCCACAGGATCATCCTACAATTGAAGCCTAGAAAGATAATCTGCAACCACATTGGACTTCCCTGGTTTATCAACAACTGTAATATCAAATTCCTGCATCAACAGTAACTAGCAAGCCAATCTTCCTGTAATTGAAGGTTTATTCATGAGATATTTGATTGCGGTATGATCAGTATGCACAAATATCGGTTATATAATGCCTAGATTTGTTGAGTGCATATATAACTACTAACATTTCTTTTTCAGTGACAGTGTAATTAAGCTCAGGCCGCTACATGTTCTTGCTGATATAATAAATTGCACTCTCCAAATTGTCAACCTTTTGTCCCAAGACTGCTCGTATAGCATAATCTGATGCATCTATATGAATTTGAAATGGTAAGGACCAGTTTGGACCCTTAAGAACTGGTGCTTGGGTCAATGCTTTCTTAAGCTTCAAGAAAGCTTCATTACATCAGGAAGTCCAATTAAATTTCATATCCTTGGTCAAAAGAGAATATAAAGGACTTGCAATTTTGTTGAAATCTTTGATAAACCTCCTATAATATCCAGTATAACCAAGAAAACTTCTGACATTTTTTTTCTTTACCGGTGCAGTGATATTTTGAATGACTTCTATTTTTGTTGGGTCAACTTGTATTCCATTTATAGAGATATAATGACCAAGAACTATACCTTCCTGCATCATCATGAAGCACTTTTCACTATTCAATGATAAATTGTAGTCTTCACACCACTGCAAACTTTCTTCAGGTTCTTCAATGCCTCTTCAAATTTTGAACCATAGGTTGTAAAGTCATCCATATAAATTTCCATATTGTCCTGGGAAATATCTGAAAATATGCTTATCACTTCTCTTTGAAAAGTAGTTGGTGCATTACATAATCCAAAAAGAAGAACAAAATATGCATATGTTCCCCAAGGACAAGTAAATGTAGTCTTTTCCTGATCCTCTGGGGCAATTTGAATCTAGTTGTAGCCATTGAATCCATCAAGAAATGAGAAATGTTGCTTCCCTGCTAAGGAATCTAATACTTGATCCACAAATGGTAATGGAAAATGATCATTTATGGTTGCCAAGTTCAAAGGTTTGTAATCCACACATACCCACCATTTTCCTCCTTTCTTGGGGACTATCACTAAAGGTGACACCCATTGACTATCTGAAATAGGATAGATAAATCCAGCATTTAGTAATTTTTGCAATTCTTCTTTAACTATTTCTCTTAATGCAGGATTGATTCTTCTTTGTGGTTGTCTACAGGGTCTACAATCTTCTTTTATGTAGATACGGTGGGTACAAACTATAGGATCAATTCCATCCATGTCCTTGTAATCCCATGCAAAAGCATCTTTATGATATTTGAGCAAGTCCACTAGTGTTACTCTTTGGGTTTCTTTGAGTTTACTGTTGGTATTCAAATATTTGTTTGAATCAACTTCCACTTTGATAGTAATATAAATCTAAGATACTTCAGAAAAATGAGAAGAACAGACTTCCTGTGGCAACAGAGTATGCAATATATCAGTGGCTGCAAGAGAATCTAATTCGAAAATATTTGATACTAACTCCTGCGATTGTTGTTCTTGTCTTAACTCATTTGTCAGAATTTTTTAGAGAATTGAGTCATCATCATGAAGTTGGATGAATGGCCCTCTATTAATCATCATAAGGTGATTGACAGAGTCTACTCTTTTTTCAAATTCTTCTCCCAAGTTAGGCCAAACGTCTTGTTGTTGATCAAATTGGGGCTGAGCAGGAGAATACGGAGCTAGATTTTTGGTAGTATTTCCATCTAAGATAATCATGTCTCCTGACTAGCATCCAATATATGCATCAGTTGTAGCAAGCCAAGGTCTTCCCAAAATCACTGGATATCCTCCCAATGTGGCTTTAGGAAATAGGATCATAAAGTTTGCAGGGTATTCCCAAGAATCTAAAGTAACAACTATATCTGTAATCATACCATCAGGTCGAACTATAGAACTGTCAGCAAGATGTAGGACTGTAGGTGTAGGTCTGAGAATAGTTATTTCAAGCCAATGCATAATATCCCTTCTCATGACATTAATGGTTGCTCCCAAATCTATCAAAGCATTCTTTATCTGAGTGCCATTCATGACTATATTTGCAACAGGGCTATCACGATTGGCATACTTAGGAATTGAAACTTTTCCTAACATAATATCAGCCAATTGACCCATTACATGCACTGTTTGCAGATTTTTTTTCTTTCTACTAGATTTCTTTAAAAATGCTTCCCTAAGTGCCTTACTATAAACAGGGACATCCTTAATATCTTGTAATAATGGAATTTTAACACATACATGTTTCAACTGATCTACAATATCAAAAATTTGTCCTTGTTCTGGAAGAATCTCTTTTTCTTGCAACCTCTGAGGAAATGGAGGTATTTGCTAATTTTGAGGTATTGGGATTGTTGGATTAGAGATTTCTTGTTCTTTTAGCATCTCAGTTATAACTAGTGGAGACGGATTAGGCAAAGTTGTCCCAAATCTGAGGTGAATATCACTTATAGATAGAGAATAAGTTGGGTATTGATTAGGATCGGCTGAATAAACTTGTTGTTGTTGCTGTGATTTTCTATTAGGATTCAGCATTGGTTGAGTGGGTAATTGTGTGGGTTTAGGTGGAATAGTAGTGGCTGCAGGAGGAGGCATTATTGCAGGTGGTTGTGGTTGTTGCATAGGTTGTTGATATCCAGAAGACTAATTTTTCAATGGCTAACCCCCCCTCCATTGAGGACCAAGTTGCCATGGTCCCTGAGGTGGAGACCAATTTCCTTGTGGGTGTTGCCACTGTGGAGTTTATTTCACAAAATTTTGCCCTTGGCCTTGAGGACAATACCAATTTGGATAATTACCAAAATTTTGAGCATATGGAGATTGCCATTGATTATTTGGTGCATAGGAATTTCCACTATAACCAAAAAAAGAAAGTGGATCGGGAGGCATACCTTGTCTTGGAAAATTTGACCTTCTTTGAGAAACATAGAAAACTTGTTCATCATCACCTTGTATTATCTTGAAATCGGGAACTTCAAGATTTGTAACCATTTTACATCTGCAGTCTCGTTTCCTTTGTCTACAATGGGGATAGAAATTTGCAAGAATTGCATCAGCTTCCTTGTGCTTCTTCTTAGCTGAAAGTGTATCTACTTGAGTAGCCATATTGTTTATGATATCCTCCTTAAAATCCTTTAACAAATGGCTAAGTTACATTCTAGAAACTCCATTACCAGATGTTGATGAAGAAACTCTTGGCTTGAAATGCTTATTCTTCTTAGAAGCATATCTAGAATACTTCTGACAAATTTGTCCAATGTCACTCCATGTTGATTGTTTTATGTCACCTCCTCCCATAAGATCCAAACCATCTGTGCACTCATCACTGATTCCTCTAAAAATTATCAACTTGAGAGAATCTTCATTTAGAGTGCTATGCTTGGACTTTTTGACACTGAATAGAAACCTCTCTAGATAATCTTCAAGACTCTCATCTTCTTTCTATGTCATTCTAAAAATATCATCCCCATGGCGGTCAGTGTCTCTACAATAATCCTTGTATTTTGTGAGATACAATCATTTTATCTCATCCCATGTAGTGATTGTGCTACTCCCTAGACTCATAAACCATCTTAAAGATGATTCTTTCAAAGTGGCAGGGAATATTTTGAGTCTATGGGCATCTATAGTATAATCAAAACTCCTACAAAGGACATCAAACTCAAACAAGAATGTGTCTGGGTCTTCTGTCACTAATCCATAAAATTTAGGGAGAGAATAAGTTGGAATGTTCTTGAGATTAGCATTATCATGCTAATCAGAAATAGGGAACTCGAATGTCGGTGCCACATGTGGAGGTGGGTTATTCCCACCAGGGGGTGGATTTGCTTGCATTGGGTCATGTGGATCGATTCTTGCATGATTAGGATAATTGGGAAAGAATCTACCTTGAGCATCTCTTCTTCACCTATGCACGAAGATTCATAAGAATTACTTTAAACAAACTGGGCTATCAAAAATAGCTAAACTAAAAACTAAAAAGATAATAACCATAACAGGTTCTTAGTTTGACACCATCCCCGGTAATGGCACCAAAAATGTTCGCTCTAACAATAAGAATAATAACTGTAGTTAAGGTCTCAACCTGAAGTTTGGACATTCACTCTATGAAGTTACTATCTCCACAACTGAATTTCATTTGATTGTCAACCCAGGGACGTACTACTTGAAATGGGTCTGCACTATATATGCACTAAGTTCTTGCGATAGCTATCCTGCATTACTGCAGCAACCAAAATCTATTTGGGAAAAGCAAGCAAGAATTAAAACAATTGAATGGCTTCAAGAAAACTTTGCGTTAACATAAAACTCACTCAAAGAAATGCTAACTAAGCCCAAAGTTGTCAAACAGGAATTACTCTATTTGCTTTGGTTGTAGGAACGGTCAATGGATCTGCTTCCAGTGGCTGTAGGAACAGTCAATGCTAGGACGTCTACCATGGCAGAAAAAGAAAAGTAACTTAAAAAAGGCATAGGATCACTCACAAATTTGGCCCCCTTGGATGAGTGTATCCAGGCTTCCAAAATAACTCTAAGTGCTCAAAATAACATCACTTTATTTATTGCTTTTTCAAAAGTCGATACATCATTCAAAACAAAAGAAAACTAAAACACTCTGTAACTTTGTTTCTAAAATCCTCTGCTCTTTTTCCCTCTCTTTTCTTCTAACCTAAGAGAAGAGGCAGAGACACTTATTTAAAGGAAAAATTACAATAACTTCCTACAATTAAGATCATGCCGATGAGAAGAGGCGGATAGCGTTCATGAAGGAGAACAGTCAGAGTTAAGCCACTAAAAATGTGGATCTACCAAACCATAGCCAAGAATATAGCATGGTTGTATTTACAAGATTGATGCCCACTAAATTCATACACAACTAGGTCTTTTGTGCCCTGCTACTCCTCTGTCATTTTTCACACTCATTATCCTTTTTACTGATTTGAACTTTCAGTTGCTCCTTGAATATCTCAAGCTGCATCTCGAAGTGACAAGACAACCTTCTCTGCAGCATCTCATTTATTCCTGCAATTAAAAAGAGAGAACATACAAACATATACATATCTATTTTAATTAATCATAACACTTATTCATTCACACATGATATTGCCTATGACAATCCGTATGGCAACACGAACAAATCACATGGTTGCAGGAATAATTGGCATAGCAACAGGAATAACTGGAAAAGACAAAACATGCTTTAATGGGTTCAGTTAACATTTGAAATGCATATAGTCAAACCTTAATACATCATTACCATCCCATTATACAAATTAAAACGTGACAAAAACTTATGAGCTCTAGGAATAAAAGGAGCTAATATCTCAGCTCATCACAAATCACTAAACATGTATTCATGAACTTCAACGCCTTTGAGATCCGATGGCAGCGGTTTACCTAAAGCACTGACTGCATCCTGTTGAGTTCCAACTAAGGTGTCCATTTGGGGAGTGATCAAACTTATCTATTCTCCCACTTTGCTTAACACTTGCTCTTTTTCTTTATTCAAGCCCTTTATTTTGTCAGTAAGATCCATTATTTGGGATTCAAGGGAACTAGTAAAAACTGAATGAGGGGAAAATGAATGACCAATACTAGTTAGCTTCCCTTCAAGATTGATTATTTTCTTATCAATATCTCTTGTAAACTTGAGAAAAAATAGACATGATTTAAATATTTTTTCACCTTCATCTAATGCATCTTCTACACTTTTCACCGCAGACTTCAAAACTTCCATTTCAATTTCAATTGTCTTCAAATAGGTTTGAAGCCTAATCTCATTAAACTTATTCAAAACTTTTATATTTGTCATTTTCTATAATGATACAAAATCAGATTCTACTTTATCTAACATATCTTTAAGCTTCCCACAAGTTGAATCATTGGAAATCTGCTTAAGGTTAGACAAAAATTTCTCCAAAACTGCAATGGTCAAAGATATCATCTCTTTCTCTTCGGATGTAAACTGGAGTAAGTCATCACTAGCCTTTATTTGTGCAAGGGTGGCCAATTTTAGTGCTTGAAGAGGAACATCTTGGTGCTTAGATCTATCGGACCATGAGAAAGATCACCATCATCTACAATTTGCTTTCCTTTATCAAGAATAGTGGCATTTATCATGATTGTCAGAGCTCACGGAGGCTTCACTTAGTGAACCTGAGTTATATCACATGCATTCATAGCATACTAAAGAATCCCCCTATTTTCAAAAAATATTGCCCTAAACTCCTTTTTTTACACCCCCTCCCTATACATAGTCTGAATAAAAAGCCCCCTATTTGCACAAAATATTGCATTTTTTCATAGTCTAAATTAAAAACCCCCCTATTTTCATTGATGGGTAATACATTGCACCCTTATTTTTTGGATATTTTACACCCAATATGAATGCACATGATATGATATTTGCTATCTAATGAAGCCCTCATGTCAGAGCTTCATTTGTTTTCTCTTCACCCTTCTCCTTCCCAACTACTTCAACCTTAACCTTTTCACCCTCCTTGCCATCACCATCACTCCTTCCTACTTCACCTAACTCCTCAACTATCATATTAGTAATTATTTCTATCTTAGGAGGATCCTGAGTAGCATCGTCGAAGTTATCCACTTCTTGATTATTAGAAGCATCAACTGGAGCTTCATGTTCAACCGAATCAATCTATATAGTTGGTTGATCCTGAGAGACTTTTGTTCGAACATGAGTTACCTGAGAGAAGTATCATTTCTTGATTATCCTTCCATCTGGGAGTCATCCTTCTTCGAAATAACTTGATAGTTAATTTCATTCAAAATTTTCCTCAAAATACCTTCTGCATCTTTCACCACTTCATCTACTTTCCCAAACATTATCTTATTTACTCTATGCTTGCTCTGGAATTTTTCCTTTGCAAGTCCCAAAATTCTTGGTATATCTTCTCTAGTTATTTCCAGAAACAGCTGTACTAATGTAAATTCTTTCAACCTTTCATCTTCAACACTGGTTGTGTGTCTCTGGGCATCCAAGATAGCATACAGCTCTTTCAGAATAAGAGATGACGATTCAATCAATGCTTTACTATAAGAATTCATGTAGTTTATAATTGCCTCTTCAATAGCTCTCTGCACTTTCTCATAAGAATGCTCATAATATATAAAAATGTTTGACAAATTAACTTCATTTACTATTGTATCCACAATCTTCTATAATGTGGGCACAATAGTAAAAGAACCTTCAATCTTACCGGACGTGAGGGCTTCATCTATCACAGATTTCTTATTTCTCTCCCTTGTCTTGTCAGATTTCTCTCCTTAAGATTTAGATTTCTTTGTAGGAGGACCATCACCAAATGTAGGTTTCCAAATTACCCTTGCATAGGTAGCAGTCTTCTTTACTTCCATCACCTCTTCATCCGACTTTGTTTCTTCTTCTATTGTAGCATACTACCTTGTAGATTTCTCCTTCTTCGTTTTCTCTTCTCCACTAGTAGATACTATTGGTTTAGGCTTGGGTGAAGATACTAGTTTCTGCACATCGGAGGTAGGTGCAGATTTGCTAGGTTTGGCCTTGGATGGCTTGGGAGGAGTTGGTTTAGCTTGTGGCTTCACCACATCTTCCTCCTTCAAAACAAATTTCTCTCTCGCTCTCTGCACTGCATCTCTAGTAATCCCCATCTTCTCAGCAAGTTCCTCAACCTCTTTTCTCACTTTCCTTTTCCTTGTTGGTTTAGTAAATTTCTTATGGAAATCTAAATCTTTCTCCTTAAATATGCCAAAACGTTGCTCTTTTTTGTCTACCAATTGGCTCCACATGTATTGAGCATATGCATCAAGCATGTTAGCATCAACCTCATACCCCATAGGCATGATCCACATGATCCTCATCTCAACTGCCTCCATCAAACATTGATCCTTTTCCACCATAAAACAAATGGTCTTCTCATATTTCTCTACAATCTCCTTGGGAATTCTCTCTTCGGCTTTCATAGTAGCTTGGAAGTTCTTCAAATATCCCCACAAGGTAGATATTCTCATTATATTGTCACATATACCCAATAATCCTTCCTTAATTTGCATCGCCACTAGTTTGTCATAAGCCCGTTGGAATTTTCCTATATCAGGGATCTCATTCAAGAAATAGAGAGCTAAGCACACAATTAAGGATCCAAACTTGAAGGTGTGTTTCTTGTCTTGCTTGATTTCCTTCAAGTTGCTCAACAATTCACTCAATAGTACTAAACATAGATCATACCTTTTATCTTCCTTGAGCATCTGATATGTAGAGAATATGGTAATACTGGAGACTGAGTTATGCCTGTAGGATTGATATACCTTGTGCCCTACTACCATTGAGGCAAATCTTAAATCATTCTCCACTATGTCACTGATTGGCATCAACCGGTTGTCATATTGGCAACCAGTAATAGCTGCCATAGTGGTATTTTGCATTTTCCTCATAGTCGAAATCTCACCAGATGCACTCAAGAATGTGACTACTTGAATGGATTGCTTCGTAATCTTATGTGATATGTCTAGCCAAATGAACTCATCATGAACCCTGATGAAAATGTACTTGACCCATTTCGCTTCATCAAATACCAAAAAATGGACAAATTGCGTGAAACCCTTGTCATGAAGAATCTTGTATTCCGATTTCAGGTTTCCAAGATTGTCTGCCATATGCTTGTTGTAGAGTGTAAGCATGTCTGCATTGCCAAGTTTTTCAATATCACAGTGAATGTATGACTTGATATCTTCATTGTGAAGAACATCATATGGAACTGAAGAAAACATTATATATGGATCATCTCCAACATATTTAAAAGGATGCCTTTTTAAAGTAGGCCTTGCTTTATCAAAAATTTTGACTACCAGAGGAGTCGCAATGCCAAATGCAGATGCCATGATCAAATTTAGGGTTTAAAAGATAGCTCGTGAATGGATAAATACCTATTGATTCACAACCGGCCACAAGAAATCATCGAATGATCGCTTTAAGATCATTTTTTTTGTTGAATCTCTTTCACTCTTTTGTTCTTTTCTTTTCTCTTGATCTCATTGTGAGGAAAAATCTTTTGAAATGCCCTTTTAACCTAGTTTTGAGTTGTAATAAATGCTCAACCTTAAAGCTTCTAATTACATAGTTTTTCATCATTTCATTTACCAAATTGTCAAATTGCTACAAATCTTTCGGATATCATTTGCATGCTTGATCTAAATATTTTGCAACCTTTTGAAACTGGTTACAGATCTCTGCAAGGGGGTTTTAAGGATCTGCATGAAAAAATCCCCCTAAGACCAAAAATCCCTAGTTACCGGATGAGGTTCCATCACCGGATTCAAGTGTGGAGCCATTCTACATATTTTGATCCATTTTATTTACTCACATATTCTTATGTTGATCTTTGATTTCATCTACCTTTGCTTTGCCTTTCTTATCAGACTTGTTCTTGTTCACCGATGCATTCCTGCTTTTGCAATGTCTTACAATATGACCTACTTTGTTACATGCATGACAGACAACATTCATCTACATAGGCCTAAAATTCATTTGATTTGGTCTTATCCTACACTAGTTATATATATGTCCAAACATCCCACAAGTATAGCATCTCTTGTTTTGGAAATTGCTCTTCTCTCTGCACAATTTGACTTATGACCAAAGTTGTTGCATATGAAGAATTGACCAATAAAGGTAGGACCATTGTTCACATTATTCATCATTCCATTATTCATCCTACTTCTGCATTGATTTTCCATATGACCAAATTTATTGCAATTAAAACATCTAACATTGAATTTATAAGCATTAGGTTGTCTTACCAAAGGTTTCTTGTTCTTCTATTGATGATTGCTTTAATCGGAACCGAGGGATTCTCCTTTCTCAAATCCAAGTCCTTGCATGTCTTTTTCATGTCTCTAAATTTCTAGCATCTCATCCAATCAGGTTGAACTAGCTTTGAACTTTTCTTTGTATTCATTAGCAGTAGTCAGCTCATCTCTTAGAACTATGATATGCCTTTCAATTTCTTGTCCATCATTCTTTGTTTGCACCAATTCAGGC
The DNA here is from genome assembly GCF_030272615.1 of Cryptomeria japonica. NCBI lineage: Eukaryota > Viridiplantae > Streptophyta > Pinopsida > Cupressales > Cupressaceae > Cryptomeria > Cryptomeria japonica. The sequence goes on from NC_081409.1 coordinate 831,278,186, forward strand.
TTCAATTGATCATTCTCATATGTCATCTGCAACATTCATCAGATATGTCCTTCAAGGATTAAGTTAGGCTTTCTTCATTCTTCTTCTGGTCTTCAATCTTCTTAGTCAACTTCATAACAATAGATTGCATCTCATTCTTAAAAACTGCATTCTCTCTGGCCAGCTTCTCACATTCATCTATCTTATCTTGATTTTTAATTCTTTGCTCTTTGTTTTCCTTCAGCTTGCCCATCAACTCCTTTCTCTTTTCCCAAGAAGTGTTCAATTGATATTTCAGGGTTTCAATGAAGTCTTCAGCTGCATTCAAATTTATTTTCAGACTACTCTTTACCTTCATTGTAGCATCAACATCTTCAAGTGCCACACTAAGTTGTCTCTACAAATAGGAGTTTGTTGATTCAATCTTTCAGATCTTCCTCAAACTATTAGGCTTCCTTTGAGGCACAATGCTCTAATACCAATTGTTGGAATCAATTAACACTAAGAGGGGGGGTGAATCAGTGTTCTGGTATTTAAAAATTTGTTAATCTGATTCTTTATCCGCCAGATGTTAATAACACAAACTATAATGCAGAAACACAAAGCAAATAATCACATAACCATAACACCAATATTTTTACATGGAAACCCAGAAAGAGAAAAACCACGATGGGATTGAGTGTCATGCCCAAACTTTTGGGCACAAACGGAATAATTTTTTTTTTTTAAAACATAATCTAATAAAACTAAGTTTGCTAAATAATGCATTAACAAGTCTTGTCTTAACTGCATTTGATTTCTTTCATCTAATAAATAATCTAAACACTAGATCAAGTAAGCGAGATAATCTAAATTAAATGTGGAATAATAATTCTCCAAAGAATTATTATTATCTCATCAAGTAATTAGTATTAATAATTTCGTTTAAACAAAAAGTCTCTAAATAAATTTGCAAGAGATTTTATTAATCTCAAATAGCCTATTAATTGCCTAGGAAATTAAATTAATTTACCCTAGCACTTAGCTTTATAAAACCTATTATTATTTTAACAATAATTATAATTTGTCTAAAGTATGACTCTAGGGTCGATTAATCCCATAGTGCAGTTGTGCTATAAAATTTTATTATAGTTGGCCAATAAAATTTAACTCCTAAGGCTCACTATTTCCAAAGTATTTATTATGATTTCCCAAAATGTCAAACCCAAAAAGGGTTCTAAAACTAGCTTATAATTAAAGCCCTAAGAAAAAAAAAACTCTACTTAATAACAAAAGTAAGTCCACTATTTGAATAATTATTCCAATTAAAGTCTAAATTTGTAAGTCATTTTTATATATGAGTTTACATATATAACTATGACTATTACTCCTTGGAGTTATATATATATATATATGAATAACTAACTACGTATAGGGTTACATTACAAGGAGTTGTTGTAAAAAGAATATTATCATATTCAAAGTCTATGGGGGGAATACCTTATTCAATTTTCGAATAGGGTTTCCCCCATCTTCTTTTTTTATAATAAAATAATTTAAACCCTAACTTTTGACATAACCCACACGTGTTTATTTTCTTATACTATTCATGTGAGTTTTGCCCTAACCCGAAAATTGGGTTAGGGCATGTGTGTGTGTGTGCTCTATATTTTATTTTTTTTGTGCAGGTCTGTGAAGGGAGCAACGGCCATGGGATGTCACAGAGACTGCGATTTTCGTAGAAGAGGCGGCGGTTTTTAAGTTAGCACGGGGGGGGGGGAGGGGGCGGTTGTAACAGGGACGGCCGCCCCTGCAGGTCGCGTCCCACAGTGGCACTGTGGGGCTCGGCCCGCCGAGGGGCTCCGAGTGGAGCTCGGCTCCACGGAACCCTCGGTGGGGGGGGTATGGTTTGCAGTCCGTAAATTTTTTATTTATTTATTTATTTAAAAAAAAAAAATACAATCAACACTTTTATATATATATATATATGCACACACTTAAGCATTCAGTTTTTTTTGTTTTTTTTTATTTCAACTTTATAAATCATGCTGAAAACTCATAAAGAAAATAGCAGCATGAAATAGATGAGGAGATTATTCTTTTTTTTTGTAAGTTTTAAATATATGAGAATGCTCTAGAATTTATCCTATTTTCATTAATATCACAAATCCTAATCTAACCATTTTTCTTTTTTTTTTCACATTAACCCTAGCTTAGAGGGAATATACTATATTTTCATTGCTTAAGACAATCTGTAACTATTTCATTTTATTTAAAACACAAACAGCAAGCTAGTAGATTTAGAATAATGCATTTCTCTCTCTTTTTTTTATCTAATGCTAACTTTGGAAATAGATGACTATTTAATTTTAATTACATTTTCTGCAATAAATAAGTGACAGAATGAAATAAACTAGATTTTATATTCTGCAATAGATAAAATGATAGAATGTAATAAATTTTAACAGCAACTACAATAGCCTAGAAACATTTAAAATCAACTTAAAGATAGATATATTAAACCTATTTAACACAATTTGTATTTGTATTTAACTCAAAAGGTCTATATGCATGTTTTTCCCATTCCCATAATTTTATTTGCATGAAGGAATAAAAGAACTTTAAATTTCAAAAATAACATGAATGCAACTACTTTATTTTTGCTAACTATAGGACTTAATAAAACTTATACATTTCATTTTTGCAAAAATAACTAAGTAGAATAATGCATTTCTTTAAGCATATTTAGAATACAATGTAGATAACATTACAAATGTGTTTGAAACCCAACTAGTCTCTCCTTTCCATTGAATAAGAACTTAGAATAAAATATATACATTTCTTTGCTTTTGAAAAATAAATACAACATTTGGCTTTTCTTTTACATAGCTGCAACTTAATTAAATTATCCCATTTCCTAATCTTTTCTGCAATTCAAGTAAAAACCAGCAACTTCTATCTTTCTTTTTCCTTCCCATCCCAAGCAACCTGCAAGTAAAACATAAGGCTTGACCATGGAGTGCTCACCTCCCAGCCTAGGCTTACTAGAAGCCACCCCCGAGCTTGGAGAACCAAGCACTAGACAGGTTACACACAAACAACCACAATAAGCAAAGGGGTAAACACACAACAAACAATTTTCCCAACCAAGGCTACACTTCACCACAACTTGTGATGATTTTCCACAGGTGGAAGTGGACCAAATACCATTGGGGAGACTGCAAGCATGGAACATTTCAAGCCACCTCATGGCAACCAAATACAACACAAATACATCCCCACATCCTTATGCCCCCCAAAGGCATGTAAGCCATACCATCTCTCCTTATGACCCCCAAATGCATAAACAAGGCTATGCAGCAAGGGTCACAAAAGAACACCCTTGAGATCACTCTCCTTAAAGGAGAGCCTCTCACCCAATGTTGTCAAACTTCTTCCACCCCAAGACCATCCTACTCTCCCAAGAGTAGAAGGTCTTGGACACTCCCATTACAAGCAAAAAGCATAAAAAGAAACAAGGGAAAAATCACATTTTCTTTCACAAGTAAAATACATATAAACAACTCTTTCATACAAGCATTTCTTCAAACATGCATATACAATATAAACAAAAAGAGACTAAGAACCAACCTTAATCTGCCCAAAGGTTTTGATAGATATAATTGGGGATGAGCAGCTCAAATCCACACAAAATCTTTTCACCAACACTTAGCCAAAATTCTATCCTACAACTATTCTTCAAAATTGCATGATCTCCAACAATGGAGAGTGGGTGATTAACTCACTAAGTCCCTAATCCTTGCCTAAGAAGGCCTCTCTCACTCTTCCCAACCCCTTGGATAGAGTGAGAGTTCCCATTGGTTGGTCTTCCCAACCTCTTACATGTTGCTAAAATTGGAAAGAGAAAAGGTAAGAGAGGATGGGGAAGAGAGTCTGACACCAAAAGGGAAGGTTGTCTATCCTAGGAGGAACCTTCTAAGTTGAATTTTCGCTCACCTTGGAAAAACCACTTTTTGAGGTGACTAAACAGTCACATGGGAGTAGTCACATGTTTAAAAATACCCCTAACCCATAGGTATACCCTTTGGACCTTTGGAAAAGCCCTAAAACTAACCCTAGGAGTCCATTTGATCTCTTAGAAACCCAACTGAAGTTAACCTACGGGTCAAACCTCAGTTGACCACTCCCAAGACTCCCTACCCAAGGCAAATTTGGGACCACACTCAAATGTTTGAAATGGTTTTGGTAGAAACAAACTCCCTCCAAGAGACAAGTCAAAATCAATGACACTAATCAGCACATGTGTCAAGTGACACAATAAAATACATTATAAAAATCACACATGGAATTTGTCTCTTGTTGGATTACACAAATTAATAAAATCAATTTAACACACATGCATCATTTACTTTCACAAATAAAATACGATACAAACGGGGTGTTGTCTCTCCAAATAGACAACCCCTGGCTTTACAAATGTACACAGGTCTAGGTTTGGTTCTCCATAATATTTCCATGATCACATGGATAATTTTCCTGCGCATCTCAATTTACACATTAGTAATTCCAAATAACCACAAATATATTATTAAACACATGAATTTGAATACACATCAAACACTCATACAATTAACAGTAATAAATCAATATCTCATATATCCCAATTGATCCACATAAGCAATTATCATAATCCTCATAATTTTGATCCATTCATAATATATGCATCCTATTTCTATCATCATAATAAACTCTTACAAATCCAATAATGACATACAACATCTCAAAGTCATCCTATTTTAGAATCATATAAAGTTTCATATCCATAATGCATAAAAATAAAGCATCCATAATAGTCTCAACATGAAAATAACAGAAATGCTAGGATGAGTCGGGGTAGGGCCTCACATTGAGTACCCACAATATTCCTATTAATGTTCCTTCGATATCAAGATCTATGTATTTTGTCTCTTTCATAGATGACTATAGTAGGACATTTGTGTATTTCATCAAAAGTAAATCTAAAGTTTCCAGTTAGCTTAAGGAATTTAAATCTCTGGTTGAAAACTAGGCGGGTAGAAAAATTAATTGTTTGAGGACTAAAAAATGGTGGTGAGTTTTGTTTGACATAATTTAATGGGTTATGTAAGGACCATGGGATTGAGAGACATAAGCCAAATCCATACACCCTATAGAAAAATGGAGTTGTAGATAGGATGAAAAAAATGTTGATGGAGAGGGCTAGGAGTATGTTGAGTGTTGCCAACCTTAAATAGAATTTTTGGGTTGAAATTTGTATCCACTACATATTATCTATGTTATTTTACAAATTTTCCACTTAACTTTGTATTCTCACGCCTAAACAAATGACAAATAAAACTACCAATCGAGTCAAATATGATGATATTTCACATCTACTCTCTACTTATTTTACAAGGCATAGCTAACTTCTAATAATGTGCAATGAATGAAACCATAAGTACTTTTAACCAGAAAGCAAATAAAAGGAGTAGTTGTTAACCAAAAATCTTTAAAAGGCAATAATGAAAACTACATTTAAAACAAATATAATACAAAGATATTATATTGAAATATCCAGACCACAACAATCCTAATTAGATTGATGTTATAATGTCCAAATGTTTAAAGATTAATCATCCATAATAGGTGCATGAATAAAATTTCAAACACTTTTGAAGACGATAAGAAATTATCTAAATAGGGGGAGAAATTATTCGAATAGCTGTATATCTAACATAAGGAAAAAAAACCATTCTACAACCATAAGACAAAGTTTAGGATCCTCAAAAACCTATTCAAATAACTTTCATTAATTTTCACCTTAGTAATTGCACTAACACCCCCAAAAATAGTATACTCCAAAAAAGGATTTCCACTCAAAATTCATTGTCATGTTATTATAACTATCATCAAAGATGATAACTTCTTAAGGATAGGTGTTACAAAGTTAATTAAACAAAACACTAAAATAGAAAGGTGTCAGCCTCCACATCATATGTCACTAATTCCTTCCCTCATGCTACTTTTTTTCTTTCTTGAGAATTGATACGAGGGGTATTTTAATGTTGCATTCTTCTCAAAGTATCCTGAAGGCATATGTATTCAATTTTGTATCCTTTATATCATCAAGACCATTTTCTATCATTAATGACATTAAAGAGAACTGGGATTTAAAACATAATAAAAAAATTAACTAAAAAATATGTAGTGATAGGGTCTAGAAAGTGAGCTTGCAAAAGACTCAGAGAGAGTGTTTCACAAAATGATGAAAAAAACACTAGGCCCTCTAAAACATCTCATGTTTACATTAAGAAAAGAAGAGGTCAAATAAATGAGATAGATTGATTCTAACTTGTTTATGTCCTTCTCTACAACCTCCTTTGTGAAATAGAAAAATCAGAATTCTTGTTGTTGCATGCATAGGACAAAAATGAATTTAGAAAGATGGTGGCCATTTTAAGGATTAAGGCATTGATTGTATTGTAATTCCTAATGAAATGAGTACTACATTCTTGATTAAAAATCATGCTAGCTCAGTTCCCATGTCTTTTGCCACAAGATGGATATACTAAACTAAACTAACTAATGTCATCAAAAGATGGCATCTCGATAGTTGTAAATACTTTGATTCGGGTAATCAGCAAAATGCTGAACTATTGAACGAGGCTAGTGAAGGGTAAACAAATTCCAATATCTCTAACTAACCGAATATAAGAATTCATGCATTACAAAGATTGACAAAAAAGACATACATTTGAAGGATAATCGATAATTTCTCAAACTTTTGAACCAAAAGGAAAGGTTCAGAGACTTGTTAATCTTGTCAACTAGGTATGCAGACTCGACAAAAACCCAACTACAAAAAAGGGTTAGCAATGTTAATTAAATGTGTTGGGGTAAAGAGTGACATATGAACCGGGGTTTTTGACTTAAGGTGGGAAAACAAAAAATTTAAAAAGTTGAGGCAACAAAAGACTCTGAAGGAGGACAAGGAATAATTAGAATGCATAGAATCCAGAACACTTAGGCAAAAGCCTTATTTGAGAGGGCAATAGATTCAAAATAAAATCAAGAGGATGGGGGGGAACCAAGCACAAAGCCAAAATGAGAAAGCCAAAACAGGAAAGAAAAGAATGTGGCAAGGGGATCCTACCTTAAAAATAGCTCAAAGCTACTCAAATGAACCTATAAATATGTTAAGAAACAATGATCCTTTGTGAAATAATGGATTGTGGCCAAAATGTGTGGCTGAAAATAACTGCTACTTTGTGGCCACTTCAATGCCAAATCCTACACTGATGGAGTGCAGAATAAATTTCAAAACACCCAAACAACCACTTTTCATCATAATTCACTTCGTTAATGACTCCATATGTAGTATTAGTAAAATAATTTGGTTTTTTATTGGTCACAACTTCAATAATTTTATTTGGATATGCAAAGAAATTATCAAAACTCAAACATTCTTTCAAAGTGCAGATTGAAGCAATCTTTGGACATGTGTATGTTTGCCCTGATTTTCAAATATCACATTCTAAAAGTGTAGGATCTAACCTGATTGTGATAATTTATTTTTCCCTCACACTGGAAAAATCATTAGTGGGAAAATAATTAAATTGAGAATGCAATTTACCTAACCTTTATCAAGTTCCATCATCTGATTATCAGATTCTTCAACTTTATCTTCACTTGCATACATTTCATTTATTGAACTAGTCTCATAAGTAATAGGAAATTTAAATGAAAACATTTGAACCTGCATAATATCTCCTTATGAAAAAGAATTTCTAAGAATAGAAGAATGATCTACCTCCTTTGGTGACTATTTTCCTCCATCTTCTTCATCAAAGAACTTAAATGATGAATACTCAAGTGAAGTGAGAAGATTTGATTGTTTTATTTCTTTTACATTGGCTTTTATCAATCATTGAATCAATATCACCAAAGAAAAAAGACTCCAAAGCTGAACAATAATTTAAAAACCCCTTTGTAGCCTCATTGGAAATCATTTCTACTATTTGGTCTTCTTCATTAATAATAAAAGCAAATGTTTTTTATTCGAGAGGAAATAAAGGCATAGATATAGCACCGTTCATACTTTCTTTCATATTACTAGAGTCTCAATTGGTTATCTTCATTTTAACTTTGGTAGCCTAGCCATCTTCATCCTCAACTCCACACAAACAGTCATCACCTAAACTTTCTAGGGAAACTAAGCCTTTGGAAATCTTGTTCCCCTTAAGCTGAATTATTTCATTTTTCTTATTATTTTGGGAATAGATTTGTCCCTATATAGTATTGACATTTTCTCAAATGCTTCCTTCAAAGAACATATTAATAAGAGTATCAACATTTTGAAGAAAAATTATAATGTGTCTATGAATATTGAAAACTTGCCAATGATTCACACTATCAAATACACTTGGTCTATATACCACCTCAACACTATATGTTTTATCTTCAAAATTAGGATGTGGTAGAAGAAGGGATGTGAAATGGCTAAAGAATGAACTTGGATTTTTTGATTCCTTGGAACTATTGGCATTATGTTGTCATTGATGTCAACCGGTGAGAAAGTAGAGGTGACCGGTATGTGTGAGAAAGTATTTGATGGATTACCGGTATGAAGCATGGAATGTGCAAGAAGACATGAAACCGGTATGGTGGATGTTGATTGTGATGAAGAGGTAGAATGCTACAAGAATTATATCAACACCGGAGGTGAAGTATGTCCAGGCCACCGGTATAAAGGATGGATTGTATAAGCTGACAGAAATGGTATGTTACCGATAAACTTGAAGTATATTATCTACCGGTAAGCAGGATATCATGCCTGCAAGCAAGAAAATGGGATAACTGGTAAATAGACTAAATGAAAGAACCAGTATGGTTGATGGAAATCCAAGTGGATCCACTAACAGAGGATGTGTTGGTAGGCATGAAGGCGAACCGGTTAGGCTATACCGGTAAGGTGTGTTGAACCGGTAGTGAGTCTTAGCCAATGAATGGAGCCAAACTGACATAGAAAGTATGAAGATCAATAAAACCGACTGAGTTGTCAAAGCAAATGTGGATGTCAACAAGGATGGCACGTGGCAATCATGTAGAGGTCAGTGGAGTACTCATCGATGTGGTAGGTAACGAGTAGGTCGGCATTAATGGAAAACCCATAAATCATGTATCAATGACATATTGTTGCGGCTTGAGAAAGACAGAGAGGCATGATGATGGATCTAATTCTGCATGACAATCTAACCCTTGTGCTCGTTGATCAAAGCAAATAGCTGAAGCATTAATGATGATGTACAAAGAAAGACCAAAAACCAGTCACAGACAGCCAAAAATAGAAAACGTGTATTGGAAGGCGAGGTGATGGTGGTGTTGATTGATGTGATTAGATCATCTTATCAAAAAAGAAAATGCGATCAGATGTGATGCAGATTGAGTTGGTGGAGGAAAACCCTAGAATGCCACCATTTGAATGGTGTTTTTGGTGGGAACCTCCATATATAAATATGTGGACTGAAGATTGGATTGATTGATGTTGGTTGCGAGTTGTGAGAGAAGAGAGACCATCTGATTAAGAGCTATTTTATAGAAAAATAGAGTGACCAAGTGTGGGTTTGCAGGCAGAACTAGTAGGAGGTTTTATCAGTAGTGGCAGAGAAATCGGTGAACCGTTAAGAGTCTTAACACTCAAGTGTATCGATAGAGGTTGAATTGGTAAGAAGGAATCTATGAGTGAGATAGTGCAGGGTGAGAATCAGAAGAGGAGAATAAAGGCAGTGAGTGGTCGATAGGTGATCAAAGAGTGAAATTTTACATCTAGTAGTTGAAGAACTGGTGAAACGAAGAAGGTTGGCAACCTGTAGACAAAAGTTAATCAGGTGTTACAAAACTCATTCGCAACAAAGTGTTATCATTGTAATAAGTTGTATTTCATTATATCACACCGAGTTGGTCCTTGGTGCAAGGTTTGATGCCCTAAATCAATAGGGGTTGGTGCTCCTTGGTTTGGTGCCCTAAAACTTTGTAATTCATTGTTTCACTGTGAGGCTGGATTGGAGCAATAGTGTCCAGCTGCATTTCTCACCGAGGTTTTTCCCATCTTGGGTTTTCCTCATATATCTGGTGTTGTGAGTTATGCTCTTGTGTGTTTTCCCTTTTGATACTCTCTTTTATACTCTCTTTTATCTTAGGAATCATTGATTCACACCTCTCTCAGTGGTACATTGTGTTCAACAATTGGTGTCAGAGCCTTAGGTTCCCATTTGGTCAAAGCTTTTTCTAGATTGGATAGATTTTGGTCAAATAACACAATGGCAAGAAATGAGTCTACCTCCTCAAAAGCCCCCATGTTTGATGGAACGTCTAACTATGCCTTCTGGAGCAGAAGAATGGAGACCTATCTCTCCTCTCTTGGTTTTGATGTGTGGATGTCTATTAAGAATGGATACACTGTCCCTAATGCTCCTCCTACTAATCCAGATACAAAGAGGGAATATGAAAACAATGCTAAAGCCAAGCATGCCATTTTAAGTGGGTTGTCAGATAATGAGTTTGTCAAGGTCATGCATTTCTCATCCACCAAGGAGACTTGGGATAAATTGTAGAGATTGGTTTAAGGAGATGCCAAAGTCAAGGAAGCCAAATTGCCATCTTTAAGAGGTCAGCTTGAAGGCCTGAAGATGAGAGAAGAAGAAAAGATTGTAGACTATCTTCACAAAGTAGATAAAATTGTGAATGCTATCAGAGGGCTGGGAGAAGAAGTAGCGGATGAAGTTGTTGTCAAGAAGGTTCTCAGATCACTCACTTCCAAATATGATACAAAGGTCTCTGATTTTGAAGAATCCAAGGATTTGAAAACATTTTCAATGGATGAGTTATTTGGCTCCTTAACTGCATATGAAATGAGGACAACCGGTGAAGGAACTTCTAAGAGAGAGGTTGCTTTCAACTCTATCAAGAAAGGCAAAGAAGATGTTGCACATGGAAAATCCAGTGAAGACTCTGATGCAAAAGTGGAAAAAATTGTGAGGAAGCTCAAGAGAGGATCCAATAAGTACAAGGGTAAACTACCTCTAAAATGTTTTAACTGTGGCAAGATAGGACATTTTGCCTCAAAATGTCCCTATGATGAAGATGATGGAAAAGAGCTACAAAGTACCAGCAGAACCTTGGGAAGGAAACAAGAAAAGAAGGTCTACCAGCGAGGAAGCAGAAGCTACCAGAAGAAAAATAGCATCTACACCTTTGAGGAAGATACAATTGATGAAGAAAGTCCATCAGAGGATGACTATTGTGAGGGAGAAAGAGTATTTAATCTTTTTATGGCAGTAGATGAACCATTTAATGGAGAAGAGGAAGATGAAGACATTGAGGTTGAGGTAGACCTAGAAGGAGAACTCATAAGCACACTAGAAGAGTTGAGTAAAACAAGAAAATAACTCAAGAAGGTCAAGCATGTTATCACAGAAGGACAAGATCTTTTGAAGCAATCCTTGGATAAGTCTAATCAATTGATTGCTGATTTGAAACTCCAGTTGGAAGAGGCTAAGAGAATATGTGAAGTCACATCCTGTGACTTGTTAAAAATTGAGAAAGAGCATCAAGATTTAGAAGAATAAATAGTAAATTTCATAAAGGAGCTTGAAAAGAGAAAAGAAGAACTAAAAATGAGAAGCAAGTGTGAAGGTAGCACTGAATCCCTAGACAAAATGTTAAGCAAACAAAAGCAATCAAAAGACATCAGTGGCTTAGGATTTGAAGAAGGTCAAATTTCAAATAGAAAGGACACTTCCAATAAAGAGATTCAATTCACTTCCTCCAGTGAAGGAGAAGTGAATAAAAAATTCACTGTGAGCAAGGATACCAATAAGAAGACTTATGCAAAAGCTGGAAGAAACCACCCTGCAAATTGGTATGCTCAATCAATATACTGGAGACCACATTCAGTGTACCGGAATATAGATCCTAGAAACAAAACAAAGGTTGATCATGAAGGATTCACTATAGGCAGCAACATGAGAAGAGGTCACCCGGGAATATAGATGTTTGCAGGACCAAGGCAAGCAAACCGGTATGTATCAAATTTTTATGGCTACTATTACCGGTGTAATAAGTTTCGGCATAGGATAGTTGACTGTAGATTGATGAATAAGCCCACTGTGAGTTATTAAAGTAGAAACTCTTTTGCTGCACTTCAGGAGATGAATGTCATCTGCTATCAATGTAATGGTTTGGGTCATAGGATTTATGAATGTAGGAAAACTCAACCGGTTTCCTATAATAGGTTTTCAAACTCATCTCTTAATATGAATGTAAAGTGTTATTGTGTATGGTGAAAAGTGAATAATGGAAACAATAATATTGAAAGACTAAAATAGATTCAACCATAAAACCCTAGCCTAACAACAACAAAGATCTACCATAACATATGAAGATTACCTAAGACAGTGCAAATCAACAAAATTACAAAGATGATACCATCACATGTCCACTAGGGTTTGATCTCCATTCTTCCTATCTCCATTGATCTTTCTTGATATATTTTCTCTCAGATTTTATGTATACACAAGAGCTCAACAAAGAATGAAAATATGGTTGCGAGTAAGCTTGATCGCATAAGTGTTGATTATAAAGATGAGGTATTAGATTAGGGTTGATAATGAAGGAAGCATCTCCTTATATAGAAGACATTGTAGGAAATGGAGGGATAAGATTAAGAGGTGTAAAAGTAGATGGTCGGCTAGCATTAAAGGGTAGGTAGAGGCAATAAGAAAATAATGAGAGGGTAGGTAGTGTAGGAATTAAGAGACGAATGACATGTGTCATGGGCAAAAAAGGCTAATGAATTAATTAAATAAATAAAAATTTATTTAATTAATAGAAGAAGTGGGATCAATTGAATAAATAAAAGTATTTATATAATTTAGGAAAAAGACTATTAAAATAAATAAATGTATTTATTTAAATGAGGAAAAAAGGCTAGAAGAGAATGAATGAATTAATTAAATAAATAAAGATTCATTTAATCAATAGAAGAATTAGACTTAAATAATTAAATAAATAAAAATATTTAATTAATTAAATGGGACAATTTTAGGAGTCTATAGTTATAACTGTCATTAGTTTGGACATATTGCAAAGCATTGCAAGAACAGGAAAATCAAGCAGGAGAGGATAGGTCCTGATCAGGAACCGGTAGCCAAATTGGGACATAGAAGTGCAGCTGACAAGAAGAAGGAAACTCAATCGGTTTGGGTTGAGAAAGACAAAATCAAAGCAGAATCAAGCCTGATTGTGCAAACTGCCCTACATGCAAAAAGTAGGAATCTATGGGTAGTTGGCAGTGCCTACTCCCATCACATGATCAGAGACAAGAAGAAATTCATCAAGTTTGAAGATTGGAATGGTGGTTCGGTGAGGTTTGGAGACAACTCATCAATCAAGATAAAGGGAAAAGGTACTCTGAACATAGATTAAAAATTGAAGGCCCATGATGTGTATTATGTAGAAGGTATGAAGCACAATTTGCTAAGTGTGATTCAAATGTGCGACAAAGGTTATAAATTCACCTTTGACTCTATCGGTTTCCAAATAAGGAAGGAGAGTACTGGTCAAATTGTAGCAGAAGGTAAAAGGATAGATGGGAATGTATACAATCTGAAATAGTGCTTTAAATCCCAGTATATGTTGGGACAAGTGGACGAGAGCTGGTTGTGGCATAGAAGGTTAGGTCACATAAAGTTTGACAATCTAGTCAGAGTAAGTAAAAAGAGATATGTGAGACACATACCGGAGATCATCAAACAGGTAAGCACACTTTGTGATGAATATGTTAAAGGAAAGAAAACCAAGGTTTCCTTTAAGACAAAGGAACATAACACGTCAAGGCCCTTAGAACTGGTGCACACAGATCAATGTGGTCCAACTAGGACAAGAGCACTAGCCGATGAGAGATATTTCATGCTCTTCATAAATGATTACTCAAGAATGACGTGGGTAACCTTCCTTCAAGATAAATCACAAGCATATGAGAGATTCAGGATCTTCCAAAAAATGGTAGAGAAGGAAAGTGGTTATAATCTAAAATGCCTAAGATCAGATCGAGGTGGAGAGTTTACGTCTAATGAGTTTGAGGAATACTATGAAATACAAGGAATCAAAAGGCAATACTCAGCCCCAAGGACACCACAGAAAAATGGTGTGGCAGAAAGGAAAAACAGGACAGTCAAGGAGATGTATAGGACCATGTTGAATGAGGCAAACATACCAGATATCTATTGGAAGGAAGAAGTTCGTACTGTAGTGTACACTCTAAATCGGGTGCGGTTGAGAACAAACAGTAATATGACACCCTATGAGTTGTGGTATGACCAGAAACCATCAGTCAAACACTTCAAGGTGTTTGGAAGTAAATGTTTTATCAAGAGAGACATGGATGGTTTGGGTTGCTTTGATTCCAGAAGAGATGAGGGCATCTTTCTAGGGTACTCAACTCATAGTAAGGCCTATAAATGCTACGATAAGAGACTGAGAAGAGTCATTGAAAGTGTGACTATCAGAGTTGATGAAGATCTACACAAGGGAAGACAACAACAAGAATATTAGTATGATGTTTCTGGTGATGAAGATAATGAAGTTCAAATTGATAATGAACTAGAAGATGGAAACGGTAAGTCCCCAACCGATATGTGCAGAAGAATCACCCAGAGGAGAAGATCATAGGAAATAAACATGATGGTATGCAAACAAGGAGAAGATTGGCTAGGAATAATGAACAGGTAAATTTTTGCCTCATGACAGAAATGGAACCCAAAACCTTCAATGAGGCTAGCAGGGAGAAAAATGGATGGCGCCATGGAAGAAGAATTACATAAAATTGAGAAGAATAAGACATGGGAATTAAACCCAAGACCGGAAGACAAGAACATCATTGGTACCAAATTGGTCTACCGGAATAAGATGAATGAAGAAGGTAAGATTGTTAGGCATAAAGCTAGACTTATACGCAAGGGTTACTCTCAAGTAGAGGGCATTGATTTTGAGGAAACATTTACATCAGTAGCTAGATTAGAAGCCATAAGGATATTTCTAGCTTTTTCAGCTTACAAAGGATATAAAGTGTATCAAATGGATGTAAAATTTGCCTTCCTCAATGGAAATTTGGAAGAAGAAGTGCATATGGAGCCATCGAAAGGTTTCTTATTACATGATGATGAAACCTTTGTGTGTCAGTTGCAAAAGGTTTTGTATGGGTTGAAGCAGGCTCCTAGAGCATGTTATTCAAGACTAGGTAAGTAACTAAAGGAGCAAGGATTCAAAAAGGGGAGTGCTGACAACAACTTATACATTAAAGCAGAAGGAAACCACATGATCATTGTGGTTGTGTATGTATATGACATAATATTTGGAGGCAACAAAGACACTTTTTGCAAAGATTTTGTTGATTAGATCCAGTTAGAATTTGAGATGTCAATGCTTGGAGAATTGACATACTTTCTTGGTTTGCAGATATCACAGCTAGATAAGGGGATATTCATCTCACAGACCAAGTATGCAAAAGACATGTTGAAGAAGTTCCAAATGGAGGATAGAAAACTAGTAAGTACCTTCATGGTGACTGAATGCAAAATGAGCAAGAATGATGGGTCACCAGTAGTGGATCAAACTCTATATAGATCCATGATAGGCATATTGTTGTATCTAACAACATCTAGACCGGATAAAGTGTTAGAAAAATGCACCACTGAGAGCGGGAGGGGGTGAATCAGTGGTACTCAACTTTTTCCCTTTAGCTATGCTATGTGATCATACCGGTTATTAGATCTAACTATGAATAGACTTATCGATTAGTGAGGAGACTACCTCAAATGCAAACATACATAAGGGGACATCACATAACACCAACATATAGGAGGAAAACTCAAGATGGGAAAAACCTCAGTGAGCAATGTTGCTAGAGTCTACTGCTCCAATCTAGCCTCACAATGAAAACTATTACAACGTTTAGGGCACCAACCCAAGGAGCACCAACCCCTGATTTAGGGCACCAACCCAAGGAGCTACAACCCCTGCACCGAGCTACAACACAGTGAACAAAATGAAAACATCAAATACAAAAGTGGTTACTCTGTTACAAGTGAATCTTATAATCATTCCAAATTCCTTACCCTGTCAGTGAGATACCTTCTTTGCTACACTAACTCACTCTTCCGCTACTCTCATTTTTTTCTTGACTATCGGTAAACTCTACCGGTACATCTCTTCCACTGCTCCTTCTTTGTTGGATCTCCACCTTATACTCTTCACTAGTATAATACCTTATCGGTACTCTGTCTGCCTTCTCTACAGTCTCCTTTCACTTCTGCTCAGCCAGTATAACCACTACCGGTTCTACTCTTCACTCTCCCTCTTTTCTCAGATACTCTCTGAGCACTTGGTTGATTCACTTTCACATGCAGAAGTAACACTCATTCACTTCATAATAGCATAATATCTTTTTTTTTATTCAGCAGCATAACTATGTCTTTGGCCTTCACCTTTATAGCTAGGTTTTCCCACCAAAGGTCAATTCAAAATCCTGGGCAGTTAGGGTTTCCTCATCATCCTCGAAGCAAGCCAAATCTGATCAGATCCTACTCAATCTGATCTCCTTGACAGCTAACTGCACACTTCTACCATTAACGTGCCTTCTTGGTCATGCCTTCAATCTTTGGTGATTTTCTTTTTCCCTTAACGATTGATCTCTTGGTCAATCACCAAGATCGGTCATGTTGGTTCCTTCATCATCTCGATATCCTCAATCACCCTTAGCTGGATCTTGGTTTTCCTCCAAACCTCAAGCCGCAAACCCCTGCAACAACTCGGCAACACATCCTATAATTTTTGGGATCTACCATTAATGTCGACCAACTCTGCAACTACCCTAACGGTGTACAATCCATCTTCATCTATGCAGGTTTGCCACCTTGACTCCATGTGGCATCCATGTCGACCATCAGCATCTTGGCTTTCCAAGTCGGTTCAGATAGGATCATGGCCAAACACCCTATCGGGTCCTTTTCACTGTCAGTTTGCTAACCCTATCGGTATCTCAAATTATATCGGTAATCTTATCATGTTTGTTTTCTTCTTCAACTGTCAGTGGAACTCCTTGACCGGTCATCATACATGTCCTTCCAAATCATGCATATTCCCACAAAGTGGGAATTCTTCTTCATCTACACCTTTTCCATATTACTGGTGGATATTCATACTGATAAGACCTCTTGATGGCACCATGTTATCAACCTTCACTAGACTTAATCTTCAGTTAGGCCACATTCTACTCTAACTGCATTTGTTCAATCATGCCTTCTCCCTGATCACCTCGAACCACATCGCAATTAGTTTGTCATGCTGACAAACTCATCACTCTTAATCCGTACTAGTATCTCAACATGCCTTCACATTTGGTCTAGCGTATAACTCTAATCTCATGCACTTTGAGGCACTCCTTTGTTTCACCGGTAGATTCGGTGTGAGCCTTTGAGGACTTGCCTTTACCTCATCTTCCTTATCTCACCAAACTATGATGCATGCCTTACATGATAGGAGATAAGCTCCACTTCACCGATGGAGTGACAACTTATCATCAGCATTCTGCAATGTACTCATGTGACTTCCCTGTTTGTGTAGCATTTCTTCAAACAGGCACATGTGATCCGGTGTGGGCACATTCGATGTCAGTCATCTCTTCTCATTGTAACTGCATCTTCATCTGGTAGGAGTCCTATTATTTTACAACCTCACAGTATACCAGTGACCTGTTCATTCTTCACCTCCTATGTTGGTGTGATTTTGATAGCATTCTGCCTCTTCATCACAAACAACCGCTCAAGCACCTTGGCCATCCATCTTGTACATTGGTCATCATATTTTCTGGTTGACACCCACTCACTTGGGTGAATTATCTTCTCCATGTCAACTCATCTCTTACCAGTTAACATCCTTTCCTTACGAGTGATACACTATACCGGGATCGATCACCTTACCATCTCATCCACACAAGTCAGGTACAAACTTGTGTACCGGTGTCATTAGTGGCCATTCATTATTACCTTACTAGTTTTCTGTAACACAAGGTGATATCAAAGATATTTTAACCTATACTCCTCCTTGACAGTGTTGCACATACATCTCTCATACCTGTAGTCATCCCATATCGGTTGACATCAATGACAACACAATGCCAACATATAGTACAAGCGGTTTGCATGGTTGCAAGATTCCAATATGCTCCTAAATAGTCTCACTTAAATGAAATTAGGAGAATCTTCAGGTACTTGCAAGCAAACAAGACAATTGGTAAATAGAATAAATGAAAGAACCAGTATGGTTGATGGCAATCCAAGTGGATCCACTGATAGAGGATGTGTTGGCAAGCATGAAGGTGAACTGGTTAGGCTATACCAATAAGGTGTGTTGAACTGGTAGTAAGTCTTAGTCGGTGAATGGAGCCAAACCAACATAGTAAGTCTAAAGATCAACAAAAACTGACTCATTTGTCCAAGAAAAGGTGGATGTCGACAAGGATGACACATGGAAAGCATGTAGAGGTCAGTGGAGTGCTCGTCGATGTGGTAGGTAACGAGTAGGTCGGCATTAATGGAAAACTCACAAATCACGAATCAATGATAGATTGGCGCGGCTCCAGAAAGACAGAGAGGCATGATGATGGTGTTGGCATGATGATGGTGTTGGCATGATGATGATTGTAATGTATTCATCATATCTTATCATTGATGAAAACATACACACACATATGTTTATATTGACTACCAGTGTAACTTCAATTGTTTACAATGTCAATCGGTATACTTAGTGGTTAATCTCTAACCGATACTTTGTGATAACTGGTATGTGCATAAGAGGCAACGTGTCATTATACTAAGTCAGCATCAAGATGAAGATCAAGATGGAGATCAAGTGGAGATCATGACAGAAGATTCAAGGATAACGGTTTATATATTTCTTAAACCGGTATTGATTGTTCCAACCGATATTCTGTGATTTGTGATGAGTTACTATAGATCATGATGAGTTATCCCACTAAAAAAAATTTGCAAGTAATTGTTGTGATGAGTTATGATCACTTGAATAGATACACTGCACCTAGGAAATTGTGCTATGATTTCCTTAGGCTGACATGGAATCTGAATGTCTATATATCGACATCTTAGTAAATCATTTTTGATATGATGGTATGCATGAAGAGTGAAAGATTTTGATGTTGAAGAGAGATAAGTGTTAAGATGAAGAGTGTAGTGTTGAAAATGTTTAGAAGGATCTGATCAAGCAAGTATTGTGCTACTCAGAACAGATCAAACCATTCATGTTGTTTTCTAACAATCACAGCAGAAATCAAATCCCCTAATCGGGTAAGCTCTAACAAGCTTCAATGTACAAATCCTCTAACAAGGTGATTCATTAGTTTGAATTTATAAATCCTCCACCAAGGTTACTCCTAACAGGGTACTACCTTTAACAAGGTATAAGCTTCTAATCAAGCTTTGGGATCTTTAACCAGATTCGCTCCTAGCAGAGCACATTGTAGACCCTAATCGGTCAGTTATCTATTACTACAGATAGTTAACTTGTGAGTTCCATCTCACCATGGTTTTTACCTATTTGGGTTTTCCATGTATAAATATTTATGTTATGGTGGATGTGTTCCTTATTGTGAATGCTATTATATCATTTTGGATTATATGCATTTTTCTTAAAAGCTTTGTTAAGTTCATCTACCAGTTACTAGCTAAAGTAGTTTCATTTTTGATGTCACTGATTCACCCCCCCTCTCAGTGTTTTTCAAGTCCATTAGATGGATCTAATTCTATAGGATAATCTAAACCTTGTACTTGTTGATCGAAGGAAACAGCTAAAGCATTAATGGTGATGTACAGAGAAAGACCAAAAAACTAGTCGCAGATAGCCAAAAATAGAAAACGCATATTGGAAGGCAAGTTGATGGCGGTGTTGATTGACATGATGCAGACCATCTTCTCAGAAAAGAAAATCCAATCAGATCTGATGCAGATTGAGTTGGTGGAGGAAAACCCTAGCATGCCACCATTTGAATGGTGTTTTTGGTGGGAACCTGCAAATATAAATATGTGGACTAAAGATTGGATTGATTGATGTTGGATGCGAGTTGTGAGAGAAGAGAGAACTTGAACAAGAAGAGAGACTATCTGATTGAGATCTATTCTACAAAAAAATAGAGTGACCAAGTGTGGGTTAGCAGGAAGAACGGGTAAGAGATTTTACTGGCAGTGGCAGAGCAACCGGTGAACTGTGAAGAGTCTTAATGGTCAAGTGTACCAGTAGAGGTTGAATTAGTAAGAAGGCATATGTGAGTGAGATAGTGCAGGGTGAGAATCAGAAGAGGAGAAGAAAGGCAGAGATTGACCGGTAAGTGATCAAAGAGTGAAATTTGACATCAGGTAGTTGAAGAACTGGTGAAATAGAGAAGGTTGGTAACCGGTAGACAAAAGTTAATCAGGTGTTGCAAAACTCATTTGTAACAAGGCGTTATCATTGTAATAAGTTGTATTTCATTGTATCACACCGAGTTGGTGCTTGGTGCAAGGGTTGATTCCCTAAATCAATAGGGGTTGGTGCTCCTTGGGTTGGTGCCCTAAAACTTTGTAATTCATTGTTTCATTATGAGGCTGGATTGGAGCAATAGTCTCTAGTAGCATTTCTCACCGAGGTTTTTTGTACCTTGGGTTTTCCTCGTATATCTGGTGTTGTGAGTTGTGCTCTTGTGTGTTTTCCCTTTTGATACTCTCTTTTATCTTACCGGTTTGGTTGTTTAGTACTTAGGGTGTTAACCAGTAATTAAGACTTTGTTTAAAAGTTAAAGATTTCTTAGGAACCACTGGTTCACCCCCCTCTTAGTGGTACATTGTGTTCAATGGGAACAACTTCTATTGTAAACACTTCAAATTCTTTGATGCAATCTGATACTCTGTTCCTATGATGTTTTAACTTTTGGTTCTTAACGACGTATACATTCCTGATTTGCTTACCTATAATCTTTGCATCTCCTTTGACTCTTAATTGTTTGATCCCCATCTCTTTCACTACTCTCAACCCCAAAAGTAAAGCTTCATATTAAGTTGTATTTTTTGTATTCTCAAATTCCAACCTATAAGCAAAAGGTAGTTTATAATCATCAAGAGAAATAAGGACTATGCTATCACTAGATCTAGAAGAGGAATAGCTTCCATTAAACTCTATGTTCCATAACTCATTTGAAAAATCAAGGTTGATTATGTCAATATTCTCTTCAGCAGTGGAAGTGAACATGTAAGTGTCAAGGCCAGTACCTACATATAGAATCTCTAACCTTGGGTCCCCAGATTTTAACACTATGAATTTTACTTTAAGCTCCATCTCTAGGTAAACCTTCTCCCCATCTATGGGTATGGTAGCATAAGACTAGTCCATTTTAATATCTCTCCCTAGTTCTTTGTAGAAACTTATACTTGGCAACATCCCATAGCTCGTAGGAATGTTAGCTACTAGGATTGTGAACTTCAATTTCTTTTTGGGGAACGGGGCTAAGGTGGCTTGAACATATTTAATCTAGCCTAAGATATGCGCCTTGGTAAAGCCCATGGAATAAAATCTTCCATGAGAAGTAATTGTCAAACCAAGGGCTTTGGCTACTTGAGCAGGAATAACATTATCCAAAACTCTTGAGTCTATCACACAATTGCTTAGCTTATACTCATTTATATATAGTGATACAAGGAATGGCTTTGGTTTTTCAAGAAGACTCTTGGGATCCTGAGGCTATAGGTAAGAGGTTGAACATTTTTGTTCTTTAGTGGCAATAGTAATTTCATTAGACACTTGAGCATTGATAGCGAGATCTAGAGGATTTTGTTTGATGAACTTATCAAGTCTATCCAATTCAAAAGGGTTAAGTTTAAGATATTTGTCTTAGTAAATCTAAATTTTAATATTTTTGCATGACTCTACAATATCAAAAGGCAGAAGGATTTCATTTGAAAAAGAATTGGAAGCTACCTTAGTAGAACTAATTTTGATTACTTCTAACTCCTTTTCCTTACAGTTTGAGACGTCGACCTATTGAATTGTCATTTCTCTATCCTTTGGGATTCTTTTCCTCCCTTTGAGTGTATTATCCTCTAGTAAATATAGCACAATTGGAGCCATTTACTTGGGTATATATATATTTCCCTCTTTCAAAATCAAACTCATATTCAAAGAAATTTACAATGACATCAACACTCTATAAGGGCTCTTGTTCTACTCAATATTCACCTTGCTTCTCATTTGTCGAGACCATCTACATAAACCTTGTCATTTTAGGACAATATGAGCCATCGTGATCCATAGTTATTTGAAAATTACATGCCATGTGGTTTCCCTTGCTAAGGGAGGAGCTTCTATGGCTAATCTTTGTGTGGGCCTAGTTAGAAACAATCGCTTAGGGAAATTGCATTATTGACTATAGCTTTTCCTAGACATCTCTCGGTATGATAGTTGATGGAAACCTTTAGGAAAATTTCTTTCCAAATTAATTATATCATTAGCCAATCTTTGAATCACAAGATCAGTAGAACAAATTTCTTGAGATTTATCATTTTGCAATTCTATTCTCCATTTCCCTATGGTTATCAAATCATGTTCTCTTGATTTGGCCAATGCTTACGATGCTACCAAATCAACTGCAGCATCTCTTTTGATAGAAAAATTGACATCCAAAGGAAGAGCATTACTAAAAAACACTTTTGAAGAGCATCCCTAAGTCTTAGGTTATTTGGGATTTGATTAGCCACCTTGTTAAATTTTTCTACAAACACACACATTGGCTCATGCACTTCTTTCTTCATTGAAGATAGCTGAGCAATTAGAGTCTGTGCATTCTCGATGGACTTAAATCTATCTATAAATTTAATTATCATAGTGTTCCAGTCATTGATTGATGCATTTGGTTAGTGGTAGAACCATTTAGTTGCATCATCAATTAGGGATTCCACAAATAACCTAACAGAAATGTATTCATACTGGACCCCTAATATGAAGCATGCTGCAAAGAAGGCATCAATATGTTCTTCGTGGGTGACCTTTTCATCTCCTCAAAACTTGGGTATTACCTTTTCTGAGCCTCTAGGAAAATTATATAACTATGCCCCCAAATTGAGAGGTTTGATTGTGGCTTTCCAAGGAATAAGTCTAAAGCCATATTGATTGAGATAATAGTGGGGAAATTGACTTGTAAAGGAAGTACATTTTTCACTAGAAATAATGCTTGATAGGATGGAATAGGTAAAGCTAATGAACGAGGAGGAGAAGGTAGCCTGCTCAGAGACAGTTTTCTTGGTAGGTGGAAATTCAAAAAAGAAACTTATGGATTGTGCAGGTAAGTGCACCAAGATTGTGAACAAAAAATCAGCCACCATCTAAAAAAATAAAAATGAACGTAACTCGATTGGGTTATTTAAAAAATAAAATAACCCGATTAGGTTACGATTAGGAAAATCCAAACTGTAACTCGATTGCGTTATTAATTTTATTAGTAACCCAATTGCCTTACTAATTTTATTATTAACGTGAATGTGGTGTTTTAGTTTTAATAAATTGATCACGTTTTTCTGATTATAATTTTTTTGTAAAAATGACTGGGACAACTTTACTCATGGCCTCCACCAAAAACGGACAATATGACCAAGCTATAGTGCGTAAACCATGATCGTGATTTTAGCCCAATAAGCGGAAACAAAATGCCACATTGTTAGAGAGGTTAGTTTACCATTTATTTATGCATTTTTATTGTTCTCTATTTCGAATTTCACTATAGTGTTTTATTTTTTGATTTATTGTATTTTATTTTGTAAATTTGATATCAGATGCTCAACAAAACAACCCCCCTCAACAAAAAATTCTCCCTCAGAAACATATGCCTTGTAATCCTCCTAATCCTCTAATAAACCATTTGCAAACCACACCGGGAGGATTTACTAGGGCAACTGGCACAAAATACGGTAACCATTTGCAACCTAGTGGCTAGATTGAAAGCATCAGAAAATTGTCACTATGCAGACCTTGCCCAAGCCCTATAAATAATGGTTGATAGTGTTGATAAATTTTTAAACTAAGTCACTAAATGAGATGCATATAGAAACTCATGTCACAACTATTATTCACAAAGTCTCATATGATGCTATAAAAAATAAAGAAATAAGAAAATCACAAATATGTGATCTTTTTATTGATCCCTGAACCCAGGATACCCTACCTCTTAATTCAAAAAGGTTTCCTATTCCTGAACACAATTTTGGGATAGGTGGTGGATGTTCTTTGACCAACCTCCTTGCAAAAACCATGAGGTGCGTTTATATTTTTTGAGAAAACTATACTGCAAGTTCATCCTGAATGAGATCCTTAATTATTTTGATATGAGGGAGTTCCAGAGTAGAGGTAGAGGCTCTACCCAAGATAGATCAAGGGTTCGATAGGTACATAACCTCTAGAGTTGGGTTCCACTAACAATGAAACCCTTTGTGAAAGTGACAGTCCTTGTAGCCTTGAAGGAGGCTATAGAGATGGAGACTCTTTAGGAAGTTATCACACTCATAGACACCATCATCCATCATGGGACATGATTATCACATCCTCTTGGCCCATATGATGGTGCAGGAACACACAATGGTGCAACAGCAAACAATGGTGTTGCAGCTAGACCACCTACTTCTAGCATGCCTAGCGGTCACTAATGCATCACCTGCTTCGATGTATGCCATGGGATAGATATTATTGCATGTGTATATGGTTCAAACTATCATGAGCGCACATGTTGTCTAGCAATTTTTGAGGTTGGTGGACCAAATGACATGGCCCTCACATATGACTTGATGTAGTAGGTCTTTGCTAGTCAAGTATGTTGATTTAAATTTATAATATTTTATTTACTAAATACTTTAAATTTTTAATATAGATAGATTTTCAATTATAGTTCAAATTAAACTAATGTAAACATTATTCATTTCACAATGTAGCAAATTTAGGTACATCATCCACCACACCTACTACAACTCTTGCACCTGTATCTTCATCAAAGGTAAAAAAAAATTATAATTCATGTCAAAATAGAATAAGACCTTGAACTCAAATTAATGTTTTATAATATATATTAACTTTATAAATTATCTTCGTGTTGGGTTTGATGAGTGTTGATTGTGGACCATCTTTCACAAGTTCATGTTGCCACCGCCATAGCCATTTCATTTGGCCTAGAGAGCTATATGGTATTCTGCTTTGTACACATCATGTTTATAGTTTGTATTAAATATGCATTTCATTCAAATTGTGATTAGTTAATTTTATGCTAGCATTATATGTTTGTGAATATTAATTATGTTACTCTTTTAGGGCATATTACACGTGGCTAAGATTTTTCCTTTGCAAAGGTCATTCTCAAGATAACTAATCAAAAAAAGGTAATTGAGCATAATTTTAATTAAGATATAATAGTTTTAAGAGCTTACACAAGTTACCATAGCATGATTTAGATTTTACTTTTTCAAATTATTATGATTATACATGTTTGTCTAGATTGATCGAGTCTAACAACTTTTGTCTTGTACATGTACAACGATGACTAGGATCATTTACAACAAGGATGAATGCACAAGATGATGCATTGGAAGAACAGATGAAAGAGGTATATGTTTTCTAAATTTTCTCAATTTTATTATTATATGCACATGTATATTCATTGTATTACAATCTTATCATTTCATAGATAAGGAACATCAATACATGTTTCATCGGTGACCACCCCTCCTAGGACAACAGGAGAACCATCAAAGCCTCCAAAGATTTTTAAAAAAAATAGAGAGGGAGGTAGAGGTTGAGTGAGAGAGAGAGAGAGAGAGAGAGAGAGAGAGAGAGAGGTTGAGAAAGGTAGGTTGAGAGAGGGAGAGACAGATCTTAGGAAAGAGGGATAGGGAGGGGGAGATAGAGAGAGGGAGATATGTGTGTGTGTGTGTGTGTGTGTGTGTGTGTGTGTGTGTGTGTGTGTGTGTGTGTGTGTGTGTGTGTGTGTGTGTGTGTGTGTGTGTGTGTGTGTGTGTGTGTGTGTGTGTGTTGAGAGAGAGGTTGTGATAGAAAGAGATAGATAACAAGACAAGGAGAGAGTGAGGAGTTGAGAGAAAAAAATAGTGAGGGAGATAGAGGTCGACTAAGAGAAAGAGGTTGAGAGAGAGTTTGAGGTTGAGGGAGAGAGAGGTTGAGAGAGACAGAGATGGAGATGGAGATGGAGATGGAGATGGAGATGGAGATGGAGATGGAGATGAAGACAAAGATAGAGATGGAAGAAGAGATAAAGAGATTGAAAGGTTGAGAAAGGGAGGTCTAAAGAGAGAGTAAGGTTGAGAGAAAGAGAGATTAAGTTTGAGAGAAGGAGAGAGAGGGGGGAGGTTGAGAGAGAGAAAGAGATAGAGAGTGAGAGAGGTTGAGAAAGTGACATTGAGAGAGAGAATAAGGTTGAGAGAGAGAGAGCTCGGGAGAGAGAGAGAGAGAGAGAGAGAGAGAGAGAGAATGTGTGTGTGTGTGTGTTAGAGGTGTCGATGCATAGAGGAGATGAGAGAGGCGTTTACAGAGAGAAAGAGACAGGGAGAGACAGGGAGTGAGAAAGAGAGAGGTTGAGAGAGAGACTAAGCTTGAGAAAGAGAGAGCTTGGGATAGAGGGAAAGGGAGGAGAGAGAGAGAGGGGGGGTTTAGGAGAAAAAGAGGGAGAGAGATACAGAAAGAGAGAAGGAAGGGAGAGGCAGGAAAAGATAGATAGATAGATAGATATAGATATATGAATATATGTATTTCTACATATATGAGTATATGTATATCTACTTATATGAAACTATATATGAATATACTTGTGTTAACATATATGAATATTAGAAAACATACCGCGATCGGTTTTTTAATCCATAAAAAGCTCGATCGAGTTTTTAAACAAATAAAACCCCAATCATGTTATTAAAAAAATAAAAGCCCAATCAGGTTATGTAAAAAATAAAAGCCCCACTAAGTTACGACTTGTAATTAGCCTAGGATAGCAAGGCTAAGGTTTGGGAGCCTTATTTCCTTCCTTTTTACATATTTTCTTCTTCCAATTTGGTTTCTCAACTTCATCATCATCAGATTTACATGTTATCAAGTGGGTATTTCTAACCATAATTTCACCCAACTTCTAAGCTTTCTAACCATATATAATTTTTTTTTTAAATTGAACATATTAATCTTGAATTTATTTCTCTGGAGCTCTTAAAGACAAATGTGTACCATTTTTTTTAATTTTGTTAACTACTTGTCCAAATTTGAACAAATTATATATTATTTTTCTACACTTCATTCTTTAGACTTTTAAAAAAATGGATTTTTATTTTTGGTGCAAGTTATGTGATGCGCACAAACAAGTACTTGATTTTCAAGATGCATCCACTTTCAAAAATCATAAAAATAAAAAAATACTCAACAAAAAATTACAAAAGATACATAACTTCTAGTGTTCACTCTTAACTATCTTTCTACCGAAGGGTTCTTCAAAATACTAAATGAAACTATAAGTTTTTTGATGCGCATGTTAGACACTATGTTATGTTTTGCTAGAAAAAATAGGAGCACTTTTGTTTGCGCAAAAGATTTAACCCCCTTAATCTTATCCAATTTTCAAAAGCTTCAATAGTTTGAAAACAAGATTCATAGTACTACAATCTTTGTTGTTAGGATATCTTCAATTTTTGAGTGGACGAGTCTCAAATTGCTCCTCCAAGTTTAGATTTAGTTATTTTCATAATAGAAAAAAAAAGTGGGCACTTATACCCCCTTTTTGTTCACCATCTTGATGCACTCACCCATAAAAATTAAAATCAAGATTAGAAATGTCTTTCTTCTAATCACCTCTAGTGTATCTTTTAGAAGCCATCTTTTGAACCAATAGAAAAAAACATAGTCTCCAACCCTCCCCTAATTATTTGGGAGAGGATTTGGTAGATTGTTTGGCTGCTCATGAGGTGGTACTCAGTTTTTTATATGGACTGGATTCCCTAGTATAACCATGAAAAGGTATCTCCTTGCTCTATGTATTACCAGTCTAGGATTTTGAGCTAATTGTTCTTCTTGTAATGCTCGATTGAGACTCTTGTAGTATTCAGCATTTCTTCTACACCTCCGAGCCAAAGTACTCATTTGTGAAATTAGATCTTCCTATTCATCTCGCCAGTGCAAATTTGGTTTAAGAATTGGAAAGATATCCTCGTGTGGTTACACCATTTAATTCATCATAGACAATTAACTCATCAAAATCACCATACAAGAATATTTATTTTCTAAAAGTCACCAAAAATCTATTAGTTTGCAAATTTGCCACTATCTCTGCATTCTCATGCCCAAACAAATGACCAGTGAAACTACCAGTTGAGTCAGATACAATGATATTTCATATATGCTCTCTGCTCATTTTACAAGGTGCAACTACCTTCTAATAATGTGCAATGAATGAAAACAATAAGTTCTTTTAACAGAAAACTAGATGAAAGGTGTAGCTTTTAACCAAAAAGCTTCAAAAGAAATATAATGACAACTAAATTTAGAACAAATAAAATACAAAGATCCTATACTAAAATATCCAAACCACAAAAACTCCCAATTAGATTGTTGTTATATCTTGTGCATTTTATATATTCAATGATGAATCATCCATAATAGATTCATGAATAAAATTTCAACACAAGAAAAATAAACAATTCTTCAACGATAACACAAAGTTTATGATCCTTGAAAACTTATTCAAATAGCTTTCATTAATTGTCTCCTTAGTAATTGCCTTAAGACACCTGGTGCAAGAGCACCTAGTTTTACCTAGTTTTTATTGGTGCATTTTTAAATTTTGGAGTGATTGATCATGTTTTGGGATCAATGAAGGAATAATGGACTATGGATAGGTCCACAAGTGTGTTTCGGAGTTATTTGAAGAGTGTTTGTTACCAAAGTTTGCTTGTTTTCTCAGTTTTGGCCAATGTGCCCCTGTAAACCAAAAATGGCATTATTTTGCAAATAGTGTAAAACTCCTTGTAAGGCCTCATTAGGAATTTGGTCATGTTAGTTTTATTTTAGGGAACCATACTAGGGGGTTTAGATTGAAAATAAATTCATAAATTGCAAAAATGCAAAATGGAGCAAAAGTTGACATTGTTGCTTGACAACTTTTTGCAACTTTTTGAGCAACTTTTCAAAATTGATCAAATCGGTGGTTAGTAAACCAATGGGGGGTTAGTTATGAGCAAGGAGGCATATAAAATTCTTTGGAAATGATTTTAAATGGTTTGGAAAATCCATGATCATATTTTGAATAAAATTGAAGGTAATTTCCAGGTTTTTACTTGAGATTTGTAAATTTGACTATAGCAATCTGTACCAGATGATCTGATATTGGTATTGTCTTTTCATGGTGGTCTAGTGTATGTTGTTGTGGTGCTTAGGAAGTGGTTTTATACTTTCTTAGTGTAGGTTTAGTGTGTGTTTGAAAATTCTCTATTGTACTACTCTCAGTTTGAGCAAGGGTTTAAGACCCTAGACATGGTTCCAACTTGAAATCTCATTGAGTTTGTTCAATGGCCCTTGGGATTCAAGTCATGGAATCTGTAAATAATGTACATAATCTTTGTAGTGTCATGTAGGTTGCTTGGAAACTATTTTCCTTCATATCCTAGGCAAGCTCTACCATAGTCCGGCTAGAGATATGACTGTCATTTTTGTCATTGCTTGCAGGGAAGACAAAATGTGGATGTGACAAGTGTTTGGAATGAAAGAATAAATCCTAATGGAGTCTCAGTAGAAGTTGGAAGGTGTGACAGGGTGTAGAAAATAGTAAACCCTATTGGAGAAGACTAGCAACCCTTAAACCCTCAAAAAGAGCCATTTTGGGGGTTCGTACTTGTATGGCCGCACCAGACAGCCTAACCCACTGGATCCAAAAGTTTGTCCAAAAGGGTATTTGGATCATTGAGGCTCTTAGGAGGTATTTTGGGAGTTTTTGAGCAATTTCACAAAAAATGTGAAGGTAGGGCTAATAGGGGCTCTTAGGACTACTAGGCGTAGAAAATAGGAAAAGGAGGAAGCAATGCGAAAATGGAGAGGAACCAAATAAAGAACTATTTGATTGGCATTGAAATACCTTCTTTACACCCCCTGAGATCCCTGCAAGTGTATGTTAGATATTTGGCAACTTGAAGGTTGGATTTACTCTAGTGAATCCCAGTTATGCTAATGAGAAATAGGAGCAACAAGTTGATAGGGAGCACTCCAAAGGAGTTCAGTTGTTTGATTTGAGATTGGATAAGAGTAGGGTGTTAACAAGGTTGGAAGCCCACTAAATCATCTTTTCCCACCTATTATTCAAAGGTGTGACTCTTTTGTGAGACACTCCCCATCAAAGTGGTATCAGAGCAAGTTAAGATTTGGGAAGAAACCAGTTGATGTCAGAGATTGAGTAAGTAGGTGAAAG
Organism: Cryptomeria japonica; assembly: GCF_030272615.1. Taxonomy (NCBI): domain Eukaryota; kingdom Viridiplantae; phylum Streptophyta; class Pinopsida; order Cupressales; family Cupressaceae; genus Cryptomeria; species Cryptomeria japonica. The sequence goes on from NC_081409.1 coordinate 831,308,751, forward strand.
TAGCCTCATAATGGTGACCAATGTAGAGTTAGCCAAAAAGGTAGAAGATCAAGAGGAAGAGAATAGACTCCTCAGGGAAATATTGCAACAGTCAAAGAACAAACTAGGTGAAGTAGAAGACAAGACTAAGACGGTTGTTGGTGTAAATAATTATTCATCATGGATATTATTACACTTTACTTAAGTTTACTTAGGTACATGCATTTAATAGTAGTTTGGGTATGAGACACTTGGGTGTTTGTGCCACATTGGGATAGTGTGTGTAGGAGAATTTCCACCTTTTATGGTGTTGATCTTATCTTGTTGTTACATTCCACCTCATGTGAAATATTATATTATTTCTCCTACCTACCCACACCTATTTCCTACCTACCCTTGTTTCTTATTGAGCCACATATCATGTTTGTGTGCTCACATATCCCTAGCCTTGCCTATATAAGTAGGCTCATCTACATTGTTTATGCGGGCAATCAATCTATATCTTGTAATGATCCATTTGATCATATTTTGCATCTTGATAGAATACAGTTTATTCCTATCATCTATTTTGTCTCTCTTATTTGTGCTTTCTATTGCCTCTTGATCTTGGAAAAATCTCACAAAGGTAACAATCAAAATCAATGAAGGGAAGGGTAAAGAAGTGGTAGAAGAGGATGGCACACGTGAACCAAATCCTATTCTATTGAAGAACCTTTCCTTAGAGCCATCAAAGCCTTAGGAGGGAAGTCCCTAGAAGGAGTGCCACTTTTTTGTGGAAAAATGGAACTAGGAGTGGTCATGGAGTGGATTGAAGGGTTGGAGAATCACTTTGAATGTGATGGAATTAGTGAAGCACAAAAGGTGAAGGTAGTCAAATCTAGATTGAGAGGAGCGGTCTTGACTTGGTGGAAGTTCATACAAGAGGAGAGGCAAACGGAGGGTAAGAACCCAATTGCCACTTGGAAAGGAATGCTAGCCAAGGTAAGAGAAGCCTATATCCTTGAAGACTATGAAATTCAATTACACAAGAGGAGACAAAATTTGAGACAAAAAGAACTAGATGTAAGTAGCTACACTGAAGAATTTCAAAAGTTTTGTCTCAGATCTAAGGTGGTGGAAGATGGAAGCATCAAGGTAGCCAGGTACTTGAATGGTTTGCGGTGGAATAACCAATAAGAGTTAAGTTTTTTGTGTCCTAGTACTGTCCATAAGTGCTATCAATTGGCACTCAAGGTGGAAGAGAAGAGTAAAAAGAAGCAAGAGCAAAGCAATAGAGGTAGAGGTAGGGGAAGAGATGGCAGAGGTCATAGAGGTAGCTCTGGTGGAAGAAGTGTAGACCAAAGATCCCAAGGGGAATCCAAGTTGGTAGAGCAAAATGGGGATTTCAATAGCAAGAGTAGCTATAGAGGAACGGGATCTAGCAAATATAGTAGAGGAAGGTCTAGTGGATCGGGAAGAGGGTCCTATTTCACCACAATGAAGTGCTACAATTTCCATCAACTTGGACACCCAGCCTATAGATGTCCTGAGAAGTCTTATTCATCCCAAGGAGGTGAGAGGAGAGTAAATTATATTCAGGAAGATGCAGCAAATGTGAAGACATCAGAACTGAGTTTAGATTCTGAGGTTGGAGAGAATCTCATGATGAGAAGAGTTTTGATCAAAGAGCCGATCAAGGAGGAACCTAGCTAAAGAAGATCCTTGTTTAGGATAAAGTGAAAGATTATGGGTAAAGTGTGCAGAGTGGTGGTGGATTTAGGTTCCACTGATAACATAGTGTCAAAAAAAGAAGTAAGCAAACTCAACCTGCAAAGAATCTCACATAGTGATCCTTATAGGGTTACTTGGCTCAACAAGGGGTAGCATGTTCTAGTGAATGAACAAACTTGGGTGGAGTTCACTATAGGAGGCTACAAGGAGAAAATCATGTGTGGCATCTTGTCAATGGATGCATGTCACCTACTCCTAGGTAGGCCTTGGCAATTTGATTGGAAAGCAATCCACCATGGGGAAAAGAAGTCCTATAATTTTCAAAAATATGGGATTACCTATAAAATGCAGTCCATAGGAGATCAAGAAGAGGGCAGATCTAAAGGTTCCAATGTTCTACTAGTTGGTGAGAAGGATTTCATTAACACTCTCAAGAAAGGAGAAAAAGTGGGGTTTGCACTTGTAGTGAAACCAAAAGAAGAAAGAAAGGATAAGAAAGTATGCATTCCCAAGGAAGTCCAGCAGATACTAAATCAGTTCAAGGACATCATAAGTGATGGAACACCTACAACCTTGCCTCCTCAACGTGCCATAAGTTACCAAATTGACTTCATACCCACAACCTCATTGCCTAATAAGGCAGCTTACAAAATGACACTGGAGCAGAATAAAGAGGTAGCTAAACAAATCCAAGAACTCTTGGATAATGGTCTGATAAGGAAGAGCATCAACCCATGTGTAGTTCCCACTATTTTGGCACCAAAGAAGGGAGGTACTTAGAGAAATTTCACTAATTCAAGGGCCATCAATCATATTACAATTAGGTATACGTTTCCCATTCCATGAATTAAAGAGTTGATGGATTGTTTAGGGGGTGCTAAGTATTTTACCAAGATAGACGGCAAGAGTGGCTACCACCAAATCATAATCAAGGAGGGAGATGAATGGAAGACAACATTCAAGACCACAGAAGGACTTTATGAATGACTTGTTATGCCATTTGGACTCACAAATGCCCCTAGCACATTCATGAGTCTCATGAATGAAGTACTCAAGGATTACATTGGTAAATTTGTTGTTGTTTATTTAGATGGCATCTTTAATTTTCATAAGTTTAAAGATGAACATCTTAAGCATATAGAGATTGTATTGAATAAATTATGTGATGAGCAACTAACTATCAATTTGGAGAAATGTGACTTCATGAAACAGGAGTTGGTATATCTTGGGTTTGTAATCTCAAGTGGTGATTTGAAGATGGATACCTCAAAGGTGGAAGCCATAATCAGTTGGCCTACACCTAAAACAGCAAGTGAAGTGAGGAGTTTTTATGGCTTGGCACAATTTTATAGGAAGTTCATCAGAGGGTTCAGTGAGATATGTGTACCTATGCTTGATACAATCAAAGGAGTTGTAAAGACTAAGTTTCAATGGACAAAAGAAGCACAAAGAGGATTTGATCTCTTGAAGACAAAGGTGGCTACTCAACCTATTCTTGTACTTCCAAGATGTGAAACTCTTCACCATAGAATGTGATGCAAGCAACATAGCAGTTGGAGCAGTTCGAAGTCAAGACAATAGACCGGTTGCATTTTTCAGTGAAAAGCTCAATTATGCCAAGAAAAGGTATTTTTCCTATGATTTGGAGTTATATGCACTTGTTCAATCACTTAAGAAATGGAGGCATTATTTGTTGCCTATAGAATTTGTGGTTTATACTGATAACCAAGCTCTTAGTTTTCTCAACTCACAAGAAAAGTTGAATCATAGACATATCAAATGGGTAGAGTATTTGCAATCCTATACTTTCACCATTAAACATAAGAAAGGTCAATGCAATAAAGTTGTTGATGAATTAAGTAGAAGGTTGCTAACAGTTCAAGAAGTGCAGCTCAAGAGCATTGGAGTGGATAGTTTCAAGGGGTTATACCAAGATGATGATGACTGTGTTGCCACCTACAAGGTTTGTCAAGAGTTTAGAAATCATTGTCATGGTGAATATGCAGATTTTACCTTACAAGATGGTCTTTTGTTTAAAGGAGGACAGATTTGTGTACCTAGAGGGTCCATGAGAGAAAATTTGATGCAAGAGAAGCACAATGGTTTTTTAAGCAGATATTTTGGGTTGAACAAGACTTTGGAACTTGTCCAAAGATTCTACTATTGGCCAAAGATGCAAATGGATATTAGAAAGTGTAGACGTATAAAAATGACCATATTCCTAAATGAATATTTTATGTTCATTTCTCTATTTGATTAAATCCAATTTAATTAAATAGTTATCCTAAATTGAATAAATCTAATTTATTTAATTTCTCCAAATTGCAACCAAATTGAATTAAATAATTTCAATTAAATCCTATTATCCCTCCATCCACTTGCAAAATCCCAAACCCCTTCCTAATCCCTTCTAGAATCTTCTAATCACTTCTAATTAACCTAACCCCTCTTCTAAACTTTGTCACATCCCTAAACAAAGGGAAGTCACTTCTCAAATTCCTCAAAGTCTTTGATAACCATTGAAGGCTTTCAACCTTCAACCACTAAATGGCTCAAAGTCTTTGATAACCATTGAAGGCTTTCAACCTTCAACCACTTAATCCCCAAAGTCTCCAATAACCATTAATGGTTAACTCAAACCCTCCTACATGGTTAAAACATTTGTTTTGACTCAACCTCTACCCAACCCAAGGGTCTCATCAGGCCATTAATGCTTTGACCATGATTATCTCTTAAACATTTGCACAAAGGTTTATCCTTGGATTAATTTTTAATCCAGTGGGTAAGCCTAACTTAGACTTGACCCTTAGCCTTTAGATAACCATGAGGTCTTCTCAAGCCTTTAATGCCTCCAACCCCTTCTCTCAACCCAATCCTATATTGACACTTGTCACCATTTCATTGGTGTCAATTGTGCACATGGATCCCCAACTTTCAAACTCAACCCTTGATTAAACCATTCAATCTTGACCATCCATTGCCCTGTTTGTGCTATAAATAGAGCTCTCATTCCTCCATTCTTAACAATCATCTTTCAAATTTGAAGCATCACACTTATGCTCAAATATATTCAAGCTTTCATTTCATATATGCTCATCATTTAGCCTCTCTTTAAACCAGGAATTAGACTAAATATGCATGTTTTCTTTATCATTTTAGCTCAATCATAGATTAAATATATCATGTTAGGATAGTATTCATACTAATCTTGTCATCTTATCATTTAGTTTATTGCATTTTAGAATCATACCTAGCCTATAACGTATCTTATACTAAAATCTATTAGAGCATCCCTCGTTCTTACATTTGCCATCCCTGAACCATTTTGCTCAGTAATCTGAGAGCAAAACATTGGTTTGAGGGACATTGTGAGATAGATAACCATGGGACCCTCCTTGGGAAGCTGAGTAATACGTTATTACTCCATAGCTTGCATCAAGAAGTCCTGTATGTGTGTGTGGACAAGTCATTTTTATATATTTTCACATATTAAGTTTTATCAGCCCACTTTTCCCACATACAGAAAGTATGTGGAACAATGTGTGGTTTGTCAAAATGTAAAGGGGACCTCTTCTAATGTTGGACTCTATCAGCCTTTACCTATCCCGAACTGGCCATGGGAATGTGTAAGTATGGACTTTGTTGTTGGTTTACCCAAGACCAAATTAGGATTTGATAGCATCTATGTTGTGGTAAATAGATTTAGCAAAATGGCCCATTTTATTCCATGTAAGGTGACTCATGATGCTAGTCATATTGCTCACTTGTTTTTCAAGGAAGTCATTAGGATTCATGTCTTACCTATCAGTATAGTATCAGATAGAGATGCAAAATTCATTGGTCATTTTTGGAAAACTTTATGTCAGAGATTGGGTACTAACTTGTCTTTCAACTCAGCCTACTATCCCCAAATGGATGGCCAAATAGAGGTGATAAATAGGACACTTGGGAACCTTCTCAGGTGTTTGACAAAGGAGTATGGACAAGCTTGGGATCAAATCATCCATCAAGCTAAATTTGCCTACAATGACATTGTGAATAGATCAACCGATAAGAGTCCTTTTGAAGTAGTTTATGGCCTTCATCCCAAAGGTGTGTTGGAGCTCAGAGATATTGGGAAGATGGAACAAAAGAGTGGACACGTTGTAGACATGGCTCAGTCCATGAAAGAGATACATGAGCAGGTTAGGAAGGCCTTACTAGACACCTCTCAAAGAATCAAGGACAAAATGGATGAAAAGAGGAAGGATATTCAATTTGTTGTTGGTGATTTTGGCATGGTTCATTTGAACAAAGAAAGGCTTCAAAAAGGTATCCCTAGCAAGCTTCAAATGAGGAGGATTGGACCATGTAAGATCTTAGCTAAGTATGGGCAAAATGCCTACAAGCTTGATCTACCTGGGGACATGGCTTTATCTCCTATATTTAATATTACAGACTTGGTGCAATATAAAGGCACACTTCCAGAGGAATGCAATAGAGTCTTAGAGGTATCCCAATCACTTTCAAACCTACCCTTGCCACCTGCATCTATGCTACAAGCCAAGAAGGTATTGGATTCAAGAATCCTCAAGAAGACTAGGCATGCCACCTATATGGAACATTTGGTCAAGTGGAAGCATCTTCTAGAATTGGAGGCCACTTGGGTACCTCAAGTAGACTTTCCTAAGCTTGGAATTTCCCTCTCTTTGTTGCCTAAAGGAGTCACTTGACTTCTTTCTCATTGGGGGAGTATGGTGCAGGAGCACCTAGTTTTACCTAGTTTTTATTGGTGCATTTTCAAATTTTGGAGTGATTTATCATGTTTGGGATCAATAAAGGAATAATGGACTGTGGATAGTTCCACAAGTGTGTTTGGGAGTGATTTGAAGAGTGTTTGTTACCAAAGTTTGCTTGTTTTCTCAGTTTTGGCCAATGTGCCCTTGTAAGCCAAAAATGGTATTAGTCATTTTAGTTTGATGTTAGGGAACCATCCTAGGGGGTTTAGAGTGAAAAGAAATGCATAAATTGCAAAAATGAAAAATGGAGCAAAAGTTGTCATTGTTGCTTGACAACTTTTTGAGCAACTTTTCAAAATTGATCAAATCAGTGGTTAGGAAACCGATGGGGGTTGGTTATGAGAAAGGAGGCATATAAAATTCTTTGGAAATGATTGTAAACGGGTTGGAAAATCCATGATCATATTTTGAAAAAAATTGAAGCCAATTTCCAAGTTTTTACTTGAGATTTGTAAATTTGACTATAGCGGTCTGTACCAGATGATCTGATATTGGTACTATCTTTTCATGGTGGTCTAGTGTATGTTGTTGTGGTACTCAGGAAGTGGTTTTATACTTTCTTATTGTAGGTTTAGTGTGTATTTACAAATTCTCTTCTACTGCACTACTCTCAGTTTGAGCAAGGGTTTAAGACCCTAGACATGGTTCCAACTTGAAATCCCATTGAGTTTGTTCAATGGCCCTTGGGATTCAAGTCATGGAACCTATAAATAATGTACATAATCTTTGTAGTGTCCTGGAGGTTTCTTGGAAACTATTTGCCTTCATATTTTAGGTGAGCTCTACCATAGCCCCGGCTAGGGATATGACTGTCATTTTGTCATTACTTGCAGGGAAGACAAATTATTGATGTGCCTAGTGTTTTTCATGAAATAAGGAAGCCTAATGGAGTCTTAGTAGAAGTTGGAAGGTGTGACACGAGGTATAAAATAGTAAACCCTATTAGAGAAGACTAGCAACCCTTAAACCCTCAAAAAGAGCCATTTTTTGGGTCCGTACCTGTACGGCCATACCAGACAACCTAACCCACTGAAACCAAAACTTTGTCTAAAAGGGTATTCAGATCACTAAGGATATTATGAGGTCTTTTGGGATTTTTTTGAGCAATTGCACAAAATCGTGAAGGTAGGGTTAATAGGGGCTCTTAGGGCTACTAGGCCTAGAAAATAAGAAAAGGAGGAAGCGATGGGGAAATGGAGAGGAACCAAATAAAGAACCATGTGATTGGCATTGAAACACCTTCTTTATACCCCCTGAGATCCCTACAAGTGTATGTTAGATATTTGGCAACTTGAAGGTTGGATTTACTCTAGTGAATCCCAGCTATGCTTATGAGAAATAGGAGCAACAAGTTGATAGGGAGCACTCCAAAGGAGTTCAGTTGTTTGATTTGAGATTGGACAAGAGTAGGGTGTCAACAAGGTTGGAATCCCACTAAATCATCTTTTCCCACCTATTATTCAAAGGTGTAACTCTTTTGTGAGACACTCGCCATCACCCCCAAAAAAGATCTCCCATAATTTTTAGTCACATTATAATTGTCATTAAAGGTAACAAATTATTGAGGACAGTCATTACAAAGGTAATTGAACAAAACATTAAAATAGAAAGGTGGTCTACACATCATATGCCACCAATTCCTTCTCTCGTGCTTCTTGTCTTCCTTGAGAATTGATAGGAGAGGTATTTTCATGTCGCATTCTTCTCAGGGTATCCTAAAGGTATATGTCTCTAATATTTGTGTCCTTTAAATCAACAAGGCTATCTTATATTGTCAATGACATTGATGAGAACCGGGATTTCAAGCATAATAAAGAATCAACCATAAAATTTGTAGTACTAGGGTCTAATAGGTGATCTTGCAAAAGACTTGGAGAGAGTATATTACATAGACTGATGAAAGAAACACTAGGCCATATAAAAGAGCTCATGTTTATGTTAAGAAGAGAAGAGGTAAAATAAATGAGAGAGATTCATTCTAACCTATCTCTTTGCTTCTTTGCAACCTCACTGTTGTGTGCTTGGGATGAAAATGAAGTTAGAAAGATGGCGTCCATTTTAAGGCTTAAGGAATTAGTTGTATTTAATTATGATGGCTAGAGTACTACATTTTCACTTTAAAATCGTGCTAACACACTTCCCTTATCTTCTGCCACACATTGGCTATTAATGAACTAAACTGACTAATATCATGAAAAGACAGTGCCTCAATAGTTGGAAATACTTTGAGTAGGGAAGTTAGGGAAATGTTAAACTGTTGGACCAGAATACTAAAGGGTACATGGGTTCCAATATCTCCCAACTGACAGACTACAAGAATTCATGCATTACAAAGACTGACAATAAAGACATACATGCTAAGCATAGTCGGGCAGTCGAGAATTTCTTGAACTTTTAAACCAAAAAGAAAGGTTCAAACTTGAATCTTGTCGACTGGGTCCAAGGATTCGACAAAAACCCAACTACAAACAAGGCTTAGCAATGTTAAGTAAACATGTCCAGGTAAAAAGTGACACATGAACCAAGATTTTAGACTTAGGACAAGAAAATTAAAAATTTCAAAAAAAATGAGAAAACAATCTAATTAACAAATATGCTACTTTGGTGCTACTTGAAAATATACCCATGGAGGCATGGTCTATTAAGAAGACCTCAAAGAGACATCTAAGAGTCTTTGGTTGTGAGGAATATGCACATGTTCCTAGTGAAAAATATCAAATTGGAGAACAAGGCAGTTAAGTGTATCTTCATCAACTATGGTGTTGATGGACCCAAGTGCAAAGAAGGTTTTATATAGTAGAAGTGTGATCTTCCATGAGTTCAAACCTTCTGCTATTGATTTGCAACTAGAGAAGTAAGAAAAACAAAAAAGAGGAGTTAGTTTAGGTACAGGAGGTCTACATGTGTTAGGCAACAACTGAAAATATTTGGTTAATCATTATTGATCAATTGCATATTTTCTTTGATTGCTAACATTAATGAGTCGAGGACTTTTAAAGAGGCTATGGGTATGCACGATGCAAATTCTTAGATGGAAGCCATGAATGAAGAAACAGCTACATTGAAAAAGGAATACTACAAGGGATCTAATAGCTTTCCCTAAATGATAGAAACCTTGTGGATTTAAATGGGTGTTCAAAAAGAAATTGGGTCTAGATGGTAGTGTTGAGAAACATAAATCACAGTTAGTTGTGAAGGAATATTCTTAGTTGGAGGGAATTGATTATGGTGAAACATTCTTTCTTGTAGCCTAGCCAACATCCATTTGATTCCTATTATCACTTGCAACAACTTATGACTTGCAAGTCGAGAAAATGAATGTGAAGACAATGTTTCTTAATGGTGATTTGGAGGAGGAAATTTATGTCACAACCAAAACATTTCATTGAAAAAGGTAAAGAGAAACTTATTTATAAGTTGAAGAAATATTTGTATGGTTTGAAACAGTCTCCTCGAATGTGGTGTAAAAAGTTTGACACATATGTGTTTTCTTTGGAATTCATAAAATATAAATCTGGCCATTTTGTGTCTTACAAATTTGAAAATGGTCACATTCTCATCATAGTCTTGTATGTGGATGTTATGTTGTTTATTAGGAACTGTAAAAGAATGATTTCATATTTGACGTCTCAATTAGTAGCACAATTTGAGATGAAAGATCTAAGTCTAGCAAGATATATTCTTGGGATTGAGATTATTAGAGATAGAGCTAACATAGGTCTTTGGATGAGCCAAAGTAAGTATGTTGACTCTATGTTGGAGAGATTTAGTGTGACAACTTGTAGATAGTTAGTTATTCCAATGTTATAGGGGATGAAGCTTTATGTGGAGGATTCTCCAAAATCTTCTACTAAGATGGAGGACATGACTTGTTGTTGGTAGCTTGATGTATGCTATGGTATGTACTTGGTCAAGCATTGCCCATGCAGCAGGAGTCCTTAGTCAATTTATGGATACTCTTGGAGGGGTGCATAAGGATGTGGTTGAGAAAGTGTTTAGGTATTTGAGGGTTACTTATGGTATTCCTTGTGTTTTCATGGTTATCCTTCTAGACATTTGCATTCAATTTGCATTTGTGGATATGTGGATTTTAATTGGGCAAGTGACATTGACACTAAAAGATCCACCAGTAGATGTGTATTCATGATGTTTGCTGATGTTATCAATTGGATGAGTAAGTGGCATGTTGCAGTCACTTTGTCCGCTATAGAAGTAGAGTACATGGCAACTACTCATGCTTGTAAGGAATCCATTTGGCTTGAGAGATTATATTTTGATATTGATTTTGATGCAAGACCAATTGCTATCTATTGTACCAATTAGGGTGTCATTTTCTTAGTGAAGAATCCTACTTTCCATGCTAGAATTAAGCACATTAATGTGAAATTTCACTTTGTTCGTGAGATAGTGGGAAGATTCAAAAGGTTGCTACTTTAGAAAATGTTGCAGGTGCACTAATGAAACCAATAAGCACTAAGAAGTTCATATATTGTGTCGATTATATGGGCCTTAGGGCTTGGAACGAATGATAAAATTTTGACTCTTAAAAAGTCTTCAATAAGTGGGAGAATGTTAGGATTAAGTTGTCTCAGCCTTAGAGTCCTAACATGTTGAATGATTTAATTAATTGTTGCATATATTTCTACATCCTAAGTTTTTATCTTCCCAATGGCATGTCATCTTTGCGGGACCTCTTGGTGAGGTGGCATCCTACATGGAAGGTTAGTGTGTGACATGGATTCCTGCTTTCTAGGAAGTTGGCTCCCATTTTATAACTCCTATTTTTTAAGGGACTAGTGTCATAAGATACTATGTTGGAATTATGACAAGTTTCCATTATGACTATGATGATTACTATCTCTATGGAAGAATCGTGAGGAGTTATTATTTAGCAGCTATATTTATGGTAGAGTTCACTTTTGACAAGTGGTGTGATGTACGGAAGGCACCTATTCTTGTCCATAGTGGTTTCTATGTTTTACTTACCTTGCATTTGACAACAAGATAGTTATGGATGACATACATGTTGTTATTTTGGAAGTTGCAGGTTACCAAGATTTTGTTTATGACACAACTTACCTCTTAGGCATTGAAGATGGTTTTCGAAACCATGGCTACCTACCTCTTTGAGTTGAGCTTTATATATATGTTTCTTCTATTGTAATTGTTGTTACTAATAATACAATTGAACTCTATGTTTTGGAGTGTAGGTTTTTTCTCAAAAGGGTTTTCCCACATTAATTTGGTGTTGTGCTTACTTTTATAAATATGAAATTTGTTTGTGTTTATCTAATCTATAACAATTAAGGTTCGGTAAGAAATTTCCACATTATCTCTCTTGTTAGATTTAGAATTTAGAAGCATATTATACACTTTGCTTCCTTTCACTATTAGCTTGTTCTACCATAACTTGGTTATACCCATAATAGCCATCCAAAAATGACATCATCTAAGAAGCATTTACTATTTGTAGAACATTGTCTAAAGAAAGCAAGGGATAGTGATCCTTCTTTGAAGCTTTGTTCAATTTTTAAAAATCAACACACAACCTAATTTCTCCATTATTTTTGCACATAGGCACCAAATTTTCACCCAAGTTGAGTGTCTAATGGGAAAAAAGATTCTAGCAAACAATAACTTCTTAACATCCTGGTGAATCAAAGGCTCAATTAAAGCATTTACCAATTCTTTCCTTTTACATGAAGGTATCACTCCAAATCTAAATGAACTTGTTTGAGTTATGATAGAAGTATCATAAGTTTTGAGATCTTCATAGCTTCATGCCATGATATCATGTTATTCTTTCATATTTTTTATTATATTCTCCCTTTCTTCATAAATGCAAGCTTTACCAAAGAAATAATTATTCATATTATCTTCATTCGCCATGTTAAAGGTGTCACATTTACCTCCTTTTGAATCTATGAACTTTTGAAAACCTAAATTATCCCAACCAAAAATTATTTCCAACCGAATCATTCCTTGAGGGATAGTGTTGGTTTTCAAATTTAGTATTCCTTTTGAATCCATCTCAACTTCATCAATGACTGGAGTTGCAAAAACTTTTGAATTTGTAAGAAAGCCCAAGTTATGCTTATCATCACCAAAAACTTGAAAATTAGTAACATTATCAAAGGTTGAAGGTGTAGAATAAAGTTCAATGGTTAATTTCTTCAATGTAACTGATGGCATAGGCTGCAAAGAACTGACTATATAAGCCAAAGATTTTGTTATCATATCGGATTCCCTATGAATACTTTGGACATTGAAAGCTTCAAAACTTTCAATAAAATCTGAAACTCGGTTTCGCTAGCTACCCAATCTCTTGTCATGGCATGCATATTTCTTTTGAGTTGCTTCCCTATTAATTCCAAATCACCAAATGCTTTAATCAATTTAGCTCCCTACTTTATAGCACCAAGGAGACCATGAACTAAGGACTCGTATTTTGTAATATTGTTAGAATGAGAAAATTGCAACCTATATGTAGATATGAAAGAATCCCCTTGAAGATTAATCAATTGAAAACATGTTATTGCTCCTTGTTTATATTTAGTCGTTAAACTTCAAGATCCACAGTTGACTTTCTTTTTTAGATTGAAACTTTTCTCCTATTGTATTAACATGATTTAAATCCATCCTTATAAACTCAAATGACTTATTGTCACTAAATTCATTGTCACAACTAAACTTCTCATCAAGACTTCCCTTTATGCACTTGGATGACTCAAGATGTTTCTTGATAACTTGGTTAATCACAATTTTGCAACATGATCATGAGACTCAAAGTGTGCATTGTTGTGAATGCGGTACCATGAAGGAAGAAGAACATCTTCACAATTTTGATGTTCTTTTATTGACTTTATAAGTTGTCTTTGAAATCTATTAAAATTTTATTCTTCATTTTTAGAAAATGACTCCTTATCAAATTCAACATAAGCATCAATTATTTTAGTAAATTGCAATAAATGTGTATGCTCAACATGAATAACCATGATTTCTTTTGTACAATTACCTTCCAAAAAATAGAAACCCAAATCTACCTTAAAAAAATACCTCATCATTTTGGTTGTACTCTATGATATATGATTAATCCTTGACTCTCTATCAATCCTAATTTGATTATGAATTCATCTCCAAGGTAACCACATGTGATAGAAATATGTTGCCATGTATCCATTTAGGTTCTTGGACCAATCCCTACTCAACAATATTTCATATCCTTTGCATAAATCAACTACTTGTATGTCAATGTACTATTGAATGCAAGGGTATGAAGTCAATTGCATGTGAATACTATTTAGCTCTCCTATGACTGCTACTTTTGTTTTATCTAGTTGAGTAACCTTTCTAGTTGATTTAGCAAGGGCTAGGCCCAAAGACTTACAAATTGCTAATGGAATAACATTGGTTGAGACCCCAAAATCCACTAGACAGTTGTGAAAATTCTTGCCAAATATTCTCAATGTTAACAAGAGTGGAGGAGATTTATTTTTTCCTTTGTATAAAGTGGGGGTGTCCATTTGAGACACTTGGCCCTTTTCTCTAAATTTGCCCAAGTTTTATTTGAGTGGTTCCTTGCTTGGCCATAATCCTTGTTTGATTATTCAAAAGCATTAATAAAAGCATTTCTAGCTTATGACACTTTCATTAGTTAAAAAAATAGAAAGACTTACTTTCATTTTCTTTTCAACTCTTAAACAACATACTATCCCATTCTAGCAATTTTGATTGAACATCCCAAGCAATAATAGAATGACTAGTAGTAGTAAATTGATTATTGGTAATTGTTTTGACAAGACCTTTAGGGAGCCCTAGATTGTTGTTAGCATTTGGGTTAGGGGGCACTTGATAATTTTTTGGAATACAGATGGTGAAAGGACCCTTTTATTTATTACTCCTCAAGTTATTAGGGTCTTTGTTCTATTGTTGATTGTACTACTGAAAAAGCCTAAACTTCTCTTGCTTCTTCTTCAAGCTCATTGGCTCCTTGTCTGGGGAAAGTATAGCTATCTAGATTCATTGTTGACGCATACCCAATTGCGGGCACAATTTCATAGTTTGTTGAAGGAGAGGCTTCTTGCACCTGAGTATTTTGTACTTCCCTTTGGAAGATACTAGCAACTACTTGGAATTCTCAACAATTTAACTCTTTTAAAATAGCATCTTCAACAAGAAATACTTTGCCAGAGAGATGGTGATCTAAAGAATTGTAATTCTCAATGGGTGTAGGTACACCTCCATTGTTTAGTGTTGGTGTAAATAATTATTCATCGTGGATATTATTACACTATACTTAAGTTTACTTATGATAATGCATTTCATAGTAGTTTGGGTATGAGACACTTGGGTGTTTGTGCCACATTGGGATAGTGTGTGTAGGAGAATTTCCACCTTTTATGGTGTTGATCTTGATACTACTCTATCATATCCACTTATTGTGGAGTGATAATTCCACCTTCGGTGGGTGATCCACCTGATGTGGAATATTTTATTGTTTCTCCTACCTACCACACCTATTTCCAACCTACCCTCGTTTCTTATTGAGCCACATGTCATGTTTGTGTGCTCACATATCCATATTGCCTTGCCTATATATGCAGGCTCATTTCATTGTATGAACAACTATTGATCTTTTGATCATCTATCTATTGATGAGAATACAGTTTATTCTTGTCCTATATTTTGTCTCTCTATTTTGTGTATTTCATTGAGCTCTAGCTCTTGGCAAAAACTCACATGGTATCAGAGCTATCAGAGCGTCATTGATTCATCTTTGAGAGGCATTATTGCGACGTCAAGAGGCATATCTTAGGAGCAACATCTTTTGGAGGCATCCTAGACCAGATCCAACCTCACCATTACCTCCGGGTGATCGTTTCCATGAATTTTGAGTATAAATTCGGCCTATTTTGGTGAAAATCAAATTTGGGGCTTGGAGGAAAAAATTTGCCCAATTTGGGTGGTACGGTACGAATTTTTTAAATCTATTTATTGAAAAGTTTTTTAAAATCAAAAAAAAAAAATCTATTTTTACAAGGGGTACACCCCGTCACCGTACTACCTGCATCTTTTTGCAGGGCTTTGCAGATGACCTCGTACAGCACCCGCTCCACCCATCGGGTTTCCCACCATCGTCGGCCACCTCTGTTGTCTCCCGGTAGCCCTGTCCTTGCCACTGGTCTCCAGGGCCTCACCCTGGCCCCTATGTCACCGTCCACAGGTCGTGGTGGTTCTCGTCGTCAACCCGATCTCCCTATCGGCGACATTATTTGTCAAAACTTTCGTTGTTGCAGCCTGCCACGCGACCCCCGACTATCGACGCCTCTGCCATGTTGCAGCCCTCTCGGGCCCCTCTACCACGTCAACAACCTACCACGGTTAATGCCACATCATCCGCACAGTCAACGTACGGTGCCTTGTCACTAACTGTACGCCACTTAGCACATCTAGTCAGCAATCGAACTCAGCTTTTTCAACCAATCTGGTTCTGCCATGTGTCAGTCCATACAGTACGGACGCCCAATCACCAAGGAGGTGAAGTTTTCGCGACGGTCATATGGCCATCAAATTTAACCTTGTGTTTTGCTGACATCGTCATTTTTTTGAAAAATTGGTAGGCCCCCTTCGTTGAGCTTTTTGATTTTGCAGTTCAACTTCAAATGGTCATATCTTGCTCATTTTTGCTCCTTTTTGGGTGCATTTTTTTTTTAAATGGGATAATGTTTTGTATACTTTCTCGTGGTAGAATTATTTTTTGATTTTGATGGATAGATTTTTCATAAATCTTAGTTTTTGGTGACTGTACCTGTCCAATCCCCATTTCTGCAACTTCCAGGACTTTGTTTGGGCTCATAGGAACTCCTTTTCACGTGCCATTTTTTTTAGAAGTGCATAATTTTTCTACTCTCATAATATGTTATTAGTTTGCAGCAATTTTGGGTAGAAATTATACTTTCAACATATAGTATTTTTTGGCCAATTTGGCACATGTATTGCATAGATCTATCTTGTTGGTCTTTTGCATTGCAGTTCTCATGCTATTGGGGCAGTTGTACAAAAAATCAGAAGTCCACTTTGTCATTGTTTGCAAGTGCCCTATTGTACACGCACTACATATAAAGTGTCAAAATCGTCATTTTGGGGGGGTACTTTGATTGATTGAATTTGGGGGGTGTCTCTTGTGCTTTTCTTCTCTTGTGTTCCTTCCTTTTTTTTGCTATGGGTTCTTCTAAGTTTCCTCTCTTAACTCCTCATAATTATGCTACTTGAAAAATTGATGCATGGAATAAACTTATGGAAAAAGGACTAACTCATTATATTGATGGAACTATTGTTGCTCCTATTGATCCTAAGGCTGATCCTGTTGGTCACTTGGATTGGCTCACTAAAAATATCATGGCAATTGGTACCTTAAGAAAGTATGTATCAAAGGATCTCATTTTTCATATTGAGAAATGTACTCTAATCAAGAATGCTTGGCAAAAGTTTCAAGACTTGTATGGTCAAGGTGATGAGATTAGGGGATATCAGATTGATAGTGATCTCACCATGTTAGATCCCAAGAACTTTGATACTATACAAGACTATGTCACTAAGGCAAAAGAGTTGAGGGCACAACTCAAGGATTGTAGCATTGATAAGAAGGATACTCAATTGATCTTCAATTTGATGGGCAAGCTTCCACAAGAATATGCAGCATTTGTTTCTAGTTTCCAAACCCATACAATGACAATGGGTTATGTAATACCCTAAAAATGGTCATCTAAACCATGAGCCCCTAATCTCGACAACATCAACAAGGTCCTAACCAAAGGCAATTAAATCAATCTTGAGCACACAATTAATTCTTTAATCATCAAATGTCACATGGCAAAAGTAATCAACCAATATTAATTAAATATTTATTTAATTAACTGATCATTCCAAGTAAATCATTTTAAACAATTATCTTATTTATTTTATTAAATACCCTAGCATATTTAATTAAATAAATCAATTTGTCATAAATCTTCAAAAAAGGAAACAAATCAAGAAAGAGGAATTGGAAATCATGAGCACAAATCTTCAAAAAAGGAAATAAATCAAAAAAATGAATTAATTGACCAGAAAAGAATTAAAAATTGAGAAAAGAAATCAATTGGAGATAATCTTGAAAAACAAATTAAAGATTGATAAATAATCTCAAAGAAAGCAATTAAAACAATTAAATATTAAAATTGAATGAAATAGAGAATAAATCAGTTTTTCTTGATTTTATCTTAATTTTAGTTCAATTTCCTTTAAAACTGAAAAAAGCATCCAATCACATCAATTCACCTCAATTGTGCTTCCTCTTGGAAAATCTTGACCGCTCGTCATCATTTGATCTCAGCTGTTGGTTTCTTTCTGAATTTTCTATAAATTCAGGCTCTCATCTCTCATTCAAAAATACTGGAGAATATATTGTTATTATGTTATTTTTGCTCTAAGTTCATTGAGAATTTGCATTGATATATTGCATATTAGTTATTTCATATTGCTTAAATCGTTTAGCTTAAATATTCATATATTGCTTAAATCATGTTAGATTAATCTTGCATGTCTAGCTTAAGTCTTGCATCTATTTAGCTTAATATCATGCTCATATAGATTAAATCATTCGCCTTGGTGTAGTCTAGTCACTGGTATTGCTTATAAAAATTTGAGAGCAATCTTATACTCGCATCTTTTAGAAGGCAATGGGTCGATTTGTTGTGGTTTTATTATGCATGCTTATATCTGTCTAACCATACATGTAATGACTTAATTCAAGTGTTGTGTATTCCAGATACATATACAGGTCCACTTTTCACACACACAGGTTCAAGCTACACAATGCCTACATTTGATGTTTTCGCCGAAATGTTGATAATGAAACAAACTAAGTTGATAAGCATGGGCATTCTTAAGGCTTCTAAGTCTCAAACATTAGTGGCAAATCAAGGGAACAAAGGAAATCAAGGAAAGGACAACTCAAACAAGAAGAAATGGCAATCAAATCCTAAGGACAAAGCATCACCTTCTCCACAACAAGGAGACTCATCCTCTTCAAAGAGGGAGAGACCTACTTGTTGGTATTTTGGTATGGTTTTGTCATTGATGTCAACACCTACTAAACTCTTATCAACTCTGGCACTTTGGAGAATCAGCAACATTCACCGGCAAGCAAGTGACTCATGCACAGTCACCGGTATCTAGTACACCGGCAAGATATAATGATCACCGGCACTTGGAATGATATGGAAAACACTTGGTTATGTCGAAGACATCATTTGGACATCTTGTCCTGGAGTTTTGTTCATTGGTGTAAAGCGGAAAATCGCGATCGAACCCTAGTTGCTCTCCCCTCTTCCAACTCCAAGGAGAGAGAAGGGAGATTCACTAGGGTTGATGGTTTTCACTTAGGGGAGAGACTTTACATTCAAAAGAGGGGTTGAAACCCACAAGATCCAATCCCACACAATGCAAGATTGGATGCTAAATGTGTTTCAAGGGTTAAGAAAGCAAGGCTACCCTCTTTTGTAAAGAATGTGCATAGAAGAATTAAGCTAGGAATGCATAGAAAGTGACAAAGATTCGCTTATAAACTGAGATATGGATATAGGATGAAGTTGCGGACCTAGAATTAGCAGTAAAATGTCGATACGGCGCTGTCCTGCAAATTTGAGCAAAAGTTGTCGGGACGATGGCGCCCGGCGCCACGGTCCTCCGAAAAATCTGCGAAACGAAGGGGGATCTGTTCGTCTCTGCACAAGGATTCCAGATCTTCAATTTCAGCCGTGTACCTGCAACCTACACACAGAAAAGCGAAGACGATTGGGGGGTTAGGGATTAGGGGTTTGCCTTTAGGTCAAACCCCGATTTTGGAATTAACCAAGAAATGAGCAAGTGCTGTAAATGTAAATGACTGTAAAACAAGTACTAATACCTTGTTCTAAGGATGTTTGTATCCTTATGTGCGAAGGTATAGATGTTGTATGTTTGTTGTAGTAGTATGTTGTATGTAGCATGTAGTATGTGATCTCCTCTTCAATGGTTGAATCCTTGTCTTGAATGCAACACTTAGCCTTGAATGGAGACTTGAAATGATCAATTGCTTGAAGGAATGCTTGAATGCTTGAATGCTTGAGTATAGTTTCCATGCCTTTTCCATCATATCTGAATGAAAGAGGAAAATGTCATTTATATACTTGTCAATTAGGGCTGATAGACTGATTTTCCCGACCTTAGGCCGACCAGGAAAGATAATTTTCCAATTTGCAAACATAAAGACCCGAAGTCCAAAAGAGACCGGGCCCAAAATAGGACCCAGGGACCAGGGCGCTGGGCGCCATGGTCCTGGGGACCAGGGCGCTGGGCACCCTGGTCCTGAAGGACCAGGGCGCTGGGCGCTCTGGTCCCACCTCCCGGGACAGCAGGGTGCAAGGAGGTTCAGGCCAGGGTACTTAAAAGCAGTTTTCAGTGTCACAATCAGGTTTCGGGGTCTCCATTCAGGTTGCGTGTTGCGTCGCCATCGTGAAGACCGAAATGCAGTCGAAATTGCAAGTGTCGCAATTTTAGGACGCTACATTTAGCCCCCACTTTAGCGAGAGTATGTATACTCATACTTCCGATAAAGTACAAGGAAACAACATTGAAAGACTTTCACCACGTCAAGGAGGCAAGATACACCAAGCCCCCAGTGGACAAAGTAAAAGGGAAGATCACGAGGGAGAACCATGACTGTCAGTAGTAAGGTTCCCTCACTATGAGTCATGCAAGAAAGATATCAAAAATTTTCAAGGCAAGGTTAAATTTGTCAAGAAATTTTCAAGTATCTTGAAAAGATATGAACGGGATGTATGCCCCCCTACGTTAAAGCGATCGCACATGCCTCACCGGGGGTGATTGCTTTAAGGTAGTGATACATATAAGAATGAGAAGGGAAAGGAGCACGTTATCGCAAGGATTTAGCCCCCAAGTGTGAGATAAACCCAAGGATAATAGACACAAAACACAAAGCACGAGGTGACTTCGCTTTCCTCGGGGTCAGTATGCTGTATGATTATTCATGTATATCATATGTATGTATGCATAATTGTTCTTCATTCCCCAATCAAGGAAGGTCACCTAGAAGAAGGGAACACATGTGTCTTTTGAGTCAACATGAGAGAGATCGAGAGATCTCAACGCTTTGCATCGTCCTCAAGTAGACAACACTAAGGACAACAAATAGAAGAATGAGAATAACATATAGAAGAAGTAACACAAGAGAGGAGGAGAGAATCTGCTATGCTAATGTAACTAGTCTAGCACGTCATCTACCCCCCGATCTTGCTGATCAATGTTTCGGGAAGGCAGGGAACATGCTAGAGGAAGAACATCCAACACAGCAAATGGAGCTATCACTAGATCCAAACAAGGGCTATGTTCATATCCCAAGCCGCGGTGTTCTTGTCTAGGAGCTAGGATAAGTGCTTTAGAAAATTCATTAGATAAATGGTTATCAATATCAACAAGTTCATACTCACTATCAGAATGAACAAGAGAAGTAGCATTTTCATCATGAATAATATTTTCATCTATATCATCATCAAGATTTATAAAAATAGGATCTTTAACTCGCACAGGATCAAAACCATCATGCATCTTATGTTTAGGAGATTTAGGCTCAATTTCCGGCTGAAGAGAAAATAGAATAATGCTTGTTGAAGGTGTTTTTGGAGATTGTAAAGTTTGAGAAGCAGCTGCTTGAGCCCTAAGACGACGCTGTCGTTGGCGTTCACGTGCAGAACGATTTCATCTAGTCTTAGTAGGAAGTTGAGAAGATTGAGGAGGAGGAATGTTCTCATCCTTATCACTTGGGTGTTTAGGTTGTGGTCTTTTAGGTTGAATAATAGGAGAAGAGGAAGGTCTCTTCTCTCTATAAAAGGACGGAGGAGGAACTGCTCCATATAAAGGAAGAATATTTGGTTTAGGAAGGAGACCAAGTCCATCATGACGAGGAGGGATAGGTCTACTTTTAGGAGGTTTATTAGGCATAGACATAGTTACATCCATAGGGATGGGTTGGGAATCTTCTTGAGGAAAGACATTAGTTTTATCTTTCAAAGGAAGAACTTCCTTCTCAAGAATGATAGGAATATCAAGTTTAGGTGTTCTAGGTTCACTTAGAGATAGGTTCATATCTGTTTTCCACTTTTGATAAGATTTGAAAAGATGATCACTTCGCGGAGGAAGAGATTGGAATTGTTTCGGCCAAAAGTAATCAATAGGAACGCTAGAGGTTCTTTCAGCTGGTTTAAAGAGACTATGATTGACAGTAACAACTTCACCATTATGGGGAAATTTCAAACACTTATGAATAGGAGAAGCAATAGCCTTCATGGAAGATAGCCAAGGATAGCCAAGCTTCACACGAAATTGTTCGGATGAAGGAATAATAGCAAAGTTCACATCAAGAGATTTGTTATGGACCTCAATAGGCAATGTAATAGAACCAATTGCAGGAGAAGAAAATGCATCAAATAGTTTCACAATCACATCTGTTTTGTCATAGATCACTTGATTCAATTGCAAAGTAAAAAGAAATTCTTCAGTAATAACATTAACCGTGCACGAAGGATCAATAAGCACTCCACGGCAAGGTATATTCTTGACTTTTGCAACTATGTATAAAGGACCATCAGGTGCCCTAATGGTTTCACTGGAATCAAATGTGATGGAAGGTTCTTTAGGGATTTCTTGCTGCTCTACAAAGTTAATCACATTCGGAGTCATGGACACAAGACCATCAGATGAGAGAGAGGAATCATTAGCCTCAATCGCATTAGAGGTATGAGAAGGTAATGGATCAGTGAAAATCTGAAGATTTTGGTTAGGAGGAGCTACAGATGTGTTGCCTTTATCATTCACTCCAGAAACAGAGATAGTATTGTTATCAATCAGATCTTGAATTTTACCCTTTAAAGTAAAACATTTTTCAGTATCATGCCCAGGCTGACGATGAAATTGACAAAAAGATTTGTTATCAAAATAAGGTGAAGTAATCTTTGCAGGATCAATTTGTCTTATAGGAGGAAGAGTAAGCACATTTTGTTCCAATAATTTATTCATAATACTATGCAATGATTCATTCAAAGGAGTATACTTTCTTTCTTTCTTGAAAAATTTAGAAATAGGAGGCACACCTGATGCTGCATTCACATTGTTGTTGATGATGTTTTCATTGAATTTGATGGAATCTCTGTTCGGTTTAAACTTCCCAAATGGTTGTTGACTGCTATCACCCTTATCACTCGGAACCATAGGATGTGATTGTTCCATTTGACTCACAGTCAGTTGATAATTGTGAAGAGTTGCACACAACTGTTGGAAAGAAGTAAACTCAGAAAACAGAAGTTTGTCTCGAATATCTTTTTGTAAATTAGAAATAAAGTTTCTTTGAATACCATGGTCAGGCACTGGAAAAGAAATTTGAGCATACAAATGCTTATATCTACCAATGAAATCAGTCACTTTTTCTTTAACACCTTGTTTACAATGCATTAAATCAATCAAAGTAACTTTAGGACTTATATTGTTTTGAAATTGTTGAATGAAAGCATTTGCAAGTTGTTCGAAAGAAGTAATAGAATAGGAAGGCAACGAGCAATACCATTGTAGGGCTTTGTCTCTTAATGTTCTAGTGAACAGTTTTGCAAGCAACCTTTGGTCATAAGCAAAATCAGTACAAATTGTTTGAAAAGTCTTAACATGTGTTAGAGGATCACCTTTACCATTATAAAGCTCCAAATGCGGGATTTCAACATGTTTAGGGGGAATAGCTCGAACAATGTCAAGAGAAAGTGGGCTCGCAACATCAAATGTGGGCACACTAAACTTAGATTGATTCATAGAGGCAATTTGTTGCTATAAAGAAGAGACAGTTTGTGCAAGATTGTTAATGGTTGCTTCAGTCGAAGAATTCATATTAGACGTGTTAGATTGTGATGGAGGTGTTATGTTATTGAAAGAAGGTAGAGAGTAAGGTGGTGGGACTCTATGATAATTAGTCATGGGAGATGATTGGACAGGAGGAACACTACAAGGAGGAATGGAATGGTTAAATGAATTTCCCCCTTGCGTCATGTTCATTTGTGGAGATATAATAGGGACATTCATTGAAGGAATGAATGAAGAAATCGGATTAAATGAAGGAAGAGGGTTAATTGAAGAAGAAGGGTTGCTCCCATGACTGGTGATCACAGGAGGAATGTCTTGTGTAGAAGTAGCCATTATGTTTGATGTAAAGGTAGGTATGCTAGCAATAGAAGTCATCAAAGGAATAGAATGATTGACTTGAGTAGGAGGTTGTGTATAACCCAATGTTTCGGCACAACTTTTCATAGGCATCACATTCGAATCCACAATGTGTGCAATACCACGCAAAATATCAATTCCATTCTTATCACTTTGAAGCATACGTTTTAGACCCTCAATTAAAGGAAGAGCTTGACTATCAGGGTATTCTTGAGACATCCACTGTCGAAAATCGTCAAATTGGTTATCCAATTTCGAAAGTTGTTCTACAGAAACCTTATGGAGAGCTTCTTCATCATTAGGAGGATTAGAGGAATTACCCATGTCCTCGTTAAAAAGGCTATTCAAATTAGGTTCCATCTCCTCAGTAGTTAAACCTTGGAAAGACTTAATTCTACGGCTTCGTCTAACGGGAATAGTGTAGGTAGGGCTTATTGTTGTAAAACTCATGCACTAGAGAGAGAGAGAGAAAGTTTTGAATTTAGAGGTAGCAATTTTCAGTAAAATCAGCCAATCTTCTGGATTTAAGCTATTAAATGCAATCATGACAATCTCCCGAAATTTCGGAAAAAATGTCCGGGACCGTGGCACTCGGAGTGCAACACGGTCCTTGCAACTTTTTTCGAAATTTGCAGGGATGAAAGGTATGATGATTTTAGAGCTAATCTGAAAAAATTGAGTGATTTTACGATCTGTAGATAGGCCAAATTAAAGTTGCAATCTCGAAATTGAACCCTACCAAGATTGTCGAAAAATGCAAAAATTTGAATTTTGAAAAAGAGAGGGAAACTGAAATTTTGAATGTTATGATTTTAGAAGGAATGCCAAGAGCAATGCAAACTTTGAAATTTAAAAATTGACTCAATTTCACACAAAATTCAATTTTGAAAGCGGAAATTAAAGTTGTTGTAATTAAGCACTTAATTTCAAAAGTCACAAATTGTAAGAATTTGAATAAAGCACTGAAATTTCGAATGAATGCAAACAAACTTTTCAGATTTAGGACAGTAAGAACACAATTTTGACACAAAATTTCAATTTCGATGATTTTTTGAATGTTTAGAAGCCTTAATCCAAGCAATCACAAGACCAACTTTGACTGTAATTTTGAAAGTGTTAGATTTGATCAAATCAGCCAAAATTCTGGATTTTAGCAGGAAAATACAGTAAGATCTAGCTCCCGAAATTTCGGAAAAAATGTTGGGGACGATGGCGCTCGGAGTGCACACGGTCCTCGCAACTTTTTTCCAAATTTTCAGGGATGAAAGATATTGTGATTTTATTGCGGAATCCAAAGTTACAGCTGATTTGGAGATGTTTTGATCAGTGAAATTGTCGGACAAAGGTTGAATCGAGAGGGTTTCAAAAATTAGGGTTTTGACTTTTAACCACTTAATTTTCAAAATTAAAGCACAAATATGAATTGATAATTTGTAATAGAAGGGCAGATCTGAAACAAGCATTAATAATTAAACACTTCACAAGTTTAATTACTTAAAAAGAAAATTTAGGGTTTTTATGCCATTAACCTCTAAAATTTTGCAAAAGATCCAACATGGAAATGTAATCAAGGAATCCAATTTTCAGATCTAATCATGAATAATCAGAAAGGATGTTCACGTCGGGTTCACCAAAATGTAAAGCGGAAAATCGCGATCGAACCCTAGTTGCTCTCCCCTCTTCCAACTCCAAGGAGAGAGAAGGGAGATTCACTAGGGTTGATGGTTTTCACTTAGGGGAGAGACTTTACATTCAAAAGAGGGGTTGAAACCCACAAGATCCAATCCCACACAATGCAAGATTGGATGCTAAATGTGTTTCAAGGGTTAAGAAAGCAAGGCTACCCTCTTTTGTAAAGAATGTGCATAGAAGAATTAAGCTAGGAATGCATAGAAAGTGACAAAGATTCGCTTATAAACTGAGATATGGATATAGGATGAAGTTGCGGACCTGGAATTAGCAGTAAAATGTCGATACGGCGCTATCCTGCAAATTTGAGCAAAAGTTGTCGGGACGATGGCGCCCGGCGCCACGGTCCTCCGAAAAATCCGTGAAACGAAGGGGGATCTGTTCGTCTCTGCACAAGGATTCCAGATCTTCAATTTCAGCCGCGTACCTGCAACCTACACACAGAAAAGCGAAGACGATTGGGGGGTTAGGGATTAGGGGTTTGCCTTTAGGTCAAACCCCGGTTTTGGAATTAACCAAGAAATGAGCAAGTGTTGTAAATGTAAATGACTGTAAAACAAGTACTAATACCTTGTTCTAAGGATGTTTGTATCCTTATGTGCGAAGGTATAGATGTTGTATGTTTGTTGTAGTAGTATGTTGTATGTAGCATGTAGTATGTGATCTCCTCTTCAATGGTTGAATCCTTGTCTTGAATGCAACACTTAGCCTTGAATGGAGACTTGAAATGATCAATTGCTTGAAGGAATGCTTGAATGCTTGAATGCTTGAGTATAGTTTCCACGCCTTTTCCATCATATCCGAATGAAAGAGGAAAATGTCATTTATATACTTGTCAATTAGGGCTGATAGACTGATTTTCCCGACCTTAGGCCGACCAGGGAAGATAATTTTCCAATTTGCAAACATAAAGACCCGAAGTCCAAAAGAGACCGGGCCCAAAATAGGACCCAGGGACCAGGGCGCTGGGCGCCATGGTCCTGGGGACCAGGGCGCTGGGCGCTCTGGTCCCACCTCCTGGGACAGCAGGGTGCAAGGAGGTTCAGGCCAGGGTACTTAAAAAATGCAGTTTTTAGTGTCACAATCAGGTTTCGAGGTCTCCATTCAGGTTGCGTGTTGCGTCGCCATCGTGAAGACCGAAATGCAGTCGAAATTGCAAGTGTCGCAATTTTAGGACGCTACAGTTGGTATATTCACAGTTGCATATTTGTTGTTACCGGCAAATAGGTCTAGGGGTACACCGGCAGGTTTATCTTTTCCGGATCAACATGGCACGCTATGGAGATGATTAATTATTGTTGTAAATGCATTAAGCCGACATGTTCAATCGGTTATTGCATCGGATATTATATTGTTTGTAAAATGTTTTTATTGTAATATCTTGTAGAGCCGACCTACTAAAATTGGTCTTAGGTTATGGTATAAATGTAAGATCTTATTTGTAAGATCAAGTGTGGAATGCGAAAAAGGATTGTGTGAAGGTATATGTGAGAATAAGCAGAGCTATACACACAGACATCATTTGAAGGTGAAGCTAGGTTTTTGTGAAAGCATATCAACATTACATTACACCGGTACTGAATCCAGCATATGAAGATGTTATTTTGTGCAGTACATTCTTATTGGATTTAACCATCCAACTGTAGTCAGTGTGACTCCCATTTTGTGATTGAGTAGTGAGCTCTAAGCGGTTGGCCTTTCTGCATGTACAAACCCCATTTATGTACACTTACTATCTGCAGTAGTATCATCTGATTGTGGGTAAGGTTTCCCACCGTGGTTTTTCCCCTTACAGGGTTTCCACGTACAAATATTGGTGTTATGTGTTGTGGATGACTTTGTGTTTATGTTTCATGCACTAATCCTTACCGGTATGACAATTAACTGTTAAAACTGTCTACCAGCATATTGAACTGGTTTACCGGTATTAAATATTAAGTTGGTTAAGTTGTTTTTGGTTTGAATTTATTTGACAACTGATTCACCCCCCGCCCCCCCTCTCAGTTGTCTCCGGGACCTAACACTACTTGTGCCTATTGTAAAAAGTTTGGTCATGAGGAGCATCATTGTCATTCTAAAAAGATTGATGAGCTCTCACACATCCTCAAAAAGCACAACATTGATTTACCTAATGCCTACAAGAAGGATGATTCATCAACTTACACTTCATCACATTCAAAAGGAAAAGGGCAAGCATTCATGGCTTCTACAAGTGGGAAGACTCGCTCTTTTGGGACAAGAAAAGGAAAATCTCTTTGTGCTACTAAAAGTCATGATTTAGGGAGATGGCTTCTAGATTCAGGGGCTTCTCATCATATGGCATCTTCGCAACCTATGTTCTCTACATTTTTGCCTTGCACCATGTCGCAGATTTTGATGGGCAATCATACATACGTGGATGTGATTGGGAAAGGATCTATTGCCATTGGGGGTAACTTCTGTTAGGGTTTCAAGAAGATCCGAAGCAAATATGAACTAACAATTATATACAGATTTAAATACAAAAGATAAAGAAATAAAACAGGACACGGATAACACAGAGATTTAACGTGGTTAACCCAGAATGGGTTACGTCCACCATACACAGTTGTCCAATCTTTTTTATTATCCAGCAAAAACAGTACATCAACCTTACAATGCCTTAAGCATCCCAGCCGCTTATAACATGCGTTTTTAGGGCAAAAACAAAGTCGACCTTTTTAGGGTTTTATTACAATGTCGGTTTTCATCAACAAAAAAAAATATACCCCCGCAAGGATACGTGCTGAGTGTACAGTACTTTGCTGATCAGTCGCCACATTTCAATAATCTCCCACTTAGAGACTGATCAGGCTCCACACCAAACAATCTCTCACTTGGAGACTGATACTACACGACACCACTGTACATGCAACATCCGTTGGATAAAACACTGGGACTCGATTGGTATAAATTCCACAATTATCAATCAAGAAGACCAACAGAAACTGATGAAGAAATCAGCTTCTCCTGTGGAACTGCCTTCGTGAACATATCGGCAGGATTCTCACTCGTGTGAATCTTCTCAAGCCGTAACTGACCCTCCTCCAAAACAGTCCGGATGAAGTGGTACCGAGCTGAATGTGCTTTGTCCTTGAATGAAAAGCAGAGTTCTTCGCAAGATGAATGGCACTCTGGCTATCAGTATACAATGGGTGATCCTCATGTGTCTGACCCAATTCCTCCAGAAAACATTGTAACCAAATCATCTCCTTGCTGACTTCTGTAGCAGCAACATACTCAGCTTCGATGGTTGAAAGTGCAACAACCTTTTGCAGCCTAGAAATCCAACTGACTGCAGTTCCCCCTATAGTAAAAACATACCCTATAGTACTCCTTCGTGAATCAATATCACCTGCCAGATCAGAGTCAACAAATCCACTCAGAGCAGCATTAGATCCTTTGAAACATAATGTCTTCGTAGTGGTTCCTTTCAAATACCGAAGGATCCATTTCACAGCATTCCAAAGTTTCATACCTGGATTACTCATAAACCTGCTCACAACTCCCACTGCATGTGCAATATCTGGCCTTGTGCATACCATTGCATACATCAGACTGCCAACAGCTGATGAATATGGGATTTTAGACATTTTATTAACCTCTTCCTATGCCTTTGGGCACATCTCCTTAGTCAATTTGAAATGACTAGCCAAAGGTGTACTAACTGCTTTTGCATCCTGTATGTTAAATCTTTTCAACACCTTCTTTATACACTCACTTTGGGACAAATTCAAAGTTCTATTTTTCTTGTCCCGTGTAATTCTCATACCAAGAATTTGCTTAGCTGCACCCAAATCTTTCATAGCAAATGATCTGGCTAATTTTTGTTTAAGATCATTTATATGTTGCATGTTAGACCCAGCAACAAGCATGTCATCAACATAAAGCAACAAGATAATATAACTGTCATTATCCAATCTCTTAAAATATACACAATGATCAGAATGACATTTATGATAACCGTGTTCAGCCATGAAACTATCAAATTTTAAATACCATTGTCGGGGTGCTTGCTTTAGGCCATACAAACTTTTCTTCAATCTGCACACCAAGTTCTCCTTACCTTTGACCTCATATCCCTGTGGTTGCAAAATGTAAATTTCCTCCTCCAAATCTCCATGGAGAAAAGTTGTTTTGGCATCTAATTGTTCAAGATGTAAATCATCTGCAGCCACAAGACTAAGTACAGTTCTAATTGAAGTCATTTTTACAACTGGAGAAAATATTTCATTATAATCTATACCCTTTTCTGTGCAAAAACTTTTACCACAAGTCTGGCCTTATATCTTTTCTGACCTCCTTCAGCCTCCTTCAGCCTATAAACCCATTTGTTAGGCAAAGCTCTTTTTTCTGCAAGTAAAGGGACTAAGTCCCAAGTCTTATCTTTCATCAAGGAGTCCATCTCCTCTTTCATGCCTAGCTCCCACTGTTGTTTGGCATCCACCTGCATTGCTTCTTCATATTCTTCGGGTTCACCAGAATCATTTAATAAAATAGAATACAAAAAAGGAGAAAATCTTTCAGGAGGTCTACTTGACCTCGTTGAACGTCTAACACTTGCAGGAGTTTGTGAGACAATCTGTTGTTGCTGAGCATCAGGTACCTGTGGCATTTCATTTTCAAGAATCTCATCCAACACCACATATTCTTGTTTGTCCTGTTCATGCTTCTTTTCCTGCATCTATTCTTTATACATAACCTTTTCATTGAATATAACATCTCTACTTCTAATTATTTTCTTATTTTCAAAATCTCATAACCGATAGCCATATTCATCTATCACATATCCAATGAAGGTACATTTCTGAGATTTAGCATCAAGCTTGGTTCTGTTTTCTTTATCAATATGGACAAAAGCTTCACAACCAAAGGTTTTCAGAAAAGAATAATTTATATTTTTACCAGTCCATGCCTCCTCTAGAATACTACCATCCAAAGGGGTTGAAGGTCCTCTATTTATCAAATAGACAGCAATATGTACAGCATCTGCCCAAAAATGTAAGGGCAATCCAGCATGCAATCTCATGCTCCTCGCATGTTCCATGATAGTCCTATTCATTCTCTCTGACACACCATTTTCCTATGGAGTTCCTGGAACTGTCTTCTGCTTTTGAATCCCATTTAAGGAACAGTAATCTTCAAATTCTTTGTTGCAATACTCACTTCCATTATCCGATTTGAGACACTTCAACTTTTTTCCTATCTCATTCTCAACCAAAGCTTTACATTTCTTAAAAGTTTCAAAAACATCTGATTTTTGTTTTAGGAAATATACCTATGTTTTTCTGGTTAAGTCATCAATAAAAATAACATAATAACAAGAGCCACCAAGAGATGATACCTGAGTCAGTCCCCATACATCTGAATGCACACGCTCTAACTTCTCACTCTTATTCTCTTTCCCAACCTTGAGAAATCTAACTCTTTTTTGTTTACCATAAACACAGTTTTCACATAACTCTAAATCAATCTTCTTTAGTCCTAGCAATAGATTTTTGGAGTGAAGGATTTTCATTCCTTTCTCACTCATGTGCCCAAGTCTATGGTGCCACATTATCGAATCTGTTCTTGCAACATCTATTGTTGTTGTCCCTGTATTAACTTTATATGTAGCAGCTAGGGTAGAGTAAGTGTTACCAGTACACAGATATAATTTGCCTACCTTCGCACCTTTAGCTACTACTAATGATCCTTTAGTGACCTTCCACATACTGTCTGAGAAGGTAACTATGCAACCTTCACTACCTAGTTGCCCTGCAGAAATTAAATTTCTTCTTAAATTAGGAACATGTCTTACCTCCTGCAGAAACCAGTCATTTCCATTCTGCAACTTGATCTTTATCTTTCCTTTTCCAACAATTTGACAGGGTTCATCATCACCCAAATATACCTGTCCAAAATCACCTTGAACATAATCTAGAAAATATTTTCTATGGGGTGTAGCATGAAATGAAGCCCCAGAATCTATTACCCAGGAATCATTAACATTATCCAAACATAAGATTAAAGCATCTTGTAAAGTATTACTTGCAATATTAGCTTCCTTACTGTCATTTTCATTTTTGTCTCCTCCTTTGTTTTTTCGAGACCAACAGTCTTTCTTTAGATGACCAGGCTTTCCGCAGTACCAGCAATCTTTCTTTCTTCTAGATTGAGAGCGTCCTTTCTTTGACTTCCCTCGTGACTTCTCATTTCAAGGGTCTTTTCCTCTTTCCTCTGATCTTCCTCTGTTATCCACATTCAAAACACTACTTGATGATGTTGGAGTCTCACCTGTGCTTTTCCTTCGCATTTCCTCGCTTAGGATAACACCAACAATATCATCAAATACCAAAGTATTTTTACCAGAGACAGAGTTATAGCCATAACCAAGCTATTCCAGCTTTCTGGCAAAGAACATAAAATCAAGAGAGCCCTAACGTCTTCTGCAAAGGTAATTTTTACCAAAGACAATTGACTGGTAATTGTATTAAATTCATTTAAGTGTTCCGCTACAGATCCTCCCTCACTCATTTTTAAATTAAACAAACGCTTCATAAGAAATATCTTATTCGAAGCCGAGGGTTTCTCATACAACTTAGCCAATGTTGCCATCAAATCTACAGCCGTTTTTGCTTCTGTTATATTGAATGCTACAGATGGCGCAAGGCACAATCGAATGGATCCCAGTGCCTTTCTATCTAAAATGTCCCACTTTTCATCTGACATTGTGGTCGCTTTCTTTGCCTTTCCTTCCAATGGCTGCCACAAATCCTTTTGATACAGGTAATCCTCCATCTGCATTTTCCATAACTGATAGTTCTGGCTGTTAAACTTTTCAACCTTAAATTTGGAATCCTCCATTGCTCCCACTCAAATCTGAGAGTCCTGCCAATTTACAGAAAACCTCGCTCTGATACCAATTGTTAGGGTTTCAAGCAGATCCGAAGAAAATATGAACTAACAATTATATGCGGATTTAAATACAAAAGATAAAGAAATAAAACAAGACACAGATAACACAGAGATTTAACGTGGTTCACCCATAATGGGTTACGTCCACCATACACAGTCGTCCAATCTTTCTTATTATCCAGCAAAAACAGTACATCAACCTTACAATGCCTTAAGCATCCCAGTCGCTTATAACATGTGTTTTTAGAGCAAAAACAAAGTCGGCCTTTTTAGGGTTTTATTACAATGTCGGTTTTCATCAACAAAAAAAATATACCCCGACAAGGATACGTGCTGAGTGTACAGTACTTTGCTGATCAGTCGCCACATTTCAACAACTTCTTCAATAATGTGTTGTGTGTACCCCATTTAACAAACAATCTCCTTTCCATCTATCAAATCACATGGCGCAACAAAGAGAATTGTGGAGTTCACACCTGAGTTAGTTTTCATTGGAGACTTGGAGATTAAAGCTATCATTGCGGCTGGGGAGGTTGATCATGCATCTCGGTTATACTCCTTTTTAGATTTTGTTGATGATGATTTCACATATGAAGATTCTACACATGATGATCACACTTCTTGTGATGATTCAGATTTTGAGGAGAACTTTGGGGTACTTGAACTTGGGGATTCTCATATGTGACCCCGTTCTTGAGCCTTGTGTTTCATCTCCTCTTATTGATATCACATCACCTATTGCACCTAACGATGCAGATAGTGTGACAGTTTTGCCTTCGGGTGATTCAATGCAATAGGATATATCTTGTCTTCCAGCTTCAGATTTTTGGGATGATTACTTGACAGACATTGCAGGTTTGTTTGTGGAATCTTACATTGCAGATTTGGGAGACATCATTGATGACATTCATCTTCTCTTTGATGAAGATGATCCTTCTTCAATTGTTGTGAGGGAACACTCTGACCCTCTTGTTCATTCTCTACATGATCATTCTTTCGAGGTTGACATAATTGTGGATACTTATGTACAGCAATTGGAGGAGGTCTCTTTATGTTTAGAGGAGACATGTGAGTCTTTGGGACTTGTTCTACATTCATCTCCACTAGATCTTGGAGTGCCTTTTTCAGCAATTTGGAGCAGTTTACCACCTTTGGAGGGGGTAACCTTCAGCATCGACATGGGGAACCTTGAGCAGTTTTCAGAGACTTATTCATCATGAGTTTTTTTCATACATCTTCCCTTAATGATTGGGGAGACTTCATGGATACACTTTTGGTTTTGTTTCTTCCAAAGGGGAGGAATGTTGTTCGACGTTCGTGGAGCAGTTTCTTCATACATCATCGAGCTTCTATCATTGGTGCAGATTTTACATTGAGGGGGGGCCACCCAGCTTCTCTTCTTCTCTCATATGGGGGGGACTTTTTCCTCACATGGGGTTTTGTTCCTCACACACTTCTACAAGATTTCTTTTGTATAGCTTTCATCTCTCTTTTGGGGGAGGGTTTTTTCCCATTGGGTTTTTCTCTCTTTCCTCGCTTTGTGAGAGACTTCATTGCATTGGTTTGCATGAATTTGCATTTGTACATGGGTACCTAACATGGCCTCATAGTCGGGACCCATCTTGCATTGCTTAGTTGCATTGTAGACTTAAGTGCATTCCCCTAAGTTGCACTTAAGGGGGGTGTTGGTATAAATAATTATTCATCATGGATATTATTACACTATACTTAAGTTTACTTAGGATAATGCATTTCATAGTAGTTTGGGTATGAGACACTTGGGTGTTTGTGTCACATTGGGATAGTGTGTGTAGGAGAATTTCCACCTTTTATGGTGTTGATCTTGTCACTACTCTATCATATCCACTTAATGTGGAGTGATAATTTCACCTTCGGTGGGTGATCCACCTTATGTGGAATATTTTATTGTTTCTCCTACCAACCACACCTATTTCCTACCTACCCTTGTTTCTTATTGAGCCACATGTCATGTTTGTGTGCTCACATATCCATATTGTCTTGCCTATATATGCAAGCTCATTTCATTGTATGAACAATTATTGATCTTTTGATCATCTATCTATTGATGAGAATATAGTTTATTCTTGTCTTATATTTTCTCTCTCTATTTTGTACATTTCATTAAGCTCTAGATCTTGGCAAAATCTCACATTTAGGCTAGTATTCCAAATTTTATTTGGCATTGGTTGAGAAACTTGATTTTGCCCTCGACTCCTTTGACAGTTTTACAAGTAGTCTCTATTATTTCTATGATGGGTAACCTTAGCAATGAGCTTCTTCATTTGATCAATTAACATCTTAATCTCTTCCCTATCCTCTTGGGACTTGGAGGTATTTGATTATGCACTTTGCAAGAAAAAAGGTTTGAGAGAAGGCATTTGAGAGAGGGTAATTCTAGGATGAGCTACCATTGTTTGTGATGTGATTGGTACAGGGTTTAATATTGGTCTATGGTGAGCAAGAGCATGATTTATGCCTCGAATCTAATTGGCCATTCCCGATACACTTAAGCGATTGACTAGACAACCCCAAATTGTCCTAAATCAGACTTTACTTCAATGGAATCAACACAGGCCTTGGCCAAAGTAGTAGGAGCAAGGTTAGATCTTCTTACAAACACAAAATTGAGATTGTCCAATGCGAATAATCAATCTTCCTAGTTGGTTCATCTGCTAATATATATGGAGTTTGAAGGTGAGTATAGGCCTTATGAAACCCCTATTATTGAAGGAACTTGACAATTCATTTGACATGTCTTTTAATCTCTACAAAATTCCTACAAAGATCAATAGAATTTATAGGAACTCTAAACCTTCTCAAGAAAGAGATTTTCAAGTCATCCCAACACGAGATTTTCAAATCATCCCAACACCTAATTTATTGAAAAAGAAAATGAACAAACCAATAAAATGCTTCTTCTCCTAATGAATAGGGAAATAGTATACATGCTACATCTTGATGTTAAATTCTCCAATTGCATAAGACATCTTCAAATATTTGTGTATGCTCCTTTATTGTCCTATTGGGATAATTTAAATGGAATTTAGAATAGAACATCAAGATTATTGGGCATTTCATGGTAGATGTTATAATGGTGAGCATATTGAAACTAAAGATCAAATCATTGCACAGAAAAAGGACAAAATGAAATCGATTCAATTGATTCATTTTGCATTGCTTTTCAAATGGTTTTTAAAGGCCTTTGTTTTCCTGTGCAAAACTAACTTACAGGATTGAACTTCCTAACCAACCTAGCTTGATTTATTAAATGTAAACCTAACTAACTTATTTTCTCGTGCAAAACTAAATTACAAGAATGAACTTCCTAACCAACCAACCAACCTAACTTGATTTATTAAATGTAAACCTTATTTTCTAACAAGTATACACCAAATTCAATAGAAGGGTTGTTAGCAAACCAAGCCATAATGGGTGGAGGTGCAAGATTTTGCAATTAGTAGCATGCTTTGGATATTTATACACAAGTTTCTAGGTATGGATGAAGATTCTCCTAAATGGAGCTCTCATTTCTAGTTTGTATATGTTGACTTAGGGATGAGAATTCTTCACCTACCGAGGTAGATCTAGTGAGGATTCTTTGACAATTAGTTTTAAGTTTTCGTATCTCAATAAATAAAATACAATACAGCAAGTAACTTATCTCTCCTAAAAGAAAATTTTACTATAATCAAATTAAAATTTAATAACCCAAGATTCCTGAATGTAAGTCATGACCGTGTAGGGATATCCTAGTGGTGTTATGTGTAGGGATATCCTAGTGGTGTTATGTGTGTTGGTTGTTTACGCACAACGGATAATTGGCAGTATATTGGAAACTGGAAGAGAAATTCAAAATAGGTCCAACAAAAGGACAAATTCTTCTCTCAAACCTATGAAATCAAATTTATTAATGATAGCTCTCTCTCGAATGGATCAGTGATGTCAAAAAAAATGAAAGACAAGGGTTCAGAAATTCGTAACCTAAACTTTTTAGGAACTTCAACAAAATATCCAGATGTTCCAGAAGATAAATTCTTAAAAGCCACTTCTTGTTTTACTAGAATTATTTATAGATCCATAAAAGGGGAAGTTCATGCTAAGAATTAATCCAACGTTCACTTTTGATAGAACTATAAACTGAAACAAAATTTACGTTCACACAAACTAACAATCAGCAAGATGAGCATGAATCAATTCTAGAATTCATCCATACTTCAACATCTGGTCATTATTGCATCTAAAACTATCTTCAATATTGGAAAGGGGGCCATGAAAACAATTCGAACCACGGGATAAAACTTAGACTAAGTTTATACTTACATTAATTCAATTTGTTCATTCCAACAATTCCTCAGCCCAATTTTTTAAAAGGGAATGTGCTACCTTTTATAAGCGAGGGCAGCAAACCTAGGGCAAGATCAATGGTGGAGCAGATCTCAACATCGACAATCTAGATTACAAGGAAAAATGTCGTTACAACAACTCGGCCTTCAACAAATTTTGGTTACACAGCCAAGTATGTGGAAAGATGTATAAATTATTCTCGCCGAGGAAGCGCTGATGTGGTTAAAATTATCCTCTTGCTCAAATTGTGATTCTTGTTACGATCCCAGTCATCTTCATCAAATAACGCCAGCAAATCATCACTCATACAATATTTCCTCCTTTCTTTTCCACGCAGACATACTGAGTAAACAGTCATAGTTGGATCCATGCTTTCATAGTTAGGTCATGGAGTGATCTTCACCCTGTATAAGCAAGCAGTCACCAAATTCCTGTAACACATTAGCTACTTTCCAACTACCTTTTTGATAAAACCCTTTAATTGCTACTAATAATGCAGCTACATCACCTAGATCTATTTTTGTGATCATATCCCCAAATTGCCTATCATGCACGAATGTCTTCCATTGTTCTTTCAGCAAAACGGTATCCAACTTACTGTTTCTATCAACGAAACCCCCAGTGGTAATGTCTAGAAAATCATAACAAGCTTTCAAAATATCAACTTGAAAAGCTAATGTCAGGATTCACTACTTAACTTTGTCTATAATCTCCAATAACAAATTTAACTTTCCCAAAGATGAGGCTCCTTCGTTTTGTCTGCAACCATGACACCTATTTGTTCCAAAATACACGAGGCAAGTTTAACAGAGCTTCAATCTTCTGAAAGAAAGGATCACATAGCTCATCATCACACTGCTTGGTCAATTCCTTAATGTTCCTCTTTAATTCCAAAAATTGTTTGTGAAATTGGACCATTTCATCAATCATCTGCTAACCTTGTTGGAATACATCATCAGTCCACATTTTGATGTCCTTAGCCAAGGATTTCATCTTTCTCCAATTCATCTACGGCCTGCTTTGGCAAAATCACTGGTGGAGCAAAATTGCCTTCAACTTGTTGCACCGGTTTTGCCAAGTACTTGATCTATTTTTGAAGTTACTTCACTTAAGCCTTCAATTGGGCTTTGTTGGCTTCATCCTTCTCGAGATAGTTGTTCTCCCACTCTTCCCTGCCTAGCCTTCCTAAGACTGATTGTCTATCTTTTTCATTATATTTCAAACTGATTTTTGAAATTCATCAACTACTTGCCTTTTGGAAATAGGTCTTATATCAATAGAGGAAACCTGAAAACCTTGAAGAGTTAAATCCCTCTTGTTTTTATTCACCATGGCTGCCACATGGAGTGTTCTTGATCCTCATGCATCTTTTGCATGTCCGTGCCTTGGCCCTCTTTTGTCCTTCGGCTTTTCTATCCTTCCTAATAGATTTTACAAATCAATTGTAGGTATTTCCACTATTGGTTTTTTAAATTGCAATTGTCCCTTCCAACCAACATGGTCAATTGACTCTTCCTCTTTAACGGTTTTGATGAAGAAGCGGGTGGAACCTCCTGTTCCTAACTAATTTATTAATCAACTTGATGTTCATCATTACCAATTTTTGTGTGCAATGTATCAATTTGCTCATCTTGAGCAGGAAGAATTTTGTTTTATTTTTGTGCATCTTGTTCAAGAGCTTCTTGTTGTTGTATATCCACTTTATCTCTTTGCTGTTCTTCTTCTTCAACACTTGTTCCAATCTTTGTTCAATGTTTGGAGATGGGGTTATTTTCCTAGAAGACTTTTTTCTAAATAGTTTATGATTTGAGTAGTGTTTATTTCTTGCAAACAATTTTAGAATATATTCTTCATCTCTCCCCTTAAACTAGTGTGGGATGTGCTTCTACAAT
The DNA here is from genome assembly GCF_030272615.1 of Cryptomeria japonica. NCBI lineage: Eukaryota > Viridiplantae > Streptophyta > Pinopsida > Cupressales > Cupressaceae > Cryptomeria > Cryptomeria japonica. Next base: position 831,347,380 of record NC_081409.1, read on the forward strand.
TTAACTTTTTTTCACTTATTATATGACCATCTAATTCTTCATCAATCGAAATGGCCTTCATCCAACTGTGTCTCCTATAGAACACATTTCTTCTCTTCCATGCAATCTCCTTCCTAGGTTCACTATCAACCCAATATAGCTTTTGACAATGTTTTGTTGCATTCCAACCAGCCTAGTTTCTTCAATTGACCTTCCTAATTTCTTTACATCGTTGTATTTTTCTCCTCAAAAGATAATACACCAACATTAACTTTCATTTACAACTCCTATCACTAGGTTGTCATTATCCTCTGACTATATTATGTACCATTGTGTTATGGAAATCTTTCTTTTTGCGCCTTTTCTTGCCCATCAACTTCCTTCTATGTCACTATATTGGTGCCATTTGAAGCAAGCTTTTTGCATCTAGGTCCTAGATTAATGTTCTACATATCTTCTTGATAGTTAATATCATTTGCATACTCCAATTTCACACGTCTAACCTATTAAACAGAGTTGAATTGATAAGGTGACATTTCGGGTTGTACGTGGGTAGGTTATTAAGGCAAATAGAAAACTTGTTTTGGGGTTTATTGTTTCGCAAATAGAAAACTCCAAATTGCTCATGTTGAGAAGCCACCAAAGTCGAGATTAGTGAAGAAATCAAATTAAAAAAAAGCTCTTTAAAATTTAAAATTAAATACAAATAGGAAAAAAGGAAAAAAGGATAAAGAAATCAGACAGCAGTTTACAATTCATTTATAATCTTTAAGCATCTATCATGTTCCAACTCCTTGTAAAATGTTTATAATAGTAATTACTATAAATGCACAGCACAGTTTTCATTAATTTTATTTCTTTTATCTTTTTTTGCTTGCTTCCCAACAGTCTTCATTAATTTCTTTTATTTCACATTGATTTACCATATTACCTTCAATCACACAGTGTAGGCATTTTGAGAATAACATTTAATTGATTTCTCTAGACCCAAAGGGTAAACTGCTTAAGAGTTTTGTACAGAGATCAAGTGTAAGCTTTAGAGAAAACAGTGTTAAAACAAAACAAAACAGTGTTCATACGTCACTTCCTGTGTTATGGCGTTGTCTATGCAGACAAGTAAACCAAACCTGACGAGACAATTATGTGGATTTATTAATTAAATTAAAAATCAGAGTATAGTTATATTCTGATTTTTAATTTAATTAATAAATCCAAATATTAGTCTTGTCAGGTTGGTTTATATGGCTGCATAGACAATTCCCTGTGTCATTACCCACTCATTCTTCAAGTTGCAAGAGAATTTTCTGAATCGAGTTATGAACATCACCTCTTTGAAATTATGAACATCACCTACATTGAAATCACCCAAGAGTTCACTTTCAAACTGGGAGAAACTAAAATAAGTGATAGGTTTTGAGAAAAATAATGGACAAAAAAATGTTTTAGCAAGTAGAAACAAGTAAATCTGTACACTGAATTTTTCTAGGACAAAGCAATTATAAAATTATTATTTTTACTATCCTTCCAATACATTATCTACAATTCTCAAACATTTTATTAGGAATTTGCAACAGTTCCACGGGCTTATTTGTGCTAATGAATCAGGCAGACAGTTAAATTGTTCATTTTTCATGATCTAACACGCTCCTCACATAAAGTATTGAAAGTGTATGCTGAGCATCACATTTGCAGGAGTCACTCCATAGCATCAAATTAAACCAGCTCACAGCGTACATGAAAGAAAATAATAGATTGCTCGAACATCCAACCAAGCAACGAAGCAACATAGACTAACCTGCATCCTAAGCTTTGTTTCTCTTGCTTTACAAAAGTTACTTAAACTGACATCTATGGATGAATAAAATATGTCAAAAATTCAAAGTCTAATTCAAATATCATCTGCAAAACCAAATAATGCTACAATCAATATCAGTCATCTCTTATGCGTGGTTTATTCTGAAAGAAACAATGAAAAAATTACAGTTTCCATCAGAAATTCACGTGTATTTTGCTACAACAACGTTCAAGGCTAACTTGCATAAAACTAGTGCAAAAAAAAAAATCTAAAAGAAATGCTTCCTGCCATCTTCTTAACAACTAGGATTTTTATTTTAAAAGTCAAGAACAGACATCTAAGACAACTCGAGTCTTAATCTTTATGATTGAGCAGGCCCACATGTCCCAAATGTAGATTGAATCACAAATTTACTGAATATTGATAGACTCTCTCTGCCTTGTGTTTCTTATTCCCAAAGGCAGACTGTCATATGCATTGTGTGGAGATACCATAGAAAAAGAAATGAAGCAAATTACCTATATTCAGTCCTCCATTTAATAAATATGGTCAACTTAAATTGAAATTAATAAAAAAACAACTAATGAGAGTCTTAATGGGAATAAATTTGAAGAGTGAGAAGGAACAAAAATCTAAATGTGGTTTAAGACATTGGACCTTCAGGGTGCTGCTTGGCATCTTTGATGTCCTAAAACCTATTTAAATTTCAAACGTTTACAAGCAATACCCTAGAACATATGCTGCTGATATATATCTAATCTAGGATCTTAGAAAATAAAAGGCAGAGAAATGATAGCTAATTGATATAATCCAGAGGGCATATATACAAGCTTACATATTCCCCACAAACTTTCAGGAATAAAAGATAAGACGACAAACATCCATAAAGACAGCGCAGGTGATGATCTTGAATAATCCTCACATGCCTGCAAAGTAGGCAGAAATGACTACTATTTTTTAGCTTAATGTTAATAATGAATTCTAAAATACATTCACAAAAAGAAGAGATCAACAAGCAGAGCATACAACACACTTCCCTGAGTGCACATCGTACGAAATATCAATCACAAGAATTTTACTTGTGCCCTCGAGGTGAGATTTAGAAAGCCTGATCCATAGTAAGCCATAAATATCCCAATCAATTCCTTCCCATTTTGTAGAGATGATCTGGCAAAACACATCGTCCTCCTACTCTGATTCAAGTTTGCTTGCCCAAGACAATTCGTGAATATCATTAAGTATCCATTCTTCTCCTGTTTGGCCTCCCAGAACTAATGCTCTAGTTCCTCCAACTACGCAGGTACTATGACCCCAAGCAAATCTTGGTGGTTGTCCAGGGACATTCAACATTTTCCACATTGGTTTCTCCTCTGTTGGGTCCAAAAGATAAAGTTGTGAGGCTGAATGCAAACCAGCAACAGATCCACCAAAAATAAGAACTCTACCACCAGGGAGACTAACAGCCACATGATCAAGCCTAGGCGGAGGAGCAATTCCCCCTGGATTGCCTGCACCTGGCATCTCACTTCCAGTTAAGTATCTCCATTTCGGCTCTTCTTCACTGATATCAATTGTATAAACATCACTGGACCTCAGCTTTAATGGTCCACTTTTGGCAAGACCACCAAACATGAGAATCTTTCGGCCTTCATAGGCAGTGAGAGTGTGGCCCAACCTAGAAGGAGGACTCCATGAAACAGGTATCTCTCTCCAAATAGGCTTCTCCATGGTGAGATCCAGTAGAAAGGTATCACTGAGCATCACTCCAGAGTCCGCACACCCCCCTGAAACTATCAATTTTGTGCCATCCAGAGTACAAGAACTATGCCATGTTCGAGGAAGAGGAGGTGCTGAACCTGCAACTTCACGCCAAGTAGGATGTTGGGCATCCAAATCCATTGTGAAGACATCATTAAGTAAGCCCTGTCTGTTGCATCCTCCAAAAACCACTAATGAAGATCCACTCAAGCATGATAAGGTGTGCCCCCATCGACCTGGAGGTGGAGAACTCACTTTTACATGTCGCCATTCTGGTTTAGCAGCATTCAAATCCAAAACAAATGTGTCATTCAATCCTGTCATGTTAATCCCTTCCCCGCCAAATAGAACAAGCCTGTTTCCAGCAGCACAAGCACTGAAGTTGCATCGAGAAGGCTCAACTGCACCTCCAACTGTTAGTTTCCTCCATGCAGCAGCTTCAAGAGTGGTAAGTTCCCTGGCAAGGCGACCCCATCCTAACCTCTTTGCACCAGCAACTGTTTCCAACACACGTGTTGTTTCCCTGCCCCATGCATTTTGGCAAACCATTCGCCACAAATCCTCATTTTTTGTCAACTGATATAGTCGCTTGCAAACAGATCCAATTGATGCTACATCCCTTGGAGTTAACCGTGATAAAATCTTTTGTGCTAAGACTTCATCACTAAGCTGGAGAATCCCACAGATTTCCCGACAGAAATGTCCTTGACCAATTGGAGCTGGCCTGTACAAGAAAGGATCCAAAAATGACCGATCAACATATCGGGCGGAAGCCTCTTTGATCGAAGGAGATGGCAGAGGACCCAACTCAATCTTTGCTTCTGTGAACAACTGAATGCCAATGATGTGTGTAACTATCCCATCATCCCCATGAATTGGACTTAGACGTAACCTATTCAGCAAGGGTGTCCCATCCTTTCTAAAATTTAACAGTTCGCCCTGAAATTCAATGCCTTCATCCATACACCTCCTGATTTCTGAAACTACCACAATGTCAACCAAAGGATGTCTTCTCTGTGCAAATGGACCTCTGTATTGAAGAAATCGGCTGAAAGAGAACAGTAGCAACAAAAATCAATATCTATATTGTCTCAATCCCACTCAGATTCTTAGGGATAAATAAAAAAGTACTGTTCTATTACTGAAGATTATTTTTATCCACAATGCCGGAAAAAAAATTACAAAACAAGAAAAAGTATTTTAAAAGCAATGGTAGTAGTACTACCATAGTAACATTACACGCCAAAAACTCTTTAAATAAACCCGACTAATCACCACACTCTTTATTTGTCATGTTGCTTCCCAAGTATTTCAAAAAGAGGTTCTGAAGATTATATGTTTCCTTTTAGTTTTGTTGGCTCATTTTTTTCACTTACAAGAACAATAAAGCACAGGAAGAACGAAAAAAATTTAGTTTAGTGTTAAGGGTAGGGCATTTTAACTTTCGAAGTTTAAATTTTTGACTAATTGATTTTTGAGAAAATTATAAAAATCAATGAGGGTTTTTCCTTTAATTATATCTTAATGAGGTTTTGGTATAAAACAATGGGTCAACTCTAAAAATTGTAGGCTGTCTTCGATAAATGTACCACTTGTATACTATTTTTGGACCAACCATATTCTTATTATATAGACTTTCTTAGGTAAAAGTAAAATAATTGTTTTTAAAAATCATACTTTCTTTTTCTATAATTGGATATTTTAAAAAATTGGATTCTGCGAGGGGTAAGATGGGATTAGATCCAAAAGTTGACAGTGATAATACTCTGTCATGCTTTGCTGTATTAAGAAGTAAAGCTTGTGAGACTGCATCTGATTTCTGCCAGGATTGTTTGGCTCAGAAGAGATCATCTTGTACCACCACCACCACCCCCCAACCTTCCTCTGGTACTGCAGTAGGTGAGAGTACGGATGTAGAGGATGGACCCGCTGTTGATGATGAGGAAGATAAGGCTGCTAACTGGACCATTGTCCCCTTTAAAGAGACTCCCACTGGAGAGATTCTAGATGAAGCCATGGTGAAATATGGCAAGAAGAAAGCCCTTCGAAAGAAGGCCTTTAAAACTCCAAAGAAAAAGGCTAAGAAGAGCACTCCTCTGCTCGGATCAGAGCAGAGTTTTGAATTCAAAAGGAAAAGAGGGAGGCCTAAGAAGTCCATTGTGATGTCCCCATCTAAACAGTCCAAAAATGATGATGCCCGCTTTAAAATAGAATTTAATAATACATAATAATATAATTAAAATATAATATATATAACCAAATAAATGAATAGAATTAAATGAATAGAATTAACTAAATAAAATCTTAACGATAATAAATATAATAAACAAGATTTAATATATAATTTATATTTATTAAATATTAATATTTATCAAATTATAATATTAATTTTACAATATTATATTATTCACAAAATAACAAAGTACTTAGAAAACAATTATAATAATACATAAACTTCAAGGGGACTGCAGGTGTCAGAGATTGTCCCCTCAGCAACAGACAGTGATAATCAGCTTTAGTGTTTATTGGCAGTGATAATCAACTATTCATTGTTATTTATATAACAAAATTGAATTGCTATGCTTTAGAGAGGTGCGATTAGTAAAAGATTCAATATCGATTATCAGCAAGACAAGGAGATAGACGGGATTAAGGGAAATATCTAGCCCTGGTCAATACTAATACGATACAGATAAATACGTAAAGATTATTCAAGTTTCGTTGGAGACCAACCTTGACGTAAAAGAGATTAGTACATCAATGACTCGTAAATGTTAGAAGGTTAACAGCAGCGGACTATTATTATGGTTCGGGAAGACAATGATTAATGAAAACTAATTGGTGATAATTAGATTGCTAACCAATTATATGATTAAATGTCCGATTAGCATAAAGTAAAGAAGGCGATTATGAATGATTGGGGTATGTCTTTTGAAACATAGCCAATCATTCTAATTGTAAGATATAAAATGGGATATCCATCGATAAGGAATAAGGGGATAGAATTCACATACCTACAAAAAAGAAGATACCAGGAACAGCGAACATCCTCTCATTTTCAGACCAATATAAAGTTCGTATTTAATAAAGGCATATAGCGATAATATTGGCTACATCTTCATAGCTGTCACTACTTGAAGCTAAAATTACAGGAATTAATTACCCAGTCAATATCATAACAATTACTTATTTACATCAGCACTTTGTCTCAGTAAGTTTGATATCTACCTATATTTGCATACTTATATTGACTATATTGTGGTGAAGATATATGATTCTACATAGACGTTATTGTGGATTTAAAATAATATCCACTTATATCAGAATTAGGGTTGGGTAAAATACACCATTTTAAGATGGTCATCACTGAACATTAGAATTGAAAGAAATCTCACTGCTATTTCAGAATTTAGGTGAAAATATTAGGAACCCATACTAGGGGACATCACATCCATTGCCTCAGCTCATGAGGGGCAAGCTCGTAAAAGATCCCTGCCTATATGCTATGATAGATTTAGGACACCTATGGAAATTGCCCCATAAGTTGATCCATGGAAGTAAACCTCACATCTTGGAACGTTAGGGGACTTGAATCCCCTGACAGGAAGTATGTCGTTAAAAGATTCTTGAACATGAATAAGAAAACTGGCATATTACTTCTTCAAGAACTCAAAGCTGTGGATTACAGGCTTGATATTAGTTTGAAATGTATATGGAGAGATGCGAACTATGATACCACTAAACATGATAGAGGCAGAGGGGAGACTGCCATCCTTTTGCGTAATGTATGGAGCAAATATGTTTCAAGATGGCGACACTCACCTTGCAATAGATTGGTATGGGTTATATTGAAATACAAAGATATCAATTTTGGTATTTGCTCCATATGTGTCTCAAATGATTTCAAGGAAAGGATAGAATTGTGGAAATGGATGTGACAGCTTGAAGAGATTCCATGGATAATGGTAGGTGATTTCAATATGATAGAATCTCCCTCAGATAAACATGGAGGCAATAGGCTTGAATGGAAAGGATGTGAAAGAAAAATTGGTCAAGAATGATTAACAAATTCAGGTTTGTAGACCCCATGGCAGGTAGGAAGGCAAAGTCCAAAAACATCTAGTTTACATGGTGTAATTTTCAGCAAGGTCAGAAAAGAATCTACAGCAGGTTGGACAGATTATATTTTAATGATAATTTCTTTAAGGCCAGTAGTGATTATGAGGGAAACAGTGTTAGGGTAATCTCCTATACGCTGTCTGACCATCACCCTATCAATATTGTGATTACTCATGTTGGGTCTCAACGGATGACTTCTGTTAAGAAGGATGCTTTTGCCCTTAATACAAGTTTTTTAGAAGAGAATGATATGAAACAGGCTGTTGCTATTATTAGACAGTGTAATCTTGCGATCAGTAAACATAATAGTGCAATTGACAAATGGAACCAAAATGTTGCTAGCTGGAGGAATCTCTTCCAAACTGTAGGGAAGAAGAGAGCTAAGGATTTCAGAAGAGAGGAAACAGAAGCCCATCTCTTTCTAGTGAAAGTTGAGGAAGATGCACAGAATAATCCATCAGGATCTCCTGAATTGTATAACTTGCAGAAAGCTAAGAATAAACTCAGAAGAATTCAGAATATCTGGACATAGGGTGCCAAGATTAGAGCCAGAGTGAGCTGGCTGGAACATGGAGAGAAGGGCTCCAAATATTTTTTCAATCTGTTGAAACATAAGGAGGCCAGAGATAACATTGACAGTATCTGGGATAATGAAGTTACTATTTCTGATCAGGAAGAAATTCTTAAACTTTTGCACAGTACTTTCAGAACTCGTTTACTTCAGAAGGTGATGGCCCAAACAGAGAGAAAGCAAGGGAAATCATCAGGAATATAGTTCCTAGAAAGATCAGTGCGGAGGAGGAAGAAACTCTGGATAAGAGGCTGTCAGTGGGTGAAATCAAGGAAGCCATTATGGCTCTCAATAATGATAAGGCACCAGGGCCGGATGGGTTGCCGATTGAATTTTACAAAGAATGTATTAACTGGTTAAAAGAGGATCTCTTGCAGCTTTATGAGGCGGCAATGGATAAGGGTTCAATGGCTAAAGATATTAAAAAAGGTCTCATCAAACTAATTCCTAAAGAGGGGGGCAGGTCACTTATCAAAAATTGGCGCCCTATTACATTACTTAATGTGTCCTACAAGATATTTGCCCATTTATATTACTTAAGGAGACAGGAAAATATACTCCCAAAGGTCATTAACCCCACACAGACAAGTTTTGTTAAGGGCAGGTACATCTTAGAAAACCTTCTCACATGTTGGGAAGCGATAAATTGGGCACAAATTACTAATCAGAAGGCGACTATGTTGTTGTTGGACTTTGAGAAACATATGATAACATAGAATGGAGTTTTGTTAATTTTATGCTAAAGAATCTGGGTTTCTCTGATCACTTTTGTAAAATGGTTAAACACTCTTATGAGAGATGCTAGTGCATGTGTGGAAATCAATGGGGTGCAGTCAGAAACTTTTGGTCTCTCAAGGTCTATCAAACAAGGGTGTCCCCTGGCACCAGCTATCTTTGTAATTGCAACTGATGCTCTTTATTGCCTTCTCAGGGATTCCTCTGTTTCTCCTCCATTCAAAGGTATCTCTCTCCCAAATGGGATTGACCTTTCCAATATTCAGTTTGTTGATGATACAGCCATCCTAGCCGAGCTAAGTGAGAAGAATGTCGATATTCTGATGGACAAACCCGATCTATTTTGCCTGGCTTCAGGCAGAAAAGTCTCTCTATCTAAATCCATTATGCTGGGATGAGATTCACATCCCCCTACATGGTCTCAAAAACACTCACTGATGTGGGGGGACCTAATCATTTGGTTACATATTTGGGCGTACCTTTTGCCATCTGCCCTAACCTTGAAGCAATGTGAGAATGGATTAAAGGCAAGATTGATAAAAACTCAGAATGTGGAATAAACATCCTATCTCTTGCTGGGAGGTTTCAAATTTGTCAAAAGATTCTCTCCTCTTACAATATATATTTTGCCTCGGCCTGGCTTTTCAGTAATTATCAGTTTTGTCATATTTAGAAGCAAATCAGAGAATTTCTTTGGTCAGATAGGAAAGGAGGCAAGAAGCTCCATGCAGTTAAATGGCAGTGGTGCAGTATAAGTAGGAGTAATGGTAGCCTAGGACTTAAATATATAAGGTGGCATGGAATTTCGCTGGCAGCGAAGTGAATTATTAAGGCCTTGCAAGGGGATGAACCCTGGAAGATACTTGTAAGACATAACCTCTCACAGTCTGTCCCTAAATGAAATACTTCTTGGAAGGGTTATCAATCTATGACATTGTTTCTGGATCTTTTAATATCAAACTGGTTGGGTCTGTTCTCTTTAAATCAGTCTGGAAAACCTGGGAAATTGTAAGGAAATTTATTGCACAAGGCATTTTGTGGGAAAATAATGAGGTGTGGGGAATGGTCTATATGGTGGAATTTGGAACATAATGAGAAGCCTTTGGCTCTTCTTCAAGGATGCTCTACCGAACTATGGGCCCGCAAGGGGCTGGAAAAATTCTCAGGTATCATCAAGGATTAATATTGGCCTATGGACAAACTTCTTCGTTGCTTTCTAGGATTGCAAATATGGTGGAAGCATGGGTTGATCTCCAAGACATTCAAGGCAGAATTGTTCTATGCCTTAGCGTATTGAACAGAATTCCGAAGAAGGAATTAGTATATGGAACTGTGATTGCAGCCGGAGCTGCATATGACTTCAACAGTTGGCACTGGACATTGGTTGCACGAAGTGAAATTTTAGAGCAAGTTAACGCTGATAGTGTCAAAGCTGGGGAGCAGATAAAAGAAATTCAAGATAAGATCCTCCTTGTAGTTGTAGATGTGCTTGAAAAAGAAACAATTCGAGAAAAGGATATGCAGCTGGAAAGTTAAAGCTTAGCGCTCAGGGAATTTTCTTCACCATCACAGGACCAATCCTGAAGCAAAATTTAACCAAGGCATCGAACCTCTTGTCCATCCGAGTTGCCTTCCAAAGACAAGAATTGGAGTGGGAAGTTGATTTTGCTGTATGTGCAAATGATTTGGATGGATTGGAATTCAGGGTCAATATGCTGCCACATGTCACCATGGAGGAGGTCACCTGATTGTGTCCAGGTTCATTGAACATTTTGTTGCTCAAAAGGATAAGGATGTGCCTTCGCTCCTCGTGCCACTTGTCTAGCTTGCATTTGTCTCTTGTTTTCTTTTGGTAAACCCTAATTAAGGTTGTGGTGTCTTAATCTCAGTCGTTGATCTTAGATTGATCTCAGCCACTCATTTGTTTTCAAAAACTCTATATAAACCATCATTCTCTCATTTTCATGGTAGTTGTGGAGAGATTTATGAAATTGTTGCTTAGAGCTACTTAAATAATAAAATGTTCATTTGCAAATTTGCTTTAAAGTCTTATTGTTATTAAGTGGTTGTATGGTTGCATACTTTCTTCAACGATAGAATAGACTAGAAAAGATTTCCTTAAAGTAGATTTGCTTTCAAAATTGTTAGATGAATGAAGGATTTGATAGTTTTGATTGGTGAAACTCTTGCTCATACTTTCTTTGTATGGATGATTTTCGTTCAAAGTGTAAAGTTAGCCTGAGCTTATGATGTGGCTGCTTCAACTTTTGCTTCGAGTAAATATTGTTTGATTAATGGTATTATTCACAAGTATAAAAATCTTAAGCACAACCTTAGAAGATTGCACCCGCTTTGCGTAGTTGTCCTAGTGTGGTGAAACAAAGTGTCGTTATTGGTTTCACTCAGTCTTTATTGTCTCTTGAGTTAATAGGAATAGCTTAGAAGTAGCATAAGACTTCTGAACCTTTATCCTTTTATCCTTTTTTGGAGTAAGTCCAAAATTCGAAAAATTCGAAAAAAAAAAAAAAGAGAGAGCATTCATTACCATATTCATCTAAGTCCTAGCTTGCGAATGACATCTTTTGAAGTGTAAGTCCCCCTTGTATTTCAACATACATAACCAAGGAAGCTATATAACATAAAGTCGTCCGTTCGCACATATAGACCTTGGAGTTGCCTTGTGGTCTTGATGCAGAGGTAGGGTTCAACTCAACACAATGTAGACATATTTCACAATCAATGGGCTCATATCCTATCTTACATCCCAAAACAAGCAATCATATTATAAAGCTTCACTCTCAAGGACAAGTCCTTGGCATTTCAAGACTTTAAATGGACATGGGTTCCTCATAGAATGGTTCCCAATCAACACTTCACTACCACTCTTCACAAACTCCAAGTTACCCTTCACCATAACACTATGCTTCATCGGCTACAAACACCAATCTTTGTTCATTTGACAAATACACACTATGAAGATTTTTCCACACACCTAACATCATTTCCAAAACAAATCCACTTTGGTGGATGCTAATCTTAGCAAAACACCAAACCTTCCACCTCAATGTCTTATCAGTCGTGAAACCTGGAAATACAGTCCCTAGGGCACCAAAGAAACCATAGCAAACTTAATTATTAAACCCTGAAACCTTGGAATATGAAAGAATACATAAAAATGAACCATACTATGGACTCTTTAGACCTTTCCACTAAAGGAATCAAAAAATATACCATTTTATTTACTCACTGCTACCCCAAATTTCTGAACAAGGCTGTTAGGAATATTGGTTTGTTAGACCCATCAAACGACATTTTCTTTAGGACTGGCAAGAATGAAAAAGTTATGTAATTCACTTATCTTTCCAAACATATAAGATTCAGACCCTCATCATGTCCATACAGGATGTACTGAACAAAATAGCAGCAAATTTCTGGGGAAAATCAAACTCAGAAAAATGGACTTACAATCCCTAAAATGACCATATCTTTAGCAAATCTCAATGAAAATTACTCAAACAAAAAAAAAGAAATTAGATTCATCCCATTATCATCTCCAATTGAATTCAAGCCTTTAACAATCTGTACAATAATGTACAATTTGCTGCAACAGAGAAAAATATGGAAAAATGTAGGTAAATGGAGTTTATTCTATGGCTTGATCTTCAAAACTCCAACAACCACCCCAGAAATTTGACCAAAAGGTTTTTTAAACTTATTTCAACCCAAACTAGCTCCTCAACCGACCCAAAACCAACTTTTAAACTTCCATGGCCGTTGGATTTCCACTTTTACAACTTTGCAATCTTGCATTTTGCATTATGACAACTTTTGCAATATTTAACATATGACCTCAAAATGACCTTATAGGACCTAAAAAAGACTCAAACTACTTCAACATGGTCTATTATACCTTCTACATGATTAAATAAATTTTTGGAGCATCTTTGAAATATCCTTTGACAAGCAAAAACAAACAAAAACTCTACGCTAGATGCAGCAAATACATTTTTATTGATTTTCAGATTTCTGGAAATAAACTAGAAATGAAATGATCAGAACCATTAAGAAATTTGCAGTTTGAAGACATGTTCTACCTTATTACATATTCTCCAAAGCACTCACAAAACTTAGTGTCCGCGGATAGCTGTTTGTATCCCTGAAATCTTCATGAAACTTCGAGAACTCGGTGACTTCTGGAAGTCTGGAATGAGTTGCGGACTTCCTAAATCCTGAACTTCATGGCTGATTAAACTACTGCAATCCTCAACGGATGCTGGATGCTGATCCCACGCAGTTACACTAACATGCAGACCTTGGGTGGCCGTCCAAGCTGATTATCACGGGGTTTTTGTCCCAGGGCAGGTAGAGAGAAATAATAAAAATCAGAATCATCAATAATATGCTCCGCCTTAACTCTTCTCCAACCTTTAGAAGACAATCAAACCTAAAATCCACGCCCACCCTAATTCCTATAAATCAGGCGGCTTTCTTAATTAATTCCAGTGATAATACTTTTCCTTAAAAGTATTCATCAATTATGTATTTAGCGCCCCCTCCATAAAGCATAAGGAATCTAAAGAAAATGACAAAATGTTTGGATAATGAATTGCAATGGCCCCATCCTCATGACTGAAAATCAGGAGTCACTTAAGTGAACATGGACCCCGCCACCTTATTGAAAACAACCTCCTCTTTATTCACTAAAATCGACTAAGTGTTGGAGGAAAACTTACACTTAGCGAGTTGTTTACTGAGCTACAGCGGCGTTAGAGAGGGGACATGACAGTCCTCCCTTCCCAAGATTGCTGGTCCACAAGCAATCGTAGGTTTGGATGCTGTAGTATCTCCTCACCTTCCCAAGAAGCATCATCCAATGGTAACTCTTTCCACTTAATTAGATATTCACGAACAAACTCTTTCCACTTAATTAGATATTCACGAACAATCTTGTTTCTTAACTTCTTTTCCCTCCAATCTGCAATACCCTCAGGTTCAAGAATCAACTTCCACTCTTCGTCCAATGGTGGCAATTCAGGAAAGGTAACTATCTACTACCCCAATGCTTTCTTTAAGCAAGACACATGGAAAATATTATGGATCCTACTGCCTGCTGGTAGTTCAAGTTCATATGCAACTTCTCCAATTTTCCTCAGTACCTTGTAAGGCCCATATAACCATGATTTCAACTTTTCTGCTCCACTGCTTTTCAAAGAAGACTGCCTATAGGGCTGCAAGAGTAGGAAAACCAAGTCTCCTACCTGAAAGGTCCTCTCGACTATATGTCTATCTGCATACATTTTTTGTTGGTTCTGAGCCTATGGGATATTGTCATTCAATGCTTTGAGAATGTCTTGGTAACATTGTATGGTTTCTTTTGCTCGGGGTACTTTGCTATCATCAAAAACCAAATCTATAAATGACAAAGCTTCGTACCCATACAACGCTTTAAACGGAGACATCCCAATACTCATGTGGTAGGTAGTATTGTAACAATACTCACCTAAATGCAACCATTTGACCCAAGCACGTTGCTGTCCTAAAATGTAGTTTCTAAGATAGCCTTCAACCCATTTGTCTACAATTTCGGTATGCCCGTCTGTTTGAGGGTGATAACTGGTACTGGGTGTCAATTATGTCCCTGCCAAGCGGAATAACTCCTACCAAAATATGCTGATAAATCTGCTATCCCTATCCCTGACAATGGTTTTAGGGAGACCATGCATTCTGAACACTTCCCGAAAAAATAAATCAGCAACCTGAGAAGCTGAGTAATCTATAGCAATGGCGAAGAAATGGGAATATTTTGTCAGTCGATCCACCACTACATAAATGCAATCCTTTCCTTGTACTCGTGGAAGTCCTGTGATGAAATCCATAGATATCCCCTCCCACTTCTGTTCTGGAATGGGTAATGGTTGTAAAAGACCTACCGGAAAAGTGTGCTCTGCCTTATTCTGCTGACATGTCAAACATTCACGGACATGTTGTAGCACATCATCTTTAAGTCCCTTCCAAGAGAATCTCTCTTACCTGCCTATAAGTTTTGAAAAACCCCTGATGTCCAGCCAGAGGTGAGTCATGTAACGCTTTCATAACTCCCTGTTTTAGTCTAGACCTAGGTACAAGGTAGATCATGTTTTTGTAATATATTACTTCACCCACAACGACATACCTATCATCATGTACCTTTCCATCCACTATATCACAAGCAAAGGAGTCTTTAGTGTATTCGGACAGCAGCTGCGATTTCCAATCAGCAGAAATTTCTGAAAGTGAACATAGAGTGGGTCTTCTAGAAAATGCATCAGCAACCACATTTTTCTTTCCTTTGATATATTCCACCTTAAAATCATATGCTTGAATCTTACTTACCCACTTCTGTTGGCATTCATTGAGATACTTTTTCTCTAAAAAATACTTCAGACTATTATGATCAATCCTAACAATGAATTTTGCACCCACCAAATACTGTCGAAACTTGGCTAATGCATGCATGATAGCCAACATCTCTTTGTCATAGATGGAGTACAATTTCTCTGGATCTCTGAGTTTTATGCTCTCAAACACAATAGGATGTCTTTCCTGAATCTGCACCGCTCCAATTCCCTATCCTAAAGCATCACATTCCACAATGAAAGGCTTCGTGAAGTCAGGGAGTGCTAGTACAGGACATGTGCTCATGATGTCCTTGAGCTTCTCAAAGATAACCTGAGCCTTTGTAGACCACTGAAAAGCCCCTTTCTTTGTAAGATCAGTCAAGGGAGAAGCTAACTAGGAAAAACCTCGTACAAATCTTCTGTAGTAGCAACATAAGCCCAAGAAACCTCTCAAATCAGAAATGTTCTTAGGAGGTGGCCAATCTACGATTGCTTGTATCTTCTCCTGATGAACTTTTACCCCTTCAACACCAATCACGTGTCCTAAATAAAGAATCTCTGACATTCCAAACTCACACTTGGAAGTTTTAGCGAACAATGATTGTTATTCCATGATACTTAGAACAGTATCTAAATGCTGCAAATGTTCTTCCCAAGTTTTACTATATATTAGTATATCATCAAAAAATACTAATACGAACTTCCTCAACTGCTCACGGAAAACGTGATTCATACAAGATTGAAAAGTTGCTGGTGCATTTGTGAGAACAAAGGGCATGACAAGGAATTCAAAGTGCCCAAAATGACAATGGAATGTTGTTTTCTGAATGTCTTCTTCCCTCACACTTATCTGATGATAACTTGACCGTAGGTCAATTTTGGAAAAGAAAACTAAACCATTCAGCTCATCCAAAAGTTCATCTATCCTAGGTATAGGATATCTATTCTTAATAGTTCTTTTGTTCAATGCCCTATAATCAATACACATGCGTAATGTGCCATCTTTTTTCTTGACCAGCACTACTAAAGATGCAAAAGGGCTAGAACTTGGGCATATGTGTCCCATCTTCAGCAACTCCTTAATTGTCTTTTCAATCTCTTCTTTGAAGTGACGAGGATGCCTGTAAGGAGTGGTATAACTGGTTTTGAACCTTCTTCCAGCTCAATCACATGCTCAAATCCCCTATCAGGAGGACGTCCTGGAGGAATATCTCCAAACACCACACCATGTTTATCTAACATAGATTGTATATCACCATGGTAAGAGGGTTCCTTATTTGGCAGCATTGTTAGAAACAAAGCAGTGAGCTGCCCACTCAATGTCATCATGGCGGAAGAGGGCTTCCATTCGTTTTGTTGAGACCACTCTTGGTCCTCCATCTGCCATAGCCTTCAGTATGGTTTTCTTACCTTCAACCATAAACTCTAACTGCATATGTTTGAAGTCTTGAACATAACTCTCTAATGATTCAAGCCACTGTAGACCCAAAATAGCATCCACATTATTGAGACCAAGAACATAGAAGTCTCCTGTTAAGGTATAGTCTCCCATCTGAATTTTCAGCTATGGTATGACACGGGTACAACTCAAGGGAAAACCATCTGCCACAATCACATTAAATCCTGGAAATTCTTTTGCTTGTAGTCCTCATCTATTGACTAAGCCCTCATCAATAAAGTTATGAGTGGCACCGCTGTCCACTAAACATACCATTCGCTGCCCCTTAAGGACTCCTTTCAGTCGGAAAGGTCTACCTCTCGGAATGCCTGAAAGAGTAGCTATGTGTGGGTTTTCTCTAACAGTAGTGTCTTCCAACTTAATCTGTTCTGGCTGATCTCCTTATGTGTTATTTACCTCATAACTGTCCTCTACTTCATCCTGACTTTCCTCCTCTGAATGCACTTCAATCAAATGAAGTTTACCTTTTCCAAGGCAGCGGTGTCCTGGTTCCCAAGGCTCTTTACAAGAGAAACATAGTTTCTTCCTCTGTAGTTCATTTCGTGACTCTTGGTCAACCTTTGAAGGTATGCTTCTGGGCTGATTAAAAATTGTGTTTTTCTGCTGACTTGGGCCCTTTTTATCATTTTTCCAAGAGCTGAACTCTTTCTTTGGAAGCTGATATGGAGCTGTAATCTCCAGATCCATTGCCAAACCAATAGCATCATCAAGCGAACTAGGTCTATGAGCTTTCACTAGACCTTTTAGCTTGTCATTGAGACCTTCCACACATTGTGACCCTCTTCTGAGGCATATCTGGAACCATTATTGCAATCTTCTGGAATTCATTGATATATGTTTCAAGTTGTTCGGTTTGCTTCGATTGGGCTAACTCCTTGTAATATACCTCTATATCCTTCCTGTCAAAACGGGTGATCAGCCTATTAACAAATTCTTCATATGACAATCTTGACAACTTTTTCCCCTCTATGACAACATTGACAACTTACTGGCAACTTTTGTACCATGAACCCAAAAGTGTTTCCCAGCACGTTTGTTGATTACAAATCACTACAAAAATGGCCTATAGACACAAATCAAGGAATATTTTGAAAGTTTGACTCATGGAAGCATCAATGGTCTTGGGTGCCTCTGCACCATATTCTCGCAATCTTGGCACAAGTAGTGATTTTGTTCAGGAGAGGATAGAGTGTCCTTGGATATTTTATTCTAATGTTTGGTGAATGATAAAACGTACACCAAGAGCTGTGTCAATGCCCCTATACTTTTTCTGATTAATTTGCATGCAAATTTTCATGTTTTGCTATTTCCCTTAGTGATCTTGTAGTACAGATCCATTCTATGACAAATAGCATAATAGCACAGGCTTCAAGATTGGATGTCATTTTATTCTTTACTTTTCCCCTCCAATATGCACCCATTCTATGATATTTTCTTATCACTTGTAGTGATCTTGTAGTACAGATCCATTCTATATAAATAGCATACATGCAAATTTTCATGTTTTGCTATTTCCCTTAGTGATCTTGTAGTACAGATCCATTCTATGACAAATAGCATAATAGCACAGGCTTCAAGATTGGATGTCATTTTATTCTTTACTTTTCCCCTCCAATATGCACCCATTCTATGATATTTTCTTATCACTTGTAGTGATCTTGTAGTACAGATCCATTCTATATAAATAGCATAATAGCACAGGCTTCAAGATTGGACTGTGTCGTTTTGTTATCTTCTTTTCCACTCAGATACACACCAATTCCATCATGATTTTTCTTTCTTGTACCACATCCAGAAAGAAAGACTTGTCGCATTTGTATTTCCAATTGTTTGCAACTCTATTTACTTCAAAAATTCCACACCCCAGAAGCTTTATGTCACACAAAGTATCCTAGCACTCTTGTTGTTCTAGGTTTCAGACATGAAAATCATGATATTGTATAGAATTACTAAAAGGTCTCTATAATTGAAATATTAAAAAGTGCCCTAGAGTGCTTGTCAAAATATTGGAGGCAATCAACCACAGAATACATTGCAAAGGAATGTCAATATATTGCACATAATTTACAGCATTGGGCACCTTGATCATGACCACTGAAATTCATACTATAAATCTCAATTGCTGATATTCAGAAGCAAAATAACAACCATGGCCAAGGAATATGAGATTAAAATCCTCTAACAGCCTTCAAATAGACCCCACGACTAAACTAGAATGATACGCAGATATGCATGTATAGCTAAGTAAGCTCCAAAGTTAACGCATTCATTCAAAAAATATTGTTTTTATGGTTGACACTCAGAGTACTTTGAAAATATAAAAAACAAGCAATATGGCATGCATCTTGTTTTCAATCTAGATGCCTATAAACGCTTCCTTATTCCTGTCCATGGATATAAACACATTCAATGTGAAAGGTTTCTATAGGATGTTTGTTGCATAGGATCCAGCTAATGGTCTATTGTGGTTATTTCAAACAGCAAAATCTAAACAATTTGTTACAAGCACTATTTCTAATTGTCATATGAGGCTATTAGAATCACTCCTAGATATCAGATATGCATATGAGGTTTTCAAGCCTAGTGCCTGAATCTGGAGTTAATTTACATTTGGAAATTTATAACTTTATTAAATTAGAATATCTTTCTCAAAATGTCATGGCAGCCAGTTATGGAGCCCTACACAAAGTAATTTTCTTGGCAATGCCTCTGTTTGCATGCCTGTTTGCATTCAGGGAAGTTAAAGAGTTTTGTTAAAATGTCAATTGATGTTACTGTTGTATAAACATAGCTTGTATTGGTTATTCCTATTTTTTTGCTTTTTGCATCTGAATTTTGCGTGCACTCGGGTTATGTAGAAGCTTTGCAAAACATATTTGGATATTTTGTTTTGGGGAACAGTTGTTTTTGGACAGGAATGCCCAACCTTGGGACTAATGTGTTGTTGTCAAGGTTAGGACTGCTCAATCTTAGCACTAATGTCCTGAAACCTGACCTTTTCAAGAAAGTAAATAGATGCCTTTAGATATTTTATGGTGTTTTATAAAAGCCTATAATTAAGATATCTGAACCTTCCGATGAGTTGGGCTCTTGATTTCTAGATGCTCCTGGTACACCAGAATCTGAAAGACTGAAAGAGGCCAAGAAGTAATAAAAAAGAGTACTAAATGTAGCAGCGGGTATACACTATACAGCAAAGTAAAGGATGTGTTCCCTTTATGAACCACCATGGAAAATATGAGATAGGAATACACCTCAGAATCCCCATACATGATAAGGAATAGTGTATGATGTCAAAATGCAATAACAACTCCATGGAGGTACAAATTGAATAACATATGATAAGCTTAGTATTACATAGCAGGACACTAGTCATAGGTCAATAATCATTATATCAGGTAAGGAGCAGTCTATATTAACAGTACCATCCTCTAGAACGCACACGGAGCATGAATCCCATTCAAGGATCAATATGATCTCCGGATAAAATCTGAACTGAAAAGAAAAATGCACCGAGTATAATCTGAAACATGAACAAACTTGAAACCCCAAAATCAACATATGTATATATGCTGCATACAACAGTACACATACATTTATGGACCGGTTAAAAGACACTCAAACCATTAAAGGCATATGTTGACACTGACAAAACTGAAACTCCGGCAGAAACAGTGTTGATCAGAAAGGTATGATAACTCGGCTCATAAATGCTGTGATGCAATTAACCACTAAGCGAGGGCATTCCTAAACTGATGCACCAATTAAAGCTAACATTCAACATCATCCAAGAATTAAATGGCTTACTCCTTATCACGATGATACCTTTGTCAATCATGCAATCCATTACTTGATCGCTTTATCTACTCACCCCTAATTGGTAACTACATTGTCATTTATATTACCATTACAAACATATCTTCTCGTTGGCTGATTACTTTCCAGACATTAAAACTTCAAGTTCATTATACACTGCTGGTATTATGCATCTTTATATAGGCAGTTTTGACATCAAGTGTAGTTATTATTATTAACTTTTCACAACTACTTCTAGGCCTATCTAATTGATTAAATGCCCTTCACAAAATGGTACAGCCCTTGTACATTGTTAAAAGATTTATCACTCTAGTTGTCATAAAGCTTCTCAACTTTGTCTTAGATATAATCATTCCATAACTTATAAAAGCAAGAAACCTAGACATATCTGTATAGCTATCATAAACAGTATGTAATAATGGAGAAAAACTTCTTTTAGGGCATAATATGTTTCTCAAAATCACTGCAGCGGTCATAAGTTGAATTTGATGCTCTTTGTACCAAAGGCTCTTCTATTCTCTAACTCCAAACAGACCTTTTCATTTCACAAGCGGCTTATCACACATTGTGAAACATCACTAAAATAAATAGAGTACAGAGCATGATTGAACATAGTAATCTGCTACTAAGTCGAGCTTCTTTCCAAATTTTATGCAGTCAAACTCATAACATTTTACCCTCTCTCAAATGATTGTAATAAGGTACAACTACCATACAAACAGTGATATTCGGTGAACTAATTCCTAACATGTCATGTCCCCTCTTTAGCTCTGTCTAGCAAAGACATGTGAGTTAGCCTATCATGGAGTCTTGTAGGTTGGCAATGGTGGATAGAGACTCAGTTAGGATATTTAGTGTTTGGATTTGGTGTTTTTGGCAGTAGTAGACCAGTTTGGAGCAGTTCCTTGATTTTAGGAGGCAGTTCCTACATTTTAGGAGGTTGTGACAGTGTCCAGGGTTGGGGTTCCATGAGACCATTCCTTGGTTTCAGTTTCAGGAGATTTGGGTGTGTTTCCTAGTTTCTAGGAGCATCCCTAGATTTTAGGGATGAGACTGCCAGTTGATCCATGATTTCCGACATCAGTCACAGACAGGTGACAGGTTCCGTTTCAGACTTTTGGATTCATTTGAGCCTTCTGCAGCTATTTGGGTTATATTTTTAATATATTTAAATATTTCCTAAGTTAGCGTTTAATTAATTAAATAAGGCTATGTTTATAGCCATTTTGGAGTACTAAGGGGTTTTTGGCTTCATCTGGATGCATATGCCCATGTGTTATAGCTCGTTGGAAAGGTCTTGAACTTTTCTAAATGTTTCCCATTTGTCAGGGCCTCTTTTGATGAATGGAATTCTTTTATATTAAAAAAAGTGGCGTTTTCTCTATACTTGGCGACTAAAAATGAGAAATAAGACTTTATAAGCCTAAGCGCACTTTTCATACACTTTTAGGGTTCTAGCTAGAGGGAAGGAGTTATAAGGAGATGGTAACCTAATTATCAAGTATCTTCTACACATTTTACATCTTGGATTTGAGATTTTGGCTCTGGAAGAGCTTTTCAGCATCTGGGACGCCAACCCCAATGCCTTGCCTGTTTGGGACGTAGCCCCCAATACAGTGGTTTGGATTTGCTTGCAGTTATTAGCATCATGGAGATTGTACGGCACACTTTCTGGAGGTTTCAGTGATTCTGACAGAGTTCAGCGTGGGGTTTGGGGGTTTCTATCCAGTTGGGTGTACTTGGCAGTCGTACGGCTGTACCTGGCAGCCACTTTCCTTCCCACGTGCAACACTTGGAGGGCTGGAATCTTGCCGCAGCTTCATTCCGGTTATATTACTCTTTCAGCATCCAGGTTGGGTTCATTCCTGATTGTAATCTTCCTAAAATTATTGGAAATCTTCATCTGGTCATATATTTGATTTTATATTCAAAAATCTGCCTTGAATCGAATTTGTTTTGGTTGTATATGAACTTCATTTTCAGTACTTTGTTCATGTACTTGTACTTCATTTATTATTTGTTGAAAAATCATCAAAACACAAAAAGAATTCAACCCTTCTGCGACTTCTGTCTATTTCTGAAAGAAAATATTAATAAACAGGAAAAATCAATTTAAAATAATAAAAATTACAGCAGTTCAGCAATAGAGATCCATCAGGGATCTTTCAGTGGTATCAGAGCCTGCATCCTGCCAGCCTGTAGGGTTTATGAGAAATTGTCACATCTAGGTACTGGATAAAAAGTTTTGATAATTCATTTCAGCATCTGGATACTGGATAAAAGGTTTTGATAATTCATATCAGCAACTGGGTAGTTGTCAGCCTACACATTTATGCTTACAGTTGACAGCTGGTAAGACAATATGCTGGCCAAAGTCCCAAAATTGTTGAGAACAAACTTTTATTTCAACCTCCGGGATCCGTTGGGATATCAGTTTAGTTATAGGTAAATACCATAGCTAGAACTAAAATTGGGCACTCAAAAGTTTCATCTTCTCCAACACGTAAAAGTAGGATGCCTCCTGCGAAGATATTTAATGATACAGTTATGAGCAGCTATCATCGGTATTGTTCTCTTCCTAAGATGATACGTGAGCTCCTTTCCTTCACACAATTTATGGGTGTACCCAGAGCAGACGAAGATAACTTGGTAGCTACAAGTTCAGATCAGGGGCAAAGAAGGAAAGAAGAATCAAGGGTGTAGGAATCAGGAATGGACAGAGAACTTTCATTTAGGGGTAATATACCTCTACATAAGAATGTTTTGGTGCCCTCAAGTTCCAATGAGTGGGACAAGAATTTATGTGATGGTTTTGTTAGACATGTGGATTCAACTCAAGGAGACATTAGGACAGCTTTGGATAAAGAATTGTCCTCACCTTCCGTGCAGGGGATTTCCCAAGAGGAAACTGATTTAGAGGTTAGCAATTCTGATTTTTATGACAGCAGTGAGGTACCTTTGCATCAACTTGAGGTATCAATGTCTACACTTGTACAAGATGGTGCCAATGGGCTGTCACATGAAGGTATTCAAAGTTCGGGTACCAATGATGCTTGGAATGTTGAGAATTCATATCATCGTGATTCTGATTTTAAAGATCAGACCTTAGAATCCAGCCCAATATGTTCTCTTAGTAGCACTAGACCCCAGGATCGTGAGCCAGTGGGTTGTGCGGACACATGGGATGCAGAAGAGAGTGATGACAGTGCATTTTCAGCAGTATCATCATTGATGGATGTGGTGTTCTCAGAGGCACAGAGCAGCAGTACTTTGGATGAGGTTGTATCCATGGCCGAGTGCATACACGATGTTGACTACAGAGAGGTACAGGATACAGATACAACTTCTTTCCAAAATGTAGATTTTGAGTTTGTACAGTTACAGGAGAGCCAACATTCTCGGACTCCTCATCACCTGATTGGACAACTCAAGGTTGATGATAGGCGTATAGACACAGTTATTGAGCATTTCGATGTCGCTCACCAGTTGTTGGCTACACATAGTTGGAGCACCCTCATGATTGATGAGCAGGGCAGCAGTGATTTTTCCTTACCAAAGTTTCATGCTCTTTATGGAGCCATTGGGATATTGAAGCATGAGTATTTACAGTTAGTGGCTGATCGAGATTATCTCCTTCAGAGGGATTTTATTAGTTATGGTGCTTTCTTGAGGAAAGAGGAGGAAGTTGATATCCTCTCTCAGGAGCTTGAGGCGACTGTTGTTGCATGGGAGGATACCCAGTTGTCCCTTCAGGAAGCGAACTCCAGATTGGAGGAGCTTTCTGATAGATTGAGAGTGGCACAAACATCATCAGCGACAGATACAGTACAGTGTTCTACTGTGACATTGCGAGATTCACCAGAGAGTTGTGATTTGACTCACGATATTACTCCATCATTGTTTTCACAGGCGACTAGCAGTTTGTCAGCTGGTTGGGAGTATGATACTCCTGTTGACTTATTTCCTTCTCTGGAAAGCAAATCTTCTTTTACACCTCTTACAGCTGACGAGGGAAACTAGTATGTTTCACCGCAGAGCCATAGTGCTCAGTTGAGGTGTATTATGGATTTTGGATCTCAGACATATGAGTTGTCTTCGGATTCATGGTTTGAGAGTAGTGGGAGTGATGATGAGTTTGATGGACAAGATTATGACACAGAGCCATTGAGTGAGCCTATGAGAGTCCATTTAGATTACCTCGCGAGGAGTGCACTTCATTTCTCTTTTAGTCCGATTGTAGATGATTGGATGGCTCGCAGATGTGAGTTGGTTCGAGACTTATACTATCCGTGTTGCGATAGTGCTCTCCCATCTTCAGAGGATAGAGTTATTGATTACAGGCACCTGATCCAGCAGTTTGGGATGGATTGTTTGAGGGATCAGCAAACAATCAACCGTTATGATGAGCAGCGACCGTCAAAGTTTTTCATCTCCTTGACATAGAGACTTCATCCAGGATCATGGGGGAAGGATGATGCTTGGATTAGCAGGTGTGTTGTTGTGGATGGTTATCACAGGTGTGAGAGTTTCACAGTGGCTGTAGAGAGACACGGTATTGAGGATGCCTCTTACTATCATTGTCTCTTCATGACAGATGGATGTGGATTTAGTTTTATTTGGGATCCAAGTGTTGATTCATTTGATACAACATCTTATAGGGATTATAGTATGTTGCTCCAGCTATTAAGATTATATGGCACTTATATCAGAGGAGAGCAGCAGGAGCAGTTTATGTCCTACAGGTGGTTTGTGTGGGATCATGGTATAGATGTGTAATAACTTTCTTTCGTGGATCCTACATGGGTTGCTTCACTTCAGATGTATAGATGTAGTCATGGGTGTGTAGTGGTTGTTGACACTTGGACGATATGTTCAGAATTTCATGAGGATGGAGCTGGAGTTTACCCACTATCCACCTCAGTTTATCGAGCAGAGTGGGACGACAATTGATCCACAGGTTGATTGTCAGAGTTATGTGATGTTACTCCTAGTGAGTACTTTGAGCCAGTTGATGTGGCAGTTTCACCTGATTCTCTAGACAGGGTGATTGTTTCATTGCTGGTTGGTGATTACATATTTTTAGATGCCAGCCTGGACAGTGATGATTTTAGTCAATATTATTATTATATATTGTCTAGTGAGTTGGCATTAGATCTTCCGGCACAACAGCAGCAATGTGTGGCAGTTGTGTGTCACTTGTGTCAGATGGGGTCAGATCACAAAGGGTCTTCCAGGGATTGGCATTCATTGGATATTATGACGGATGTTATGCATGTTGGTGATCACAGACACACTAGTGATCTTGGTATTTATGGATATTTGATCTATGGAGATGATATAGTTTTCCATTGCTCACTTGAGGTATTCAGCGGGAGCTATGCTTCGCTTTGGGACCCAGGCAGTGTTGATTTGACAGCACAAGTGCTTCAGCATTTTGAGGAGCCATTCTAGACCGGGGTATTGCATGTTGTTTATATCAGAGATGAGCAGCAGTTACATGCAATGATTTGTTTACGTCTTATTTGGGATGGTGGAGGATTGGTGTTTCAGTTGCTTGTGGGCAAGCATCTCCGAGAGGGGAGGACTGTCGTGTCCCCTCTTAAGCTCTGTCTAGCAGAGACATGTGAATTAGCCTATTATGGAGTCTTGTAGGTTGGCAATGGTGGATAGAGACTCAGTCAGGATATTCAGTGTTTGGATTTGGTGTTTCTGGCAGTAATAGACCAGTTTGGAGCAGTTCCTTGATTTTAGGAGGCAGTTCCTACATTTTAGGAGGCAGTTCCTACTTTTTAGGAGGTTGTGACAATGTCTAGGGTAGGGGTTCCATGAGACCATTCCTTGGTTTCAGTTTCAGGAGATTTGGGTGTGTTTCCTAGTTTCTAGGAGCATCCCTAGATTTTAGGGATGAGACTGCCAGTTGATCCATGATTTCCGACATCAGTCACAGACAGGTGACAGATTCCATTTCAGACTTTTGGAGTCATTTGAGCCTTCTGCAGCTATTTGGGTTATATTTTTAATATATTTAAATATTTCCTAAGTTAGGGTTTAATTAAATTAAATAAGGCTATGTTTATAGCCATTTTGGAGTAATAAGGGGTTTTTGGCTTCATCTAGATGCATATGCCCATGTGTTATAGCTCGTTGGAAAGGTCTTGAACTTTTCTAAATGTTTCCCATTTGTCAAGGACCCTTTTGATGAACGGAATTCTTTTATATTAAAAAAGTGGCGTTTTCTCTATACTTGGCGACTAAAAATGAGAAATAAGACTTTATAAGCCTAAGTGCACTTTTCATACACTTTTAGGGTTCGAGCTAGAGGGAAGGAGTTATAAGGAGATGGTAACCTAATTATCAAGTATCTTCTACATATTTTACATCTTGGATTTGAGATTTTGGCTCTGGAAGAGCTTTTCAGCATCTGGGACGCCAACCCCCAATGCCTTGCCTATTTAGGATGTAGCCCCCAATACAGTGGTTTGGATTTGCTTGCACTTATTAGCATCTTGGAGATTGTACGGCACACTTTCTGGAGGTTTCAGTGATTCTGACAGAGTTCAAGGTGGGGTTTGGGGGTTTCTATCCAGTTGGGTGTACTTGGCAGCCGTACGGCTGTACCTGGCAGCCA
This sequence comes from Cryptomeria japonica, assembly GCF_030272615.1. NCBI lineage: Eukaryota > Viridiplantae > Streptophyta > Pinopsida > Cupressales > Cupressaceae > Cryptomeria > Cryptomeria japonica. The sequence goes on from NC_081409.1 coordinate 831,374,617, forward strand.
CTTTCCTTCCCACGTGCAGCACTTGGAGGGCTGGAATCTTGCCACAGCTTCATTCCTGGTTATATTACTCTTTCAGCATCCAGGTTGGATTCATTCCTGATTGTAATCTTCCTGAAATTATTGGAAATCTTCATCTGGTCAAATATTTGAATTTATATTCAGAAATCTGCCTTGAATCGAATTTGTTTTGGTTGTATATGAACTTCATTTTCAGTACTTTGTTCATGTACTTGTACTTCATTTATTACTTGTTGAAAAATCATCAAAACACAAAAAGAATCCAACCCTTCTGCGACTTCTGTCTATTTCTGAAAGAAAATATTAATAAACAGGAAAATCAATTTAAAATAATAAAAATTACAGCAGTTCAGCAATAGAGATCCATCAGGGATCTTTCATAACATCATAAGGTCTTTGTTTATGACGTATACTTAGCAAGATCATTTCACAATGAAGGCCATAGATGTGTGGCATGCTTCTAATCCTCATCTTAATAAGCTCGCCCTTGCTTCGACTCAAAGAGATATCCATGACATTGTGCAAACATAGAGCCAACTGAATTGCCATTTCAAGATGGTCTTATTCCTTCTCTCAGAAAGATGAGAGAAAACTGGTCTTACAATTACAAACCTTGCAAATTTCAACACCTTGATTATGTTGTTAGTTATTAACTAAACGTATCCAAGTTCAGGTTTGCAACTTGAGATAATATCAGAGTAGCACAGCGGAAGTGAATTGTGTGATAGATTTTCATTTTTTTAAAAAATCGTAGTTAGAAGTTGCAAAATCCAAAAGAATTGCTTGAGGACAAGCAATCTTGGGAAGGGTGGACTGTCACATCCCCACCAATTATGAGATCACAATATTTACAAGATGAGATCGCAATCTCTAAAGATCAGATTGTGGCATATATGTCAATTAAATATTTGGGCGATAAGATCAGAAGGAGCAGGGATGACTAAGATTAATTGACCAATTAAGACTAATTGGCCGACTAAGATTAATTGAACAACAAATGCATGCAGGGCCGACTAAGTTAATTGGCCAACTAAGACTAATTGAACAGCAAATGCATTTAGGGCCAACTAAGGTTATTTAAACAACAATTTAATCAAGGATCAAGTAGATTAAGGAAGGAATAAGCTGCATTCAAAAGACAGTGATTTATTTAAAGAAGGGGCTGACTAGAATTAGTTTCCTTAAAACATGCAAGGAAAATTAATTTTAAAAAAGGCACAACAACAATTATTAAAAGAAGCATTTAGAATGGGATTATTGGCTCTCAAATGGCAGCGAACAAGAGACATGACATTTTAAATGAATATCTCTTTTCAAAGAGATGTGTCTCTTCAATTAGATATGAAGGTATAAATGAAGTAAGAAATGAAGAGACGAAAGAATGAAGAGAGATGAAGGGAAAAAGAAAATAAGCAATCTGATTCTCAACAAGAGCAAAAATAAGAGCAGATAACAAATGTTGAAACCCGAGTTTGAATACAGAAGGTATCCACAATGGACCATCAAATGGAAAGAAAAAATTGATCTATAATCAAAAAATCAGATATGACTTGAATAATAAGCAATTGGCAATGGAACGAGATCAGATTTGATATAAGTGATCTGCATTCAGAGAAGACAACAGTCTTGTGATCTAGCAAGTGTTGTAGTATGCGAAATGATAATATTGTTTAATATACAATCTCTTATGTATTTTTTATATAGTTAATAATAAGAATCGCTAATCTATCTAGATTCTGTTAGAGTTATCTTTTATTAGCTAATAATTATTTATTTAATTATTAGTCTATTATACTCTATGCTTAAGCTAAACTTAGGATTCTTATAATTCTTTAGAGTTTTTCTCCTTTAGGGGGTTTCGAGTATCATCTTAAAAGGATTCTCTCTTTGTATTTTCATAATAACTGTAATTATTGAATTGCATTCTTGTTGCACAATCAATATGACTCTTCTTTTCTGGATCTTTGAATTCTGGCCTCCATAGCTTTTTTGCTTCTCTCTTTCTGTGACAGGTTTGCATGCAGGTGATCTTTGGGAGGTGTAGAGTTGATTTTTCTTCAACTCCAATAGATTCTTTAATTATTTATTTAATGTATTTATTCTCCTACAAACAATCATGTACGGGTTAGTAAGGAAACACAATTGGGAGGGCAGAGATGTGTTCCCCATCTAAGTAGCCCACCCCATGTTGGATTGACAAGAGTTCCTGCCACTTGTGGACCAAGGGGTGTTATATCACGCCCCTAGGCTTAGTTGCAGCGAATGTTTCAAGCACCCTATCATGCTTTCCTCTCCAATCCCTATGATGGTTGGTTGTTGGAAGTGGAAACTAAAGGATAGAAGGAACCATGTGTGGTTTACTAAGGAGACCCAATTGGGAGGGCAAAGACAAATTCCCCATCTAAGTAGCCCACCCCATGTTCGATGGACAAGAGTTCCTGCCACTTGTGAGCTAAGGTGTGTTATATCACACCCTTGGGCTTAGTTGCAAAGAATGTTCTGGGCATCTTATTGTGCTCTCCTCTCCAGCCCCTACTATGGTTGATTATTGGAAATGGAGCTATAGATTCAGTCCAAGTATGTGATGTTATTTAACTTAATTGCTTATTTACTTTAAAAGTTCAATAGCTATTATATGATTTAATTATAGAATACTATTTGTAAACTAATTATGTTGTGGAATACTTTATAAAAAATCAGGTATACCACAATTTGGGGACATTACAATATCCCCCAGGAACAAAGACTATAAGAAAACATATTAATCTAATTTGAAGAAAAACTGCATGGTAAAACAGAATCAAAACATTCTAGCAAAGAAATAAAAATATAAAACAAGTTAATACTCTAGGAAAACCTTCTTGAGAAAAACCCATCCTCCAAAGCAAACCAAATGTATTATAACAAATATGTTACAATACAATATTGTAATGGTGCTCTATCAAAAGTAACAGAAAATTAATAGAAAATCAAATCTATCAACTCCAACGGATGGTCTTCAACCTATGAACAATACAACAATGTCACAGTGATACATCTATAGCAATACTGCAATGCCACAACCAAGAGCAACAAGAAAACATAGAATATCAATTGGTAAAAGGAAAGAGTTCCTCTTGCAATCATCAAGCTATCTTTGTCTTCCACACTGCCATAAATATGTATTACAAGTATCTATTAAATGCACTTCTTGTTCTTAGTTATTTCAAATTTTAATTGAGTCTACATTTTAACTCCCGTATCACCATATAGAATCTGACATATTGTATTGCTCTTTCATTCACTTTGTCATGACACACACTATCGCACGTGAAATGAAAATTTACAAACTAGTTTTGGTCATAACATATGGGACCTCTATTTTAGTGTGTTGTCAGCAAATCACCCATGGGTTTTGGATCAGTAGTATCAAAACATTGCTCTAACCTAGATAATGCAATAGATAACTAGCTTAACCTAGTAGATACCTCTCTCAAAAAAGATTACTTATTTCCTTCTAAGAAATTTCCTTCCTTTGAAGAAATGATAGAAAGAAAAGGAATGTTGGAAAAATGCTACTGTCCATGACAATGCCACTACACATATCATAACTTGGTTGATTTAGTTCATGTCTCACAAAAAACCTATTTGTCTACTGAAAACTATGTGGATCAATTATTTACTGTACAGACTCCTTCCCTAATCACCAGTTTCCTAGGCATAAAATACTTATTTTGAATTTGAAGAATCTCACCAATACTGTTATTAAGAGTTTCAGATCTGGTATATTGTTTATTTAATGCCTTCTAACACAAGTCTAGTCATTTTGAAGTGCACACACAGCAGAAATAATGTGCAAACAGTAAAATCATATACTAAGAAATAACTAATCTGACTTCTCATTTACAACATCAGATTCATACAGGTTATGAAAGATTAATGTTTAGCATTGAAATTGCTAGCGTTAATATCAGAAGTATGCAAAATAGGGACAATGCAGCTGTAAAATCTGTCAATACAGTAATTAAACTCCAACCTCTACAAATTTTATCTTTGAAAGAGACTCCGTATCTCCAAATCCTGATCATTGAACTCCTGGGTGCATTTAAAATAATATGGCATTATTCCAATTACATTTTCAATTATTTACTTAGTCCTTAATTATTTGTTATGTGACTTGTCAACATTTTATTGTTATCATTACAGTAGTGAATTTGATCATTAGTAAATCCATCGCTTAATTAGTATCAATTTATATTATAATAATAACATTATTATTCTTATAGTTAACAGCATCCTATTACATTTATCTTATTGGATTATTAGCAGTACCATCTTATTATTATTTATTACTTCTTACTGAATATTACTTATTTCTTACTAAATATTATTTATTATTTACTTATTGAATATTATTTATTTCTTACTGTATATTATTTATTATTTACTTACTGACTTCTTTCCCTCTTTAATTCTATACCCGGCAACGTGGGTTCCTTCCTATATTTCTCTGGAATCCCACTTGGTGATTCTTCTCCTTGTTGCCTGTCCGTACTTCTCCTCCTTTTTTTTTCCTCTTAGGCGTCTCCCTTTCTTCGTTTCTTTATATCTTATATCCTTTAGAGATATTCCCCTTTGAATAGTCACGTCTTATTAAAAACAGGTCATATTTCTTACTTTTAATTACTTATCCTTAACACGTGGCACCTTTTACAAATTCAAATCAGTTACAATTACTATTATCGATGAACTGTCTTAGCAAAACACTTTTTAATCTAATGACATCGTGGCACCCTTCAAGTTGCCCCTCTTCACGGTATCCGGTTTGCTCTTCCTTGCCGACTTGCCATGTTGTTGACTGGATTTGACTTTTTTCTAAACAATATTGCTGTCTTTATTATAGTAATAATAATACATGTGACTTATATCTGCTGCTTTATTCAATAGACATTCTGGATCACTGTTTTTAATCGCTGACACCTTTTTATTTATAATCACCGCTCCTTGTATTATCGCTGCTATTTGGAATTTGCTTAATTTAATTCCATTTTATTTTAAATAAACTTTGGCACTTTATATTAAAAGCTTGAGAATATGAATTTTGTCATTTGTTTTCCTTAACTACTGGTTATGATATATTGCTGCCCCTTTCATAGCATTAGCTTAGAAATCGAACTGATTAGGGCAATTAACTAATTAACTGATTACATATGATTATTTCTTCCAAATACTATTAAATAAAATAAATAAATAATTATTAATAGATCAAATATATATATAAATAAATATTATTATTAATCAATATTTAATACTGTTAGTCAAATATTATTATATCAATTTGATATGGGAACATGACAGGCAAACTGTATGTTTCAGAGGGTTTGCATCATTTTCATACTTGTTTCCAGCCATACAGCTCACTCACAACAGGCACTATACCAGCATTTTGGAGGATTATATCAGTCACATGAGGTGCTTTACCAGTTATATCAGACACTGGGAATTCATTGGGAATCCCAAAGTGCACAAATTCCACCATTCACTCACTTGTGAGTTGATTTAAGGAAATTGTACTTGTGAAAACTTTTTCCAGCTTGCACGCCAGTATTGTAACCATTTTCCAATATTGGAATTGAATAACATTAATGCTGTTGCTGCTGCCATATTGATTGTAAATCAAATCTGAGTGTAATTTACAGTTATTTGAGCGTTTTAGTGAAATTTCCAGCTTGACAGTTGTAATCAACATATACATTACAAAGTTCAAATGCAGCTTACATTGGACTTCAACTTGCTATTCGTGGAGGGCATAAAAAGGTATGGTTAGAAAGTGACTCAATAAATATCATTAATTACCTGATTAAAAAGACGCCTCCCAGCTGGACAATCAAACATTTAATCCAGGAGTGCCTCATTATGATTGCCAAACTGGACGAAATTCGTATTAGTAACGTTTTTCGGGAAGGCAATATGCCTGCGGATTACGTGGCAAATCTGGGTGTGGTGTATGAGGAAATCAAATGGTGGACGGCAAGGGAATCCTTCCCAATTCACTTGTGTGAGCTGACACGAAGGGATGCCAAAAATCTTGCCCAACGGCCAAATATTAATGATGCCATCCTTTCAAAAGGGTAAAGTCATTCCTTGTAATAAGTGGAGTTGACATTCCAGATTGTTCTTGGCCATCTCGTGTTGTATATACTGGTTCGGGTTCGGGGTTAATCTAGTGATCATCCAAATTTGCAGGGGGCACTTTCATTATGGGGGGAGATAAGACCAATATGAAGCTGTCATCATGCCAAAAGTGGGAACAAAACAAGGAGCTGTGGACTGAAATTTTGGATGGTGGTCTTGCGCCATACCTCAAAAATTTGCATGGCCATGATCCCAGGATGACGGAAAAGTTTGTGAATGGCTGGCATAAAGACATTCTCACTGCCTATGGAGCAGAATTCAGAATTGATGAGGCTTTCATAGCAGAGATCACAGGTTTACAAGTGGAAGGAAAACAATTCTACAGAGAGCAGAAGGCGACAGAGAAAGCCCTGTCGGTTTTCTTCGACAAACAGAGTGAAAGGAATAGAGTGAAGAAAATGGCTAATGGGGGCTACAACAAGAAAGACCTCATGACCCTTTGGGCTGAAATGGCGAAGGTTATAATGAGGTACATCACTTTGGATGGCCGTTTTGCCAGCATTTTTCTCTATCATTTCACCATTTTAAATCATTTTAGAAAAGATAGGAAAATTTCTTTGCCTTTGTATTTACTTTCCTCGCTCAAGCATAGTCTTTCAAATCATGCCAAAACAGTAAAAACCCTGTTTTACATGAGGGGTTAATCTTGCTTATAATGGAATACGCCAAAGCGCATGAGGTCAAGCCCTCCCTTGTTATGAACAACCCTAATACTTCAGCTAGCCCTGACGTGCATGTGGTATCGGACACCAAGATTGATGAGGAGTTGGGTGAGATAGCCATAGACTGGCGTGACCTTCATGTGTCTGATGACCTAGATTATTGGCCCTCCAAGGAAGAGGGTTCCCCACAGAAAGCTACTCTCAGTACCAACAGTAGTAGAAAAAGCAAACCCCGCCCTAGACTTGTAGCTAATAAGTTGAAAACCCCCCCTTCTAAACCCCAAGAGTTGGGCCCTCAAAGCACGAAAAAGAAAAAAGTGGGGAAAGCAGTGGAGTCAAAGGGTAAAGGGGAAGAGGAAATCAAACTGAATATTCCCCTTAAGGTGGACTCGGGCGAACATAAAAAGGACGAAACGGATTTTGAAGTGCTTCTTGCTAATTCCACAAACAGACAAGAGAAGTGTTTTCATTGGGTAATCAACGAGATCGCCTTCATAAAACAGGGCATTAAAGACATAATAAACACCTTTACAAAGAATCCTATGCTAGATAAAACTGACAAGCTCCTGAGAATGACTCGAAAATTAACTAAAGATGTGAGGGTTATGAAAACCGAGAATGAGTCAAGGATTGCCAATCTGGAAAAGCGCCTCAAGGAATCAAAAGGCAATCTCAAGGGTCTAGTGGAAATGAAAGAATTGTTGTTCAGAAGCCACTCAGCAATGTGCTGCCTTCAATTTCCAAGACGAAAAAGAAGAATTTGGAGATAAACTCACAGGGGATGGATATGCAGGTTTCAACTGGACCATCTACCAGTACTTGAAGCAGGAACCAGGAGAGGAGAGCCACATGATTCATCATGAAGGAGCTAAAAGAAATAAACAAGAATGTAATCCAAAAAAATTTTGAACTCATACAAGCTCTTGGTTAGTCTTTTGTTAGCGTTGTTGGTTGTTTAGCTCAGGTCTTTCTGTTTCTTTTTGGGTGTTGAGGGGTGTTTCCCCTATTTCTATTGCCGTTTGGCTGTGGCTGTTGTTTGTACTCTAGTTCGCTACAGGTTTTATTTTCTTTTGATTAGTTTTGGGTTTCGGGTCCCTGTAAAAACCGTTTTATCTTATTCAAAAATATATACATTACAAAGTTCAGTTACTGTTCGAGTTTGTTTATTTTTCAAAATATCAGAAAACACCAGAAATCTGAAAATTTACAAAAGAAATAATAGGGTAGCATAAAAGTATGCACAAGAAGTAAATTTGCCCAAGCACTGGGAGTTCTCAACAGGTTTATGCCTAACCCAAATAAAGAGCATTTAATTTATGTTAAGAGGGTGTTTATACAAGACAAAGGATGAACCACTCAATCATATTTGTCAGTTTCACAACTGATCAACCACCAACATCTGAATATTAAGAAATCTGATTCTGCTACCTGTCATCAGCAGCATAAACAACCTTCTGAAAATACTGATGGCTTTCCGATAAGAAAAAAAACAGCACAATGCAGCACCATGATAAAAAACAATTGTGCCAATAAAAATTCTACCTGTAAAGTGATGACACAAATTTGAGTGACAAGTATGGCAGTACCTCCACACAAACATGTTCATGGTCAAGGGCAATGTTTTATACTAAGTCAAAATGTCTTACAAAGTTTTTCGAATTTTGACTCTTTTGACTCATTGTTTGTGTTGCATTGAGCAATCTTGTCTTTTATTCAAATATTGTGAATTTGTTTAGAACTGATTTTCTGTTGCATGTAATGTCCCCTATTAAGAGGCTGTCAATTCCTAAACAGCAACATACATTACTATTTATTATGCTACATTAATTGCATATTAGATAACTATGGTTGCTCATAGTACTACTGATATTGTCATTTTCAAGCTCTAATCTTAATCCCTTCTAATTCTCAACCCTTGAAGGGGATTTACTTGTCTAGGGCGCAATGACACTACCTGCATAATGCAGCCCAGATTTCAGGATCAACAGTCCATTCACCATTGGGGCTCATAATGCAGCCCAGATGTCAGGATCATCAGTCCATTCACCCTTGGGGCTCACCTGATTTGGGATGGATTTACTCCACCTCTCCCTAACAACACCATGCCTCTCCTTATGTAGGGAAGAATTAGAATTGATTAAGTAATTAAGCTATCATGCTATGAGTATACTAACTTCCCATGTATTATGAATATATATGTAATTAAGTATGACCGGCATACATCTTGCAGTCTATATTAAAATTTCTATTAAGCATACATATTAAACAGATCCATTCATACCACCTATGTCGCAAGGTTCGAATTCGAATTCGAGTTCAGCAACCATAATATTTGGATGAAATTCAGCAAGGGTAAATATTCTGAAAAAAGTTCAGATTAAATTCACCTTATATAATTTTAACTATTTTTAAATATAAGTAATATATCCACTAAATTATCAAAATAGTTCAACATTGCTAAATAGATTTAAAATTTAACATATATGTTAATAAAATTTAATTTAATATAATATAATTTTAATTGTTTTAATTTATTGAATGATAATTAAAAATTATTACAATAAATAAAATAATATTAAATTTAAACTATAATAAATATTTCATTTTTTAACAATCAAGTAAAATAAAATTGCAATTTGGAAATGACAATTTTAAATCTATTATTAGATACTAAAAATGCATCATATAACACTTTTATAATTATATCATTTTAACATATTTGTTTATAAAATTTAATTTAATTTAATATAAAAGTTTTTTCAGATAATAATAATATAAAGCTAACTAAATAAAACATTGTAAAATTATATTATTAAAAATTTAATATATTAATATTTTAATATATTTGATTTATAGTTTATAAATTTTATAAAAAATATAGTAATAAAAACTTAAAACCTAAAACAACCAAATAAATACACGGCAGAGAAGGAAAGAATCGTTGGTCTGGACATGGCAGGGCAGGAGTTCGAGAGCGGTATGTTAATTGCAGAATCACCTCTTTTGAACATGGCAGTGGCGGCAGCAGAGAATGATATGAAAGCTGCAGTCTGCAGAGTCGCCTCTCCATGAAATGCACTTGCCTCACCAGGAAAAAATAATAACAGTTTTTCCGTACAATTAAATTGCCGAACTTTAACGAATTTTGTATAAATATTTGAAATTTGGCAAAAATCAAATTTCAACCATGAAATTTGCCGAATGTTGTGACAGAGCATACCATCAAGAACAAGGATGTTACTGCCTGTAACTTAATAACAGTTCTGATCTGATCTGATCAATGGTGATGTCCTTGGATGCTTTTAATTCCTTTCCTTTATATCTCCCCCTATGAGCGAGAGGTCACACCTCTTCATCATGTATGCCCTTTGGCAAGAGACACACCCTTTCACCATTAGCACCCTTTGAAAGAGTACAACTCTTCATTATTTCTGCCCTTTGAAAGGGAAAGGGGGACAACCTTTCAAAATCAGATCTGCACTTTATTTAAATCAGATCTACACTTCTGATTCCCAAATTGTCCCCCCTTCAAATGAGTTCTCTTCTCCCTTTTATACCTCATATTTGGGGGAGTCGCAACTTATCATTTCATGCCTTTTGACCATTCATTAACTTTAATCAAGTTTTAATTATATTTAATTATATTCCTTTATATTTTTATTTTATTTTTATTTTTTGTTCTTTTGTATTTTAAATTTTATTATTATTATTAAATTATATTTCAAAGTGGGGACATCACAACACCAACACCTATTTAGGATTTAGTGTACTAATTTTGTTAAATTACAGACTCTCCATCAATTATATTTTAAGCACCTAGGAAGATGTTAACTATTTGAAAACTAAATATGCACATCCAAGACTTCATATCCATAAGCAAAAAACAAAGAAAATACAAAATTCCACTATTCTTCATCTCTTGTAACATATTGTACCCCCAATTTCATAGTTCCAGACTGTGCAAAAGATTGGGAGACAGATGTAGCCAAATTAATGAACAAATTAATACATCCCTCTCAAGAGTAAGCTATGTACAGAATGCACAAATTAATGAAGTTTATGTTTTAGATCATCATCTTTCCTATATGTTGCACTCTAATATCTATTTACCATTGTTTATGATTGTTTCTACATATACGGCATCTAGATTCTATCAATTTATATATATATATAAATTCTTACTTCAAAATGACAATAACTCTATCAAACATCAGAAATTCAAGATAAAAATCAGATCAACCAATCATAGCACAATCCTCAAAATCAATCAAATGATGAGTTCTTTGGGAGTTAACTTGCCCAGAGCATGGAAGGGTCCCCATACCTTCCAACTCCTAGCCCCGGAGCATGAAAGGGTTACGTCCTTCCAACCCCTACAAGACAAATCCTCAAATTCAAACTGATTGATTGATGAATTTGCTTGATTAATGCTGATTGATGTTTCTTGATGGATTGACAATTTAATGTTTGAATAAGTTCAACAGTTTATGCTTGAATGAGTAATTTCTCTTTGCTGCTGCGATTGATATTCTTCTTGCTGATTGCTTTAATTTTCCTTTTCTAATCTTTTCTTTTATTAAATAATGATCATTTATTCTTTAACTGCTGTAGATCCCAATGAGACTTAATTGAATATGTTTTTAATTGCTGAGCACTGCTGATATCTGAATTGGAAGGCTTTGTAATGTTCCATTCCCAAACTAAGATTGTATAATAAATAATAATAAAATTAAAAATATATATATATATATATATATATATATATATAATATAAATAAATAAATAAGTAATAATAAAATATAATATTCATTAAGACAATTAAAATGAAGGAGAACTGATAAACAAAAAGATAGCAAGTAACATGGTCAAACAATCATCATACTCATCCACCGATTATTATCGATGCTTCGCAAGAGTAATATATATTGCCAAGAAATTCATACCACTGGCCAAGGAAGAATTGATCAAGAGTAATATATATTGCCAAGAAATTCATACCACTGGCCAAAGAAGAATCGATGAAGGCATCAAGCAATCGTCCTAATAATCCGCTCTTCACAATGAAGAGGAATGACATATCAGGCACGCTAAAGAGATTCAAGGGAATAGCTTTCTCTCAGATGCTGTTTTCACATAATCTACAATAAATAATGATCCAACAAATAAGATACGCTACATGTGCACATAGTTAATATTCTGAGAAGAAAATCGTTGTAAAGAGCCATCAAGTATAACCTCAATGACAAGGAACTCTACTAAAGCAAATGAAGAGGATTATCGTAAGATGCTGTTGAACCAATTACTATGAAGACAAGGTCAATGGATATGGAATGATACTGAGAGTAATCAATGAATGAGGGATTAGTAAGGGATGATGATTATGGTATATTAATGATCATGAATATTGATCATAACATGAAACCGATATACCCAAACGATGGTCAACCATATCATAATGCCAAAATTTGAATTATAATGATATCAGCTAAGGCAAGGTTACATGCCAAAATAAAGAGACCGATGACAACCCAATTACCATCGATCATTAGTTTGGAGATTAATAATGATGAAAGGATGATTAGTTAGTGTTATGAAGGAAGGCAATCACAAAGAGACACGAGGCATGTCTTATTCACATGACTTCTCATCCTAAGCACATGATATAAGAGGGCATTCACAATCTCTCAGTTCAGGAAGATATATTGTTTTTGTTTATTAATTGTATCCTATTTGGATCTGCTCATTCAAGCATTATTGCCTTTGGCATAAGTTGCATATTTCAAAGTCTACATCAGGTATAGCACCAAGACATTGCATATTTCTCGAGTATAGATCAGAGATAGCAATTCATCCTTCATCAACATAGGTGAAAGAGAAAGTTTATCAGCATAATTCCATTGCCAGATCAGACACAGCTCAAATAGCAGTATTTAAGGAAGGAGATTCGAAGCATACATTACACAGTAACACATCAGTAAGAGCACCATTCTCTCTTCAGTTTTGCAGATTGGATATCTCATTGCATATTATTTCAAGTTAGATCAGTGACAGTAACATCAAAACATATAAGTTGCAGGACAGATTTATACATTAATCAAGATCACCTGGCATATATTTAAATACCCTATCAGTGATAGCAGTGATAATTGTATATGTATATATCATATAATATCTGAACACGAGTGGTATCAATCATGTATTATAAGAACAATTATTTATAAAATGATATTATAAACTATAACTTTGCAATCAAGTAAACCGTTATTATCATTATTTAAGCATTATTTAAGACTTTTGAGGAAAGAAGTCTCTTGCAATTGATCTTTACAAGATAAATGTCCCCATTTCCTAAGTTATAAAATAAGGAGACATTACAGGCCTGCCTGCTTCAATGGATTGTTTTGATTCTTCAGTCTGGGATGAATTCCTTTTCTGAATGTAACTCTGAGTTTCTACTCAATTGTTATGATCTGAAATTTGTTTTTGAACTACTTCTTGTTAACGATCTCCTCCACCTCAAATGAATTGTCTCACCTTCTATATCTTTCATTTGGAGAGCCATACCTCTTCAATAACCCCATTGCCTATGCAAGAGTTGTACCTCTTTGAGAGCTGCCTTAACAAGCTTAATTTAATTTTTATTTGGTAATCGCTGATAACTATTCTTAGTTGTCCCTCTTTAAATAAATTGATACCATTTTATAATTTCCTCCAATCTAGTCGGACCTCCTCATTCAATTGCTAACCCTTTTTAATTGCATCGCCAGGTTTAATGTTATTAACGACTGCAATTAGTATTTATGAATGTTGTTATCTCTTTAGGCAGGACATGACATTACGGGCAGCAGCTCATTCACTCTCTACGTTAAAATGGCTACGTTATAATCTCCCATTCTATAATACCTTATTTTTACCTTAAGTAAATATCCCTTATTTTTTTTTGGAAAAGGGGTAAACATTTATTGATAAGAAAAGAACATTACAAAGCAGAAAGAATCAGCAATGCCAACAATAGGCAAAGCAACAAAACAACCAACCAATCAGAGTTCTCCAGAAACACCCAAATGATCCTTCGTATCCTCCATAACTAGCTCTTCCAAATTCAAAGAGTACTTTGAGGACAAGAGTCAAAAGGGGTAAAAAATTATTGATCAGAAAAGAACATTACAAAGCAGAAAGAATCAGCGATGCCAACGATAGGCAAAGCAACAAAAAAATCAACCAATCAAAGTTCTCTAGGAACACCCAAATGATCCCCCATATCCTCCATAACTAGCTATTCCAAATTGAGATACTCTGAGGACAAGAGTACCCAGTCCCCAACACACCATGTGCCCATTTGCTCAAAAGCCAATTTTGTCAAACAGTCTACTACATTATTCCATTCCTGAGGGAAGCGATTAAAAGTAACAAGAGTCCAAAGAACTACACAGTCGCACATCTGCTTGACCACCAAGGCCAAAAGCCAATTCATTCCCTACCTCTGTCGAGTATTTAGCATATCAATCACAATCTGTGAATCAGATTCACAAATGATTTTTCTCCATCGAGAGCACAGCATCTCTCCAACACATAAAAGATAGCAATGTCTTCCAGAAGGTTGTTGGTATGGTGCCCTTTATATGTAGAAATGAAGAAATGCACAATCCCAAAACTATTTCTACCAACTCCTCCAATCCCAACATGCCCCCAATTGCCTCTAGATGAGCCATCAGTATTTATCTTTATCACATCATGAGGAGGGGGTGACCAACAACCCTCACAACAAACCTTGCACTTGACCTATCAACTCCCCCTAGATGAGGGGAACTACATTCCATAGCCTTCCAAACCCAACCGCTGAATAACAACCATATCACTAGGATCCACATGAGCAGATATATCACACTTTGCAGAAAAGGTTTCCTGCAAACCACTAATAATCTGCATCCAAAGATGATGACTCAGCATTTTTTATCCTAAAAAAATCCTTCTATTCCTTTTTAACCAAATTTGCCAAAGAATAAACGAAGAGCCTATGTTCCACCCAATGTGAAGAAAAGGAGTCTTGGCTGAGGAATTTCCCCAAAGGGTCCCAAAACTCAACCAAAGAGAAGGCATGAAAAGAAGCCTTATTCCAAACCCCCCATCAGCAATGCCAAATTTCCTTGGAGAAGGGGCACAAGAAGAAAATATGTGAAGAGTTTTCCTCATAGTTATTGCACAAAGCACACATTGGACCCTGAAATCCTCTCTTCCTCAAATTCTCCCAGGTAAACTATCTATTTTGAGCAACCATCTACAAGAAGAAGTTGCATTTGGGCCAAGAAAACTTACTCCACAATTGTTTCCACCATAGAACCCCAATTCTCCTATGAAACTGCCTATCCAGCTCCCGATAACCCAAAGCAACCAAGAATTTACATTTCAATTCAAGACCCCAAGCACGAGTCTCTTTCCTCCAAAAAATTGGAAGCTCTAGCAGCCAAAAAAATTTCAATCTCTTAATGATCCTCATTAGGGTCTTTCCATCTAAGCACTCCAACATGACCCAACAGCTGAGAGGTTTTCTAATCTGCTACTTTACTCCAACCTGCCTCCAAAAAAATGTTACACAAGGATCGTAAATGCGGATACAAAGATATGACAAGGGGGAATCCATCCCAAGAGTCAAACCACAATAAAGCCTTTCAGCCTCTGTTACAAATCCAAAAAAGATCCTGCTTGATTAATTTAACCCCTCTTTTGAGAGTGCTCCAAACCATGGATCCCTTGCCCTTGAGGCTACAAGAAGGAACATCATTACTCTCCACTTTGCCCAAATACTTCAGAGTAAGGATTAGAGCCCAATCCTCATCCTGATGACAACACTGCCTCCAATAGAGTTTAGCTGCCAAAACCTATCCATTAAGATTTGTCTAACAAAGGCCAAGACCCCTTCACACTTTGGTCTACACACCAAATCCCATTTAAAATAACTCCATTTCTACGAAATCAAATTACCAGCCCATAGGAATTGACAAGACAGGGCATCAAACTCCTAGATGAAGCTAGGCAGGGTTGCCTGCACAAAACACCTAATATGAAGGGATAGCCTGAATCAATGATTTAAGAGTTACCCTCCTAGCAAAGGAGAGACACCTGCAAGTCCAATGAGTATCTTTTCGACAAGACTGATCTAAGATATCCTACCAAAACCTTACAAGTAAGGAGCATCTAGCAATGGGTATACCAAGATAAACAAAGGGAAGAGCACCAATCTGGAATCTCAGAATTCTTGCAATTCTAGTATGGATAGACTTAGGATATTGAAGAAGAAAATGAAGGACTTGTGCTCATTAGTCCTTTGCCCAGAGGCCGCCAAATAAATATCCAAAGACTTTCTTAAATTAACAGTCCCATTAACTCTAGCTAAACAAATTAAGGCAGCATCATCAACAAACTGTAAGTGCAAGTCGGGAGGAACCCTATTAGGCCATTTACAACCCTGAATCAGCCCTTGTCTCAAAGAGTATTTTAGAAATCTCCCCAAGCATTCAACCATTAAAATAAAAAGATAAGGAGAAAGAGGATCACCTCAACACGGACCTTGAGAAGCTCCAAAGAGCTCATATGGTTCACTAATGATAAGAACCAAGAACAAAGAGGAGGTGACACAACTCATGACCCATTTGATCCATTCACTGCCAAACCCGAAAGCTACCAAAACCTTGCTCAAAAAGGATCAGTTGACACAATCATAAGATTTGGCCATATCAAGCTTGATAAACATAGCTTTCTCTTTGGAGGTTGCCATGGAAGGAATAGCCTCTGCTGCAACCACAACACCATCCAGAATTTGTTTGCCAGCAACAAAAAACCCTTGTTCCTCCAAGATTAAAGAACCAAGCCACAGCTTCAATCTCTGAGCAATAATTTTGTAGACAACATTGCACAAGGACCCCACCACCCCACCATCGTATATCCGCTCCTGCACATCTAGAATTGTTGGAGAGAGAAAATTTGATTCGAGAAGAATTTTCTTGAAGTCTCTTCAACTTTCCTTGCTTGGAGAAGGTTTTCCATCAATTTTCACCATCTCCTATTTTTTAGGAATTTTGCACAAATTAGGGTTTCAAGTCTAGGAGTAAGAGAATTCTCCTACGAATCCAAATCTGTAAAAAATTTGAAATTTGGATGTGATTTGATGCCCGAGAATGGATTTTTTCAAATTTTTCTTTAGGGGGGAAATTTCTTATTCAGTTCATTCCTGATTCCTTCCTTGCCTTAGAAATTTTATCTTCAATTCATCCTTGGGTGTGATTTCTTGTTGTGAAGGAATTCTCTTTTGGAAAGAAATTTGTTTCTTACCCTGAGGAAGGAAATTCTTAATGCCTTAGCCAATTTTCATGATTTCCAAGGACTATGTCCTAAAGGAAGAAATTTCAAACTTTTAGTCAATTTTTCACCTTTCCTGGAATTCTGTTCTAAAGGAAGGAATTTCCGACACTTGGCCAAATTTTCACCTTTCCTGGAATTTCTTCTTCTTGGGCGCAATTCTTCCCTGAGGAAGGAATTTTTGTGCTCTTTGAATTCATCATGTTTGCAGGGAGCTTTTCGACCAATTTTCAAATCTCCTATTTTTTAGGAAATTTTCTAAAATTTAGGATCTAGGCCTAGGAGAGAGAACTCTCTCACGAGTCCAAATCTGCAAAAAAAATCAGATTCTGATAAGATTTGGTGTCTAAAAATAGAAATTTCAAAAAATTTCTTGGGGGGATTTCTGCTTTTCATTCTTCCTTGACCCTTGGATTTTCATGCCTTAGACAATTTCTCTTCATTCTTTGACTTGAACGTGGAATCTAGCTTGGTGAAGGAATTTCATTATTTCCATGCCTCAGAAAATTTCTCTTCAACTTCCTGACTGGACATGGAATTTTGACCTTGATTGAGGAAATTTCATCTTGAAGCATTCATCCTTGATCCCTGGATTTTCACATGCCTCAGACAAATTTTTAGTTTTCCAACTTAGGAGTGGAATTCACTCTTCATGGTGGAATTCATCATTTCATCCTTGATTTTTTTCCTGACTTAGCCATTTCAACATCCTTTCCTTGGTCAAGGCACAATTCTTCACTTGTGAAGGAATTTTGCGTCTTTCAACCTTTTCCATGGATATCTATTTTTGGTGCCCTTCAAAGGAAGGAAGAATTTTGATGTTTTTTTTTGTGAATTCCATGGTAGCTTAATTTTAGCGCCTTCCTTTGGCCTAGGGCTGAATTCTCACTTGTTCAAGGAGAAATAAATTTTTAGTCTTTTCCATACATCATTCATTTTAGCGCCCTACCTGAGTGTTGGGCGGACTTTTGCTGTGGAGGAATTTTGTCAACTTGTGAATCCTCCACGGCCCTTCCATTTTGGCGCCCAGCTGAGGATTTGGGCGGAATTTTGTTGTGGAGGAATTTTGTACTAGTGGAGGATTCAATGAAATTTGTGAATCCTCCATGCCTTCTTGATTTTGGCGCTTGTCCTTCATCTTGGGTGGAATTTTGCACTGGCGGAGGATTCAATGAAATTTGTGAATCCTCCATGCCTTCTTGATCTTGGCGCATGTCCTTCATCTTGGGCGGAATTTTGCACTGGCGGAGGACTCAATGAAATTTGTGAATCCTCCATGCCTCCTTGATTTGGGCGCCTGTCCTTCATCTTGGGCGGAATTTTGCACTGGCGGAGGATTCAATGAAATTTGTGAATCCTCCATGCCTCCTTGATTTGGGCGTCTGTCCTTCATCTTGGGCAGAATTTTGCACTGGCGGAGGATTCAATGAAATTTGTGAATCCTCCATGCCTACTTGATTTGGGCGCCTGTCCTTCATCTTGGGCAGAATTTTGCACTGGCGGAGGATTCAATGAAATTTGTGAATCCTCCATGCCTCCTTGATTTTGGTGCCTGTCCTTCATCTTGGGCAGAATTTTGCACTGGCGGAGGATTCAATGAAATTTGTGAATCCTCCATGCCTCCTTGATTTTGGCGCATATCCTTCATCTTGGGTGGAATTTTGCATTGGCGGAGGATTCAATGAAATTTATGAATCCTCCATGCCTTCTTGATTTTGGCCATGTCCTTCATCTTGGACGGAATTTTGCACTGGCGGAGGATTCAATGAAATTTGTGAATCCTCCATGCCTCATTGATTTGGCGCCTGTAAGAATTTGGGATGATTTTTCCAGACAGACAAATTTCCAAAGCTTTTCATTCCAGGAGTGGGCCTCCAGCACTCAACCATCTTTTGGCTTTCTTTGTCTCCTTTCTGACTTTCCGAAATTAGAAATAGTTGCAAATGCCTGATCTTTGTCACCTTGCCGGAATGGTCCTGTCAGAACAAACTTTCCAATTATAGAAACCTTTAAAGTGTCAGTGTTAGACCCCTAGACAAGACACAGGAATGACTTACTATAAATAGAAACTTACTAAAAAATATAAATTACTAAAAATAGTAAGTTTGATTTTTGGCAAAATGACGACATTCCGAGACTCAGTAAAATCCCTAAAAAATAGGAACTTTCTAAAGATAGAAAGTTGCTCTGTTTTGGCTCAAATTTTACTAGGAGGTTCCTTCAAGTGTCCCGTTCCAATCGTATGTTCAATTTTTCCAAAACCCTAACAAAAACCCCTAAAATCTTGGACAAAAGGCAAAAACCCTAAAAAAGGACAAAATAGGCCCTAGACTTCACCAAACTCGACCAAACGAAAAGCAGACTTGACCAATATGACCCTCAAACACTTGCAAAGCAGGGAGAGTGACAAGACTGTTGCGAAAAGAGCCAAAAAACAAAGCCAAAAGACCGGAAGGGCCTAAAAAGTAGGGGGTCTGCATTTGCAATGAGGCGATGTGTGAAAACGTCACAACAGCCTTGAGAGAAGTAATGAGATTCCCTTTCCTCCTATCCTTGAAGGAATTGTGGAAAAAGGCAGTGTTTCTATCTCCCTCCTAAAGATAATCAATAGGAGACTTTTGCTCCCAAAAGATTTCTTCTCCCAATTCCCATTGCTCTGAATCTCACAGCTTCAATTTCAACACGAAAAGAATCCTCTGTTAAAACATGATCTCAAATCTATCGAATGGTGTCATCCAAGCGAAATTGAGCAGCAACCTTGGCCACAAAAACATTGCCAAAGCACTGCCTATTCCAACATTTCAGCATATACTTCACAAATTGGAGCCACTTGGAAAAAGAGAACATTGATGTCCAAAAGTCAACTTACCTTTGGACCACCATTATGGAATAAACTCCTGCAAAGAGGAGTCTCAAAGCCACATAAGTTAAAATTTGTTTAAAGGTTCTAACACAAGTAGCTAAGAGTTTGATCGGCCAATGACCTAAACCCTTCCAATCAAGGATCTTTGAGGTGGTGGTCCAACTATCTCCAACCCAATAATTAGACACAAGGAACCTATCAAGCCTCTCGAAGATAACATCAACACCCCACCTCCTATCATTCCAAGTGAACATTCCATTAACTAGATTTATATCCACCAAATTCTAAAGATCTATATTATCCCTCAAGAGCCTAGAAGAATGCTCAATCCTAACAATACCAACCCTCTTCTCATCTATACTTGAAATAGCATTAAAATCCCCTGCTCGAGGAAGATAAGGGGAAAGGAATCTAACCATCCTGATATGAGACAAAAGCAAAGACTTTCCTACAAAATCAGTCAAGGCATACACATTGGTAAGAAGATTAACTTCTATCCCAAGCTTGAGGCAACCATTGACATCAAGGATCTACTAGAAATCCACCACAAAGGAACAACCTTGATAGGGTCTTAGAGACAAACCATAGCACCTGAAGTACCTTGAGCCCCAATGCATTGGCATTGGCCTCTAGCCCAAATCCTAGAAACCAAACCTAACATGCCTTCTACAAACATCTTAGTCTCCTGAATGAAAACAATGTTTGGAAAGTGAAAATAGATCGAATCTCAAATAGCCTTTTGTCTAGGGATGTTATTCATAGCCCTTACATTCCATGATAGAACTATCATTTCTGAGATGGAGAGAAATGGGAATCAACAATTTTTACAAAACCAGACTAAACCAACGTCTCGCCAATTAGTTTCACTTTTTCCTGATCTTTCTCCCTACCTTTAGTAAGCTTCTCAAGAGCCCCCTTTTTAAGAGTTTTATGTTGCAACCCCAAAGCAAGTTGGGTTCCCTTTTACCAATCTCCTAGGAATTCTTCTCAAGGATAGTCACTGAGCCAGCTAAACTGGGGAATATTTCTCCTCCTTGCCCCCACTTGTCTCCACCTCACTTGCAAACAGCAAGGAAATATTTGTGTCCATCTGCACATCTAGGCTTCTAGCTAGTGGAATTACAAAAAATTTGCTATACTTTGCACCAACAGTTTGTTCCATAGTCATAAGTTTCTGACCTGTAAGCAACCCAACAATGGCCTCATCAAACTAATCTAAATCATCCAACACATCAAATCTGTTAAACACCTCATAAGTTTGTTTGTCCTCTAGAGTTCTCTTTTGCCCTCTTTGCTTATTTATGGTCTTAACCGAGATGCAACCCTCTTTATTGTCCACCAGAGGAGCTTTCCCTTTACTCTGCTTAGGTGGTGGAGTCGACCCTTGACTAGAATACCCAATAGGATTAAATTTGGGACACATCCTCTGCAGATGACCATATTCATGACAGGTTTGGCATCTAAATGGAATAGTTTCATAATCTAGTTGCTAAATCCAAGAGGTGTATCCTAGCTAAGTTTTCATAAAATCTGGTAAAGGCTTGCTTAAATCAATTTCAATAAAAACAAGGGCATAAGTGATTACCTTTTTATCCATAGTTTGTGTTGACGGGCCCACTGGCTTACCAAGCAACAACGTAATCGAATGAAAAATGTCATGTCTCCAAAATTCTAGCAGGTACAATGGAAGTCGCACCCAAACTGAAACCCTTGATGACAGCTCCTCCGTAAGGTTGTACCCAACATACCATGGCTTAATGGAAAGCCCAACTTGATTATAAAAATAAGGCCCTCCTTCAAAATCCTTATTTTTTTTCTAGCATGCTCAAAAAAACCACTAGAAAATAACTATTTGCAGCTAGCCTCACCTCATCGAGCTCATGATTCTAAAAAGGGTAGAGGGACCCAAATACCCATGAATTTGCACATCAAGGCGCAATTTGTCGAATAGTTGACATCCTCCTCCACAATAGATGGTTGAATCACAAGCACAAGCCTATGTTCACTTCTTGCAAGACACCCATTTACCTTCAAAGGACAAAAACCACCATGTTGAGAAGCACATGTCCTAGACTCATTGTTGTTTAACCCCATACCATATTGTTCTTCCATGATGAGAGAGGAAATTCCCCTGACCACTAGACCACTACATCCCCGAAAGGAAAACTCTATTGCAAATAAGAACCTTCAAGCTTATCCATGCAATCCCCTCAAAGGAAAAAACAAAACACCCAAAACCCCACACAAAGACCAAAAGAAAACCACCCTACACAAATCTGCCTCCCCGCAACACCTTAACTCCAAGGCACAAGACACTATTGGCTCCACCAAGCAAAAAGCCAAGCCACCCACGACTCTACACCACCTCAAAACCCATACACAACAAGTAGAAACCCCAAACGTTGTAGCAAAGAGGAGACCCCAATCCCCCCCACACACCCCTACAAATAGTAAAACCCCCTCAAACCAAGCTCACACCAAAGACGAAATATATAGCAAGAAACAACAAGGGCACGAGAGCCCTATCCTGTACACAAGCCAAAAATGCAACTTGCCGCTCTGTCATCCATCCAATCATTTATTTTCAAGTAAAAATCCCTTACAATAATACTTGCATAATTAATCATAAATATAAATTCAACATTAAACTTTAATTTTGATTCTTATAAACTTTGTATTTAAAGCTTATAACATAGTTTTGAAAAATGTGAAACTTATTCTCGAGTCTCTAATGTAATCTTTCTTTTAATTTGCAGCTATATCTTTTTGTATAAATGTCTTGAAATGTTTCCAATTTCTGGCAGGTTAGGGGCTTTTGTCCTCCAACTTGGCAAGAGAAATTAGGGGGTTTCATTCTTTAAAATCAGATCCTTGAGCGGTTTCGTCCTCAGGTTGCTGAATAACTCACAAGGAAAAACATATAATATGTCTTCACCTATTTGATGTATTTCTCCTTTGCTCAGTCTTCTTTATAAATCCTTTTCCACCAATAGGCATAACCCTTCATATGCCCCTTATTAATAAAATTAAACTTTAATAATTTTATTTTATTATTACTATTGTTGTTGCGATTTCCTTCACCTCATGCAGTCGCACAGCAGCAATATTTTCCAAGCACCAATTAAAAATACAATATTAATGGAATCACACCATAGAAAGGTCCCATAGACTTTCTTTAATTTTTCAAGGGGATTGAACCAAATAAGATGGCAGCAGCCCTTTCCTTTAACAAATTAAGACCTACAATTTCCTTAATTCATAGCTGCC
This sequence comes from Cryptomeria japonica, assembly GCF_030272615.1. NCBI lineage: Eukaryota > Viridiplantae > Streptophyta > Pinopsida > Cupressales > Cupressaceae > Cryptomeria > Cryptomeria japonica. The sequence continues at coordinate 831,397,957 of NC_081409.1, forward strand.
TACAAGAAAAGATGTTCACTGGGTTTTAAGTTGAGAACATTACACATATACCCATACCTTTGTATGTGAAATTCAAATGTTAGACTAGTGAGTATTATTATTATTTTTGTAGTAATTACAATGGTCTAGTAGAAAACCTCGCTAAGAAAGAAATCATATTGATGTCCATGGATGACAAAAAGTAGGGCAATGGAACTTAAAGTAGAAAGTTGTATATTGGGTATGTTATCGATAAAATTTAAGCATTCAATCTTGTAGCAAAATTTCATGCCCCTAATTCCTTGAATGGGTTATGCAGGCAGTCTATGGTACATAGCCTCGGGGAATCAGGTAAAGTCCTTGGATTTGGCATGATACCAAGAACTTACATGATTTAGTTCAATAATGCAATGTGAGTTTAAGAAATATAGTTACAATTATTTGTCATTGTTGGATAAGGTTAGGAAGCTATCACTTTTAAGTGGGAAAAAAGTACTTTTAAGTGGGAAAAAAGTATAAAGTAATAGAAATACTTGGTGCAACAATTTAAAGTGGACATGTAATGTTACCTATTAGGACCTAACATAATTTGCCCTAGAATTCCTAAATGAGGTATGGATTAACACCTTGATTTAGAGCCACGATATTTGATAAATATGTAACTGCTATTTTATATATATCTTCCGAGTCTGTTACTCTTACTAGATCAAATGCTTATCCTAGTTGTAGATCCAAAACACTCAGCTCAGTATATAGATTGCTGTCTTAATTTAATAATGCTGAGACTGTAATTCCTTGCTTTTATTGAATGCTGATCTTTCTTCGTCAATGATCATCGCTTGCTCTTTTTCTCTCTCTTTTATATCCTTCATGATGGGAAGGGGTGCATCCCTTAATCACTGCTGTTAATTTGCAAGTGCTGCCCCTTCATTGGTAACCGTTGCCTTTTCCCTTCGATAGTTGTAATTAAGCTTAACGACCTTTTCTTATTGCTGTTTGTCAAGGGCAATAAGGGACGTTGCTTATATTAATTTCTACAGCTAAGATTAATATTTCCTGGGTAGTAAATGATTAATTCCTTTGCTTCCCTTATAAGGGTGATGATGATCCATTATAGATACCATTTTATATTTATATTATCCTTGTTTTCTCATGGTGGGGAGGCATGATCTTAAATTAGCTTCTGAGTCCAAGTCATGGAAAAATAAAGGAATATGAGGAATAATTTGATCTGAACATTATATTTTATATTAGACAGCTTTGATAAGTAAATCTATATTAGAAGGCAGTGTATGCTTATTTCCCATACTGATTGATTCCATCCATATTCCTAAGTTTGGCATTGAATATCTTATGCTACCTTGGACGTGAATGAGAGGTGGGATGGCTGTGTGAACACCTAATACAAACAAGGCATGTTGGATGATCTGATTAATAAGCCACGATATTTTTCTGACATGATGGGAACATGACAGGACAAATATCAACAGGAAAGTAAAGAATTAAAACTAGCACATAAGGAGTAATTCTAAAACATTGATACTTAAATGTATGAGGAATTGTTGTAAAGAGACAATAACTAGAAGGTATAACTAACACGTTAAGAATTGACAAGTGATGGCATGTACCTTACAAGAAAGATTACTTTAACTGATTTAGTCATTTTATTTGTTTTTCCAACAATACACAAATTAGGGAGGTATGAGAGCAAAATATTACCTTTGAAAAATCAGGTGACTTTCATGTGCATTTGAGAAATAATTAATAATCCAAGAGGTGGGGTCATTACAAGGAATGACATGCAACATAAATTAAATTTTAAAATTCTCAAATGTTATTTAAATGTAATGAAACTCTATCCCATAGGATGTGCAAACCCTAGTGATTTCAATTGGGAGCGTTTGATGGCGTACCTGTGTTTATAACATTCCGATATCTATCATCTAAGATAATTAAGATTATACATAATTGATCTGGATTTAACTAGCAATGATGAAAAGGTTGCATCAACCCCAACAAACTTGCAATAAACCAAACTAGAGGAATGATAATCATTTAATTATAAGACATGTACAAAATACTCTTTAGTTCAACACATTTTGACTGCACGCACTGCATGTAGAGAGCAATGATGACAAGATATAACACTCCAAGCTCCCATAGAAATAAAGCTGTAGCAAAAAGCTGAAAATTCGATATCATGTTTAATGTGATGCATTCTATAACAATATCTACAAGCACCAAATTGTGTGTACCATGAATAATAATGAGGAAAAAAAAAAGACCAGAAGACTTTACATAAGGACCCAAGCTAGAGTACACCACTCCAAAGATTTGGAAAAATAAAAAATGATCTACCATATCTTGGAAACAAGGATGTTATTTAATAAATTAATAGTGTGATTCTAGTTGGCATACCCAATAAAACCATAATGGCCTCATATTTCCTACTAATGTGTCCCTTATCAAAGACCTTAATTATTAGCTACATTACTGAAAATACCCTCATTTGTTCTATGAAAATGCCATAAAATAAAAGTCTAGCATATAATTATCATGTTATGTGGTTCCCTTAACACAAAATCAAAGTCTAGCATATAATTATACAAATCTAAACCTCAAATTTATCGATCGCTTCCTATACAAAATTTGCACACCCATTCCATCTATCATCAAACCAAACCACATGGATACAAAATCAGATTGGGGCCTATCAGAAAATATCAAACCTGAATCTTAAAGGGTTTAAATAGAATTTTAATTTTTTTATGTGTTATCCAGGATTCTTCAGAGTCCAGACCATCTCTAAATTGTTCAATAATAATTGTTTCTTTAACTTAATTTGCAACTTTATTATTGTTTGTGATTCTTTGTTGTTCCAACAACTAATCTGTTCTTATATTAGAGTTGACTGTTTGATCGGACACTTAGTTGGCTTTGTTTGGGCTTATCAAACAAAGGATACACCTAAAGGCCCCATCTTACTGAAGAAATTGAGACTAATGCTAACATAAAATCTGAAACTCTAATTGGATGCCAACTTGTTCCCATTAGAATACAACAAATTGAATTGGAAAAACATATTAAATTCATTACGGCAGCATGGCTGATTGAAACACAACCATGACTGGTATCTGAAGCAACGTATCAGAATAAAACTCTGGAACTTTAGTGAGGAGAATTGACTTTGAATTATACAATGAATACACGTTCTTCACAAGAAGCACCTCTGTTGCCAAACAGAATTACAGTCCCCTTAGTAGCAAAGCTTTTCTAGATGAGCTTTTGTAGAGAGATTGTGGAGGCTTTACAATGATAAACAATAAAAGTTAGTTATTGGTAGCCCGTAGCAATATACTGTTCAGTAAGATATCTGGCAAGTTTTTGTTTAATTCAATTTGTCCATATCACTTGTAAGTGTATATGTAGCATGCAGAAGCTTTCCTCACTCCCTTGAGGGACTGTACATGAAGCGAGAAGTCTTACAGATCAATGTTTCATTGCACATGGAAAATACCAAAATCGATTAGTGATTATGCCCTTGTCAATTTTTTTGATGGTGCTCTAGAATTTTTTCTTTAATTTTTGGAGTCTTTTGTGGGCTGCTGACTAAGTTTCGTTTTGTCTTATATAATTTTACTCATGGGCATCTACAGAATATCTGCGTTGGTCTTAATGCCACTTGCTATGGGGATGGGGATACAATGGTCCATGCAGATGTCATAAAAGATGCAAAGCGAATTATCTCAATTTTTCTGACACTGAAAAAGAAGAAAGGATTCCTCTAAAAATTACATTCCTGAACCCAAACATTCAAATCTTTCCTAAGCTGTGTGAAAACAATTTACTCAAATGAAGGGTCAGTGGAGGTTACTGCTTACCAATTCCTTCCAAGAATCTCTTCGGCCTTGTAACCAGTGACATACTCAAAGACCGTATTGACATAAATAATGGGTTGATCCGGCTCAAGGGCATCCGTTACAACAAAACCACATGGGGTAGAATGCAGCAGGTTGTCTATCCCCATAGGAACCGGCCCTCCATCACTCAGCAAAAACCCATCATCCTCGCATACTTGCATGGAATCTTCCTCCTCCCCTATGCTGATATCAGACTCACTGTCCCACTCCATTATATATTTCCTCTCTCTGTCCAAAACCCGCTTAGTTCCAAACCTGTGACCCAAAACCCATCTCCCATACCACGTGCTAATCCCCAATTGAGCTGCCCTGCAACCCCAAAACTCCAAAACACTTAATATTTCTCTCTATTTTGCCGGAATTCGATAATAATCAAGATATATCGTAAAGTCTCCAATTCTAGGCCCTGTAAAGTAAAATCTTTTCACACCCCCAATTTTCCTCAATTTTGCGTTCACAGCTTCTCCTAGCCACCATCTTGAATACCCATCTTCGAAATCCAATTTAAAACCCACCAAACGCGAATTTCCAAGAGCCCACCTCAATTAAACGCTAAACGCCACTGCTCTTTGACGAATTTCGAGATAAATTAACAGCAAACTTCTCCATTCAGAGCCTTCTTGTAAATACCTAAATAGACTTTCCCTACCAGATACCCTTGAACATGTTCCTACAAAGCAGCCTCTGATCTGCAACCTTTCACAACCTGTCACCAAGTTCAACCCAACAAACTAATTTGCACAACCCCTAATATATCCTTTAACTCCCAGATTCGTGTATCTTCACATCTGACAGCTGCTCCACACAGAAATATCCACGACAAGCTCGCATCTCCACAACAAATAGTTTCCCTGCAAAACACCACTACTACACTCGCTAACCCTTTCACTAACTACACATTTAGCCACATACTGTTTTTCCTTTTGGCTATTGCTTTAAAGGCTTACTATTGTTAATTTCGACTTATCTATTAAGATGACGAACTAGAAGGGGAATTTGGCTTGGACTTTGAGTATCGTACGAAACAACATCTACAGATATTTTCGCTGTCCGAGCCCCAGATATTTACAATCTTGAGATATTTATACATCGACTTAAAAAGCTATGGTTGTTGTTCACCCTCGAATATTTTTCAGTTATGGTCAGGACGGTTAGCTCTTATTGGCTGCTCAATGAATGTCATGTAGTGATAGTATAGTAATATGTTATATATTATATTATATAAATATAAATATTAATAATTTTAAAATATAATTAGTCATATAAAAAAATATATATTATATAGTATAAAGATGTAATTTTAAAAAAAATTATAAATATTAGCATTAAATTGTTGATCATAAAGGTCAATATGATTATTTTTAATTTTAGAAATTTTATTTAAGTTCAATTAAAATTTTGAAATTTGATTTCGGTTGTAATTTATTCTAAATTTATATAATTTATCAATCAATCAAATAATATAATTTTATTATTTGTGTATATTATAATATCGTATATATTAGAGTAGATTTTTTTTTTTGAGAAAAGAGGGGTAAATGTTTTTGATCTCGAGTTATGGACTAATTAAGTCGCAAACAAGGGACCTCATCCCCAATCAACTCAACCATCGCACTATGCCAATGTTGACACATATTAGAATAGATTGAATATGATGTGCTTAAGCAAATACTTAAACAATTTATGTGTTATACGTTATGTAATTAAGAATTTATTTATGAAACATGTGCAAAAATGATAATAGATATGATAATTGATTTTAGAGTTGTTATAGAATTGGTTGAAGATAATGAATTAATAATACTAAACAATGAAAATATGTAATTTCAAGTATAGGTCATCTAATGCATTGCAAAATTCAAAGCAAGTCTTTTCTATATTTAATAACAAGTGATTGCTTTCGAAAGTAGGATCTGAGTAATAATTTTTATACATTCTTAAAATAAATAAATAAATAACTTGACCATTTTTAGTGAGAATAAGCAACTATAAATATCATAATTACAAAAATTAATATGTATCATTCAAATTTACTATGAGGATATATACAAGAGCATGGAATCTAGTCTATAATTAGGAACTTATTTTGAGAACTTTTTCAAATATCAAAATTCATATGATAACTAGATTTGAGAAGTATTGTGGAATTATTTGAATAAAAATTGATTAATAAGACTAATTGAATATCAACACTAGCGATGATGCGTGGATGGGCTATTGAATGTTGTGGGGGATATGTTCTATTCCAGCTAGGGCCGAGAGGCCCTAGCTATGTTTGCTCTCATCATTTTTGCCTTGGATGTGGCATGGGGTGGGTTCTACATGCTACACGGGGGGTGTAGATTTTGCCTGGAGTTGTTAGGTGCAAGTTTTGGGATGTTTTTGTGCATTTTGAAGCTTATGTTAGTGGTCTGTTGCTCGAGGTGGGTTTTGAGTTGGGTGTTGATTGGTGGGAACTGCCTATTAGGTGTTTTCCTTGCTATTATTATCAATTTACTTTGTTCTTGTGTTGGTTTGGGGTTTCCTCGATCAGGGTTTTTGTGGTTTATGTTTGTGCTTTTCCTAAGAGGGGCCTTTCATGGGGGATCTTCTTTGAAGCAAAACCTCCCTTCCAAGGATGTTATGGTTGGAGGGATCTTGTCACCAATTTTAAATGAAAATTAGTCTCTAAGACAAATAAGATTGGTATAGAGGAGATTTCTTCTCAAAATGGAGGTTTTCAGCCTCTAAAGATGAATGTTTGTCTCATAAGGAGTGAGCATAGACCGGTGCTTACGATTCAACTAGATACTATGGAGGAAGATGTCAACTATCTTTCTAATTGTGCTTTGATTTATAAGTTTATGGTCATTTGAGTCTCTTTACTCTTTTTGAAATTGTGGGCTTGACGTACTTGGAATCCATAGGGTAAAATGGAGGTGATGTTGGCTACTAACAACTATTTTTGGTGATTTTATTGTGCATTTCTAATATGAATAAGGCCTTTGAGGGGGGGCTTATATCAATAATCAAGTAGGGATTTTCATTAAATTGTGGCATGTTGGTTTCAACCCTAGAGAGGAGCTTTCATCTAGGGTTTCATTTTGGGTGTGACTTTCATGGTTCTTGATAGATTTTGGAGACATGACATCTTTCATTTGATTGATTTGTTACTTGGTAAACTAATGGACCCATTGTAGCAAACTATGAACAAAAAAGTGATCACTTAGCTCATGTTTATATTGAAATTGATCTAAGCAAGCCTTTATCAGATTCTATAGAAATCCAACTTGGATCCACCTCTTGGATCCAACCGATTGGCTATGAAACTCTACCTTTCTATTGCCAAATCTACCATGAATATGGTCATTTACAGTGGATATGTTTGAAATCTAATCCTATAAGGCCTTCAAGTAATGAGTCGTATCCTCCACCACCTAAACATGATAAAGGAAAATCTCCTGTGGTGGAAGGTTAAGAGGAATTTATCCCATTCAAGCCATGAAACAAAGGTAGAGGGTAGAAGAGAAATATAAAAAATAGGCAGATTGATGATATATTTATCAAATTTCATGTTTTAGACGATTTGGACCAATTTGATGAGGCTCTTGTGGGGATGCCTTTGTTAAGTTTGGAATCATGTTAAGTTAACCTTCTCACCAATGTTTATGACCCAATTGATCTCTCAAGTAAGTCTTTACTTTGGTATCACATTAGATTGGTTAGGCCCCTTGCCCCATATCTTCCATGGATCCTTGCAGGGGGTTTCAATGTTGTTACTTGTTTGAAGGAAAAGAGGGGCAGTGCTAGCAGGCTTAAGCATTCCTCTAGACTTCTAAGAGATAATATAGACCTATTGAACTTGGCAGATATTAAGCCACCCAATGGTATGTTTATTTAGAATAATAAGTAATTGGGTGTTGAGGCTATTTTTTAGAGGTTAGACAGTTTTCTTGTGTCTAATTTTTGGGTTGGGGATAGCTAGACCACCAATTTTGAGATTCTTGATTGGAAAGGCTCAAATCATGGGCCTATCAAACTTTCAACTACTTTTTTTAGGACTTATAAAAATCCTTCTTTCAAATTTCAACTCATGTGACTTCGAGATTCATCTTTATACGAGTTTATATTTGATTGGCGGTTTAGAAGGAAGCCTACCTTTGGGACAACAATATTCTCATTTTTGAAGAGGATTCAATATGATAAGTAAATGTTGAAAAGATGAAATGGGAAATGCTTTTGCAATATCCTCGTGGTTAAATTGGCAACTCAATCTCATCTAGATGACATCACTCATCAGATTTGGGATTATGGTTTGATAGGGGAATCATTTTGATTCGAGGCTTCTGTTATGAAAGAACTAGAGGAATGGGAGTTGCGTGAAGAAATCTTCTAGAAGTAGAAGTCTCGTATTGACTAGCTATAGGAAGGTGATAAAAACACTACTTTTTTTCATAGCTCTATTCATGATGGGATACATGGGACTCTCATTACCTCTCTCGGGTCTTTTGAAGGGAATCAACTCTCTTCTTTTAAGATGATTTTGAGTGAGATCACTCAGTACTATTCCACTCTGTTTACTAATGATGGTTCTTTAGCTAGGGAGGAAGAGGATCTTATCTTAGAGTGCATCCCTTTGTTGGTTTCTAATGAGATGAATGATTATTTGAACAAGCTCATTACCTTGGATGAATTGGAAGGGAATGTGTTTCAAATAAAAAAGGGGAAAGCTCTTAGGCCTAATGGTTTTCCTATAGAGTTTTACTAGGAGTTTTGGGATATTGTCAAAATGGACCTTCTGGAGATGGTTTTAGAATCTCGAAGGAATAAACAGATGTTGAAAGACTTTAATGTTGCATTCCTTTCTCTTATTCGAAAAGAGGAGTTGATTATTTGAACCTATTTAGACCTATAACCTTGTGCAATGTTATCTATAGAATTATTACTAAATAGATTGTTCAGAGACTTAAGTCGTGGTTCAACTCTTTAATTTTGGAGGAGTGAGGGGGCTTTGTTGCAAGGAGACAAATTCTAGATGGGGTCATGATTGCAACAAAGGTCATTCATTCTATGGCAATTTCCAAAAAGAAGGCTATGTTTATCAAGATTGACATGGCCAAAGCTTATAACCAGGTCAATTGGATCTTTTTGCATAAGGTTTTGGTTGCTTTTGAGTTTGCCAATGAATGGATCAAGTGGGTCATGAGTTGTGTTACCTCTTCTTTTTCTATTCTTATTAATTGTGAGTCCTATGAACTTTTTTAGAGCTTCTCGGGGTCTTCGCCAAGGGGATCCTCTCTCGCCTTATCTTTTTTATTATAATGGCTAAAGGTTTGAGGAGGTTTATAAAATCTCGAGTGGGGCAAGGGTTGATTCAAGGTTGGATTTGGGGTGACAAAGTGCCCCCCACTCTCATTTACAGTTTGTGACTGATATTACTTTGATGGTTTTAGCAAGAGCTAACAAACCTATCAATCTTGGGATATTGGATATTTACTTGGGAACCTCTAGGGAAAGGATTAATGAAGATAATTCTTCTTTATTCTTTTTCAATACTCCTAAAGTTATTCAACTAAGGAGTGCTCAGATTCTTGGATTCTATATTGGGGTTCTTCTTTTTGTGTATCTTGGTTTCCCCATTGTTATAGGACCTTTGCCTAGTAGGTTTTGGCAAGACGTTTTAGATAAGATCTGAAGGAAAGTTTCTTTGTGGACTTGTAGGTGGCTTTCTACTTCTAGGAGGGTGACTCTTCTAAATTTGGTGATTCTGGATCTTCCTTTATACATATGTTTTATGCAAGCAACCCCTTCTAGCTTCGTTCATGAGTTTGATGCCCTATCTCATCAATTCATATGTGCTATTAACTTGCTTTAAAAAAAATGGAATTTGGTTAAGTGTGAATCTATCTGTAGATTGAAGCAGGAAGGTGGCCTTGGTCTTTGACAAACAAATCTTAATGGTTAGGCCTTGGATACTAAACTCTATTAGAGGTAGTCTTGTTATTGGGACCAAGATTGGGCTAGGATCCTTACCTTGAAATATCTCAGGAGATTGGAGAGTAATGATGGTCGTCATTAGAGTCTTGAAGGAAAAAGCTATATGATTTGGAGCAGACTCAAAAGAGGTGCTAAATTAATTGAGGTCTCTTTTGGATTTGCAAAATGGGCTCAAATGCTTTATTCTAGTTTGATTCTTGGGATGGGAACCCTATTATCATATCAATGTATACACACATGTAATCTTTGTGCAACAATTTTCATGAGGCAGGTTGGAGTAAGGTGGAAGATCAGAAAACTTCTTAATGTTGGGTCAAGTAGAAGTTTAGAAATAGAATGTACCTAATGAATGGCCACCAAGGGGCTCAAAGGAATAACACTAAGAGCTATGAAATATTTTGGTAGGTAGAGCTTGTAACTCTTTAGAGGAGAGAGATATCCTTACTTGGGGTCCTAATCTAAAAGGTAAATTCTATGTTGCTTCAAGTTATCAAGAATTGGATAAGTAGATTCAGGGTAGAGTTAGAGTTACTTCTTGGAACCGGTGTGGAATAAGTTTTCTTGGTTTAAGTGCAACTTATTTATGTAATTGGTTGTTCAAAATAGGTGCCTTACTTGGGACAGTCTACGAAAGATAGCATTTCAAGGTCCTTATATTTGTGTCTTGTGTGATTATAATGAGGAGTGTTATTCTCATTTTTTCTTCATGTGTCCCCTTTCTAGGAAACTTTGTCGTTGTTGGTGGGGGTTTTTGAATAAGGCATGTTTCATTATGTCCTTCTTAGGCGAATTTGAGGAGTTTTTGGGGAATTCCCCAGTTAAGACTACTTTTCTACACGATGCTTAGACCATAAGCCCTACCTTTATTCTTTGGCAAATATGTTTGGAAAGGAGTAAAAGGATTTTTTAGGATAAAACAATGTTGTGTCATCAATTATAGATGAGAATTATTATTTTATTGTAAGAAACCTTATCAATTAAATGTGACTTTTCTGCCCATGTGGACCCAAGTGACTTGATTATTGTCCAGAGGTTGGGTTTGATGGGATATGACATGAGCCCCCCCTCTTACAAGGTGGGTAGACGAGCTAAAAGAAAGATGTGACATGATGATTTTTTGATCACCCCCTCCTCATGATGTGTTGAAGATAAATATTGATGATTCTTCCATAGGTAATCCTAGGCATGCAAGGATTAGTGGAGTTGGAAGAGATAACTTTGGAGTTGTCCATTTTTTTCTTCTATTTGTATAAAGGATGACATACTAACAACTTTATGGAAGCCCTTGCTATCCTTTATTATTTGGAAAGAAGTTGTACTTGGGTACGTGGAGGATCATGGTGGGCCAAAACAAGGCCTCAAGTGGTAATGAAATTTCAAAAAATCAGAGTTATGCAACTTGACATGAAAATTTAAATAAGTTATGAATACTATTTTAAAAATATGTAAGAATAGAATCTGTAGCAAAATGAATGTAGTTTCTAAGCTACTAGTTATTTAAAAAAAAAATCTATTTGATGAAAATTTGAATTTTCAATGCAGTATTACTAAAATTTCAGGAAAAAGATAAGAAGTAGATGTATGTATGACCACCCTAACCACAATCAAATGTTAATATTTTTTTATAATATTTATAATATAGTTAGTAGACTCGTTTCTGGATGTGACACATATTTTTTGTAATTTTGTTTTAAGTAAATAATTAATTATAAATATTTTTACTACAACTTTTCAGAAATTCAAAAACTCGTACGTTTGACCACCTTAACTTGGTCTAAAATTTGTGAAATTCAATTTTAATTTTTATCCTATAGTAGACGAAGCATAAAATGTGACACATATTTTGGATTCAAAAAATGTGATACTGTTTGAAAGTTATGGGTGTTTTTCAGTCAACCTATCAATCCAGACTTTAGTCATAATTCAATTAGAAAATAAATAATAATTATTTATTAAAGTCAAAATAAGGAAAACCTTATATTGTTGGAAAGCTAAGAATTCCCTTAAAAAACCCTTTTTGATTTATCAATTTCAGCTAAAAAAAAGTCGTCAGCCACTAGGGCAAAGTCTAGAAAATTAAGGAATACTGAAAAACACGCTTTTTTTGTCGACTTTCTAGGCTTGGCATTTCCAAGCCAAATCCCAAAGCAATCCCGAGCTAAATATCAAATTTTTATCACAGAAATCAAATATCCGATTTTAATAAGTTTTTATTATGAATATATTAATAAATTATATATTATATATCAATATAATATACAATATATTAATATACATTATACATTAATATACAGTATATAAATACTATAATACATAAATCTATATATTAAAATATATTATTAATATTTTTGTTAGGGTTCATATGGTGTCGTAAGGGGTCATATGGTGTTCCAAGTGTCATATGGTGTTTTGAGGGGTCATATGGTGTCATAAGGGGTCATATGGGGTCATAAGGGGTGATGCCCTCCTAAATGGCACAAGGTTAGCAAATGATAAACAACACCAAAGACACAAAAAACCGTTAGTGTTAGTCAATCAAAAACTAATCTAAAAAGGCATACCAAGAGAGACACTAAAAAGCATGCTAATGTATCTAATAAACAAAACAAAGATTATGAGGCATCTCAAACTGCCTCTTAGCATGGCCTTAGCTTCTTCTCCCTTGTTCCTCTCCTCTCCAAGTTCCAAAATAGTGTAGCTCTCAGCAGCTTTTTGCACTATGGATGCTTATGGAGGATTGAGATTTAATATTAAGCTTCAAATATGAAATGAAAAGCCAAATACTATGCTATTGATGCTAACATGATATATTTTAACCAAAATGATAAGATGTTAGATGATTATGCTAAGAATGCTCTCTAAAATGTCTATAGATTAGATGCATACAAGTTTTCAGGATCTGGATTATGAAGGAATGGGCTCTATTTATAGGAAAAATGAAGCAATGGATGGTTGAGATTGAAAGATTCAATCAAGGGTTGAGTTTGAAAGTTGGGGATCCATGTGCACAATTGGCACCAATGAAATGGTGACAAGTGTCAACATAGGGTTGGGTTGAGAGAAGAGGTTGGAGGCATTAAAGGCCTGAGAAGACCTCATGGTTATCTAGAAGGTTAAGGGTCAAGTCTAAATTAAGATTACCCACTGGATTAGGAGTTAATGCAAGGATAAACCTTTGTGCAAATGATTAAGAGATAATCGTGGTCAAAGCTTTAAAGGCTTGATGAGACCCTTGGATTGGGTAGAGGTTGAGTCAAAACAAATGTTTTAACCATGTGGGAGGGTTTGGGTTAACCATTAATGGTTATTGGAGACTTTGTGGATTAAGTGGTTGGAAGTTGGAAGCCTTTAATGGCTATCAAAGACTTTGAGGATTTAAGTGGTTGAAGGTTGAAAACCTTTAATGGTTATCCAAGACTTTGAGGATTTTGAGAAGTGACTTCCCTTTGCTTAGGAATGTGACAATATTTAGGGGATGGATTAGGCTAATTAGGAAGGGGTTAGAAGAATCTAGAAGGGGATTAGATTTTGCAAGTGGATTTGGTGGGTGAGGGAAAATAGGATTTTATTTAAAATAAAAATTTATTTATTTCAAAAATGTGTGCAAGTTGCATTTGTAGGAAAATGCAAGTGGGGGGGGATAATGATTTAAATAAATGTTTTATTTAATTTATTTAAAAGAGGAATAGGGGGATTTAATTAAATAAATTGATTTTATTTATTTAATTGAATGGAATTTGATTTAATGAATTAATTAAAATAAATTGAATAATTTATTTAATTAATAGAAGAATGTTTGGAGATGAATTAATTAAATATTAATTTAATTAACTGATGGCTAGTGGATTTTTAATCAAATAAATACGAAATATTCATTTAATTAAAATGGACAGATTTATGTGACTACATTTGCCCCTCTTTGAGACGGTGCGGTTTATCGCATTGTTTCAAAGAAAGAAAAACTGGTGTGAAGAAATGCCCCATAAAATGTAAATTTAATGGATGGTATGCCCCCTCGAGAGATGGGCCGAAAAATTTCAAAAAAATTGGGCGATCTCTCGAAAAAGAATGAGAAGTGGAGGGGAGGTAGAATAGAAGAAATTAGAACTAATGATGAAATAATGGGAGAAAATGGAGTGAATATGAAGAAACAACAAGCCAGCGAGTACCCTGAGGTCATGCAAGAGATACATAGCAGATGTAGTGTGGGGTTTGGATTGATGCTATACAATTGATCAAAATTGGTTGGACAATCTGGTGCAATCGATTGAATTGCCCCGGTCAAGTCAAAGCGTGACAGTTGATGTCAGTTGGTCGCTTGGACATGATAAAGTCTGAGTAAGTGAATCAAAATGACCTGATGTGACTTAGACAATTGATGTAATTGCCCGATGAAGTCAAGGTATATGAAGCAAAATACTCGGTGAGACGTAGACAATTGATGTAATTGTCCGTTGGATTGTGTTTGATTGGTTGATCAATTGATAGTGTGTGCGTGTGATGGATGGTTGTGGGGAATCATGGCAGCCCCGTTGAGACTAGGTCATTATGATAAATGCCTGATGTAGTCTAGGATTACCATAATCGATTACCTGTTGAGACCCGAAGATACTTGATTAGAGTATCTGTTGATAGTCTAGGTGTGTGTGAGTTGATGTACCTATGCAGATAGAGTAACTTGCTTGGCTTATTGGGTGACTTAGCATAGGAAACACAATCCCTCCTATTTAGAGATGGATGGTGATGAACGTGGCTTGATTGGGTTGATTGAGAAACGATGTAGGGTATGTGATGCTGATTATCGAGATGGGGAGGGTGAGGGGGGGTGGGTTCGATGTTAGATAGAAGAAATGGAGAACCAATGACTCATTCCTATGGAAGAAGAGGAAAATAGAGTATGCATTATTATGACTATGTATGCATGATATGTAGCTATTATGAATGTATGGATGGGTGGAATGCAACGAAATGCAATATATACAGATGAGATGAGATGACGATCCATAGTGCTCTATTTTCATCATTGAGCTTTAAAATGTTGGAAGAGAATACAAGCATCTCGACATAATGATTCAAGATGACCTGAGTATTCCTTTCATGGATTTTATATAGCAAGTTAATACAAGCAACTTGATATAATGGATCAAGTCGACCTGAGTATTGCTTGCAGAACAGACAAGGATTATCACCGTTCATGCATGACTTGGATCATCCTCCTTGATCTTAGGCTGATCATATCCTGAGACAAGTGCATACCGTACTAAGAAATAAAAACCGTTATCCAATTTGGATGAGGAGGAACCAAAGAAGGAGCATTGTACCTCCAAACAAACAGTATATACATAAAGAATAAAGAATAAGGATCCTTGGTAATGGTTCATGTCCATATGGTCGAGGTATACGCTGTAGTCAGCAAGCCGTAATGATCTATGACTGCATTTGGCATTAGATCACGTAGCTTGGTGAACTTCCCACGTAGACACCATTAGTACATGCCCCAAAACTTCATCGGAAATAATGCGCAAACGATACAAAACAATGCTGCACGATCCTGATACAGATAAACGAACAATTGTACTCACAAATTAACCAAGTATTTGATAGCTTAACATAATTTTCTTGTCAAAGAAAACGTCATCTTGTCTTTGTTTTGGTAAGGAAGGATGCATCCTTGTTTTAAAGACAGTTTTGGATTGTTGATGTGGATTGTGTGGTTGATTGGTAAATGGTCATTGTGTGAGTAGTTTGTCACAATGTTTGTTTTGGTATCTGCATGGATGGGTATGTACAAGGTGTTGTCATGTTCTTGTGTGATTTTTCAATGGTTTTGTCGATGTTTTTGGATTTTGAATTGTTTTCAATGTTTTTGGTATTTTTGCAAGATATTTTTGAATGTTTTTGGATTTTTGATGATTGTTTGAATGAAGAACTTAATGAATCATAAGACAATGTAGAATCCACTTCCATCAATAGGTTAAAGGCATTGCCCCCAATTTTAGACATGACTATGAAAAAGCGGGATGCAAGATGTATGGAGTACTATCATAATTGCAGAGGAATAACAAGCCATGTTTTTTGGATGGATGGATGTATGTATGAAGTAGATGCGATCGCAACAAGTCTGAAAGACAATGGAGCCATAGCCTTTACGAGTGGCACCTGTTTGCCAGGTTTTCACCACCGTACTTACCCAAGGTGCCACCGGAGTGGTTGTTCACCGTTTGGATGCATGATTTTTCTTTACTTTTTTGAATGTTTTTGTATTTCTTCAGGACATTTTTCTGAATGTTTTTGGTATTTTCTGGTATGCAGGGGAGCCTGATGCTCTGTTCAGCTTAGGTATAAAACCGTTTGAGGTGCATGCTGTTGATTGGATCTGCAAGCGGTTCTCCTTCTGATGTAGCCAACTGATATGCCCTGGACCCAAATACAGCAGTGACAACATATGGGCCTAGCCAGTTTGATTCAAACTTTCCTTGATGTTCTCTGTTTGGTTGGTTGCGAGGATTTTCTCGAAGAACAAGATCACCTACCTCAAATGTATGAAGTGTAACTCGGTGATTGTAGCTTCTGCTCATGCGCTGCTGATAGGCTTTGAAATGGTTGTATGCAGCTTGTCGCTTCTCATCAAGTAACTCTAAGTCCTGAAGACGTGAGACTCTGTAAGCTTCATCATCAATGAGATTGTGCAAGGAAACCCGTAATGATGGTATCTCGACCTCAATAGGCAAGATAGCTTCTGCACCATAGACCAATGAATAAGGAGTTGCACCTGTAGGGGTTCGAATGCTAGTTCGATATGCCCATAGTGCTGGATTCAATTGAACATGCCAGTCACGGCCGGCATCATTGACTGTCTTTTTGAGGATTCTTAATATGTTTTTATTGGATGCTTCGGCCTAACCATTGCCTTGTGGGTAATAGGGAGTGGAAAAGTGGTGTTGGATATGAAATTTCTCACAAAGTTCACGGACATCTTGATTTTTGAAAGGGAGACTGTTATCTGTGATGATGGACATGGGTACACCATACCGGCAGATGATGTAGTTGAGGATGAATGAGGTGATCTGCTTGCCGGTGACTTGGGTAAGTGGAACAGCTTCGATCCACTTTGTGAAATATTCAGTGGCGGTAATAATGAATTTATGGCCATTGGATGAAGATGGATGAATCTTACCCACAAGGTCAAGGCCCCATTGACAGAAAGGTCATGGTGTCGTGATTGGTTGCAATTTCTGAGCTGGTGCATGTATCAGGTCGCCATGAACTTGACATTTCTTGCATTTTCTGACAAAGTAGTAGGAATCCTTTTCCATAGATGGCCAATAATATCCATTGCGCAGGAGTTTCTTGGCTAGTGACGGACCACTTGAGTGAGTCCCACAAATTCCTTCATGTACCTCTTCCAAAGCCTTTGTTATCTCACCTTGTTCCAGACATCGAAGGAGAGTACCATCAAGACCGCGTCGGTATAGGGTTTCGGCAATAATGGTATATTGAGCAGTTTGGCGAATGAAGGTTTTTCGTTGGTTATTCGATTGGTTGGGAGGAAGGGTATGATCGCGAAGATAGGTGTAGAACTCACCATACCATGGGGATTCAGAACCAACAAGGCAACATATCATTTCGGATTCGGGGATATCATAAGCGGGGATCCAAAGCTGTTCTACCAAGAACTCGTAGCATGTTGAATTCTGTGGAAGATCAAGTAGAGATGCGATGGTAGCCATAGCGTCAGCAGCTCGATTCTGATCTCTTCGCATCTGCTCAAAAGTGATAGTAGTAAATGATGTCTTTAGACTGTCTACCATTTGCTTATATGGCATGAGTTTATCATCCTTGGTCTGATATTCATCTGTTGCTTGTCGAATGACTAGTTGGGAATCGCCATATACTTGCAGTTCTTGTAATTTCCATTGTATGGCTAACCTGAGTCCTGTGATCAAGGCCTCATACTTTGCTATGTTGTTTGTGCATGGAAATGTGAGCCTGTAAGACTTTGGGATGCTATCACCCTGAGGTGTGATAAACAGAATGCCTGCCCCCGAGCCGTGCCTAGTGTATGACCCATCAAAATATAGTTTCCATGGTTGTGCTGTTGTGATCATGAATATCTCTTCATCTGGAAAATTGGAAATAAGAGGATGATCGCCGGTGAGTGGTGCATCGGCCAACTGATCTCCAATAACTTGACCTTTGATAGCTTTACGGTCCACGTACTCAATGTCAAATTCACTTAGAATCATCACCCATTTGGCCAAGCGGCCTGTCAATGCTGCTTTGCTGAGTAAATACTTGAGTGGCTCAATCTTTGCAACGAGTTGTACCTTGTGTGTCAACAGATAGTGCCTCAATTTAGTGGCTGCTAAGATTACTGCTAGGCAAGCTCGCTCAATAGGTGTGTAATTGAGTTCATAGCCAACCAGTGTGCGAGAGATATAGTAAACAGCACACTCTTTTCCTTCTGCATTATGTTGTGCCAGTAGTACACCCAATGCTGTACTGGTTGCTGAGATATAGAGTAACAACGGTCTACTTGGATCTGCTGGTATCAACAATGGTGGATTCATGAGATAGCTTTTAAGCGTCTGAAAGGCTTGTTGGCATCGGGCATCCCACTGAAAGCGGATGTTCTTGTGTAGCAGATGTGTAAATGGGTGACACTTATCGGCCAATTGTGCAATGAATCTTCGGATGGATTGAAGTCGTCCTTGTAGTGTCCTTAGCTGACTGACATTCTTTGGAGGTGGCATGTCCATGATTGCTTTTACCTTTGTTGGGTCGACCTCAATACCTTTGCTTAAGACAATGTATCCTAGAAGCTTCCCGAAGGTTACTCCAAAGACACATTTCTTTGGGTTGAGTCGAACATGGTACTGTTCCAGTCTTTCAAAGATTTTATCTAAGATGTGGAGATGTCCTTCTCTGGTGAGTGATTTTGCTAGTAAGTCATCCACATAATCTTCCATCATGGTATGCATCATGTCATGGAAGATGGTGGTCATTGCTCTTTGATAGGTTGCTCCTGCATTCTTGAGGCCGAAAGGCATTACATTCCAGCAATATGTGCCCCATGGACATGTGAAGGTTGTCTTATGTTGATCTTCTGGTGCGATCTTTATCTGATTGTATCCTGAAAAGCCATCCATGAGTGAAAGCATGGCATGTCCTGCTGTCAGATCCACTATGATGTCGATATTTGGAAGGGGGAAGTCATCCTTAGGACATGCCTTATTTAGATCTCTGAAGTTAGTACAAATGCTGATGCCCCCTTTTGGTTTGTCGACTGGCACAATATTGGAGATCCATTCTGCATAATCAATTGGTCTAATGAAACCAACATCTAGGAGTTTCTTGAGTTCTGTTTTGACTAGCACTGCAATCTGGGGATGCATCTTACGAAGCTTCTGCTTGACAGGTTTGGCTCCTTCTGCGACGGTGAGGTGATGCATGACTAAATCAGGATCAAGCCCAGGCATGTCTGCATATGACCATGCGAAGTTGATCTGACGCTTCTGGAAGAACTCTATAAATTTAGGTTGTTCCTCTGGAGTGAGAAGAGATGCTAGATGTATGATATGAGGATTTTCAGGAGTCCCCACATTGTACTCTTTGGTTTCCTCGATGAGAATCGTTGATCGTTCCTGTTGTGTATTATCAGGGAGAATGTCAAACCCTTCATCCTCAGGCGCCTCAAAGAGGTTTTCACCGTTGGATATGCTCTTTCTTTTTACTTTTGTCGGATCAAACAGTGCCACAGTGTGGTTTTCACTGGAAGATCCATGTTTTATTGTTATATTTTTGCAGCTGAAAGGTTTGGCATCCGCCCCGAAGTATGTTGCACTATTAAGTTCAATGGCGAATCTAGCTTTGTGATCCCCGCTTGGTAGGTTATCCCTTAATTCCAAAAAGTCAATGATGGCCTCATCGTTTTGGAAGAAGTCAAGACATGGGGGATTTGGTTGGTTCCATTCGATAAGTTCAGGGTGGATAATGGGCATTACTTCATCGATTAGGTTAAGTTCGTTAGAGGTATCAGTGAGGATTAAGACGTTATTGTGAAGGTCGTTAATGGTACTCTCCCTGTCAGAATCAGGCGTAGGATGAGAAGTAGGGTCTGTGGAAGATGTTTCCAATTCAGGAACCCAAGTGGTCTTTATCTGTGCTTCTCCATAAACAGGTATGTCTTTGCATGGCGGAGGTGGTGATGTGTCTTCCTCATCTGAAGTATTAAGCTGTACAGAATCAAATTCCCACTCATGCGAGTCGGTCTCTGAATCACTTTCCAGCATCCGATTGCTATACCATACTGGGATGTCTTTAGAGTTAAATACGGCAGGTGTGATTGGTTTATGTATCTTTGTAGTAATCGATGTGGCAGGAAGTTTGATAGGGATGAAAGGATTTGTTACTGGAAGTATTGGTAATGGTGACTCAGTGGTTTCTGTTGGAACGGCTGGTGCCATAGATGTTGCTGCGGGTTCGGATACAGTTGTTGCTGCGAATGGTTTTATTGATGTGATGGCTGTCGCGGATGGGATTACTGATTCGATTGGTGGGATGTTTGGCATTGGTGATGGTTGCGGTGGAGTTGTGAGCCTCGATGGGGCAGTGGGGATGTGCTTGATGGTGCCTTGATTATAAAAGGTGTCCTCTTTGCAGTAGGTGGACAAAATGGTTTGTTGGGTTTCCCTTTGAATTTTAATTTAGGGAAGATCTCTTTTTCAAAGCCAAGGCCTGTATTTCCTTTGGGCTTGAATTCCGGCAGCAGAGGTTCATGTCGCCCTTGTTTGCAATATCCCAAAGCACTCTGACCATCATACCCCATTCGTTGCATAATGAGGAGACCTTTGCCATACTGATCCGTAGGAAGTGTAACTCGCGGTATGTCAGTGGTGATGGGATCTTTATAGATCCATTCCGCCAGGTCCTCATCTTGTGTTTCTTCCTCTTGACTCTTTCCAAGAACGAAAGGTGTCAAAGCACATACTGGTATGTTTAGTGGTTGCTGGAGTAACTTTTGTGGTTTACCATGTGTTCTAGGAGAAGTGGGCATTTGTCCCACACAAAAGAGCTGACTCAAGTTATATTCTCCAGGACCTTCCTCTACTACCTTTATTTTAAGCTTTTCTTGCTTGGGCATAGTGGTGTTCGAACTGGCAAGAGAGGCGGGACTTACATATGATGTGGAGGAAATGGATTCCCTATTATTAGGAACAGTAATCTCTAGTTGATGGTTGATATTATGGCAATATGCAAAGGGATTTGCATCGCCCAGGATTGTGATCTCTACACCGTTATGTGGGAACTTGATACATTGATGGTAGGTAGATGGAACGGCTTGCATGGCATGTATGCAAGGTCTTCCTAACAATAGATTATATGGCAAAGGAAGGTCCAGAACCTGACAAATGATGTGCTTTACCACGGGGCCTACTCGGATTGGCAGTACCACAGCTCCTTTGGATGAACGCTCTGCATCATCATAGGCCTTGATGGTGATCTTCTTGCGAGGATCCACTGATTCTATTGCATATCCCAATGCTGTGACCAACTATAGTGTGCAAATGTTTAGGCCTGCTCCATTATCGATCAAGACTCGCTTGATCCTGTGTTGGTTGATAAAGCCTTCAATGTGTAGCGAAGCATTATGAGGTTGTTGGAAAGAAGAGTTGTCACTTTCGGAAAAAGTGAGACAAGGTGATGACTTTAGATTTCCAACCATGGCTTGAAATTGGTCCGTATTTAGATTTGCGGGGACTGATGCTTCTTGGAGTGCTTGATCCAAGATAGTTTTATGAGAGGGTGACAGACGCAAAAGCTCCAAAATGGATATAAGTGCAGGGGTTTTGTCTAATTGTTCCACAAGATTGTACTGCTTTGGGACGGAGGTGGTGCCTTGTGGAGCTGCCTTGATGGTGACCTTGCCACGACGTGTAACAACATTGCAATTTGAGGTGGGATTTTTGAAGGTTATAGTTGCAACTTGTTCATTGGCATCATACAGGTGATTTACAGTGTAGTTATACGTAGCCTGCGTATAATCAGTGGTATCAGTGCCTCGCCTGGAAGTGGAAGGATCCCTTTGATCTTGTGATGGAAGTGGATTTTTGAACATCAGATGATCATTATTGGTTGTTTTTGGGTCATGTCCTTCAATTTCAATTTCTCCTCGATCAATAAGATCCTGAATGAGGTCTTTCAATCGGTGACAATTAATTGTCTTGTGTCCTCTTCCTTGATGGAACTCACAGTGTTCAGTATCTCTCCACCATGCCGGTTTGACCTGAGGCTCATAGTTTGATAGCTTAGGCAGAGTGACCAAATTTTGAGAAATGAGTTGTCGCAACACTGTTTCAATGGGTTCCCCTAAGGGAGTGTATGTTCATTTTTGTTTTTGCTGACGAGGTCTTGGTTCATCATGAGATGTGATGCGACCTTGATTGGAAGGAACATTTGTGTTATTCTGAGGTGGAGGATTTTGTCCTGCAAACCGAACCACAGGTTGTGCATTTTGGATAGTTCGAGCATCCACAACCCCATCGTTGACGATATTCTTGTTTTTGTTCCAGAAGTTCGATTTATCACTATTGAAGTGCGGGCGAGGACCATCTTTTGGTTCATTAAAGATTTTGATGAGTCCTTTCTTGATGAGTGCCCTTTCACATTTTATACCTTTGGTGATCATATCGTTAAAAGAATCTGTGTCTTTGACATCCAAGTGAAATTCCATTTCTTCATTTAAGTTGGAAATGAAAATTTCCACTAGTTCTCGTTCAGGTAACTGAAGAGAATGTCTGCTAGACATTTGGCGCCATCGTTGCAGGAATACTGAGAATAGTTCACATAGTTTTTGTTTAGTGTTGCACAGATCAGCCATGGTAATGTCGCATTCAATATTATAAGAGTAATGAGATAGGAACTTCTGGATGAGCTCCTCAAATGTTCTAATGCCACTTGGTAGTCGGGAAAACCATGATGTGGTTGTTCCTCCCAAGCTTTGGGGAAAAAGGCGCATTAGGTAGGTGTCTTCATATGCCACTTCAAGACAAGCGGAATGAAATTCTCTGACATGATCACGGGGATCCCCCTTTCCTCTATATTTTTCAAATTTGGGTGTTTCGAACCCGCGTGGAAAGGGTGGCATATAAAGATTCCTATCAAAAGGATAGGGACAGATGTCATTGAGTGAGAATTGGTTAATCTTGACACCACTATGAAGTTGTTGGGCGAGATTCTCGACTTGTTGCCACAACATCTCCATTTCATTTGGAGGAGGAGGTGGTGGGTTACCTCGAGGAATGTTATATCTGATGGGATCTCTACGCCTTTCCTCCTCATGGCGACTTTGTCTTTCTGATGCTTGTCTTAATTGGGCAAGATCAAAGTCTGAGGGGAGTTTGGCTCCTTCTTGAGCAAGTCTTAAGAAGTGAGCATTCGCATTGCTCCTGAGTATTTCGTCAAAAAGTTTGTTAAAGAGAGGGTTATGCTGAGCCCTTTCTATTGTTGCAGGAGTGGGAGTACTTGGGTTTTCGTCATCTGCATTTCCTCCAAGTGCTTCTTGAAATTCATTGAGATTTTCCTCTTCTTCTTCTTCTCTTTCTATTTCTCGTTGTCTCGACTGTGATCGGGTTTGAGCCATTTTGCAAGTTTGTGTTGAAGTTGATTGAAGATGATGACGAGTTGGTGATGAAATGAAAGATTGATGGTTGGTGATTTGTGTTGTATGGGGATCTCTAGCACTTTTAAGGTAGATGTAACCGAAATTCCTTCTTTGAATTGCTTGTTTGTTTGATAAGTTTGGATGTGATAAGGTGTAGAGAAATCTGAGATGTGTTACAGATTTTGACTACCTAGCAATGAGAGGATTCACTCATGAACTAGTTTTAACCTGCGTAGATGTGTCTCTTAGGATGAGCTTATCCTAGATGTAGAAACAATCTAAAAAGTGATGTGATGTGTTTGATTTCAAGCAATATCTAAAAGAGAATCTTGGGACAAGAACCTCTTAATGTTTTGAGAGTTTTTGGGATGGATTGATGATGAAGTGATGATGTATGAATAAGATGATGGATGTTTTTGTTTTTCAACTTTCAATAAAAACTTTGTGTCACAAATGGGACAAACTCTATCTCTTCCCCTTCAGGCGTTGGTGGTACTTCTCGAGCTGTGTTGTAGGTGATGTAGATGTTTGGGAAGAAGTGGGGATTAATCTTTCCTCCTTGATTTTTGTGATAACTCAGAGCTCTATATTGCATAAAAGCTCTGCTGTTCAATGATTCTGAATCAAACTCGTTTGTTTTGCCTTGAAGGTAGAGACGCATGCGATGTAGAAAGACTCTATGGGAGACAAAGATTTGTTGATTGATATAGAAGAATTTCCTCCTTTTGATTAAAGCCTTTGAGCTCAATGGTCTCCTTTTCAAGTTGATATTCTGATGACACTTCTTCTTTCGCAAGATGTGAAGAATGGTCATAAAAGTTGTGACTCTGTGTTGTTTGCACTTTGTTTTTGGTATTTTTGGTTGTGTTGACAGATGTTGGATGAATACTTTGTTTTTGGGATTGATTTTCTGATTTTTCTTTGACAAGAAAACAAAGCAAGCACACAAACACAAAATTGTAGCCTCAAAGGCACAAATGAGTATGGGTCTAGATCAACCCAATCCTTGGACTTGTTTTTGACCCTTCCTTTAGATTTATTTTAAGGTGTATTTCCAAAGCCTGAAGTCGGCTCAATTTGCACTAGGTCTGTAAAACGAACACACTTCAAACACTTTTTATCCCTAAGGTCAAATGGCCAGTTGTGATAAATTTAGCCCACATCTTGATATTTCTTCGACTTTGGTACTACATACCTTATGAATCCCGCCGTGACAGGTAAGGATGTGATATACTAAGTCTTGCACGAGCATAACAAATAGATGATCCCTATCATGGGGGAGTCACCACTTTTATCAAGCCACAAGTGACTTTTCAAAAAGCTATGTTTCTACTCAAGGAAATATGTATGGTGAGTATCTTGGGAGCAAAACCATCTATGCTCTTGCACTAAATTATATCTCAAATATCCTCAATCAATAGAACAGGTGGGCTACTACTTAAAGGTGTTTAGTCATGTTCGATGTTTTTGGACCTAAGTTCATTCTGCAGTGACTCACTTAAGAGCCTTGTAACTGGTGGTGGGGCCCATTTGTCCTTTCGGCCAATTACACTGTAGGAACAGCTATACCCAAGGCTACAGCTTTCGCTCTCACTTGATTTCTATAGCGGCTCAAAGGATTTACCGCTCGAGGTCGTTCCCAAGAGTATCGATCCCTTGGCAGGCCTCTCTTAAAAAGATAAAATGTGAGTGTTACTAACACTTTTCTCTTGCACCTAGGACCACGAGAGCCAAGGGAGAGGATAGTGTGTGTTAGAAGTAGGACCACTCGACCGACTTTTGTGCACAAGCGTGCCAAACACCAAATTCACTTGTTCTTTTTAATCCATCATTGCAAATGTGATCTAACTATTTGGAGATGTTGCTCCAACAACCATGGTGTTCTTTTTAATTTCAAAAGAAATGTGTTTTGTAATCTAGAATTCGAAAATCCTGGTCAACTTAATGGAAAACACGTTTACTTTGAAGTAAAAAAAAAAAATTGTTTTTTGCAAAAACAAGTGGTTTGTAGGTTTTTAACTGCACCAAAATTTGAAGTGTGGCTTGTGATTTTTAGATTTGATGCAAGAAAAGAACTTGTTTGGTTGATTTTAAACACCAAAAATAAAGATGAGTCCTAACTAGAAAACAATGAAACTTTTTTTGTTTTGTTTTGTTTTGTAGTTTTAAGTTCTTTTTAAGCACTAAATGACAAATTTGTGATTTTTTATGGTGAGTTGTTAACCTGTATCAACAAAAACAAATTAGTAAAAATCGGTGTTCAAGGGGGGCTTCCACAAGCCTAAGATACTCATTTTTTCAGTTACAAGGCAACTTGGACAACACTCTGTCGCAATAGCGCTAGTCTGTGTTTTTACAGAAGCGCTAATTTATACAATAGCGCTAGTCTGTGTTGAACAGAAGCGCTAATTTAAACAGTAGCGCTGAAAGAACAGAAGTTACAGAAAGGCAGAAGCGCTAGAATGTTTTCAATAGCGCTAGAATAACAACAAAAGCGCTAAAAAGATTTCAACAGCGCCGAAACTTTTACAATAGCGCTATTGTAAAAACAATAGCGCTAAAAGAAAAATTGTCGGTAGCGCTGAAACGTGTTCAATAGCGCCGAAGCGCGACCTGTGTGGCACTTTCAACAATCAAACATGTTAGTTAACAAAAAAATATCAGAAGGTTGCGTGTTCGATTCACGTCGGGTTCACCAAATGATGCCCTCCTAAATGGCACAAGGTTAGCAAATGATAAACAACACCAAAGACACAAAAAACCGTTAGTGTTAGTCAATCAAAAACTAATCTAAAAAGGCATACCAAGAGAGACACTAAAAAGCATGCTAATGTATCTAATAAACAAAACAAAGATTATGAGGCATCTCCAACTGCCTCTTAGCATGGCCTTAGCTTCTTCTCCCTTGTTCCTCTCCTCTCCAAGTTCCAAAATAGTGTAGCTCTCAGCAGCTTGCACTATGGATGCTTATGGAGGATTGAGATTTAATATTAAGCTTCAAATATGAAATGAAAAGCCAAATACTATGTTATTGATGCTAACATGATATATTTTAACCAAAATGATAAGATGTTAGATGATTATGCTAAGAATGCTCTCTAAAATGTCTATAGCTTAGATGCATACAAGTTTTCAGGATCTGGATTATGAAGGAATGGGCTCTATTTATAGGAAAAATGAAGCAATGGATGGTTGAGATTGAAAGATTCAATCAAGGGTTGAGTTTGAAAGTTGGGGATCCATGTGCACAATTGGCACCAATGAAATGGTGACAAGTGTCAACATAGGGTTGGGTTGAGAGAAGAGGTTGGAGGCATTAAAGGCCTGAGAAGACCTCATGGTTATCTAGAAGGTTAAGGGTCAAATATAAATTAAGATTACCCACTGGATTAGGAGTTAATGCAAGGATAAACCTTTGTGCAAATGATTAAGAGATAATCATGGTCAAAGCTTTAAAGGCTTGATGAGACCCTTGGGTTGGGTAGAGGTTGAGTCAAAACAAATGTTTTAACCATGTGGGAGGGTTTGGGTTAACCATTAATGGTTATTGGAGACTTTGTGGATTAAGTGGTTGGAAGTTGGAAGCCTTTAATGGCTATCAAAGACTTTG
Organism: Cryptomeria japonica; assembly: GCF_030272615.1. Classification (NCBI taxonomy): domain Eukaryota; kingdom Viridiplantae; phylum Streptophyta; class Pinopsida; order Cupressales; family Cupressaceae; genus Cryptomeria; species Cryptomeria japonica. The sequence goes on from NC_081409.1 coordinate 831,425,105, forward strand.
AGGATTTAAGTGGTTGAAGGTTGAAAACCTTTAATGGTTATCCAAGACTTTGAGGATTTTGAGAAGTGACTTCCCTTTGCTTAGGAATGTGACAATATTTAGGGGATGGATTAGGCTAATTAGGAAGGGGTTAGAAGAATCTAGAAGGGGATTAGATTTTGCAAGTGGATTTGGTGGGTGAGGGAAAATAGGATTTTATTTAAAATAAAAATTTATTTATTTCAAAAATGTGTGCAAGTTGCATTTGTAGGAAAATGCAAGTGGGGGGGGGATAATGATTTAAATAAATGTTTTATTTAATTTATTTAAAAGAGGAGTAGGGGGATTTAATTAAATAAATTGATTTTATTTATTTAATTGAATGGAATTTGATTTAATGAATTAATTAAAATAAATTGAATAATTTATTTAATTAATAGAAGAATGTTTGGAGATGAATTAATTAAATATTAATTTAATTAACTGATGGCTAGTGGATTTTTAATCAAATAAATATGAAATATTCATTTAATTAAAATGGATAGATTTATGTGACTACAAGGGGAAACACATGTGTTAGAGTAACATATGACCCCTTAGGGCACCATATGGACATCATATGGTCCTAAAGAGTCATATCGTGTCCCGAGGGGCCATATGGTGTCCCAAGGGGTCATATGATGTCCTAAGGGCCCACACATGTGTTATAGGAATTCATATGATGCTTTAGGACACCATATGACCCCTTAGGACACCATATGAACGTGGTCATCTCATGCAATAGGATGTTAAAAGGGGTCATATGGTGTCCAAAAGGGTCATATGGTGTCGTTAAGGGTCATATCATGTCCTAAGGGCCCACACATGTGTCAGAACACCATATGACCCCTTACGACACCATATGACCCATTAAAACATAATATTGTCCTAAGGGGTCATATGCTGTCATAAGGGGTCATGTCGTGTACTAGGATATTAAAAGGGATCATATGGTGTCCTAAAGGGTCATACGGTGTTATTAGGGGTCATATGGGGTCCTAAGGGCCCACACATGTGTTATAACATCATAGGATCCCTTAAAACACCATTTGACCCCTTAGGACACCATATGACCCATTAGGACATCATATTGTCCTAAGGGGTCATATGGTCATAAGTGGTCATGTCGTGTACTAGGATGTTAAAAGGGATCATATGGTGACCTAAGGGGTCATATGGTGTGACAAGGGGTTATGACATGAACTAGGATGTTAAAAGGGGTCATATAGTGTCCAAAAGGGTCATAGGACACCATATGACACCTTAGGACACCATTTGTCACCTAATAACACCATATGGTGTCCTAAGGGGTCATATAGTGTCACAAGGGGTCATGTCGTGAACTAGGATGTTAAAAGGGGTCATATGGTGTCCTAACAGATCATATAACATATGGTTTCCTAAGGGGTCATATATTTTACGACCCCTTAGGACACCGTATGACCCCCAACGACACCATATGGTGTCCTAAGGGGTCATATAGTATCTTAAGGGGTCATAAAACACCATATTACCCCTTAGGACACCATATGGCCCACAACAACACCATATGGTTTCCTAAGGGGTTATATAACACCATATTACCCCTTAGGACATCATATGAACCCGTAGGACACTATATGACCCTCAACAACAACATATGGTGTCCTAAGGGGCCATATGGTGTCGCAAGGGGTCATGTCGTGTACAAGGATGTTAAAAGGGTCGTATGGGGTCCTAAGGGGTCACAAGACACCATATGACCCCTTAGGAAACCATATGGTGTCACAAGGGATCATGTCATGTACTGGAATGTTAAAAGGGGTCATATTGTATCCTAAGGGGTCATAGAACACCATATGACAACCAACAACACCATATGGTGTCCTAAGGGGTCATAAAACACCATATGACAACCAACAACACCATATGGTGTCCTGAGGGGTCATAGAACACCATATTACCCTTCAGGACACCATATAACCCCTTAGGACACCATATGACCCCCAACGACATCATATGGTGTCCAAAGGGGTCATAGAACACCATATCACCCCTTAGGACACCATATTACCCCTAACGACAACATATGGTGTCCTAAGGGGTCATATGGTGTCACAAGAAGACATGTCATCTACAAGGATGTTAAAAGGGTTATATGGGGTCCTAAGAGGTCATAGGACACCATATGACCCCTTGGGACACCATATGGTGTCACAAGGGGTCATGTCATGTACTCGTATGTTAAAAAGGATCATATAGTGTCCTAAGGAGTCATATTGTCTCATAAGGAGTCATAGAACACCATATGATCCCTTAGGACACCATTGACCCCCAACGACACGATATAGTTTCTTAAGGGATAATATGGTGTCCTAAGGGGTCATAGAACACCATATGACCCCTAATGACACCATATGGTGTCCCAAGGCCAAGGGATCATATGGTGTCGTAAGGGGTCATGTCGTGTACTAGGATGTTAAAAGGGGTCATGTGTTTTCCTAAAAAGGGACACCATATGACCCCTTAAGACACCATATGACCCCTAACAACATCGCATGGTGTCCTAAGGGGTCATATGGTGTCCTAAAGGGTCATAGAACTCCATATGTCCCCTTGGGACACCATAGGACCCCCAACGACACCATATGGTGTCCTAAGGGGTATAGAACCCTTAGGACACCATATGACCCCTTATGACACCATGGGACCCCCAACGACACCATGTGGTGTCCTAAGGGGTCATATGGTGCTTTAAGGGGTAATATTAAGTACCAAGATGTTAAATGGGGTCATATGGTGCCCTAAGGGGTCATAGAACACCATATGACCCCTTAGGACACCATATGACTCCTAACGACACCATATGGTGTCCTAAGGGGTCATGTCGTATACTAGGATGTCAAAAGGGGTCATATGGTGTTCTAAGGGGTCATATGGCATATGACCCCATAGGTATGACCCCTTAGGACATCATATGACCCCTAACGACACCATATGGTGTCCAAATGAGTCATATGGTTCCTTAAGGGGTAATATCATGTATTAGGATGTAAAAAGGATCATATGGTGTCCTGAGGGATCATAGAACACCACATGACCCGTTGTGACACCATTTGATCTTTTAGGACACCATATGATCCCTAATGACACCATATGATGTCCTGTGAGGTCATATGGTGTCATTTGTGTACTAGGATGTCAAAAGGGGTCATATGGTGTCCTAAGGGGTCATAGGACACCATATGTCCCCTTAGAACACCGTATGACTCCCAACGACACCATATGATGTCCTAAGGGGTCATCCATATGATCCCACCATATGACCCCTTAGAACACCATATGACCCCCAATGACACCATATGGTGTCCTAATGGGTCATATGGTGTCTTAAGGGGTCATGTCATGTACTAGGATGTTAAAAGGGGTCATATGGTGTCTTAAGGGGTCATATAACACCAGTTGACCCTTCTTTTAACATCCTAACACACGACATGACCCCTTAAGACACCATATGGTATCACTATGTATCACATGGTGTCCTAAGAGGTCATATAACACCAATATGGTGTCCACGTGCGTGATAGGACACTATATGACCACCTAGGACACCATATGACCCCTTAGGATGGTATCGTTAGGGGTCACATGGTGTCCTAAGGGATCATAGGACACTACATGTCCCCCTAGGACACCATAGGACCCCCAATGACACCATATGACACCTTAGGACACCATATGACCCCTTAGGACACCTTATGACCCGCAACAACACCATATGGTATCCTAAGGGGTCATACAATGTCTTAATGGGTAATGTCGTGTACTAGGATGTTAAAAGGGGTCATATGGTCTATGACCCCTTAGGACACCATATGACTCCTAATAACATCATACATGGTGTCCTAAGGGGTCATATGGTGCCTTAAGGGGTCATGTCATGTACTAGGATGTTAAAAGGGGTCATATGGTGTCCTAAGGGGTCATGTGGTGTTTTTAAGGGGTCATGTCATGTACTAGGATGTTAAAAAGGTTCATATGGTGTCCTAAGGGCTCATATGGTGTGGGGTCATATGGTGTCCTAAGGGGTCATATGGTCATAGGACACCATATGACCCCCGACGACACCGTATGTTGTCCTAAGAGGTCATATGGTGTCCTAAGGAGTCATGGGACACCATAGGACCCCTAATGACACCATATGGTGTCCTAAGGGGTCGTATGGTGTCCCAAGGAGTCATGGGACACCATAGGACCCCTAATGACACCATATGGTGTCCTAAGGGGTCGTATGGTGTCCTAAGGGGTCATAGAACACCATATGACCCCTTAGGACACAATGATGCCTTAAGGGGTAATGTCATTTACTAGGATGTTAAAAGGGGTCATATGGTGTCCTAAGAGGTCATAGAACACCATATCACACCATATGACATAGGACACCATATGTCCCTTTTGGACACCATAAGACCCCCAACAACACCATATGGTATCCTAAGGGGTCATAGAACACCATATGACCCCTTAGGACACCTTAAGAGCCCCAACGACACTATATGGTGTCCTAAGGGCTCATATGGTGCCTTAAGGGTTAATGTTATGTACTAGGATGTTAAAAGGGGTCATAAAACACCATATTACCCCTTAGGACACTATATGATCTCTAATGACAACATACATGGTGTCCTAAGGGGTCATACGGTGCCTTAAGGGTCATGTTGTGTACTAGGATGCTAAAAGGGATCATATGGTGTCCTAAGGGGTCATATAATACCATATGACCCCTTAAGACACCATATGGTGTCCTAAGGGGTCATACGGTGCCTTAAGGGGTCACGTGGTGTACTAGGATATTAAAAAGGGTCATATAGTGTCCTAAGGGGTCATAGGACACCAGATGACCCCTAATGACATTGTATGGTGTCTCAAGGGGTCATATGGTGTCCTAAGGGGACATATGATTCATATGGTATCCTAAGGGGTCATAGGACACCATATGTCCCCTTAGGATATCATATGACCCCCAACAACACCATATGGTGTTCTAAGGGGTCATATGGTGCCTTAAGGGGTCACGCAGTGTACTAGGATATTAAAAGGGGTTGTATAGTGTCCTAAGGGGTCATAGGACACCATATGACCCCTAACGACATTGTATGGTGTCTTAAGGGGTCATATGGTGTCCTAAGGGGACATATGATTCATATGGTATCCTAAGGGGTCATAGGACACCATATGTCCCCTTAGGATATCATATGACCCCCAACAACACCATATGGTGTCCTAAGGGGTCATACGGTGCCTTAAGGGGCCATGTTGTATACTAGGATGTTAAAAGGGGTCATATGATGTCCTGAGGGGTCATAGAGCACCATATGACCCCTAGTGTCCTAAGGGGATAGGACACCACATGTCCCCTTAGGACACCATAGGACCCCCAACGACACCATATGGTGTCTTAAGGGGTCATACGGTGTTCCAAGGGGTCGTATGATGTTCTATATATGACCCCTTAGGACACCATATGACCCCCAACAACACCCTATGATGTTCTAAGGGGTAATATGGTTCCTTACAGGGTCATGTCATGTACTAGGGTTTTAAAATGGGTAATATGGTGTCCTAAGGGGTTATAGAACACCATATGACCTCTTAGAACACCATTTGACCCCTTAGAACACCATATGACCCCTAACAACACCATATGATGTCCTAAAGGGTCATATGATGTCACAAGGGGTCATGTCATGTACTAGGATGTCAAAAGGGGTCATATGGTGTCCTAAGGGGTCACATGACACCATACGACCCCTTAGGAAACCATATGACCCTCCTTCTCGATCTCTCTCTCTCTCTCTCCCTCTCTCTCCCCTTCCCTATTCCTCTGTCCCTCACTCTCTCTCTCTCTCTCTCTCTCTCTCTCTCTCTTTCTCTCCCTCTCTCCTTATTTCTCTCCTCAATCCCTCTCTCTCCCCTTCCCCCTCTCTCTCTCTCCACCTCTCCCCTTCTCTGTCTTTATCTCTCTATCTCACTCTCTCTCTCTCTCTCTCTCTCTCTCTCTCACACACACACACACACACACACACACACACACACAATTCCTCTCTCTATCTTCCTCAAGTATCTCTCTCACTTTTCCTACATGTAAACAAATTGGATATCCAATTTGTTTCCATTAAGGTGCAAATGGGAATTTTGTACAGCTCATAGGAAAAATATGAATAAAAATCGGATATCCAATTTTTGTACCACACAAAAATAGGTTTGTGGGTCATTTTGTGCATTCCAACGACTCATGCATTTATGTTGTAGGCGACAATCACAAGTTTTCAGAAAGAGTGACAAAATTCTGCTTTTGAGAGATTCTTGGAGAAAAAATTGTCATTTTCAATCATTTAGGAGCATCTTTGTGGAGGTATGATGGGGAGCAACAATCATCAAAAGCATAAACGTAAAAGAAAGCTTTCAAATGATAAAATTGAAGTATATAGACAAAGAGATAGAGAAGGTCATAGGAGGAGAAGACAAGGTATGCCAAATATTGGTGAAGCCTTTGCAAATGTTACTTCAAGTGAAGAGGAAATTGAATTTGAAAATGTTGAGCAAGTTATTGAAAGTGAAAATGAAAATGTAGATTTTGATATTGGAAATGTTGAACATGACATTCAAATTAGGAATGAGAATGTTGAAATAGATATTGAAAATGTTCAACATGATATTGAATTTAGGAATGAAAATGTGGGAATTGACAATGAAGGTGAAAATTTGGGTGTTGGAATTGAAGGTGAAAATTTGGGAATTGACATTGGAGGTGAAAGATTGGGAAATTTTGACATAGAAGGTGGAATTGTTCAACCAAGTGAAAAATATGTAACACCAAATTACATGAAAAATGAAGACCCTCTCATGGGCGAAAGACAAATTCCAAATTCAAGACCTTCAATAACTCCAAAATGGTTACTTGAAATTGATGAGAACATTATTGCCAATCTTGAAGGCAAGAGGTCAACACGAACCATTCGATTGTGGGCTACACAACTTTTCAACCAATATTTTAGCAATAAGACATTGACCGAGCAATGCCAACTTTTGTTCAATTGCTAAAGATGCAAAAGATGAGACCATTGCTAGCCAAATTGAAGATTAATATGAACAAGAAGATGGTGAAAAAATTCTATTACTGTCAAGAATATTTGTAATGCTCTCAATTATATTGGAAATAATAGCAAGGAAAAAGATAAGAGAGCCACTCAAAGAGTGATTACAACCTCCTTAGTAAGCCATCAATTGAGGAAGACTTGTTTTTGAGACAAACTTATGTTGATTTGAACATAAACCGTAAAAATTTGGATAGAGCACTTTCAAGAAGAGAAAGACTCGATGATCCCATTCAACATGATACATGGGCTTTTGGTGGGAGACTTCCACGTGTTGATAGAAAGTTGACCAACAATGTGAAGGAGAAAATTCAAAAAGTTTGGCACTCTAATTCTAGAGTATCACCCAATGTAAAGGATGTTTTGAAGTTAAGAATCAACAACCGAGACCACACACCGCATCCCAAACATTTCTTGGAATCAAGCCAAACAATGTTGTACAATTTTTTTTGTGAAACACATCCAACTTTGCAAATATCGCAAAGGGCCTTTGAATCTTTGAAGCCATTTTATTGTGTACCTCTTAACATTCGTAATACCTGTTGCAAATATCATATGGAGTTTTCAATGTACCATGAAATTTTATGCTATATTCATTCTATAATGCATACTAATGATGTGTTGCAAGAGTGCGGTGCAATGCAATTTCCAAGATCATCAAGAGACTTGCTACATCTATTTTTGCGTCCTAGAGATGATGGATGCTTTTTCTATATAAATGATTGTTTGAATGAGAAGTGCTCACAATGTGGTGGGTTGTCAAAGTTTGTTTTATGTTTTCATGAGGGCAACGAACATGAGTTTGGAAAGAATATTGTTGAGAAAAAAAGATATGAGAGTGTGAAATATACTTTGAAGAGTGGAGGTGAAGGTTCTATATGTGAGTTGGTCTCTACAGAAGTTAGTGTTACTAATTTTATTTTGGATTTTTAGGAAAATATTTTCTACAAGTATGCAAGACACACCCATAGGTCTCAGTGGTTGGATCAACAATTCAGGATGTGTAAAAACTCTTTCTCGATTGACACTATTATATCAGTGATCGATTTCATAGAAAACTATACATTGCAACCACAAAATGAGGTACATGATCATTATTACAATTCAATTCAGATTACTATTTTTGTTCACATAACATATAGACGTACCCCTGATAGTATAGAAGAGGACAAGAAGGTAATCAAGGAGTATCATTTTTATACGAGTGACGATAGATCTCACTCCTTCGAGTATGTGCAACATTGTTTTGAAGTAGGGCATGGGAAGGGGGAGCATGATGAAGCAAGTGCATGTTTGAAGAGAGCTCTGGTTAAGGAGCAATTGAGGATTTCAAGTGCAAAATTCTTTGATGCACGTTCGATTGTTGATTGGTGTAGTATAGCAATGTCATAGGGAGGGACTCTTGATTCGGTAGTGCACAAATTATTTTGGTTGGTTGAGGAGGGCACAATGGGAGACATATTTGATTGTCAAACAATTAAAGTGTAGACACCTAAAAATGTCTCTTTCATCCTACACTAATTTTTCGTCTATTTAATTAAGCAATTCTTTAATTATTTGATTAAATTGATTATTTATTCTAATCATCACATCCAACATTTCTAATCATTCAATTTCTATTCTCAAATCATTTTATTCAATTAACCATATCTTGAATATTAATTAAATATTATTTATTTAATTAATTGCAACTTATTCCTTAGTTAAATAATATTTATTATTTAATTAATTCAATTTCCTATGATTAAATAATTTCATTTAAACTATTTAATTAGTTAATTAAATTCTTCCAAATCCCCAAATTAAAATTGCAATTAATTTCATCTAATTTCATTTCATATTTTCCCAAATTCGAATTTCACCTAATTCCAATTAATTTCATTTCATCAAATTAACATTTCACCCAATGTGAATCTCATTGAATCTCATGTGCATTTCAACATTCGAAAACCCAAATTCAAATGCAAATCAAAATGAAATTGAATTTCAAGTCAATCTCCTACAACACATGTTGAAAATCTCAACTGGTTTATCAAATCAGTTAACTTAGCGAACTCTCCAATCTCCTCTTTTCACTCTCAATCAGCTTTTCTGACTAACCAGTTATCTCTCAATCAATTCAATCATCTCGGTCAACTAGCTAATCTATTCAGTTCACTAGCCAATCTATTTAGTTGACTCCCCAATCAAATGGGTTAACAAATCAATCAACTCCGTTAACTGATCAATCTAAATTAGTTGACTATCAATCAATACTTGAGTTTTATTTCTCACCTCCTCTGTGTTGAAAATCTATAAATTCAACCTCTTTTCTCAATTCAATCTAGAATCACAGAATCCAGAATAGAGAATCACAGTCTTCAAAATTGTTGTCCATCTTATGCAAAAAAATCAAGTGCAATCCCTGAGAGCCACCTACATCAACAACAATGGAGAAGAGCAATGGAAGCCTTGCTATGTCAATTGAGGGAGTTTTAGATAGATCTTCCTTTCATTTCAATTGATTTTGCATTTTTCCATGGTAATTTAGGAGTAATATTAATTAGATTAGAGTTGTGATTCGCTCTTATAATATGATTAATTATGATGATTTAACCCTGAGTACATTTGGTGAACCCGACGTGAACCAACAACAATTTGAAATTTTGTGTATGCCTGCAAGTTTCCATTTTTGACAGGTTTTCAATTCTGGAAAGTTTCCATTTTTTTACAGGTTTCCATTTTTGGCAAGTTTCTGTTTTTGAAAAGTTTTTGTTTTTGGCAGGTTTCCATTTTTTGAAAGTTTCCATTTTTGCAGGTTTCCATTTCTGGAAAGCTTCCATTTTTTGGTAGATTTCCATTTTTGGTAGGTTTTCCATTTCTGGAAAGTTTCCATTTTTGGAAAGTTTCCATTTTTGGCACGTTTCCTTTTTAGAAAGTTTCCATTTTTGGAAGGTTTCCATTTCTGGAAAGTTTCCATTTTTTGCAGGTTTTCATTTCTAAAAATTTTCTATTTTGGCAGGTTTCCATTTCTAAAAAAGTTTCCATTTTTGGCAGGTTTATGTTTCTGAAAAAAAAATCATTTCTGAAAAATTTCTATTTTTGGCAGTTTCCATTTTTAGCAAACTCCTCATGTAAAATAAATAAAATAAAACTCTCTATTATTTCATTTTTCTTAAATTCTAGTCTTTTAGTGTTCTGTTTTATAACAGATCATTGATAAACATTGAAGCAAATTTTTGTAACCAAAGGAAGAAAATTAGGCTGAAGAGCCCACAATGTGCTAAAATTTCTCATGGTTTCTTGCAGGGATAGCTGAACTTAGTTTAGCTAAATCTTTATTTTTGGCGCTTTTAATAAAGAGCAATACAACTTTCATCATTGCTATGATGGTTAAAATGAACCCCATGCCTTTTTGGAGCAACATCTCCAATAGTTTAGAAAACATTGCAATAAAGGTTTAAAATGAATCATTGTTCTTCATGTCTTCAAGGTGATAGGTATATACTCTCCCATTTTTTGGGTGATCAAAAAGCCATACCCACCTTTTTCATGCTTTATTTCATTTTCTGCATTAGGATAACACCTTTAGAAGGCCCGCCTCCCAAGTAGTTTATAAGGCTAAGTGAGAGGGAACGACCTAAGTGGCAACGGCTAAAGCCAAATAATCCAAGCCACTATAAATAAATGTGTATGTGATGAAAATCATATGCAACGAGTGTTACATGTTGTCACAATGATGTTATGCCTCCCTCAGTGCCTATACGATACATTCAAATCTGTAGAGCGTAACCTCTAAGATTGGGAGACCTCCCTCAACGGAGTGTAAAACGTTGTTGATTGTGACCACTCGAACGAAACCCTTTCTAAACACCTTATAAATTAGAATCCCAACTGAGTCAGTAACCAGACACTTTGATTATCACAGTGCAAGGGTGGGGAAGAATTTGCCCCCAAGACCCTCACCATATATCTCCCAAGATAACATACCAATTGAGAAGCAATCTTCTTTGGTCTAATTTCCGAAAAAGGGCAAAAAAACTGACGCACCCTAGGGTGTGACAAGGTTGTTTGAGCTGATGAAGTATCAAGACGTGGTTTGTGGTAATACTTGTGACCTTTTGTCTTTAGGAGAGTCTGTTTGATGTGCTATCGAATTGCCAAAATATTATCGAAAACAAAATGGGGTCTTGAAAAGGATCTTAACATTCATGAGGATTTGAAAAAGTCCTCTAAACAAGTGCTATCTTTGTTTAGTTAAATTATTTTCTTTGCTTGCTATTGAGTCTTTGCAACATAAACATCAACAAGATCAAACCCCTCAACAAATTCAAGTTTCAATATCAACAAGATCAAACCCCTCAACAAGATCAAGTGTCAAAATCAACATCAAAATAAAAATAAAAATCAAACATTCAAGAAATGGAGAAAACATCTTACATGTTGTGATCCTAGGTCCAAACCAATCAAGAAAACATCATGGACTGACGTTATGCATTTTGCAAGGAAGGTGAACAATTCATCCCTTCCATTCCTATTCCATCACCATCCATAGAAATCTTAGCTCAAAAAATCAATACTTTGCAACAACAACTGAGAGACATGACTAGTCCTAGCAACCATAGGGGCTGGTTAGAAAATATGATGAGGGAGGTGATAACCACGAGGGAATCATTATTAAGCCAACCTTCTTTTTCTTGTGAGACCATTCAAACATGCTAATGCTCTGCAAAAAGGGAAGGTTAGTCAATGATAAATAACACACAACACACAAGAAACCGTTAGTGTTAATCAATCAAAAACTAATCTAAACAGGCATATCAAAAGAGATATCAAAAGCATGACAAAATATCTAACCAAGAAGATAAATATGATGAGGCATCTCCAAATGCCTCCTAACATGCTCTTGGTTTCTTCTCCTTTGTTCCTCTCCTCTCCAAGTTCTAAAATAGTGTAGCTCTCAGCAGTTTTTTGCACTATGGATGCTTATGGAGGATTGAGATTGAAGTATTTTGTTCTAAATATGAATAAAAAAGTTAATACTAAATGCGATTGATGCTAAAATGATTTATTTTATCCAAGATGACAAGATATTAGTGGTTCATGCTAAATGCTCTCTAGAATTCACTATAGCTTAAATGCATTCAAGTTTTCAAGATCTGGATTATGAAGAAATGGGCTCTATTTATAGGAAAAATGGAGCAATGGATGGTTGAGATTAAGCAATCTCAACAAGGGTCAGGATTGAATGATTTTCAATCCATGTGAGGGCTTTCAACCCAATCCCAGGATGACAAGTGTCAATGTGAGATAGGTTGAGAGGAGAGGGAATAAGCACTAAATGCTTGACATGACCTTGGGAGTTAAGGTCAAAGGTTAGTTGAATAAATAAACTCTTTATTCAAAGAATAAAGCTTTTATCCAATGGATAAACTCTTGTGCAAAGGCCAAAGGGATAAACATAGTCAAAGCAATAAATGCTTGAGGAGACAAGTTGAATTAACCATAAATGGTTATGTAAGAGCCATTAATGGTTTTGGAAGACTTTGGAGGTTAAATTGTTGAACACACAAAGCATTAAATGTTTTTCAAAGACTTTAAAGTCTTTGAGAAGTGACTCCAAGTTGTTTAGGAATGTGACAATAATTAGGGAATGGATTAGACTAATTAGGAAGAGGTTAGAAGAATCTAGAAGGAGATTAGAATTGCAAGTGGGTTTGGTGGGTGAGGGAAAATAGGATTTTTATTAAAATAAAATTCATTTATTTCAATAAATGTGTGCAAATTGCATTTGTAGGAAAATGCAAGTGGGGGGATAAATGATTTAAATAAATGTTAATTTATTTAAAAGAGTAAAAGGGGGGATTTAATTAAATAAACAGATTTTATTCATTTAATTGATTTGAATTTGGTTTAATGAATGAATTAAAATAAATTGAATAATTTATTTAATTAATAGGAGAATGTTTGAAGATGAATTAATTAAATATTAATTTAATTAACTATTGGCTAGTGGATTTTTAATCAAATAAATAGCAATTATTTATTTAATTAAGCTGGACAGATTTATGTGACTACATTTGCCCCTCTTTGAGACGGTGCGGTTTATTGCATTGTTTCAAAGAAAGAAAAACTTGGTGTGAAGAAATGCCCCATAAAATGTAAATTTAATGGGTGGTATGCCCCCTCGAGAGATGGGTCGAAAAATTTCAAAAAATCAAGCGATCTCTCGAAAAAAAATGAAAATTGGTAAGGTGGGAAAAGAAAAGAAGTTAGCAATACTAGTGAAAAATAGAAGAAATCGGGGGGAAAATGGAGAAATGGGGGGCTCGGGAAGTGCACAGGGACCACGGCGGTGAGCGGGGGAAAATTACGGTGATTGCGAAGGGTTTAAATGGGGAGAAAGAGGTGAAAACAGGATCATTTGTTATCGTGACCAATGTGAAACTATAGCTCTGACAATGACCTTTGAGAGGAGCGAGCAACAGTCAGGATGTCGGTACTAGTAGCAGAGCACCGTTTCGAACGAGTTCGTCGGTTCCAGCGGCCAGACGACTACGGACCAGCGGTACGCAAATGTGAATTTTTTATTTTTATGCATTTTTCTCATGTTTTTTGCTATGTCGAAGTTGAGTCGGAACAATAGAGCTGAAACTACGTTTTGGCGCTATTGTCCAATTAACTAGCGCTATTGTGCCGCAATGGCGCTATTAAGGTGCTGTTTGAGTGCTTTTGAAAATTGTAGTGCTATTGTAGGCTAATTTAGGCGCTATTGATGGATGAGCGCTATTGAGTGTTTAATTGAGCGCTTTTGTCATGAATCAGCGCTATTGTGATGTTGTTCTAGCGCTGTTGGATAGCTGATTGAGCGCTTGTGTTAGGAGTTCAACGCTATTGTGGGTAAGTAGCGCTTTTGTGTACAAAATAACACTTTTGTTTGCAAGATAAGGGATGTCCCAGTTTGTGTGATAATCTCTTGATGCCAAAGATAGATGGATAGAGAGGCGAAGTGGGAGTTGTTTTGAACCATAGCAGCCTGATGAGACTTAGGTCATTTTTAGGATAAATGTCTGTTGAAGTCTAAGTTGCCATGATTGCTTACCTGTTGAGACCCAAAGATACTTGATCAAAGTATCGGTTGATAGTCTAGGTTTAAACTTAAGAAAGTTTTAAACAAAACAACTGATGATGATTGATTGATGCCCATGTGCAGGAGGATCTACGCGTGTTGCAGTTACGCGAGAGACATCCGGCGACACAGGGGTTGCGGGATCAGCTGACAGAGGCAGAGATCGATTGTATTGTCATGACGGAGTTATATGATGTGATGCACATGCCCGTGATTCGGATGAATCACGGATTGATTACTATTACTGTGTTAGCAAAGCGTTGGCATAGCGAGACGTGCACCTTTCATCTGGCACATGGGGAGATGACAGTGACCTTGGAGGATGTGTGGCGCATCCTACGTATTCCGATTTGGGGGGAGTTGGTCACATATGACAGATCATGGGGGACTCTAGCGGTTCAAAGGTTCTTCGATGAGGATGTTTTCATTGATGATGGCTCCATTGCTTGGGAGGAGATAGCTGCTTTATATGAGCCTTTACCAACAGTCATGTCCGACATTGTGGGAGGACTACTGTGTCCTAATAGGCGATCACATGGGCTGACCGTTGGTTGGGGGCAGGTGATCGAGATGATGATTACCAAGGGGACCCGATTTGCTTGGGGGTCGTGCGTGCCGGCGCACCTTTATCAGGAGTTGCATGAGGTGGTATACTGTGAGAGGGGTTCCTTAGCAGTGGGAGTGACACTGCTACATATTTAGGCATGGGAGCACCTACCAGTGACTTGACCAGTAAGTCTTAGGTTCTGCACAATGGATCAGTCGTATATAAGTATGGCGGTATGATGAGTCAGCCCCACCTGGGGAAGTTAGAGTGGTGGTGGCGGGCATTAGATGATTTAGATTCAGTTATATGGAGACCGTACCTAGAGTGCGAGCCCTGGGATGATGATGCGGAGGAACTGCCCTATGTGTTCATGACCTGATTCCTCATTGGGAGGACTTCGTACCATGTAGAGAGACAGGTGCCCAGGAGAGTCCTAAGACAGTTTGAGCGGCGACAGGGGTTACCAAGTGGATCAGGGGAGTATACTCGGGTGATACGGGAGAGATATGCATGGGGGCCAGTGCTGCTGTATGACCAGGCACTGGTGGAGTTTCAGATGCTGCAGGTGAGACCTTGGGACATACAACCGAGGGTTGTGGATGCAGGGGTATCAGATGAGTACACGCAGTACCGGGCGACGCATCCGATTCTACGGATATCCGATCCAGTAGAGCCGGTGCCCAAGTTTAAGGATGAGAGGGGACGAAGACGGAGGAGGGCAGGAGGTCGAGGACCGATGGCAGGTGGAGGAGGGAGAGGAGATGGTAGAGACAGAGGAGGAGGTGGTGGGTTGGGAAGTCGGATTCAGCGGAGAGGGAGAGCTGGACTGCCACTGCGGATATCGCAGGGATCGTTGATGCAGGGAGGAGTTAGATTGGGTGGTAGAGGTATGGAGAGGGAGATCCCGATGGACATAGGGGAGAGAGCCACTGGAGAGGGTGATATAGGTGAGGCTGCTATGGATACAGGGGAGGGAGCCACTAGAGATCTTAGGGATCATATGATAGTACATTTGCAGACCTGTGTAGAGGATTTGGAGGCAGAGGTGGCAACTAGAGATGTGTAGCTATTTGCACGGGAGTCAGAGCTGACTGTAGTGCTGCAGGAGAGGGATAGTGCGATGGAGAGATTAACAGAGCTGCAGGAGAGAGTTCGGGTTGGAGTAGGAGCACAGGGGCCTACGGGGGAGGAGGTGGTGGGTTGGGGAGTCGGATTCAGCGGAGAGGGAGAGGTGGATTGCCACTGTGGATATCGTAGGGACCGTTGATGCAGGGAGGAGTTAGATTGGGTGGTAGAGGTATGGAGAGGGACATCCCGATGGACAGAGGGGAGAGAGCCACTGGAGAGGGTGATATAGGTGAGGCTGCTATGGATACAGGGGAGGGAGCCACTGGAGATCTTAGGGATCATATGATAGTACATTTACAGACCCGTGTAGAGGATTTGGAGGCGAAGGTGGCAGCTAGAGATGTGCAACTATTTGCACGGGAGTCAGAGCTGACTGTAGTGCTGCAGGAGAGGGATAGTGCGGTGGAGAGATTAGCAGAGCTGCAGGAGAGAGTCCAGGTTGGACTAGGAGCACAGGGGCCTACGGGGGAGGTGATGAGGGAGATCCGACGAGCACAGGCTGAGATAGATTACTGGCGGGGGTTATATGAACAGGTGGTGCCAGCTAGTCAGCGAGCACTGAGCTATTCACAGATGCGGTAGGCCAGATCAGAGTGATCACAGAGGATGCAGAGCAGTGGGGGTGCGATGGGTCCTCTACGAAGGGATAGATCAGGGGATGTAGGAGTGAGTGGGGGTTTGATGGGGCCTCCATGGAGAGATAGATCGGATGGTGCGGGGACTAGTGGGGGAGCAGGTGGCGATGGTGGTACAACATCTAGTCAAAGTGGCATCTAAGAGAGCATTTTTGCATATATGTATTTTATCATTGTTTTTTTTTGGACTGTATCTTGGATGGCTCTTGGTAGCCGATTTTGTAGACTTCGTTGGACTCTGAGACATGAGATGATATTTATGAGGAGATCCCATATTTTGATGATATGCATTTGATATGTATGGATGTTTATGCAGGATGATGAGTTTATGAGTTTATTGCTTAGATGGATATGTATGCATTGATGAGATAATTCTTATATGCATGTTTTTATGATGATTTATGATGTTGGATACTGACATATGAATGCAGGTTTATATATGTATGATTTGTTTGATGCATTGTTTGTATGTATGTAATGTCATGATGAGGATGTATGCATAATGATGATTGATGAATAGGATTTTGTTGTTTCCTATTTTGATATAATGATGAGATAATTATGCAATGATGTTAATGCAATGTTTGAATAAATGATGTTATGTTATGGTTATGCATCTAGATGTTTTTAAATGAATGTAATATGGAGAAACAAAATGTAAAGTTCTAATGTTTATATGATAATGTCTAGGTGAATGCATATGTATAATGGACATATAAAATGATATGAACCAATGTTTTTTTTGGAAACAAATGGTTTTATGATTTTAAATGCTTAAATATGATTAAGTAAAAATGATAATGTGATGGTACTACAACTTATGGTTTAATAACTACACCTTAATGCAATTAAAACAGGATAATGAATGCAATGTAAATGAATCCTAACATGAGCATAATAAGATACTTAATAGTGGATGAATGAATGCATCTTTTAATTAATGAATAGATAAGTGAATGTATGCAATGATAAAGGATAAAGGATGATAAAGAATGATAAAATGATAATTGACACCTGACACTAAATGAATTCATAGTAAATGGTTAATACATTCAAGGACAATTTGATCATATGAATGAATCTAATCCTTCATGATTTATGCAATGATGCAAATGATTAATGAAGACTAATGTCAATAAACTAAATGAACTATATGCAATTTTAATTAAAAATGACATGAATGTACTTAATGCAAAATGCAACTAAATGTAATGATGATATGACCATGAGGAATGCAAGGTTTTTGAGACTTTATATGATGCATGGATGATGTATTAGAGTACTCGGTCGTGATTGTATCGAAGACCAACTTAATTTTCACATAACTGTTCATATTAACCTTGTTCATATTTGCATACAAATTATATATATGAATGAGTGAATGGATGGGTGATATGCAATGAAATGCAATATATATAAATGAGATGAAATGACAATCCATAGTGCTCTATTTTCATCATTGAGCTTTAAAATGTTGGAAGAGAATACAAGCATCTTGACATAATGATTCAAGATGACCTGAGTATCCCTTACATGGATTTTGATATAGCAAGTGAATACAAGTAACTTGATATAATGGGTCAAGTTAACCAGAGTATTGCTTGTGGAACAGACAAGGATCAGCTCCATTTAGGCATGACTTGGATCGTCCTCCTTGATCTTAGGCTGATCATATCCTGAGACAAGTTCATACCGTAATAAGAGATAAAACCTTTATCCAATTTGGATGAGGTAGGAGGAACCAAAGGAGGAGAATTGTACTTGCAAACAAACAATATATACATAAAGAATAAAGAATATAGATCCTTGGTAATGGTTCATGCTCATGTGGTCGAGGTATACACTGTAGTCAGCAAGTCGTAATGATCTATGACTGCATTTTGCATAAGATCACGTAGCTTAGTGAACTTCCCATGTAGACACCATTAGGACATGCCCCAGAACTTCATCAGAATAAAAACGCATAAGACATACAAACAATGTTGTAAGAACCTTATATAAATAACCCACAAATCAACCAAGTATTTGATAGCTTAAACAAAATTTTCTTGTCAAAGAAAAAATGTCATCTTGTCTTTGTTTAAATAAGGAAGGATGCATCCTTGTTGAAGACAGTCTGAGTGTTTATGTTGATTATTTGGTTGATTGAGAAGGGATCATCGTGCGAGTATTTTGTTCAATGTTTGCTTGGTATCTGCTCAGATGAGTATGTACAATGTGGTGGCATGTTTTTGTTTGTTTTTTGATGTTTTCCGTTGTTTTTGAATTTTGTGATTTTGAATGTTTTTGGTATTTTGATGATTGTTTTGAATGTTTTTGGATTTTGTGAGACAATTTTGAATGTTTTTGGATTTTGTGAGACAATTTTGAATGTTTTTGGATTTTGTGAGACAGTTTTGAATGTTTTTGGTATTTTGTGAGACAGTTTTGAATGTTGAACCCAATGAATCACAAGTAATGTAGAATCCACTTCCATCAACTAGATTAAGGGCATTGCCCCGAAGTTAGACATGACTATGAAAAAGCGGGATGCAAGACACATGAAGTACTTTCTCTGATTGTAGATCAAATAACAAGCCATGATTTGGATGGATGGATGTGTGTATGTAATGAATGTGATCGCAACGAGCCTGAAAGATAATGGAGCCATAGCCTTAACGAGTGGCGCCTGTTTGCCAGGTTTTCACCATCGCACTTACCCAAGGTGCCACCGAAGTGTTTGTTCACCGTTTTGATGCATGATTTTTCTTTACTATTTTGACGTTTTTATATTTTCTTCAAGACATTTATCTGAATGTTTTTGGATTGTTTTTCTGGTATGCAGGGGAGCTTGATGCTCTATACAGCTTAGGTATAAAACCGTTTGAGGTGCATGCTGTTGGTTGGATCTATGAGCGGTTCTCCTTCTGAAGTAGCCAACTGACATGCCCCAGACCCAAATACAACAGTGATAACATATGGACCCAGCCAGTTTGATTCAAACTTTCCCTGATGTTCTCTATTTGGTTGGTTGCGAGGATTCTCTCGGAGAACAATATCACCTACCTCAAATGTACGAGGTCTAACTCGGTGATTGTAGCTTCTGCTCATGCGCTGCTGATAGGCTTTGAGATGGTTGTATGCAGCTTGTCGCTTCTCATCAAGTAACTCTAAGTCCTGAAGATGGTATACTCTATAGGCTTCGTCATCTATAAGATTATGCAAGGAAACCCATAGAGATGGTATCTCGACCTCAATAAGAAGGACAACTTCCACACCATAGACTAGTGAGTAAGGAGTTGTGCCTGTAGGGGTTCGAATGCTAGTTCGATATGCCCATAGTGCTGGATTCAGTTGAACATGCCAATCACGACTGGCATCATTGACTGTCTTCTTTAGGATTCTCAATATGTTTTTGTTTGATGCTTCTGCCTAACCATTGCCTTGTGGGTAATAGGGGGTGGAAAAGTGGTGTTGGATGTGAAACTTCTCACAAAGCTCACGAACATCTTGATTTTTGAAAGGAAGCCTGTTATCTGTGATGATGGACATGGGTACACCATACCGATAGATGGTGTAATTGAGGATGAATGAGGCGATCTGCTTGCTAGTGACTTGGGTAAGTGGAATAGCTTCGATCCACTTTGTGAAATATTTGGTGGCGGTAATAATGAATTTGTGGCCGTTGGATGAAGACGGATGGATTTTACCCACAAGGTCAAGTCCCCATTGACAAAAAGGCCATGGTGTCATGATTGGTTGCAATTCCTGTGTCGGTGCATGTATCAGGTCTCCATGAACTTGACATTTCTTGCATTTTCTGACAAAGTAGTAGGAGTCTTTTTCCATAGATGGCTAATAGTATCCATTGCGCAGGAGTTTCTTGGCTAGTGACGGACCACTTGAGTGAGTCCCACAAATTCCTTCATGTACCTCTTCCAAGGCCTTTGTTATCTCATCTTGTTCCAGACATCGAAGAAGAGTACCGTCAAGACTGCGTCGGTATAGGGTTTCAACAATAATGTTTATCGAGCAATTTGGCAAATGAAGGTTTTACGTTGGTTATTCGATTGGTTAGGAGGAAGGGTGTGATCGTGGAGATAGGTGTAGAACTCACCATACCATGAGGATTCGGAACTGACAAGACGACATATCATCTCGGATTTGGGGATATCATAACCAGGGATCCAAAGCTGTTCGACCAAGAACTCATAGCGTGTTGAATTTTGTGGAAGATTTAGGAGAGATGCAATAGTAGCCATAGCATCATCGGCTCGATTTTGATCTCTTGGTATCTGCTTAAAGGTGATAGTAAGAAATGATGCTTTTAAAGTGTCCACCATTTGCTTGTATGGCATGAGTTTATCATCCTTGGTCTGATATTCATCTGTTGCTTGTCGAATGACCAGTTGTGAGTCGCCATATACTTGTAGTTCTTGTAATTTCCATTGTACGGCTAGCCTGAGTCCTGTGATCAAGGCCTCATACTCTGCTATGTTGTTAGTGCATGGAAATGTGAGCCTATAAGACTTCGGGATGCTGTCACCTTGAGGTGTGATAAATAGAATGCCTGCCCCCGAGCCATGCCTAGTGTATGAACCATCAAAGTATAGTTTCCATGGTTGTGCTGTTGTGATCATGAATATCTCTTCATCTAGAAAATTGGAAATGAGAGGATGATCGCCTATGAGGGGTGCATTGGCCAACTGATCTGCAATAACTTGCCCTTTGATAGCCTTACGGTCTACATACTCGATGTCAAATTCACTTAGAATCATCACCCATTTGGCCAAGCGGCCTATCAATGTTGCTTTGCTAAGTAAATACTTGAGTGAATCAATCTTTGCAATGAGTTGTACCTTGTGTGTTAACAGATAGTGCCTCAGTTTAGTGGCTGCTCAGATTACTGCTAGGCAAGCTCGCTCAATAGGTGTGTAATTGAGTTCATAACCAACCAGTGTGCGAGAGATGTAGTAAACGACACATTCTTTGCCTTCTGCATTATGTTGTGCCAGTAGTACCCCCAATGTTGTACTTGTTGCTGATATATAGAGTAGTAGAGGCCTACTTGGATCTGGTGGGATCAACAACGGTGTATTCATGAGATAGTCTTTGAGCATCTAAAATGCTTGTTGGCATCTGACATCCCATTGAAACCGGATGTTCTTGTGTAGCAGGTGTGTGAATGGGTGACACTTATCAGCCAATTGTGCAATGAATCTTAAGATGGATTGAAGACGCCCTTGTAATGTCCTTAGCTGACTGATATTCTTTGGTGGTGGCATGTCCATGATTGCTTTTACCTTTGCTGGGTCAACCTCAATACCTTTGCTCGAGACAATGTATCCTAGAAGCTTCCCAGAGGTTACTCTAAAGACACATTTCTTTGGGTTGAGTCGAAGATGGTATTGTTCCAGTCTATCAAATATTTTATCTAATATGTTGAGATGCCCTTCTTTGGTGAGTGATTTTGCTAGTAAGTCATCAACATAATCTTCCATCATAGTATGCATCATGTCATGGAAGATGGTGGTCATTGCTCATTGATAGGTCGCTCCTGCATTCTTTAGACCGAAAGGCATTACATTCCAGCAATATGTACCCCATGGACATGTGAAGGCTGTCTTATGTTGATCCTCTGGTGTGATCTTTATCTGATTGTATCCTGAAAAGCCATCCATGAGTGAAAGCATGGCATGTCCTGCTGTCAGATCTACTATGATGTCGATATTTGGTAGGGGGAAGTCATCCTTAGGACATGCCTTATTCAGATCTCTGAAGTCAGTACAAATGCAGATGCCCCCTTTTGGTTTGCCGACAGGCACAATGTTGGAGATCCAATCTGCATAATCAATTGGTCTAATGAAACCAACATCTAGGAGTTTCTTGAGTTCTATTTTGACTAGCACTGCAATCTGAGGATGCATCTTACGAAGCTTCTGTTTGACAGGTTTGGCTCCTTCTACTATGGTGAGGTGATGCATGACTAAATCAGGATCAAGCCCAAGCATGTCTGCATATGACCATGCAAAGTTGATCTGACGCTTTTGAAAGAACTCTATAAATTTAGTCTGTTCCTTTGGAGTGAGAAGAGATGCCAGATGTATGAGGTGAGGATTTTCAGGAGTCCCCACATTGTATTCTTTGGTTTCCTCGATGAGAATCGTTGATCGTTCTTATTGTGTACTAGCAGGGAGAATGTCAAACCCTTCATCCTCAGGCACCTCAGAGAGGTTTTCACCGTTGGATACGCTCTTTCTTTTTACTTTTGTTGAATCAAACAGTGCCACGATGTGGTTTTCACTGGAAGATACATGTTTTATTGTTATATTTTTGCAGCTGAAAGGTTTGGCATCTGCCTCGAAGTATGCTGTGCTATTTAGTTCTATGGCGAGTCCAGCTTTGTGATCCCCGCTTGGTAGGTTATCCCTTAATTCCAAAAAGTCAATGATGGCCTCATCATTTTGGAAGAAGTCAAGACATGGGGGATTTGGTTGGTTCCATTCGATGAGTTCAGGGTGGATAATGGGCATTACTTCATCGATTAGGTTAAGTGTGTTAGATGTATCGGAGAGGGTTAAGACATTGTGGTGAAGGTCGTTGATGGTACTCTCCTTGTCAAAATCAGGCGTAGGATGTGACATAGGGTCTATGTAAGAAGTTTCTAGCTCAGGAACCCAAGAAGTCTTTATCTGTGCTTCTCCATAAATAGGGATGTCTTTGCGGGGTGGAGGTAGTGATGTGTCTTCCTCATTTGAAGTATTAAGCTAAACAGAATCAAATTCCCACTCATGTGAGTCAGTCTCTGAGTCGCTTTCTAGGATCCAGTTACTGTACCATACTGGAATATCCTTTGAGTTAAACACTGCAGGTGTGATCAGTTGATGTACCTTTGTAGTGATCGGTGCTGCCGGAAGATTTATGGAGATTGTTGACTCTGACACAGGAAGTACTGATGTTGTTGATTCGGCTGTTTCTGCTGGAATTGTGGGTGTTGTAGATACTGCTATGGGTTCTGATACAGTGGCTGCTATTAATGGTGCTATTGATGTTATGGCTGTTGCTGATGGGATTACTGGTTTGATTGGTGGGATGGTTGGCATCGTAGATGGTTGTGCTGGGATTTTGAGCCTTGGTGGGGCAGTTGCGATGGTGTTTGATGGTGCTTTGATAATGAAAGGTGTCCTCTTTGCAATAGGCTGACATAATGGTTTGCTGGGTTTTCCTTTGAATTTGAGTTTAGGAAAGATCTCTTTTTCAAAGCCTAGGCTTGTATTACCTTTGGGCTTTAATTCCAGCAGCAGAGGTTCATGTTGTCCTTGTTTGCAATATCCCAAAGCACTCTGACCATCATACCCCATTCTTTGCATAATGAGGAGACCTTTGCCATATTGATATGTGGGAAGCTTAACTTGCGGTATATCAGTGGTGATGGGATCTTTATAGATCTATTCCGCTAAGTCCTCATCTTGGGTTTCTTCTTCTTGACTCTTTCCAAGGATGAAAGGCATCAAAGCACCTGCTGGTGTGATTAGTGGTTGCTGGAGTAACTGTTGTGGTTTACCATGTGTTCTAGGAGAAGTGGGCATTTGTCCCACACAAAAGAATTGACTCAAGTTGTATTCCCCAGGACCTTCCTCTACTATTTTCATCTTAAGCTTTTCTTGCTTTGGTATAGTGGTATTCGAACTAGCAAGAGAGGTGGGACTTATATATGATGTGGAGGAAATGGCTTCTCTATTATTAGGAACGGTAATCTCTGGTTGATGGCTGATATTATGGCAATATGCAAAGGGATTTGCATCGCCCAGGATTGTGATCTCTACACCGTTATGTGGGAACTTGATACATTGATGGTAGGTAGATAGAACGGCTTGCATGGCATGTATCCAAGGTCTTCCTAACAATAGATTGTATGGCAGAGGAAGGTCTAGAACCTGATAGATGATGTGTTTCACCATAGGGCCCACTCGGATTGGTAGTACCATAGCTCCTTTGGAGGAACGTTTCGCATCGTCATAGGCTTTGATTGTGATCTTCTTGCGAGGATCCACATATTCAATGGCATATTCCAATGCTGTGACCAACTATAGTGTACAAATATTTAAGCCTGCTCCATTATCGATCAAGACTCGCTTGATCCTGTGCTGGTTGATTAAGCCTTCAATCTGTAGTGAAGCGTTATGAGGTTGCTGGAAGGAAGAGTTGTCACTTTCGGAAAAAGTGAGAGAAGGTGATGACTTTAGACTTCCAACCATGGCTTGAAATTGGTCTGTATTCAGGTTTGCAGGGACTGACGCCTCTTGGAGCACTTGATCCAAGATTGTTTTATGAGATGGCGATAGGCGCAATAGCTCTAAAATGGAAGCGCAGGTGTTTTGTCTAATTGTTCCACAAGATTGTACTGCTTTGGTATGGAGGTGGTGCCTTGTGGAGCTGCCTTTATGGTAACCTTGCCGTGATGTGTAACAACATTGCAATTGGAGTTGGGATTTTTGATGGTTATAGTTGCAACTTGTTCACTGGCATCATACAGGTGATTTACAGTGTAATTATATGCAGCCTGCGTATAATCCGTGGTATTAGTGCCTCGCCTGGAAGTGGAAGGACCCCTTTGATCTTGTGATGGAAGTGGATTTTTGAACATCATATGATCATTGTCTGTTGTTTTTGGGTCATGTCCTTCGATTTCAATTTCACCTCGATCAATAAGATCCTAAATAAGATCTTTCAATCGGTGACAATTACTTGTCTTGTGTCCTTGCCCTTGGTGGAAATCACAGTGTTCAGTATCTCTCCACCATGCAGGTTTGACTTGAGGCTCATAGTTTGATGTTTTAGGTAGAGTGACCAAATTTTGAGAAATGAGTTGTCGCAATACTGTTTCAATGGGTTCCCCTAAGGGAGTGCATGTTCATTTTTGTTTTTGCTGACGAGGTTTAGGTTCATCGTAAGATGTGATGCGACCTTGATTTGAAGGAACATTTGTGTTATTCTGAGGTGGAGGATTCTGTCCTGCAAATCAAACCACAGGTTGTGCACTTTTGATAGTCTTGGCATCCACAACCCCATCGTTGACGATATTCATATTTTTGTTCCAGAAGCTTGGTTTATCACTATTGAAGCATGGGCGAGGACTATCCTTTGGTTCATTATAGATTTTGATAAGTCCTTTCTCGATGAGGGTCCATTCACATTTCAAACCCTTGGTGATCATGTCATTAAAAGAGTTTGTGTCTTTGACATCTAGGTGAAATTCCATTTCTTCGTTTAAGTTGGAAATGAATATTTCCACTAGTTCTCGTTCAGGTAACTGAAGAGAACGTCTACTAGACATTTGACACCATCGTTGCAGGAATACTGAGAATAGTTCACCTGGTTTTTGTTTAGTTTTGCACAGATCAGCCATGGTGATGTTGCATTCAATGTTATGAGAGTAATGAGCTAGGAACTTCTGGATGAGTTCCTCAAATGTTCTAATGCCACATGGTAGTCGAGAAAACCATGATGTGGTTGTTCCACCCAAGCTTTGGGGAAAAAGGCGCATTAGGTATGTGTCTTCATATGCCACTTCAAGGCAAGCGGAATGAAATTCTCTGACATGATCATGAGGATCTCCCTTTCCTCTATATTTTTCAAATTTGGGTGTTTCAAATCCTTGTGGATAGGGTGGCATATAAAGATTCCTATCAAAAGGATAGTGACAAATGTCATTGAGTGAGAATTGGTTAGTTTTGACACCACTATGAAGTTGTTGGGCGAGATTCTCGACTTGTTGCCGCAACATCTCCATTTCATTTGGAGGAGGAGGTGGTGGGTTACCTCGAGGAATGTTATATCTGATGGGATCTCTACCTCTTTCCTCTTCATGGCAACTTTTTCGTTCTGATGCTTGTCTTAATTGGGCAAGATCAAAGTCAGAGGGGAGTTTTGCTCCTTCTTGAGCGAGCTTTAAAAAGTGAGCATCCACATTGCTCTTGAGTATTTCGTCAAAAAGTCTGTTAAAGAGAGGGTTATGCTAGGCCCTTTTTATTGTTGCAGGAGTGGGAGTACTTGGGTTTTCGTCATTCGCATTTCCTCCAAGTGCTTCTTGGAATTCATTGAGATTTTCCTCCTCTTCTTCTTCAATTTCTGCTTCTCGTTGCCTTGAGTGTGATCGGGTGTGAGCCATTTTGTTTACCAGTTTTTATTGAAGTTGAGTGAAAATGATGATGAGTTGTTGATGAAATGAAAGATTGATGGTTGGTGAATTGTGTTGCATGTGGATCTCTAGCACTTTTAAGGTAGATGTAGCCGAAATTCCTTCTTTGAATTGCTTGTTTGTTTTTGATAAGTTTGGATGTGATAAGGTGTAGAGAAATCTGAGATGTGTTACAAATTTAACTACCTAGTAATGAGAGGATTCACTCATGAACTAGTTTTAACCTGTGTAGATGTGTCTCTTAGGATTAGCTTATCCCAGATGTAGAAACAATCGAAAAAGTGATGTGATGTGTTTGTTTCAAGCAATATCTAAAAAGAGAACTTGGGACAAGAACTTCTTAATGTTTTGAGAGTTGAAACAGATTGATGATGAAGTGATGATGTATGAGTGAGATAATGGATGAAAATGTTTTAACTTCAATAAAAGCTTTGTGTCACAAATGGAACAAACTCTACCTCTTCCCTTTCGGGTGTTGGTGGTATTTCTCGAGCTATGTTTTATGTGATACAGATGTTTGGGAAAAAGTTGGGATTAATCTTACCTCCTTGGTTTTTGTGATAACTCAAAGCTCTATATTGCATAAAAGCTCTGTGGTTCAATGACTCTGAATCAAATTCGTTTGTTTTGCCTTGAAGGTAGAGATGCATGTGACATAGAAAAACTCTATGGGAGACAAAGATTTGTCTATTTAGACAGAATAATTTCCTCCTTTTGATCAAAGCCTTTGAGCTCAATGGTCTTCTTTTCAAGTTGATATTCTGATGATGTTTCTTCTTTCGCAAGATGTGAAGAATGGTCATAAAGTTTGATACTTTTCTCTTTGTTTTTGATCTTTTGTGGTTGCTTTGAAAGATGTTTGGTTGGATGAATACTTTGTTTTGGAATTGATTTTTGATTTTTATGATGTTTCTTTGACAAGAAAACAAAGCAAGCACACAAACACGAGAATGTTGCTTCAAAAGGCACAAATAAGTATGGGTCTAGATCAACCCAATCCTCGGACTTTTTATGACCCTTCCTTTTAGATGTATTTTAAGGTGTATTTCCAAAGCCCGAAGTTAGCTCAATTTGCACTTGGTCTTGACTAAAACGAAAACACTTCAAACACTTCTTATCCCTAAGGTCAAATGGCCAGTTGTGATAAATTTAGCCCACATCTTGATATTTCTTTGACTTTGGTACTACATACCTTATGAATCCCGCCATGGTAGGTAAGGATGTGATATACTAAGTCTTGCACGAGCATAACAAATAGATGATCTCTATGATGGGGGAGTCACCACTTTTATCAAGCCACAAGTGACTTTTCAAAAAGCTATGTTTCTACTCAAGGAAATATGTATGGTGAGTATCTTGGGAGCAAAACAATCTATGCTCTTGCACTATATTATATCGCAAATATCTTCAATCAATAGAACGGGTGGGCTACTACTTAAAGGTGTTTAGTCATGTTTAATGTTTTTGGACATAAGTTCATTTTGCAGTGACTCACTTAAGAGCCTTGTAACCAGTGGTGGTGCCCAATTGTCCTTTTGGCCAATTACACTGTAGGAACAACTATACCCAAGGCTACAGCTTTCACTCTCACCTGATTTCTATAGCGGCTCGAAGGATTTACCGCACGAGGTCGTTCCCAAGAGTGATGTGTCTTTTGGCAGGCCTCTCTTAAAAAGATAAAAATTTTGAGTGTTACTAACACTTTTCTCTTGCACCTAGGACCATGAAAGCCAAAGGAGAGGATAGTGTGTGTTAGAAGTAGGACCACTCGACCAATTTTTTGCACAAGTGTGCCAAGCACGAAAACACTTGTTCTTTTTAACTTGCCATTGCAATGTGATCTAACTATTTGGAGATGTTGCTCCAACATTCATGGTGTTCTTTTTAACTTCAAATGCAAAGGTTTGAGTAAACTAGAATTTTGAAAATCCTAGTCTATTGAAATTGAAGCACGTATGCATGAAGGAAAATCGCTTTGCAAAATTTTAAACAAGTTGATTGTGTATTTTATTTGCACCAAAAATTGAAGTGTGGATTGTAAATTCTTTAGTTTGATGCAAGAAAGAAATTTGCCTTGTTGATTTTAAGCACCAAATAAAGTGTGTTTCCTAACTTGCAAGAAAACAAATTTTGTTTTGTTCAGTTTTAAGGCACCAAAAACAAGTGATCCTAACTGGAAAGCAAGGGAAAGTTTGTTTGTTCAATTTTTAAAACACCAAAATAAAGTTTTTGATTTTAAAGAGGTGAGTTTTTAAACCTGCACAAACAATAACCAGTTAGTAAAATTCATACCTAAGGGGGGCTTCCACAAGCCTAAAATATTTTAATTTTTTTTATTACAAGGCCTTCCTTACAACATTATGTTATAATAGCGCTAGTCTGTGTGAAAACAGAAGCGCTATTTAACACAAAACACACTTAAAGAAGAAAAATGACAGGGAAGGGAAAAGCGCTCAAACATGATCAGTAGCGCCAAAACAGGGTCAAAAGCGCTCAAACAATGTCAATAGTTCTAAACTTGATACAATAGCACTATTGTAAGAACAATAGCGCTAGAACAACAAGTTTCAATAGAGCTACAATGTGATCAATAGTGCTAAAGCGCAACCTGTGTGACAATTTCAACATTCAAACATGTTATTGGTCAAAAATAAATAGTTTTTTGGGTGTTTGGATTCACGTCGGGTTCACCAAATGATGCTCTACAAAAAGGGAAGGTTAGTCAATGATAAATAACACACAACACACAAGAAACCGTTAGTGTTAATCAACCAAAAACTAATCTAAACAGACATATCAAAAGAGATATCAAAAGCATGACAAAATATCTAACTAAGAAGATAAATATGATGAGGCATCTCCAAATGCCTCCTAACATGCTCTTGGTTTCTTCTCTTTTGCTCCTCTCCTCTCCAAGTTCCAAAATAGTGTAGCTCTCAGCAACTTTTTGCACTGTGGATGCTTATGGAGAATTGAGATTGAAGTATTTTGCTCTAAATGTGAATAAAAAAGCTAATACTAAATGCGATTGATGCTAAAATGATTTATTTTATCCAAGATGACAAGATATTAGTGGTTTATGCTAAATGCTCTCTAGAATTCACTATAGCTTAAATGCATACAAGTTTTCAGGATCCAGATTATGAAGAAATGGGCTCTATTTATAGGAAAAATGGAGCAATGGATGGTTGAGATTGAGCAATCTCAACAAGGGGCAGGATTGAATGATTTTCAATCCATGTGAGGGCTTTCAACCCAATCCCAGGATGACAAGTGTCAATGTGAGATAGGTTGAGAGGAGAGGGAATAAGCACTAAATGCTTGACATGACCTTGAGAGTTAAGGTCAAGGTTAGTTGAATGAATAAACTCTTTATTCAAAGAATAAAGCTTTTATCCAATGGATAAACTCTTGTGCAAAGGCAAAAGGGATAAACATGGTCAAAGCAATAAATGCTTGAGGAGACAAGTTGAATTAACCATAAATGGTTATGTAAGAGCCATTAATGGTCATGTAAGAGCCATTAGTGGTTTTGGAAGACTGTGGAGGTTAAATTGTTGAACACACAAAGCATTAAATGCTTTTCAAAGACTTTGAAGTTTTTGAGAAGTGACTCCATGTTGCTTAGGAATGTGACAATAATTAGGGAATGGATTAGGCTAATTAGGAAGGGGTTAGAAGAATCTAGAAGGAGATTAGAATTGCAAGTGGGTTTGGTGGGTGAGGGAAAATAGGATTTTTATTAAAATAAAATTCATTTATTTCAATAAATGTGTGCAAGTTGCATTTGTAGGAAAATGCAAGTGGGGGGATACATTATTTAAATAAATGTTAATTTATTTAAAAGAGGAAAAAAGGGGATTTAATTAAATAAATAGATTTTATTCATTTAATTGATTTGAATTTGGTTTAATGAATTAATTAAAATAAATTGAATAATTTATTTAATTAATAGGAGAATGTTTGAAGATGAATTAATTAAATATTAATTTAATTAACTATTGGCTAGTGGATTTTTAATCAAATAAATAGCAATTATTTATTTAATTAAGCTGGACAGATTTATGTGACTACACATGCCAACCTTCATTCTTCAACAAAATCATTCCTACCTCAGTTCAACCAACATTAGAGTCATGTCACCCTTCTTTCAACCCAACATATCTATCATACCAATCATATCAACCAAAATCAAACCCCTTTGAACCAAAACCAAACCTTTTTCAACCAAAATCAAATCTCTTTCAACCAAAATCAAACCCCATTCAACCAAAGTCCAAATCAAATTCCATTCAACCAAAATCAAATATCTTTCACCCAAAATCATACTCCTTTCAACCAAAATCAAATCTCTTTCAACCAAAGTCCAAATAAACCATATTCATCCACCATTTCATCATCCCCTGAAGTCGCACAAGACGAATCCACGCCATCTCTATCTAATAACACAATCTCCCAAGGGCTATCCATCGTACAAATCCAATTCAATTCAAGTCATGATTAAGAGGATCTCATTCACAATCCTTCCTCATCATGCCAAAGTTTTGGAACCTTCCAAAAATCTCCCATGCAAACTCCTCTATGTCAGGAGGACAATCCAAAATCAAAAGAAATCAGTCATGAAACAAATCAAGATCAGGAACAAACCCTTCCATCCCACCCAAATTTTGATCAAGATCCCACCAACCAAGAGTCTTATGATGATCCCCTCATTCTCTTCTATTTCACTCATATTGATCCCTTTCTATCTCAAGAGAAAAGTGTTCTTTCAAGTCCCATCCAACATCCACCTCCTAAGCAAGATCAGGATAGCCCTTCTATCCTTCATAATAATCCCTTTCCAAGCCAAGATCAAAGCATACATTTACCTTCATGTCCTAAACAAGATCTCATTATTTCTCCAAATTCTTGTCAAGATCCCTCCATCCCATCATTTACATGTCATAATCCTCTATGTCTCTCACAAGATTCCATCTCAGCAAATGAATCTACCATATCTCCTAGTCTCCCTCATGATCCCAATGTCTCTATATAAGTTGTTCATGAACCCCTTACCAATGGAATCACCAATCCAGATCATACTACACAAGACAACTTGTCAACAATTGTATATGCACCATTATGATATGTCAAAGTGGTGTCAGAAACAAGCATGGCACTAGCTAATGAAATCAACACCCAAATTGTTACATCATCTTCTTCAAGCACAAGCATAACATCAACTAATGAGATCAACACCTAGTTGGCTTCATCATCCTCTTCAAGTGCATTAATCAAAACAAGCATAACACCCGCTCATGTCACAACTTCGAAACCAAAATCTATTTTCCTCATACATCCACACTTGAAAGACTGGGGGTAAGAAGATTTACCACAACTGAATTGGTTTGAAAATAAGGAGGCTATAGCGGAAATTGTACATGAAATACTCCCAGCTGAATATCCTATTGAAAAAGACAAGTTCATCCAACTCTTCAAGCAAAGACCAATGAATTATCTACACAAAGTTCATACCAACTCAATAACAACATGCACCTAAAAAGATACTACATCTAAGGGTGGGTTCATTTCAATTTTCAGTTCTGCATTGCATATCTCCATTTTCGAGTGCATCATAGTTGCTTGCATATCACCATTGCACAACATATAGCTGCATATCATTATTGCTTTCTCATATAGTTGCATCAATAAAACATGACGATTGTCTGAGTTATTCACTTATATGCACTGAAAGGAATGAAGGTTGTCTCATTTCCTAGATACTCGTTCATGAAGTCTTTAGGAGGCCTTTAGTCATTCATCTTCAATGTCACATT
Source organism: Cryptomeria japonica (assembly GCF_030272615.1). NCBI lineage: Eukaryota > Viridiplantae > Streptophyta > Pinopsida > Cupressales > Cupressaceae > Cryptomeria > Cryptomeria japonica. Next base: position 831,457,673 of record NC_081409.1, read on the forward strand.
GTGATTAAGCTTTATCCTTGGTTGGGTAGAAGTTTCACTATCAAGTCTTGTTACCCAAAATCTATCAATTGATATATCTCACACATTAATCAAAATCTCTAAGTCATTATAGATACCTAGTTGGTCATGTGGCTAGTGAAAAATCCAATATTCTGCTTTAGTGTTGCTGTAATTGTCATACCCAAGTACGTTTCATTACTTACAAGTCAAGGCAAGAAAATAAAAGAAAAAAGTGTTATGTCAATCTCAAGTCAAAACAAAAAAAATGATATATTACTGAAATATCACGCATACAAGTGCGACAAAAACGGCTTGACTATGGGAACATGCAAGTAAGTCCATTAGGGCTATGGATGTCTACTGGCAATGGAGCAATGTTTGAGAGATTATAGTGCATAACCTGGCTGAAGCCCTAAAAGCTTGTTGGCAATGAGGCTCTATCCAGGTTGCTTTTGAAGTCAGAATAACTCACATAGCTAGCCACATAGGATTCCAAGGGTCTTTGATGGTTATAAATGTTGGATGAACTCAATTACACACACATGGGCAAAAGAAGATCAAAGTTTCAAGAATTGATCGAGAAGTTTTCTATGCCTCCATTCATAAATCTTGGTTACATAGTGTGTTAGGTTGGATGGTCAAAGGTTTTCTAATAACGGATTGAACTCCTATCTCTGAAACATTTCCTACCTTCAATTCAATTAATGCATTTCAGAATGAATGACACCCACACTCATCCTTGTTCGAATAGAATCTACATTTTTGTCATGCATCCTGCATTAGCATAACTCATATCAAAAATTCATTGTCTCCATACGCATCGCCTAAATCATGATGTCATCATAGGTCTGCATACTGGGGACATAACTGAAAAAGTAAAAAAATCACAAAATGTCTTTAAAAAGCCATAAAAATCAAAATCACAAAATTGAAAAATTGAAAATCAAAGCAAGAAAGCATGGACCATCCATCAAATCAGATCAACAACAGGTAAACTCTCAAAGTTTACAATCAAACTGATCACATGTCTTGTTAATCAATCTATCGATCAAACTCTATCAAACATCAAAATGTCTTATACAAGGAAGGGCACACTCAAAATTAGACAGATGGGTCTTACATGGGGTACTCACTCTTTGAAACCAGACATTCCTATCAATGAACATACAAATCAAAACAATGACATATATTAGTATGACTCAAGGATTTTGTCCAAGTTAGTCTTATCTTTATCAATTAATGGTAGGTCATGTTACATAAAAAAAAAAACATCAAAAAATTCAAAATCAAATAAAAACATTCAAATATCAAAATCAAATAAAAAACATCAAAAAACATCAAAATTAAATTAAAAACATTCAAATACCAATCCACAAAATCCAAAAACATTCAAATATTAATTAAAAAACTTGCAATAAATTGTCTTACAAGAATCCAACACCCTATCAGATATCCATCAAACACTTCGCATGAAGTTAAACAAAGAATACAACTATCTTGTCGAAACATTTACAATCAAGTTGATCAATTGTCTAATTAATCGTATCAACTATCCATATCAATGTGATCATTATCTTGTCTTAAACATAAGAGGATACACTCGAAACTAGTCAGATCAGTCTTAAGCGGGGTCCGCAACTTTCTGAAACCAGACATATCAACCATCATATCAAGCAATGACACGAAGACACAAATCATTATGGCTGTTGCATTTTGTTTTAGTTGGTTTTATCTTTTATCAATTGGTGAAGATCATGTTTCTAGCTACTCAAGGATGTCCAAAAGTGACTAGAGGAGCCGTGATGGGCATGATCCTTTTCTTTGTTTGCTATTTTTGGGTGTGAACCAATGAAGTTTTGGGGCAATAGTTCCCATGGGTGTCTGTGATTGGTACGTTCATTTGGCAAGTGTCCCATGAAGGATAACTATTTTTGTGACTACCGCACATACCTTGACCTCTGGTGCTATTCCCATAATGGAGGGTTCATTCCTTGTATGCTACATGTTTGTTTCTTTGCAATGAGATATATTTACATCTTGGTTCCTCATACCCTGATGTACAAAGCTTCATTATTGCATAGTAAGACTCAGTGATGAAAAAGTGTTGCACTATGAATAAAGACAAGAAGACTATTCATCATCAATCATATAATTTCATTTCTCTAATCTCATCATGTTGATTGTTTTAATCAAGATCATTCTCTCATCAAGCATCTTTTTGAATCGACCTTTTCAATTCTTCCAATCATTCTAACATGATCTCTCTCATCACTTAAGTCCAATCTTTTCATCTATAATTCTTTCATTTTCTCGCATCAACTATTCTATCATTTCCTCACCTTCATCATATTTTATCATTCATCCAATCTTGATCTATCATTTGTCTTGTACAGGATTTATCCTTCTTGAAACTAGACCTGCTCATCTATCTTTGTCTTATATAGGATGTATCCTTCCTGAAACCAGACATGATCATCTATCTTTGTTTTATATAGGATGTATCCTTCTTGAAACCAGACGTTTTGATCATTTTTTTCTTATACAAGATGCGTCCTTCCTGAAACCAGACTTTATCTTTATTAGATCAATCAGATCAATCCTATCAAATCATTCAATCTACAAATCACTTCAACCATTTCTTTTCTATAATCAAACTCATTCCTATCATCATGTTAACCATTCTTCCATCTCTCATCTAACATCCTTCTTCTTTCAAGAGATCGTTCATGTCGTCAATGCACAAACAATCTCTCGAGTGGGCATTATACCCTAGTGTCACCGAGGCATATTGGGGCAGAAATTTTTTTCGTTTTCTTTGAAACAACGTCGCTTCGACATTGTCTCAAAGAGGGGCAAATGTAGACACCTAAAAATGTCTCTTTCATCCTACAGTAATTTTTCATCTATTTAATTAAGTAATTCTTTAATTATTTGATTAAATTAATTATTTCTTCTAATCATCACATTCAACATTGCTAATCATTCAATTTCTATTCTCAAATCATTTTATTCAATTAACCCTATCTTTAATATTAATTAAATATTATTTATTTAATTAATTATGACTTATTCCTTAGTTAAATAATCTTTATTATTTAAATTTTTTTTTTTTGATTAAATAATTTTATTTAAATTATTTAATTAGTTAATTAAATTCTTCCAAATCCCCAAATTAAAATTCCAATTAATTTCATCTAATGTCATTTCCTATTTTCTGAAATTCGAATTTCACCTAATTCCAATTAATTTCATTTCAAATTAACATTTCACCAAATGTGAATTTCATTGAATCTCATGTGCATTTCAGCATTCGAAAACCCAAATTCAAATGCAAATCAAAATGAAATTGAATTTCAAGTCAATCTCCTTCAACACATGTTGAAAATCTCAACTGGTTCATCAAATTAGTTAACTCAATGAACTCTCCAATCTCCTATTTTCACTCTCAATCATCTTTTCTGACTAACCAGTTATCTCTCAATCAATTTAGTCATCTAATTCATCATCTCAGTCAACTAGCTAATCTATTCAGTTCACTAGCCTATCTATTTAGTTGACTCCCCAATCAAATGAGTTAACAAATCAATCAACTCTGTTAACCGATCAATCTAAATTAGTTGACTATCAATCAACACTTGAGTTCTATTTCTCACCTCCTTTGTGTTGAAAATATATAAATTCAACCTCTTTTCTCAATTCAATCTAGAATCACAGAATCCAGAATAGAGAATCACAGTCTTCAAAATTGTTGTCCATCTTATGCAGGAAATCAAGTGCAATCCCTAAGAGCCACCTACATCAACAACAATGGAGAAGAGCAATGGAAGACTTGCTATGTCAATTGGGGGAGTTTTAGATAGATCTTCATTTCATTTCAATTGATTTTGCATTATTCCATTGTAATTTAGGAGTAATATTAATTAGATTAAAGTTGTGATTCTCTCTTATAATCTAATTAATTATGATGATTTTAACCCTCAGTACATAAAGATTCTTCAAAGATGCATTCATTTTATAGCTCAGATGCAAGTACATGGACCATTTGGACACAAGAATTGGTTTATTTTTGCTAGAGTTGTGTTCAGTGTGATTGGGATCAGTGCGAGTCAAGTGAGTGGGTTTGTTGGATATTAGAGTTGTTGGAATGTGTTGTTGTCATTGATGTCAACATAGTCATGTATTCTTGTGCTTCGGTGTTGCAAAGAGTTGGTTTGGTTGCAGATGTCCTGATGCAGATTAATGGGTTTTGAGATAGTTATCTCTAGTTGATTCAGTATGAGTTTTAGTGTTTCAAAAGGTGATTTGATCGAGTTATGTGATCCGGTGTGATGATTGGTTTTTCTGTTGGTTTTGTATTGCAGAATTGTGATTTCTGGTTTGTACTACTCCAAAATTGATTCTTTATGTTGTGCGGATTTTGGAGAGTGTTTGGGATGTTCATGTGTGTCCTCAGTTGAGTAGACATATGAAACCAAGATCTCCTTGGTGGGAAATAAGGACAATTTATTAATTTTCCTATGCCAATAAACAACTGTATCAATTCTTGCTCAAGAGTCATGAAGAGGACCAAATTTGGTTTCCATGCAAGATGCAAGCCCAAAATAATGGCTCAACATATTAAGGCATTGGAATAGTTTAAAGCCAAATATTCCAAATACAAAGTATAGTTGAACCGGTTATGGTTTTAATTTTATTTTATTTCCAATAATAAGCATATCTTTCTACAAAATGAGAAGGCATAAATAAAAATAAAATTTATCATCATTGAAGAAGGCATTACTTTACATAGAAAGCACCAGAAGGGAAAAGTAAAATTACAGTCTAAATACTACCTATATCAGTTTGATTCTTCAGTAACCTCTCTTTAATGTGCAACCACAAGGTTGTTTCAGAGCAGTTGTAGTAGTGACAAAGATGATAGTCATCAGCATCTTTCAGACATGGTTTTCCTTCAACCAAGAGAAAGCCTTCCAAGGCAACAATAGAGTCAAAAGGCTTCTTCAACACATCAAGAGCTTCACAGAACTGCCCAAACTAATTCATGGATCAATACTAACCCCAAACAACCACTCCCTGAGGGAGAGAACAATCCAAATTTCCCGCTGCAAACAAATTATGCGCTACTCCAACATGAGTGACTTAACAAATAAATTGTTCTTTTTCTTAGTATCGAATCCTCAACAAACACTTTCTCAAGCTTCATCCTATCAAGACACCACCATTATGAGAGATTTCAGCATGGAAACCTTTCAGAAAGGAAAAAATGCTTCAATTTAAACCAAGAAAATACATGGACAACTAGCTGATAGGGGGAACTTGCTTGTTAAAAAATAATACCGAGTCGTGCCTGAAGATAAGATGCCTCCCCCTTAAAAAAATAGATTTCCCATCAAATGTAAAAGAATTCCGACCCCCCCCCCCCCAAAAAAAAAAAAAAACTCTTTGCTTTCCCCAACTCCCAAAACATATATGTGGTGTGTCTTTTTTAATCTTTGCCTCCATTCAATGTTAAATGGTAATGACACGATAGACATGCATGCAAATGTGAAAGCATTTCTAAGGCACGTGGGATGTGGAAGGACTGACATCCTTATTGTTTTTTATTTTATTTTGTTCCTTATAAATATATATTATATATCTTTTTAATCCTTGTGTTTTATCAAATAAATAAAATATAACAATAGCATTACATACGCATATACATATATTAAGCATGATAATAAGAATTTTATTTCTTACTATATAAAATTAACATTAAAATAAAAAGTTATCTACTATTATCATTTATATTTTATTATTATAACAACAACACATTGGCTTATTACCCAATGTTTATTCGAGCTCTCCATATTACTTATTTAATATAGATTTAGATAAGGAAGTTTTACTTCTGTGCAATCAATTATTGCCTTTACTTAAGGTTTCAACATTTTGGACATGGAACCATACACATAGCATCAATGGTGTTTTCTAGCACAACCTAACTACATAATTATAAGTGTGTGTATACTTGATTCCATCATGACAAGTTGCCTCTGTCATCTAGAGCCTTCTCCTTGATGATACTCTCTCTTACCTAAGAAACTAGTTCCTATAAGACTAGCATAATCAACTATCACCATCATGATGATTCCTCAAAAGATAATTACATAATCAAAACATCTTGCCTAATTATTCTCTATTAAACAATTAATACACAATAATTGAGCAATCAAGCTAAGCTATTAAATGGGATGTGACAGTATTCTTGGTGTTATATGACTTTCTGGCTGACCCGATGGTTGTTGCGTGTTGCGGATGATCTTGGTGAGATATTTGATGGTGTTGCATTTTCGAGGTTTTGATTTGGGTCCATGCTATGTCCTTGCTAACATTGTATTGGTCCGCATATTGATTTATGTATCATGTGATATAATTTTGTAATTAGGTCTTATGTGTTGAGCCAACCTTGAGGTTAATGTTGATGAATTGTATAAATACATGTAATATTCATTTGAGAGAGGTATTTGCATGTGCGAATATTGTTTTGATCCTTCACTAGCAGAGGAGATAAGAAAAGAAGTGGGAAGGAGTGTGAAAAAGTGTGAAGAGCAGAGTTTGAGTACATGTTCTTAACAAGAACCGTGATCAGGCATTTGGAGATGCTATTCTTTCAATTCATGTAATCTGGATTGTTGTCTGATCTTTGTAAGGCAATGAGCCTTCCCAAGGTTGTAGCCCTTTGTTGATTTTGAGCCGTGAGCTCTAGATAGTGTACCTAAATGCATGTGCATTCCCCATTGTAAATTTACACATACTACTACAGAGTATCATCATATTGTTATTAGGTTCCCACCGCGGTTTTTGCCTTAACTAGGTTTTCCACGTCAAAAAATTGTGTGTTATGTGTGTTGTTGATGTGGTGTTTATCTTTGCTATTGTTGTTCTTGATCAGATCTGAAGTTGAGATTAAATTATTTAAGTTTGGTGAAAACTGATTCACCCCCCTCTCTCAGTTTTCTAGTATTGTTGTTGCCAATAGGGTTGATACGTGGGTTCCACAATATCTAACTCCTTTATCTCAAACAATATCCATGTCAAATGATGACATGGAAAGTTCAGTTGAGTATGACCGTCTTTCATATCTTATACAACCAGGACATGTTTTTGTGGTGGTTGAACCATAGGGTAATGACGAGAGATCAGACTGTTGGTTGGCACAGTGTGTATAGGGAAAGCAAAAGCTAACACACCCGATGACAGATGATGATGGGCTTGCGTATCCTACAAGTTCAGTTGTTGTTGCAGGAACTTGGTTGCGAACATACATGATTAGAAAGAATGGCATACCTGCATTTGAAGACTACGAGAGGCACAAAACCATTCTCATGTATTCACACCTTATTATAGATACAAATGTCAAGTTGTTGAAGCATCAATCAAGACTGAAGACAAAAGAACTATGGACAGTGACTAGTGTTGATCATGAAGCAATGATGGATACTCTTAAGCTAAGAGATGACCCTTCCGACACACTTGAGTAGTAGGTCTTTATTATCTCTTATTTTTTTTTATCATGCATTTCATCTCAAATAATGATCAGAAAACCTTTATGTTCAAGTTTTTTACATGTATATTAAGGATTTTAAAAAATGCAGGTCCTTTTTGATGAACAATACTATTGCATCATGATTTTTGTATCAACGTAGTGGGTACACTCGATATAATTCATATAATCCTACCTCTTCGTTAATCCGACCTCTTCGTTTATTATCATGCTTTTCATTTCAAACAATGATCATAAAACCTTTATGTTTATGCTTTTTTATATGTAGCATTAGCAATTCTTAAAAATGCAGGTCTTTTTGATGATATACAATACTAATGCATCAACATAGTGGGTACATTCGATATAATTCAAAGGGATGTATCTTCACGATAAATAATCCCACCTCTCCATTTATTATCATGCATTTCATTTCAAATAATGATCATAAAACATTTATGTTCATACTTTTTATGTGAAGATTAACAATTCTTAAAAATCCAGGTCTTTTTATTTACAATACTATTGCATCACAATTTTTTCATCAACATATTGGGTACACTCGATATAATCCCACCTCTCCATTTATTATCATGTTTTTTAATGTGTAGATTAACAATTCTTAAAAATGTAGGTCTTTTTGATGTTGTTCACATTGCTTATGTTGGTCTTCATTTATATGTAGGCATTGCTCTACGTAATCTTTGCTCTTAAGACATGAGGATAACTGATGCATATGAAGTGGGATGTTGTATTTATATATGAGTACATTGATGCAACTTTGTTACGATGATATATGATATATTTGTACATGACTACAAATATATACAATGTATTTGCACATTAGCACACAGGTGTAGTTGTATTGATGATATATAATGTATTTATAGATGAGTAAACTGGTTTAGTTGTATTCATGATATACAATGTATTTGTACACGAGTACATTGGTGTAGTTATAATGATAATAATGAAAAAAGTTGCATACACTAACAGATCTTATGTGTATGGCCCACTTATGTATGTTCATGGATGTCACATGTAAGTCTAATGGTAATTATGTGTGTACAATATATGCAAATATTGATGATCATGATCATTATTGCTTTCCTAAATTCATTACAACTTAATAGAGGCTTGTTAGTCTATATTTATCCTTTTCATCCTCATTATCATTTAATATAGGCTTGTTTGACAATTTTTTGCACTTAGGACGTTCAAGGGACGAGGCCAGTAGGGTATGGCCTTGAGTGTTTGATCGAGTGGGAGGGTAAAATAGGAGCATGCCTAGGGTAAGAATGCCTAATTGGACATTTTGGGACTGACAGTTTGCGCTCACGACAAGCAGAATGATAAATTGGCTCCGTGGTAACTTTTCATTGAATGCAACTGACAATTTTTTTTGTCAACTGAAAAAACGTTGCCCTATGAAAACCACTTTGAATCTTGAAAATTTGAGACAGACACTTGTAGGTTGTCCTCATGTGACCTTGTAGGTTCAAACAGATCATTCATAGGTGCCACAATTTTTGAGATACAGCCTGTCAAATTTTGACAAATTTTTGCACTTAGGACTCTTAAGGGATGACACGAATAGGGTATGGCCCTAAGCGTTTGACCGGCGGGGGAGGGGGGGTATAAAATAGGAGCATGCCTAGGGTAAGAATGCCTAACTAGAGGTGTTGGGACCGACGGTTCGTTCTCACGACGAGCAGTATGAGAAATTGGATCCGTGGCAACTTTTCATGGAATGAAACTGATGATTTTTTTGTCAACTAAAAAAATGTTGCCCTACAAAAACCGCTCTGAATCTTGAAAATCCGATATAGGCTATTGTAGGAAGCACTCATGTGAACAAGAAATTGGCTCTATGACAACTTTTCATTGAATGAAATTGACGATTTTTTTGTCAACTAAATTTTTTTTGCCCTACGAAAACCTCTCCGAATCTTGAAAATTCGAGATAGGCTATTGTAGGTATCCCTCGTGTGACCATGTAGGTTCAAATAGATCATTCGTAGGTGCCACGATTTTTGAGATACAACTTGTCAAATTTTGACAATTTTTCGCATTTAGGGCGCTTAAGGGATGACACTGGTAAGGTATGGCCCTGAGCGTTTAACCGAGGGAGGGGGGGTAAAATAGGAGCATGCCTAGGGTAAGAATGCCTAATTGAAGGTGTTGGGACTGACAGTTCGCGCCCATGATGAGCAAAACGATAAATTGTCTCCATGACAACGTTTCATTGAATGCAACTGATAATTTTTTCGTCACTAAAAAAATGTTGCCCTACGAAAACCGCTCCAAATCTTGAAAATATGAGATAGACTATTGTAGGCAGCCCTCACATGACCCTGTAGGTTCAAATGAATCATTTGTAGGTAACACGGTTTCCGAGATACAACTTGTCAAATTTTGACATTTTTTTGTACTTAGGGGGCTTAAGGGACGACGTTGGTAGGGTATGGCCCTAACCATTCGACCGAGGAGGGGGGATAAAACAAGAGTATGCCTAGGGTAAGAATTCCTAACCAGAGGTGTTGGGACCGACGGTTCGTTCCCACGATGAGCAAAACAAGAAATTGGCTTCGTGGCAACTTTTCATTGAATGAAACTAACAATTTTTTCGTCAATTGGAAAAATGTTGCCCTACAAAAACCACTCCGAATCTTGAAAATACGAGACAAGTGATTGTAGGCAGCCCTCACATGACCTTGTAGGTTCAAACAGATCATTCTCAAGTGCCACAGCTTCTGAGATACAATCTGTTAAATTTTGATAATTTTTCGCACTCAGGGCACTCAAGGGACGACGTCGATAGGGTATGGCCCTAAGCATTCGACCGAAGGGGGGGAGTAAAACAAGAGCATGCCTAACCAGAGGTGTTGGGATCGATGGTTCGTTCTCACAATGAGAAGAACGAGAAATTGGCTTTGTACCAACTTTTTATTGAATGAAACTGACAACTTTTTTGTCAGTTGAAAAAACGTCGCCTTATGAAAAACTATTCAGAATCTTGAAAATCTCAGACATGCTATTGTAGGCAGCCCTCACATGACCCTATAGGTTCAAACACATCATTCCTAAGTGCCACTATTTTCGAGATACAACCTATCAAATTTTGATATTTTTTTTTGCACTTAAGACACTCAAGAGACGATGCCAACAGGGTATGGCCTTGAGCGTTCAACCGGGGGGGGGGTTGTAAAACAGGAGCATGCCTAGGGTAAGAATACCTAACTGAAGGTGTTGGGACCGATGTTACAATGAATTATGAGGCACAATATGTCTACATTCAGTGGGGGTGGTGATATTTTTCACGCGACAGTAAAAGAAAGGAAGGTAAAATTTGTATCTTTCACTAGCTGAATGACAAAACAAGTTGATGTTTAGAGTTCATATATTCAGGTATATGTTTATGTATGTCCATATACAAAATATACATGCCAACTAGACATGTAAGTATCCCAAAATGTTCTATCACATCCTAAACTACTGACGGATCATTAGAATCAGTCCTCTTCACAACATTGCTCATCTATGAAGGATCCTGCACAAGAAAAATCAAACCACAATTAAGATTAGTTATATTATATAATTTACATTCAAAAAGTTGGCATAAAAATCAATATACATTGAACTATAATTGAACTCTAAAATTTAATTCTTGATTACCTCATCTCCACGTTTCCTCTTCATCTTAGGAGGAGTCCTGGAATATGTCATAGGGAGAGCAGGTATGCCATCAAGATTTTCATAAACAACCTATATATGTTCACAAACATAACATTTCAATACAAGTTAGAATATAATTGTGGATGATAGGAACAAATTATATCTTCTACACACAAAATAAAATAAACAAATGTACCCGAGGCATCTCTTCTATTTCTTTGGGTATAGTGGCTGTAGTCAACAATGATGTGAAGCCAAGAATTCCTTGTATATAAAGATGACAAGTATGTGAAACTATCAATCTATGTAGACATGTATAATCATTATAAGTTATTTAAACTCTTAATTCAATCATGTTTGTATTCAATTACCTTTCCCTTGTCTCAGACTGCACTACCAGAGCCCAAATCGCACGACATCGCACTCGCGCTACTTGTGTCCTACAAGAGTAAAATAAGATAAACATGCAAGTTACTATATAATTCAATTAATGACAATTTAAATGACAAGCATGTATGTACAATAAAACATCTAAACGACTAGGTGCAATAATATATGTACCGTATAGCTGTCAAGGCCAAATGAAATGACCGTCAAGGTGCTATCATGGACTTGTGTTAACTCCTCCTCAGTCATTAGCTGCTAAATAGACCATGTATATAAACATTAGTACTTAATACTATCTCTTATAAATATTCATTTAAAAGAAAATGCACTATGAAATTATAAGTCTTAGCAACGTATGATGAAGGTACCTCCTCACCTCTAGCATACGAGGACTCTCCAAGGTATCCTACAGTCCCCGCCGTCACATCTAGTGCATCAGGCATATCATGCACCTCATAATCAATAGTGTCCGTGGGAGGATCAACATGCTCTCCAAGAGGACCTAAGCATGGTTTCCCACACATAACACAAGTATGTGACACACAAATATGTGGAGCCAAAGAGGACGTGTTAGCGCCACCAGATCCACCACTAGCATCACTAAAAGGCTGAGCTAGTGCCCCAGCCTGAGAAACCAAAAGGCTACTTAGAGAGTGAATAGCCGAAATAGTTTGTGACACTGCCTCAACAATGATATTTGGATGCTGTATTGGAGGTGGGGGATCAATGGGAGGAGGGGGAACATATGGGCCCTCTAATACTCAAACTACCTCAAGTCTATCTTGAGGCATACCTTAACCCACACCCTGGAAAGGCTTGATGTCAAAGCCGTTGACATGCTTTCCTAAACAAACTCAACATATAATTTTTTAATGAAATAAAACGAGACATCAAGATTGTTGTTGGGTGGTCTATCAAAAACCATCCACCAATGGTCCCAAAAGTTATTTACAATATCATCGTTTGTACACCATTTGATGGAAAGTTTTGCTTTTTTCACATCTACGGGTTGTCTAGTGCGGGGATTGACAAACAATGCGGCAATATCAAATTTTGAAAACTCAACCTCCTTGACCTGATCATAGGTCAATCCACTCACATATCTAGCCCTCATGGAATCTCGCCACAAAAAATGCAACATTATGCTCTGTGGTCACAGTTTCTACATTGTTTATAATGACATTCAACATTGGGGTTAGACGAGGGATTCGACTATAGACATTTGCAATGCCCCTCAATTGGTTCAAACTTTGACCAATTAAATCTTGAATTGAGGGGGGGGGGTTTGATAATGGAAGGTTTGCTAACATAGGGTTTGGTGGTCGTGGCTGTTTAGGATTATCATTATTATCCCCCATTTAACTTGATTGAATTCAAAAATTTGAATTTAATCAATAAATTTGAAAGAACAATGTATTTCAAATGAAAAACCTAGTTTCTATAAAAATAAAATAAAATAAAAAATGCAAAAAAAATTGACAAAAAACAACAAAAGTGCAATCAAATCATACCTTAGATGACAAATTCACAAAAAAAAGGTGCCCAAATCGGATATCTGATCAAATCCGATATCAAATTTCTATCTTTTGCGCTGCCCCTAGGTGAAAAATGACCCATGGGCTGTCATAGTGGGTATAAAAATACCCACGAGAATCGGATATCCAATTCCTAAAAATTAATATATAATATATTATATGCATCCACACGTTTTAGATTATATATAATATAATATATAATACATTATATATAATATATACTATATATTATATATTATTCATTTATAATATATAATATATTATTCATTTATAATATATTATATATTATACTTAATATAATATAATATATATTATATATTATATAATATATAATATAATATATATTTTTTAATATAATATTTTGTTAATATCGAATATCTGATTTGATTGGGTTTTTGCCATGGTCAGATGTACTGACATCCAAGCCAAGCAAAAAGTCAACACGGATTTTCACGTTTTTAGGTGAGTGGAGAAGGCCATTTTTTTCACATCGCCATTTTTTGGCCCCTCATGATCTTGCAAATATCCACTCTTAGTTGGAGAAAGATTACCCATGAATCTAATACACAAATTGTGATGGATGTGTTAAATAAGCAATAGGTGGAGACAACAAACTAACAACTCACTTTGCTGGTCAATCAAATTGTGAGAATTTGTAGATCCTTTTACTCTATTACCTTCTGTCACATTCCATTTGATGAGCTCAAAATGTGATACTTTTAATTACAATTTATGCTTAAAAACTTTTAATACTTTGTGAGCTAATGTGCTTGGCGGTAGACTTTATGCATGCATGCTTATTTCTTTTTACTAGTATACTCTGCTAATTAGAAGGTATATTAGAAATAATATTTTGTGATTAAATGTATTACTTTTGGTGTTTATCAATGATGAATGGTCAAATATTAAGGATTGTTCTCGTTATAGTTTGTTCTATTTTCTTGGATACATTTGAAAGTTACCAACAGACAAGGAGTTATGAACTTCATGATCAGCCTGCGTAGGAATGTCAATCACTCCTGACCGCTTCAGTTGGAAAGATACTCTCGATTTTCTCTGAGTTTGTTTCATCACTTGTTCCTTAAACTCCAACTACCATTTGAAGTAATTAAATGCAGTGTAAGTTAATGGTCATTACTTGATTAAGTGAGTAATTTTTTATTTGAATTCATATAAGGATATGCATATATATCCCATCACTTTCAACAGAAAGCTGGTTAGATAGTCAGTAAGTTAGCCAACAATTTAAAGTCTTTTGATTCTAGTTTCAAACTTGTTTTACATCCTTTCAGAAGTTACTTGCAATGGAAATTTGAGTTGATCTGAAATATCTGTGTCACGGATCCCACTAGAGGAAGAGCAAGTACCGCTTGACCAAAGGGAGGTGATTCTCATTTAATTTTGTTTTTGTTTCAATTTTGAATGTTAATTCTATTACAATCCTTTCTGCAAGTTTATGGTAATCCTTCAAAATTGAAAATCATTTGCAATTTGTAGTCATTTATTTGCATGTAATAACTCTTTGGAAAATGAAGGCATTAGCGTAAATTTCAGTTCAGAGTTTAGTAGTTCAGTTAAAGTTCATCAGTTAATGGATTTTAGTTGCATGTTATTTTCTAATGGCAATGGTGATTAAGGCAAAGATAAGGACAAAAGCGTTATCAGATCTACTCATGGGATTTAGTTTGTTTTAATTGCTTAGTAGAATAGATTTCTGGTTTACTGAAAATGTAAAATAGGTTTTGATGCTCTGCAAAAAGGATGTTAGAATATGTTAGGAAGACAAACACAAACACACAAGAAACAATCCAAGTGTTAGTGTTAGAAATCAAAAATCAAAGACTATCCTAAGAAAGCATATCAAGAGAGACACAAAACACAAAATAGAAACCTTAACCAAACTAAGAAATGCAATAAAACATCTCCAAATGCCCTCCACCATGTTTGTAGCTACTCCTCCCTTGTTCCTCTCCTCTCCAAGTTCCAAATGAGTGTAGCTCTCAGTGGCTTTTTGCACTATTCTGGATGTCTTATGGAGATTCAAGATTGAAATGATTAATTATGCCAATGCAAGTGTAAATCAAACTAAATATGAGATGTTATCTAATTAGCTAATGTTAATTTTACCCAAAAGACAACATGAACTATTATGCTAAAATGCTCTCTAAAATTCACTATAACTTAGATGCATACAAGATTTATAGGATCTCGATTATGAAGAAATGAGCTCTATTTATAGGTAAAATGGAGCAATGGAGGGTTGAGATTGAGTAATCTCAACAAGGGTCAGGATTGATGGGTTTATGATCCATGTGGGGGCTTTCAATCCAATCTCAAGATGAGAAATGTCAACATGAGATGGGTTGAGAGGAGAGGGAATAAGCATTAAATGCTTGACATGACTTGAAGGTTAACTTGGGAGGTGAGGTTAATGTTGAGTTGAATGAATAAAACCATTATCCAATAAATAATGCCTTTATCCAATGGATAAACTCTTGTGCAAGAGTTAGTGAGGATAACCATGGTCAAAGCAATAAATGCTTGAAGAGACCCATGAGTCAAATGAGGGCTGAGTTAGAGGGAAAGTCTCTAACCATGTGGGTGAGTTGAGTTAACCATAAATGGTTATGTAAGAGCCATTAGTGGTTTGGAAGACTTTAGGGGTTGGCTTGTTGAACACATAAAACATTAAATGCTTTTCAAAGACTTTGAGGCTTTGAGAAGTGACTTCAAGTTGCTTAGGAATGTGACAATATTTAGGAGATGGATTAGGCTAATTAGGAGTGGTTAGAAGAACTTAGAAAGTGGTTAGAAGAGTCTAGAAGGGGATTTAGGATTGAAAGTGGGTTTGGTGGGTGAGGGAAAATAGGATTTTAATTAAAATAAAATTAATTTATTTCAATTGTGGTTGCAACTTGTATTTGTAGGAGAATGCAAGTGGGGGGTAGTTTTAGGGATTTAAATAAATATTTAATTATTTATTTAAAAGAAGAAAGTGGTTTAAATTAAATAAATATGGTTTATTCATTTAATTGATTTAGAGGCGTGGTTTAATGAATTAATTTAAATAAATTGAACAATTTATTTAATTAATAGGAGAAGGATTTGAGGATGAATTAATTAAACATTAATTTAATTAACTGGTGATTGATGGTTAGATAATCAAATAAATAGTAAATATTCATTTAATTAAATGGACAGATTTATGTGACTACATGTTTTATTTTCTTGCAAGTAATATTAGATTTACTTTTACAATAGTTAAAATAGGATTTGAATTCATAGAAAGTTAAATGTGTTTTAGTTATAAATAGATGATTCCATGAGAAATTCGTGATTAAGTTCTGTCTAAACCTCACCGAAAACACCAGAGCCCTCTTTAGGATAGAGTTAGTCTTCTTGATTTTTAAGATTAGGTAATATCATTAGTATATAATTTAATCTTAGAAGGAGATCTTGAGAGCTCTTGATGGAGCATGACCGAAACAAAAGTCATCGTTTTCAGTGCAAGAACCCCCAATGTTGACCCGTCCTTATCGCATACAACTCTAAGATACACCCAGTTCAATATAAAAGGAATTAAATGGTGTGAGTTGTGACACCAACAACCTCACGCACCATTTTTGGCACTGTTGTCGGGGATTAAAAGATCTGGCTACCGAAGTTAAAGCCTTAGTGTTGATAAGGAAAGAGTTGAGCAGTTGATGAGAAGATCTAGAGATCAGTTTGGAAGATTTCTTCCAAGACATTATAATCTTGATCAATTGCAAGAAGAACAACAAAACGATTTTGAAGAACAAGCTGAACAATTTAAACACCTACAACAAGAAATGGGTGATCAAGTAGTAGCTGAGGATCCCCCACCCAACATGACATTTTCATATCTTATTAATTTGAATGTATGTGATCATGAGCTTCCTATAAAAAATATTTCATTCGCGGTATTACCAACTTTTAGAGGAAAAACTTTTGAAGATCCTAGTGATCAGTTTCTCTTTGACTTTAAAGGCCTTTGTCAGACTTATGATCACACATTTGATAATCAGAAGTTGAAGTTATTTCCTTCGACCTTAAAATAATCAAAATTACGATGGTTTATGGGTTTATGAGTTGGTTTTATCTCAACATGGCAAGAAATGGAAACTGTATTCTTGGATAAGTACCAAGATTATTGTCGAGTAAGAGATAGGAAAGAATAATTGTTTCAAATGAAGCAAATGGAAGATGAAAGTTTGGAAGATTATGCTGATAGGTTTATGTTTGTATAAAAAAGATGTGTTGAGGGGCTTGATGATGATATTAGTAGGATAATTTTCTTAAGGGGAATTGATGATAGGTCTAGATAAGCTTTAAATTTGATGGGAAAAGGTGATATCAATAAAATTTCTTTGGAAGAAATTATTGGTGTATGCAAAAATTACTCTAGGACAAGAGTAAGGATTAGGGATTCTAGAAGAAACAAAGATTTAGGACATGATGTATCCCAAGTAATGGAGGAACTAACAAACCTGAAAACTAACATACTTCTTCATCTTAATACTCAGGTAGAGAAGATAAACACTGAGCCCTTAGCCATTTATTATTCAAGATGTAGGGGAAAACATATATTGAGGGAATGCCCATTGAATCAAGTTGATCTTTGTGAAATTTTGTGAAAAGAATCATGCAACATGCTCTTATAATCACTTACCAAAGATTAAGAACCATTTAAAGAAACCTCCTATGGTAGAAGAAGAGCAAGTAACTATGTTGGACAAAGATCACATAATTCAGGATTCAATACCTATTCAGGACAATGTGGTCCTAGAAATAATTAGAATTCAAATCAGTGGCAAAATTCTAATCAATGGACCCTTCCTTATGAAATGCATCCACCTCCTACATCTTGGGGGCCTCCAGAGTGGGTTAGTCCACAATGGAACCAACCATAGTGGAAACCAAACCTACCACAGTGGCAACCAAAGCAACCACAATGGCAACCAAACCAAACACTGTGGCAACAAAATCAATCCCAATTTCAACCTTGGAAAAATAAAGGTCCAAAATGACCTTGGGGACAACCACCACCTCCTATTACTAGACCAAATACTGCTAATGAGAAAGTGAATCAACCTTAGATACCAGCTTAGCCTGTCCCAAATCCTAAGAACAATCATCCATAGAAAATATTTAATGTTGATTCCAATCCTCCTGGTCTAAATGTTATAGAAGTCAATGGTATCCAACTAAGTAATCACAATGTTCCTTCAAAATATGATATTTTAGAAAAGGAGGGAGAGAATAATGAGAAAGCTCAAGGAAAAGATCAGAATTATGATAAAGCAAAGGAACTAACTAGTGATGCACCTTGTCCATAACATTTTTAAACTACACAAGTAGCTCCTGATGCCTCCCAACCTGATCATATGGACATAGCAGATTATCCACTTCTCCAAGAATTGGAAAAAATTAATATTGAGATCCCTCTATTACAAACTACTAAGGATATACTAGAACTAATTCAACTTATTAAGTCACTCTATATAAAAATGCCTGGAACAAAAAGGAAGTTTCCTTCCACAATCCAAGTAGGAACTAAGCTCACTGATATATTATCAGGAAGATTTCTTCCTCAAAAATACAATGACCCTGGGAGTCTTGTAATTACTTTGAGCATAGGAGGAGTTGAGATACCCAGTGTGTTGATTGATTTAGGGGCAGCTATGAATGTTATTACTACTGATACTATAGAAATACTAAGAATACCAAGAATTCAACCCACAACAACTATGCTTCAGTTGGCAAATCAATCTACTGCCAAACGCGAGGGTGTTTTGAAAGATGTAACAGTCACAATTTATGCATGGGATTATCCAGTAGACTTCTTGGTACTCAAAGCTAGGAAGAAGGCATCAAGATATCCAATCATACTAGGAAGACCTTGTCTAGAGACTACATTGGCATTGATAGATTGCAAATTTGATAGTATGACTATTTCTAATTGTAAAAGGCAAAAAGAGTTGACACTTTACCCTCTAGCTAAACCAACATTTCATTCTGACACTCAATATTGGGTTGATGAGGAGATAGATTCAGAAGGGGATGGAGTGGTTGAGTTAGCCATGGTTACCTTATCAGAACATGTTGAGGAGTATGAAGAATATGTGGAACAGGGAGAAGACCTTAATTATAGATGTGGTGATTTTAATCAGAAAAATGAGGAATGTCCTCATGAAGAAATTAAAATGGAAAGTCACAAGGAAGTTCTACATCATGATAAATTGCATCCTTGTCCCCTTGATACACTTATAGGAGATCCATTTGAAGGGAGAAGTGACACAAAAGAAATTACAGTCTCATCGGATAAACCTCTCTTCATTAATTCATCTTTGCTTCCGACATAAGAAGAGAAATTAAAACTCACTTTAGGAAAACATATAGAAGCATTCGCTTGGGAGTATAAGGATATGAGAGGAATACACCCTTCTATTTGTACACATCATATTTACACTGAAGATGTTAAACCTGTGAGATAAGGGCAGATAAGAATTAAAACCCAGCTCTGGGAGATTTTGTTAAACAAGAAATAAAAAAATTGTTGCAAGTAGGGTTTATTTACCCAATTCTGGATAGTCAATGGGTTTCATCGCTGATTATTGTGCTGAAGAAAAATGGTAAGTGGCGTGTTTGTGTTGATTATAGAGAATTGAATAGAGCCACTAAAAAAGATTATTTTCCTTTACCATTTATTGATCAAGTTCTTGATAACCTGGCTGGAAGTAATTAGTTCTCTTTCTTAGATGGTTTTAGTGGTTACAACTAGATACAAGTGGCTCTTGAGGATTAAGATAAGACAACATTTACATGCCCTTGGGGAACTTATACATATAGAGTTTTACTATTTGGACTCTGTAATGCACCAACCACTTTCCAAAGAGTTGTTTTAGCTATTTTTGTGGATTTGACTACTTCATGTGTTGAGGAGTATATGGATGATTTCACAGTCCATGGAAAAACATTTGATGAAGCACTAGAAAGTTTGAATAAAGTGTTGCAGAGATGTAAAGATCAAAGATTATCATTGAATCATGAAAAATGTTCCCTTATGATGATCGAAGGGATTGTTTTGGGACATCATATTTCTAAAGACGACATCAAAGTTGACCCAAAGAAAGTAGAAGTTATTCAACAAATTGAAGTCCTAAGAACTCAAACTGACATTAGAAGCTTTTTTGGACATGCGGGATATTACAAAAGATTCATTGAAAGGTTTAGTAAAATTATTGAACCATTGTTTACATTTCTCAAAAAGGATGGAGTTTTTATGGACATCTGATTGCCAAAAATATTTTGAAGCTATTAAACATGCCCTAACTACTTCCCCTATTATTAAAGGACCTGGTTGGGGAGAACCATTTCACATCCATGCAAATGCTTCCAATTTAGCCATTGAAGCAGTCTTAGAATAGAAAGATGAGAATTGAGCAATGCATGCAATTTATTATATCAACATTTGAATCCTACAAAGAGGAACTACACAACTAAGAAGGAATTTTTAGTTGTAGTGTATGCAATTAATAAATTCAGACATTATATTACTGGCTACAAAGTTTTTGTTCACACAGATCATGCAACCATTTAGTATTTAATGAACAAAGTTGTTGTAGGAGGCCGAATAATAAGGTGGTTGTTGCTTTTGTAAGAATTTGATATTACCATTGTGGATAAACTAGGTAAAGATAACGTTGTTGATTTTCTCTCTAGAATGGTTTTGTAGGGCCATAATGAACCAGTGGATGATAAATTTCTAGATGAACACTTATTTGCAATATTTATCCACTCTCCATAGTTTTCTGACATTGCCAATTATCTTGTTATAGGGAAGTGCACGAATCATTTTACTTCTAAGCAGAGGAAATGACTTATTCGTGACATTTCTAGATTCAAATGGATCAATGGTCTTTTGTTTAGAATGTGTCCTAATCATATTCTTTGCAGGTGTGTGTAAAATATGTAGTCACATAAATCTGTCCACTTAATTAAATGAATATTTAGTATATATTTGATTATTTAACCATCAATCAATAATTAATTAAATTAATATTTAATTAATTCATCTTAACCCCCTTCTCTTATTAATTAAATAAATCATTCAATTTATTTGATTTAATTCACTTAACCAAATTCAGACCATTAATTAAATAAATAAATCATATTTGTTTAATCTAATCTTCTCTCACATTTAAATAAATTAATATTTATTTAAATCCTCCAAAACCCCATCTCTCACATTTAAATAAATTAACATTTATTTAAATCACCTTTATCCTCCACCCACTTGTATTTTCTTACAAATGCAAGTTGCATAGCTATTTTAAATATTTATTTAAAATCCTATTTATCCTCACCCACTTGAAACCTTTAATGGTTTCCCTTAAAGTCTTCGAACTTAATGGCTTCCTTTTAGAGTCTTCTCAAGCCTTTAATGGTTTCCCTTAAAATTTTCAAACTCAATGGCTTCCTTCTAGAGTCTTCTTAAGCTTTTAATGGTTTCTCTCAAAGTCTTCAAGCATTTAATGCTTTATCTTCTTTTTTCTCATGTAAATAAATTAAGATTTATCTAAATAAAATCCAAAATTCACATTCACATTTAAATAAATTAATATTTATTTAAATATCTATCCAAATGCAAATTACACCATTTAATTGAAATAAATGATTTTATTTTAATTAAAAATCCCAAAATTCCCCCCACTTGTATTCTCCTACAAAATCCACTTGCATGCCTAAATCCCTTCTAGATTCTTCTAACTCCTTCTAATTAGCCTAATCCTATCCTAATCATTGTCACATTCCTAAATAAAAGTAAGTCACTTCTCAAAAACCTCCAAAGTCTTCAATAACCATTAAAGGCTTTATGTCTTCAAATGGTTAACCTCTAAAGTCTTCCAAACCATTAAAGGCTCTTACATAACTATTTATGGTTAACTCACCTTTTACCTTTGGTTAGAGACTTTCCTCTAACTTAACCATCCTTTTGACTCATGGGTCTCTTCAAAACATTTATTTCTTTGACTAAGGTAACCATTTAACCCTTGGATAAAAGGAATATCCATTAACCTAACCCTAACCCAACCCCCTAGGGTAACCATCATGTCCCCTGAAGCATTTAATGCTCCTTATCTCTCCTCTCAAGCCTCCTCATGGTGACACTTGTCAACATGGGGTTTGGTTGAAAGTTTCACATGGATTGAATATCTTTCAATCCTAACCCTTGTTAAGATTGCTCAATCTTAACCCTTCATTTCCCCATTTCTTCTATAAATAGAATCCTTCTCCTCAAGCAAAGAAGGAAGCATTAGAGTATTATTGATATACTGGTATTAGCATAGGGATTTTTCATAGCATCACTACCTACACTTGCATAGCATTTATTTATTACATCCAACCATCTTGAATCTCCATATGGCATCCATGGTTAGTGCTAAAAGCTGAGAGCTACACTCATTTGGGACTAGGAGAGGGGAGAAACAAGGGAGAAGCATCAAAAGGCATCATGGAAGCATCTTAAGGAGGCTCTTCTCCTTTCTTTTGTTTTGTTAAACTTCTTTCATGCTTTTTGAAATCTCTTTTGATATGTTTGGAATGGTTTTTAGTTCTTTGTTTTGGTTTTATGGTTGAAACTAGCTTATTAACATTGAACTTTGTTGTTGCCTTGTCCCCATTTCCATGACATCATTTGGTGAACCCGACGTGAATCCAACACTTTTGTAAATTCAAAGACATTTTTTTAGGCTTGTGAGCCCACCATGTGCACTAACTTTTTTTGAATGTTTTAGTTGCAGATTTTTTAATATTTTTTTTTTGTGCATGTTTTGGAAGGAGTTAGTTTAAAACATTTTAATTTATTTGGTTTAAAACTTCATCTTTCTTGTTTTTCACAAAGGGATAAAAATAACTTCACATTTTCTATTTGGTGCAACTAAAACAAACTCAACTTTTTCATTTGGTGCATAAAAAAAGAACTTCATCTTTCTTGTTTTCACAAAGGGATAAAATGAACTTCACATTTTCTATTTAGTGCAGCTAAAACAAACTCAAGTTTTGATTTGGTGCATAACAAAAAAATTCATCTTTCTTGTTTTTCACAAATGGATAAAAAAAACTTCACATTTTCTATTTGGTGCAACTAAAACAAACTCAAATTTTCATTTGGTGCATAAAAAAGAACCTCACATTTACCTTTTTTGCTACAAAGGCTACACGACTTTATTTTTGTTGACCAGGTTTTGCTTTCCAAAAGTTTGTCAAGTGTCAAACATTTTGATATCTTGGTTAAAATGATCATCATGATTGTTGGAGCAACATCTCCAAATAGTTAGATCACATTGCAATGAAAATCAGTTAAAAAGAACAAGTGCTTTTTGTGATTGGCACACTTGTGCAAAGTTTGTCGAGTAGTCCTACTTCTAACACACACTATCCTCTCCCTTGACTTTCGTGGTCCTAGGTGCAAGAGAAAAGTGTTAGTAACACTCAAAATTTTATCTTTTTAAGAGAGGCCTGCCAAGAGACACATCACTCTTGGGAACGACCTCGCGCGGTAAATCCTTCGAGCTACTATAGAAATCAAGTGTGAGCGAAAGCAGTAGCCTTGGGTATAGTTGTTCCTATAGTGTAACTTGCCGAAAGGACAAATGGGCCCCACCACAAGTTACAAGGCTCTTAAGTGAGTCACTACAGAATGAACTTATGTCCAAAAACATCAAAAATTACTAAACACCTTTATGTAGTAGCCCACCCGTTCTATTGATTGAGGATATTTGTGAGAAGTTCAGTGCAAGAGCATATAAGGTTTTGCTCCCAAGATATTCACCATACATATTTCCTTGAGTAGAAACATAGCTTTTTGAAAGGCTACTTGTAGCTTAATGAAAGTGGTGACTCCCCCATCATAGGGATCATTTATTTGTTATACTCGTGCAAGACTTAGTATATCACATCCTTACCTGCCACGACAGGATTCATAAGGTATGTAGTACCAAAGTTTGAAATGTCTTCGTTTTTGTGTCAAGACCAGTGATAAACTGAGCCGACTTTAGGCTTTTTGGAAAAACATACTCAAAAACATTTGGCAAGAAAGGGTCATAAAAAGTCCAAAGATTGGGTTGATCTCGACCCACACTTATTTGTGTCTTTTGAGGCAACATTCTTGTGTTTGTGTGCTTACTTTATTTTCTTGTCAAAGAAAAAATCAAAAATCAATTCCACAACAAGTATTCATCCAACACAAAATTTTCAAAACACCAACACTTGGCAAAGATAAAAAACAAAGTGCAACAACAAAGTATCAAACTATATGACCATTCTTCACATTTTGAGAAAGAAGAATATTCATCAACATATCAATTTGAAGAAAAGACCACTGAGTTCAAAGACTTTCATCAAAAGAAGGAAATTCTTCTATCTTAATAAACAAATCTTTGTCTCACATAGAACCTTCTTACGTCATATGCGTCTATATCTTTAAGAAAATCCAACAAGTTTGATCAAGAGTCTTTAAACCACAGAGCTTTTACTCAATATAGAGCTTTGAGTTATCATAAAAACAAGGGAGGCAAAATCAATCCCGCTTTCTTTCTAGACATTTGTATCACATATAACTCAGCCAGGGAAGAACCACCAACCCCTGAAAGAGAAGAGGAAGAGTTTGTTCCTTTTGTAACACAGAGTTTCTATTGAAGTTAACATTTCATTCATTCTCACATTCACCCATCACCAATCCATTCCAAACCTCGAAACATAAAGAGATCTGGTCCTAATTTCTTTTTTGATATTGCTTAAATCAAACACACCACATCACTTTTTAGAGTGTCTCTACATCTAGGATAAACTCATCCTAAGAGACATTTCTACGTAGGTTAAAACTAGTCTATGAGTGCATCCTCTCATTACTAAGTAGTGGGATTTGTAACACATCTCAGGCCTCTCTAAACCTTATCATATCAAACATTGTCAACCAAACACAAGCAGCGATTCAAGGAGGGACTTTTGGTAACATCTACCTTTAGTGTTAGAGATCCATATGCAAAACACTTCACCAAACATATATCTCTCATTCCATCACCAACTCATCATCATTTTCACCAAACTTCAACAAAAAATTGTAAACAAAATGGCTCAAACCAGATCAAGGTCTAGACAACTAGAAATTGAAGAGGAAGAGGAGGAAAATCTCAATGAATTCCAAGAAGCCATTGGAGGAAACACAAACGATGAAAATCCAAGTACTCCTACTCCTGCAACAATAGAAAGGGCACAACACAACCCTCTCTTCAATTGACTTTTTGATGAAATACTCAGGAGCAACGCTAATGCTCGCTTTTTAAGACTTGCCCAAGAGGGAGCTAAACTCCCCCCTGATTTTGATATTGCATAACTAAGGCAAGCATCAGAACACCAGAGTTGTATTGAGGATGGAAGAGGTCAAGATCACATCAGATATAACATTCCTCAAGGAAATCCCCCCCCTCCTCCTCCTCCAAATGACATGGACATGTTGCGGCAACAAGTTGAGAATCTCGCCCAACAACTCCACAATGGTGTGAAACCAAACCAGTTTTCACTTAGTGATATTTGTCCATATCCCTTTGATAGGAATCTACATATGCCACCTTTTCCACGAGGGTTTGAAACACCTAAGTTTGAAAAGTATCGAGGAAAAGGAAACCCTCGCCATCATGTTAGAGAATTTCATTCAACTTGCCTAGAAGTGGCATATGAGGACACATACCTAATGTGACTCTTTCCTCAAAGTTTGGCAGGGACAACCACGCAATGGTTTTCCTAACTAGCAGGTGGTATTAGGACATTCGAAGAATTGGTCCAGAAATTCCTTGCACATTACTCACACAACATTGAACGCGATATCACCATGGCTGATCTATGTAACACTAAGAAAAAACCAGTGGAGCTATTTTTCAGCTTTCCTGCAATGATGGCGACAAATGTCTAGCAGACGTTCCCTTCAGCTACCTGAAAGAGAGCTAGTGGAAATATTTATTTCCAACTTAAACGAAGAAATGGAATTTCATTTAGACATGAAAGGTATAGAGTCCTTTAATGACATGATCACCCAGGGTTTAAAATGTGAACGGGCCCTCATAAAAAAGGGGCTTATCAAAATATACAATGAACCCAAAGATGCCCCTCGCCCGCGATTCAACAATGATAAACCTAACTTTTGGAATAAAAACAAAAATATCGTCAATGATGGGGTGGTAGATGCAATGACTATTAAGAGTGCACAACCTGTGGTCTGATTTGTAGGGCAAAACCCCCACCCAAAAATAACATGGTTGTTCCCCCAAACCAAGGACGCAATGTGCCTCAAGAGGAACCAAGACAACGCCAACAAAATTATAAACCAAAACGAACGTACACTCCCTTAGGGGAACCTATTGAAACAGTGTTATGCCGGTTGGTCTCTTCAAATCTGGTGACCCTACCAAAGACGTCCAATTACGAACCTTAGGTTAAACCTTCATGATGGAGGGATAATGAACATTGCGAATTCCATCAAGGGAAAGGGCATAAAACAAGCAATTGTCACAGATTGAAAGATCTTGTTCAGGATCTTATTGACCGAGGCGAGATTGAAATTGAAGGACATGACCCAAAAACCACAAATAATGATCATCTTATGTTTAAGAATCCACTTCCATCACAAGATCAAAGGGGTCCTTCCACTTCAGGGCAAAACACAGATACAACTGATTATACACGAGCCACCTATAATTACACTGTGAATCACCTATATGATGCCAATGAACAAATTTTAACCATTACCATCAAAAATCCAAACTCTACTTGCAATGTTGTTACACGTCGCAACAAGATCACCATTAAAGCATCTCCACAAGGCACCCCCTACATCCAAAAGTAGTATAATCTTGTGGAACAGTTAGATAAGACACCTGCACTTATCTCCATCTTAGAGACTTTGCACCTATCCTCATCTCATAAAACAATCTTGGATCAAGCTCTCCAAGAGGCGTCAGTCCCTGCAAATCTAAATATAGATCAATTCCAAGCTATGGTTAGAAATCTAAGGTCATCACCATGTCTCACTTTCTTTGAAAGTGACAATACGTCCTTCCAGCAACCTCACAATGCCTCACTCCATATTGAAGGATTTATCAACCAACATAGGATCAAGCGAGTCTTGATCGACAATGGAGCAGACCTAAATATATGTACACTACAATTGGTCACAACATTGGGGTATGCAGTTGAATCAATGGATCCCCGCAAAAGGATAACCATAAAAGCTTATGATGATGCAAAGCGTTCATCCAAAGGAGCAGTTGTGTTACCAATCCGAGTGGGCCTAGTGGTGAAGCACATCATATGTCAAGTTCTGGACCTTCCTCCGCTGTATAATTTATTGTTAGGAAGACCTTGGATACACGCCATGCAAGCCATTCCATCCACCTACCACTAGTGTATCGATTTTCCTCATAATGGTGTAGAAATTACAATCCTGGGTGATGCAAATCCATTTGCATATTGTAACAATATCAACCATCAACCAGAGATTATCATTCCCAACAACAGAGAAGCTATCCCATCCACATCATATGTAAGTCCAGCCTCTCTTTCCAATTCAAATGCCACTATACCCAAACAAGAGAAGCTAAAGATGAAAATGGCAGAGGAAGGTCCTGGGGAGTATAATCTAAGTCAACTCTTTTGCGTTGGGCAACTACCCACTTCTCCTAGAACTCATGGTAAACTTCAACGATTACTTCAAGCACCACTGGTCAAGCCGGCATACACTTTGATGCCTTTCATCCTTGGAAAGAGTCAAGAAGAAGAGACCAGAGATGAGGACTTACCAGAATGGATCTATAAAGATCCTATCACCATGGACATCTCCAAAGATAAGCTTCCCACAGATCAATATGGAAAAGGCCTTCTCATTATGCAAAGAATGGGTTATGATGGTCAAAGTGCTTTGGGACCTTGCAAGCAAGGACGACATGAGCCATTGCAGCCAGAATTAAAGCCTAAAGATAACACGAGATTACGCTTTCAAAAGGAGATTCTTCCTAAACTCATATTCAAAGGGAAACCCAACAAACCTCTATATCAGCCTAAAATTCTAAAGCGGTCACCCTTGAATATATTAGCAGCACCCAACACCATACCAACTACCCCACTGAGGCTAAAAATCCCAGCACTATCATCCACAACACCAATCATCCCACCAATCAAACCAACAACCCTATCAATAGCAGGAACCACATCAATAACACCATTAGCAGTATCAGAACCCCCATCAATATCAACAACACTAACAATTCCATCAGAAACAACAGATTCAACAACGTCGATACTCCCTGTATCAGATTCACTGATCCCAATAATCCTTCCTACAACACCAATCATTTCATCTGCCAAGGTACATCAGCTGATCACACCTGTAGTGTTTAACTCAAAGGATATCCCAGTATGGTATAGTAATTGGATACTGGAAAGCTACTCAGAGACTGACTCACATGAGTGGGAATTTGATTCAGTACATCTCAATACTTTAGATGATGAAGACACATCACCCCCTCCACCTCACAAAGAAATCCTTGTTTATGGAGAAGCACAGATTAAAACCTCTTGGGTTCCTGAACTGGAAACATCTTCCACAAACCCTACGTCACATCCTACGCCCGATTCTGATAGGGAAAGTACCATCAATGACCTTCACCACAACGTCTTAACCCTCATTAACACCTCTTATGAACTTAACCTGATCGATGAGGTAATGCCTATTAAACATTCTGAACTCATCGAATGGAACCAATCTAATCCCCCATGCCTCGACCACTTCCAAAACGATGAGGCGATCATTGAATTTTTGGAATTACGGGATAACTTACCAAGCGGGGATCACAAAGCTGGATTCACCATTGAACTTAATAGCGCAACCTACTTCGGGGCGGATGCCAAACTTTTCAGCTGCAAAAATATAACAATAAAACATGGATCTTCCAGTGAAAACCACACTGTGGCACTATTTGATCCCCAAAAAGTAAAAAGAAAGAGCGTATCCAATGGTGAAAACCTCTCGGAGGCGCTTGAGGATGAAAGGTTTGACATCCTCCCCTCTAGTACACATCATGAACAATCAACAATCCTTATTGAAGAGACAAAAGAATACAGTGTGGGGACTCCTAAAACTCCTCACCACATACATCTGGCATCTCTTTTAACTTCAGAGGAACAACCTAAATTTGTCAATTTTTTCCAAAAACGCTAGATCAACTTTGCATGGCCATATGCAGACATGCCTAGGTTTGATCCTGATTTAGTCATGCATTACCTCACCGTAGCAGAAGGAGTTAAGCCTGTCAAGCAGAAGCTTCGCAAGATGCACCTGCAGATTGAGGTACTAGTCAAAGTAGAACTTAAGAAACTCCTAGATGTTGGTTTTATTCGACCAATTGATTATGCAGATTGGATCTCCAACATTGTACCTGTCGGCAAACCAAATGGGGGCATCTGTATATGTACTGACTTCAGAGATCTAAACAAGGCATGTCCTAAAGATGACTTCCCCCTACCAAACATTGACATGATCATAGACCTAACAACACGACATGCCATGCTCTCTCTCATGGATGGTTTTTTAGGGTACAATCAGATAAAGATCATACCAGATGATCGACATGAGATGACCTTCACATGTCCATGGGGAACATACTGCTGGAATGTAATGCCTTTCGGTCTGAATAATGCAAGAGAAACCTATCAAAGAGCAAGGAATACCATCTTTCATGATATGATGCATACCATAATGGAAGATTATGTTGATGACTTATTGGCAAAATCACTAACAAGAGAAGGTCATCTAGTAATATTAGAGAAAATCTTTGACAGACTAGAACAATATCATGTTCGACTTAACCCAAAGAAATGTGTCTTTGGAGTAACCTCAGGGAAACTTCTAGGATACATTGTCTCAAGCAAAGGTATTGAGGTTGATCCTGCAAAGGTCAAAGCAATCATGGACATGCCACCTCCAAAGAACATCAATCAACTAAGGACATTACAAGGGCGGCTACAATCCATCTGAAGATTCATTGCACAACTAGCAGATAAGTGCCATCCTTTTACATATTTGTTACATAAAAACATCTAATTTCAGTGGGATACTAGATGCCAACAAGCATTCTAGATGCTTAAAGACTACCTCATGAATACACCATTGTTGATCCCACCAGATCCGAGTAAGCCTTTATTACTCTATATCTCAGCAACAAATACAACATTAGGAGTGCTCTTGGCTCAACACAACGCAGAAGGGAAAGAGTGTGCTTTTTACTATATCTCTCGCACACTGGTCAACTATGAACTCAATTACACACCTATTGAGCGAGCTTGCCTAGAAGTCATCTTGGCAGCCACTAAACTGAGGCACCATCTGTTAACACATAAAGTACAACTCATTGCCAAGATCGATCCACTAAAATACTTACTCAATAGAGCAACATTGACTGGCCGCTTGGCTAAATGGGTGATGATTCTAAGTGAATTTGACATCAAGTATGTGGACCATAAGGCTATCAAGGGGCAAGTTATTGCAGATCAGTTGGCCGATGGACCCCTCATAGGAGATCATCCTCTCATTTCCAATTTTCCAGATGAAGAGATATTCATGATCACAACAACACAGCCATGGAAACTATACTTTGATGGTTCATACACTAGGCATGGCTCGGGGGTAGGCATTCTGTTTATCACACCTCAAGGTGACAACATCCTGAAGTCTTACAGGCTCACATTTCCATGCACGAACAACATAGTAGAATACGAGGCCTTGATCATAGGACTCAAACTAGCCATACAATGGAAATTGAAAGAGCTACAGATATATGGTGACTCCCAACTGGTCATCCGACAAGTAACCGATGAATATCAAACCAAGGATGATAAGCTTATGCCGTGCAAGCAAATGGTGGACAATTTAAAAGCATCATTTACTACTATCACCTTTGAGAAGATACCCAAATATCATAATCGAGCTGCTGACACTATGGCTACCATTGCATCTCTCCTAGATCTTCCTCAAAATTCAACATGCTACGAGTTCTTGGTAGAATAGCTTTGGATTCCCGCTTATGATATCCCCAAATTTGAGATGATATATCGCCTTGTCAATTCCGAATCCCCATGGTACAGTGAGTTTTCTATCTCCATGATCACACACTTCCTCCTAACCAATCGAATAACCAACATAAAACCTTCATTTGCCAATCCGCTCGATATATCATTATTGCTGAAATCCTATATCAATGCAGTCTTGATGGTACTCTCCTTCGATGTTTGGAATAGGATGAGATAACAAAGGCCTTGGAAGAGGTACATGAAGGAATTTGTGGAACTCATGCAAGCGGTCCTTCACTAGCCAAGAAGATCATACGCCCTGGATACTATTGGCCATCAATGGAAAAGGACTCATACTACTTTGTCAGAAAATGCAAGAAGTGCCAAGTTCACGGAGACCTAATACATGCACCAACATAGGAATTGCAACCAATCACAACACCATGGCCATTTTGTCAATGGGGACTTGACCTTGTGGGTAAAATTCATCCATCTTCATCCAACGACCACAAATTCATTATTACCGCCACTGAATATTTCACAAAATGGATCAAAGTTGTTCCACTTACCCAAGTCACCAGCAAGTAGATCACCTCATTCATTCTAAATTACATCATCTACTGGTATGGTGTACCCATGTCCATCATCACAGATAATGGTCTTCCTTTAAAAAATCAGGATGTCTGTGAGCTCTGTGAGAAATTTTACATCCAACATCACTTTTCCACTCCCTATTACCCACAAGGAAATGTTCAGGTCAAAGCATCAAACAAAAACATATTGAGAATCCTCAAGAAGAGAGTCAATGATGTCGACTGTGATTGACACGTTCAATTAAATCCAACACTATGGGCATATTGAACTAGCATTCGAACCCCTACAGGCGCAACTCCCTACTCACTAGTCTATGGAGCAGAAGCTATCTTACCTATTGAGGTTGAGATACCATCTCTACCTCACTCCTTGCATAATATCATAGATGATGAAGCATATAGAGTATCACGTCTTCAAGACTTGGAACTACTTGATGAGAAATGACAAGCTGCATACAATCACCTCAAAGCCTATCAACAATGCATGAGCAGAAGCTATAATCATTGAGTTAGACCTCGTACATTTGAGGAAGGTGATCTTGTTCTTCAAGAGAATCCTTGTAACCAACCTAATAGAGAACATAAAGGAAAGTTTGAATCAAACTGGTTGGGTCCATATATTACCACTGCTGTATTTGGGTCCGAGGCATATCAGTTGGCTACTTCAGAAGGAGAACCGCTAGCAGATTCGATCAACAACATGCACCTTAAACGGTTTTATACATAAGCTGTATAGAGCATCAGGCTCCCATTCATACTAGAAAACATCAAAAACATTCAGATAAATGTCCTAAAGAAAATACAAAAAATAAATAAAATCAAAATAGTAAAGAAAATTCATGCATCCAAACGGTGAACAACCACTTTGGTGGCACCTTGGGTAAGTGCGATGGTGAAAACCTGGCAAACAGGCGCTACTCATAAAAGCTATGGCTCCATTGTCTTTCAGACTTGTTGTGATCACATTCATAGCATCCACTCATCCATCATTCAAACCATGGCTTGTTATTGATATGCAATCAAGGATAGTACTTCAGGCATCTTGCATCTCGCTTTTTCATAATCATGTCTAAAACTGGGGGCAATGCCCTTAACCTATTGATGGAAGTGAATTTTGCATTACTTGTGATTCATTGGGTTCTTCATTCAAAACTGTCTCACAAAATACCAAAAATATTCGAAAAACTGTCTCACCAAATACCAAAAACATTCGGAAAACAATCACAAAATTCCAAAAAAATTCAAAAACAATCACAAAATCCAAAAACATTTTAAAACATCAAATATCAATCAAAAACATGGCAACGCTTTTGTACATACACATCCAAGCAGATACCAAACACACATTCTGAAATACTCA
Organism: Cryptomeria japonica; assembly: GCF_030272615.1. Taxonomy (NCBI): domain Eukaryota; kingdom Viridiplantae; phylum Streptophyta; class Pinopsida; order Cupressales; family Cupressaceae; genus Cryptomeria; species Cryptomeria japonica. The sequence continues at coordinate 831,490,889 of NC_081409.1, forward strand.
AACGATGACCACTTATCATATCAACCAAACAATCAACATCAACCTGCAAATTCTCTTAGCAAGGATGCATCCTTCCTTACCAAAACAAAGACATGATAACATTTTCTTTGACAAGAAAATTTTGTTTAAGCTATCAAATACTTGGTTGATTTGTAGGTTATTTATTCATTTATATCAGGTTCCTACGCTACTCCGGAATATCCACAAATGATTAGAGTAGCCAGGATGGTTCCTAAGTATCATTTTGTTTGTTGTCTGTGAATTATTCCAATGAAGTTCCGAGGCATGCAATAATGGTGTCTACATGGGAAGTTCACTAAGCTACGTGATCTTATGCAAAATATAGCCATAGATCACTATGGCTTGCTGACTATAGCATATACTTCGACCATATGAGCATGAACCATTATGGAGGGTCCATATTCTTTATTCTTTATTTATGCTACTTGTTTGCATGTACAATGCTCCATCCTTGGTCCCTACTGCCTTGTCCAAGATTGATACTACCATGCTCAATGATGAAAAATAAAAGCACTATTGATCATCATTCCATCTCATCTGTATATATTGCATTCTGTTGCATTCCATCCATCCATCCATACATTCATAATAGATGCATATCATGCATACATAGTAATGACAATGGATACTCTATTTTCCTCTTCTTCCATAGGAATGAGTCATAGGTCCTCCATTTCTTCTATCTAACATCGAACCCCCCTCACCCTCCCCATCTTGATAATCAACATCGCATACCCTACATCATTTCCCATCAACCCAATCAAGCAAGTTACCCTATCTGCACAAGTACATCGACTCCCACACACCTAGACTATCAATAGATACTCTGATCAAGTATCTTCGGGTCTTAACAGGTAATCAATCATGGTAATCGTAGACTACATTAGGCATTTATCATAATGACCTAGTCTCAATGGGGCTGCTATGATTCACCACAACCATCCATCACAATGCACACACTATCAATTGATCAACCAATCAAACACAATCCAAATGGACAATTACATCAATTGTCTAAGTCTCAACGAGTATTTTTCTTCATATACCTTGACCTCATCGGGAAATTACATCAATTGTCTAAGTCACAACAAGTCCCTTTGAATCACTTACTCAGACTTTATCCTGTCCAATCGAACAACTGACATCAATTGTCACACTTTGAATCGACCGGGGCAATTTAACCAATTGCACCAGATTGTCCAACCATTTTGATCAATTATATAGCATCAATCAAAAGCACAACACCACATTTTCACCGTATCTCCTGCATAACCTACGAGTACTCACTGGCTTGCCATTTCTCCATATTCACTCTGTTTTCTTCCATTCTTTCATCATTATTGCTAATTTCTTCTATTCTACTTCCCCTCCACTTCTCATTCTTTTTCGAGAGATCGCCCAATTTTTTAAAAAATTTCGGCCCATCTCTTGAGGGGGCATACTCTGACTCTCGTGCAAAAGACGTGATAAAACCGCACCGTCTCAAAGAGGGGCAAATGTAGTCACATAAATTTGTCCACTTAATTAAATGAATATTTAGTATTTATTTGATTATTTAACCATCAATCAATAATATTTAATTAATTCATCTTAACCCTCTTCTCCTATTAATTAAATAAATTATTCAATTTATTTGATTTAATTCACTTAACCAAATTCAAACCATTAATTAAATAAATAAATTATATTTGTTTAATTTAATCTTCTCTCACATTTAAAATTTATTTAAATCCTCCAAAATCCCATCTCTCACATTTAAATAAATTGACATTTATTTAAATCACCTTTATCCTCCACCCACTTGTATTTTCCTACAAATGCAAGTTGCATAACTATTTTAAATAAATAAATTATTTATTTAAAATCCTATTTATCCTCACCCGCTTCAAACCTTTAATGGTTTCCCTAAAAGTCTTCAAACTTAATGGCTTCCATCTAGAGTCTTCTTAGGCCTTTAATGGTTTCCCTTAAAGTCTTCAAACTCAATGGCTTCCTTCTAGAGTCTTCTTAAGCCTTTAATGGTTTCCCTCAAAGTCTTCAAGCATTTAATGCTTTATCTTCCTTTTTCTCATGTAAACAAATTAAGATTTATTTAAATAAAATCCAAAATTCACATTCACATTTAAATAAATTAATATTTATTTAAATATCTATCCAAATGCAAATTACACCATATAATTGAAATAAATGATTTTTTTAAAATTAAAAATCCCAAAATTCCTCCCACTTGCATGCCTAAATCCCTTCTAGATTCTTCTAACTTCTTCTAATTAGCCTAATCCTATCCTAATCATTGTCACATTCCTAAATAAAAGTAAGTCACTTCTCAAAAACCTCCAAAGTCTTCAATAACCATTAAAGGCTTTATGTCTTCAAATGGTTAACCTCTAAAGTCTTCCAAACCATTAAAGGCTCTTATATAACCATTTATGGTTAACTCACCTTTTACCTTTGGTTAGAGACTTTCCTCTAACTTAACCATCCTTTTGACTCATGGGTCTCTTCAAAGCATTTATTTCTTTGACTAAGGTAACCATTTAACCCTTACACATTCATTTATCCCTTGGATAAAAGGAATATCCATTAACCTAACCCTAACCCAACCCCCTAGGGTAACCATCATGTCCCCTCAATCGATGTTCCTGGTTCTTCATCATGTAGTTCTTGTTGGCCGTTCTTTTCAGTGTACTTGTCCCTCTCCCTTTTCAACATTATGGGGAGGTTTGTCCTATTGTTTTAATGCTTCCTTGGTTCGATTGATCAACTTTTCAGGCTTTGGTGTCTCATGCTATCTGTATCTTCGAGTTTAGTTGTTTGCCCTTGTTTGCCATCTGATTCGAGTAGTGTCATTTGATGGCACTCATGCAGATTACACTCTTCTCTACCTGGTCATGTTCTATTTCAGTGGAGGTTCTTTAGATCAGTAGTTACTCTTCGACAGTGTTTGCAGCTATTTTATGCTTCAGTGGTGTTCTTCATGATCTTCTCTTGTTCCCATCTTTTTGGAACATTCTTGTTTGGAGGCTTCTTCAGTCCTTCACTTGCTTTTTCCATCTCTTTTTGGAATAGAGTTTTTTTCCCACGTGGTTTTCTCTATTTCTTCGATTAATAGAGATTTGGTTGTGATTGGGTACCTCATCAAGCCTTGTTGCCGGGACCCAATTTTTTTTTTGCTTCATGTATTTAGTTTCTTAGCTACTCCCTAAGTTCATCTTAAGGGGGGGTGTTAGAGTTATCTTGTATTAGCTAATAATTATTTATTTAATTATTAGTCTATTATACTCTACGCTTAAGCTAAACTTAGGCATTTAATAATATTATAGGTAATTATTCTAATTATTAAATACTCTTTATCTCTTTACGGTTGCACATCTTTAGGGTTTTTAATTCTCCTGTCTTAAGGATTGTATTGTAACTTTATTTTTCATTCCCTCTCTGAATGATAATCTTTTTTTCAGAGCCTTTATTGTGTTTCTATCTCCAATCTTCTCTTGTGACAGGTATTTTGCTAACAAGTGTTCTTGGGATCTCTGAAGTTGTATTTTCTCAACTTCTTCAGAAACTTGGTTCAAGTGCTTAGCAATATATGACACATTTACTATAAAATGGGATTGAAAAGTCAACAAAAGATATGTATCAATAGACTGATGGAGATTATATGTATAATTTTGCTATGCATTTAGTTAGTACTTTGTTATTCAATTAAACTAAACATCATAAAAAAACATCTCTATTTTTTCATAACGTTAATCGTGATAGTAGGAATCTAAATTTTGATGTTTCGATTTTTCTTTATTCTCTTTGACGTTGAGATGAAGTCTCTTTCTTGTTTTGGGCACCTTGAGTTAATGTTTTTCTTATCTAATCAATTTTTCATGGAATCTTTGTGAATACAAGATACAATAAAATTATGTTAATACACATTAACCTCACCATTATCGGTGTTCCTCGATTCCAATGATGACATTGTTGGATAATGACAACAATTATTGGATAATGGCAATAATAGAAGAAAATAGAAATTTCAAATTTAGTCTTACCCTTAGAATAATAGTATTTCCTTGTGAGAAAGTTATCTAATCTCATTAATGCAATTAAGGAGGCCTTATGGAAATGTTCATAATTTCATTAATGGAATAAAGAAGGTTATATCTATGTTGGATGTTGATTCTAATTTAGAGATGATCTATATGAGGCAAAGTTAATGTTGTAATATGAATTGTAGAATGCAAGAAAAATTGGTGTGGATTGTAGATTGCAAGAGCAATTATTAAGACGTTGTTGTGAATTACAAATTCAATTTGTAAAAGTGATAGCAACATTTGATAGCGATAACTAGCTATGGAGTTTGTAATTGTTTTTTCCTAGCAATAAGAATACCAATATGAATATTTCCTTGACATTTTGTTAAGGTTTTACCACGTAAATCAACATCTATGTGTTATTCTATTATTTAATTTAATTCTCTTTATGATTTATTTGTAACTAGTTTGTACTGCAATATTTAATTTTCTAGTTTTATGCTTTCGCTTCCACAAAAACTTGAATTTACTATGGCAAATTCTAATCATTTTTGTAGAACGATGTTCACACAACCTTGAGAATTTTGGCTCCTTTTCACACCATGCATATCCCCATTTCCCACCCACACAATTCTATTGCATGTAGACATGCCTACAAGGGTAAAGGAAAAGGTGATGTTTAAATTCAGGTCCTCGCAGCTTGAAATGCCTTTTCTGCATTTGAGACGTAACCCTCCTGCTAGAGGCAAGGTACATTTTCTCACATGACGTTGTATGTCCTTAGGCTTTGATGGTGCAGGAGCACCTAACCCAAACATACACCGGGAGGTTAAAGATCATGCCATGAATAATTTCACTCATATTTGAGTTTATATGGTCATTTTAATGTATTTTGAGTCATTATGAGATCATATGTAAGGCTAAAAGAGCCAATTGTAATGAGTTGCCCAAGTTGTCCTAATAAGGTCTTGATTGGGTTTATGATGTCAAATTTGTATAAACGAATCATGAAAGGGTAAAGAGGTTGTAAAAAGGTCATTTGAAGTCCATTTTGATGTATTTGGAAGGTTCATGTGAAGTCTTACAAGTCTGGAGTTCATATTCATCAAAGTTGTCGTTTGTGGCATTAAATGTTGTGAAGCAAAAAACTCATGTTTTGCAAAGTTGTAAAAGGGTTGTTGATTGGTCTAAAGGTGCCTGGGAAGTTGTAACTTCCATATGGATGTGTGGAGGTTATAAAATCCATCATTTGGTCGAATCCAATGGGGGCGTGTATGATTGCAGAAAGGAAATGAATAACATTTGAAGTTTTTATACACTCCACATTGTTTTTTGGGTATTGCAGTATGATCATTTACGTTTTTCTTTATTAAAAATAATTTATATCCATTGGAAATATATTGGATATGATAATGGCATGAGTTAACTTAGTTTTCCCTTTGGTTTCATTTAATTTCAATCACTTTGAAGCAAGTTATGCAAGTTTTGGTGAAAACTGTCAAAAAACCCTCCAAATTGGGGTTTGTGGAGAGTTTCACTAAATCCTTTTGATTGCACCATTGGAAATTGTTGTAACTTTGGTATTTTCTATAGGTTTGAATTATCTTTCAAATGAATTCAGTTTCAATGTAATTGGTTAAGTATTTTATGAGATATTTGATGCCCTAGGCGGACTAGGAATGTAGATTTCTTGTTTTTTTTTGTTTTTTTTTGTAACAGTCAAAACAGTCTTGGTGCAAAGACCATAACTCTTAACTCCACCATTGGATTGTTCTCAATTTTGGATATGGTTTTAGAAACCTAATTTTTTATAGCCTCATCGAAGAGATCTTCAAAATATTGTTGCGTTTGAAAGTTATTAATAATAGAGTACGGGTCTATCAGACTGCCATTAACTGGGACAGCATAATGTATTGTTTGGGTCTTGAATAATGTTTAAAGGGTTATAAATGATATGAAAGATTTGATATTGGATTGGTTGGTTGATAGTAATATTTCTATATGCCTCAAACATATCAAGGTTGCAGATTGATGATATTTTGGTTCATTGAGCACCCTAGGATTGGGACTCCATGGTTGATTTGGGGTTCTTGGTTGGTTTTTCATGATGCTCCGCATCATTTGATCTCATAACAAAGCTTGGTAGCAAAACAAGCATGGCCAAATCACCAACATCATGACTTCTTTTCAACATTTTCTCATATTCTATTTTTTTTAGTCCTTAGGCATTGAGCTCATAACTAAGCTTGAATGACCAAATCATCTAGAAGTTCCTTGTTTTGGGATTTCATGTTCTTTTCTTTCTTGTTTGATTGTGTTCCACAAAGATTTTGATGTCACATTGTTTTCTGGTTTCATTTAAAAGTGTATAGTGTGAGAAAGAAATTATGGAGTGCCTTATAAAGGAATTTAGTCATGCAGTGAAATAAACTTGACAATTTGAACAAAAAGAAATCTATCATTCTGAGATTAAAACTGTGTAGTCTGGAATAAAAAAAATTGATCATGTTGATTAGAGTAAAATTGTGTAGATTGAAATAAATGATATTGATCGCCCTGAAAAATAAATCATGTAGTCTAGAAAAAAGAAATTGATCATGCTAGGATCGAAAATGTGTAATCTAAAACCAAAAAAAATCTGAGAAAGAAACAATAGAGAGAAAAAAATTCATAAAATTGAGAAAGAAGCTGTTGGGAATGTGAAGTCCAACAGTCACATGACCCTATGGCTTCTCCCATGATAATTTGGCTTCTACATGTGAATGTATAAATAGCTATGTACTAGTGTATTGATATAACAATTAATGAAGAGTTTTCACTTATTGAGAGTGGAAGTAGTTTTTATGGTGAACTACTATAAATTCGTGTCTTGCGTCTTGTTCTTTAATTCTGTTTTTCTTTCGCTGTTTTATGTTTTGTTTGCTCATTTCTAATTAACAATTGGTATCAGATCTTGACGAGTGATTGAGAAGAGATGAAAGAAGATGATGAAGTTGATTCTGTCCTCGAAGAATATCTTGACAACTTAGATTTGGCAAAGACTGATGCTGAAGCGAGTGAAAATGAACTTGAAGAAGATGAGACCGAGAACAGGGAGAACTATCAAGAAGCTGAAGGAAGAGAATCTGTTTCTCACAGATCGATTGATTTTTATGGAAGGTACAATAGAGAAGAATTTGATTTCAATAGCTCGTGAAGTTGAGAAACTTAGAGTAGAACTTACGAATTCAAAGCAAAGAGCCTGGGGTGGGCCATTCAGTTCAAAATCTGGCCATGAGAGTTTGGACGAATTGGGTCTTCAGTCAATGGATGCAGAGCATAAATTAGACCATGCGGGGGTAGAGCAAGAGTCGATCTATTATAGATATGGAATTCGAGGTAGAGGCAAATTGTTTTTCCTTTAACTTCCAGGAGAAGCAAGAAGGCCAGAATCTCACGGTCGCCATGTTTCCAAAGGTGTTTAGGCATCCTAGGGAATTTGCAATTGAATCCATTGTGGAGTTTGGCTCCCAAAATGAGGAGGATGCAGTCTGGAGCGCTGCGGAGGAGGCACAGAGTTATGGCCCTGCGAAGCTTGGCAATGATAATGAGAATGTTTCTATCGATGAAGACAATGATTTTGACAGAGAAGTGGAAGCTATTGGAAAGGTAGATGCGTTTGATGAGTTCGAAGAGTTTGAAGGAAAAGAATTTGAGGCGGCTGCAGCTGCAGCTGCGTCTATGTCTCCTGGAGGTTTCAGATCATCGAGTGATGAGGTCTATTCTCTGCATAAGTATTTGCCGTCAAATAATAAAGATGACGTGTCTTTGGCCGTGCTGGGGGTGTAGGATTTTATGGAAAAAAGTGAGTAAGGGAGTCGTAGAGAAAGAGGAAACATTTAGGTCTGAGAGCTTTGTGCCTGCGTTGGATACCTTGCTGCAGTTGGCCAGGCAAGAGCAAGAGTTTCGTAATATTTTGGATTAGGAGAGTGGAATTTCCTCTCTACGGCTAGAGGACAGTAATAATGAAATTTTTAATGTTCGACCTTCATCATCGTGGTCTGTTGTTCACATGCCAATGGATAGTGATAGTAGAAATTGTTTTATGAATTCAATCGATGGTCAATACAATCGGACCCCAATACCGGCTAGTCTTGGCATAAAAAAAGTTTTTCCCAACCTTTTTAACATTCCCCTACGTCCGCTGAGGGGTCTGGGTTTGAGAGTGAATTAAATATTCAACAATCCTTTTACAGTGGCATCTCGACCAAACGTGGATCTAAGGAAGCCGTGGGACGCTATGGAATACAAAGATGCTCTTCTTCTGCGAGTGTCCATGCCCGAACTTAGCACAGATGATGTCAGGATTAATGCCAAGTTTGCTGAAGATATGGCGGTTGAGAAGGATGCCAATGGCATTGTCATTACTCACATGATTGTATCTAAAAAGGAGGAGGATCAGACACCAAATCTCATCACAACTCCTCATAGTTCCAAGGCTGAAAGTCGAAGGCATTTAGATGATAAGCCTAAGGTAGAGGACCTAGGTTTGAATTTCTCTTCTTCTGGTAGTGATGATATGTTTGGGAGTTTTGGGATTGATGAGCAAAGAATTGCAAACAGCTATGTTACTGCTATTGGTTGCTCTAGAATGGATGAAGCATGCAGACAAAAGCTTCACCAGTTAGAGGCCATAACAATAGAGTATCGTGAAACACTTGAAGAGTGTGGGACTAGAAGTGTTGAAAATCCCAGGGAAGATGAAACCATAGTTGAAGAAGAGGAAGGGGCCAACGAGAATGAAAAGAGCGGTAGGATTATGCATTGTTTTTTTGGACACGGTAGTCCGTGGGAGCAAGAAAACAGAGAACTACAGATACTCTTGAATGTTGCAAAAATTGAAAGAAAGGATAGGTCAAAGTAAGTCCAAACATCCAAACATGGCACCAAAGAAGGTAGCGGGCGGAGTAAATATGTTGGTGTAGAGGAGGTCATACGTGAAAGATCGCTCAAGGACTCCTGCGAATGGAATTACTCAAAAGCTAATGAGTTTAGAGCTGGTCGTGGAGATGAAGTGTTGTTGGAGGAAGGATGGATTGAGGGGTTTCACGTTCCTCCGGATGCTGAAGCACACGCAGCAGGTTTTTCAGAAGAGAGTGGATTGCTTGGTAAGATTATTCACATTATATCTAGGAGTGACCATGCATTACTATTGATATATGATGCCGTACAGGCAGATGTTTATCAGCAGAAATTTCTGCGATGGAACCAAAGAACATCCTTGGTCTTTCACATGAGTTTTTACTTGGACATCTAAAGTCCAGCAATGTTGATCCCCAAAGGACATATAGCTGTCTGTTCCAAGAGAATGGGTTCATTTGTGAGGCAGTTGTATGGGCAGAGCAAAGAGATCAATGGTGCAGGAATAAACTCTAGTTTTGTTGTCCATCATGATGATGATGGGAGAGCAACCGATGTTTCTTTAATTAAATTGATTCTAAAATATAAAAAAAAATATACATTGATTTGAAAATATAAATTCTATAAAATGATTTTACAATAGATGAAAACAATTAACTTAACAAATTGATTACATTGAATACGTTCGCTATTGAGTACTGATTTTTCTTATTTGTCTCTACAGTGGTTAAATATTTTTTTTATAAGAATCCTAGGAATCCTAAGCATTGCATGTATGATGTATGATAAATGTAACAATTTGTGAAAAATCATTTCTTATGCAAGAGACATATCTATGCACATATGTTATTTATGAGTTTAATAATGAACAAGATCAATTAACTTGCTCAATCACTTGGCTCAGCAGGATTTTCAGCACCAGATCACAAAACATATCTTTCCTAGCACGCCCATGTCCAGTCCATCGGTGATACATTGTATACCTAGTCCAGTTCACCAATGGAATTGAATACAAGTGTATGCACAATATTTATACATTGAATATCAAAATGTATATTGAATGATCCTTCTTATCATCGCGCATTAATTGCATCAACATTGTAATTGAATGTAAATGTATGGACAACATTAATATAGTGAAATATCCCTTGTTACCTAGCGCAGCCCATCAAGACTCCAAGTTTCCTGTTAAAAAAATGGTGCGGGACTCTAGTTTGAGTACAGACATGGACTTCAACATCCACAATAATGCCACAACAAATTCCATGTCAATTCATAGCAATTTCCAATTTCCATGGTGAATGAAACTCTAGCCTACCCACCCCAGTCCATCAACAGAAGCGGTTGCTTTATACACATAATGATTGCATGACATGAAAGTAGAGATTTTGGGAAGGTCAGAATTTTTTTTAATGAAATATAGTTGTACATATGTTTAAGATATGATATTTAGAAAAAAATAAGATTGACAATTTTAAATGGATAGTGAGACTTTAGGAAGGTTAAAATTTTGAGCAAATTTTTAACAGGATCCCAACTTGATCTTTTTATATCATATTTTGAACATTTAAATCTTGATAGACGGTGCAAAGAAGATACATACTTTTACCCTTCATTAGTTTTGCCAATCAAATGTATCTACCAAACATGATGCAGCAGGAGACCTTCTGATATCATTAAAAAATTCACCACACTTAGATGTTGAAGATAGATATTGACGTGCATAGTTTTATTGATAGAGGTAAATAGAGCAGATATATTCTTGTGTGATCTACAGGTGCCAAGCAAACATATCCACACAACCACATCAGGCTTGACTGGCATTTTGATGATAATGTTTAGGGTTATCTCGAAATAGCCAGCACTGAAAAGAAGGTTAATTACGGATACATAATGGGTCATCATAGGCATAATTATGCCGAGAGGCATCTACAATGACATCAAAATGTCTGTAAACAAAAATTCAATTTTGAAACAATTTGACATGCAAATGATGGGTAAATGCATGAAATATGCCATCTTTGGTTTTTGTGGAGGTGTTATTTTACTACTCCAAATAAAATAGAACCCTCGCCACTTGTCACCAACCATATGAAACCGTTACATTCAAATGATAGTGGAAGAGTGTCATACTTAAGCAACTAAATTATTATCCATATTTTTGAAACTCTTATATACTACTAATACTCTTGCAATCGTCAGATTTCCTTCTATTATAAGATATCTCTCGGCATAATTTACCTATATTTTTTAAATATAAATATACTAGTTAAATAAGAGGTACTCATATACTTCACGTATATGCAGCCACCATCCACTAGACCAGCATGGCTGTACACAAATAAAATACAAAGAAAACTTACTCGGTCGGGGATGGTTCCTGAGACCTTCATTAGTTCAAAGAGTTCAAAGGTGTCCTTGCTATAGCCATGCATTGCATATCCCGCTATCATTGCATTCCACGATACTACACCTGGGTTATTCATTTTATCAAACAGTTCACGAGCTCTCTGTATGCTTCAACATTTTGCACAAATGTCAATTACGGCAATTGCAACTTTAGCAGACCAAAAACCATTCTGAATTAATTTTTACTCAATCTCGATCCCTTGTTTCAGAGCTCCATGTTTAGTACATACTGCGAGGATGCTGGAAAAGTTTGATGAGTCAAGCGTTACACCAACAAATTGCATTTGTTTACAAATCTCCAAGACTTTCTCAACAAGCCCACTTTGTATACATCCAGCAATGATTGTGGTCCATGAGACTACGTCATGCTGAGGCATTTTACCAAACAGATAATGTGCCTTTTCTATGCTTCCACATTTTGCATGTTTATAAGGGCATTTGTAGCCATTATATACGACACATTTTGGCTTTCAATTAGTTTTCAATGAATCTCCGTACCCATCTAAAAATCTCCAATTTTCGCACAAGCTGGGAGGATGCTCAAAAAAGTTGCGTAGTCTGGCTTTACGCCTGACAATTGCATTTCCTAATAAACTTCCAAAGCTTTGTCAACAAACTCGTTTTGCACATACCCAGCAATAATTGCAGTCTAGGAGACCACATTCCCTACAGGCATTTCTTTGAAAAGTCTTAAAGCCTCTTCAAGACTACCACTTCGTGCATATTCTGTAATCATCGCATTCCAAGAAACCACACGTCTGCATTATACATTTTGTCAAACAATTGGCGGCTCTTTGATATTCTCCAACATTTTGCAGACATGTCTATTTACAAATTGGGAACACACAAATTATACACAACACAGTATTTAACGTGGTTCACCAATTTGGCTACATCCACCAAAAGCAGAGCAGAGATTCTATTAGTATTCTTTCAGTTTACATACACAGGGCTTTGCCCTTATTTATATACAATAGCCTTCAAGAGAAGATGAAGGGACAAAGATGGGGAAGATGAAATGAAGAGTCAGACTTCACATCACAACAATCTCCCACTTGAAGTTTGACTCACGCTGCGACTTCACATCTAAACAACCTCCCACTTGAAGTATATCCTCTGCTTTCCATTCTCAACCAATATCCAAGTGCAATCACGAAATCCCAGGGTAATAAATAGGTTGAGAATCAATTACCATAGTTGGAATAGCAACCACAACTAATTGCTAATCACATCCAACTAGCCATCCAACATCAATAAAATCATGCCAACATATCCAGCCCATACAACAATTTGTGTAATCCCATCTTCCAACAAAACACACCAAAAACCGTTGATGTGAAAAAAACTAGAAGACACTTATATAGTAGTCCACATGTTGCATGAGCAATGTTAACCAAAAAAATAACTCAAATCTACCAATCAACACATAAAAGGTGTGGCAATAATCAAATGCAACCTGCTGCAAAAACTCACTTGACATCCTCCAAGTCCTCATGGAAACCACATATTGCTGTTAAAAAATTATAAAGTACAACAACAATAGATGACTTCAAAAACTCTAGGAAGAAACATCCATGCAAACCAAATCTCATCCTTCTACCAACACCACCAAGTGCTCAACTGTGCCAAGTATGATCTCCTTTACCTCCCCAAATGAAAGTATTAACAACACCCAACCAACATGGATGTAAGCTCCTGTAATCAAGGAAGATCAAACTCAATATCATTTAGGAACCATCTCCTCCAAGGAGATAAATCTGCCGAGTAGACCAAGAGTGGGGACTAAGAATGCTCCTCGAGGATACACCAAGTCACAATGACTCCATCTAAGAACAATCTCCTCTAGGTCCATAATGAACTCACGTCCATCGCTAGGTGTAGGCTCCTCGGTCTTCTTGCTGAAACCTCTAAAGAGATACTGTCTCAACAAATGTTCTCTAATCCCAAGAGAACTCTAGCCTCACCCAAGCCTCTTAGCTTTCAAAAACACCTCCATGGTCAATCCGCCAATGTGCTTGATACTAAGAGCACTAACAAGACCAATGTCAAAACTCCCACTGCACGTCTGCATTACCTGGGAACACAACATGACAACTTGATCTTACATCTTCACAAATGAAGACCACATGCTCCAATAAGCATAACTTGCCAAGAGAACCTATATCATGCCAACGCTCTAATCTAGAATCAAGAGCCTACCATGACATAATAAAAAATACCAACATCTCCAAACACATGAAGACAACCAACTCCTGACAGCAAAACCTCTTACTACCAAAAACAAAATCCCACTATAGTGTGACACACAACTACTCATGGTATCATATCAAGCATGCTACAAGTCCAGCGGAGACACCCTAATTATCTATTTAGATAATCTGTAGGCTTAAAGACTTAAACACCAGATCCACGATCCAATTTGCCAATCTACAATGAGTAGTCAGGTTCATAGACATCATAAACAAAATCTATAACATGATACCAACATCATACTGAGATTAAACTTATAGTTGCAATTGCTTCAGACCCTACAAAAATAGGACCAAATCTAGCATGTTCCCACAGGTCCATAACTACCTCCATCTATCAGGAAATGCTTGTTAACAAGACACCTCATGCAAACCATCACTGTGGTCGTCTGCCCCAGGTTCTTGATTCATTTAATCTCTGTGCAATCCTGCTATCACCAGCTACTATCTCTTCAACCAAATCAGCATCATAGGGAACAAAAACTACAATCATCTTTCTCTTCTTTTTCCTTTTGCTCTTTCCCTTTGCACGCCTGGTAACAACCACATCCCCCTCCATTGCAACCTCCATTGCCTAGTCAACCACATGTGGAAACACACACGCATCTACTATACCGGTCACCATTGCAACCTTCCATGAACCTTGCCTTCATCTTCACTTGACTCCGCGGCTTCCTCCTTCAATAATTCTCTAGGGCTGCTCCCATCCAAAGGAATATAATCAACAGGCATAGCCCAGGCCTACCTAAGCCTCTCCTTCTTTTCCCTAATAGCATTTATAGGCCCCTGGTTCGGAATGCTGATGCTCGCTGAGGGTTCAATTCCAACCGCCCCCAACCTCTTCTCCACATCCTCCTTGCCCCGCCTAATTACATCCACCTCTAAATTATCTTCCTCCTCGATCGAGGGTTTAACCAAACCCTTCAAAACAATAACCGTTTCTGGAGGAGGCTTGTCCGTCGGAGGTGGGGCTTCAAGCCCCCTAGACTCTTGGTGTTCTTCTATAGCTCGAGAAGCTTCTCTTTCGTGTACTCGTCTGGCTGGGGTTGAACATTCGAAGAGGGAAGAGTTGCAGTTTTTTCGCTACAGATATTTTGTGACCCAAGTGTCTCTCAAGGTTCACTTTTTTTCTTTTTTTTTTCTTATTCCATTTCATCTACCTGCCAAAAATTTTAAGATTCGTGGCAATTTTCTTCTGCATACTATTAAGAATTCTTGATAGGTATTCGACCACATAGATTTCTATCCACTGATTGCAGTTAATGATTCACAATACACTTTTAATATCACTAAACAATTAAAGCCTGCATCATCCAATTCAATACTCATAATATCCATGTTAGACATGAACACTTAAATAAGCACACCCCCTTCTGCATGTCCATTCTTCCCGAGTGACTCTATTCAACTATTGTTAACATTCATTATTTCACTTGCTTTCTCTTTTGATTCTTAAAGAAAAAGAAAAAAACGACTGCAAACTAGAGAGACATTTGTCAAACTGCATAGATGGCCTATAGGGACCAATCAACTGAATATGACAACCATAGATTCGATGGACTTAGTAACACATGGAAGCACTGCCTTAGCATGGTTACTGTCTGCACTGTTCTGAATTCTCTGCCCTTAAAATCTGCTCTCTTGGATCTTGTAACCTACTCTGATACCAATTGTTAAAATAGAAGACAAATTGCGAACACACAAATTATACACAACACAGTATTTAACGTGGTTCACCAATTTGGCTACATCCACCAGAAAGCAGAGCAGAGATTCTATTAGTATTCTTTCAGCTTACATACACAGGGCTTTGCCCTTATTTATATACAATAGCCTTCAAGAGAAGACGAAGGGACAAAGATGGGGAAGACGAAATGAAGAGTCAGACTTCACATCCCAACACTATTAGGGTATTCATCACAATACCATCGGATAGAAATCCACATCGAATGATTTTTCCATGTATCTGTAGACGGCCATGTTTTATCGATGCCACATTGGCACATGATGACGAATGAATATTGGAGAAGGTGAACTGATTAGGTTAAATAGATGTTCGTTGCATTTTGTAAAAGAGAGTCAATGCTTCTTGAGGAAGCTCGTGCCTTTTGTAAGTTAAAATTATCATATTCCATGAGATCACATCTGGTTTAGTCATGTCATGGAAAACTTTACGAGCAATCGCCAAACTGCCACATTTGTCATACATGTTGAAAAGTTTATTTTGTGAATGTCTGTGTCGAGTAAATGCAAGTCCCATGCCATTGATATGAGAGTGGATTTGCTTGCCCTCTGAAAGTGCTTTCTCGGCAATGCAGGCTTGCAATAGATGCAGATATGTAAAAATTTCTATGGGAGCATTGTGGATGGTGAGCAAAATGTGTAGAGCTTTTTTCAGGCAACTCTCAGTACAAAGTGCTCTAATATTTCAATTGAGATTAGTTACAAATGACATCATATGAACATGGTTATACAAGGTTTTTTAACTCTTTTCCATATAGATACAGAGGGAAGTCAAAAAGCGAAAACCAACATCGTCAAAGGAAAACTGACAACGACACTTAAAAAACCCGACATGAGATTTGGCTCCAAAACGATAGTACGGATTGACTAACATGCATGTTATTCGTGCTTTTTACACCGTCGATTTTACAATAAATGGTTGCGATTGACTAGCACGTCGCTATCATGCTGTATGAAAGGCCTGTTTGGGAGCCAGAACAGCTTTGACCTTTTCGATGGGAAGTTTCTCATATAATAGTCTATTGGCTAAATATTTTGAATTTTTTGAGTTTCTATGTCTAGTTCAAAATAAAGATTTATTTATAAAAGGTGAAAATAGTCTCATGTCAACTAAATATATTTTAATAATTTAATAAAAAATTATATATATTATATATTTGTCTTATATATTTATTATAAAATTATCATTAAAAATTAGAGATAAATAGTGTAATTAATATGTTTCAATTTTTGAATAATTATAACAATTAAACAAAAAATCTTGTTATATAGAAGTTTACTTTATCTTTGAGCAGAAAAAAGGTATAAATATGCATTTATTGTTAGTTGAAGCTACATTCAAAATTATCATCCATGTCAATAGGCCTTTGGTCTACAGGTGAAGTTGAATGTCTCCAAATGAATAAGTCTTGTTGAGTGCATGACTCCGAATTTGTTATAATATGAAATGGCTTGATTTCAAGTAGACAGTAAGTATGGAAATGATAATGCAAGGCTCTGATATCACAAGGGATTAAGTGATGAGGTCAGGATCATGCCCCCGATGACTTGTTCTAAGTTGAAGCTTGGAAATGTTCATTTCTATTGTGTTCAACATTAGTTCTAATATGGAATGGCTTGATTTCAAAAAGACACTAAGTATGGAAATGATAGTAATGAACATCTAAACTATACATCATTTATATATATATATATAAAATACAATCAACATATATATTTCATCATCTTTAGTGCAAATGCTAGTAAATATAATTGTATATTAAATAATACTTAAATTAAATCATTTGTAATTAATTTTTAATTGAGATTATAAAAAATAAATAACAACATCATTCAAGTGAGGGAAAGAAAGTTTAGAGAAAACATGGTTTTCTTGTTGGTTATTTTAGTGAGCTCTACCTGTGTTTCATTTGCATGCCCACAATATGAAAGAAATTCTCTCTTAGATTTGAAGGGGATGTTCACAAATACTTACAAGTGAGACGGTGTTGTATAGACATATTTATGTAATATAAATATGATTTAGTTTTAATTCATATAATTATATTGAAAAATATAAAATGTCTAATAAAAAGGATTGTATATATATGTGTGTGTGTGTGTGTGCGTGTGTATACATGTAAATGTACATATGTGTATATATATAAATGTACATACATGTATATATATAAATGTATATAAATATACATATATACATGTATGTATATATATACATACATGTATGTATATATGTATATATATATATATACATGTATATATGTAAATGTACATACATACATATATATGTATATATGTGTGTGTGTGTGTGTGTGTGTGTGTGTGTGTGTGTGTGTACACCCACACACACACGCACACACACACACACACATACATATACATATATACATACATACATGTATACATATGTATATGTATGTATGTATGTACACACACACACACACACACACACACACACACACACACACACACACACACACACACACACACACATATAATTTGTCATCAATATGACATTTTATAAAAATCAAACATAGCAATTTTAAATATAAATTTTTTATTTTCTTTGTTGCATATAAACATGTTTTGATATTTACATTTTTACTTTGCAAAATATGGAAATCTTACATTTATAAATGTCAGTGCCTACATTTAAGTAATAAAATGTTTTATAGTTTCTATATTAAAAACATGCATAAATTCTATTGCTTATACAAATCCATCTCTATATGAAAACACACACACACACACACACACCTTTTAATTTCAACCATTGACTCAAAAGTTTGAAAAAACCTTCCTAAATCAATTTTACCAACAAAAAATAAATATTGTTGGAACTACAAAGTTATTATCATTTCTATCTACCTTTGTGCTTCTTGGTCCACTTTCACGCCATCTTCATGTAATTCAAAACCAAAACCATGCATTATTTAACTATCTCAAACTAAATTTTAAATATTGCAAATAAAATAAAGGGCTATTTTTTTTTCATACATTTGGTATGTTTTGTGATTGCATTAAAACTAGTATACTTAGATTTTAAAAAATTAAGTAAAAGATGCCAAGAGATATTAAATTTAGAAATTATTTAACATTGGTAAACATTTGATTCTTCCCTAACATCGTCTAATGATAAATTACCTATTTCCACAACAAAGTATGGTTGGTTGCATTGATTTGTAAAGTTTCTCTTGTGACATACAAAGAATATCAAGATATATCTTTTTTGAAGATCTTATTTTTTAATCTAAATAATTTATAAATATTCTAAAATAATTTAAGATTAATTGTTAAACACAAATCTAAAAAAATATTTATCATAAAATTTATTTAAACTCAAAATAAAATATATCTTTTCATATTTGAAGTTAATTAAAAAGACCAAATATTTGAAAGCTTTGTTTTTTTTGTCTTTGTTTACTCTAAACTACTATTTCCATAATTAAATAAGATATGTTTCGGTGGAAGATACTAATTAAATGCATTACATACTAAATTGCTAGTTAGATTCATAGTCTTAATAGCAATTAAAACATATTTTTGTGAAAAGATATCTATACTTACTTTTTAGAATAAGCTTATAGTTGTAAAGACATCTTGATATATTTAATAAAGCAAAAAATTAATGCTATATTGATCTCTAACAATTAATTGGTTGACATAAAATCTTTTTATATATTAATTATTTATATTTAAATATAAATCTTATTATGAAATTGTCTGGCACATTTGTTATTCCTTTCTCCAAATTAGATGGTCTTCAACTTCTTTCCCGTTGTAAGAACATGCCATGTGACTTGTTTTCTGTACTTTTTATTTGTCTTAGTTATTGTTGTGATGGTTTCTTATTTAAACTTGATAGAATTTTAAAAAATGCAAATGCAATGTAAAGACTAAGTATTATATACACAGCTTCAAAAGAACATATGATTGCTGCTATAATTAACTTTTCTCATAAAAATATTAATTCAATATTTATTCTAATTTTTTTTTCAGTTTTATAAGTATTTAAGTCAAGTTTTCTTATAAAATTCTTTGGCGAATTTCATTTCAAAAGAATAAGTTTGTGAAGGACAAACAGATAAATTTTATTTCATTAAATGAGAAATCAAAAAAGCTCTTCAATTTTAAATAATCTTATGGTATACAACACTTTTCACAAGCACCAGGTACAACTCTAAATCAAACAAAAGAATCAGTTTTTGCATACATAAGACCTATATTTGGATAAAGTCATCAATGTGCTCTAAATTTTAGCCTTCATTTTTTCAAGACCCATTCTATTCACACTAGTTCTTTTATTTCTCCCTATACAATGGCATTGGATAGACATAGATTTCATAGCAATCAAGATCACAAATTGAAGCCAACTAATCATATGTTCCATCTAAATCATATCGCATTGCTCAGTGTGTTTTTCACTATTCATAACATTATATATATAGAACTAAATTTAAAAGTTCTCAGAAGCCGACCAAGGTTTAGCATATACGAAAAAGGGTCAAAATATAAGTTTGACACACATAACTGTTAGCACTTTTGTTGGGTATGATTTGCAGGTGATATCATGAAAAAGAGGTCATAGACATGAGAAGGCCACCATTTCCATGCTATACAACATATAGAATCAAAATGATGACCTTCTTGCAATGTTCTTTGCATATGTTGTGCGCCGCCATCAAAGCTAATAGCTTTTACTCAATGTATTATTTTACTGTGGCAATACCATTTGTGATCACTTGCTTTATCTTATGCCATTTTCAAAGAAGTAAATAATTATATCCATCTTCTATTCTCATAATCATTCTATATCATTCTACTGTAAATATGAACTATAAAATAAATATGAATTACAAATTATGACGACAATGGATTGAAATGTCAAGAAAACAAAGCCAAACATTTTGTAAAATGAGAACCTAAAGCGCAATACAAAAAGGTTTTTTTGTTCATCAATTCAGTAAGAAAGATTTGTGTAGGGTATAGAAACAAATTCCATAATCCTTATACAGAGTACAAGAAAAAAAGATTTGAGTATACAAAAATTCAAGCAAATGAAAGTAACAATCAAAAGCATTTCTAATCTGTTTGTGTGTAAAGAGATATGAGATGATGTAGGGTGGTGCACCAAAGCAGTCAGTAAAAACATTTTAAACATGCTCTTTTTAATAAAGTATTCCCTAGAGAAGATGGCGGGAATTATAGCGAGTTATCAATATGATACAGAGACTTGTAGATGACTGAGCATATCTGCGAGTAAGAGCAGCGGGAAGGAGACATTTCACCTCAGAAGACATGGTTTTTCTTTGATCAAAATTAACAAGAATCAAAAGTAAGATTATATAGAAGCGTAGTGGAGAATGAAGAGGTGCAACCAAAGTAACAAATTTTTTTTTAGCCACTAGTGATTCCTCACCAGCATGCAATGCATAACAGTTCACACTCAGCAGAAGGGATGCAATTTACTATTATTGGGTTATTCTACTGTTGGACACGTCTAGGAGTTTCTAGATGTTTCGTGCAACCTATAGAAATTTTAAGTTTTAATATGCATCGTTTGCAGCCGTTACAGATTTCAATGGTTGATTATTAAATATTCCATGCAGAGATGTGCTTCGATTTCTAGAAGTTGCAGATTTTAATGGTTTATTATTAAAAATCAAAAGATAACATATTTCATGCATTTACCTGTCATTTGCATGTCAAATTCTTTCAAAAATGGGTTTTTGTTTACAAACATTTTGATGTCATTGTAGATGCCTCTCGACATAAATATAACTTTTAGTAACAAATTAATTTAGTTTTTTCAATTAAAATTAATTTTACTAATGTTCAAATTAAGCCAAAACAAGTGTCAGAGTAAGAAGATAAATATTTATGAATTAGATGTTTTAAAAATCATCCCAATAATTGGGAAAGTACATTTATAGCTTTAAAATTAAGATAACTTCATTAAAAATTATAACCTTAAAAAAAGTGATATCAATTTCTATAACTATATGATATGATAAAAATAATTTTAATCAAGGTTTATATCAATCTTCACCAAACCGACATCTTGATTTGATTATTTTGGTCTACTTTTTTAATTCAAACTCATGACCTCGTACTTCACCACTAGAAGCTCTCGCCAATCGAGCTAGGCCCACAACCCTTTACATAGAATAATTAAAATATTTGAATTCATAATAAAATATTTTATTGTATAATACATTTTTTTTAATGTGATCTATTGATTGGTGAAAAGGAAGAGAATTTTCTTCTTTTTAATTTCCCAAGTATTACATTTTTATAATTTTTACTATATATATATATATATATATATATATATATTTGGAATAAAGGGGTAAAAACTTTATTGAAAATCGGACACAAGAATTACAAAGAGAACCAGAGCCCCAAGGCTTCAAAAAAGAAGCACCAAACCAGCCCCAGATCATCCAGCTTCATAACCATCCATGTCCTCAGTAAAAATCTTCTGCAAGTCTTGACAGTAATCCGCAGAGAGATGCTCCCAACCTTCAACTTTCCAATCACTACCATGTTTCGAGGCCCACTTGGCCAAACAATCAGCTACTCTATTCCATTCATGAGGGATGTGGATGAAAGACACCTGCTCCATTAAAGAACTATTGGAGAATCTGTTGAATAATCCCTGCCAACTGCCACTGAATCCCACTCACCTTTTGCTCAGTCAACAAGTTAACAACAATCTGTGAATCCGATTCACAAATTACCTTCCTTCGTCCCAACTCCCAAGTACGCTCTAGGGTATAGAGAATCACAAATCCCTCCATAAAATTATTAGACTGCCACCCTTTATGCACCGAAAAGAGGAAAACTACCTCCTCCGTGCTATTCCTGCCAACACCACCAACTCCAGTAGGGCCTGGGTTACCCCTAGATGAGCCATTGGTGTTAATCTTGATAAATTCATCCTGAGGGGGTATCCACCTTCCCACCCTTTGCACCTTCTTCATAGCTCGTCTACCTCTCCTGACACAAGCTGAGGCAGGAGACAACTCCTGCAGACCAAACCTACTCACAATATCTGTCTTATCTCTACCCAGAGGAAAATTCACCTCACATTTAGCTTCCACTATCTCCCGGATCATAGCAATGATCCTATTCCAAACTTGTTGAACAAATAATTTGACCTCACGAAAGATCCTCTTGTTCCTCTCGAGCCAGATCTGCCATAGAATGAAGATGGGCCCAATATACTAGACAATTTGGAGGAAGGAGGACAAGATAGGAGGTCTGCCCAAACTGCTCCAGAATTCCACCAGAGAATCTGCGTGGACACAAGGATGCTTCCACACCCCCCACCAATAATGCCAAATAAGCATAGAGAAGGGGCATCTGAAGAACAGGTGTGAGGAATCTTCCTCCCCATTACCACACAAAACACAGATAGAAGGCCCCAAGAATCCCCGCTTGCGGATATCGTCCCAAGTTAGGCATCTATTCAAAGCCAAAGTCCAAGCAAAGTAGTTACACTTCGGCCAAGAAACATTATTCCACACCTGTTTCCAACTGTTCACCTCTCTTCCCACAAGTCTTCGGTTCAACAGTTCTTGGTATCCACTAGCTACAGTAAAAATGCCCTTAGGATTTGGAGACCAAGCAAGCCCATCCCTACCCTTGAGGGAGCTACAGTGTATACTCGCCAAAATACCATGCAACTTAGCACACTCTTCCTCCATCCCAGGAACCGGCCACTCATTAGGAGCCTTCCACCGCTCCAAATCCAACCACCCACACCTATAAACAACCTTGAAGTCACTCACCCTTGACCATCCCGCCTCCAAAAACCTCTGGCATAGATTCCCAAGGTTAGGAAATTGATCAAGGATGGGAGGATATCCATCCCAAGAGTCGTTCCAGAAAAGGACCTCTTCCCCCCTCCAGCAAATCCAAAAGAGTCTTGCCTTAATGAGAGAAGCCCCCCTCTTGAGAGTATACCAGATCGTTGAGCCCTTTCCCTCAAGCGGATATCTAGGGATTTCCTCCATCGGGATCCTCTGCATATATTTGTTGGCCAAAATCCTAGCCCAGCCTCGATCTTGCTCAACACACCACCTCCAGTACAATTTAGTTGCCAGAGCTTCCCCAAATAGAATAGACTGCTTTAAACCAAGCCCCCCCCCCCTGACTGCTTCGGGCTGCACACCAAGTCCCAATTGACAAGACTCCATTTGGAAGAGGAAAGATTGCTTACCCATAAGAATTGCCTTGCTAGAGAATCCAAACCCTTCAAGAACCACTTAGGAGCCACATGAAGCATACATCGATAGATCGGAAGAGCCTGAACCATCTACTGAATTAGTTGAACCCTCCCAACAAAGGATAGCCATCTATGAGTCCAGTGTTCAACCTTCGTGTGAAATTTATCCAAGATACCCTGCCATGACTCCCTAGGAGGGTTACCAGGAGAAATAGGAATACCCAAATAATTCAAGGGCAAGGAGCCAACTTGGAATCTCAAGATAAGAGAAATCCTCCTTTAAATAGTTTCAGGACTGTTGAAAAAGAGGATAGAAGATTTATCCTCATTGATCAACTGGCCCGAGGCTGCAAGATAAACATCCAAAACCTTACACAAATTAATAGCTTCTCTTATCTGAGCAAGTCCCATAGGGTCGTGTCATCCACAAACTGCAAATGAGACTGCGGCCGTAAGTCATTACCTCATCTCCAACCCTGAATAAAACCTAGACCCACATTATGCTTAATCAGCCTCCCTAGACCCTCAGCCAGAAGAATGAATAAATATGGGGAGAGGGGTCCCCCTGGCGGAGACCCCTAGAAGCCCCAAACAACTCAATATGGTCTCCATTGATAAGCACGGAGAAAGAAGTAGACGTAACACAACTCATAACCCATTGGATCCACTCATTAGCAAAACCAAAAGCCCTGAATATCTTCTGAAGGAAGGACCGCCAAACTCTATCGTAAGCCTTAGCCATATCCAGCTTGATAAACATAAGTTTTTCCTTGGAGGTTGCCATAGAATGAATGGTCTCCGTAGCAATGACCACACCATCCAAAATTTGGCGCCCTTCCAAAAACCCACTCTGCTCCTCAGAGATAACATTCCCCAGTCACTTCTTCAACCTATTCGCTATTAGCTTAGAGATGATCTTATAAATCACATTGCAGAGAGAGATGGGGTGAAACTGGCCTAACTAGTCGGCCCCATCACACTTGGGGATTAGAGCAATGAAAGTCGCATTCAAAGCCCGAAGCATCTACTTATTCCTCTGGGATTCCTGGACTACTTCTAGTAAATCCATTTTGATAATATCCTAGAACTCTTGAAAGAATTCAACCGGGAACCCATCTAGTCCAGGAGATTTTCCTTTCCTCATGTGAAAAACAATCCTCTCAAGTTCTTCCAACAAAATAGGACCCAAAAGCTGCTCATTCATCTCCCCTGTGACAAGAGAAGGAATGCAAGCAAGAACTTAATTCTCCTCCACTGTTTCCCCCTAAGAGTCCTCCCTAAAGAGGGACCGAAAAAAACTGTAACGACTCCCTAGATATCTCCTGCAAGGATAGACACTGCTTACCTCTATCATTAATAGAGCAGGGATGAAATTACCATGTCTTCTTGCTTTCACCAAGTTGAAGAAGAAAACAGTGTTCTTGTCCCCCGCCTGCAGCCAATTAATACGAGCTCTCTGCTTCCAGTATATTTCTTCCCTAAGCTCCCATTCCTCTACCACCTTGACAACCTTGTCTTCCTCCCTAAGCAAGGCCTCAAACAAACCATGCTCTTTGATTTCACTAGTGATCCCATTCAGCACAATTTGAGCAGCTTTCTTAGCATGAAAAATGTTCCCGAAACCCTGGCGGTTCCACTGTTTAAGCTGAAACTTAACAAATTGCAGCTGCTTGGCAAAAGTGTACATGGTAGTGCCAAAGGCCGACCTCCCTTTCCTCCACCACTACGCTACAAGAACCTGCAAAGTAGGATCCCGAAGCCACATAAGTTGGAATTTGAATGAAGGCGAGCGAGCTACCCAAGCCAAAGAAGAAATCAGCTTGATGGGCCAATGATCTGACCCTCTCCAGTCAAGAATCTCAGAACTTGTGGACCACCCCCACCAATCCAAAAACTAGAAACCAAAAAATGATCCAACCTCTCTACAATCCAATACTCTCCCACCCTCCTATTGTTCCAAGTGAACAAACCATTACCAGGCTCAATGTCAACAAGCTGCAACAAAGATATACTATCCTAAAAAAAGGAAAGAAGAAGGTTCCAACCGCATAACACCCCCCTTCTTTTCACTCAGCTCAAGGATGACATTGAAGTCTCTTGCCATAATCCAAGGATGAAAAGGGGCCAGCCTTCGCATACATGAAATATGAGACCATAAGTTTGCTTACCCTGAAGATCAGTAGGGGCATAGATGTTAGAAAACAAGATGAATTCCCTAGTCTCAAGACTAGAGACAATCCTGGATGACGAAGATCTGGAGGCAACCCACCAGACAGGGCGAAACCTTAAAGGGTTCCAAAAACAGGCCACCCCTCTAGAGGAACCAGCTACCCCAATACACTGACACTTGCCTCGCCCCCACAATTTCGGCACTAGACCCATCATACTTTCCACCAAAAGTTTAGTTTCTTGCAAGAATAGGACATCAGGTGAATGATTCCTAATCAAATCCTGAACAACTTTTTGTCTAGGGCCATTGTTCAAGCCCCTCACATTCCAAGAAAGCACAATCATTTTGGAGGATTGGAAAAGTGAGAATTCAAAGTCTTTATTGACCCTGACTCAACCAAATTCTTCCCCATCAATTTGATCTTATCCAAATCCTTCTTTTTGCCAACCTTTGAGCTTTTCTCTGAAGCATTTTTCTTAATATCTTTATGATGCAGCCCCAGGTGAACAGAGGACTTATTACTTTTAACCCCAGTCGGTTCCAATTTCAAAGCTATCGGAGAACCCTCCCCCTCAACCAAATTCACCTCCAAACCAGTAGTGAGTCCCAACTGGACCCCTACTGGCTGATCCATCTCCATCTGTTGGCTTCCAACCATTAGAAGGGCCTGGGTAGAGTCCTTAATTACTCTTTCTGGAGCCCCCCCTTATGCACCTTGATCCAAAGGGGTTAACCCCGGATTTGCTTCCTGATGGCTAAGGTCATCCAAGGCCTCAAATCTATTAAAGGTATCCTCCTCCTGTCTCTCCTATAAGGGCCTCTTTTGTCTTCAGTTCCTGTTCTTTGTCTTAACTAAGACAAAACCATCAACACCCTCAACCTCGACCGACATAGCAACTTTCCCTTTATCAGCCCAATCTAGGCTCGGGTCCGATTGCTAAGGTTGGCGCACCACCGGTTTATATCTAGGGCACTTACGCTGTAAATGACCATACTCATGACATAGACGACAGCGAAATGGTAAAGTCTCATAATCTAACTGCTGAACCCAAAAATAAGAGCCTGTGCACAAATCTATAGCATCTGACAAAGGTTTACTAAGATCAATTTCAACACAGATACGCGCAAAGGTCATTACCTTTCTCCCCGAGGTTTGCGTTGAAGATCCCACTGGCTTCCCAAGCAGAGCGGCAAGCATCCGTAGCACAATATTCTAACAACATTCCACTAGAAAACGTGGTAAATGAAACCACACTAGAACCCTATTCGGGAGCTCCTCCGAAGGGTTAAACCCCGCATGTCAAGGTTTGATAAACAATCCCACCTGGTTGTAAAAATACGGGCCTCCTTCAAAGACCCTATTGCGATCCTCCATGCAGTTGAAAGTAACCATGAAGTAGTTGTTTGCCAGCAACATAATCTCCATTTCCCCTTCCGGAGCCCAAGTCCTCTACGCCCAGTTTTCCAAAAATTGCAAAGAAACCTCATCCCCAAAAACTTGCAATATAGCGAGTGTTTTGAAAAGTATTCAACGTCTTCGACTATCATCTTAGGAGGAATAACCAGCTTTGGCCACTCACTGCATCTCTCCAAATGACCATTAATCTTCATAATGCGAGAGCTACCAACACTCCCAGACCTCGATTCAGAGGAGAAAAGATTATTGTTAAAAGTCTTCATAGTAAGGGATGGTGACTTTGAGCCCACTGCGACACAAAAATCCATGGCGAGAGGTGCCTTCGAGGCCTCACCACCATTACCCAACATTGGATCTCAAAAAAAACAATAAAAAATAATGAGCCCACCCCCCAAAGGGCCACACGAGAAGGTACGACACCCAAGACCTCACCCCTCCCAAACACCACCGAGAGAAATAACCAGCTGAAGCCCCTTGCCCCACTGGAAACCCTCGGCCTGTAGCCAAACCGGACCGCCCATCCCCTCCCCACCACCCTCGCCCCCCCTAACGCACAGGAAACCCCCACCCGCAAACCACTGCTTCACCCCACACCCCCTCGGCCGCTCCCTACCTTGCACCGACCTCCACTTCCCTCCCCCGATGCACCTGCACACGCATCCACCCACGGGCTAGGGCATCGATGCCCTAGCTCGGCAGCCCGCAGACCCTCGCACGCACGACGCCATCCTTTTCTTTTCTAGTGTTCCATATTCAAAATTTTCCATTTTTACTTATATTTAATTGTATTAAGATAGGTTTAAAATAATATATCTTTTACAAACAACTTTTTTGAAATACAACTTAAATTTTTCCTTCTGTTATCCCGGTGGATAGAAGGTCTACAGTAGAATTCTTTTCTGTTTTGGGAGAACAATTCTAACTTCAGACTGCAAACATCAAACCAGCTGCTCATTATGTTTTGGGAGAACAAGTCATAATGGAGTTACAAGTCTGATGTTATTTTACACTAATTATGTTTCAAAATCTGGGCCCTCTCATTAGCATGTTCAGTGCTCTACCTTTGAGTTTGGAGTGTCGATTGCTCTTCCAACAACGTCCGAAGTACTGGATGTTTCAACAGGTAAATGAAATGTAATATATTTTAAATCAATTTACGCACATAGTGTCTTTGGATGGAATTATAAGAGAATATAAAACACATAAAATTCTTTTTTATAAATTCAGATCCTGTTGAATCTATGAAACCACAAATTGCATGCACAATTTGATTGGAAATGTTAGTAGATGAACTGCTTTGAACTTCATAGATACTTAAAAGCACGCATGTAATGGTTAGAAGTTAGAACGTTGTTAATGTAAGTAACTACCTAGCTGTTTGAGAGGAAAACAGAGCAAATTTTGTAAGAGTTCATATCTATGATGGTACTATAATTTTTTTCCTCAACATCTGCGAGGCTAAATTACCATGAGTTTAGTTGAAGTCTTATTCCTACCCATGACATCATTTTCTTGTATTTCTGTATTCCTCACATTGTCTTCATCTATTTTCTATGATTGTCAAACAGTACAAAAGCTAAGTGTACGCTTCCACATTCTGAAAGCATGTCTACCAGGGCATTTGCAACTGGAAAATCTGACAAACATTTTCTTTGAATGATGCTCTGGTGGATGTCTACACTCTGTTCTAAAGCTCCTATTTTGGCAGAAACTGGGAGGATGCTGGCAAAGGTTGTGGAGGGGAGTAGTTGGGAGAATGCCGACAAAGGTTGTGGAGTTCGGATTTAGACCTATCAATTGCATTTCTTTAAAAGTTTCCAACGCTTTTTCGGCAAACCCATTTTGGGCGTCCATGAAACCACATCTCTGTGAGGCATTTCTTCGAAGAGCTTTAAAGCCCCATCAGGAACACCATTTTGCACATATCCTGTAATCACAGTAATTCGTGAAACACCATTTTCGCGAGGCATTTTGTCAAACAATTCACGTTCTGTATGTATGCTTCCAAACCGCATACATATCTACAAGGGCACTTGCAACTGCAACATCTGATAAAGATCCAGTTTCGATTATAGCTTGGTGGATTTCTATACCCTGTTTTAAATTCCCCATTCTAATACACGCTGAAAGGACGCTGGCAAACGCTGCGGAATCTGGCTTTACATCTGTCTGTTGTAATTGTTTAAAATTTTCCAAGGCATTCTCAGCATATCCATTTTGTGCAGTATCAAGAGACAAGAAAATAGTAATCATTAAACTCTAAAACAACAAAGCATGTGAACAGATACATCGCAGAGCAAACTTCCAAAAGCTTGTTAAAGTAACTAAATTTACGGATAATTGTTATGTATTTCTTAATATTTTATAAATGATTTATTAAAGTAATTAAATTTTAGTTTATTAAAGTAATAGATTATAGTTTTAAGTATATATATAAAAAAATAGTGTTTATTTTAATGTATTCATTTGTTCTAGGTTTAAGTTTTAACTTGATTTGTTTTGTGTGCAAAAATTAATGTATAAATTATAATCTTGAGGAAAGGAATGAATGTATGTAAGTGGGATGTAGAAGGGTGTAATCATGGTTAGTAGATGAATGTATGAAGACAAGTGTAGATGTGAATAGGATGGATATGGTAGGGATTAGCTTATGAGTCAAACCTAGTACAATATTTGAAACTTTCATTTATTTTTATAAAAAATTAACATAATAATTTATTACAGTTGAAGAACTAGTAATAGTGTGGGATCTCTATGTAAGCATGTAGCAATTTTATTGTAGGACATGCATTTTGTTTAGAAAACAAATTTAAGAATATTTTAATTTTTTGGTAGATATCATATTTAAGAAAAAACATTAGAAATCACCTATCAATAACAAGATTCACTACTTAGTAATCCACCTTTATTTCTAAAGAAACAACTTTCATATTAGAAGTACAATGAAGAATCACAACTTAGGGTTCTATGAAGAATTGAATTTGGGTCTTCATAATGGAAGCACAATGTTTTAACCAATCAAGATCAAACATTTTTACTATTAATAATTAATAAGTTAATTTTATATTTTATATATAAATAATTTTATATAAGAACTAAATTTTATTTTTAATGTAATTATAATTAGAAGTATTTTATTCAATTATACAATAACACTAGTTTCAATTAAATATTATTCTAATTTATGAATACTTGATCATTTTAACTATATAATTATTAATTAAGATTATTATATTATTATTGTAGACATATAAATCTGACCACTTTCCTAAATAAATATTTAATATTTATTTTAACCCCATTCCTCCTATTAATTAATTTATTCACATTCATCTATTTGATTAAATGAATTACTCAGTTTATTTTAATTAAATTCACCTAAACCTTTTCTAGCATTTGATTAAATGAATCATTTTATTTAATTAATTCCTCTTTCTCCCTTTTTAATTAAATTTACATTTAATTAAATTGATCCTTACAAATAAATAAATCTAATTTATTTATTTAAATCCCCCCACTTGTATTTATGCAAGTTGCATCTATTTTGTTGAAATAAAGTAATTTTATTTTAATTAAAATCCTCCTCCATCCACTTGCATTTTCCTACATCTCCCACTTGCCTCCTAACCCCTTCTAGATTCTTCTAATCACTTCCAATTTAGCCTAATTCATCTCCTAATTATTGTCACATCCTAAGCAAAGAGAAGTCACTTCTCAAAGCCTCCAAAGTCTTTGAAATGTATTAAAGGCTTTATGTCTGCAACAAGTTAACCCTCAAAGTCTTCCTAACTCAACCTTCTTGCATGGTTAGAGACTTTCCTCTAACTTAACCCTCATCTAACCCAAGGGTCTCATCAAGCATTCATGGCTTTAACCTTGGTTATCCTATTAACCCTTGCACAAGAGTTTACCCCTTGGGTAAAAGCTTTATCCATTGGATAACCCAAACCTAACCTTAACCCTTACCTCCTAGGGTAACCTTCATGTCTTCTCAAGCATTTAATGGTTATTACATCTCCTCTCAAGCAACCCTTTGTTGACAATTGTCACCATTTCATTGGTGAGAATTGTAAACATGGATTGATTAACTTTCAATCCTGGCCCTTGTTAAGATTATTCAATCTTGACCATCCATTGCCCTTTTTTCCCTATAAATAGAGCTCTCAGTCCTCATTTTTCATATCAACAATCTTTCATGCATCTACATTATAGTCTAAAATACTAAATATTTTAGCCTCTCTTTGTTTAAATCATCATAATAGCATTTAGAAACACTTTTATATCATAGAATATTCATGTTAGACTAAGTATATCATTGTTAGGATAAATTTGCTAATCCTTTATCATATCATCATCTTCATACTAGCTTAATCATCATAGTTCTAAACATCATATATATCTTAGAATGCATTCATGCATATAAATTAAACATCACTTGTTCTCAGAGTTGTCATTCCTAAGTCACTTTGCTCGATGATCTGAGAGCAAAAACATTGACTTTAGGGATCCTGTGAGATAGAGAAAAATGGGACACCCCTTGGGAAGTTGAACTGATTGAATCAACTCATATACTTGCACCAAGAGTCTCATTGGTGTGTGGGTCTTTTGAATCTGACTTGTTCGTTTTCGTCTCCGCATTTTCCCACATACAATTATAATATTAATTTTATATAATAGGGGTGACCCATGTAGTTTAGTGGTTAAAACACTTGCTTGGTGAAACCACCACCAAGGTTCAAATCCCCATTGGCCACCCTACTCATAGAGGCACCTTAAAAATATTAATTTAATATAATAATTTAATTAATATAGTTATAATTTTAGTTATTATTAATTATTATAGTTATGATTAAAATTAAAATCAAGATTAGATAATAATTATGGTTATAACTATTTAATAATTAACTTAAAATACAAAAAAGGTAAGTACTAACCACTAAATGACACTTGTTATAATTGTAAGAAACATAATGTGTTCATTACTTGCCGATTTAATATTGTAATAGAATTAATAAATATTAGTATTATATTATTATTGTGTTGTTATTTATTTATTTATTATTAAATAAATATTAGTATTATATTATTAATAAGGTTATTTTATTATATTATTAAATTGTATGGGAATTATTGATTTATATAATATAAAACTTTTATAAATGTAAATTCTAAATAATTTGTTAAATATTTGTTTATTGAATATGTAAAATAAATTTGAAAAGATAGCAATAACTTTAATACTATTGACTTGGGCAAATAATATAAGTCATTATATTAATAATGTATTGATATTCATACTATGGTAGAATTGATAATCTTGCTAGAATAGATGTAATATTATATTTTAAATTATATAATTTGCTTTTAGGGTTAAAAGTTAACTACCTCATTTAGGAACCAAACAAATGTGAGTGATAGCGTTGGTATCTCTAAGATAAAGAGAGAATATATATTTTTTTCTCCTTGAATTGATAAAATAAATTATATAATTGTATCCAATAATAATGCTAATATTGTTAAAATAACATTAAGACCTTGAGGTGAGTAAACTATTTAGTAACATTTTATTTGAAACATTTTTATTTGTAACTTCAAGGGGACAAATGATTTTGCAAATGAATAAATCATAATGAAATGATAAGATTTAAGATAGTAATAATAATTAATATAGTGTTAGTAAGGAAAAAAATAATAATACTATTAAAATGAAAATATAGAAAGTATATATATTCAGTGTGTTGGTTGTCATTCTTTTTTAAGCACAAATTGTACAATTTATCCTTCTCAGACACAAAAATTTAAACGTATTAAAGATTATGTACCTAAAATTTTGCCTAAAAAAATCATCTAGATATAAATTTTTTAGCCAATTAGATTGGAGAAAAATAATTTCTCTAATTTAGAAACTTAAAAATCATGCATCTAACTTTTTAAAAATTGAAAGAAAAATATGAAAAGGAAAAATTCATAATTCTCATTGGTAGAAAATAAAATAAATAATAACGAGTTAATGAAAATTAGTGCAACCGATTGCAATAGTACTAACCTAACTAACGACAAGTACTCATAACAAGATAAGCAATATAATATATGATATAATATAACCATATTAAATTTAATATATAATAATATTATTTTAAATAATTAAAGATTTATAAATGTATCAATAAAATTAAAATGATTCCACTTATAAGTGTTGTATAATCAACATAAATAGATCATATATTTAGTAGTAAATTGATGTCTATGTAAATTATTCATGTTCACTATGTAATAGAGAAATAGTTATGAAAATCAATTGAAATCATTATAATCAAATTGAAAAAAAAAATCACATTATATCAATAATACTCTATAACATTATTATCTAATAGAATAATAAATAAAGCTATTCATTATGTCGAAGGCATACCCTATAGGAAGGTTCAAAATTGATTAGAAGGATGCAAGACGATTGAATTGATCTCAATCGTATGTTTACATTAATAATAATTTTTTAAAATGATAAAAAAACAAAAAACCATATTTTAATATGATTATTTAGAAAAAGAATGTGTACAAAAGAAAAATCTACTATTTTCTGTTTTTAATAATAATATCTTTTAATGGTATCTTCTTTTATTTGAATATTCCATATTTTTTTAAAATTCAAAAGTGGAAAAGACAATTATTAAAAAAGAAAGAATTAGCTTTTTTCCCCACTTTTTAAAATTTTTACTTTTTCATTAAGTGAAAACCTTATTTTAATTATTTATTCTTTTTAATGAAATTACAAATAATAATTCAAAATTATTAGAATTCGTGTAATTTATAGTTATTTGTCTTAATTAAATTTTAATTATTGTAGATACTTATTTTTTGAATTAGAAATCTATCTTTTATTTCTATCTTATTTTGATAAGAATATAGTTTAATTTAATATTTTTTATTAGGATATTCTATCTTATTTTTTATTAAATTATTCTAATTATCATCCTCTTCTTTTAAGATTTAATTTACATTAAGTTAAAATTTAATATTAATAAGAGTGTCGAATTGAATAAAGAATTTGTGTGTATTCATAAGCCTATCTTTACATCAATTTTTATATTTTTTTTTCTATCTTAATATTAGCATTTGAACGTTTTGTGACCATTCTACAATGTGCGGGATTAATGTGGCACCAAACAAACCTAACACAAAATTTAAAAACTTAAAATTAAAGTATCTATATCTATTTCATTTAATTTTCCTATCTTAAAATGTAGTTATTCAACTCACCCATTCAAATGATTATTACTTTAATCTAAATTGATTTATTCTTTATGTGATGCCATGCATTGTTTAAAAATCAAGATTTAAATATATTAACAAAGTCACTTATTGTTAGATTAAATAAATAATTAGTTTGTAGTCAGTTTTTAGTAAGTAGTCCAAATAGTATTATGAAACTTTTATGAGAATGCAATTCTCTATAAAAATTTAGACATTGTACTTTACAAATCTTAAATGAGAATTAATAATATTAATATATATTTTTATATTCTTTATGAAAATATTATGGTTTAAGTTTTACATGTCTACCTTTTTCAATATGAATAAGTCTATTCCTTAACTAGTTTCTCTTTTGGGTCATTTTCACTCCAAGCAAGTTACTTTTACTTAAAGGAATTTCATATTTATATATCTAAGTCACGTGATCATGTATTTGTCATAATTTCACGTTATCATATTTCTCAAATTTTGCCTATATAAAAGGGTCTTCTAAGTACATTTCATTGTGTATTGATATATATTTGTTGGCCCCATATTTGGCATACCTAAAATTTGAACTTCAAATTTGGTCTCAATGTTGAATGAAGATCCAATAGGTGTTTTTGCGTAAACAGTGAACACGCAGTCCAAGGTCCTTACCAGTCGGAATATGAAAAATGAAAGAATTTTGAGAATTACCACAAATTGAGGGAAATCAGTTGACAGTCAGGATCTAAGCATCATTTTGTATCACGTGGCCAACTTTCACTTGAACCCAGTTCATACTTTGTCATATTTTAAACTTTCAATTTTTGGTATTTGTTGCCCCAAAATGATTAAAATATCTCATCCTAGGATTCTTCATGAGGTGTAAATAATTGTGTGGACCTATTTCCCTACCTTTGATGCGTGTTTCAAATTTCAAGACCTAACTCCCTACCGTTTGAAAGTTATGTCATTTTTCTCCAACCAAAGCAATAAATTTAAAATATTTAAATTATTTCTCAAATAATAATTTAATATTTTAAATTACTTTAATATTTCTGGTCATTTGCGATAAAAAGTTGTCTAAAAACATCAGTTGCATTTCTCCTTGATTCCTCTCTGTGTGCAATGGGTTCCGAGGTCAAAATCACAGTCTTTGAAGCAAAAGGTTAGAAATGCTCACTTTGTGAGCATTCTTAACCTTTTGTCATATAGGTTAGAAATGCTCATTTTTTGAGCATTCTTAACTCATATTTCTAACCTCTCACAAAAAGGTTAGGAATGCTCCAAAATTGAGCATTTCTAACCTCATTTCTTAACCTTGTGAGCCCCACTCTATCAAGAAGGTTAGAAATGCTCCATTCTGGAGCATTCTTAACCTCCTCCATAAGAATTTTTTTTAAAATGCTTATGAACAGGTTATGGACATTCATCAAAGCATACAAGGGATAGATGAGGTTATTCAGATGTTATTGTTGCAATTGCTCTGATCGACATGAATGCATGTCATGGAAGCTCAGACATGGCATGTGAATTGTTTGACTGAATGCTTTAAGAAATATGGTCTCATTTAATACAATTGCGGTCTCCCACTCATTCATCATCGTAATTGCAGGCTTTGTTTCAATTTTCTTGGTTTTCTGTATATGGGGATAGTGTCACACCTATAAATATCTATGCCAAGGAGCTCATGGATGCTGCCAATAATGATATGGAATGGTTGAAGTCAATAAGGAGAAGAATTAACAAGTACCCAGAACTAATGTTTGAGGAATATAACACAAGTGCCCTTATCAGAAGTGAGCTCGATAGAATGGGGGTATCATATAAATGGCCATATGCAAAGACTGGTGTGGTGGCCCAGATTGGTTCTGGATTGCCTCCTGTTGTTGCTCTCAGGGCAGACATGGATGTCCTACCTCTTCAAGTATATGCATTCACATCCGGGCTTACATATTTTCATGACAGCACCAATTATGTTTATGTTTGTAAGGTTTTTCGTTATTTCTATTATTTGATAAGCGTCATATCTAGTGTATTTAAAGGAGCAAGTGGAATGGGAGCACGAGAGAAAAATTGCAATAAAAATGCATGCATGCAGGCATGATGCCCATGTTACAATGCTTCTTGGAGCTGCCAAATTGCTCCAAGGACAAGCTCAAGGATATGCACAAAATCAAATGACAAAGAATAGAGGAATTTAGTCAGATGTTGTAGTCGCAGCTGCTCTAGTAAACATGCATGCATCATGGAGTATAAACAAAGCACTCAAAATGCTTGACAGAATGCATTAAAGAGATGTGGTCTTGTTTACTGCAATGATCACAGGGTATGCACAAAACCTATCACGACATTTAGCAAATCATACAAGATAGAGGAACTTTGTCAACCACAGTGTTGCAGCCGCTCTGGTAGACTTGTATGCAGAACGTGGAGCTCACACAAGGCATGCTAACAGTCTGATAGAATGCTTCAAAGAAAGATCATCTCATGGCATGCTTTGATCGCATAAATGTGGTCTCATAAAATGCGATGATTGCAGAATATCCACAAAATGGATTTGTCAAAAAAAAAAAAAAACAACTTTGAAACGGGGTATTGACCCATCAAAGCATATCAGCCACATGCAGATTGTTCGACTAAATGCCTCAAAATTGATGTCATCTCACGGCATGACATTTTTAACAAAATGCGGCAGCTGCAGAAAGTGGAAGCTCAGACACGGCAAGCGAAATGCTTGGAAAAATGCCTCGCAGAAATATGGTCTCATGGAATGCGATGATCTCAGGATATGCACAGAATGGGTTTGCTGAAAAGGCCTCAGAGACATTCAAGCAAATGCAATCGGCCTAAAAAAAGACATTCATCAAAATTCCACGACCTTTTTCAGCATCTTCGATATGCACAGGTTGATGAAATCTTTGGCATAGGACATGGCACTCATCTTGATACATAGATATATAGGATTCTCGATGTAAGTGCACTGATACACATACATGCCTCAAGGAAATCTGAGTATATGCAAAGTTCATGGAAATGCATACTTAGCAGATGTAACATTGAGATTCGTCAACACCTTACCATTATTCCTTCCTTGAGTGACAATAGAAGTCATGGAACACCGTGTGGACAATCACCACAGATTTAAGATGTAGATGCATATATGATAGTTGGAAACACCATGGCAAGCACGTAGGAAAAATGTACAAGCAAAGAAGTGACAGGTGGACTATTTGACATAAGCATGCATGCAAAATGGTACACCCAATAATGGCATGTTAGTTGTTTAAGATAATGCTTCACAAAGATGTCATCTCAAAGATTGTGAAACTTCCAAGCAAATGCAGTTAGCAGGTATAAATCTAAATTCCACAACCCTTTGTTAGCATCTTTTTGGCCCATGTCAAAATGTGAGTTTTGAGCAGTGAAGAGATATCCATCAAAGCATGAATAAAGGCAGATCTCTATTGGATATTATAGTTAGAAATGCTCAAGTTGATATGCACAACAAGTGAACCATTTGATAGGATGCGAAAGGCAAAATATGGAAACATAGACCAAGCACACAAATTGTTTGTTAAAGTGCCTCGAAGAGATTTCATCCCAGGAATGTAATGAAATGATGGCAGCGATACACACATGCACTTATTGGAAAAGTGATAGAAACTTTAAAGTGAATGCAATTGGCAGGGATAGAGTCAAATTATTTGCTACCACCCTCCATGCCTATACAAAATGAAAACTTTGAAACAGAGTTTGTAAATTCATCGCAACACTAAATAAATGAGGTTGTTGTCAGATATAAAGCCATGGTCAGAATACATGAAGAATGTGAAGCATAAGATAAGATGTGCTATTCATTTTACATAATGCCTCGAATTCATCTCACGGCTTGCAGTGATTTCAAGCAAATGTAATGGCATGACTCATGGCTCACATTGATCACAAGGAATAGACAAATATATTTGTTGGGAAGATCTAAGTGCAGAGCTTGTGGAACCATAGTCAAGGAACTTCAAGGGTCTGGCAGATTGCAAAACTAATTTCATGAACCTCAACCAACATTCTCTAGCCGCAATGGAACGACACACAAGAGCTAGGAGACCACAAAAATAATGTCATGAACATGATAACGTCCTCATCATATAAGCCTTCTTATTGTTCAAAGAAATATTATGTTCATGATGGATAAGGATGTTCGAGAGCTTGTAAACATGAATTCAGATGGTGAGATGATTATGAGATCAAATGAAGCAAATGAAGATGGAGGCCACCTCGACAAAATCAACAAATGAATTATTTCTTCAATGTAATGGGTTTGATATTATTTTTGTAAAAAGTGACTTATGTTGCTTATTGTAACCCAAGGCTAGAAAGTTGACTCCTTCTGCACATGAAAGTGTAGGTTACTAACTCATTGAGATTTATGCATAAAAGAGTTAGTTATTAACCCAGGATTGAAGTTGGTTATAAGGTAGTTATCCTATAAGCCTATAAAGAGAAGGCTTTTGCATTGTAAAGGGGGCTCGGACAAAGGGGGAAAACTCTACAGAATTTTGTAGAGAAACTAAGCGAAATGTTTTGATATTCATACCTTTGTACTAAGGGGTTTTTTGAACTTGTATATTTTCAAAAAGAATAACGAAGAATGCATTGAGTTTGTGTGTCTTGAATGTATTCATGAGTTATTGTTGCTAATTTCTCATATGTTGAATTAGTAATCCCTTTATGTATTGGTGAAATCGATTGATGAAACACATCATTTCATGGCATCTTGACTTGCATGTGCTAGTACAACCTATCTCTTCGCGTTTCGGGGTTTATTGTACTTCTTTCATCATTGTTGCATGACTAACCTTTTTGGTGGTAACCCCTTTTGTGATTGTTATCATTTATGGAATCCTACTTGTTGTTCGTATGTCTTCTAGTAGGGTTTATGTTATTAATCTTGTTTAAGTTCTATGTTTTCTCCTCTATGTACTTTCAGGTTAAAAGTACACAAAAATCCTAAATACCCCTATCATACGAGGGAGCTACCCCTCTCAAACGCAGAGGAAGATCATGTTTCACAGAATGATCTCTCCAACTGTTGGAACGTTTGCCACTGTTCATCGAGTAAACATGGCCAATTTTAGACAAACGACCGCAGTGACAAATCTGTTTAGCAGCAATATTAATGTACCAATATTAGTATTGTAGCATTTTCATTGCTTCTCTCTTGGGTGATTTTTTTTTTTTATGTTGAAGAAGATTTGAGCTCTTGTGAATCCTTTTCCTGACTTCAACATGCTATTAAAAATCTATATTTGTGAGCTCCTCCTTCTTTTTGAGAAATTATTTCTTAACTTTTTCACTTCATATATTTTTTTATCAAGCTTGACATCATGGTTGAGTCTAAAAGGCTCAAGTTTATATGAATATATAGTATATTTCATAAGATTTGGATATTTTTTATTTTTTCATTTTTTAAAAGATGTCATTTTTCACCACATAATCATACAATATAAATATCCGCATCATCTATATACAGGTAAATGCACAAAGATGAAGGACCAAAAAATTGCCACTTAACTTTTTGACCTCCAGAGCATAGCACAAATGCATTATAATGTACTAGAATCATAATATAATCACTCTCATAATGACAAGAACCATGATAACAAGTGGTTGAGTATTAGAAACAATGGAGCCACTATGGTTTCCTCCAGTTTCTAGGGTTTCTCTATAGTTGTGGAGAAATTATGCCAGTGATCACCAATCGAGGAGATACGCCTATTGGGAGACACCATTTCACAATGCTCCAAAGCGGAAAGGAAATATTTGTAGACATCTGGGTGACCAAGGGTGAAGTGGTAGAGGGTGGGAAAAACTATGTGAGCAAAAATGATGGTGAGCGACAATCCTCACGCCTCTTTGGGTTCCGTGCAAATTGGTTTTCAAATGCAACTGGAAAGAAAGTGGGTTTTGGATGGGTTGAACGTAAATGGCTAGCATGGCATTAAACAAAAATGCCAAATGGACGGGCAAGGAAGATGAAGAATGTAGCAGGAGATGTGGACTTGGAGAAGATGATTAGGAGAAGCCAAACCAATTTATGCTATAAAATACTATAACAAAAACAACCATTTTAGATGAGGATATGGAGATCAAGGTGCTAAAAAATGAGAAATAATTCTCAGTACTAGGACTGATAGGGAGGTTCAAAGATTTTTTATCATGCCTCAACAAATTACATAGTTGGATTTCAAAAATTTGGGGGCCCAATTTGGAGGTGGTGTTCAAATTTACCTTGGTGCACATGGGTTTTTCGTGGTGGTCTTTGATAATATACAGGATAGGAACAAAATTCTATATGACTACTAGTGGAGTTGGAAGGAGAAGAACTTGCTAATGCTAAAACCATGTATTCAACCTTCAACCCAGCCACTAAATCGTTTGATAAGATTTCAATCTGGGTAAGACTTCGTAAGTTCCCTTTGCAGTATTGGTTTGAAGCTGATGCGAAGCTTCAAAGGACCCAACTCAAACTTAACAATACAAGACTATTTGATGATCAAGTTGACACAAATGGTCTCATAATACTCAATCAAGAGAAACATGACCCTTTGAGACTTTACAAACTGCCTCAATGCATTGACAAAGAAAAATCATTGCAAAACTACCACCTTGCTGCCATATTGATAGACCCTTACATAGTCACCCATAATTTTTGCATTTAATCAAATTTATTCGATCGCTTCGGTGAAAGTATTTGTAACTTTTTTATACAAAACATATCCAAAACTTAGAAAAATCCAACGGTGGAAATGTGAGATATGGCCCCCGTATTAGGACTATATTTTCTAAAACAGTCAGCCCCTAAAATTTCAGACCTTTACTCCCACAATGCACATGCCATCTTGTACATGGCCTCCTAAAACCAAAAATTATGAAAATATATAATATAATACACCATCATACCCATTTGTGTGGTTAGATCAATCTGGAAATAAAATATAAAACATTTTCATGCTCATTATTAACCCTA
This sequence comes from Cryptomeria japonica, assembly GCF_030272615.1. Lineage (NCBI taxonomy): Eukaryota > Viridiplantae > Streptophyta > Pinopsida > Cupressales > Cupressaceae > Cryptomeria > Cryptomeria japonica. Next base: position 831,532,291 of record NC_081409.1, read on the forward strand.
GGGCAGGGATATGACTGTTTTCACAAGAAATTAGACATCTTAACCAAAACAAAACAAAATCACTTCAAACCAAAGACAAAATAAAATTAGTTCATTACAGAAACATCTCCAACCATGAAGGAATGAAAACTAATTCATAAAATCACTCAAAACAATGGCAAAACAGATTGTTCTATGTGGAAACCTAGAAAATACACATGAAAATTAGATTTTTATTGCTTCAAAACTTCAAACCCGAACAAAAAACATTTACCAACAACCAAAAAATGATTCAATTTCATCCATTTATAGCCCTCAAGGCCTTCTAGGCAGAAATCCAACCTAAAACCAACTTATAACTAACTTATGACAACTTTTTGCATTCTTGACAACTTTTTGACAACAAAAAGTTGCTCCAAAGTTGTCAAGTTTGACAACTATGTATGTCAACTTGCCAAACCTATATCTGAACCTTCTAAAACATTAAAATGGTCATTAGATGACCTTATAAACATATTTTATCCACCTAAACACACTTCTACCCCAAAAACCCAATTTTAGCCTTTTCTAGGCCTAATTGCTCAAAATGGCAATTTTACACTTTTTGACCATTACATTGCATTTCACTACATTTTATGGCTCACATGGACATGTTACATCATTTTAAGACCTTATAGGTCTTGTTTGTCTTCATTTTTCATCAAATCCTCCATAGGGCCTATCTGTGACCCTGCTCCACCTTGTCTTCCTGGGTGCTCCTGCACCAGAAGCTTTCTTTGAGACTATAGGCAATTCGCTCCGTAAGTTTTAGGTGGTGGACAAGGGTTCTTTAAATTTTTGGCATAGTATTTATGCTCATATCTTGGTAGAGATGGATATGACAATATATTTTCTAAAGGACGTGTCTCTAAAATCTACAAAAGCTTGTTGGCTAAATTCATTGGACTATGAAAGGATACCTTTTCAATGCTATAGATGCTTCCAAATAGGGTGTATTGTTGCTCACAATGCAAAGAGTAAATCAAATAAACAGGCAACATGGTGGAAAGAGGCTTCTCCCCATCACTATTCAGTAGAGAAAGTTGAAGAGAAATTAGAAAGCTCTCCAAAGAAACACAAAGATATGAGGAAATGTAAAGGAGCTCAAATCATTGATCAACAAAGTCCAATGAAAAAAGACAGTGTTCATACAAAGAGTAGCTTAGGGATGGAGAATACTGATAGGCCAGAATCCTCTCATAGCATGGACTTGGGGAATTTAGTCTCTCTTAGAAGGTTCGAAGGAGACTTTGAATTAAAAAATTTAGGAGGAAGAATGGAAGATAGTGACTGGGATGGGAGGAAAGAGATTGAAATATAAAGGAGTTCACAATATACATCTGCGTTGTCATAACAAAAAAAGGTGCAAGAGTGCATCGTTGAATTGTTGAAACCTGTTAATTGGTTTTTTCTTTTGGTATTGTGTTTCTTAGGGGGCTCCATGTTTGTAACCTAGCTTGGTTCATGCTAGGAAAAAAAAATGGTCTCAATAAAATAAAAACACTTTCACTAATAAAAACAAAAGAACCATCATAATCCAATTAATTAGTAACAACACAATAGTAAATAATCATGTGCTAAAAACCATAAGTAAAACTTTTCTTTTCATATTTCATTTATATAACATGATGATTATTAAAATGAAAAATACAATCACTATAGAACGTAATTGAATTTGATATACAACATTACAACAAATGAATTTATAACAATCTTTTTCTTTCACATTACATGCATGTATTGCATTAATGCAACTTGTTTACAATTACACTTGTATGAGTTATAGAATCTTTTATATCTGGAATCCTACTTTCAACTTAGAAAGTCATTACAATGCTTAGTTCATTAATAGCCATTATATCATTATCATTGATCAAAAGTAATAATCATCACAATTTTTGATCTTTTAATGAAAACATTCATATTGCATGGAACTGTCTATACAGCCCCTACAATGCACCAGCAAACAGTTATCATGTATGTTAACATATATTGCTTGTATAAGATACGGGTACATCTTAGGAGCTGGGTAGACAATGCCCATATTGCATTGTACTTTTATTTAGACATCAATTTGAAGTGAAATCATGCATTCATGCATAATTAAAAGTTAAAAATATTTGAATTTAGGCTATCATAAAGAATATTTGGATCTTTCATTGAATAAATTGAATGGTAAAATTCCAATGTAACTCCAATCTTTGAGTTATTTGTAGATCTTTAATGTCTCATACAGCATGCTTGAAGGATACGTTCAAAATAAATTTGTTAAAAAGTCTTAAAGAAACTTTGGAGTAAAGAGATTGACAAGGCACATGAACTGTTTATCCGAATGCCTCGAAGAGATGTACTCTCGTGACATGCCGTGATTGCAAGATCTGCAGAATATGGATTGTTGAAAAAGTTAAGAAGCTTTCAAGCAAATGCAATTGAAACAAACGATCTACGCGAAGTTGGAGAAGTCAGCTTGCCAAATGAAGGCGACAAGCAAAAGAAATTAATCGCATATATTTGATCTCACAGCATGTTATGATCACAGGAAATACACAAAATCGATATGTTGAAAAGATTTCATTAACTCCCAAGCATGAATACCTTGCTGGATATGCCTGCGACTAGAGAATGACAGACAAAGGATCGAATTCATTTGATACAATGTCTCGCGGAGATGGTATATCATGGAATACGACTGGAAAATATTTATGCCATGCATGGGTGGAAGACAAGGTGCGAGAACTGTTTGCACGGAAAAAACTCAAAGATATGTCATTTCATGAAATGCATGTCTGCGCCAATGTAAGACTTTAAACAGCGTGTGGACATTTATCAAAGCTTGCAGGTTAAAGGGAATTTGCTAGACGATGAAGCTACAGAGTTGTCATGAAATACATGAATTCAAAATGTGGAAACATAAATAAGACACCAAAGAACAAATCATGAAAGAAGCCATTACAAAGGTTTTGGAATATTGGGACAGAAAAAAAATTGGATAATGTAGTCTTTAAAGGTTGTCCACATGTTATAGAAGTATGGAGAGGAAGAACCAGTTGAAATAAGTATGGAGAGGAAGAACCAGTTGAAATTGATGTCTTATGTGAAGTTGGAAAGTATGATAAAAATAGCAAATGGTGCATGCAAATGTATGAGTGGTTTGATTATAGTAACCACATTTGTATGTGTTTGCATGTATGAGTGGTTTGATTATAGTAACCACATTTGTATGTGTTTGAGGAAGCTTAGACCAAGGCAATGTGAGGACAACTCTAAACCATTTCACACTAATCTTGTCTATGGAATTGGAAGATACTCATGGATTTAAAGGCTCATTATGCGCCCTCTTTGTTTCTTCATACTTTATGAGGGTGCTTGATTACAAGAAAGACACAAAGAGAGCAACAAAAGCTCCCAAGTCAAATGCAAATAATGATCCTAATCTTGTCCATGGAGTTGGAAGATACTCATGGATTTAAAGCCTCATTATGCATTTTTTGTTTCTTCATACTTACGAAGGTGCTTGATTACAAGAAAGACATAAAGATAACAACAAAAGACAACTTACTGAGACTCCCAAGTCAAATGCAAATAATGATGATCAATCTTGTGACGCGGGCTCAAGCTCAACTACTTTATGCTCTATGTTAAATCCCATGCATAAATATTGTAGAGGCTTACAAAGTAGAAATCATTAACGAATGACAAAACATGCATGCTGAGCAAATTGATGAACTTGTAGGAATTCAAATATCCAATCTAAATAGGGAACTTGGCCAAGTTCACAATAAACTATCAGATAAAATTGTTATATTTAATGGAGTTCATGAAGTATTGATGTAGTCACATAAATCTGTCCACTTAATTAAATGAATACTTAGTATTTATTTGATTATTTAACCATCAATTAATGAATTAATTAAATTAATATTTAATTAATTCATCTTAACCCTCTTCTCCTATTAATTAAATAAATTATTCAATTTATTTGATTTAATTCACTTAACCAAATTCAGACCATTAATTAAATAAATAAATCATATTTATTTAATTAAATATTCTCTCACATTTAAATAAATTAATATTTATTTAAATCCCCCAAAATCCCACCTCTCACATTTAAATAAATTAACATTTATTTAAATCACCTTTATCCTCTACCCACTTGTATTTTCCTACAAATGCAAGTTGCACAATTATTTTAAATAAATAATTTATTTAAATCACCTTTATCCTCCACCCACTTGTATTTTCCTACAAATGCAAGTTGCACAATTATTTTAAATAAATAATTTATTTAAATCACCTTTATCCTCCACCCACTTGTATTTTCCTACAAATGCAAGTTGCACAATTATTTTAAATAAATAATTTATTTAAATCACCTTTATCCTCCACCCACTTGTATTTTCCTACAAAAGCAAGTTGCACAACTATTTTAAATAAATTATTTATTTAAAATCCTATTTATCCTCACCCACTTGAAACCTTTAATGGTTTCCTTTAAAGTAGTCAAACTTGATGGCGTTAAAGTCTTCAAACTTGATGGCTTCCTTCTATAGTCTTCTTAAGACTTTAATGGTTTTCCTTAAAGTCTTCAAGCCTTTAATGGTTTCCCTCAAAGTCTTCAAGCATTTTAATGCTTTATCTTCATTTTTCTCATTTAAATAAATTAATATTTATTTGAATATTTATCCAAATGCAAATTACACCATTTAATTGAAATAAATGATTTTATTTTAATTGAAAATACCAAAATTTCTCCCACTTGCATTTTCCTACAAAATCCACTTGTATGCCTAAACCCCTTCTAAATTCTTCTAAACCCTTCCTAATTAGCCTAATCCATCCCCTAAATATTGTCACATTCCTAAGCAAATTGGAGTCACTTCTCAAAGACTCCAAAGTCTTTGAAAAACAATTAATGCTTTGTGTGTTCAACAAATTAACCCTCAAAGTCTTGGATAACCTTTGAAAGCTTTCAACCTTCAACCACTAAATGGCTCAAAGTCTTTGATAACCTTTGAAGGCTTCCAACCTTCAACCACTTAATCCCCAAAGTCTCCAATAACCATTAATGGTTAATTCAACCCTCCCACATGGTTAAAACATTTGTTTTGACTCAACCTCTACCCAACCCAAAGGTCTCATCAGGCCATTAATGCTTTGACCATGATTATCTCTTAAACATTTGCACAAAGGTTTATCCTTGGGTTAACTCTTAATCCAATGGGTAATCTTAATTTAGACTTGACCCTTACCTTCTAGATAACCATGAGGTCTTCTCAGGCCTTTAATGCCTCCAACCTCTTCTCTCAACCCAATCCTATGTTGAAACTTGTCATCATTTTATTGGTGCCAATTGTGCACATGGATCCCCAACTTTCAATCCTAACCCTTGTTAAGATTGCTCAATCTTAACCCTTCATTTCCCTATTTCTTCTATAAATAGAACCCTTCTCCTCAAGTAAAAGAAGGAAGCATTTTAGAGTATTGTTGTTATACTGGCATTAGCATAGAGCTTTTTCATAGCATCACTATCTACTCTTGCATAGTATTTGCTTATCATATTCAACCATCTTGAATCTCCATATGGCATCCATGGCTAGTGCTAAAAGCTGAGAGCTACACTCATTTGGGACTTGGAGAGGAGAGAAACAAGGGAGAAGCATCAAAAGGCATCATGGAAGCATCTTAGGGAGGCTCTTCTCCTTTCTTTTATTTTGTTAAACTTCTTTCATGCTTTTTGAAATCTCTCTTGATATGTTTGGAATGGTTTTTAGTTCTTTGTTTTGTTTTTATGGTTGAAACTAACTTATTAACATTGAACTTTGTTGTTGCCTTGTCCCCATTTCCATGACATCAATTGCATTATAGGTATTGCAAATACTTATAGGCCTGAAGAGGTTTCAATGAATTTTTTAAGGGAAATAATGGTCAAACCTCATCAAGGTTATAAACAATCAGGAAATTGTAGATGGATTCTGAATGAAATATTCTTTATATATTGCAAAAGTCATGGGGAATTTTACAAAGTCGATGAACAATGCAATGCCTTGATAAAGAATTTATGCATGAAATATTTATTGTGAGGATTCTTTAAAAAAATTGAAGTAAGGAGGATTTGGTCGAAAAGGGTTTGATTTTGAACATTTTATGCATTCCCTACTATGGATGACTTTGTGCTTGTTTGTATGAAAATATGTGTTGGTCTCTAATACACCACAAAGAAAAATAATATAAAAAATGCTCAGTGTCAGAAATGTTTCCAAAAAGTGTTAGAGATGAAGAAGATGGAGATGAAAATGTGCCTCAACAAAACCAATATCATGTTCTTTTGACATAATGAGTTTTAAGTTGTCTTTTTGAAAAAGTGACTTATGTCACATATTGTAACTAAATGTTAGAATTTGGCTTAATATCTATAAAAGTTAGGTAAATCCTAACTTACTTCTAAAAGACGGTTATTAGAAGTAATCGCTAAGGTAGGTACTAGAAATTATCACTTAGGTAGTTATGCTAAGTGGTTATCCTAAGTAGTTAATCCAAGTGATCATCCTAAGTAGTTATGCTAAGTGGTTATCCTAGGTGGTTATGCTAAGTGGTTACGAAGTAGTTATCCTCTAAAGCTTATAAATACAAGGCTATTTTAATGTAGGGGGAACTCTTATAAAAGGGAAACTCTAGAGAAATTCTAGGAGAAATTGATTTTTGGCTTGACACCATATATAAAAAGGTTTTTGAATTGTATAATTTCAAATGATAATGAAGAATGCATTTTGGTTTGTATTTTCTAAATGTACTACTATGTAGTTATTTATGATTTCTCATATGTTGAATCAATGATCCCTTTATGTAACCATGCAAATAATTAGTAATTTATGCAGTCGATGTAATGATACACAAGTAGGATTTGGTATCTTAGTTTAAATGTGTTGAATTATCCTATCTCTTTGTATGTCTAGATTTGATATTCTTCTTTCATCATCATCACGTGGCTAAAACATATTTGTTGATAAAACCCTTTGTAATTGTTATCAATCATGGAATCCTATTTGGTTTTTGTATGTCTTCCAGTAGGGTTTCTATTGTCCTTTCTCGTTTAGTTTTATGTTTTCTCTTGATTTTAGGTTAAAAGTGCACAAAAACCCCCCAAAACCCCATCATACAAGGGAGGTTCTCCTCTTGGATGTAGAGGGAGATTGCAATGTCACAAAAATTTCTCCAACTATTGGCATGGTTGTCACTGCTCTTCGACCAAACAGGGTCAATTTTGGAGAAACGAACACAGTCTCAAATTTTTTGACCAACATATATACACAGCTTGTTTAGGATATCCATTTTCATTAAATGTACGATATTAGCATATGTATATGTGTCTTGTTTAAATGCATGGCCACATTATTGGATAAATTAATGAACTAGAAAAAAATTGTCAAGTGGACATGGGTAAATGTTAAGGCACAAAATTGGCCAAAATGGAGATCAACATATAGCAAAGAATAGTCCCATCTATCTTTCCTACCTTAAAATGAAAGCTTAAATAAAGCTCAGGTCTTGATCATAGAAACCTATTGGAAGAGAAATCTATTCTTTTATTGATGGGTTTTGTAGATGCCATCGAGTTTGGATCATAGAAGAAAAACAAACAAACAAATTATTTTCTACAAAGTGCAGTTCATTTATGTATATTGCTAAGACATTTGGACTAAAGAATGCACCCATAGTTTTTAGCGAGATTATGGTGAATACTTTTTAAAAAATTATCCATAAATTTCTAGATGTCTACTTATATGATTAGATAGTGTAATCCCTTGTCAAAGATCAAATCTAAGTACTTTGGACCATGCTATAAAAATTTAGAAGCATGTAGAAAATTTTAAACGCTAAGAAATGCATTTTTGTGGTATCTTTTAGAACATTGATGGGGCATATCATATGCAAGGAGGGACTCATGGTGGGTCTAATAAAAATTGCTCCAATTATGAACTTGCCACCTCCAAAGACCATTATAGATGTGAAGACATTCTTAGGTTATAAGTTGTCTATCATAGGAAATTCATCAAATGCTACATCACTATAGCAACACCTTTAGAAGATCTAATTAAAAAGAAGATCAATAGTCATTACTGAGATCGACCAATGTCAACAATCATTTGACACATTAAAATAGAAGATATCAAAAGCCCCTATACTCATGTTCCCATATTGGTCAATCTCATTTTAAATCCATGTCAATGGCTCTCTAATTGTCATCGGTGTCATACTTGCTCAACCTAGAGAGAGCAAAGACCATACTGTAGCCTTTGCCAACCACAAGTTGTCCCAAGTAGAAAAGAATTATACCACCACCGAAAGAGAAGCCCTTACCATGGTATATGCCCTATATAAGTTTTGATATTGCTTCCTATCCACACTATTTACATTTTACACTAACCATGAAGCTTTAAAGTTGGACTGCTAAATAAACATATGATACAAGGTAGAATATGTAGGTGGCTATTACACTTTCAAGAGTTCAATTTTATAATAATTCTTAATCTTGAAAGGAACAATTAGGATTTGGATTGTACCTTTCTTAAATCAAAACAATAGAATAACTAGAGGAAGTTGATAAGAAGATCTCCCCAAAACCGACTTCTTTTGGTAGCAGTAGTACTCGAAGAACTGCACAATTTAGTCAAACTACTTTCTACCAGCACCTATCTACCAGAAATGAATTCCCATGATAAACAAATTTTGTTGCAAAAACCTCTCTCAAATATATATATATATATATTGAAGAGGTCTTATACAAGAAAAGACACAAATTTGAAGTCCTCTAAATAGTAGTATATGACCACAAATGGGAATAGATCTTGAAAGAGGACCACAAACAGATTGTAGGAGACCATAACTATTAAAATGTTATAGCTCAAAAAATGTTACTATCTGGATTTTGGTGGCCTAACATATATAAGGATGCCAAATATTATGCAAAGAATTGTAAGACATGTCAACAAACTGGATGACCCACTTCTAGGGACAAAATACAACTCCAACTAGTCTTAGCACAAGTTCCTTACAAAAAATGGGCACTTGACTTCATCAGACCTATTGACCCGCTAGATAAACTCTTTAAGGCAAGGTTCACCATTACCAAGATCGATTATCTCACCAATTAGGCCAAAGAAAAGCCTATCAAGGATTTTACCACCTGTATTGCTACAAAATTCCTATACAATAGCATTATTACTATATTTGTGTGCCCATTAACCATCACTAGCGATCAAGGAAAATATTTTGTGAATAAAATTATCATCGAATTATTGACCAATTTCATGATTACACGTGTAACTAGAGCACACCTTATCACTCACGAGTAAATGTGGCTATTGGGGCACTCACCAAGATCATTGAAACTACACTAGTTAAAATGTGTGATGCAAACAAGACTGACTAGGATATAAATTTAAAAACATGTGGTACTATGGGCTCACTGCACCACATATAAAAGATCTACTAAACCACACCATTTGATTTGATATATAGAATGAAAGTCATCATACTCATAAAATCCATTGTTCTTAACCTACACATAGCACTAGCATTGAGTATTAATTATGACAACTCTATTAAACAACGATTCAAGGACTGAAACTAGACGAAGCAAGGCAGTTAACCAAATCACATATCTAGGTAGAAAGAAGAAGACATAAAGCTTGACATGATAGAAACCTCTGAACAAAACACTTCTAGGTCAGAGACATAGTTATCTTATATTACAACAAGTTCAAAAAGCAAGAAAAAATTAAAGTCCAATGGCCAAGACCTTATAAGATCAATGAAATCCTTGGATCCAAAGTAATCCACTTGAAAGCACTAGATGGAATGACCTTACAATGTCACTTCAACGGTGCAAGGCTCAAACACTACCACCAAACTGACTTGAGGAAAAGTCAAGGTTTAGAAAGGGAATGATGTTGGTAGGGAAGAAAAATCAAACTAATTTCCATATAACATGTCGAGCTAAAGGGTTGGAATGCAGTATATAAACTAAAAATACTAAGTATGGGTTGCATCCCATCTTGTAGATACAAATATATTGTAAGATGTGATCACTAGTAGAAGTATATAATAGGGCAATATGATAAAAGTATAGAGGAAGGTAGAATATACAAAAGGGAGATATATGATACTAATGTATAAGGAGATATAAGGTTGTATATGCTATGTTGAATGAATACAATTAATACAATTTCTTTTGGGTCTCAATCAAATGTGCTATATATGGTCTTAATCTTCTATTAGATACTTTATCTTTTGTCCAGATCTACATCCTTACTCCCTTAATAGGATTGAGTCCAAGTTATAAAGACTACAACACTAAAAACCCTTTGGGGTTCAAAACTCTAAGACATATGTCCCTAGATTTCTCGTTGATAGGAACATATTGTTTATCCCTTTTTCAATATTGTCAAATCAATCTAATGGCTTAATTGTCATAAAATTATTTTTGTCTTTCCCTTATACATAGTAGGAATCTAATATTGCTTTCCAGCACCACAATTTTTTTAAACACATAAAAACATTGAGTCAAACTTTATATAGATACTAAATGACAAGTTTTACAATGGACAAAATTGCAACAAGTGAAAAACATCTAAGAGCTATATTATAGACACATTCTAGTCCAAAGTTTGAGAAAGTTTGGGCTAAGAAGTGATGGTCTATCTTTCTTAGTTTTAGTCATATTTTCTAATTAAAAAAGAGGAGAGTGAATTTTACCGATATTAATTTTTGTGAATTATAAAGATTCATTGTAAACAAATTCTTTTATGATATTTTTCATACTATTGAATTGAATCAAACTTACCCAAGTCATATTCTTGAATAGAAGTTCAATGAATCCATTTTTCATGGATGTGCATAGTCTACTCAACACTTATTACATTTAAGTGATATTCACATGTATAAAATATCACACTTTCAAAAAAATCATCATTCTTAAATATAAAATAATAACTATTTCCAATATCAAATAATTCAACAGTCAAAAATAAACTTACCATATGAATGGGGTGTTATGAGTCAGATTGCCATTATTTTTGACCGGATGTAATAGTAGAGCCTAAAATGACAGGCACTGAAACTTCACGACAGTCAAAGACTTTTTATTTGACGAACATGTTAGGAGCTAGAAATTCCAGATCTGCTTGAAAGGAAATGTTAAAAAACTAAAACATTTAATCATTACAGTGTCCTGCGTTGGCAGTCGGCCATGAGTGTGACATGCCCTAATTGAGTGTCTGCGCGGCTAGCAGAACTTTCATAGGCCGGTGCTGGGGCCTCCGCTTCCGCACATTTCCTGCTTTTGCTCTTCTTTTCATGTTACCTGCTCCTATCGTACTTATTACTCGGAATTGACATCCAGCCAATCTTCTGTAATTCCAGCCCTAATTTTCCAGATCTTCTTGTTATTTACCTTAAGAAGAAGCATTCAATTTAATGTAATTGGATCCGTTTTTTTGACCAAACGTCTGTTTTGAGCAGTGAATTAAAGCTCTGATAGGGAAAGGAAATCTCTGTTTTTGAATTACAGATCAAAGGAAAACGAAAAGGGAAAAGGACACGACAAGTACACAGAAACAAACCAGATTATTTTACTGTGACATGTCTGTGAATGTTCATTGCTACAGGCGTTCATTAAAGTCGCACAAATTTCCAATCAGGTTCGTTCAAGAGAGCTTGGAGTGCTTTTCCACAGAGCGCGCAGAGGATGTACAGCGGCGCGTACAATATTTTTGACAGGAAATTTATGGCAGATTACGCAATTTTATCACCGCCTGTTGAATGTAATCATTTACAGTCAATATATTATACAGTGTTCCGATTTTATATTTTCAATCTTTTTGTGCCAAATCGATCAAAGCTGAATTATAAATTGAATTACAAGTGCATGTTACAAGACTGAATCTGTGAGCAATCCTGTGTGCACAGAACACGTGTCACGTTCTAATTGGTTGTCTGGATGAAATGAGCTTAGTAAACACGGCGTGTCTCCGCCACGCATTCAGGTACTGTTCCATTGTTTGATAGTTCATTGCCTGCCATCCAATTGCGCTTCACTTTAATTTTCGGTGTCGGCAAATTCTAGGGGCATGGTTAGTGTATTTAGCTAGGTCAAGCATGTCAAACAAAATACTTGTCTTTGACAATGCTCAAATTGAGGTCTAATGACATCAGTAAAACTATTTTTTAAGTACTACTCGGTAAAAACAACCTTTTACCCTATACAATTATCACAAGAGGATCTAGTGGTTGAGTGTATTCTAATAGTACTTGTTGATTTAATGTCTCTTTTTTTGACAATATTGTGTCAATAGTTGTGGCTTTAAAATTGTTATTGTTGATGATGACTACCCATAATTGAATGAAATGTATCACTTAGATCTAAAAAGCAACTAATCATGTGATGTCACATTAATGCACCAATAAATCATGACTTAGTGCAATAGGTCTCACCTTTTGGGGGGCTGATTTGGACACCTTGACAAAAAGCATGCTGATGCGATACCATAGATGTGGCCCTAAAACCTTAGTTATAAGCAGGGGACTTGCTAAGTAAGTTGTAAAAAAAAATGGGAGTGATTTGAAATTTATCCGTTGGATTTTGAGAAGCACAAAATTTGGGTGCTCAACTATTGAGTCCACTCCCCTATGTACTTATTTACTTTTCAAAAATTAGATGGATGTATCAAAAATATGTCATCTAAATTTTTAGTTAAAAGTTCAATATTCAAAATTCAAGACGAGTCTATGGTGTGAAAACAACATAGCTCATCAATCTATCATAAACTTTTCATAATCCACTCATCAATTTGGGCATTCCATTTTGGTTCCATTGTCTTTATGCAAAAATGCCTTGTGACATGTCATAACACACCTCATAAGTCGGTCACTAACTGTCACTCCCTCCTACAACTATTTTTTATGGTGTAGATGTTTATTTATATTTCCAGCGTGAGACACCAATCTTTGACTCGTAACTTTCAATTTAGGATGTCATTGAATGTCATTAAGGCTCCCCTTTTTTAATTATAGATGTTTTTTTATATTTCCAGTGTGAGACACCAATTTTTGACTGGTAACTTTTAATTTAGGATGTCATTGAATGTCATTGAGGCTCCCCTTTTTTAATGTAAATTTGGGTGCTCAACTATTGAATCCACTCCCCTATGTAATTATTTACTTTTCAAAAATTAGATGGATGTATCAAAAATATGTCATCTAAATTTTTAGTTAAAATTTCAATATTCAAAATTCAAGACGATTCTATGGTGTGAAAACAACATAGCTCATGAATTTGTCATAAACTTTTCATAATCCACTCATCAATTTGGGCATTCCCTTTTGGTTCCATTGTCTTTATGCAAAAATGCCTTGTGACATGTCATGACACACCTCATAAGTCAGTCACTAACCGTCACCCCCTCCTACAACTATTTTTTATGGTGCAGACGTTTTTTTATATTTCCAGTGTGAGACACCAATTTTTGACTTGTAACTTTTAATTTAGGATGTCATTGAATGTCATTGAGGCTCCCCTTTTTTAATTATAGAAGCAAACAGATCTAGCATCAAGCATCATTTGTTTTGGTCAAAAGTCCAACATTTTTCCTTAGACTTGTAGAGAGATTTGGAATCCCCAGGGGAATTGTCTTTCTATTTTTGTCTTTGAGAAACAAATAGGGCCTCCTTAACAATTTTAATTTAGTCTTTATTTTTATATTTTTAGATAGTAGCAATGTCACCACCTCATCCATTTTCAATGTGGTGTTAGTGCTCTCAATAGTCATATCAAGGTAGTCCCACAAATCTAACAAAGAACACAATGAAGTCATAAACTAATCATTTTGCTCCATCTTCATTCTAATGAAGTGCAATTAGGTCACATCCATATCAAGCAAGCATTTAGATGTTCAACCATAGAACCGCAATCCTTCATACAACTTCTTTCTCAAGAAAAAGCTTGTTTACCACAGATTTAGCTTGATAAATTTCACCTATCTTCCAAATATTTGTTGTGGTAAGTCTCTTCATACATTCAACAATACTAAATTAAGTACATAGGATTTTAATGAGACCCTTAGTATTATGTCCATTTTGTTATAGACTTCTTGTGGCATAACAATAGGTTTGGATTTGGATATTGCAACCTACAAATCTTTGCCCACGAACATATCATCCATCTTGAGCTTCCAAAGCTCAAAGTTTGTGCTCAAGAACTTCTTCATCTCTATCCTTGATGTACTTATCATTTATTTTATTTTTGTAAAAAGATATCTTTATACACAAACTTCCACTTAATCTAAAATCAATGCAAAAAATGCTTCTTCCTAACTCTAAGAATGTGAAGTGATCAAGCTTGAATACCAAATGAAAAGAAGAAGAGGTGCAAAATATGCTTCGTACACTAATCTATGAAAATAGGTATGTGTGAAAACTAAGCAAGTCATACAATTATATGGAAATAAACACACAATTAGTATACTGTAATGGAGTGATTTACATGATGAAAACTCAAGTATGGGAGAAAAAATCCACAATCCAAAGAAACTCAGTGTATTATAAAGCAACCAAATGTTATAATACACTAATAGAATCTAAGCCTTTATAGGAATGTTGCCAATTAGATATCTAGAGTATTTTTTATAGCATAATAGTATGTATAAAATTCACTATATAAAGCTTCATCTCAAACACCCAATAAATAAGAGAACTAATACAAATAACTTTTAACTACAAAGCCATGAGCCAAAACAACTCAACAATGTGGCACCCAAATCCCTAGTTAAAATTACAATAGCTAAAACCCAAGATGACTCCAAATAATATGCTTCATCAACCTATAATAATCCACTGGCCATCTTAGGCATTCCTTTTTGGCTCCATCATCTCGATCCAAAAATATCTTATAGTGTGCCATAACATGCATCATAAGTTGGTCAACAATTGTAACTCTCTCTCTCTCTCTTACAACTCTTTTTCTATGTCCTTTTTTTTTTTTCAGTGCAAGAAACCCAACTTTTGGAGACCATAACTTCTTATTTCAGAAACCATTGGGATACTTTTTTTCTTTTAATTATAAGCCCCAAAGATACTTACACACTATGAATCCATGGAAGTAATACCAAACAACCCAACAAAATTTAATTTGGATAAAAACAAACTTCATAGCCTAGAAATTAAGTTTTGTTTCTTTATAACCTAAAATTTGCATTATTACAATATTAATATTAGGTGCAAGGCCAAAACACTTTTTATCCAGATAATGAATGTGTCAATGGATGCTCAAATATTAAATGGATTATTCTGATTCTTAAAAATGAATTAGGGCTTATCATTTTGTATATCACACTAGCATGCAAATCACACATTTTACACTCAAGTTAGCAAGTAACAACTAGTATAAAGGAGGTCAACTTGGGTCCATGCTTAAATTTGAACTTTAAGGTTTGAGAGTCAAATCCATAGCTTTACAAATGACCCAAGTCAAGCAATAGAAGATATGTATATCCGATTTAAATAATTAGAATGAACATAATCAAGTTTAGTCAAGGCTCTAGTAATTACCAACTTTTACACAAAAGCATGATCATTGCATATGAGACAAATAAGTTCAAAATTCAAAAGGAGAAAGTGTGAAGTATACAATTTTCACCATAACAACTATTACATTGAGGAGTATACATCAAATAAATGTCATCTAGGTGATTAGAATGAGTTCATATCGTTTAATTATAAAATATAATCATTTCTTTCTAAAATTAAATCAAATAAAAGGGAAATTTTGGAGGAATGGATTTTATTGGAAAGTTATTACGAATTTTTAGAATTATAATAATAGAATCTAATGTTTAATGATGGTACTAAAGTAAAGGAGTGACATAAATATTTTCATTACTACCAAAATTATAATAGACTTGCATATAAAAGGTAATATTTGATAAAACTAAAAAGAAAAATAAGAATCACAACATGTCAATACTTAAAGAACGAGTAGGATCATACTTTGGTGAGGAGAAAAACCTATGCATAGAGCTTAATTAAGGGGGGGCTAAGACTTCGTCATCATATATATTTGTATTAGTATAGATTAAAATAAGATTCCTTCATCTCGGGTCAATGCATTGGCTAGAAAAACCTATCACCTCAAGGTCCAAAGAGGCCTACAATGAAGAATATATATAAAAAATCAATGCATAATGGTTAGTGTGCTATTTATTTACATAGGAGATTAGGTTTCCACAAAATAATTGATTTGTTGACCAAAATATACACACTTAGGTTCTTACAATGAAGGGGGTGGAAATGTTCCTATGAGGGACCCCCAAAGTCAACCATCTTAGCTAGGAAGGAGAATATGATCCTATTGGGCAACATATAATTGTAAAGGTGGTTCAACCACCATAGAGACATTAACAAATAATAGGAAAACATTTAAGCAACTTCTAGTTTAAGGTGACGTGAAGGTCACTATTAAAATAAACATTATCATTATAAATACTTGATTCATAGAAAACATAAAATTATAAAGCTCAAGGATAAGAAAAAATAAATATTTTAAGTGATTAGTTTAGCAATTTATTATTTAAGAGAAAGGGATATAGTAGTACGTGTAGGAGTTGATAGGTGACTCCTCAACACCCCCAAAATCCTTACAAGACTAAAACACTTCCACAAGAGAGAATGGAAAATCTAGCTTGCATAAAAAAGGTAAAACACTTCCACAAGAGAAAACTCAAATAATAGATTGCATAATAAGGGTGGGTGAATTGATTGATTGAATATAAAATATACAACAAGATGTCATGCTTATAAAGGTAATGTGTGATGTGGTATCAACAACTAACATGACACCGATTTTAAAATTCCTAAAGAAAATATTACATGCCTAGGAAACTAAAAGTAAATGAGGTGAAAATGGCCCCATAATAACTAACTTCTAAAATAATACCTAGGACCTAAGTAAACTTAACATGTGAATATGTCCCCTTACTAGGTGATTGCAAGATACAAAACCTTAAGTATGAACTAGAAATTTTTCATTTTAACAACAAGTACTCATAAGTTATAGATATTGTATATGTCTATTTATAATATATAAAATATTATAATTTTATAGGTTTATAAAAATATTATAATTTAATATTTAAGAAAGTCTTAATAGGATTTTTCATAGATATATATGAGTATTATATGCTTAAAAATAAAATAATAAAGGTATACAATATGATATTTAAATAAAATCGATCAATTCATATACACAACCCATCTCAACACAAGTGAGAAACCAATAAAAATAAAGGCATCAAGCAAAATCACCAAGTGCACATAGTTGGATTGGGAGGAGGGTATGTAAATCATCTTATTGAGGAACCACCATGAAAAAAGGTTCATGAAAGAGTTGTAGGGACCTCCTAACCATTCTAAAAATATTGTAGGGTAGGCAACATGAATGCATCACAATGAAGAAGCTTAGGTAGAATAAAAACCTCAGTGCTAGCCAACAGAATCCCAATCAACCCTTCTAGTGATAAATAGGTAATGAGAAAAGACTTTAGTTGTGTGATTAGCTGTTCCATTTAGAAGATGCTGAAAAAATTATCTAGGGAGTTACATGCAATTCAAAATTTTCCTTTTCTCTCTAACTGTTGTGTGGGACTTCTTGGGTTCCCAATTTGGCGCCCATCTCTACTTATTCAGTGTTGAAGATTTCATTTGGGTCTTTTTGTCAATTTCATTTTCTTGTACATTGGTTGAGCGCTAGTATTCAACGATTATTCCTCTTTTGACAAGACCTAGAGACTTGAATTTTAGTTTATGGGTGAAAACCTATGAGTTGAGAGGTTCATAGAATGAAGCTCCTTTGATTTCCAGGGCATTATTATCTAGAGAGTGCAATAGAGCTTCAAAAGGTTGCAATTCCAACTTGTTTTGGTTTGATTTGAGTTTACATGTGTAAGGATTCAATTTGTTATTGGATTTGTTGTAGGTTAAAATGTGTTAATATATGGTTTTATATTATATGGCATCTCCCACTGGCTATACCTTCCTCTGTAATGATTGGGAATAGTTTGTGATATTTTCAAGTATTTGGTGTAGTGAAAAAATACACATTTGATATGTAATGGCGTGATAATCATTTCCAAAATTGTTTGAAGAAATATGGAAGTTTTAATGACTATCTAAATAGAATTTCATGCACAAGTATCAATTAATATCTGAAAGGAAATACAAGAGCAAGGAAAGAAAAATAAAATCCAAGAAAGTTTATTGATGAAGTAATTGTTACCAAGAGAAAAGCAAAAACCTTGGAGCATCACCCAAATGTGAAGAAGGAGGCACAAGAACTTTTTGAAAGGGGAAAAGCAAATAAAAACCCCTTGTGATATTATGAATGAGGCAATGCCTAAAATGAGAGAGAGAGAGGGAGCAAGAAGCTCTTTACAATATTTTCATTAAGAAGAAATGAGAGAGGAGACATCTCTTAAATAGAGATGAGGAGAGGAGTTACAAAGTAACTCCCAAATCTATGAATGCCACCATTCATAAAATGTATGTGCCATGTGTCCACATCCTCTTATGGAGGAAATCTAATATTCCTTAATAAAGAAAAATAAAAGAAATGACTTGTCCTCACACATGTACTAGAGGACAAATTACATGTAGGAATTCCAAAGGAATATCCTAAACTAAATACAAGTAAACCTAAGCTAAGTAAAGATTAAATATTCTAACACCCCCCCTTAAGCTTTACTTGGGGAGCTTACATCAAACCCTTCAATGGGTTGTCATCCAAGATTTTTACAATGAAATTGGAACTTTTCTTTACAAAGTGGCTTGGTCAAAATATCTGCAACTTGGTCTTCCCCCTTGCAATAGAGGAGTGAAACTTGCTTGTCTTCAATTTGTTCTCTAATAAAGTGGTGTTGGAGAGCAATGTGTTTTGTCCTTGCATGGAAAACTGGATTTTTAGCCAAGGCAATGGCACTTTGGTTGTCACAATACAAGTGAGTTGGTTCGTGTTGAGGTAGACCCAAATCTTCAAGTAGTCTTCTAAGCCACAAGACTTCTTTGGAAGCATTAGTGCATCCTTTGTACTTAGCTTCAGTGGATCCAAGAGAGGTAGATTGTTGCTTTTTACTATTCCAAGAAATTGCTCCTGAACCAACAAAAAAACAATAACCACAAGTAGATTTCCCATCATTGGGATCTCCACCTAGATCGGAATCAGTAAAACCTTTTAAAGTAAAGTCAGAATTTGCATCATAAAACAAACCTACATTAATAGTTCCTTTAATATATCTTAAAATTCTTTTAGCAACTTTAAAGTGTGTTTGTTGAGGTTTAGACATGAATCTTGAAACCAAACCAACACTATAAGCAATATCTGGCCTAGTAAGAGTTAAATAATTTAAACTTCCAACTAATTGTCTATACAAAGTAGGATCAACAAGAGGAGTTTGCATATCAAGCATTAACTTAGTGCCTAATTCAATAGGAATTGAAACATGATGAGCATCATTCATTTTAAACTTATCTATGAGATCTTGAGCATATTTACTTTGAGATAAGAAAATTCCTGTAGAGGTTTGCCAAATTTGCATTCCTAAGAAATAATGTAGAAGACCTAGATCAGTCATTTGAAATTTTTGATTAAGTTGAAACTTAATATCAAAAATCAAAGTATTGGAACTTGAAGTAAGAATCAAATCATCTACATACAAGATAATAATTATAATATCATCTTCACTATGTTTAATATACAAGTTAGGATCATTTTTACTTCTAATAAAGCCTTGAGAAAGAAAGAATTCATTAATCTTTGAATACCACTCCCTAGGAGATTGCTTTAATCCATAAATTGATTTCTTTAATTTACAAACTAAGTGTGCATTACCTTCTTTAATAAAACCAGGAGGTTGAGACATATAAATTTCCTCATGTAAATCACCATTAAGAAAAGCACTTTTAACATCCATTTGGTGAATAGGCCAATTCATTCTAGAAGCTAAAGCAAGCACAAGTTTAATTGTAGGCATTTTAGCAACAAGAGCAAAAGTTTCAGTATAATCTAAGCCTTCAATTTGAGAAAAACCTCTAGCAACTAATCTAGCTTTAAATTTACTAACTTGATTATTAGCATTCAATTTAGTTTTATAAAGCCACTTGCAAGAAACAAGATTTTTACCATGAGGCAAGGGAACTAAATCCCAAGTTTGGTTAGAAGTTAAAGTATCATATTCTTCCTTCATTGCTTTTTGCCAATGCAGTTGATTTTTAGCTTGATCAAATGTTTTAGGATCATTAGAATTCATAATAGTAGTCATTAAAGCATAATTACAATAATTAACTCTTCTAGATTGAAGTCTATCCATTCTAGCTAAGTATTCATCACTATCTTGAATTAAGGATTTGAACCATTTAGGTCTTCTTTTAGAAGTAATGGATTCATCACTAGAAGAAGAGTCATGAGGAGTAGAGTTATTATTGTCATCATCACTATCACTAGAAGGAATAGAAAGAGATGCATTAGGAGTAGGGATAGGAGAAGGAGGTTGGTCCTCCACAAGCACAACTTTGGTTTGACCAAGTTTATCATCCTCTACTTTAGAACAATCATGAATGCCTTTTTCTGCAATACAAACATCTCTTGCAACTTTTACCTTGTTAGTAATAGGATTGTAAACTCTATAACCTTTAGTATTTTCATCATAACCAACAAAAATAAAAGGAGAAGATTTAGCATCTAATTTTTTTCGTTTCTCCTTAGGTTTGTGAACATAAGCTATGGAACCAAAAATTCTTAAATTCTGCAAATTAGGCTTTCTACCAGACCAAGCTTCTTCAGGAGTTTTATCCTTTAAGGCTTTGGTAGGTGTTCTATTAATTAAATATGTTGCACAAGCCATAGCTTCAGCCCAAAACTTGTAATCCATATTTTTAGCATGCAATAAACATCTAGCCATTTCAACAATTGTCCTATGCTTCCGTTCTGCCACACCATTTTGTTGTGGTGTATAAGGAACGGTAAGCTCATGTTTAATTCCAAAAGATTTCAAATAAGCATTAAATGCATTATTGACATATTCTCTTCCATTGTCAGTACGAAGAATCTTAATTTTAGAACCAGATTGCCTTTCTACAAACATATGAAATTCAATAAACACATCAAGCACTTGATCCTTACTATGAAGGAAATATATCCATGTTCTCCTTGAAAAATCATCAACAAAGGTAAGTGCATACCTTGAACCTTGGATGGAGGGATTCTCCATGGGACCCAAGAGATCACTATGAACTAGATGCAATTTAGTGTATGCCCTCCAAGATTGACCATGAGGAAAGGGTTCCCTATGCATCTTACCACTCATGCAACCATTGCAAACAATTTGAGAAGGAACAATACTAGGCAATCCATCAACCATATTTGCTTTTTGCATCAATGAAATATAATCAAAATTGAGATGGCCAAGTCTTTCATGCCATATAGTAAAATCAACAGTAGTAAGCAAAGAATACTTTGGAGGAGCAAATTCATAGAACTTGAATAAGTTATCACTATCCATTTTAGCAGTAGCAATAACATGATTAGTGTTTGGATCAATGATATAACATATGCCCCTATAAAAGTTAATCTTATAATCTTGACAAAGTTTAGGAATTGAAATCAAATTTGATTTTAATTCAGGAACATAAAGAACATCATGTAATTTCCCATTAGGAACATTCACATCACCAATAGCTTCAACTTTACAACTATGATTATTAGCTAATTGAACAGGAATATTAGAAGTATCGGGATGCAAAGATTCAAAACATTCTTTATGAGAAGTAACATGTTGAGATGCACCAGAATCAATAATCCACTCAAGTGGTTGAGAAACATTATAAGTACATGTAAATGCATGACGAGATGAATTACCATTATTATTACCTTTCTTATAATGAGGTTTATGTTGATTATTTTGATTATTTTGATTCATGGGCTTTTTACCATTTTGTTTCTTAAAGCAATTATTAGTAATATGTCCATCTTTCCCACAATATGTGCAATGGGGTCTTGTTTGAGAATTATTCCTTTGATTATTGTACGTATTATTATGATTATTATTATGAGAATTATTATGGTAGGATTTAGAATGAGATTGATAATTAGAAGATTTGTGATTATTATTATGATTATTATTATGATTATGATTATGTTTATTATTATTGGATCTAAAATTATTATTATGATTTTGATTTTTAGACATAAAAGCATGTTCACTACTTTTAAGAGTACCAAATTGAATTAATTTAGCTTCCTCTTGACGCAATAAATTACGAAAAATATCATAAGTTAATTGAGTAGCTAAGCTAGGAATAGCAAGTTGAGCATGAATATTCATAATAAATTGTTGAAATTGACGAGGAAGACATTTTTTAAGAATAAGATGAATTAAACGTAAATCAGCAAGAGTAACTCCTAAACCAGTTAATTGACTATTAACAGAATCAAACTTTAATAAGAATTCATCCATAGTTTTAAAATCCGTATACCTTAGATCTTCAAGTTGATCTTGAAGTTGAATTTTTCGGGATTCATTTGAGCTATCATAAGTTGTTTTTAAAATTTCCCAAGCTTCATGCGCTTTTGTACAATTTCCAATTAAAACATACAAATCAAGAACCATTGAAATACCAATTAAACCAAGTGCTTCCTCATTTTGAGCCTTCCATCTATCTAGGTCGGCTTGAGGAGCAGTTGTAACAGGTTCAAAGGTTTTATCAGTCGCAACATCCAAAAGGTGTTTGAAACGAAAAATAAACGAGATATGTGTTTTCCATGAATGATAATTGGAACTATTTAATTTAATTTCTGGAATTAATGTAGACATGATAGCAAAATAATGAACAAATTATGCTTAATATTGAAAAAAAAATGCCCTCTTGGATAAAAATAAAATAAAATAAATTTTAACCTCCTTGATTAAAAATTGAACTAAAATTCAATAATAATTTTTTTTCTTTTAAAAATAACAATTTAAAAAACTATTTAACAAAAAGTATTATTTTCAAATCCTTAATAGTAAAATTAAATTTATTTAAGCAAACTTTATATAAAAAACTTTAAATCTTAATGATAACAAAATAAAACTATTTAAATTAAAAACTTTTTTTTTTTTAAAGAAATAACAAAAGTTTAATAAAATTTAATATTAAACTAAACTTTATTTTAAATTTTATTGAAAATAAACTAAAATACAAGGATAAACTTTATTTAAATAAAATAAGTTTTAAAAAAAACTTTTAAACTTGTCATATATATAAGAGCAAGGCGGGAATATGACTGCAGAGACGTTACACAATAATACGGTGCAGAAATTACCAAGACATTTGGAGCAGGGTACAGAGGTAATTTATAGCAAAGGAGTGAGTTAGGGAAACGAACTTCTGCAGTTGTTACAGGGACTGAACCACGATGGTCAAGTAAATAATGATTTGCAACTCAAATATCAGTCATGATATTAAAGGAATATTTGTGGAACTGAATGAAACACTGAGAAACATACTTACACACTGCTTGAGCAGATTATAATCACTGATATAGATAGCATCTTTATAGCCAAAACAGCTGAAAATTTTACCGACCTAATTTTACCAACTATCGTTGTACAGTTGAGAAGAAGAATAAACTAAAATTTCTTTGATGCTTGTATTATACAAAGTAAAAATAGGAAAACAATTCTTCAAAGCAGGAAACGTACAAAACCCAGGTGCAGAGACAAAGTAAAAATAGGAAAACAATGCTTTGAGCCCGAGCAGGAAATAAGTTAGGGCGGCGGTCTGAGAGAGCAAGGATAACAACCTGTGAGCGTGGAGGTGATACAGACCTGGTGTGTAGGCAGCGAAGGCCCACACAATCAAAGATACAAGAAGCGTGCAGACAGAGAAAAACGCAGAGTGCAGACAAGAAACGCAGAGTCGCTAGAGCGAAGGTCTCAAGCTGATATTGAGGAATCCTGAGGTTGAGAGTGTGAGCCTCTCTCACAAAAAAAAGAATGGATCGGACGGAGAGTATGAAGGTCGAAGCAAATAGTAAGCGTGCGCAGAAATTGATTGCTAAAACGCTCAAGAGTGCTGATAAATCGGGCTCAAAACCGCTTTGGTAGTAGAATAAATAAATTTTGATGTGATCTGTTAATAGTATTGTAATCCAAGAGTCCTCATGAAATGGATGGCTCGATTTTAGTTATTTAGAAAGAAATTTCAATATGATCTGTCCATACTATTGTAATCCAGGAGGTCATGTGAAATGGCTATATTTTAAAGAAATAAATTTTGACTAAGGGGAGAAAGTTACAGATTAGATTTGAAATATAAACAGAAGAGGCAAAATATAATAGAGATATAAGAATACACAGATATCAAAGCTAAAGATAATGGTTATTCTGATAAGAACAACTATTAAAAACTTAAATTTTTCCTCTCAAAGAAACAAATTATGAGAACTAATGCAATGTAATAATAAATCAGATTTGGCGGCAAGCCGACCAAATAGATTAAGGAGGCTGAGTTTGGCGGTAAACCTTCCAAACTATTCACACTTAAAAAAAAACCAGAAACTTTGGCGGCAAGCCTTCCAAAGACACAAATTTAAACCAGCAAGAAGAAACTTTGGCGGCAAGCCTTCCAAAGCCCTTTTTTTTAAATAAAAAAAACTAGAATAGAAGATTAAACCTGTAGGCAAACTTGTTAACAAGTTTGAAAAAAAAGTTAAAATCTGAAACCAAAACCTGCACAATAGAAAATATTAGAAAAAGAACTTCTTCTCTTCTCAAGAATGCCTCCAACAAGGTGAACTCCACAGAATGGTAACCTTCATCAATGTCAACTTAAAACAAGGATTAGAAACCTGCTCTGATACCATGAAAGGAAATACAAGAGCAAGGAAAGAAAAATAAAATCCAAGAAAGTTTATTGATGAAGTAATTGTTACCAAGAGAAAAGCAAAAACCTTGGAGCATCACCCAAATGTGAAGAAGGAGGCACAAGAACTTTTTGAAAGGGGAAAAGCAAAGAAAAACCCCTTGTGATATTATGAATGAGGCAATGCCTAAAATGAGAGAGAGAGAGGGAGCAAGAAGCTCTTTACAATATTGTCATTAAGAAGAAATGAGAGAGGAGACATCTCTTAAATAGAGATGAGGAGAGGAGTTACAAAGTAACTCCCAAATCTATGAATGCCACCATTCATAAAATGTATGTGCCATGTGTCCACATCCTCTTATGGAGGAAATCTAATATTCCTTAATAAAGAAAAATAAAAGAAATAACTTGTCCTCACACATGTACTAGAGGACAAATTACATGTAGGAATTCCAAAGGAATATCCTAAACTAAATACAAGTAAACCTAAGCTAAGTAAAGATTAAATATTCTAACAATATCACATGATACATATTGTGTTTTATATTTGTCCCTTTTTGTGCATCTTGGTAAATTCAAGTGATTCAAATTTGATTGGTTAATGTGCAAATGAAAGTTGGTACATATTTGATACAATAAAGAAATGGGTCATTCCGTTACTTTCATTCCATGTTGATTTTATTAATTTTGTATTTGGGACGGTTTTTTATTAAATGTGTGAATAAATTGCCAATTTCAAGGATTACCAACATAAGGAATAAATAAATATTTTTGGGAGTAGAATAAAATTTTATTTTCATATCTTCTTATCACAAAAAATATTTTAAATGGCATATTATATTGGTTTGATTTGATTTGATTTTGAATGTCCATGAAACTCGAATATTGTGACAAACCTGCGAATCTTATAGAAATTTATCATGCTAAATTTCTAGTAAATAAACTATTTGTGAGAGAAAAAATTATGTTCTTTAAAGATGGAGGAAGGAGGGTCTATGGTTGATCATATGAATACTTCAATATGATCATTTCTCAACTAGGTTTCATTGGTTTTAATACGGAGGATGAGGATTGTTGCATTAAATTTCTATGTTCATTGCCAAACTTGTGGGATCACATTGTCATGGGCATTGAGAGTACCATTACCACCTTCTAGGTGGATGAAGTGGTTGCATCATTGTTGTCAGAAGAGATACAAAGAAAATATTTTGAGATGGCCAAGGAGGTCCCTATTCATGGTAGGTCAAAGGAGTTAAATTCAAGAAGAAGGACAAGACTCGAGATAAGTTAAGATCCAAGCCTCTAGGGAGATCTAAATCTCCTAGGAAGTCTAAGGTGAAATGTTGAAACTATTAAAAAATTGATCATTTTCATAAAGAATGAAAGGAGGAGAAAGAAGAATTTTTTTTAAAATACCCTTGATTTTTATTCAAATAGATCCTCTTAGGATGATAGTTATGCATTTATTATAGCTTTGGCAATGCATGCATCTGAAGATGTGCATCTTATTGACTATGATGCATATTTTCATATGATCATGTATAGGGGTTTGTTTGCGAAGTATGAAAATATGATGCATATTTTCATATGATCATGTATAGGGGTTTGTTTGCGAAGTATGAAAATATGACAGTGAAAAGGTGTATTTGTGTGATGTCTCTCATATAAATATTTTATGATCATGGAAGAGTTAAGATTAGATTCTTTGAAGGAGTGAAGGGATTGAAGGTGTGATGCATAACTTAGGTTTGACACAAAACCTTCTTTCAATGAGTAAGTTGAATGATGCGAGTGTGTAGGTTATTTACTCAAGTGGAGGATTCAAGATGACTATTTGAGATACGATTCTTTCTAAGGGTGTTTGGATTGGCACTCTATGTAAGTTATATACATATGCACTATTCAATACAACAATTCTTCTAAAAAGCCAAAGAAAAGAGCATTAGATTCTCCATTCTCACCATAAAATCAAACAACGAAGAGATATGTTACATCTACTTTCAATGATCATGAATTTTAGGTACACCTAAGGTGCTCATACTTTAGAGATGAAACTTTTGGTTGAGAAGACAATGTTATGGCACCAAAAAATTGTCCATAATGGTGAGAAGGGTCTTAGAGCCATGAAAAATAAATATCTTGTTGAGGAGCTTGATGATGTAATCTTGAGTTTGAATTTTACAAACATTGCATCTATGGAAAATAAAACCATGTTTAGTTTTACTATATTTCTCTTAAATATTTTGCAGTGTAAGATTTGATTTGAAATTGATCCTCTTAATGCTTCTTCAATTTCTAGTTTTTTGTAATTTGTTTCATTTATTGATGAATGTAGTAGAAGGACATAATTTGTATATTTCCTCAAAAGTAAAACTGAAGTCTTAATCATTATAAAGAGTTGGAAATCAGACAAGTATAAATATTAAGTTTTCGAGGATTGATAATGGTGATGATTTTTGTTAAGTAGAATTAGATAATTCCTACAAACATAATGGAATTTAGAGGAATAAGATAACTCCATACACCCCTTATTAAAATGGAGTTGTAGAGAGGATGAACATGACATTGATGGAGAGGGCTAAGAGTATGGACAATGGTGTTGGTCTATAATAGAAGTTTTGGGATGAAGTTTTTGCCACTTCCCACTTTTGATTAATATATCTCCTACATTAGTATTTGTTTAAAATACACACATGAAGGTGTGTTAGGTAGAGAGCCTTCATTGGAAAATTTTAGAGTATTTGATTGTGAGGTGTATAAACATGTGCTAAATGAGAAAAGGTCTAAGTTGGAGAACAATGTTGTCAAGTGTATCTTCATTGGCTGTAGTGTTGGTGTGATAGGGTACAAGCTTTGGGATCCAGTGGTCGAGAAGTTTCTTTGTAACATAAGTGTATTTTTTAGAGATAAAACCTTCCTAGATATTGAAATTTAGCTTAGAGAAAGAATAGAACTTGTAAAAGGAAGTAAACTAGGTTCCACCTACTTTAATGAAAATGAATTTTGTACTCTTGTTGGACCTGATGATGAGAGAAGAGCTCTAACATTTCCAAAAGTTCAAAAGAAGAATAAGAACCTAATCCTCAACCCTTGAGGAGATCCATGAGAATCAGGTGGCAACCAAATAGGTTTGGTTATTCTTTATTAGATTCTAGTTGTTTTTCTTCTTTGATTTTTAATATTGATATGCCCACAACTATAAAAGATGATGTGTATGAGCGATGTAGATTCTTGGATAAATTCCATAGATGAAGTTATGATTGCTTTGAAGATTAACAATACATGGTATCCAATGCCTTTTCTTTAAAGATGCAAACTTGTTGGGCAAATGAGTGTTCAAGGAAAAGTTGGCTCTTGACGGTAGTCTTAAGAAGCATAAAGCATGACTTCCCATGAAGGGGTATTTACAAGTGGATGGAATTGATTATGGTGAAATAGTTTCTCCTCTATAAAAGTTGTTATCCATCTGATTCTTGTTATCACTTGGTGTAGCTTATGATTTAGAAGTTGAGTCTAGGTGGATATGAATTCAAAATTCCTTTATGGTGATTTAAAGGAGGAAAGCTATATGTCATAGTGATACTATTTTGTAGTAAAATGTGAAGAAAATATGGTTTACAAGTTGAAAATTTCTTTGTATTGTGTGAAATAGTCTCTTAGAATGAGGTCAAAATTTGATCATTGTGTATATTTTAAAAATAATAATGGTTGCATTCTCATCATTTCAAATTTGTATGGGGATGATATGCTATTCTTTGAGAATGAAAATTCTTTGATTTTTAATTTGAAGTCTTAGTTGTCATCATAGTTTAAGATGGAAGATTCAAATGTAGCTAGGTAAATTTTGGGAATGGAGATTAGAAGGGACAAAGATAGTACAAAGTATTCATTAATCTAGAGTAAGTATGTGAACTCGATGTTGGAGAGATTCAAAATGATAGCTTGTAGATCCTTGGTAGAAGATGTTTATAAGGATGAAGTTGCTCATATGTTTCTGGATTCGATTGTGTCAAATATTTTTGCATCAACATTTCAGATCACACCTTGTGATCCATCATCAGGGTGATAAAAGAGAGCATAAGGATGAAGTTATT
Organism: Cryptomeria japonica; assembly: GCF_030272615.1. NCBI lineage: Eukaryota > Viridiplantae > Streptophyta > Pinopsida > Cupressales > Cupressaceae > Cryptomeria > Cryptomeria japonica. The sequence continues at coordinate 831,561,351 of NC_081409.1, forward strand.
TATGGAGGATTTTCAACAATATACTACTAATATGGAGGAAAAGACTAGTGTCTTATATGACTATTGTTGGCAATTTGATGCATGCTTTTGTCTGTACTAAGCCAAACATTTCCTAAGAAATGGGAGTCTTGAGCCAATTTTTTGGCTAATCTTAGATGGGTACATTGGGATGTATTTAAGAGACTGTGTAGATATCAACGAGGTACTTTTGAGTATTCCTTATTTTTTCATGGTTATCCTAATGGACATTGACATCTAGTTTGTATTCATAGATATGTCAATTCGAATTGAGCAAGTGATAGATTATCCAAGTTAGTGGATATGTGTTCATGAAGTTTGGTGGTGCAATCAGTTGGATGAGTAAGTGGTAAGCTATATAGTCACTTTTATGACACAATTATAGTATGTGGTAGCTACTCATGCTTATAAGGAAGCCATTTGTCTTAGACACATGTTCAAATACATGGCTTGATGCAAGGATGATTACCATTTGTCGTGATAGTCAGAGTGCCATTTGTTTAGTGAAGAATCCTACTTTCCATGCCAAAACAAAGCATGTTGATTTTTAGTTGCATTTTGTCAATGATATGGTGGAAGATGGGAAGTTGAAATTGAGACAAGTTAACACTTTGACAAATGTTGTAGATGCATTGACAATTTTGAACATAGAGAAGTTCAAATGGTGTTCAAAGTCTATAAGTCCCATGACCCCTAACAATTAAATCTTGTTTATATTAGTTCTACTTTAAAGTGTTCAACAAGAGGGAGAATGTTGTGATTTGGTATGTCTCAAATTTAGTAGTTACTAGCATTAATTTAATTAATTAATGTATTTATTTATGCATATGTTATATTTTATTTCTCATCTTCTTTCTTCATCTAGTGTGACATAGCACATTGAGTTGTCACAATATTGGCAGTGACATGAGAGGTGACAAGGAAGATTTTTTCTTCATATGGTAATGTAGACCTATCCCACTTCATGTTAGAGATTCTCTACCATGTGTCGACATCTTGTAGTTATTGTATGATAGATTCCTATGACAGGATATGATATGTAAGAACTAGATTCTATGACAAGTCAGACAAGTGTTTGAAAACGTATTTGCATAGGGAATGTGGGTGTCAAAATTGGGTTAGATAGGCTATAAAATAATAATCTACCACTAGTCACTTATGACAAATTCTCTTACAACTATAAGTGCTATCAATTAGGATATATTTTATGATAGTTATAAGGTGTGCAAGAGTATCCATCACACCAATTATGAAAAAATGAGGCACCAAGTTTTTGAGGTTTGAAAGAGGAGTCAAAGAGTATTGTACAAGATCCATTTTCATGCTTGGAGGTGGTGGAAAAATGTGCCAAGTGAATTTGGACACCCATCTCTTGTAGCTTTCGCTAGAAGTTACCTTCATACTTGCATTCTCTATATATTAGATGCCTTAGAGTGTAGTTTGTGTATGCGGGAAAAGCGGGGCGATGAAACTTAAAATGTGAAAATTATGTTCAAAGAGGCTTGTAGACACACCCACAGGACTTCTTGGTGCAAGTTATGGAGTCATGAAAAATGACTCAACTTCCCAAGGTAGGTTCCATGGTTCTCTATCTCACAAGGTCCCTCAAGCCAATGCCTTTGCTCTCAGATCACTAAGCAAACTGACTTAGGGATGACTAATACAAGAACGAGGGATGCTTTTGACTGATTTTAACATTTATGCATGATTCTACAAATGCGTTAAACTAGATTATAAGATGGCAAGGTTAGTATAAATACTATCCTAACATGATATACTAGTTAATGATTTAAACTAATGATAAAGGAAATATTCTAAAATGCTATATTAGATTAATTCCTCTAGCAAAGAGAGGCTAAATATATTGATAAAATTGAGCATAAATGAGATACTAAAAGCTTGGATGATCTTTGAAATGGAGGAAGGAGAGCTCTATTTATAGTGAAAATAGGGCAATGGAGGGTCAAGATTGGAGGAGTTGTCAAGGGTCAAGATTGAAAGTTATCAATCCATGTTTGCAATTTTCATCAATGAAATGGTGACAATTGTCAACATAAGACTACTTGAGAGGAGAGGTAGGAAGCATTAAATGCTTGAGGGGACATGATGGTTACCCTAGGGGGTTGGGTTAGGGGGTTGGATATTCTTTTTATCCAAGGGATAAATGAATGTGCAAGGGTTAAATGGCTACCTTAGTCAAAGAAATAAATGATTTGAAGAGATCCATGAGTCAAAAGGATGGTTAAGTTAGAGGAAAGTCTCTAACCAAAGGTAAAAGGTGAGTTAACCATAAATGGTTATGTAAGAGCCTTTTGATGGTTTGCAAGACTTTAGAGGTTAACCATTTGAAGACATAAAACCTTTAATGGTTATTGAAGACTTTGGAGGTTTTTGAGAAGTGACTTCCTTTTATTTAGGAATGTGACAACGATTAGGATAGGATTAGGCTAATTAGAAGGAGTTAAAAAAATCTAGAAGGGATTTAGGCATGCAAGTGGATTTTGTAGGAGAATGCAAGTGGGAGGAATTTTGGGATTTTCAATTAAAATAAAATCATTTATTTCAATTAAATGGTGTAATTTGCATTTGGATAAATATTTAAATAAATATTAATTTATTTAAATGTGAATGTGAATTTTGGATTTAAAATAAATTTTAATTTATTTACATGAGAAAAAGGAAGATAAAGCTTTAAATGCTTGAAGACTTTGAGGGAAACCATTAAAGGCTTAAGAAGACTCTAGAAAGAAGCCATTAAGTTTGAAGACTTTAAGGGGAACCATTAAAGGCTTAAGAAGACTCTAGAAGGAAGCCATTAAGTTTGAAGACTTCAAGGGAAACCATTAAAGGTTTCAAGGGGGTGAGGATAAATAGGATTTTAAATAAATAATTTATTTATTTAAAATAGTTGTGCAACTTGCATTTGTAGGAAAATACAAGTGGGTGGAGGATAAAGGATTAATTAAAATAAATTGTTTTATTTCAATTTGGTTGCAAGTTGGAGATTTAAATAAATTAGATTTATTTAATTGGGGTAAACTATTTAATTAAAAGTAGAGATAAGGGGTTTAATTAAATAAAATGATTTATTCAATCAAATGATATAAAGGGCTTAAGTGAATTTAAATAAATAAATTGAATAATTTATTTAATTAAATAGAAGAATATGGTGATTTAATTAAATTAGATTTAACTAAAATAGAGGAATGAGAATAAAATGAACATTAAATATTCATTTAGGAATATAGTCATTTTTATACATCTACATTTTGCCCCTCTTTGAAGTGACGTGTGTGCACATGTTGATTCAAAGAAAATGATGTGTCGTCATGATTTGGTTATGATCAGTGTGATGTCTTGTCGAGATGTTCATGTCGTACCCCAGATTTTGATAAATGATGTTGATAATGCCCCCTCGGGAGATGAATCAAAATTTTGAAAATTTGATGTGTTTTGATTGCATTGTAAATTTTTGTCTATGTTGAATGCGATAAGTTGATTCATCTCCTGATAATGAGCATTTGATATGAGACCACGAGCAATTTACGTAATGGTCCATGCAAGCCTAATTATCATTTACCCCATAAAAGGGAAAAAGTGATTTATTTTGTCTCATTTGTGCTTTGCTGACTTTGGAGAAAGTGACATTTGGAGAAAAAGACAAAATGTTGATATCTTTTTCTTCTCATCGATTCGAGTGCGTTCGGAGGTATCGAAGGCCCACCGCGTATGGACCACCGGTAAGTCATCATTTTTTACCCCTTTTCGATTTTTTTTTTGTCATTTTTTATCATGTTTTTGAATTTTTCCACTCGAATTTAATGGTTTAGGGCATCTGGGTTAAACTATAGCGCATATGATAGGTTGTGTAGCACGTAGAGTTTAACGGAATAGGGTAGCATCTGGGTAGATTAGGATAGCATAGTGGTAAGTTAGGGTAGCGTGTCGGGAATACAGGGAAGCGTATAGGAAGAAAAGGGTAGCACATAGGAAAGACCTAGTGCATAGGGTTAGCAGGGGCTCGCATGGGTAGTGTAGGATAGCGTGTAGGTATACCCTAGCACATAGGGTTAATGGTGTAGCGCAGGGCCAGGATAAGATAGCACATATGGGGTTGTAGCACTTAGGGTAGTTTCAGTGGCGCGTAGATAGGATAGGGTAGCGCATGAGTGGAAAATGTTGGGTAAAGTGGGATTTTGGATGAAGAAAAAATAGGTAGGTTTTTGCCAGTTTTTCGGGGATAAGTGCGAAGTGGTAGTCTATGTGTCTGTTGTCATTGTTTTGATAAGTTGTCCAATATGAGTTCCGATATAACTTGATTTGATTTGCAATGTTTCAAGTTGATTTTGATCTGATGGTGATTGGATATGATATGAATTTTGATATGGATGTTTTGATATGAACTTGATTTGATATGCATTGTTTCAAGTTGATATATATGTGGAACTTGAGTTGTTTTACAAGTTGATAGGGTTGTGGAACTTGAGTTGTGTTACAAGTTGATGTGAATGTGGAACTTGAGTTGTTTTACAAGATGATATGAATGTGAAACTTGAGTTGTTTTACAAGTTGATATGATTGTGGAACTTGATTATATTTTCAATGTTTCAAGTTGATATGAATCTAATTTTGATATGAATTGAATTGATGAGGAAACTGATATTGGACTTGTTTTGTTTTTTACAGGAGCGACTTGGGGTTGTTCAGTCGCGAGAGCGATTTCTGAGACTATGGTCATGGATACCACGATTGACGTAGGCTGACAGGGATATCATTGAGAGGTGTGGCCTATCCTCTTTGTTAGAGATGTCTTGGTTTATCATTAATCGGGGTTGGTTGACAGCGTTGGCCGAGAGGTGGCATAGTGACACTAACACCTTTCATTTGGGTACTAGTGAGATCACAGGGACATCGGAGGATTGCTACCAGATTCTGCAGATTCCTATGGTAGGAGCACTGTTACCTTATGAACAAACAGAGGAGGGCGGGATAGAGGCAATCCGTTAGATGCTACAAGATGATACGATATGCGAATATGAGATCCCCTGGCAGGAGTTCATAGATTTGGATTACGCTCTGCTTCCATTAGTACTGGCAGGATTCATAGGTGGTTTCTTATGTCCCGACCGTAGGTAGGTCGAAGGGACTGGCAGTAGGGTGGGGGTTGGTCCTAGAGGACATGGTGACACAAGGTGGAGATGGTGGTGACAGAGGGATTCAGGTGGAGAGAGCAGTGTGGCGAGTTGGGGTGGATAGAGGGAGAGGAGGCTTGGCTATTGGAGCTGGGGGTGAGGAGAGGATAGGAGAGGTGATAGCGGCGGTGGGAGGGACTGATGAGTTTAGATGGCCAACACAGAGGAGGTTAGATGTTCTACCCCCACCAGCGCCGAGGATAGGTAGAGGGATAGGGGTACCACTTCGCAGGTACCCCTCCAGATTCGGATTCTGACCCACCGAGAGGACGCTTAGATTAGGTCCTTATAATTATCAGTGTAGCACCTATAGACACAGTTATTGGCACATCAGTGGCAGATTACACAACTGACCACTGAGCGGGATACAGTTTTGGAGTGGTTGAGTCGATCTGAGGCTCGAGCAGAGGCTTTGGAGATAGCGGCGGCGGGTGGCTCGATGAGAGATACCCTGAGAGAGGTGGCTTTGAGAGTCAAGGAGGCGGAGTACTACCAGAGGCATTATGAGGATGTGGTTCCTAGGGAGCGCCAAGTTCTGAGTTTCACAGCTTCGAGATCCAGTCGATCCAGGGAGACTGGGTCGAGGACAAAGAGTGGAGGTGTGACAGGGCCTATTCGTCAGGATCCACCTGGGATCCTTGTGCTGGGACATCTGTTTCGAGACCATCATCCTCAAGAGATAGTCATACTTGAGAGACGTTGTCTTTATTGTATTTTGATCATTTTGTTGTATTTGGCACAGACATGACATATTTTGCACATTGATCATTATATATATATATATGACACCATTTTCTTCGATCCTCATGTGATGTGTTATGGATGATACTTTCTATATATTTTGTTGCTTCTATGATGATGATGCAATGCTTAGATAGATGCATGTGATTTGATATGTGATGAATATGATGTGATAATGCATGATGTATGAGATGTATCTTGTATAATATGATTTGATGTGAGATGTATATTGAAAATGAGATGTATGATAATAATATGCTATGAGATGTATCGTGAAAATGAGATGTATGATAATGATATGCTGCGAGATGTATCTTGAAGATGAGATGTATGATAATGATATGTTGTGTGCAACTGATTGTAAAATGATATGCAACTAATTGTAAAATGATATGCAACTAATTTGAGCATCCTCATTCTGCATTTGTCATCCTTGTATAGTCACATGTTTTTGCCTTCTTTGTAGGTATCATCATTGAGCATTGATTTGTTTGGGATATGTTGAAAATTTATACAAGCATAATGGTATAATTGAACCATAATGACCTGAGAAAAATTTACATGATTTTTTTTTGCAAGATGGCACAAGCGTCAAGGTATAATTGAACTATGATGACCTGAGTGCGGATTGCATATAAACAGACAAGATTAAACCATTTGTATGCACAAAGTGGATTCATGTCTTCAGTGATATGCTTTGAATCACGTCTTGAGACAAGTATTTGCACAGTACAAATGATCGCCTCACAGACAGAAAACTAAAAAGATATTGGAGGCTCCATGACTTTCTCCAGCTCGATGCATTGTTGAGAGAATGTAGAAGATCCAATAGTTCAAAAAGTTTTTAAGTGCAAAATAGTCAAAACTTCTTGTAAAATGCAAACATTTGATACCTCAAAAAATCATCCATCATGAGTTGTGAATCTGTTAAGTGATCAATGTTTGGTTTTGTGACAGTTGATTTGTTTGCTGGATATGATTGTCTGAGTTTACCGCAAGTTTTGATCAATACTGCCCCTAGCTGAGTTTTCCTCTTAATGTGGATATGTACAATGATTACCAAGCCATGGTGGGATACGATGAAAGTATATGTGGATAAACTAGGATAGTGACTATGCTAAGTATGTCTTGGATAATGCGATAAAAATGTCGGGCGATGGCCGATAGTGCTTGACTGGGGATATAACGACTTGGTAGTAAATATAGATAGAGGAGTTGTCCGCTCACAGTAGCGCATGTTGCCAAGTTTTCACCAGTTGCTTTTATTGTACCTTTTTATTTGCTTTTTCTTGATTTTTTGATATTTTTTTATTTTTCCGTGCATTAGATTGCTCAAGTGTAGTATTTCTTCAAATGGATGTTGTTAGTTGGTTTGTCGAGCACATCTCCTTCTGAAGTTGTTAGTTGATAAGCACATGATCCATAGGCTGATATGATGACATAGGGACCTAACCAGTTAGGTTCAAATTTCCCTTTCTTTTCCCGATCTTGCTGATTTCTAGGATTTTCCTTGAGTACTAGATCACCAATTTAAAAAATTCTGGGAATGACCTTGTGGTTGTAGCTTCTGCACATGCGTTGTTGGTATGCTTTGAGGTGAGTGTAGGCATGTTGTCATTTTTCATCTAGAAGTTCAAGCTCGTGCAGTTGGTTGACTCAATACTCTTCGTCTGGAATTAGGCCTTTCAAAGAGACTCCGAGAGATGGAATTTCGACCTCCAGGGGTAAAATTGCTTCAGATCCATACACCAATGAATATGGTGTAGCTCTCGTTGGTGTGCGGATGCTAGTTCTATATGCCCAAAGTGTTGGATTGAGTTGTACATGCCAATTTTTGCCCGCATCATTCACCATTTTCTTTAGGATTTTTAATATTGTTTTGTTGGATGCTTCTACCTGACCATTCCCATATGGATAGTAAGGTGTGGAAAAACGATGTTGGATTTTGAATTTTTCACATAGTTCTTGCACATCTTGGTTCTTGAAAGGTCATCCATTATCTATGATGATAGAACTTGGAATGCCATATCTGCAGATCAGATAATTAAGGATACAAGAGGTGATTTGTTTCCCAGTTATTCTGGTCATGAGGACCGCTTCAATCCATTTGGTAAAATATTTTGTTGTAGTTATAATGAACTTGTGTCCATTTGAAGATGAAGGATGAATTTTGCCGACTAAGTCAGTCCCCACTGGAAAAAGGGCCAGGATGTTGTGATTGGTTGCAATTCCTGTGTTGGTGCATGTATAAGATTGCCATGGATTTGGCATTTAGGACACTTTTTTGCAAAATGATAAGAATCTTTTTCCATTGTCAGCCACTAATTTCCCATTCTTAGAAGTTTTTTAGCAAGAGTAGGACCACTTGAATGTGTGCCACAGATACCTTCGTGAAGCTCTTGTAAAGCGGATTCAGATTCATTACGATCAAGGCAACGAAGAAGAGTACCATCTAGACCTCGACAATACAAAGTATCAGTAGTGAGAGTATAATGGGCCGCTTGCCGGATAAAGTTGCATTTTTGGTTTTGAGATAGGTCAATGGGGAGGATATTGCTTTTTAGATAGTCATATATCGGTCTGTATGACGGAGAGTCAGAACTGGTCAAGGCATAAATAACATGGGATTCAGAATGGTCATAGGCTGGGGAGAACAGTTGCTCTACCATAAACTCGTAATGACTTTGTTGCTCTGGAATTTGTAGCAGTGAAGCAATAGTAGCCATTATATTGGCTTCTCTATTATCCAACCTTGGTATTTGCTCGAAGGTGATATGTACAAAATATTGTTTGAAATCATCCACCATTCTTTTGTAGGGTAGCAGCTTGTCGTCCTTTGTGTGATAGTCATTGTTGATTTGATTTATAACCAGTTGTGAATCTTCGTAGACTTTTAGTTTTGTGATTCTCCATTCTACTGCCATTTTGATACCTATGACTAGTGCCTCATATTCAGCAACATTATTTACAGTGCATGGAAACATGAGCCTATATGATCTTGGTATGGTGTGCCTTTCAGGAGTGATGAACAAAATGCCAGCACCTGAGCCATGTTGAGTATAGGATCCATCAAAGTATAGGGTCCATTGTTGTGTAGAAATAGTAAGAACATCCCTATCTGGAAATTTGATCTCCATTGATTGTTTTCCAGGAAGCGATGCTTTAGCTAGTTGATCTGCAATTGCCTATCCCTTGATGGCTTGTCGCTCTATGTAGTGGATATCAAATTCACTGAGAATCATGACCCATTTAGCTAATCTACCTGTAAGAGCTGCTTTGTTGAGTAAATATTTGAGAGGATCAATTTTTTCTATGAGCTTGATTGTATGCACTAGCATGTAATGTCGGAACTTTTGAGAGGCAAATACCACTATCAGACAAGCTGGTGCAGGAGCACCTAACCCAAATGTACACCAGTAGTTTAGAGATCATTCCATGAATCATTTCACTCATATTTGAGTTTATATGGTCATTTTAATATATTTTGAGTCATTTTGTGAAGCATTGTAAGACATTTTCTCAAGATGTGTATTTGAGTCCTAATTGGGTCTAGGAGGTCAAATTTGTATAAAAAATTCATGGAATGATCTTTAAACTTATTTTACATCCACCCCTTGGATTCGACCAAATGATGGTTTTTATAACCTCCACACATCCATATGGTAGTTACAACTACCCAAGACCAATTACATCCTTGGTTTGCAACTTTATAATGCAATTTGTGCTTGACAACATTTTTGACACAATTGACAATTTTGACATTTTGATAAATATGACCCCTAATCTTTGCTTGTGCACTTGAAATACATTTAGATGGATTCAAAACAAAATTTTAGATATTCTTTACCCTTCCATGAATTTTTTATACAAATTTGACCTCCTAGACCCAATTAGGACTCAAATACACATCTTGAGCAAATGTCTTACAATGCTTCACAAAATAACTCAAAATACATTAAAATGACCATATAAACTCAAATATGAGTGAAATTATTCATGGAATGATCTTTAAACTCCTGGTGTACATTTGGGTTAGGTACTCCTACACCACAAGCTTTCTCAATGAATGTATAGTTGAGTTCATATCCATTTAATGTCCCGTTGATGTAATATATAGCTCATTCCTTGCCTTGTTGATCTTCTTGTGCTAATAATGCCCCCGGTGATATATTTGTAGAGAATGAGTGGCTTCCCTACTATCGGTGGTATTAGAATTGGTGGGTTCATCAAGTATTGCTTGATTTGATCGAATGATTCTTTACATTTGGCTTCCCATCTGAATGGTACATTTTTGTGTAGCAGATGGTTGAATGGTAGACTTTTATCTGCTAGTTGAGAAATGAATCACCTGATTGATTAGAGTCATCCTTGTAGAGATCTAAGTTGGTTGATATTCTTTGGTGGTGGCATTTCCTTTATGGCTTGTACCTTTGTTGGATCTACTTCAATACCCTTAGCTGAAACTATGTAGCCTAGTAACTTGCCTGACGTAACCGCAAAGACACACTTCTTAGGGTTGAGCCTGACTTGAAATGTTTTCAATCTGTCAAATATTTTCTCTAGTATGTCCAGATGCTCTGCCCGAGTAAATGATTTAGCTAGTAAATCATTCACATAGTCTTCCATGAAGGTGTGCATCATATCATGAAAGATTGTTGTCATCGCTCGTTGATAAGTTGCCCCTGCATTCTTTAGGCCAAAAGGAATGACATTCCAATAGTACGTTCCCCAAGGATAGGCAAACATTGTTCTATCTTGATCCTCTGGGGCTATCTTGATTTGACTATAGCCCGAAAAACCATCCATTAGTGATAGCATTGCATGGTCTGCTATAAGGTCTACAATTATGTTGATACTGGGTAAAGGAAAGTCATCCTTTGGACAAGCTTTGTTGACATCTCTAAAATCAGTGCATTTTCTGATAATGCCATTTGGTTTGGAAACTGGTACAATGTTGGAAATCCATTCATCATAGTCAATAGGTCAAATAAATCCGATGTCTAATAGTTTCTTTAGCTCAACTTTGACCATGAGTGCTACATGTGGATTCATCTTTCACAGTTTTTGCTTGACTGGCTTAGCTCCTGGAGTAATAGACAAGTGATGCATGATTAGATATGGATCAATCCCGGGCATATCTACATATGACCAAGCAAAATTGATTTGCTTTTCTTTGAAAAAAATGATAAACTCTAATCTTTCCTCCTTTGTCAAAGATTCTACAAGGTGTATGTTTTTGGCTGCTTCTGTAGTACCAACGTTGATTGATTGAGTGGGCTCAATCAATATGGGTGATCGCTCTTGATAATGTTCAGGAAGAGTGTTAAGTCTCCCATCTTTAGGTGCCTTAAAAAGGTTTTTACCCTCAGATGCGTCCTTTATTTTTACTTTTTTGTGATCTATTGTTGTCATTGACTGGTTTTCAGCAGTAGATCCTTTACTTTGTTCACTTTTGCGACTAAGAGACTTGGCACTCCCCTGATTGCAGATGTTGTTACTTTGTTCACTGGTAGAGTCTGTTTTCAGGTTAACGGTACATAAGTAATGGGTAATGGATTCATCGTTTGGGAAAATTGGTATGTCATGGTTTTCAGGTTCGTCCCAATCTATGAGGTCAGGAAAGACAAGTGGTAAGGAGTCATTAGGCGGATCAAGTTCAGCTGCTATAAGTGTCAGGATGGAGGTATCATTGTGGTTGGTCAGGGTATTAAAGAAGTTAAGGATGTTGTCGAGGTCTTTGATGGTATCATCTTCTGTGTAAACTTGCTCATAATGTTGCTGCTCACTTTCTATGGCATCATAGATATTCTGTGGGACCAAATTCAAGTAGTCTAGGTTTTGTGTCGTGTTCTTCTTGAGAGATGGGTGTATGACTGTCATTTTCAACAATATCTTCAGTAATATTGGAATAGTTGCCCCATTCATATTCATTTGAATCAATCTCTGAGGTATTATCCCAGATTCCGACAGTGCTGTGGACTGGTATGTTGTACGGTGAAAACAGGTCTTTGATGATTGATACAAGTCTAATAGTTTTCTCTGATTCTGTGTCAGATCCTACTTCCACTCTTTGCATTTGCTCATATACTATCTCTCCTCGAGGAGGAATGATGTTATCAAGAGGTGAATCTTCTTTGTTGGATATTGGTTCTTGAACATGATGTACTTATGTAAATGCTTCCTTATTTTGAATGATGGGCTTCTCTTGATGTTTCTTTCGTTCTTGATATTCACGTTCTTTGCGTATTGTCTTTGCTGACTCAAATAGTGCTTCCTGCCAGGATTCCTCCTTGTATTTCTTCTTGGGTTTCCACTAAGGTTTTTGGTATTTGCTTGGTGTCCTCCTTGGTGCTAGAAAGTGTTCATAGCCCAATCCTGTTTTGTCTTTACAAGAATTGTGAAGGAGGATCTAAAGGTTCTGTGACATCTCCTGATGTTTGTTGATAGGTCCTTTGCCATTGTATCCCATTTGTTGCATGATCAAGTAGCCTTTTCTGTACAGGTGTGTTGGTATAGCTACTTCCATAGTAGCTGCTCTCTCATTGTCTTCCTCATCCTTGTATAGCCAACTAAGGATGTCTTTTTCTTCTGATTCATGTGCTAGAGTGCCTAGTTGGATAAATTTTCCATCAAACTTGGTGATGGGTTGTGTTGCTTAATGTGTTGATGTTGTAGGTAATCCATGAGATTTAGGTGATGCTGGTAAGTTGGCTAAACACAAAGGTTCCAAAGAGTATTAGCCCATGCCTTGCTCTTTGATTTTCATTTTCTGCTTGAAATCCATAGATAGTGATTTAGACTTTTCTTGTTGAAGATCTAGTGCTGAGGAATTTTGTTTTTCTCTATTATGTGGAACCAGACTATCTTGGGTTGCCCCCATAGCATTACAATGTTGAAAAAGGTTATGATCTGCTGATATAGAAATCTCCTGTCCATTGTAGGGGAATTTAACACACTAATGATAAGTGGAAGGTACTGCTTGCATTTCATGTATCCAAGGTCAACCCAATAAGCTATTATATGTGAGGTCTATGTCTAAGACTTGGCACATAGTGTCCTTTTGTATTGGTCCTACTTGAATTGGCAGCCTTACTGTTCCTTTGGATGATCTTTCCTCATCATCATATGCTTTGATAGTGATCTTTTTGCATGGATCAATAGACTCCTCAGAGAAGCCTAATGCACAAATAAGTTTCAAGGTACAAATATTGAGTCCAGCTCCTCCATCTATTAATACTTGTTTAACTCGGTGTTTATATACCATGAATTCAATATGGAGTGGAGTATTGTGTGGATGGCTTAATGAGATATTATCGTGCTTTGAGAAGGTAAGGTTATGAGGCCCTTTCATGTGAGCCACCATGGCTTGGAATTTGTCAGCATCCAGATCTTGAGGTACATTTGTTTCCAATAATGCTTGCTCCAATATGTCCTTGTGTTTTAGCAAAAGTTTTAACAACTCTAGTATAGATATTTGAGCAGGAGTTTTATGCAGTTGACTGACCAGATCATATTGAATTTTGGGTATGGTGTTTGTTGTTGACGTATGCCCCTTCAAGACATATTTTTGAGCTCTGGTTGTTACATTAATGGATTCATGTTCACGCTTGTCTTTGATTGTGATGACGTTTATTTGATTGTCTTCAACTGATATATGATTGATGGTGTTATTGTATATGTGACTGATACGAGCTCCACATGTATTGTTTGAGGTTGAAGCTCCATCCTTCTTGTAGTTTGAAAGAGGATTCTTAAAGGCTCCATGGTCGTTGTTTGTCTTGAGACCATCGACTGTTAAATCGCCTCTATCAATCATGTCTCGAACAATGTTTTTCAGTCTCATACAATCATTTGTTTGATGACCTTTGTTGCGATGAAAATCAGAAAAGTGTGAGTCGTTCCACCAGGGTGGTTTGATTTGTGGCTCAAAGTTGTTGATCATTGGTAAGGAGATAATTTTGTTTGCCAGGAGTTCTCTGAATGCTGACTCTAATGATTGCCCTAGTGGTGTGTAAACGCATTTTGGAAAGTTATTGTTGTTACCTCGTGAATTTGTATTAGGTCCTCAATTGGTGTTATTGCTTTGGGTATTGTTGGTGTTGTTTGTGTTGAGTTGATCTTGATTGGTATTTGGTGCATAAGTGTTAGTGCCTTGGTTAGAACCTTTTGGATTCTTTGTAGCTTGAGGATTACCTGATAATGCTAGCACTGGTTGCTTGGATTTTGTATCATTTGATTCGTTTCTGCCTTCATTTCCAATGTTTTTGTTTCTAGTCCAAAACCTGGATTTGCCTAAGTTGTTGTTGTTTTGATTGTTGTAGTTTGATGAATTTGTTCCTTCTTTGAAGAATTTCAATGTTCCTTTCTTGACTAATGCCTCCTCTACTTGGATGCCATTTTCAATTAATTTGGCAAAAGATGGTATGCATTGTAGCTTGAGTATGTAACTCATCTCACTATTCAAGTTGTCGATGAAAATTTCCATTTTTTCTTTTTTCGGGTACATCACGAGGATATCTCGAAACCATACGTCGCCAACGTTGAAGGAATATAATGAATGTTTCATTATTTTTCTGCTTGGTGTGTGGATGATCCATTGGACAATGATTGATGTATAAAAATTTATTCCATTTGACAAGTTTCAGAGAACTGGGTTGTTGTTTCCTCAACTTAGTGTTATGATAAATACTCTTTCTTCTTAGAATATGAGGATTAGTCATGCACAAGTGATCAATGGTTTCCTTTGATTTATTTTGGATTTAGTTATCTTGTTTGGAAACACAAGTTTTACTTTATCAAATGAAGGTTTAGATGCCCCCTCACAACAAAGCGTGTCAAATGATGTGGAATAAGAGCTTTCCTGATATGGAAACTCGATTTGACAACTTGGAGTTTAAAACAAGTATGTTTTTGGATAGAAATCCCTTTTGATTGAAGGACCTGTTGATGCTTGTGATGAGGTTTCCTGATTTTGATAGGAGAAATGTGTTTTATCTTGCAACTAGTTTTTAGATTTTGACAACTTTGTTTTATGGAGAACTTGCTTTGAGAATAGGTTTTGATACTCTATTTTGATTCTCTGTTTGATGAAGTTCAGTTTGAGGAAGGAAAACTCCCTAAATGGTTTTCAGATTTTTCAAAAATAGCCTCTGTTTTGCCCCCTGTTTTATTAGTTTTTGCCACACGCTAGGATAGAAACCCGATGCGCTACAAAATTTCCTCAATGCACTAAAGAAAAGACCCTACGTGCTACGCTGCCCCCTATGATGCGCTAACTGGTTTGCTTTGATTTTGTTTTGGTCTAAAAGTTTATGCGTTAATATGGGCTACTAATGCGCTAACTGTTGGTGTCTACGCGCTAATATTTGGTCTCCACGAACTAAACTGATGCTTCAATGTGCCAAACTGTTTGGAAAAGGCGCTACTTTAAACTGCTAGTTTTGAATTTCTATGAAGCACCAATGTTAAGACTTAATGCGCTAAGGTGAAGGTCAAATGCACTAAAGGATGGTTTCCATGCGCTAAGAAGTTGCTCTTATGCGCTAAACTGCCCTGATAGTTCGACTTGGTTGTTTTTCTGCAAATTTTGGAACGTTGCTTTTAGTTTTCAATGGCGATAGATGATTTTTTGAAGTAACAACTGAAAGCACGACACAAAAGAAGCAACCATTTTTCTTATTCTAAACAATGAGTGTATGTTCTGTGAGGAATTGTTCAAATCCCCAATGTCTTAACAGGTTTAGATACAATAACATACAATTCAGTCAGACTCTTTATTCAAGGGTCATAAATAATATCATAGCCCACTAGTCTCAATACTCCCTCATCTCAAACAACTGTGTCACCCCCTAGGGGGCACCCATTTTTTTGCCTTTTGCCAGAAATTAACTCAAAGTGAATTGCTTCACAATTGAGTAGTTATCTTGGGAGATATATGGTGAGCAATCTTGGGGATGAATTCTTCCCCACCCTTGCACTATGATATTACAAATGTCTGGATATTGACTCGGCTCAAAATTTCTATGCTAAAGTTCATAATCAAGCTTTTTGTTCAGTTTTTAGTGATAAACTCCCTCGGGAGGCTTCCCAACCTTTAGAACAAAAGCTTTACGTATCTCAAGGATACTGGGGGAAGACTAATCACTGAGCAAAACCATTGAAGGGACTTTCATCAACCTCCATTTTTGATTATAGTGGGTTGGAACACTTGGCTTCAAAGTCATTCCCCACTTAGGTCGTTCCCTTCACACCAGCCAAAGAATGGCTTTAAGAGTTTTTCAACCCCTCGGGAAGGCAGACCTGCTAAAGGATTTAATGCAATAAACACTGAAAGCATAAGAGTGCTTTGGATTTTTGATCACCCAGTTAAGGGGAGAGCATATTCCTTCCACTTTCATAGCAAAGCAAACAAGTGTTCTTTTTAACTCTTCATTGCAATGATTTGTTAAAATCTATATGGAGATGTTGCTCCACAAAAACATGGTGTTTATTTTATCCCTTCAAAGCAATGATTTTCTAATCTAGGAAAAGAACCTGGTCAACAAAGCAAAACTTCGATGTTTGGTCAACAAAAGAAATTGATCAAAAGGGGAAGATCTTCCCTCTTTAATTGTGAACAAAAAATTAAAGTGTGGTTCTTTTTCCTTGCAAAAATTTAAAATTGATCCTTTTATGCACCAAAGGATGGTGAGGTTGTTTTATAAAAGTTTTTTGTTTGCAGAAATGGAAAGATTGCCTTGTTCTTTTTAGAGCCCAAAGTGAAAATTTTTCTCCTAGAAAAAGCAAGAAAGATTGTTTTTGTGGTTCTTTTTATAGCCCAAAATAAGGTGAGTTCAATTTTATCCAACAAGAATTAAAAACTCTAAATTTTAACTAACTTAACTAAGTTAGTAAAAATTTAAACTATTTGTAATTCTAAAAATAAAACTAAGCTCCACCTGCAAGAAATTGTCAAAATCCTGCAAAATACCAATCAAAACAGTTAGAAAAATCTTGGATTTTGTGGACTTATACAAGTCTAAATTTAAGCTCGATTACAATTTGATTTTTGTTTTCTATCTGTGATGTGCTACAAAAAAGACTGTACGCACTACAAGATAACAGGGATGCACTATTGGACAGACCTAATGTGCTGAAATGTTTTCCAAATGCGCTGCTTTGTTATGTTCCTGTGCTGAGACCTACAGGAAAAATGTTAAAAAGGTTATGCGCTAAGTGATGGTCTTCACGCGCTTGGAAATGAATCCCACGTGCTAAACATCGAGCCGTATGCGCTATAATATAAACCAGATGCGCTAAGGGATGTTCCCTACGCGCTGATTCCTGTTTCCCGCGTACCTGCAAAAGTGGTTAGATTCAAAAACCGATTTGATTAATGGGGTATAGCCCCACGGTGGGTGCCAGAAATGTATGTGGGAAAAGCGGGGTGATAAAACTTAAAATGTGAAAATTATGTTCAAAGAGGCTTGTCCACACACCCACAAGACTTCTTGGTGCAAGTTACGGAGTCATGAAGAATGACTCAACTTCCCAAGGTAGGTTCCATGGTTCTCTATCTCACAAGGTCCCTCAAGCCAATGCCTTTTCTCTCAAATCACTGAGCAAAGTGACTTAGGGATGACTAATGCAAGAACGAGGGATGCTTTTGATTGATTTTAAGATGAATGCATCCTATTTATGCATGATTCTACAAATGAGTTAAACTAGATTATAAGATGACAAGGTTAGTATAAATACTACCCCAACATGATATACTAGTTGATGATTTAAGCTAATGATAAAGGAAATATTCTAAAATGTTATATTAGATTAATTTCTATTGCAAAGAGAGGCTAAATGTATTGATAAATTTGAGCATAAATGAGATACTAAAAGCTTGGATGATCTTTGAAATGGAGGAAGGAGAGCTCTATTTATAGTGAAAATAGGGCAATGGAGGGTCAAGATTGGAGGAGTTATCAAGGGTCAGGATTGAAAGTTATCAATCCATGTTTGCAATTTTCACCAATGAAATGGTGACAATTGTCAACATAAGACTGCTTGAGAGGGGAGGTAGGAAGCATTAAATGCTTGAGGGGACATGATGGTTACCCTAGGGGGTTGGGTTAGGGTTAGGTTAATGGATATTCTTTTTATCCAAGGGATAAATGAATGTGCAAGGGTTAAATGGCTACCTTAGTCAAAGAAATAAATGATTTGAAGAGACCCATGAGTCAAAAAGATGGTTAAGTTAGAGGAAAGTCTCTAACCAAAGGTAAAAGGTGAGTCAACCATAAATAGTTATGTAAGAGCCTTTAATAGTTTGGAAGACTTTAGAGGTTAACCATTTGAAGACATAAAACCTTTAATGGTTATTGAAGACTTTGGAGGTTTTTGAGAAGTGACTTCCTTTTATTTAGGAATGTGACAATGATTAGGATAGGATTAGGCTAATTAGAAGGAGTTAGAAGAATCTAGAAGGGATTTAGGCATGCAAGTGGATTTTGTAGGAGAATGCAAGTGGGAGGAATTTTGGGATTTTCAATTAAAATAAAATCATTTATTTCAATTAAATGGTGTAATTTGCATTTGGATAAATATTTAAATAAATATTAATTTATTTAAATGTGAATGTGAATTTTGGATTTAAATAAATCTTAATTTATTTACATGAGAAAAAGGAAGATAAAGCTTTAAATGCTTGAAGACTTTGAGGGAAACCATTAAAGGCTTGAGAAGACTCTAGAAAGAAGCCATTAAGTTTGAAGACTTTAAGGGAAACCATTAAAGGCTTAAGAAGACTCTAGAATGAAGCCATTAAGTTTGAAGACTTTAAGGGAAACCATTAAAGGTTTCAAGTGGGTGAGGATAAATATGATTTTAAATAAATAATTTATTTATTTAAAATAGTTGTGCAACTTGCATTTGTAGGAAAATACAAGTGGGTGGAGGATAAAGGATTAATTAAAATAAATTGTTTTATTTCAATTTGGTTGCAAGTTGGAGATTTAAATAAATTAGATTTATTTAATTGGGGTAAACTATTTAATTAAAAGTAGAGAGAAGGGGTTTAATTAAATAAAATGATTTATTCAATCAAATGATATAAATGGCTTAAGTGAATTTAAATAAATAAATAAAATAATTTATTTAATTAAATAGAAGAATGTGGTGATTTAATTAAATTAGATTTAACTAAAATAGAGGAATGAGAATAAAATGAACATTAAATATTCATTTAGGAATATGGTCATTTTTATACGTCTACAGTTTGAATGATGTATTTTTTAGGCACTTCTATTCTAGTGGAATAACTCTAGAACCAAACATTGTGAACTCCTAAGAAGAAGACTTGTTATGCAAGTGATTGTAATACCTTATTTATTTATAATACATTGAGTAGAATTTTGGAGTGTGGGTATTTTCTTTTGAAAGCGGTTTCCCATGTATATCTTGTGTTGTGTTATTATTACTTACATGCGTGTTATTTTAATATCTCTACATTGTGCATCTAATACTCTAATAGTGAGGGGTTTTTTTTCTGTAAATATCTCCCCTACTTAGATTGGTGTAGGAAATTACCTAGGAATATGATATTATAATTGATGGAGATGCTAATATGTTGGACACATTTTTTGAGTTAGTTGTGTTAGGTCATGTGGACAACTTATGTAATTAATTATATTAGATAATGAGTAGGCCAACATGGGTTTAGTGATTTACTCAACTATGTTATTAAGAGGAAATCAATATAAAGTAGGTGCATATCATTGTAAGGACATGTGATGGCTATGCTATTGTGTTTGGTCTCTCTTGGGCATATAATGAGGAGTGAATTCCTTCTTAAGGAGCATTGGTGGTTTATCCTCCCTGATAGTTTACTTTATTTTGCATATATTGGATATTAGGGTATCGTAGACCATAAATGTATTATTTTGTATATGATCTATCTTCTAAATTATTTTTTTAATGTTATTATGTGCATGAATCTTACCAATTTGAGGCCAATAAGACTGATAAAGGATCCATAGCAACAAAGAACCCTTTAAGAACAATAGCCATCAAATGCAAACAACTTTGCACCATGTCAAAAACTTAACTAGAAGTATTAACTTAGCTTTCATGGCTAGATTTGACTGCAACTTATGATGTCCTTATCCATAGCCAAAGCAATAGTATTAAAAGACAAAATCTTAAGAATATAAACACTTGGACAAATTTTTTAGAGGGACATAAGAAGTCATAGCCATCTCTTCTTCATTCTTCATTTGATTTTATTAATATTAATATTTATTTGATAACTTAATATTAATATTTCTTTGATATCTTTTTGATAGATGTATTTAAGATATCTATGTTACTTTAGCCAATAGACTATAATTATATGAACTATCTTGGTAACTTCCAAAATTTTGTTGATATAATTTTAGTCTAGTGCAAAATTTTAGTTTTATAAAATTATAATATATTTTTGTTGATGGGTCATCATTACAAAAAATTTATCCTATAAATTTATCAAGTAGCCTAGAAAATTGAGTCATTGATTATGCAATCTTAAATCTTATAAATTGTCAAATGGATTTTGCTTTTAATGTATTTTATTGATAGGTTATTGTTACATAAATTTTGTTAATCTTATAAATTGTCAAGTAGATAGTTGATGCTTATGCAGTCTTAAATACTATAAATTGTCAAGTGGATTTTGGTCTACAAATGAGAACATTAGATTCACAAAGAGTCCAATTCTTATGGTGTGCAAAGACCCAACAAAACAAGATTAGGCTTGTGAAGTTTGATGACTTGACACTATAAAAGATGATATTCGTTGTGTGCAAATACTTCACACAATAAAAACAAAAGCAATCTTAAATAGAAATCCCACACATATTTAATAGAATAGATACTTCTCAATCAGAAAACTCAATAATTTATACATCTTAGCAATTTAATAAAATATACCTCTTTGTAAAAGGTAATAAAATCGCACTTCAATCCAAATAAACAAAAATATTTAAGATGCCACTCAAAATAATAAATTTATTTTATTACTAGTTTTTCTCTTTCTAACAAATATTCTTTGACTTGAACTTAATGCCTCTACATGATTCCATGACCTTAAACTCCTTTGATGTCCAAATTTTCTAGCATGCTACAAATACATCCCTACCATTTTTAAAGCCATGTGACATGTATAGGGCCCACAAGGTTTCGGTCGAAAGGGTTTTGGTTGAAACCTAAATTCAATTTTTTCCCTTCATGGAGTTTTGGTCAATAAAAAAGTTGCTTATCTAGTTTTGAACAAAACCCTTTCACCTAGAACTATCTATGTGGTAGCTGAGTTAGCAACCACCTCATCTTTTTTAGAAATCTATGAAAAAGTTCAATTCCATTTAATTTTTTTTAGTCAAAATGATTTTTTTCAAAAATCTCAAGTTACCCTTTTGTAGAACTCAGAGTGAAGAATAAAAAAATGTAAGTTTTTTTAATATTTTGATTACTTTTAATATGTCTAAAATATTTCAAGTAGGTTATTAAAATAAAAAATGAGGCTGATTAGACAATAGAAGAACAATATTAAACCATATTAAAATATTTTATAAAATGTATGGTGCATTAGAGGAGCGAAGCTTCTCGAAAAGGGTATAATTAGTTTTTTTATAACGATAACATATTAGAAACAATTTGATACCAAATGAAAACTATCAAATTCTGGTATGTTTGACTTTAAAGCATTATTACGAAGAAAATATACATCAAAAATTGATTTTTTCTTTTCCATGCACTACATATTGATGTTATCTACTAAGAAAAAAAAAGTTGTTTTCATTTTTTGGGTGATGCTATCTCCACCTCTTGTTTTTTGAATTTTTTAGCAATAAAAAATCTGCCTTTAAAAACATTAAAAAAATATCAAAATAACTTTAAATAAAATTTTAAAATAAGAGACATAAATTTCTTGAATATTTTTACATTTCATTAATTTACATCTTTTTAAAATTCAAAATAGAAATGCCACTTTTATATAGTCGAAGTTGAACGATTTTTGTTGTGTTGGCCTTTCCTTTATAAAAGTGTGACACAAGTTTGTACTTTTACCCTAACACACACATTTTTGAAGTTAATTGTGCCAGGGCATATGGACAACTTCTGTAATTAATTATATTAGGTAATGAGTAGGCCAACATGAGTTTAGTGATTTACTCCATTATGCTATTATGAGGTGATCTGTATAAAGTAGGTGCATATCATTATAAGGACATGAAATGACAAGATATTGTATTTGACCTCTCTTCCTTAAAAGTATTTATGGTTTACCCTTCTAGAAAGTTTTTTTTTAATTCTGGCATATATTAGATATTAGGGCTTTGTGGACCATAAACATCTCTTGTGTTGCATGTGATCTATCTTCTAAATTGTCTTATTGTATGCATGGATTTTACCAAATTTAAGGCCAACAAGATTGATAAAAGATCCATATAGCAATACATAACTCTTTAAGAGTAGTGCCCACCAAATGCAAACAACTTGATAACATGTCAAAAACTTAACTAGAAGAAATTAGTAACAACTTAGCTTTCATGGATAGATTTGACTACAATTGTGATGTACTTATCCATAGTCAAAGCAACAGTATTAAGAGGAAAATGCTTAAGAAAGTAAACATTTAGACAAAAACTTTAGAGAAACATAAGAAGTCCTACTCATCTCTTCCTCATTTGATTTTATCATTCTCTTATAATATTATAAATTAAATCATTTTTTTTAAAGTATCAGGTAAACTTTGTAACATGACCGATGATGTTTGCATGACATGCCCTTGGACTCCACGTGAAATGCTTTTGTTCTGAAGCTATGAATCTGAGGTCTCAAATAGGGGACCTCATCCCCATATAACAATGCTAAGGCTCAAACCCGCAAGCACAATGGATCAATGAAGGTACACACCCACAATCATAATGGCCCAACGAGGATTTGAACCTTGGTGGTCACAACAACACCACTACCACTTAACTAACACACTATGTGAAGAACCCCAATTTAAAACAATTAATATTATACATAATCATATATTAATTAGTAATATTAATATAATAATTATTTGATTATATATAAAAATTAATACATTGTTATTATTATTATTAATTTAATTTTAATCTAGTATAGACATTTAAAATATATTTATCTAATATCAATCTCAAAGCAATCATTTATTTTATGTAGCAAACTTAGCATAAGCTTCTTAACATTGATTTGTCTTTTATATCTCTTTGATAGATGTAAGATATCTATGTTACTTTGGCCACTAGACTATTATCATATGAACTTCTTAGTAACTTTCAAAATTTCGTAGATACAATTTTAGTGGTCTAAAGTTTTAGTTGTACAAAAATAATTATTTTTATTGATGAGTCATCATTACATAAACTTTCTTAGACCATATAAATTGTAAGTGAACTAGAAAATTAAGTCATTGATTTTGCAATATTAAATCTTATAAATTGTCAAATGGATTTCAGTCTCAAACTATTTTTATTGATAGGTTGTTATTATATAAATTTTGTTAAATTTTATAACTTGTCAAGTGGATAACTGATGCTTATGTAGTCTTAAATCCTATAAATTGTAAGTGGATAGCTGATGCTTATGCAATCTTAAATCCTACAAGTTGTCAAGTGGATTTGGTCTACAAATAAGAACGCTTGATTCACAAGGAGCCCACTAGGAATCAATTCTTACAACGCGCAAAGACCCAACACCACAAAAAATTAGGCTCGTCAAGTTTTTTTGATGAATACGTGAGTCAGTATCAATAGATTAAAAACATGTTACACATATTTATAAAAAAAATAAGGAAAACATAGTCATCCCTCCAAGTCACATGAGCTCATAAAGTTTGACAACTTGACACGATAAAAATAATATTCGTTATGTACAAAAACTTCACAAACAAACAAAAAATAAAAATAAAAATAAAATAAAAAAAATAAAAATAAAAAAAATAAAAAAATAAAAATAAAAAATAGATATCTGAAAAATAATAGTTCCTACACTTTTAACACTTTAATAAAATATACCTCTTTGTAAAAGGTCAAACATCACCAACAAATATTATTTCGCTTGAACTTAATGCCTCCACATGACTCCCCCACCTTTCGCTCCAACGATGCCCAAAATTTCCAACACGCTACAGAGACATCTCTACCATTTTTGGATTTTTCTTTCTTCGTGATAATGAAATTTAACTAAAAATTTCTGTATGATATGAATTTAACTGTCGATTCTCTGGTCTAATCAGAAACAATTACGCGCCATGAAAAAGCAAGTCTCTTTTCGAAAGTGAGTCAGACCCCACTAAAGAATTTAAACCCAAATTCCACCGAAGTCCACTGTTCAGAGATGCAGAAAATTCCAACCTCTCCACTACCTGGTTTGACCCCGAGCATGAATTAAAAATGAAAGTACCTAACACATTTTCTCTTTTGCTTTGACTTTGATTACTTCGAAAATTTCCACCATTATTTTAAACGCCGGTCGGGTCAAAATGTTTGAAAACTCGTCGCACAGAAACAAAAAGATTTACCAAACCCTTACGGTCACATGGCTTATTTAATCCTTATTCCCTTCCGAGATCGAGCCACATACTGTTTGCATATCAGTCAGGCAATCCGATTGCTTACATAATTTGCAGAGCTGCAGGGCTCCACAGCTCCAGGCCGGTGGTCACACATGGGGACTATCATAGGGAGCTCTGCCATGGCGAAGCCGGAGCTGCTTGTTTTGCAGAAGCAGGTTATGACGGATGAACAAATTGAGACTCTGCAGAAACAAATTCGTGCCTATTCCACAATCTGCAATCAGTTGGTGGAAATGCACAAAGCTATGTCTCAACAGCACCCTTCTGCACTTCCCAGTGAGTTTTCTTCTGTTTATTTTTTCTTGTTTTGCATTTGAGGCCTAGAAATCTTCCTGGCTGCAGTTTTCGTCTCAGGCCAGGTTTGGTTTTTGTATTTATTTTTTTCCTTCCTTGTTATAATTGCCATTATAAAATGTTGGAGTTTGTTTTGATCCCACATTAGTATCTTATAAAAGCCTGTAATTCGTGTATTTTTTGCCAAACATTATTGACATATGGATTGATGAGTCGATTCTCGCATGGAAGGAATCTATGCATAAGATCAAACACTCCACATACAGCTGTTGGATTTACTTACGCATATTCCCAGTATGGCTGTTTCCGTTGATGAAAAGGTAAGTGGTCGGTCGAATAGTTTGTAACATTTTCGGTTTTGGGTGAGCTTAGGCTTAGTGATTATGACCGAGGAATCTGTCATCTGTCAGCTTCACCTAGAGCTTGCTCGCCATTTTGTATAAATATATTCTTTCTTAATTTCAGCACTTCAATCAATTTCAAATCCTCCGGAGACCTGTTAAAATGTTGTAATTAGTTGAAAATATGAGAACAAGGCCGTGTAAGCCCTCAGTGCTTCTGAGGGAAGCAATGCCCTTACCGCCTGGCAACTAAGCTGAAGGCTATCATGTAAACGGAATTTTAAATAAATCTTAGGGTGAGTTACGGGTTGCAGGCGTCTCTAATAAGCTTTGTCCACACAATCATGACACCAAAAGCTCTCCACATGTCCACTAGAGTTATGAGCTACCTTATTGTGCTACAGAGATTCGAAACCTGGTCACACTGTTAGGCATAACTTTCGTTACGCCATAGCCCATTGGAAATACACACACACATATGTACTTCTGACGGAGTGGGAGATAGGTGGGTCGGTAAGGTTTAATTTTAGATCCATTTTGACCATGAGATTGGATCCAAGAGGTACATAATTTATGGATATACATCTGCAAATCCATGGGCATGTGAGATAAGCTTGCACTACATTCTTAATATTTGTGAACACTATTGACACTCTACTATAGCTCGCAATCGTTACTTGACAAGACCACAACCTTGTCACATTTCCACGAGAATTATGGGCCACCTTGTTTTAGCATAGGGATTTGAACTTGTGCCACTTTCTTAATCATTGGCCCCATAGAAAGTGGCTATGGATTTCTGTAAGTGGATGCCATTAAGAGATTTTAGGAGAATTTCCAAACTTAATCAGGCCCTTGTAATTCTCTCAGGATGGTGCACAGAAAGTGCAAAGGCTTATATAGGATATGAATTCTTAAAAACAACTAACTATTCTCAGACTGCCAGTTAGCAAAAGTTATGTTAAGCTGGTGCTGGAAACTATCAGATTCCATTTGTGCACTTCTCAAATCCTGCATGCCTGCCCTAATAATTCTGCTTAAGGCCCCAATTTTTCCACTGGAGAACAACTCCCATAAGGCCACCTGATAGTAAACTTGGAGACGAAACCCTTTATCATGGATCCCATCCTTAGCATTCCCCACTACACAACAACTCTTTGGGCAGACATACACGCACATACACATATATTACTTTGGATGGAGTGGGGCATTGTAGATTGACAAGGTTCAATTTACACTTGAACTTGGTCACGAGGTCAAAACCCAAGTGTAGCCAATTTAAGAAATTGATTTAATGTCCACAATTTGAGGTAGCTTTGTTTTTGTTTTGTATGTTTTATGTTGAAACCTTTAAATGTGCTTCAATTGTGAAACTCTTTAGTTAGAATTTTTTATTCTGTTCCATTTTGTAAATTTTATGAATGTAAAGAAGTTTGATAAAAATTTATGGTTCCCGTATTATTTGTTGAATTTAGAACTTGTAAGCTCTTAGTTTGCTTCTTTATCAAACTTTTAAGACGTGAAAAGTTACTACCTTTTCTTTAACTTGTTAATTGTTTCCAGATGCAATATTTTTTGCAAAAGCATCTACATATATGTTTTGCTGCTAAACAATATGATAAGTTTGTTTTCAGTCAGTTTATTTCCATTTCCCTTCCTTTTATCATAAGTAAAACAATGCAGTATTTTTGTTTGTTTCAAAAGAAAGGTTGAAACAGTAGACCTCTTGATTGCAGATAAGATGTATTGATTGGAAAGGTTGGGAGATGGATAGGTTGAATTGATCATGCCATTCTAACAAGTGTGCAATGTGCCAATGTCCATCGTGGTCAATCCATGTCAATCTAGATTCCTCATCTGTCAACATTAATGGGATCAATAGTGTCAGACCTTTAGGCACTCAAAGTCATTTAGGCCCATCATGTTGACTAACTAGTCTGCCCTCAACCTCGCCCCCTCCAACTATTAGGAGAGTGGTGGGAGAGGGCCCTTATCAATTCGCAAAAATTGAGGATTCGAACATTTAAGGGAAAGTTTGGACTCAATGGATGGTTAGTCATGCCTTTGGCCTCATCAATGCACCAATCATGTAATCAGTTATACATCGGGATGTGCCATTGGGTCTTTTCTGGGAGTCTCCGTCCTTGTTAGATTATGTGGACACCTTGGAAACATCCCTAGGCTGCTCTTGAGCCACTGGCCAGACTGCAAACTTTCTAGAAATGGTTCAGCGATGCGGGGGGGTTGCAGTGGGTGTCTAGCTTTCCTTGGGATGATGAGGTGCCCCCTGATGCCTCCTGCCCCAACCAGAAAAAAAACAAAATTTAAGATAAATTGTGCTTGAGGTGAGTTGGAACAATAGACCTAAATAAATAATTTGAAACCACTCATTTAATGTTGCAGTTTTTATCATTATATGCTATGATAATGTTTTCACTTGCTGTGTTACGGAATCTTACTTGGGAATCAACCCTTTGGGCCATTTTCTATCTCTGTGGTTGTGTTTGCCTTCATGCCATTCTTTCAAGGTTAAATGGACATTCATATTTGTATCTTATTTAATCAAAACTGGGTTTTCTCAAGAAGCTGTTTCTTGATCGTTCATGTAACAGGCATATTCTAGTATACTTGTAAAATTATTATTTACCAAAAAATATTAACCGATTGCATAAGCATAAGGTGAAAAACAGAAGAGCACGAAGATGGTTGGTTCTTGTCATTCAATTGTTGAAATATGCACATTGACGATTTGTTTATATTTTCCAAAGGATGGAGAAACTACTCTTCGCTTTGCCACAAAAAGATAAGGAGTTGGTGTTTATTTTAAATGACAAACAATGTGCTAATGCCTTAGGTTGTGAAGTCTCCCGCAGCTGAAAAATGTTAGTCTTCATCATTTTACAAAATTACCATGTCCAAGAAGAGTGACCATTCAGTCCTCAATATTTGTAGAGTGTTTTTAGCGAAAGAATGAATTGAAACTGGCTATGTTGACATAAGTCTTAGGGAAACAAGAACATAGTTTGTGATGCTTAGTGGGGATGTTACACAAGACCCTTAAAATTTCAGTTGGATTTTAGGGAACACTGGGGTCCGTGACAAAGGGACCTCAGCTTGATTGTTAAAAAAATAAATCATGTGATTGAAAATATTAAACCATTAAATCTTTTATTTGGTTACTATAAAGAAAGTGGAATATTTTATATAACTTGGTGCATTTTTTCTAAGGATCAGAATATATTTTCAGAAAAGAGAAAAAAAGGAAAGTTTTTTTTGTGGGGAACATTTTGACATTCTCAATGGCCATGTGACTTCTGAATTTCCTGTGTGACAGGAATTTTTCTCCTTTTATGGGCTGTTGTCCCCAGGTATCCACTGTTCAATGGGTATGCCCGAGACATGCCTTCACCTTAGGGGCATTCATAGTGGCAGAAATGGGTTTCTCATCCCTAGGGAAATTGCCTAGAAAAGTGGAGATACTGATGTTTTTAAAAGCATCACTTCTTGAATTATGTAGGAATAACTGTCCAATTCTAGTTTGCTCAAAAAGAATATTTGAACAAGTGACTTCCTCATTGTAAACTGCAAGTATTCTGTATTATTGCGACTTTTGCTTTCTGCATCTTCATTATGATGGTTTTGTGTTCCTAATATATTTGAATTATTTAGGAATAGTTTGTATCATGCCAATTACATTTCTGTCTGCAGATGTGGTTGATGCTATGCAACATAAATAACTTTGGATGAAAGTTTAATGTTTATAGCAGCATAAAGAGAAATAAAGAAGGTTTGTCTTTGTAATATTCATAAGACTGTCTTTTCTATTACAACTTAGTATTGCTTTTCTGTTTCTTCTAGATATAATAACTTGGCTGTATTACATATGTTGGAAGAGAAAATAAAAAAGTCAGCACACATGTAGTTGCCTGGAGTGTGAATTCAAATGCACAAGTCTGCCCGTCTTTTCCTAGCTCAATTTTACACAGATCATGAGATTGTCTACTGGTTAGTCAGGTAAAGAAACATTCATTAATAATATGATACACCAATGGTATCTGAGAATCACACTGAAAAATGAACAATGTAGACTGTACTGCCTTTAAATGGGGATCAATTAAGGGAAACTAATTTTGTCTTGACAGCAGTTTAAAATTATGCACAGCTAAATCTAGCAGCAGGGTAAAGTGCATGAACTTTTTAATTTTCATATTTATTGTATAAGACCAAATATTTATCTAGGAGACTGTTGCCTATTAATTATCATATCTTTGAAAATGGCTAAAGGTTTTTAACATTCATATATTTAAAATTAAGAAATGAAGTATATCACACAAAAATGGTCATATAAAATGGTAATGTACAAGGATATGTAATGATTTCTCTCTCTGGATTCTCTAATCTGTCGTCAATGGTCCCCCATTAATACAAAGATCCTTTCCAAAGGGGTTCCACTATTATAGTTTTAAACTACTTTTATTGCATAGTTTTACTTTTAACTTTAGACTTTAGAGTGAAAGAAACTTAGAAAACTAAGAATAGTTGGAATTGATATTTTAGGCCTGAATGAAGTATAATGGCAGCCACTGACATTTTAATGCATATATAAAAAATTCAAATGGCATGATTCTAATGTTGTTGCATAATTTTTTTGATAGGTTTTCTGATAGGGCAGCACACACTTTATGATCTAGCTTCGGGAACTCCAACGTTTAGAGCATCTGCAAGGCAACGGTGGACACCAAGCCAAATTCAACTTCAAATCTTGGAGAGATTGTTTGAGCAAGGCACAGCCACACCAAATAAGCAGAGAATAAAGGAGATCACAATGGAACTTAGTCAGCATGGTCAAATTTCTGAGACCAATGTTTACAATTGGTTCCAGAATCGTAAAGCCCGTGCAAAAAGAAAACAATTACACCCACAGAAAGAAGGTGAATCTGAGATTGAGACTGATGATGAATTTCCAAGAGAAAAAAAATTTAAACCTGAAAGTGATTCGAACCCCCAGAATGCAGAATCAGGGCACTCTGAGGCAACTGCACAGGTTCTCCAGAGAAACCATGGCATTCAAAACAGGCAACCAACAGCTGACCTAAAACAATCTGGAGTCCAAGATAATGATTCTTCATCCTTATTGCCATCTGAAGATGAAATGAAGCCTCATGTATCTTTTGGTAGAACCATGCATGGTGTCGGTGTAAATCATGGAAATGACTTAATCCAATCTTTGACCGACTTTAAACCTACATATTCTTATAATAAAGTTGACAGCTCTGATGATGCCATTACGCAAACTAGTAAGTTGCACTTATTGTAATCCTTTTATTATTACAATTTCTTATCTAGATTAAGAAAGCTTTAATGACTATTGTAGATTTACAAAACACTAGCTGTTCAAATAAAAAGCAGAATTATTACATGCCTTTTGATTTTGGTATTTCTGTACTGAAGTTTTATGTATTACACAGACAATGTTAATTGCAATTTTTTACCATAACTATTATGATTTATGAAATGTAACAACACGTCTTTGGTGGTGCAGATGATGTTAGAAGAATGTTTAGCTACAATGCAGTGTTAATGGATTCTCATGAGCACATGGTTCCGACCAATGACATGCAGGCCACATTGCATCCCCTTCATGCTAGTCAAAGTTACCCTGTCTTAAGGTAAGATCATATTGATACTAAAATTCTGAACTTCAATTATTTGCATATTAACATCAACTTCCTTCTTTAATTCTTAAATTTCGGTTTACAGTGCACACTAATGCAGTGTACGCTCTGTTGCATATTATTTTGTTTTACCTGTGTAATCTATTTTAAGGCGTTTTCCTTTTGTTTTGTTTAGAGTAGCTATTTAGAAAGCACACTTGGTGACAGATTTAGAGAGGCATCTGGAAAATCATTAGAAGGTTCATAATACCAGAATCTTTCTTGAGTCGCCAATATACCTGTTGAATTTTAGTGTTTTTCTGGGTTAGTAATTAGTTAAAGCATCTATAGTTGTTTAAGTGATTTGGAATGTGGGACCTTAGTATTACTCAAGATTCATGTGGATTAGTCATGATACAATATGACAAGTCATCATATCAAAGGATTAGGCTGTTACAGACTGTTTCCTACTCTTTCCCATTCATGTGCAACTATTTGAATAATCTGTTTTCATGATACTGTCCTTGTTGAGTGTTGATGACTGCATATACCACATGATTGAGACAACAAGGACAAGCATATGTTTGTGTTACCATTGGAGGAAAAAAAACATATTCAGGATTCTTCATTTAACCAGTGAGTGCAAAATATTATTGCTATTAACTTGTTTGTCGACAAAGATTCTCTATTGATATAAGAGAACATTGAATGTGAATAATTTATTTTTACTATAGGATAAGAATAATGGCTTATACAGCATAAATATGTCCCAGGAAAGTGGGAAAATAGTAAGGCATAAGTCTATTAGAGGAAAATGGAATGAAGCAATTAAAGTCATGCAAAGGCCGGGGACTGTTTTAGAAGAACAAAGAAAATAAAACTGTAAAAAGGCTAAAGATTGCTTTAGAAGGATAAAGCAAGGATGTGGTTCTTTTGGCAGTGAGGGCTGTGGTTTGACGAAAACTAATGGTTGTTGCACTATTGATAAAGGTTGTGTGCCTCTTCCATAAAGAGTCTGGCATAGTTCATTATATATATATATATAATGACAGGAGGAAGACTATACTAGCTTTGGTAGAGCGTCTAAATAGAAAAGACAGATTCCTTATCTAGAAGTATGACCAAATTAGTGTAAATTTTTTTAAATGCAAAAATGGGTGATCAAGCTGAACCAGATTTAATGCACTGTCTTCATAATTGGTAGTGGTCTACCTGAGAGCTTTACCTGTTCTGCATATTGGTTGTAAAAAGATCAACTTTAATTAAACTTCTAGTTTTTATGGGAATTTCTTTATGCAACATTTGTTTGCCTCATAATTCATTTTATTGAGAAAAATTTCTTTTTGTAATTTTTTCAGATTTAAATTTGGATAATTCAGGTAGTGCCAAAGTTGTGCTTCTGCCAGCCTGTGAATCTGTAATGACATATCCAGAAAGGGATTAAGACGAAAAAATTAAGAGATCCCTAAAACTTAATATGGAAGAAAGTTCCTAGCCGCTTCTAGACAGTATGTGCATGAATTTGAGACCTATGATACAAGTAACAATTGATGCTCAACATGATTGATTGATCTTTGTATGATCTTTGGAATAGACCTAGGAGAGAGCCTTCTTTTGAGTTTCATTGGTCACCCGATGAAAATCCAATTAGAAGGTTTGGAAGAACTTGATCTAACCTATTGATTGGGCATTTTGGTAGGAGTCTTGAAGATGTTAAACAAAGGAGAAAGACCCACTAGCTTGAGGAATTGTTAGGAATAAGGTGTTGTACACCTTGCACAAGGAGGACTTTTTTTAATTATGTAAAATAAATATTTATTTGTGTTGCATCTTAGGTGGTTTGCTTATCCACATTAAATATTTATTTGGGTCCACTTGATTGTGGATTTTTTTGCAAATTGGATCTGCAGGTGATCTAGTGTTTGAGTCTTTAGATCTACAAGTTATTATCTTAGTTTGTAGGTTACTGATGTGATGGTGAGTTTGCATGTTGCATTGATTAATGATTTATTAGTTATGCAACTGTGTGGATTGGCCACCTGTTTGGTTGTAGTGGGATGACTTGGATGTGGACTGTCTATATCTACATGTCTTTCCAATGTTGTTGCAGATTCAATTAGTTGGCCTTGTATGTGGTCATTGTGCATTGGTATGCTGCATTGGAATGAGAAGATAGATGGTTAGAGTGCTTGGATAGTCAGTTATTGGGATACGTAGCATGCTTATCACTATTTAATGGGTAATTAGGCTACACATTTTAGTGGGAGCTTTTGGCATTGATGTTTTGGTGGTGTTATATCTTCTTGGTTTGGAGATTGTGGTTTTACTTTACCTTTGGGAGCTCTTGATGTTGAGTTCTTTGATTGCAGTGGGGCCATAGATGATCTTCAATTAGGAGATGTTCGTTATGATGTCACGTGTAGCTTGGTATCATAATTCAGCAATAGCTTTTGGCAATGATGTGGATTCATCATTTGATGATGGATGATCTTCTGGAGTGGTTGTTGGTGCCTTGGAGGGCTCTTGGACCCTATTTCTTATATGCAATGAGAGTTCATGGACATCTTGGATTCTATTGGCGAGAGATGGTTATCTTCATATGATTTGGAGATTTTGACATCGTGATACCATGGAGGACTCTTGAAGTCTTTGGTTGAAGTGTTGGTTATGATTTGTTAGTTTGACATTTGATCCCTGTTTAGGATGGTTGTTATTATGTGACAATGCACTCTTGATTACTGGTTATAATGTTGCCATGATAGAGGTGCTCTTAGGAGCAAATATGTTCACTTGGGGCTCATGATCTTTTGACATGTAGATCATGGTGTCATGTAGAGTTCCTGATTCTTGAGATTGGAGCTTTGGTGATGATATGGGGATAATTTGATTGATGAATGGTATAATCATATTCTTGTGAGCTTTTGGTTATTATAGTGTTGCATTGGACTTTAGCTGGTATGAGATGATTGGTTGTACACCTATTTCAGATTTGGTTGAGTTTGGGAGATCTCTTTTTTTTTCTGAGATCGTTAATCTTTGATGAGGTTTCAAAAAAGAAGACTTAGGAGCCTACACCTAGGTTGTCCATGAGCTCAACATGGACTATTGAGGAAATTCTTCTTGGAGTGAATCGTGATGACTTGGTTATCCTAGAGGAGCATTCTCATTCCCCACTCTTGGTCCTCTTGACAATTAATAATGAAAGGTGATGCACCCCTTGTTTTCATATGCATTTTATTTTGTGCTTTATTTTCTCATGGGAATGAAGTCTCAAGCTATGATGTTGGTTCTAGAAGACTTATTTGAGGGTTATTTGGCATGAGTTGTTTGTTCCTTTTTTCTTCTCATGGGAATGAGTTTTGATCTTATTTGAAGATAGTAGAGAATGTTTTGGGATTATTCCTTTATTTTTTAGGAATTGATTATTGAGTTTGGTCTTCCTTGGTTATAGAGACTTACATCCATGTTTTTTTATGAGATACATATGTTTTGTTTGATTGTGGAGATTGAACAATTGGGTGTCGTTGAGGCTTTTCATTTGGGGTTGTGAAGGAGAAGGAACTTGATACATCTTAGCAATTTGAGGTGTTGGTAGAAGGACATGCTATGTGATATGGTTTATATGTTTTCTCTCGTTGTTTCTATGGCGACTTCTTGGAGGTTCATGTTCATATGACTTGAGAGAGTTATGGTGACATGTTGTGAGAGAGTATGCAACTATTTGTCTTGCATGTGTGGATCATTGTGATTGTTCTTTGATACTACATGTTTTGAGTATTAGCCACACCTTGGTATGAGTGTTGATTGGTAGATTTGGTATGCCATGATCTATTTTTAGATTTGACATTACCCATGCAGTGGGAGTTCTTGGATGTGTGTTCATCAAGAATGAGTTTTATACACGGAGCTTGTGATTGTGGTTTATGGGTTAGATATGTTGTTTGCATGAGCTACTAATGTTTAGATACCTTTGAAGTATGGATGATCGGATGGATTAGCTGCGTAGCATTTGTTGTGGTTGCTATTTCTAGTCATGTGGATTTTTTTTATTTGAAAGCAATTTAGAGCCTTTGTTATAATTTGGATTTGATGCTTGTGTTCTTTGGATTGGTGCATCTTTTGGCTTGTTCCTTTTCTTCCATTGGTGGCATGTTGGAAGATGAGAGAAAATTTTGCTGGAGGACGCGGGCATCTTGGATGTTATTGCAGGTTTCTTGATTGAGCACGAGCATGCTAGAGAGTCATGTGGTTTCATGGATGGCTATGTGTTGTTATATGGAGCCTAATTAGGCTCGAAGGTTATATTTTCCCCCCTTTTATCGGCATAGTTTCCCCCCAAATTATTCAATGGGAGTTTGGGGGCAACGCCCCCAAGATGGGGTCAAGGGGTAGTGCCCCTTGCGGGGTCCAGGAGCAGCGCCCCTGGCGCGCTCCCTATCACGGTACAGGGCGAGGTCGAGGGACAACGCCCCGTAGAGCTCAAATGACTTATTATTTTATAAAGGCGTCGAGAGTTATTTTTCTATTGGCTAACATATGTAACCCTATATTTTCTAACCGACATAAGTCTTGTTAAAATGGCTAAGGGTTAGGGTTTTCTATATAGAGAATTTTTGTAGCATTTTGCAATGGTATTGAGTTGCAAGGGATTGCTGGTTGTAATTGGTTCAATTTACTGGATAATAATATTGGACTCTCTGTTTGGTGGACGTAGCCCGAGCTTGGGTGAACCACGTTAAAATTGTCTCCTCTCTGTTATTATTTTTCTGTTTTTCATTCCTCTATTTAATCACTATTTGCATATAATTGATAATTTTTGCATGCAATTCCTAACAATATGATGATGCATTTCATCAAATGACCCTTATGCAATGTATACAACAAGTGGGAGAATGTTAGAAATAAGATGTTGTATACCTTGCACAAGAATGAATTATTTTAATTATGTAAAATAAATATTTATTTGAATCCACTTGTAAATTTGTTTGTAACATTGGTTAGATATTTTGCATGGCTTGCACATGAGAAAAATATTTAATATTTGGGAAACTTAGTACCAAAAAGTAAATGTGGGGTCAATGGTTTTATGTATTCGTGGTTTTGAGGCACATGGTTTTACTTTACCACTTAGTTGTTTTGAGTGAGCTTGATTCTATAAAAGCAAGCACATTTTAAGTAGCTAAGGTGGGTTGTTTTTATTCACAGTCATTGTATCGAGCTCTCTTCTAAAGAGTGCATATGTGAAGCATGGCATAGGATGTGTGGATACATGCTTGGATGCATGGAGGAGCTTGATGTTTCAAAAGTGTTTGTAGAGTCTCCTTAAGTGTACTGTAATGTTTTCATTGATGTAGAGTCTCCTTTTGTAGGTTGGGTTTTCCCAAGGTATATCTTGTGTTATCTTGTGGTATGTTGTTGATCTTCGCATATGGTTATTTTGTAAGCTTGTATGCATGTTTTTTTCTCATGGGGTTATGGAGAAAGTGATTTGATCAACTTGTATGATTTTTCTTAGCAGCAATTACCAAATAAATTAACTGTGAAGGAGAGTGCATTTGAAGAGAAAAGGAAAGTAACTATTTGCAATAGACACCCCATTGGTTTTATTGATCAAGAAGAAACAATGAGATGATCAACTGAGACAACAGTTAAAAGAGCTCCAACCCATAGTAATTACTCTAAAAGAATCCATCGATTCTTTGCAAGGAAGTTTGTCATTGTACTTCTGCAATATAGAAAGATGTGAGAGACAAACGAACAAGTATATTTCAAGTCTAGATTTTGAGACCATAATTGAAAAGTATGGCAATTGTATGATCAAGGTGGTAAAGAAAATAGAGGCATGCCAATGTGAAGATTAGCCCAAAAAGGAACACTTGAAATGCAGTTGGAGGCTGACGTGTCCAAGGAGCATATCAATGCAAATAAATGGCCTCTTGACAGATATAGAAGGCTATGCAGGATGGTAATTATAACATATCTAATGAAATGGAAGGATCTACCTGCAGATGATGTCTCTAAGGATGTATCTAACATTTTCTAACATCCTTCACTGTTCATATTGATTGGGGGCCAAACAATTTAGGAGGGGCTGATTTGTAATGATCCAAACGTGTTTTGTGAGGACTTCGACGACTTTAGATGATTATATCTATGATTGGGTATAGACTATAAAGTTTCAGGCTAAGGGAAAAGAATGACATTTAAAAACTAATGAATGTGACCATTGATTCACTCTTCCGGGTATCATAGAGAACGCAAAGAATCACAAATGAAAGGACTACATTTGTCTCACATACTTTGTAGGGCCTTCGACACATTTTCAACTTTCAAGCCATCATTTGCTTTAAAGACAATCATATGAGCATTTTAAAACCATCACATATTTGGTAATGACTTTGTGTGAGGCAACATTTGGACAAGTCTATACAAAAATAGGAATTATAAATAACATCTGCTGTACTACAGGTTTAAAACATAGATGTCCAATATCGCTCATGCTCCTGGCCTACATATTGATTATTTAGAGGACTTTGTCTTTAAAATTTTGGGAGGTATTGTCAGATTCAATCTATTTGAGATCTACACTGCTTGCTATTTAATTGTTTGAGATGACATTGTTTTACTACTACACTGAATTACAGGTTTCCAGAATGAACTTGTTATGCCTGGCTTATTTTACAACCAGCACCGTCTTCAAGTAAATCTTGCAAAAAAAGGATTACACCATTTAACATATCCAAAAAAGCAGCAGCTATATTTAAATATAAAGTGTAGTTGGGGTTGAGAGGTAAAGGTTGGTTTATAAGGTGATGACAAACCATATATTTGTAATGGTAAAGGTTGTTTTTCAGGTAATGGCCTAGGCAGGCACTAATTTGGCTCTACTATAATATTTATCAACTATAAACTAGTCTACCTACGAGGATTACTAGAATAATTAGTTGTTAATTTAAAATTAGCATATCTTTAACTTGCATAGGGATTACCATAAATGATCATTAGAATCATATAAAATCATTTATTGCTTTTGTCACCGTTTGTACCATAAGATGTGTGTTATTCTTTGAAAATCAACCTTTAATTCCTCTCATGATTTTTCCTTCGATTATTTCTGATTATTTCATTGTTGCACCTCTGCTTCCCCACATAAGTTGCAATAAGTTAAGAAATATGTCTAGTGACATCGTTAGTCTATAATTAGCTTGCATATGGATTACCATTAAGGATCATTGGAATCTTCAAATATCATTATTGATTATGTCAACATTTGTACTAAAGATGTGCATTATTCATTCGTGAAAATCAACCTTTCAATTCTTTCATTTTTCCTTCCACTATTATTGCTTGATTCATTGTTGTCCTCTCTGCTTCCCCACAGAAGTTGCAGTAAGTTAAGAAATATGTCTAGACATAACATGAGCATATATTTAGGTTGCATCAGGATTATTATTAAGGATCTTTGGAATCATTAAATATGATAGTCGATTGTGTCACCTTTTGTAATATAAATGTATTATTCATTAATGAAAATCAACCTTTCAATTCCCCTTGTCATTTGTTCGTCCATTATTACTGTTTGTTTCATTGTTGTGCTCTCTGCTTCCCCATGCAAGTTGCAGTAAGTTGAGAAATATATCTGGTTGACCATAAAGTTGTATACATCACACCTTTAGGTATACAGTTTTCTCAATATGTAATTTTTGTTTCATCATAACAGAAATTGAAACTTTAAAAGGATGAAGAACAATACAGTTATGGTGGACTGTGGTAGGGCTATTACCAATCTTACAAGTAGTGCCATTATCTGTTGACAAAAAGATCTCTACTGACTCACATTATTTAATTACAAATATACAAAATCTAAAATTAGATAACTTGCTAGACACCGGTGCTACTGTGCATGGCTAAACATAAGTATACGTGCAACCGTCTATGGATGATATTCCTTTGGTAACCGTAAAACATATATGTTGTGAAATGAATAACATTTTCTTATTGTTCGTTGCATAATGTATCTAGAAAATGTTTATCATAATATTGATATGGAAAATGTGCAATATAAGTGCTTTTAGTTGCATAATGCATCTAGAGAATGTTTATGATAATATTGATATGGAACCTGGAAAATGTGCATTATAAATGCTTGGGGGAGGAGCAACATCATTGATGAGTTACTTTGAACCTAAAAATAAAATCATATCACCCTATATAGCCAAATCTCATACCAGTAAGCAAGATAAAACAGAAAAGTATCCGCTGGACAGATCCAGCTTAAACTTAAACAAGTCTATGATGCTGGACACAACCTCTCAAAAGATTTCAAAACTGAATGTCTATGCAAAACTTCATCAACTAATCAGAGATTCAAAGTTAAATTGTTAAACAAGTTTATGATGCTGGCCACTAGTGCATCTAGAGATGCTGGGATGTGCCTATGTACATAATGCAAATTATTTGGGAAGTATTTCAAAATTAGACAGACAGCTTGATTTGAAGAGACAATTATGTCATTTGGAGCATTGTTTTATTCCATCAAAATTGTGATTTTAGTGCACAGGATACTCCCAGCAGGTGCAACTTTCTATCATTTAGTCCTACCCATTTTGGAGGCTATCTTTACTATGCTGCTTGAATTCTGTGTGGTGCAAGTTGTTCAAATACAACCAGAAAAAGGACAGCAGGTCCATGTTGACAAATTTGAATTTATACTTGATGATTATATTGTGCTGAGAAGTGCCTATGTTTGCATGCAAATTAGATGTGCAATCTTTTATGGGCTAATTTTAGTTGACACTAATGAACTAATTTTTGCCATTAAGGGAAAAGCATGCTTAACTTTTTCTGTACTTGTTTTACTAATCTATCTTTTGGGTGGACAGGTTTACTTGACGAGGCAATGCAAGCACGATGACCGCCGAGTTGATAATCCTGAATGTTGATTGATTTAACTTTGATATGCCTTCATGCCTTCGGTAATGTCAGCTGATTCCATCCTATTGGAGACACATCTTCTCAAGAGTTTAGCAAAGATGTATGATTCTTGACACTTTGTAGGCTCTCTTATTCCGTATTACACACCTTTTGGGACATCCAAGGCCAGTTTTCATCCCAATGCAACTGGAAATATTTTTGTAATATAGATATACGGCTGGATATTAAAGTAGGTACCTCTGCCAGATATGGACCTGGTACACTGAAATTAAAAATTTCAAGCACTGGATGAGAAAAGCTCAAGTTGCTGGAACTTTTAGTGACAATATTTACCCAAAATCCACTTTGGGGCCTCCTGGTTTTGTCTGGACAATACAGCAAGCAGTGATAATTTTCTATAGGAATAGCACTCTGTAAAAATATTAGAGTAGAACGAGACCCAATCCTAAGAAATGATAATAAATGAGGGTCTGGACTATGTTGTTCTGTAGGGTCAAACGTGTTTGCCACTCTAATTTGCCTGGATGACTCAATATTTGACATGGAGTTCCATAACATTCTACATCATCTTGATTATCTATCAATTCACTAGAAGGTATATATTGCTTTGATGATAACCTTTGTTGCAATTTAAGGTAACTTGTAATGACCTTTCAAAGTAAACTCCGAATGAGTATTCCTGGATCTACTATTTCAAATGGTTTTTTCTTTCAAGGATATGAACTTTATATTATTAGCAAACCCAGCTGTCAACTCTTGTATTTTAGGAAGATTCAATGGAATTTTAATTCATGTTAATTGTTCTATAGTATGTGGGGAAACTGTCAGCAAAAGCTGAGAATGGTTCCAATTGCTGTGAATTGGTTAGGGCTGAACCGTAATTCATTAGCAGCTATCAAGAAATGATTCGAATGCATGCATGTTTCCTAATTCGTTAAAATCCTTTCCAAATGGAGGAAGGAATTCTTGAGCAATCAATCACCAAAATTTATTGACTGATGATATTTACCCTACATTAAAATTATAAATTAACAGTATAACTGGTTAGTTGAGTATCCTTAAGGAGAGCATGACATCAGTTAAACTCAATTCCACCAAGGCAATAGTGTGTATGAGACGAATTGTGATTCCTTGCTTAAGATTGCAGGAATTTGTAAGGAAATATTTTCGGGATGATCTGTTTTTCATTGTCCTTGTGTTTTTCAATAGTGCTGTGTTTAAAACTCAAGTTTTTCTAAACTATTGGAGGACACAGAATACGACAATCAATCAATAGAGCAACCCGTGGCCATTTTAGAACCTAACTCATGCAGGATGTGAAGCAATGATTCCATGCAAAGTTTGTCATATTATTGAGGTTATAGGTGTTTTTAAAAGTTGTTCTGTTCAAAATTTACATCTATATTTTCCTAAATTGATGGAAGATATGTAGAATATTGTTGGTGTTGGAAATAAGCCACACCCGGACTGACGATGGACTGGTCCAAGAGGGGCCAGTAGCTCAGTGGTAGAGCACTCCAGCAACGTATGGAAGGTCCTAGGTTTGAGTCCTAGCTGGTCCATGTCTCAACGTGGTATTAGAGTCAGGTCCAGGCTAGGAGCCCCAAGCACACGAGAGGTGTGGCTTAAAGGGGGATGTTGGTGTTGGAAATAAGCCACACCCGGACCGACGATGGACTGGTCCAAGAGGGGCCAGTAGCTCAATGGTAGAGCACTCCAGCAGCATATGGAAGGTCCTAGGTTCGAGTCCTAGCTGGTCCATGTCTCAACAAATATGGCTATCATTCTTTATAGCAGCCAATGACCTGTTAGAACCTATCACGTGCAGGATTTGAAGCTGTGATTCCATGCAAAATTTGTCATAGTTTTAAGGTTATAGGTATTCTTAGAAGTTAAAAGGTGTTGCTTCCAAGTCGCAAGCTGGAGGAAGGCAAACGTGTTCTAGCCAAGTGCAAATGCCAAATACCATGGCCCAACAATCCCAATCCAATTGAGAAGCTATAAATTGTCTGAAAGACTCATAAAGGAAGAATTTTCAAAGAATATATGTGAAGCTCTTGATGAGCTTGATAATGATGACATGTTGTTTGACTTCCATTTTACAATAATTTTTCTTTCAATGACTATTTAAGGTCTAGTAGGCTTTGGGAATAGGTATATCATGCGGAGTGCTTGACGAAGGTTTCCTAATTTCGATATAGTTTGTTTGTAAAAACTAAAGATTTTAGTTCTTTTGCTTTCGACTATGTCATGTCATGCATATGTCATGGCATTCTAACATTTTTTTCCTAGTAGTCATGAAACAGATCAAATGTTTGGCAATGAATTGCTGAAGTTTGTCACCTACTTTGGGTCATATGTGGGGATTTTGGTATGATTTGGTAGCTTCTTTTAAATTGACAACCTCCCTATGTTCTAGACAACTAGCAAATGAAAAACTTAGTACTATATGCGCAATTAATGGAGTTTTTTAATCCCAATGTTGGCTGTCATCATTCTAATTTTGCTTGGTTTACGTGAACAAATCTTTACCTTTGTACTAAAAGGGTTATCAAATGGCTTGGCAGAGTCATGCATATAGATCAACTGATCTTTTCTTTTGCCAATTTTTTTGTTTATGATTGAAATTATCTTGCTTGATCATTTTCCAATCAAGTTTCACATTGGATGACAAGTTGTCATGCACAAGGTGAAAAAATACATTTGTTCTCAATGTGTCATTATTGAGTCCCAAATCCACTCTAGTGCAAATACAATGCTCTGTTGTGCCTAAATTGAGTTGGAAGAGCAACCATTTGCAGCTACTGTAGTAGAGTCGTCAAGCTTTGGTAACACAAGCTAGTTGATAATCAAACATATTGAGAGCTCAAATTAAAGATTATCTTTGTTGACTAAATATTGGGGGCATGGCTTTCAATTTTTTATTTTCTAATCCTTGTGCGCTTCTCATGCTGCCAAGAAAAGTAAGATCACGAGAGAGGGCTGGCAGCTTCTTACTAAGCTTTCTAACATACTCAAGCCTTTGTCTACGATTATCAATAGGTCTTCCATGTGTAAGGTCATGATTTTGAGCAATCAATGCATTAGTGTGATCTTTTATCGACTTGTTTTTCATTAGACCATGTGTGACCAACTTCTCCAAGTTAATCTTCTTGAGGTTATTTTCATTATTGCTATGATAAAGCTCCTAGTTGTGATGGCTTCTCCTAAACTCTATTAAGT
Organism: Cryptomeria japonica; assembly: GCF_030272615.1. Taxonomy (NCBI): domain Eukaryota; kingdom Viridiplantae; phylum Streptophyta; class Pinopsida; order Cupressales; family Cupressaceae; genus Cryptomeria; species Cryptomeria japonica. The sequence continues at coordinate 831,604,360 of NC_081409.1, forward strand.
TTTGTGAGGCATTATTGTTCTTAAAATTTTCTAGGTTTATTGGGAAGCATATAATTATTGTGCTCTTGGCAATATTATTAACCAAGGAAACATTAAATTCATGCATAACTCTAGCAATCTAGAAGCCCTTTGTAATTGGTGGTTGATGATGTTTTTGATTAAGTAGCAAGCTAGGGTGTTGAACCTTTTACAACAAAAGCCCCAGACACAAAACAAAACATGCATTCAATAGGCAACTTACAACAAACTATAGAGAGGTGTACAAACAAGAGAAAGAGGAACAATCTTCTTGAGGTTATTTTCATTACTGCTAATGATAAAGCTCCAAGTTGTGATGGCTTCTCGTGAACTCTATTAAGTTTTGTGAGTCATTATTGGTCTTAACATTTTCTAAGTTTATTGGAAAGCACATAATTCTTGCTCTCTTGGCAATATTATTTACCAAGCAAACAATAAATTCATACATAGCTTTACCAATCTAGAAGCCCTTTGCAATTGGTGGTTGATGATGTTTTTGATTAAGTAGTAAGCTAGGGTATTGAACCCTTCATAACAAAAGCCCCAAATACAAAACAAAACGTGCCTTAAACAAGCAACTTACAACAAAATATAGCGATGTGTACAAGCAAGAGAAAGAGGAACAATTGCAACAAGTTGTCGAACAAGATAACTACCCATAAAGACACACCCAATTCAAGAGGGAGTTGAACTATTATCCACCTCACAAGAATGAGAAAGGGAAGAGGAAGAAAGACTTTTCCTCCTACAAACAAGAGTCCAAGCGATGTTGTCATCCAAATGCTCATTTCATGGGGAAGCATGAAGAGAAATTCCCACAAAGGGCCCATTGGCACATGAAGGCAAATTGGTCTGCATTGGAAGGGTACGAAGTTCCACAATAGAGTTTAAGGGCATTAGAGACGAACCATAAGAAAGAGACACATCGTCATCCTAGGAGTCAGTCAACAAATTAAAAGCATTGATAGTCAAATGGTCATCATTAGCATCCTTCCACCATGTAGCAAAGCCCTTGTGATGTGAGAGAGGACAATTTGTAGCCAAACGATCGAAGAAGAAGCACCAACATCTAAAGGGTAAGCCTTCATAATCAAGAGGTTTAGTCAAAGGCGTATCCCCACCCATCTAAACCACATTTCCATGAAGGAGCTTGGCGATGTCAACATCTCCTAGAATGTGCACAAATGTGCAGTGCCCCATGAATGAATTAGAATCACCAACTATAAAGAAGCAACCAATAGAGTTACCAATGGCCTCATATAAAGGGATGTTCGAAAGTCTGACCTACATCGAACACACGTTTAGTGGCCCAATAAGAGGATTAGAGGAGGTTGGACAAGGCTTAACATAGAGAGAGTGTTCCCTCTAAGCCCACAATTCTCTCAACACCGAATCTCTATCTTCAGAGGAGGCAAAGGAGGAAATGGAAAAACCTTTAGCACATGGGAAGTGTTATTCTTATGTGCCACAAGAGGCATCCATGATTTCATCACCCATTTGTGTAGATCAAAAAGAGAGGGCCAGAAATGGGAGAATCTACACACTAAACCCTTATGTTGGGAGAAGTCCTCATTTTTCACATCTTGGTCACAAACCACCATTGGGGATGATTTGGCACAAAGAAGAGGACAAGATTTCTTCTTTAAAGGATAAGAAACACCTAGACCACTAGCTTGATCTAAGCTACGTCTATCAAAAACAAATGTCAGCCTAGAAGGTGCAACAACAGTAGTAGGTTGCACACCAGTAAGAGCAATAGAAGAACCTGTAGTTGCACTAGAGACAGTAAGACTGGTGAAAGATGAGATTGAGTTCAACAACACAAACACAAACTCAAGAATAGGAAACACACCCACAATAGTCAAAACCCCAATAGTAGAAGAAATAAAGCCAAACAACAAACCAACAATAGACGTAGGAGAACAAGGAAACCTAAATCCAAGTTCCATCCATCAACAATAGAAGTCAACACAAAAGATGCATCAACAACAATAGCATACTACAAACCTATTACAACAATAGAAGGACTTGTGGTTGCACCAAAGATAAGAAGCACACTTGTGACATATGACACACCAATGACAAATGACATGGTAAAAGGAAGCACACCCATGGTAGATGAAACCCTAGTAGTAGAAGAAACAATGCCAAGCAACACACCAACAACAAATGCAAAGGAATCATGGGTCCCTACAACAATAAACAAACATACATGAGTAAGAGTGAGAGGGCCCATTTCTATACCCATGAACAACAATCATACCTCCTTGTTGTTCATTCTTGTCATGTTTTGGACATTAGGATTAGTCCTAAATCCACTCGTTTTGTTCAAATGTTGTTTATAGATGCCTTTTTTGTCTTATAATTAATACTAGGGAGTCCTCTTTTTTAATTTTTAGGCATATTCAATAGGGTTGTTTATTTGCTAATCTCTTTAATTGCTTGTCATGAAAGGCTTTAGCTCTTTGCTAATGTTGTTTCTAAAAAATGGGTCAAAGGTATTTCCCTTCCCAATACCATATCAATCAACACTTAAGACCATGATTCTTTTTTCATTCTTTTAGAAGAGGATAATGTCAAAGAAACTTTGTAATGCCTTGACACTTTTTATTTAGCTTCAAGATCTAGCATCTAATGGTACGAAACACAATGCAACCATCAATGTTTCCTACCTAAGCCTCCCTAGGTTGATGACAACGACTAGAAATGGATTGATTATAGCGAGACTTTCAAGCTTCTCAAAATCCCTTTTTCTTTTCAATCCTTTTTTGTTTATCAATTTGTCTTTGCTCATGTTGAGAATGAATGCATTATTGGATAGCCATATCACTCTTACTAGACAATTTCATATTTTCTCTAGGATGCTTGATGCCACACATGCTTATCACTCTCCTTGTTGGGCTCCTTCTAAGGATTCCTATCAAAAACTTGAAAAGTTATTAAGAGGTTTCCCGTGGGCTTCTTTTTGGTAGAAAAAATTGCTTTTGTACAATTTCTTAGGAATTTTTCTCTGTGATTAGGGTTGTCTTGATCTCATTGATACTCATCACTAAGGGTTGGCCATGTGAGTTAAATGGATTATCAGAGCTCTTGAAGTTGTTAGGAAAATGATATCTCAACTTTGCATAAAAGGCAACTGTTGGTAAATGAGTGTGACGAGTTTCAAGGGGAGGTATCCCCATTGCGAGATCCAGTGGGGATGATCCCCTTGGTGAGGTCTGAGGGTCATGCTCCTCGATGGGGGATTTCAAGGAAAACACCCCCAAAGCCACATTTAATGTATAATTAGTTATTGTAAATCTTGACCATTTATCATTAGATCATAGATCTAACAATGGATATTTTGGGCACTTTGTTTGCCCTAGAAGGAAACCATATTTTATGAAGGCATTACATTGCGACTATTTATTGTCATGTTTTCAAAGAGTCTGATAGTTGTTGAGTTGCCTCTAGATCTTTGTTGGTGATGCTATTGTAAGAAGCTTGCTCTAAAAGTATATTGTAATATGTTGTTGGTTTCTAAATAATATATTGGGCGGCTTTTGGAATATAGGGTTTTTCTCTTGAATGGGTTTTCCCCCACACAAATCATTGTGTTGTGGTATACATGCTATTTATGTTTAGTTTTGTTAAGTTTTTGTAACTGTTGTAAAGATCTGTAAAAAAAATTGTATTACCCTCCTTTCAAGGTCAGTGTAGGAAGTTGTTCTACTACTTAACTTCCTTACGATGGCATTAGAGTCTAATCACCTTTGGTTTCAATTGTGGGTTGGGTTTTTTGAACTAATCCAAATTTAAGTGGGTGCTTGTTTAGAAGATATTTTTTGTTCTTGTTGCAAAAAAATTTAGAAGGGAAGTTCATCACAGAGAATAGTGGTGGAGAAATGTTTTGGAAGTAATTTTGAGATGTGGAAGCTGAAGATGGAGGATTTGTTAATAAATCTAGATCTATGGGATGTTATTGATGCAAATGTTTCAAGACCAGATTCTACTACGACTGCTCAATATGATGTTATGGATTGTAAAGCCAAGGGTCTAATTAGATTGTGTTTGACAAACTCTATTCTAATCAATGTCCATGAAGAGACCTCTGCAAATAAGCTATGAAATAAGCTTGGTGAGATGTATCAAGCCAAATCTTTTTCAAATCAGATTTTCTTAAGGAAAAAATTGTATTCTTTCAGAATGGAAGAGGGTGGATAGATTATAGACCATCTAGAAGCATTCAATATGTCGGTGGCTCAATTGGCATCCATTGGTGTCAAGATGGATGAGGAGGAGAAATGTCAAATCTTGCTTTCTTCTTTGCTCGATTCATGGGATTCTCTTATTATGGCTAGTAGCAGTACTTTTGTTGTTATGAAATTTGAAGATGTGGTGGGTGTCCATTGGATTTTTGCTTTCTATTGTATTTGCTTGTGATTTAGAGGTTGAGCAAATGGATGTGAAAATTGCTTTTCAACATGGTAATTTCAAGGAGGATATTTATATGACACAGCCAGAGCACTATGTGGTAAAAGGTAAAAGTAATTCAATTTGGAAATCGAAGAAATCTTTGTGTGGTCTCAAATAGAGTGCAAGGATGTGGTACTAGAAATTTGATACACGTGTTAATCTTGGGATTTGAGCATTCTAAATCAAATCATTGTGTTTATTATAAATATGATGGTGATCATTTTTTGTACATTACATGATATGTTATTCATTGGTAAAGGGAAATGTATGATTTCCAAACCGAAGTCCCAACTTGCTACTAAGTTTGAGATCCAAAATTTTGGTGCAATAAAATACATTCTTGGGATGGAGATTAGAAGAGATGGAGTGAACGGAAAGCTTTGGCTAAGCCAGAGTAAGTATGTGAATACAATTTTATAGAGGTTTAACATGCAAGATTGTAAACCATTTTGTGTTCCCTTTACAGTTGGAACAAAGTTATCTGTTTCAAACTATCCTACATCCCCATCAAAAATGGAAAACATGAGTAGAGTACCTTACCAAATTGTGGTTGGAAGTTTGATATATGTTATGGTTTGTACTAGACCAAACATTGCCCAAGCAGTGGGAGTTCTTTTCAGATATATGTCTGATACTAGTAGAGTTAATTGGTATGTAGTTAAAAAGTCTTCATATATTTGAAGGGTACCTCAGATAATTTTTTGTTTATCATGGTAATTTGATAGGAGATGAAATTTCCTTTGATATTCATGTTTGTGTATTCAGACTCGACAGATGATGAAAGAAAAAGATCCACCAATACTTATGTGTTTACTTTATTTGGTGGTACAATTAGTTGCATGAGTAAGCGACAAGCTATGATTGCATTTTCCACTATTGAAGTAGAGTATATGGCAGCTACTCATGCTTATAAAAAAACAATTTGTCTTAAGAGACTATGTTCAAATATTGAAATAAAACAAGGTGTGGTGATAGTCAGAATCGATTTGCCTAGCTAAGAATCCGAATTTCATGCCAAGACCAAGCACATTGATGTTTAGTATCATTTTATTAGAGATATGGTTTAGGATGACATGGTGAAGCTAGTTAAGGTAGACTTTGATGAATATTACAGATTCTCTAACTAAGGTTGTGGGCACAAAGAAGTTTAAATGGAGTTTGCAGTCTATGGGCCTCTCCCCTAGCAATTAAAACATGATGTTGGTACCCCTCCCATTGCTCTTGCAAGGTGTTTGACAAGTGGGAGATTTCTTAGGAAAATGGTATCTCGACCTTGAAATACTTTAATGGCGTCTCAACATTTTAATGAGCAAAGTGGGCATCCACTTAAGTCGAGGAAATGACATATTTTAAAGGGAAAATATTATTATAGTTGTAGGCGTATACATCTGACCACCTAATTAAATAAATATTTAATATTTATTTAATCCATTAAATCAATTCCTCTATTAATTAAATTATATTTAATTAATCCCCCCACATTCCTCTATTTGATTAAATAAATTATTTAATTTAATTCATTTCGCCACACCCAACCCATTAATTAAATAGATCACCATTCTCATTTATTAAATTCACATTTAATTAAAAATCCCCTTCCAATTTAAATAAATCAAATTATTTTTAAATAATGCAAGTTCTCATCCACTTTTTGAATAAATCATTTATTCAAAAATTAAGTCCAGAAATACCTCCCACTTGCATTCTCCTAACAAATCCACTTGCATGATTAATCATCTTCTAGATTCTTCTAAACATCCTAATTAACCTAATCCTTCTCTTAAACATTTTCATATTCCTTAAGACAAGTCAATTCTCAAATCTTTCTCAAAGTCTTTGAAATGCATTAAAGGCTTTATGTCTTCAACAAGTCAACCCTCAAAGTCTTCCTAACCATTAATGGTTAATTCAACCTCAACCCATGGTTAGAGACTTTCTCTCTAAATTAACCTTCATTTAACCCAAGGGTCTCATCAAGCACTCATTATTTTGACCCTAGTTATTTTATTAACCCTTGCACAAGAGTTTATCCTCTGGGTAAAAGCTTTATCCACTGGTTAACCCTAACCTAACCCTAACCATATCCTCCCAAGGTGACCCTCATGTCTTCTCAAGCATTTAATGCCTCTTACATCCTCTCTCAAGCCACCTCTTGTTGACAATTGCCACCATTTCATTGGTGAAAATTGTAAACATAGATTGAGTAAATTTCAATCCTAGCCCTTGTTAAGATTATTGAATCTTAACCATCCATTTCTCTATTTCTTCTATAAATAGGACTCACTTTCTTCATTATCCAGATCCAAGTCTTTATGCATCTACACTATAGTCTAATTTCATCAAAGCATCTTGCCTCTCTTTGTTAGAATAACATTTTAAACATGTAGAAGCATTTCATCTCATTCATATAGCATATCCATGTTAGTATATCATGTAAGCATAAGATTGTTAATGTTCTTACCGTAGCTTCATCTTCATCATAACTTAGTATCATATCTTAATCATCATTAACATATCATATAGATCTTAGATGCATTCTTGCATATAGATCATTTTATCACTCGTCCTTGGATTTGTCATTCCTAAGTCATTTGCTCAATGATCTAAGAGAAACCATTGACTTGAGGGATCCTATGAGATAAAGAACAATGAGATACATTACAAATCATTAGCTAGTTTAGTCTATTTTAGTCTTTTATCTAGAAATCTCATTGGTATGTTAGCTTTTAATCTTGATTTTTATATTTTGATTACACTAAATCTTGCATACATTTTTGGCGCCCACCATGGGGTCAGACACCATTTTTAAAATTGTTTTTGTACATAGGTTGAAGACAAAGTCACATTGAAAACACAAAACAATGCATTTGCAGGGTCCTTTAGCGCATTCACAACATCCTGTAGCGCATAGATCTCACCTTATAACGCATAAGAAGGACACTTTAGCGCATCACAACTCTATTTTAGCGCATAGTTTGTCCTATTTTTTTAGCACGTTAGGTCTTCAGTCTAGCGCATATAGGCATTAGAGTAGCGCTTGTGATTGATTCTTTAGCACTTCGACATCATTCTATAGCGCATAGGCTTCACAGTTTAGTGCATGAGACAAGAAGATATTTTTGTTTGTAAGACAAAGGAAAAATTAGGCTTGTGAGCCCACCATATCAACTGACTTGCTGAAACAGGTTTTGCAAGTTTAACATTTGTCTTGTAGGTGTTTGAGGACATAGTATAGTCTTTTTACTTCTAACAATCATTTCTTTTTGAAGCTTTAAAAGGAACAATCACTTTTCATTTGGAATATTAAAAAGTATAAATATTTCTTTTTTTGCGAAGCTTTAAAAGGAACAACCACTTTTGATTTGGAAGCTTAAAAAGAACAATCAACTTTTTTGTTTTGAAGCTTTAAAAGGAACAATCACTCTTCATTTGGAAGCTCAATAATTTCTTTTTTCAAAGCTCTAAAAGGAACAATTACTTTTCATTTGGAAGCTTTAAAAAGAACAATCTTTTCTTTTTGCAAAGCTCTAAAAGGAACAACCACTTTTCATTTGGAAGCTTAAAAAGAACAATCATTTTGCATACCACTTCAAAAGCTTTCAAGTTCAAAATCATTGTTATCTTTTGGCGATTCATTTTTGTTGACTAGTATTTCATTTTCAAAAGTTCAAAGTTTTGTTATCTTTTCACAAATTGCTATCTTGGTTAAAAGGAACCCCATGTCTTTTGGAGCAACATCTCCAAGGTAGCTTTTAGCAAACAATTGCAATATTGGCTAAAAAGAAAGAGTGTATTTTGTGCTTCGAAGGTGTTAGGTATAAGATCTCCCCTTAATTGGGTGATCAAAAAGCCAAAAACACCCTTACTTTCTTAGTGGGGAACAACTTTATCGCCAAGTATTCCAACCCACTATAATCAAATGTGGAGGCTGATGAAAATACCCTCCAACGGTTTTGCTTAGTGATTAGCCTTCCCCCAGTATCCTTGAGATGCATAAAGCCTTTGTTCTAAAGGTTGGGAAGCCTCCTGAGGGAGTTTACCATTGAAGACCAAATGGAAGCCTGATTACAAACTTTAGAACTAGAAGCCTCACCGAGTCATTTTACCAAACATTTCTAATATCATAGTGCAAGGGTGGGGAAGAATCTGCCCCCAAGGCACTCACCATATATCTCTTAAGAAAATGATCCAATTGAGGAGCAATCTTCTTTTGTTCAACTTTTGGACAAAGACAAAAAAATGGGTGCACCTTAGGGTGTGATAGGGTTGTTTGAGTTCAAGGAGTATCAAGTGTGGGCTATTGATATTTTAAATGACCCCTTGAGAATAAAGAGGTCTATCTGATGTGTATTTCTTGTGCAAACCCGTGAAAACAAACAAGGATTTGAAAAGATCCTATTGAACAAACACTATTTGTTTAGCATAGACAAACTGTTTGCTTTTGTCTACTATGTTTTCAAATAATATTCTAGAGGATCATCCATCAAAACAAACAGAGTTGTTACAAATTTTTTACAAAAAACATCAAACAGAGAAAACCAAGGCAGCTTAGCGCATTAAAAGTTCAAATTAGCAAATATAAACATCAGTATACCGCATAGCTTCCATTTAGTAGCGCATACAAGCCAAACATTAGCACTTCAAGAGATCATAGCGCATAATCCTGCTAGAAAAATTCAACATTTTCACAGTCAACAAAAACCAGTTAGCACATAAACAAGAAATACTAGCACATATCAAGGACAACATAGCGTATCTGAACATCATTGTAGCACATTGGATTTATATTTTAGCAAATAAATAGTCCGCGCATGGTCAGAAAATGTATCCAAAACAATGAGCAGGTTATCAACAATTTTGAAAATTTAGCACCATTTTTAGATACCCTTTTGTGTCTTGTGTCAAAACCAACTTAAACAGGAGATATTTTCTCAGAGCAGTATCACCTAGTAACGTTAGTTTCACATTTCAACCACATCAACGTCAAAATACTGAGTTAAGCTATCTAAAGTTGGTCCAAACACATCAAGTTCCAAAATCAAAGATATATCGTTCTTTATTAGGAAACTTTATCACATCCTTTTGGACATACTTAGTCATATCAATAGGGGTATATCGAATCCTTTATTGGATTGAGTAAACTTAGATACCAAAAACAAAAGTATTTGTCAACCGAAAGCGAAACTTTGATCACTTGTATGACCACTTCTCAACAGTTACAAAGGAAGAATCTTCATCAGAAAATTGATTTGAAGAGAAAACAACCAAGCCAAGAGAGAATTTAAAAAAGAAGGAAGTTTCTTTACATAAACCTTAAATTCTTCCTAAAACATCGCACTTTCTTATAGCACTTTCATATCTATCTACGCAATAAAGGAACCAAGTTTGACAAGGAAAACTTGCAAGCACATGCCTTTAAACAAAAGGTAACATTTTCTCAACGCCTCAACAAAGGAGGAAAGTTGAACTTCACGTATCTTCCTAAAGATCCAATCACTTATTGAATCACATAGAGTCATGCCAGTTTCTACACTATCCCATAAAAACATTGAGTGGGACGATGAACCTGAATCGGGCATTAAACGTAGAGAAGTTAACAGTTGGAAAAACTACCTAAATATTGAAGAGGAAGATGTAACATATGACGTTGCTGAGGAGGCACAACAAGACCCTGGCCTACACAAACTCTTGGAGAAACTCATCGAAACAAACAAATAAAAATAATTTCTCCTACTATCTAGCAAAGGTATCAAGATCCCTGAGGATTTTGACACAGATCAACCAAAACAAACTGAGAGTGTAAAAGAGACAAAATTAAGAACATACACCTACAACACTGATCATGACAATACACATGATCATGGCAATACCAATGACCAAGACACCACTAATAATCAAGGTGACACCAACCATCGAGATACCAACAATGGAAACAATCATCTTACTACTTTTACGCAACAACTACAAGCGCTTCAACAACAAATGGAAGATATGCAACAAGGAACCACCACACGATATTGCTTAGAGGATATTTGTCCTTATACATTTGATCGAAGTCTGAACATGGTGCCATTCCCACCAAACTCTGAAATACCAAAGTATGACAAATACAATGGTACAAGTGGTCCCCACGATCATATAAGGGAATTTTGCACAATGAGCTTGGAGTTTGCCCACAATGACACTTACATGATGAGGTTATTTCCAAGAAGCCTAGGGACACACACGATGGAATGGATTTCAAAACTCACACCTCTCATCAGATCATTTGAAGAGTTAGCGAACAAGGTTGTCTCCCAATATTCTTATAACATTCAACACAAGGTTACCATACTTGACCTTTGGAACACAAAACAAAAGAAAAATGAATCATTCATGGTGTTCTTGAAAAGATGGAGACGGTTGATCTCTAGATATCCTCGAACCGTACCTAAAAAGGAAAAATGGAAATTTTTATAGACAATCTTAATGACGATATGAGCTATCAACTTAAACTACAATGTCTACCTACTTTTCGAAAGCTGGTCGAAAATGGCATCCAGATAGAAGAGCCCTTAATAAAAAAGGGAACTTTGAAATTTTCTAAAGAAGGTGCTAGTTCATCAAACAACAACTATAACAACAACTACTACAACAATTTAGACAAATCCAAATTTTGGACAAGCAATAAGAATGTTATCAATGATGGTGTAGTAGACGCTAATCATGTTAAATCAAAACAACCAGTGCTTAACTTATCATGTACTACTCCAACGAACACCCATCAAGGAACAAACAATCAAGGGAACAATAATCAAGGGAGCAATAGTAACACAAAACCTACCCCATATTGCAGGAAGTTCACACCTTTGGGACAATCACTTGAATCAACATTTCAAGAGTTATTGGCAAACAAACTCATTACTTTGCCAAACATAGGGGATTTTGAACCTTCATGGTGGAATGACACGCACTATTGTGAGTATCATAGAAACAAAGGACATCACACAAATGATTGCCTAAGGTTGAAAAACTTGGTTCAATATTTACTCGACAAAGGTGATATAACGGTAGATGACCATAAAACCAACAATGATCATGAAGCTTTCAAAAATCCCCTCCCCAATTATGATAAGGGAGGAGCGTCAAACAACAAAGGGGGGCCTGCATAAACCATCCGTATAACAATACTATCAATCACATATCAATATGGGATAATCAAGTGAATGCCATCAAAATCACAGACAAACAAGAAAATGTATAGGTAAATGTTGCTACAAGACTCCAATCCGAATATATTTTGAAAGGGGGCACTTCCAAAATAGTAGTGCCTCCTAGAAATCAATACATTTTGATAGATCAATTGCAGAAAACATCGGCTCATATATCAATACTAGAGCTGCTCAAAATTTCACCAGTACATAAGGATATCTTAGAAAGAGCTCTTGTTGACACTACGGCTCCAAATGACCTAGACATTAATAGATTCCAAGCCATGGTGGGACATTTGATCGCACCTCACAACCTATCATTTTCAGAACATGATGACATCTCTTTGCATCATCCACACAATACCCTGCTCCATATCAAAGTTTTGGTTCATAAACATCGGATAAAACATGTGCTAATAGATGGAGGAGCCGGTCTAAATACATGTACTCTAAAACTTATCCATGTATTGGGCTTCTCAAAAAAGCTATTGATCCTAAAAAGAAGATAACCATAAAAGAATATGATGATGAAGAAATAGCAATAGAGGGATTGGTGGTGTTGCCCATTCAAGTGGGACCAATTCAGAAGGATACCATTTGTCAAGTATTGGATATATACTTATCTTATAACATACTCTTGGTTCGTCCTTGGATTAATGAGATGCAAGCAATACCATTAACATATCACCAATGTCTCAAGTTTCCCTACAATGGGCAAGAAATATCAGTATCAGCAGACACAAATCCTTTTAAGTATTGCAACAATCTCAAAGCAGCTCAAAATGTTTTAGTACCACATAACAAAGAAGCCCTCGCTTCCCCATCATCAAGCAATTTGGATCAATTCAAGTCTTTATCTATACATATTGGAAATAAAATACAACTAAAAGACAAAGTCATGGGGGAATACTCTTTTGAATCCCTATGTCTATCACAGTTACCCATATCACCAAGATCTCATGGACAACCATCAACATCAAAACAAAAATCTTCACAACCCATCAAAATGTTTCATGGTGCATTCATCCAAGCAGGCACCCTAGCAGATGAAACAAAGGACAATGATGTCTTGAATTGGTTATACAAAGATGATGAAGACACACAAGCAACAACTGTTGATATCACAATCCCAACAGAACAATATGGCAATGGATTCAAAATCATACAACATATGGGATACAAAGGAAAGGGTCCCATTGGTAAGCGCCAAGAAGGTATCATGTAACCAATTCAACCTCATTCACAACAATACAAGGACAAATCAGGCTTAGGCTATGGACTACACAATCCACCATAGGATCAACAACAACATCATCAACAAAACAAAAAATCAGCACGACAACAAAAATCATCACAGGAATTGATACAAAAACAACTAGCAAAAGAAGAAATCCACAAAAAAAAGAAAGAAGATGAACACCAACAATAAGAGATTTCTATCAAAAGGGAGGAGGCCACTTAGAATTTATATGAACAGATCCACAAGCTACAAGCTAGCTCTGAGACTGAGTCGCATGAGTGGGAGTGGGCTTCCTCCGATGAAATATCTTGTGATGAAAAAGAGATCCTTATCATCCAAAGTTACATGCCAATACCCTATGATGGACAAGGTCTAGGAGCTAGACCATTTGAAGTTGGATCACAACATATCGATGACTCTAGTGAGGACGATCAAGTTTAGAGCGAAATAGATTCTAAAGAGGGTACCATTGTAGACTTTGACCTCACTAATGCCAACTTTTACAACATGTCTATTTGACCCTCATTGCTATAGACCTTAACCTGCTAGACAATCCCTTACCATTAATATATCCTGAACTCATTGATTGGGAACAAACTGAGCCACTCAATATCCCTATTTTTCAAGATGATGAAGCCATTATTCATTACCTTTGTTCCATAAACCCGAAAAACATGTTCCACCAGCAAATTTGATAACGAAGTTGTCAATCAGGAGAGTGCCAAGTCTCTTAGTCGCAAAACGAATAAAATAAAAAATCGATCTAATGGTGAAAACCATTTAATTGTAGTATTAGATCATAAAAAAGTAAAAACAAAGGACGTATTCAATGGTTAAAACCTTCTTGAGGTGCCAAAGGATGAGAGACTTGACACTCTTCTTGAACATTATTAGGAGAGATCACCAATTTTGATTGAACCAACTCAATCAATCAACATCGGTACCAAAGCAACAACAAAGACCATACACTTGGTAGAGTCATTAACATAACAAGAAAGGCCTGACTTCACCAAGTTCTTCAAAGAAAAGAAAATCAATTTTTCTTGGTCCTATGTAGATATGCCAGGAGTAGATCCAGATTTGATCATGCATCACTTATCTATAGCTCTAGGAGCTAAGCCAGTCAAGCAGAAACTGAGAAAGATGAATCCACATGTCGCCATATTGGTTAAAGCAGAATTGAAGAAGTTACGTGATGTAGTATTCATTTGATCCATAGATTATGTGGAGTGGATCTCTAACAATGTACCTATATCCAAACCAAATAAAATTATCAAAATTTGTACAAATTTCAGGGATCTCAACAAGGCTTTCCCGAAGGATGACTTTCCTTTACCCAACATTGACACAATTGTAGATCTAATGGCAAGACATGCTATGCTATCACTTATGGACAGTTTCTCAGGCTACAATCAAATCAAGATAGCACCAAAAGACCAAGATAAAACAATGTTTACATGTCCACGGGGTACTTACTGTTGGAATGTCATGCCTTTCGACTTGAAGAATGCAAGAGCATACCTATTAACGATTAATGACCACAATCTTTCATGACATGATGCACACATTCATGGAGGACTACGTAGATGACCTATTGGCCAAATCATTTACAAGAAAAGGACACTTGGATATTTTGGACAAAATCTTTCAGAGGTTAGAACAATTCAATGTACGATTGAATCCTAAAAAGTGTGTTTTTCGGTGCAACACCCGAAAAAATCTTGGGATACATGTCTTAGAAAAAGGAATCGAGGCAGACCTCGCAAAGGTACAAGTAATCATGGAGATGCCACCTTCGAAAAATATCAGTCAGTTAAGATCTCTACAAGGATGGTTGCAATCTATAAGAAGATTCATTTCTCAACTAGCTGACAAGTGCCTTCCATTCACCCATCTACTCCACAAGAATGTCCCTTTTAGATGGGAAGATTAACGTGCAGAATCATTCCACCAACTCAAGAAATATCTGATGAATTTTCCTATATTGGTACAATCAATAGCAGGAAAACCTCTCATTCTTTACATATCAGCTACATAGGTATCACTAGGACCATTGTTAGCACAAGAGGATTCAATGGACAAGGAAAGAGAAATATACTACATCAACTGGACATTGAATGGTTATGAGCTCAACTACACATTCATTAAAAAATCTTGTTTGGTTGTGGTATTCGCTTCTCTAAAGTTTCGACACTATATGCTAGCTCACACAATCAAGCTGGTAGCAAAGATCGACCCATTAAAATATCTACTTAGCAAAGCCGCTCTCACATGGAGGTTAGCTAAATGGGTGATGATTCTAAGTGAGTTTGACATCTAGTACATAGTTAGAAAGGCTATCAAATGTCAAGCTATTGCTGATCAGCTAGCAGAAGCACTATTACAAGACAATCATCCAATCCATGTGGAATTTGTAAATATAGATATTCTCACAATATCAACCAAACCATGGGTCTTATACTTTGACGGATCATACACACAACATGGATCGGGAGCCAACGTGCTATTCATCACTCCTGAAGGACACACTATTCCAAGATCTTACAGATTGATGTTTCCTTGCACAAATAACATAGCTAAGTACGAGTCTCTAGTAACAAGCATCAAAATGGCTGTAGAGTGGAAGATCAACGAGTTGAAAGTCTTTGGAGACCCCCAATTGGTCATTAATTAGGTTAATGATGATCATCAGACAAATGATGACAAGTTGATGCCCTACAAGAACATGGTGGACGACTTCAAAAAGTAATTTGTGGACATCAAATTTGAGCAGATTCCAAGGTTAAACAAGAAAGCCATAGATGCCATGGTAAACATTGCCTCACTCCTGCAAATGCCAGACAAAAAAAATCATTATGAGTTCTTGGTGGAACAATTATTTTGCCCTGCCTATGACAATGTTGAATCCCAAGTCATATGCCACATAGTTGGTTCCAACTCACCCCTCTATGGAAAGATCTATGCCTACCTAAAAGACAATATCCTTCCACTAGATCTATCCCAAAACCAAAAACATAAATTTATTCGTCAGACAACCTTCTATACCATAACCACTGACACACTTTACCGTCGAGGTCTTGATGATACTCTTCTTCAGTGTCTGGCTAATAACGAATCTGAAACCGCCTTGCAAGAACTTCATGAAGGTATTTGTGTCACACATTCAAGTGGTCCTACTCTCGCCAATAAACTTCTAAGGATGGGATATTATTGGCCGACCATGGAAAAAGAATCATATCGGGTTGCTAGAAAATGTCCAAAATGCCAAATTCATGGCAATCTTACACATGCACAAGCACAGGAGCTGCAACCGTTCACTACATCATGGCCATTCTGTCAATGGCGACTCGACCTAATGGGCAAGATTCATCCATCCTCATCAAATGAACATAAGTTTATCATCACAGCCACTGAGTATTTTACAAAGTGGATAGAGGCCATCACATTGACTACCGTTACCGACAAGCAAATATCCTCTTTTATCCTAAATTATCTCATTTGTTGGTATGACATTCCTATTTCCATTATCACGGATAATGGAAGACCATTCAAGAATCAAGATGTGAAGGAACTGTGTGAACGATTCCATATCCAACATCGTTTCTCCACACCTTACTATCCACAAGGGAATGGCCAAGAAGAGGCCTCAAACAAAACCATCTTGAAAATCCTCAAGAAGAAAATGAACGAGGCTGGTTGTGATTGGCATGTTCAAATCAACCCAACATTATGGGCCTACAGAACTAGCATCCACACACCTATATGAGAAACACCATTCTCACTTGTGTATGGATCGGAGGCTATTCTACCAATTGAGGTTGATATTCCATCACTCAAAGTATCATTGAAGGGACTCATTCCAGATGAGGAATATCGAGTAAACAGACTGCAAGAGTTAGAACTACTGGATGAACGCTGACAATGTGATTTTGATCTCCTCAAAACATATCAACAACACATGTGCCAGAGCTACAATCACAAAGTAAAACCAAGGGCATTTCAAATCGGCGATTTGGTACTAAAAGAAAATCCCCGCAATCAACAGGGTAGGGAAAAGAAGGGCAAATTTGAACCAAATTGGCTTGGTCCTTTTGTCATCATATCCGCTCATGGATCATGGTTATATCAGTTATCTATATCAAAAGAGGACCTGTTTGACAAACCTATCAACAATGTGCATCTCAAAAATCTCTATGCATGAGTTATCGAATGCATGGATTAGGGAAAAATACAAAAAAAATAAGGAAAAAATACAAAAAAATTATAAAAATAAAAAAGTGCAATAAAAGCAAGTAGTGAAAACCTGGCAACATTCTCTATTTGTGATACATTGGCTCTTCCATCTATTAGTACATATTATCATACCTTTTGTATCCATCTGATCTAAAGCCATTGGCACATTGTGCACAGTTTGCACAAAACATCCTTAATAGGTGCAAGTTTGGACACACTTAGCGTAGTCGCTATCCTTATTTGTTTACAATGGCTTATCCACATAATCTCTTACCATAGCTTGGTGATTAGTGTCTGTATTTATACTTTTTTAGTTATGTCAAACTGGGGGCAAAATCCTAATCTCAGTAGGAGCATTCCATTTTAGGTTTCATCAAATAGACATATTAACAATAGAGCACAAAGCGCATCACAAACGAGGATCAAAACATGCCATCGAGACAAATATTAGAGCTAACCGACAGACTTACCATCAAAATTTCCATCAAGATCAACACAAAAATAGAACATGATGGATGATCTATTTTGAATCATGATTTGTTTACTCTTAGTGGGAAGTTGGACTGTTTATATCTTGATTTTTGATTTATTAGATCTCCTAAGCAACTCAAGTATGCATTGAGCTAGAGAAGCAAAGGAATCTAATATTTTACGGGTTTTCTATTTGTGAGGTGATCATTCATATGATGCAAATTTGTCTCGATACATGATTGGAAACATATCATTGAAGACATTTCACATTTTTGCACATAAAAATGGTGAACTCTTGTCTATTTTATGCAAACAACAGTCAGGTCATCTTGGTTAAATTATACCTTGATGCGTGTGTCATTTTGTAATATCAAAATCCATGAAAGTTGTACTTAGGTCATCATGGTTCAATTATACCATTGATGTTTGTACTAACTTCCAACATTTCAAAATCTCAATGATGACATAAAGGGCGCAAACAATTGGCTAAAGGAATGACAATGAGGCACAATTAGACTTGCATAGATCATTATCATTAGTGCATTTAGTTGCATTCATCATCATCATTATTATTATTATGATATCCTATGTATATCATGTACCCATCAGATAAATGCATTTACCATATAAAAGAACAATCATCATCATATTGTCATTTTTTTTATTAGGTAAGCATATATCACCTTCAAAACATATAGATAACCATCATCATACGAATAACATTAGTTGCATCTGTAGGTGAGAAAAATCTGATCTGAAATCTTATGAGAGAAGATTTAGATAGATCAATCACCCAACAATGAAGTACCTGCAAAACACACATATGTAAAACAAAAATGTAAGCTAGAAACACACATGCATGCAACAAATATTGCCCTCCTACTATCAAGATCCTGTGTTCAAATAATAAGTGCTCTCAGAAAGCATATGCACAAGAAGCTATGAAAGATGGAGATTTGAGGAAAATTATAAAAAATGCAAGAAATGGATGCTAAGAGTGCTCAAGAATGCATAAACAACTAATTGATGCTCAAAATGCCAAGACAATATATTTTGAATGCAAAGTCGTGGTCCACAAAATGGGAGAGGGGCTTTGCTTTTATAGGCATTCTCCAGCTGAATCCAAGTTATGTGATGAATGTGGGATAAAAGATTGGACTTGAGAGTTTGATCCCACATGTGCGAGGTGAATGTAAGTGGGTAGAGGAGAAAGTATAAATGAATAATGCAAATGCATGTATCTGTGGAAATAGATAAATGATATTATTATAAAATATATAGGTGATAGATGATGAATAGGTGATATAATAATAATATTAATAAATGATAAATGGAATTATAATATTAATGATAATATAGATATTATTGATGATATTAAATGATAAATAATAATAATAATAATTAATGATAATATTAATAATAGATAAATGATGAATAATAATAATATTAATAATGGATAAATGATGAATAAATGACAATAGATGGAATAATGCATGAAAAATGCGGTGGATTCCCCTGAGATTAAGATGGCAAATTTTATGTGTCTACAACATCCATACATCATCACATCATAAAAACATGCATATAAAAACACTATCAAGAAAAACATTCACATTTACCCATACATCCATCATCATATGCTGAATACATCCATTTTATAATAGGACAATCATTTCCATTCAACATTAATAAAATCATCATAAAAAAACCATAAAAGTATCATAAGATAGAACTCATCACATCCATAAACATCAACCATCATCATGAAACATCACATCTGGACCAAGGGGAAATCACTGTCATATCTCATATAATCTCAAAACAAGGTCAAAATATATAGATGAATATCACATCTCTATATAAGATACATCAAAAGTGATCTATATCACAAAATGAGACAATCAAGTATGACTATCTCCAGAGGCAGAAGGTCTCGCTGCAGATGTCCCCGCTCCTGGGTTACTGCCAGGTGGATCTCTATTGGACATCAATGACAAACCTTAGCACATATACCAGTTTTCTAGATTGACTGTGAGTGCACTCCAAAACGAAGCATATAGGCATCAAATATCACTATATAAGGGAACAAGTTCAAGAAAAGGAAGTGATGTTGTAATACATACCAACAAAAGAGCAGGTGGCTTATATATTCACCAAGCCACTACAAAAGGACACCTTTGACTATTTCAGAGGTAAGTTGGGGGTTATGCCCCTCCATTCAGTAAAGTAAGCAAACATGATTCTACATCAATCTGGTATGATTTCAAGTTTTTCAAATGAAAGCAAATAGATTGATGAGTGTGGACTACTCTAGTTAGGGGGACCAATCTTGTAAGTGTTCAAAATGGACTCTTTGGCATTGTTGTCAAAGGGGGAGATATGTTTAAAGTGTTTCAGCATTGACAGATATCAGTGACAGGGGAGATATTCATCACGTAGGGTAGAATGTCTAGACTGTTATAGAGATGAAGAAGCATGCATCTAATTAGCCAAAGTTTGAAGTGTTTGCCATAAATGCCAAAGGGGGAGATTGCTAGATTGTTGGGATTGACACAACCGGTCAATCTAGAAAATTGGTATATGTGCTAAGGTTTTTCATTGATATCCAACACTTATTGGTGAAGACACTAACTGGTGAAGTGGTATAGGTAGAGTGGTGTTGCTTTTCAGTAAGCAATAGTGAATGGAAACAACATTGGTATTGAATGATCAAAGGCTACTTCAGCTCAAGGAAAGATAAATTAAGTCAATCGATCTATTATTTAGGAAGATCGATCACTTTGGTGATGGTGAAGTCACAAAAGGTGACTCAGGCAAGAAAACTCATTTTCTCTATCGAACCGGTAACTCACTGGTAAATAGTGGAAGAGACTTGGTGCTAGCACAACAAATTGACAATCAAAGGATGAACCGGTAATATAAGAAGTGTAGTTGCATACCGGTACACTGGTATGACAAAAGGAAGAGAGGTGATCACCATAAATCTCAGAGTAGTGATCGATTATTCAGTTGCGGTGGCAAAGGATGAGTTGGTAAGCTTTTGTCTACGCCAAAACATTTGTTGGTATGGTTAACTTTCAGTTATCATGTAGTCAAGCATGATTACATGCAAATTTTTTGGTTCGCATTTATTTGGTTGAACATGACTCAGAAGTCTATCTTTCGGAGATGCAGTGGCAAAATTGGTTAAACACTTGGCGAAATTGCTGTAAGGCACACAGAGAAAGAGTGGGAGATTTTAAAATTGAACTCTTCTGAAATCCTTGATTGATTTGATTGAGCATATGCCTGAAGGTGTCGACAGAAAATGTATAAAGAGTTCTTGAGCTCTTTCAGAAAGTTTTGATTGTGAAATTTCAAACAAGGAAATCTTGTTGAAGGCGATCCAAGGTGAAGAGCAGAGTGAGAGGAATTGGTAAGAGGTGTTAGCATAGTTGAGTGTGTGTGTGAGGTAGACCGGCTGAGTGCAGAGCCGAAGGACAGAGAACCGGCTTAGTGTAGAGCCAAAGGGCAAAGAACCGACTAAGTGTAAAGCCGAAGGACAGAGAATCGGCTGAGTGCAAAGCCAAAGGACAAAGAACCGGCTGAGGGTAGAGCTGAAGGATAGAGGATCGATAGAGTGCAAAGTCGAAGGTCAGAAGACTGGCAGGGTACAGTGCTGAGGGATAGGTGACCGGTTGAGTGAATAGCCGAAGGTATAAGAAGGAAACCGGTGTTGTGCAGAGAAGACACAACCGGTGTGTATTGAGTGGGATGCATATTGAGATCTAATCAAGCTATTAGTAGCTAATTCAGTAGATCATTCATCTGTTGCTTTCTAGCAACTGCAACATAAATCCCTTAACTGGGTGGACTTTAACAGGTCCCTATTGTAAAATACCTTAATCGGGTAACATCTTAATTGATGTTCTAATTCCTCTAACCAGGCTACCTTTAGTAGGGTAAAGGCACTAACCGGCCTTGATCAAAATCCCTTAACTGGGTGGCACCTAACAGTGTGTTTGTAATCTCCTAACAAGGATGGCTCTTAACTGGGCGTACTCCAGAAGAGTTCAAATTTTGTGAGTTCCTACTCACACCATGGTTTTCTCCCTATTGGGTTTCCATGAGATAACTCCTTGGTGTCACTATCAACTTTTCATGCTTGCATATTTTACTTCAGTGATTAAGTATATTGTTGGATCTTAGATGAATGAAGATTTAAGATAAAAGTTAAATTGTAAAAAATTGATTGTGTTGATTCACCCCTCCCCTCTCAGCACCATTTGGGACTAACAATCTCGTCATATAGGTCTGGTCACACCTCTACTCTCTGTCCTGGTATGAATACACCTAGATTGAGTGGAGGCTACTACAACATAGCTAGGTGCTCTCTGATCTCGAGGGACCAAACCCTCATATAATCGCCGGTAATACTCAACCTCCTTGGTTGAGTACTATATCTCTCTAAACATGTCTTGGAGTGGAGTGCCTACTGCTGCTCTATCTAATCTCTCAGAAAGGGTCTCCGCTCATCCCTATCGCTCCACAACAATATCCCTCTTGGTTTACAGCTGAGTAGTTTGTCGCTGCTGTGTTAAAAATTGTACTTGTAACTACTGCACTAAGATATGCAAAGCCTTAATCTGTGCATCTTGTTGATGCGAGGGCACTCTAATCTGAATACGCACTTGGGAGGAAGTCCCTGCTACCCCTGTACCTGTCTGAGGAGTTGGTGAAGGGAGAATGTTTGATCTCCTCCTCTGTGCAACTCGTCTACCTCCCACTGCACCACCACCACCACCCTCACCACCCCCATCATCACCCTCCTCATCGTCATCTCCCTGATCATCATCTCTCTGTATCTGTCCTCCTTGACCCTACAGATGCTCCTCTTCCTCATCATCATCAAAGGATGACACTGGCTCTCCTAGATGAGATAATCGTGCCATGACATGTGCAATCCACTACATCGAGTACTCCTCAGTCATACCCACATCTACCACTCTGACTCTGTAATCCTAGATCTGTCCAGGTAGACTCATGTACTCTGCCACCGCCGCAACACTGTCAATGGTAGGCCCTCACTCTGGTACATCCTACTGACAATAAGCATAGAAGATAGATCCCTATTGTATCCCCTATTGTCGTCCATCCTGCCTGTACACTTGACTGTGCAGGAATCTCTCAATGATAAAGGGCATCCGCCCAATCAAAAACCTAGACATGTATACAAAGGGCATCTCTAGCCCATCCTCTACCCATAACTCACAATCCATATACGACCTCTAGTTGACCGTATCTATGTCATCCAACACTCACCTCCAATACTTGAATTTGCCCAACTTTTGTTGGACAAGTACACCTGTATATCCATAAACATACGGTCGACCAACTGGTCTATCTCTATCTACAAGTGGTCGTGTCACCGCTATATGCTCCCAAGCCCACACCTGTAGCAATGTAACTCCTGTTGATAAACTTGTGTATCCCCGATACACAACCTAGTGCAACTCCCTGTATAGGTGGGCCAACATACATGACCCCCAAGAAAATCTCCTACCCTGTATCACCAGATCCTCCAAAACCAAACCCCATCCAACTTTCAGTCCCTTCGACCTATGGTCGAGACATAAGAAACCACCAATGAAACCTGCAAGTACAGATGGAAGACGAGCATAACTGTCTGCTATCTCCTACCATGGGATCTCATAACCACTAATTTGTTCATTCTAGAAAACCCATCCCAGAGCCTCTGTGCCACCCTCCTCAGAATGCTCACATGGCAAAAAATCACCTACCACATCCACAAGATCCTGTAAACATCCTCAGACGTCACCATCATCTCCCCTATCACTAGATGGAAGGTGTTGGTGTCACTGTGCCACCTCTCTGCTAGGCATATCAACAAACCCCAAATTAAACTTCAAAACATAAACTCATAAACCGCAACAACAGATAGATAAGCAAATTAACAACACAACACATAACACCAAAATTTTTATGTGGAAAACCCGGTTAAGGGAAAAACCACGGTGGGAACCTACCCACAGTAAGATGATACTCTGCAGTAGTATGTGAAAATATTACAATGGGGAATGCACATGCATTTAGGCACACTGCCTAGAGCTCACTGCTCAAAGATATTTGCCTAGAAGGCTACAACCCTCAGGGAAGTCTCACTAACTTACAATATGATTCAGACTACAATCCAAAAGGAATGAACTACAATAATAGCATCTACAAATGCCTGATGACAGTTCCGGTTAAGCACAATTGTCTTCTCTGCAACACCACAACACTTCGTTGAATGATATATCCTTGTTTGCACATTCACCTCTCTTTGATAGTTGAGACACAATACTGACACCTAAATTACATAAGCATCTCACCTATATATATACAAATCATCAACCTTGATAACGAGGTCGGCTAAACCCTCAACCCTCAACTCACAATTACAAAAATTATATTACATGATACAAAGATCAGCCACCAGACCAATATTATGATTTAAATTACATAGCATGGACCAAATTCAAATTCCCAAATGATTACATTAACCAAAAATCTCGCCAAGATCAACCACAACACGCTACACCACCAGAAATATTGTATAACACGAAAATCATCACCGGTTCATAGAAATCACCAAAAAATCGCACAACCATCAATGTAGATCGCCAAAACAAATAGGACAAAACTAGGAAACACTAGCAAGCATGTTAGAATCATCTGGAATAGTTGCACCAACACCTCTTTTCAAATCTTCATTGGTCAATGTCTTAAAGTTCAAGAACACAACCAATCAACAACTGTCACAAGGAAAGATAACTTGCAGAGCACCAAATCACGAACCAATCTGAGATGAAGATACACAAGATCATACCAAATAATAATCCAAAGTTTCAGCACAAGATCTGGTCACACCGGAATATACTGGATTCTGCAAAACAGTGATCAGCAAAACCAAACTACAAAACCGGATAAAAAACTCTTCCTAGACTCACCAGAATAATTCACAAGAATATGTTGACACCAATGACAACAATATTTCCTAGCAACAACAATGAACAACCAAATCCAACAATATCCCCAATTATCCAACAATCTCCCCCTTTGGCATTGATGGCAACATATGAATGTGAAAAACAATCAACGCAAAGAAAGAAGATATTACCAGTAAACTCCCCCTAAGATCAAGATAGATAAAGTAGTTTTTCACATGATCTCTCTCTCCCTTTGACAACAATGCCAAGATCACCAAAATAGAATATCAAATTCTCTCCCCCTAAAACACATTACCAGAAATCTCAAAAATCTCTCCCAAAACACAAACTACAACAGAGGAGCAACACCAAATCATCAATCTAGATAAAAGAATAAGGCTCTAAATTCTACCGGATCGATGCAACTCAATGCATCTAATTCTCATCAGGAGGGGTGGAGACCCCTAATTTGTCTCTCAAATAGACAAATGTATTTGCAGGCAAAGGCTTAGTAAAAATATCAGCAATTTGTTCCTTAGTAGATACATATTCTAGCTTCACCTTCTATTCAATGACTTGCTATCTCAAGTAATTATATTTGATTGATATATGCTTAGTCTTTGAATGTTGCACCAAATTCTTAGACATGTTTATAGTACTAAAATTATCACAGTATATAATAGTAGGCTCATCATAAATAACTGATATCTTTCAACATTTTCTTCATCCAAACTATATGAGTGCAATTACTAGCAACAACAATGTACTCAACTTCAACAGTAGATAAAGATACTAAATCTTGTTTTTTGCTATCCCATGAAACCAACTTCTTACCTAAAAAGAATGTTCCACCAGTAGTACTCTTCCTATCATCAACATCACCGACCCAATCTACATTAGTGTAAGCACACAACATGAAATCATCATTCTTTAGATACCGTAAACCATAATCCTCAATTCCCTTTAGATATATGAATATTATTTTAACAACAGTGACATGACTCTCTTTCGGATCAACTTGATATCTATCAGCCATACACACAACATGCATAATGTCAGGCCTAGTCTAAGTAAGATATAGCGGTCCACCAACCATATATCTGTACAAACTTTGATTAGATTTAGGTGATTCATCATTTTTAGACAATTTGCAACTAGTCACCATAGGAGTTCCAACCGGTTTGGAATCATCTTGTCTAAAACTCTTCAACAATTCCTTCACATACTTAGTTTGAGATATAAAAATACCTTTTCCTTTCCGTACAGTCTGC
Organism: Cryptomeria japonica; assembly: GCF_030272615.1. Lineage (NCBI taxonomy): Eukaryota > Viridiplantae > Streptophyta > Pinopsida > Cupressales > Cupressaceae > Cryptomeria > Cryptomeria japonica. The sequence continues at coordinate 831,630,206 of NC_081409.1, forward strand.
AAACCTAAGAAAAATTTCATCTCACCAATCATAGACATCTCAAAGTATTTTTGCATATCACTGTCAAACTTCATACTCATATCATCATCACCACCAAAGATAATATCATCAACAATCAAGATGTTATCATTTTCAATCTTAAATTATATATTACTATCAATAACACCTTTGATAAATCCCAATTTTAGCAAGTATTTGTCTAACCTAGCATATCAGGCTCTAGGGGCTTGTTTCAATCCATAAAGTGTTTTCTCTAACTTACATACCATGTCTCCATCATTTGACAATGAAAATCCATCTCGTTGTTTAGTGTAAACTCTTATTCTAGATCACCATTCAAAAATGCAGGTTTGACATCCATCTGATATACCTTGAAATCTTTATAAGCAACATAAGAAAGCAACAATTTAACTGCTTCAATTCTGGCAACCAGAGCAAAAGTTTCTTCACAATCAATCCCTTCTTGTTGTGAATATCCTTTGCAGACCAGTCTAGCTTTTTTTCTGATTACTTCACTGACTTCATTCAATTTGTTCCTAAAAACCCATTTAGTACCAATAACATTTTTATCCTTAGGTCTAGGCACAAGTTCCCAAGTGTTTTTCTTTTCAATATGATCTAACTCTTCTTCCATGGCTCTTATCTAGTTATCATCTTTACAGGCTTCAACTATATATTTAGGTTCAACTTTAGAAATCAAACATACTTCCTCTATATCTAACCTTCTTCTAGTCATCACACCTTTATTCTTGTCACCAATAACCTAATTCTCAGAATGATTTAGTCTGACATACCCCAGAGTCTTCTGATTGTTTTGATCCTCAGGTTTCTGCACATCATCACCACCAGCAACAACATCCAGATTTACAATCTCTACCAGATCATTCTTCTTAGGCTCTTCAGGTTGAATAGGGGCTAAAACAACATGTTGACCTTCATCATAAGCTCTGATTTCCAACCAAGGTTTTCATCCACCTTCACACTTTCACTCTCAACTATCTTTCTCAGTCTCTTGTTATAGCACCAATAGGCTTTTCTATTTATAGAATATCCCAAAAAGATACCTTCATCATTTCTAGCATCAAACTTTCAATATCTTCATCTCTCTTGATATAGAATTTGCTACCAAAAACTTTGAAATATTTCACAGTAGGAACAAGACCAAACCAAAGCTCATAAGGGGTCTTATCGGTATCACCTTTGATATGAACTCTATTGAATGTATAGACTGCAGTGCTAATAGCTTCTCTCTAGTAAACCTTCAAAACATTTTCTTCAATAAAGATGGTTCTTTCAGCATCTAAAACAATAGGGTTCTTCCTTTCAACAATCCCATTCTATTGTGGGGTCATAGGAGCAGATAGTTGTCTTTTGATTCCATGCATCTCACAAAAAGAATTGAACTCATCAGAACAAAATTCTCCACCTCTATCAGATCTCAAACACTTCAGCTTAAATCCGGACTCAGTTTCAACTTTATCTTTAAATATCTTGAATTTCTCAAATGCTTCTGATTTTTCCTTCAAAAAGACAACCCACATCATTCTGGAACAATCATCAATTGGCAGCATAAAGTATCTATCACCCTGCACACTTCTTACATTTGTAGGTCCACACAGATCAGTATGTACAAGATCTAACAATCCATCTGATGTATACCATTTACTGTTGAAAGAAATCCTCATTTTCTTACCCAACTGACATTCTTTACTTACCAGATTAATAGGTTTAACAATCTTAGGAAGATCCCTAACAACTTGTGTAGAACTGATCTTGATCAATGAATCAAAATTTACATGACACATTATTCTATGACACAACCAACTCTCATCTAACTTAGCAATCAAACAATTTTTCTCACCAGCATTAAAATGAAAAATGTTACCTTCAGTCTTAGTCCCAGATGTAGTCTCTATACCAGAGGCATTCAAGATCTTGCATTTTACATATTTGAATTGTAGATCATAACCCTTATCAACCATCCATCCAACACTCAAAAGATTATTCCTCAAACCTTCAACATACAAGACATCATCAGTGTTATGCTTACCATCAAAATAAATAGAACCTCTCCCACGCATTACATAGGCTTTGTTATTTCCAAATCTAACTATTCCACCATCATACCTTTCTATGCTTGCAAATTTTCTTTTGTCACCGGTCATATGATGTGAACAACCATTGTCAATCACCCATTCATTCTTATCTTCTACCTTTGTAGCCAAATCTTTCTCCTCAACAGAACATCTAGTGGAGTCAATAGGCATAGGTCTATCCTCTTTAATGGGAATAAACACAACTTCATCTCTTTCTGATTCATTATCTGTAACACCTCGATCTGCAACATAATAACAGTTCTTTTGGTTCCTAAACTTCTGGTTAGACTTATAAGGCTTATCATAATTTTCATGATTCTCATATTTATCATTCCTATCAAACATATCAAACTTATCATGTATGTCATAGTTAGCCATTCTTTTCGAACATCTAGAAGCAAAGTACCATATCTTATTACAAGAAAAATATTTCAAGGGCAACTTTCCATCATACTTACTGACACCTTTAGGAAATCTCCAGGCAATCAATACTTCAAGCTCATCAATATCTCTTTCTTTCTCTGCTATCTCTCTTCTTTCTCTTTCATATCTAGATATCATGCACTCATCAGGATCATATTTCTGCTTACCAGATACAGATGTTAATGCTTTGAATGTTGTTTTAGGCTTTCCATGTGATTCTCCAAATTCGCTCAGCTCAAATTCCAAAAATTTTTCCTACCAACACATCTCTTGTCACTGTAGTTACACTCCAAATCTCATCAATAGAAGCAACCTTATGTTTATAGGAAGGAGGCAAAGATCTCAACACCTTAGCAACAATCTCATCTTCTTCAATCTTTCCATTGACGGATCTGATACTAAGGACAAGCTCATTCACCTTAGCCATGTATGAATGTATGTTCTCATCATAACCCATCTTCAATGTCTCATACTTTCTTTTAAACTTTGCAACTTAGCAACCTTCGCTTGACTATCACCTTCATACAGGATTTCAAGCTTCACCCAGATCTCATGTGCGGTTTGAAGTCCCATAACATTTGTCATTTCATAATCAGTCAGGGCACTGAGCAATGCTTCCTATTCAACTTCCTTAACCTCATCAAGAGTGGATGGTCCATTCTGAGGAACAACATAGGCATTCTTAGTAATCTTCCAGTAATCTTCTCCAAGACATTTCAAATGCACCTTCATCTATCTCTTCCATACAATATAGTTGCTTCCGTCAAACCTCAGACTGCCCTTCTTGAAAAGAATACCTTGAGCTTCCATCCTGGATCTCCTCAAGCAATTAAGCTTCTACCGAAGGATCTAGCTCTGATACCAATTGTTAGCAACAATCAAGAAGGAATATTGAGAGGGGGGGGGTGAATCAGTCTTCAACGGATCTCAACAAATTAAACTTCAAAACATAAATTGATAAACTGCAACAAGAGATAGATAAGAAACTTAACAACACAACACATAACACCAAGATTTTGAAGTGGAAAACCCGGTTAAGGGAAAAACCACGGTGGGAACCTACCCACAGTAAGATGATACTCTGCAGTAGTATGCGAAAATATTATAATGCGGAGTGCACATGCATTCAGACACACTGCCTATAGCTCACTGCTCAAAGATATTTGCCCAGAAGGCTACAACCCTCAGGGAAGTCTCACTAACTTACAATATGATTTGGACTACAATTCGGAAGGAATGAAATGCTATAATAGCATCTACAAATGCCTGATGAAAATTCCAGTTAAGCACAATTGTCTGCTCTGCAACACCAAACACACCTCAACACTTTGTTAAATGATATATACTTGTTCACGCATTCACCTCTCTTTGATAATGTAGACACAATACCGACACCTAAATCACATAAGCATCTCACCTATATATACAAATCATGAACCTTGATAACAAGGTCGGCTAAACCCTCAACCCTCAACTCATAATTACAAAAATTATATTACACGATACAAAGATCGACCACCAGACCAATATTATGATTTAAATTACATAGCATGGACCTAATTCAAATTCCCAACAATTACATTCACAGGAAATCTTGCCAAGATCAACCACAACACACTACGCCACCATAAATACTGCATAAAATGAAAATCATCACCGGTTCATAGCAAACACCAAAAACTCACACAATGATCAATGCAGATCGACAAAACAAACATGACACAACTAGGAAACACTAGCAAGCATGTTAGAAACATCTGGAACAATTGCACTAACACCTCTTTTCAAATCTTCATCGGTTAACGTCTTAAAGCTTAAGAACACAACCAATCAACAATTGTCATGAGGAAAGATAACTTGTGGAGCACCAAATCATGAACCATTTGAAATGAAGATACACGAGATCATCCCAAACAATAATCCAAAGTTTCAACACAAAAACAGATCACATCGGAATATACCGGAGGGAATACCGGATTCTGCAAAACTGTGATCAACAAAACCAAACCATAAAACCAGATCAAAAACTCTTCCCAGACTCACTAGAATAACTCACAGGAATATATTGACATCAATGACATTAACATATCCTAGAAACAACAATGAACAACCAAATCTAACAATCTCCCCAATAATCCAACACGGGGCATATCTAGAAGAGATGATAGTCCACATCTCTTGATCACATCTCTATCTGCATGTGAGAGGTGAGTAATCAATCGCCTCGTCTTTAGGAATCTCTCCCACGACTGTAGCACACCTAGAGAAGCCTCCCAATAAAACATATTCATCATCAGTCATCACTCAACTCAACTCTATCAAAACACATTAATATAATCCATTTCATCCAGCATGAAATATCAACATCTAAATATCAAATCATATCAAAATCATATCAGCATCATATCGACAAATCAATATCAGAATCATATTAGGAAGCATCTCCGAAATCATATCTAACATCATAGCAACAATTAAACAATCAAATCATATCAGATGATCCCATATCATGCAACATATCAACAAATCAACATCAAGATCAAGCAACATATCAAAGAAAACATATCAATGACATATATTAGAGAAAACATATCAATGACTCATATCAATGATTCGTATCAGAGATAATATATCAATGACTCATATCAGCCAAAACATATCAATGATCCATACCAGCAAAACAAATCAATGATCCATATTAGCAACCCATAAAGTGCCCCATATCAGAAAATCATATCAACGAACAATATCAAAGACCCATATCAGGAAATTCGATCCATTTGACCCATATCGACATCAAACAGATCATCTTCAAGTTTATTCAAAATCAAAAATCAACTGTAAAACCCAACATTTCACATTTTACATCACTGCGTGTTAAAACAGACTGTGCATGTGCTACACTGCAATACATGCGCTAGACTTTTACTTGAATGCAGTAAAATTCATAGATTACGCGCTAAAATAGGTCTATGCGCGACTCTATTGGTCGAAAGCACTAAACTGTGAGATGTATGCACTAAAACAAGAAAAAGCGCTAAAAATTCTTGCGTATGCGCTAAAATGTTTCTATGTGCTAAACTATCCTTTCTACACGCTAACCTATCAGGTGGATGTGCTAACGCAAAACCCTAGCTACCTATGCGCTAAAACGTGTTGCGTGTGCGCTAAACTTCTAGACCTAAGCGCTAAACCATGAAATCCTATAAAAAAATGAAAAACGTGATACAAATCTACAAAAATCGTACACAAAGGACTGGATTTTGGCCACTTATCGGTGGTCCATACGCGGCGGGTCTCCGGTATCGCCTGACATGCTCAAAACAGTGAGAATGATAGAAAATCGGCCTCGTCTCATCAGAGCTCCAACTCACAAATCACAAGAAGCCAGGTGTAAAAATGAATCTTCTTTTTCACTTTTTACCTTTTTAAGTGGGTAAAAGGGGAGGGTTAATGAGTGGGCATATATTTTTCCCATTTTTTCACATTTATTAACCCAACCAACATCATTTTTTTTCGGGAGATGAATTGATTGGTGAATCTTCAACCAGTTTAACAACATCAACATGATCAATAAAATCACAAAAACTGACAAATTTTCAAATCTTCATAAAAAAATTAAAAATTCTCGATTCATCTCCCAAGGGGGCATCATTGCAATATCATTCATCAAAGATATATCTAGGGCAAAAATCAAAAACTTCATCAACAACATTAGGCAATTTTTTTCTTTGAACTAACCTGTGCACACACCTCATTTCAAAGAGGGGCAAAATGTAGATGTATAAATCTGACCACCTAATTACATAAATATTTAATGTTTATTTAATCCATTAAATCAATTCCTCTATTAATTAAATTATATTTAATTAATCCCCTCACATTCCTCTATTTGATTAAATAAATTATTTAATTTAATTCATTTAGCCACATCCAACCCATTAATTAAATAAATCACCTTTATTTATTTAAATCCCCTTTTTCATTTAATTAAATTCACATTTAATTAAAAATCTCCTTCCAATTTAAATAAATCAAATTTTATTTAAATAATGCAAGTTGTCACCCGCTTTTTGAATAAATCATTTATTTCAAAAAATAAGTCCAAAAATACCTCCCACATGCATTCTCCTAACAAATCCACTTGCATGATTAATCCTCTTCTAGATTCTTCTAAACATCATGTAGCGTCATAAAATTGCAACCCTTGCAATTTTGACCACATTTTAGGCCCTCACCTTCGTGACTGCATTTTCCTACTTAATTGGGATCCCTCTTTGCATCATCATTTCAAATTTCCTCCTGTTTTAGCCCTAGTATCACCTCAGGACCCTGTCCAAGCCGCAAAATAGGGCAGAAAAGGGGCATGGCGCCCCTGTCCCCCCTCTTAGAGTGTCCCTAAGATGGGTTCATCTGACCCTTGGACCTAAATTATTCTTCGGGACTTAAAATTAGCCTATGATGGCCTTCGGTGAGATGAAAATTAATTCTCCTAGGCTAGTATAAAAATGGATTTAGTCCTCTCATTTGCATATACAAGAATAAGTGAAGATAGGCAAAATTCAAGAGGAGGCCTTCATTATCGTCATCAATCGTTCAAGTCTTCAAGTCTTCAAACATCTCCTTCTTCATGTGTCTTCTTTATTCATCCATTGGAGCAACATTACAATATCCATTTGCAAGCATGTGTGTGTTAGGGTTTTGTCATCTTACACACCATTTCATGCAACACTTTTGATTATATTCAAGAAGTAAAGCAACCATCATCAAAAAATTGTAGATCTACAAGGTATACATTTCCATTATTTACATTTAAGCATTTGTAATTACTTTCTTTCAAGGTTGATTCCTCAACCGGGGTTTGACTGAGGTAAACCCCTATCCACAACCCTTCTTCCCTTCTTTTCTGTGTGTAGGTTGCAGATGTGCAGCTGTAATTGCAGGTTTAGCCTTCATTTGCAGAGACGGAAAACCCTTTTCGACGCGCTGATTTTTCAGAGGACCAAGTACACTTTCAACCCGGTCCTGATGACTTTTCTCCAAATTTGCAGGGCAAATCCGTATCAGTCTAAATATCTCAAATCCAAAGTTACAACGCAATCCTAAAGCGGTAGATCCTTATTTCACCCATTTAATCTTCATTTTCTACATAGTCAACAAGTCAACATATCTATTTACAAAAGAGGGTAAATTGCATACCAACCCTTGCAACTCACTTAGTATTTAGATCCTTATTCACTCTACGGTTTGGATCTAGTGAATTCAACCCCTCTTTGGAATGTAAAGTATTTCCCAAGTGAAAATCATCCTAGTGATTTCCTTTCTCTCTCCTAGGTGGGAATCACTAGGGTTCAATTTTCCACTTTACACATCCTAATTAGCCTAATCCTTCTCTTAAACATTCGCATATTCCTTAAGACAAGTCACTTCTCAAATTTTTCTCAAAGTCTTTGAAATGCATTAAAGGCTTTATGTCTTCAACAAGTTAACCCTCAAAGTCTTCCTAACCATTAATGGTTAATTCAATCTCAACCTATGGTTAGAGACTTTCTCTCTAAATTAACCCTCATTTAACCCAAGGGTCTCATCAAGCACTCATTGTTTTGGCCCTAGTTATCTTATTAACCCTTGCATAAGAGTTTACCCTTTGGGTAAAAGCTTTATCCACTGGTTAACCCTAACCACATCCTCCTAGGGTGATCCTCATGTCTTCTCAGGCATTTAATGCCTGTTATATCCTCTCTCAAGCCACCTCTTGTTGACAATTGTCACCATTTCGTTGGCTATTTGGTTGGAGATATCGAATGGGTATTTCACAATGCATTCAAAAATTGAGCTTTGTATTTTGTAAAGTCTTCCAGAGACAAATTTGTAAGCATATTTGGAAGTTGATTTTGTAGTCTTGTTGAAGTTTTTGGGTTGAAGATTGTAGAATGATTTCTATATTCATTATGGGTCATTAAAATTTCCCTTTTAATATTGCTAGTTGAATTATTTCAAGTTTGAAACTTATTTAAGCTAGTGTAGCAACTTATTTTGGTCCTTTGTGAAGTAATTTAAAATTTTGACAAAGAGATTTAAAATTATCTCTAACTGTATGAGCTTGGTGCCAAAAGTAACTTACATGGAGATGTGAAAAGAAGGCAAAGGGTTTAGTGCGTCTCTTTTAAAAGGGGGCCTTTCTAAATTAAAATATTGTTGAATGCTATTGGATGCTAAGAGGGGGGTGAATCAACATATAATAAAATTGGACTAGATTAAATCGTTCATTCCATTACACTCATTACACATGCATGAAAGTAAATAGCTAAAAAACAAATACATCCACACAAGAACACCAGGATTTTTATGTGGAAAACCCAAACTCAAAAAAATCATGGTGAGAATATTGCTCACAATATATGAATGAAAATTGCTCACAAAGATTTAGGCCATGGGTCAGGGAGATCATTGCTTCGAACAAGCAGGTTAAGGTGCACTACCTTAGGGAAAGATAGAAAAGACATGCACATTTGAAGATCACTTCAAAGCAAGATACAAAACATTTGTCCAAATATAATAAATTCAAGAGATTTAACTGCGAGAGAATTGCATCCACCAATCTGCAGATAATCATTCATAGTTTAATACTCATCCAATCCAACTTTCATTTCTGCATTGTAACACATATGAACCTTTGTATAACTTCACATCATTTGAAGCTTGCATAATACTTATTTCACACACATCATACATATCATTACTCAATTAATATCCTTTATATATCTACCAGATATTAAATATCCTCTATAATGTCACCCTATAGAAATCTAGTGTGTTGGCATTTGTGCAGAGTATGTTGACATGACGATATCATGTTGTCATTGATGTCAATATGCTGAAAATTGAACCGGTATAATGTGGTGAACCGGTATATGTGCAAAGAAGTGAACCAATATATTGGAGCTAAGCTGCTGGCAAAGAGAACTGGTATGGTGGTGTAAAACGGTATATGAGGAATAGGTGAAGCGGTATGTTTATCCAAGTGAACCGGTATGATGAAATGTGAACCGATACATGAATGTGGTATTACTACCGGTTGGTAGTCTTAGCTTCGGGGTTTCCAGTTGAAGTGTTCTAAGCCTGTGTGATTCAACCGATGACATCATGGGATGAGTTAGCATTATAATGAAGATCAGATCATGTTGCCACGTCAGCCTTGTGTGCGTGAAGGATCTTGCATGAAGGAGATTGATCCTATCTATCTCGGGAGTGTGCGAAGTCCCTGTAAATGGTGGAGAGTGTGTGATGGGTTACTACCTCCATGAAGCGGTGAAGAACAAACAATGGAGAATGTCTTTAGATCTGTTCAAGACCATTGTATTCAAATGCAAAGTGTTTAATGGTCAGGATTGAACTGTTCAATTGCTTAACCTAAATGTTTAGGGTTTAGGGTTTATGCTACCGACCTATCTGTTTCCTATAAGGTCGACGTTGTATTTCATGCTGAGGTTGTTGGCAAATGGTGTGTGTGTATCTAAGTGCAAAGATACGTGATTCTTGCTAGACTAGATGAGATAAGAGGATTGATACCTACATAATGTGTGTGCAGAGGGAAGGAACTAAAGCGGATCTGCATTGGCATTAAGTGCTATTATCAGATCATTGTTATACCTGTTGATCTTTAATCACTTCAACAGTTAGAAAATCCCTTAACCGAGTAGCTTTAACTAGCTTGTTGTAAATCCTTTAGCAGGGTGACTCAAAATCATTGAGTTCTTGAAATCCTCTAACAAGGTAACCTCTAACAGGGTTTAACCCTTAACCGGGTATTTAACCATCCCTTAATCGGGTGATCCCTAGCAAGATCAGTTCCTAACAGAACCTGTTGTAAGAGTCTTTAACCGGACTAGGCTCCTAACAGAGCAGACTTCTAAAGAGTTCAAAAATAGCTTGTGGGTATTCATCCCCACCGTGGCTTTTCCAGTTAGGTTTCCATGTGAAAAATATGTGTTATATGTGGTGTTTTTCATGTGATGAATTAAGTGATTTGTGTCTGAAGGTAAATCATGCTGGACTAACTGTTATTATATTTTTGATGATAGATTACATGTTCATGCACAAGAGTGAAATGGATGTGTAGTATTAAGTTGAGTGGAAAGCTAAGTGATCAACCAGTTAATGCTTGTCACAATCATTCTTAGCTTTACTAGTTGTACTCTATTTCAGACCGGTGTTACTATTTGCTAGTCATTTGCAGTGTTTGTTGTCTAACTGGTTTTTGGAAAGTGTTTTTGATTGTACTGATTCAACCCCCCTCTCAGTACCAGTTTGGTACTTACCGTTCATCATTAAGTTATCAATTGGTCCAGGGAAAGATCCTATTGTAATGATGAAGAGGGAAGGTCCAAAGTTCAACAAAGATAACTTTAAAATATGGAAGGATAGAATGAAGATTTACATCAGAAGCATGGGTGCTCAACACTGGAGCTATGTTGAGAATGTTTTTGTTATTCCTACCGGTACTCTCACCGATGATCAAAAGAGAGAGATATAGGAGAATGGGCAAGTCATGGAAGCCCTAATCAGCAGCTTATCTGACATTGAGTTTATTGATGTCCAAGATAAAGATAATCCCAAAGAAGTTTGGGATACTCTTGAGAATATCTATGGTGGTGATGAGCATGTAAAATAAGCTAAGGAAGAAAGCCTTAGAGGGAAGTTTGAAGACATGTGGATGGTTGAAGGTGAGACCATTCAACAATATGGAATAAGAATGAAGACTATTGTTGGAGACATTAAGAGTGTGGGAGGAAACATGGAAGATTCTACTGTTATTAGTAAAGTCTTGAGGTCCTTATTACTGGTCTATGCAATAAGGGTTGTTGCTATTCAGGAGTTGAGATCAATAGACAAGACTAAGGTATCCCTAGACTCCATCATTGCAAAGTTGACAACCTATGAGCTAAATAGTTTTGATGGTAGTATTCAAAAGACTGAATAAGCTTTTAGAGCTTCTGCTGCACCATCCAGAAAAGGAAAAGAAGCAAGCACCAGAGGTGAACCAAGACAAAGCAAAGAAATGGATGATGAGGCGATTCTTATGGAATTTGAAGCTCTTCTTGCCAGGAGATTTCCTAAGGGAACCGGTAAATACAGAGATAAGCTCCCTTTGAAACGCTTTTCTTGTAACCAGATAGGACATATTGCTATAAACTATCCTAATGGTGACAACAAGGACAAACCAGAAAGGTTCAAAAAATTCAAAGGAGGAAACCGGAGAAACTGTTTTGTAGCAGTTGATGAAGGTGTCACGGATGAGGAATCGAAAGATGAAGAAAATGAAGATATTGTGTTTGTTGCAGTAAAGGAAGACGTGTCAGACAAGAAGGCTCTTGTCTTCTGCTTTGATAATTCCAATTAGTGGATTATTGAAAGTGGTTGTTCTCACCATATGACTGGTGACCTGAGCAAGTTTCTATCTTTGGAAGAATATGATGGCAGTGTGGTTCACTTTGGTAATGATGCACCATGTATGGTCAGAGGAAGAGGGTCCATCTCTCTGAATGGAAAGAGTAGTGTTGATAATGTGTATTGGCTGGAAGGTCTCAGACACAATCTATTAAGTGTTGCCCAGCTGAATGACAGTGGACTCACTCTGAAATTCAAAAATGGAGTACGCAGAATCAAAGGAAAGAATGGTGAATTGGTGGCCACTGGTATGCAGACCAAAGGTAACTTGTTTCAGCTAAATGCAAATATAAGTACATGTCTTATGGCTAAGATTGAGGATAGCTGGATATGGCATAGGAGACTCTGCCATGTAAACTTTGGTAACATAATAAAGGCCAGTAAGATCAAGGCAGTTAGAGGACTGCCGATGCTGAGCAAACCAGAAAATCCTTTGTGCAGAGAATGTCAACTGGGGAAAATGTCTTCCTCAACCTTCAAAGGTAAATCTTTCACTGCTAACAACTTACTTGATCTTGTGCATACTGATTTGTGTGGTCCTATGAAAACTAGGAGTGTGCAGGGAGATAGGTATTTTATGATTCTTACAGATGATTGCTCAAGAATGATGTGGGTCACATTCTTGAAGGATAAGTCTGAATCCTTTGGAAAGTTCAAAGCTTTCAGAGCATTGGTAGAAAATGAAAGTGGTAGAAGAATCAAATGCCTTAGAACTGATCAAGGAGGGGAATTCACTTTTAGTGAATTCAACAAATATTGTGAAGAGAATGGCATCAAGAGGCAAATGTCTGCCCCCCGAAATCCACAATAGAATGGCTTAGCAGAAAGAAACAACTGGACTGTGGTTGAAGAGGCTAGAACCATGTTGATCCAAGGAAAAGTTTCTCACACCTTTTGGAGAGAAGCGATGAGCACTGCAGTCTACACAATGAACCAGGTACTCATCAAAAAGGGAAAGGATAAGACTCGTTATGAGTACTGGACCGGCAAGACACCAGTGGTAAGCTACTTTAGAATGTTTGGTAGAAAATGATATATCAAGAGGAGTGAACATCAGAGCAAGTTTGATGCAAAATGTGATGAAGGAATATTCCTAGGATATTCCACCAAGAGTAAAGCTCTCAAATGTTTCAACAATAGGACTCAGAGAATTGTTGAAAGCATCAATGTTAGAGTTGATGAAAACTCTGGGAAACCTGAGAAAACTGAGAGTGAGAAAGTAGGAGATGAACCGGTAGTAACCTTCAGGGAACCGGTTGCAAATCAGCCTAGTACCAGTAATTGTGCTCCTACACCGATGGATGTTGATGCTGATGAAGATGAGGATGAAAAAGAAAAGCGAGAGGAATCTTTTAAGAACATACCCAGATATGTCAAACTCAATCATGATCCAAAGCAGATCATAGGAGACAAAGATGCAGGAATTCTTACAAGAAAAAAGGTCAGAGAAAGCTCATGCATTATCTCTGAATTTGAGCCTAAATCATTCAAAGAGGCACATAAAGATGAAGACTGGATCAAGGCAATGGAGGAGGAACTTGACCAGATAGAGAAGAATGGTACATGGTCTTTGGTACCCAGACCAAAGCATAAAAATGTCATTAGAACCAAATGGGTTTTCAGAAACAAGCTAAATGAGGATGGCACAATGTTAAGGAACAAAGTCAGACTAGTGTGTAAAGGATATGCCCAAGAAGAAGGAGAAGACTATGGAGAAACCTTTGCTCCAGTAGCAAGATTGGAAGGAGTGTGTATGCTTCTTGCATATGCATCTTTTAAAGGATTCAAGGCATATCAAATGGATGTAAAATCTGCATTCCTAAATGGAATACTTGAAGAGGAGGTGTGCATAGAACAACCAAATGGGTTTGCCCTATCAGAAGACAGTGACATGGTGTGTAGGCTACATAAATCCTTGTATGGACTAAAGCAGACACCTAGAGCATGGTATTAACGCTTGCACTCCCATCTTGTGAAGATTGGATTTGAAAGAACAAGTGAAGATAGCAATATCTATTTGAAATCAGAAGGAGATCAGATTCTGATCTATGAAGTATTTGTTGATGACATCATCTTTGGAGGAGATGACAAGATGAGTCATGATTTTGCAGATGAGATGAAAAAGGAGTTTGAGATGTCACTCATAGGGGAAATTAAGTTCTTCATTGGATTGCAGATTCAACAAATGAAAGAAGGAATCTTTATTACTCAGTCCAATTATGTCAAAGAGGTGTTGAAGACTTTTGGCATGGAAGACAGTAAACCGGTTGGTACACCAATGGTGACCGGTTGTAAATTATCAAAAGAGGATGACTCGGCATTGGTAAATGAGAAGGATTACCGATAAATGATTGATAAGTTGCATTATGTAGTGCATAGCAGACCGGACATTGCACATGCAGTGGGTATTACCGCTCGGTTTCAACAAAGCCCAAGAGAATCCCACTTGGTAGCAGTCAAGCGGATTCTTAGATATTTGAAGGGAACAATTGACTATGGGTTATGGTATCCATACAATAATGATTTCAACCTAAAAGTGTTCACAGATGCTGATTGGGCTGGTAATGTAGATGACCGGAAGAGAACAACTGGTGGTGCATTCTTCCTCGGTGGTAGACTGGTCTCATGGATGAGTAAAAAGCAGAGTTGTATCTCTCAGTCTACAGCAGAAGTGGAGTATGTTGCAGCTTTTATGAACTGCACCCAGACTATTTGGATGAAGCATGTATTGAATGACTTCAAAGTTCCCGTATCTGACTCGGTAAGCATATTTTGTGATAATACAAGTGCAATTAACATTTCCAAGAATCTGGTTTTGCATGCTAGAACCAAGCACTTTGAGCTCAAGTATCATTTCTTGAGGGAAAAGGTTCAAAACAAGGAGGTTGTATTGGAACATATTTCCAGTAAGGAGCAGTTAGGAGACATATTCACCAAGCCTCGACCAAAGGCTATATTTACCTATTTGAGAGGTGAATTAGGGGTGCTACCCCTTCAAGAGGTGAACTGAAAGTATGTGCTCCACATCAGTCAGGTATTGCAGTGTCCAATATTTTTCAAGATTGATGTGTTGAAGGATGCTACTCCTCAGGGGGAGCAACATAGTGGAACAGGAAAACTTGTGCCTCCACTTTGGCATTGTTGTCAAAGGGGGAGAAGACGTGAAGCGGAGAAGATATCTGCAGCAGAAGATGTGATGCTAAGTAATATCTTTATATATTTCCATCAATGCCAAAGGGGGAGATTGTTGGCATTTGTGCAGAGTATGTTGACATGATGATATTATGTTGTCATTGATGTCAATAAACTGAAAAGTGAACCGGTATAATATGGTGAACCGGTATATGTGCAAAGAAGTGAACCGGTATATTGGAGCTAAGCTGCTGGCAAAAAGAATCGGTATGGTGGTGTAAAATGATGTATGAGAAATAGGTGAAGTGGTATGATGAAATGTGAACCAGTACATGAATGTGGTAGGACTATCGGTTGGTAGTCTTAGCTTCGAGGTTTCCGGTTGAAGTGTTCTAAGCCTGTGTGATTCAATCGATGACATCGTGGGATGAGTTAACATTGTAAAGAAGATCAGAATGTGTTGCTACGTCAGCCTTGTGCATGTGAAGGATCTTGCATGAAGGAGATTGATCCTATCTATCTCGGGAATGTGCGAAGTCCCAATAAACGGTGGAGAGCGCGTGATGGGTTACTGCCTCCATGAAGCGGTGAAGAACAAATGATGGAGAATGTCTTGAGATCTGTTCAAGACCATTGTATTCAAATGCAAAGTGTTCAATGGTTAGAATTGAACCGTTCAATTGCTTAACCTAAATGTTTAGGGTTTAGGGTTTATGCTACCGACCTATCTGTTTCCTATAAGGTCGGTGTTGTGTTTCATGCTGAGGTTTTTGGAAAATGGTGTGTGTGTATCTAGGTGCAGAGATACATTATTCTTGCCAGACCAGATGAGATAAGAGGATTGATACCTGCATAATGTGTGTGCAGAAGGAAGGAACTAAAGTGGATCTGCATTGACATTAAGTGCTATTATCAGATCATTGTTATACCTGTTGATCTTTAATCACTTCAACAGTTAGAAAATCCCTTAACCGGGTAGCTTTAACCAACTTGTTGTAAATCCTTTAACAGGGTGACTTAAAATCATTGAGTTCTTGAAATCCTCTAACAAGGTAACATCTAACAGGGTTTAACCCTTAACCAAGTATTTAGCCATCCCTTAACCGGGTGATCCCTAGCAGGATCGGTTCCTAACAGAACCTGTTGTAACAGTCTTTAACCGGACTAGGCTCCTAACAAAGCGGACTTCTAAAGAGTTCAAAAATAGCTTGTGGGTATTCATCCCCACCGTAGTTTTTCCTAGTTGGGTTTCCACGTGAAAATTTTGTGTGTTATATGTGGTGTTTTTCATGTGATGGTTTAAGTGATTTGTGTCTAAAGGTAAATCATGTTGGACTAGCTGTTATTATATTTCAGATGATAGATTACCTGTTCATGCATAAGAGTGAAATGGATGTGTAGTATTAAGTTGAGTGGAAAGCTAAGTGATCAACCGGTTAATGCTTGTCACAATCATTCTTAGCTTTACCAATTGTACTCTATTTCAGACCGGTGTTACTATTTGCCAGTCATTTGCAGTGTTTGTTGTCTAACCGGTTTTTGGAAAGTGTTTTTGACTCAACCTTTTAATCTGGAGCCAAAAAGATAAGACTTGTGGACCACCATAGAAGATACATAAGGTGCTAGAGAACATAAATCAATGATTCACAACACCCTTAGAGTACTAACAAGTTGAGGAATGCAAACCATTCCTCCACAATGTTCGATAATTGCATTAACACAAATAATTCTTATTCACTGGAACAATCACCTAAGGCAGTAATACAATTTTCGGACCAAGTAGAAGGTCACCAATCCTTTAGAAACACAACATGCCAACTATATTTGCCATCCAAAACACCTTCTGATAGATTTCATACATTTGCACAACATTTGTTCATACTTACAACATTTGCACACAATCGAACTACTTCTAGACCTTTGAGTTGACATCAATGATAACTTGAATAACATATTTACAACAAATATTACTAGCTACCTTAGTGTAATATCAATCACAAGGAAGGAATTGAAGAAATAGTTGATGCTTTTGAAGAAATATTTTTTGGGCTAAAGAGGTGATATGGAGTCATTGGGAATCAAATGCTAACATGGTGGGTCCCTCAATACCTTGGCACAATAACATTAGGTGGAGTTAATTTTGTATTTTAGTGATCTTGGAGTCCTTTTTTCAAGTTGGCATAGCTTTTGAAGAAATATCTTCCAAATGATTAATGTGTCTATTTGAATGATTCTGAAAATGTGAATGGGTTCTAGCATATGCATGAGAAAATGGATGAGATAGTAGGATTGTTTTGGTAAAGAGGGCGCTCATGGGATTTCTCTATGCGATACTCGTGAGCATGATTCCGCAGTCTGATTTGGATTGTCATGATCGAGATTATGATTTGAGAGATCGAGACCCAAATTACGAGGTTAGTATGTTCTTCATAATTCAATAAAAAAATGAGATACCAAAGTAAGATTGTTACATAAGGAGACATATCTAACATGCATCAATTCTAGTTTGTCACAATGGTTTCCTCACTTTTAAGAGCTAATCTTCTAAGGAGATGAACTCCTAAGCCTACTATATCTTACACAAGGAAATTGCAGGTGGCCAAAAACATTAAAAAATCAAATAAATAAAGTAGATTTGTTTTATCCAAACAATAGATTAAGAGTAGTGATGTAGTTTTTTAGACAATAGAAAAAATACATAACTTAAACTAGCAAACATTAGGTTTCAGGAACATTCAGTTCCCAAAAATTCACTTGTGGGAGCCACACATGCTAGAAGAAATATTAGTGCTATTTTTATGTGAAAGACGCAAACAAATGAAAGGCAATTGTGAGGGGTCAACCACATTTTAATTTTGTTTTTTGGGCCACTCAACTATGTAAGGTAGTTGCCAACATTGCAAGTTAATTCTTAAGAATCACTTATCTGTTGTTTAAAACTCTTGATTTTTGGATATAAATTGAAATACCAATCCAAGTTTAATGTTTGTGAAGTAATATGTCGAAGTCTTTTCATCCAAACATTGTCAATTCAAATTTAAAACAAAGCATAAAATTTGGATTTTGAAAACAAATTTGTCATAGCAATAGAAGTAATATTTGAGTCTTAGGGTCTAATTTCTTCTGATCAATCTTTGCCTTGCATACTTATTTATTTTATGAACGAAATCAAGAAATATGAATGTTATTTGGGAAACAATACAAACTAGCAAAATATAAACAAAACGCTTAATATAACATTCATGCAAATTATTTAAGTAGAGAGGAGAGAGAAGGGGAAAGGTATGTTGAGGGAGAGGAGAGAGAGGTAAATAGAGATTTAAGTAGAGAGAGGTGAGATAGAGATAGAGATAGAGATAGAGATAGAGATAGAGATGGAGATGGATACAACTAAAGGTGTAATTGAGAGAGGGACAAAGGGATGAAGAGGTATCTAGAGAAATAGAGTAGGGAGAGGGGGAGAGGGAAATGGAGAGAGACATAGGTAGAAAGAGAGGTAGGGAGGGAGAGAAAGGTGAGATAGAGAGAAATGGTGAGGGAAAGAGGGAGGGAGAGGGAGAGGGAGAGAGGGGAGATAGAGATAATTAGAGAGAGAGAGAGAGAGAGAGAGAGAGAGAGAGAGAGAGAGATATGAATGGAGAGGGAAGGGGGGAGAGAGGGATTTAGAGAAGTATGTAAAGAGAGGGATTTAGAGAGGTATGTAAAGAGAGGGAGGGGAGTTAGAGAGGGAAGATAGGTATATGTAGAGAGGGAAGGGGATGGAGAGAGGGAGAGTAAAGTAGAGAGAGAGTGGGAATATATATTAAAAAAGAGAGATGAGGTAGAGTAGTAGCAAGAGGAGAGAGAGGGAGTGTGGGATTGGTATGTAGAAATAGGGATAGGGGATATAGAGATAAGTAGAGAGAGATGGAAAGAAGTCAAGAGATAAAGAGGGATGGAAGGAGAGATATGTAGAGAGAGATGGGTAGGGGAGATAGAGATAAATATTTAAGGAAGGATATTGAGACAGAGAGAGATATAGGCAAGAATATTTGAAAGAAAATACAAGAGCAAGAAAGTTTATTGATGAAGTAAATGTTACCAAGAGAAATACAAAAACCTTGGAGCAATCACCCAAATGTGAAGAAGTTGGCACAAGAACTTTTGAAAGGGGAAAATCAAACAAAAACCTCAAGAACTTTTGAAAGGGGAAAAGCAAACAAAAACCCCTTGTGATATTATGAATGAGGCAATGCGTAAAATGTGTGTGTGTGTGTGTGTGTGTGTGTGTGAGAGAGAGAGAGAGAGAGAGAGAGAGAGAAGCTCTTTACAATATTGTCATTAAGTAGAAATGAGAGAGGAGACATCTCTTAAATAGAGATGAGGAGAGGAGTTACAAAGTAACTCCCAAATCTATGAATGCCACCATTCATAAAATGTGTGTGCCATGTGTCCACATCCTCTTATGGAGGAAATCTAATATTCCTTAATAAAGGAAAATAAAAGAAATGAATTGTCCTCACACATGTATTAGAGGACAAATTACATGTAGGAATTCCAAAGGAATATCCTAAACTAAATACAAATAAACCTAAGCCAAGTAAAGATTAAATATTCTAACAATATTTTTCACTCTCTCTTTATCTTTCCTCCCCCTCTCTCTCTTCTTCCCTCTCTATATCACCTCTCTCACCCATCTCTCCCTCTATATATCTCTCTACCTACATCTCCCTCCCTCAATCCCTCCCTTTCAATCTCATTTCTTCTCTACTTACACCTATATCCCCTCTCTCTACATGCGTCTCTCTCCCTCTATCTCCATATCACATGCTCCTATTAGGATAATTGGTGAGCAACTGAGAGGGGGGTGAATCAGTTGTTAACATATTATGAAAATTTAAGCACATAAAACCCTTTAATGGAATGCATAAACCAAATACCAGAATAGAAGATATATCAATTAAGCACAAACATAAATCATAAACCAATTACCATGCATCCACAACACATAACACCAAGATTTATACATGAAAAATTTGGTAAAGGGAAAAACCATGGTGGGAAGACTACCCACAGTTAGATGATACTTTTGCAGTAAGTATGTGATTACAATAAGGGGTCTGCACACGCAAGAAGGCCAACAACCTAGAGCACACTGCTCATCACAAAGGAGCCTCACTGACTACAAAAATATATCTAGACTACAATCTAGAAATAAGAATGAACTGCAAGAATAAATCTCTTATGCCTGAGTACAGTTCTGATTAAGCTCAATGCCAGAGGTCTTAAACCTCTTACACAAACCCAATTCGATCACCTATGAGTGACCAAAACCTCTGCATATGATTACAACTTTATTCGCACACAGATAATCCCATAACCACGACCGATGATCTACAAAGAGATATTACATCATATTTATACCAACCTGGGACGTAAACAATTAGCTCAGCCACCTAAAAGATAATACAATAAATCCATTAGATAAACCCACAAACCAATGATAATCCAAGTCAGCCTAAGACCGAAAAAATATTAACCAAATAATAAATCCAACCGGTAATGCACCGGGAGCATCCACCAATACATTACATAAACGGGTCCATAACCTAGCAGAATAAGACTGGACCTAAAATAGGTCACCATAAACCAAATGCAATACCACCAATCAACTGGAACACAAACACGGACATGATAACCATCAGCATCCTGAAAACCTTCTAGAAGCCACACTAATACCACTTATCGAATCCATCAAAAGATCTTCAATAAAGCTCTACCGGTAGAACCCTTACCGGTAACCAAAAGGCTTACTAGAACATATGATAGCTTCCATATCATCAAATCCTGAACCAACTGAATGTGACATGCATCTAAATAAAATAAATGACCGAACCAAACCAATTGCACCAATCAGAATATACCGGAGACAAATCTGCTGATCATCAACAAAGTCCAACTACTCTATCGGAATCCGGTAGACAACCAAATAAGCTAGTGTTGACATCAATGACACACATCAATGCAACACATAATCAATTCCTCCAAATTGCCAACAATCTCCCTCTTTGGCATTGATGGCAACACTAGATGTGAAAAACATCCAAGTGCCAAACAAGTCTCCCCCAATGGAAGACATCCAACAAATGATATATCAATGAAGTTATGAACCAAATAACAAAACTATAGACCAAACTCCCCCTGTGACTGATATCTCTGTTAAGCTATGTTTTTCACATGTATACCTCTCCCCCTTTGACATTAATGCCAAAAATATGACATAAACATCAAAGAAAAACCATAGAACCTCTGAACCACACAACTGACCACTCCCCCTAAGTAGTAGCACCATCTCATGAATCTAGAATAATGATAGTTCTGATAATGCATACCAAACTAATGCCAATCAACATCACTCAAGTCTTAACCGGAGGGGCAGAGACTGTTGGCAATATTACAAGGATATTGAGAAGGTTGTTGATGATTATGGACATAACTGATTAAAGATGTTTTATTGTCTTGATATTATTATTTTTTCATTGATGTCAAGAAATTGATTTTCTAATTTAGTATGATGTTGCCATATCTTAATAAATATGATATGAAGATTATAAAGAAGTCGGTAAAGACACAGGAAAGAATATGATGAATAAGGGGATAAGTTATTCAATGGGCAACTCTACCGAGTCAGACAATGATGAGATCTTGATGTTTTAGATTGTTTTAACATCATACATATGTTGTAAAATGTAAAGGTTAATACTATACTATACTATGTTATCAAGCAAAGAACCTAGTCAGTAAACCCTAAGGAACCTAGTTAGTAAACCCTAAGGTTATTGCAGTCAATTAACGAAGACATAATGTCTACTGAGTAAAGTTTAGTATTCACTGAGCTATAACAGAATGCATTAAATGTTTACATGTGATATTTAATGAAAGATGCTGATGAGCTGGAGCAGATCAATGATTGGCAAACTATAGAAGAAGTTTGTTAACGAATCTAAGGCAATGGAAAGTCGGCAAGAAGATCTACAGCTCAGATTAAACTACATTACCCTAACACAAGTTCCAAGGTGAATGTACAAGTTCCAAGGCGGGGTAAAATGTTTTCAGATCGAAAGATATAATGAACTGGGACAAGATTGAAGATTTGATGGCTATGATTGATCATGGGAAATGTGATCAAGGAGATTAAGCGGTTAGAAGATTGTTTATAACTAAGGAACTGTTGATAAACAATGTATGTGGGCAAGTGTATGCACAGGGATGCTACATAGTGATTACCGAGCACAGAAGCTTGAAGACCTGTTAGAATAATAGAGTATTGATGCCCAACAGATAGACAAGATTAGTTCTATGTCTAGAATGTATTGAACAAATAGGAATCTGCTTTAGCATTTTAGATGTGAAGTTGCAAATAGATTGTATTACTGTTATTTTGTGAAAGTGATAGGAAATCTCTTAACCGAGTGGACTTAACAGTCTTATATGTAAATCCTTTAACAAGGTGACATTCTGATTGAGTGTTTGAAATCCTTTGACAAGGTCACTTCTAACAAAGTGAAGATCCTAATAGATCTGAGGGAAATCCCTTAACCGGGTCACATCTAGCAATGTGTTTTGTAAGCTTTAACAGGATTTGCTTTTAACCGAGCATACTCTAGAAGAGTATATTTCTTAGTGGGTCTGAAATTCCACAGTGGTTTTTCCCTATTTGGGTTTCCATGTTAAATCTGGTGTTATGAGGTTTATATTGTTCATATACTTTTGAGTTTGCATGTTTGACAGTTTTTGATTATATGATTGATATATGTTACCGAGGTTGAATCTAATGTTTTATGGATGATTAAGTTTGTATGATTCACCCCCCCCACCCCCCCCTTTTGATTCAAATTGTTGTTTTTGTCAGTAAATTGAATAATCCAGCCTAGGAGCCAGGTGTGAGACTCAGTAGTCCTTCAATATTTCTTTTTGGTAAATCAATTGGTATCAGAGCTTTGGACTCCAAAAGGAAAGTTTAAAGGCACTTGAGTTAAAGATCCAAAGATGTATAAGAGGGATGCACCTAAGCTGAATAAGTCAATTTTCTCTACATGGCAGAAAAGGATGAAGCTACATCTATCAGGAGTTGGAGAATATGCTTTATACTATCTAGAGAATGATTTTGTTGCACCGAGCACCTATCCATTGACTATGGAAGAGATAAAGGCAAAGCGAGAACATATTCAAGCAATGATTGAAATAACATTTGCATTGACCGATTCTGAGTTTAACGATCTAGAAGGCTGCAATGATGCAAAGGCAATGTGGACTAAGCTCATATCTGTATATGGAGGAGATGAACATGTTCAAAGAAAAAAAGTTGATAGTCTAAGAGGACAACTTGAATCTATGAGGATGAATGAAGGTGAGAGCATAAACCAATATAGTACAAGACTAAAGGAGATTGTAAATCAAATCAAAGGAGTAGGAGGAACTATTGAAGAAAAGGATGTGACAAGTAAGTTGTTAAGAACCCTTCTACCTGCCTATGCAATCCGAGTCTCTGCAATCAATGAATTGAGGTCTATACCTAATATGTCAATTTCCTTGGATGCTACTATTGGTAAGCTACATGCATTTGAGTTAAGTAATTTTGATAACAGTGGGTCATCGGTAAATAAAGTTGAATCTGCATTTAGTTCTTTTCATCTGAATGAATCTAATGATTACAATGAGAGAAAGTATAAGTACTCTGAAAGAGATCACAGTGGAGCAAGTGAAAGATTTCGGAAGAACATGGAGGAGGTACATAAAATGTATGAAGAAATTAGAAAGCAAGAAGAGTTTGAAGCACTATTGGCCAAAAGGTTACCGAGAGGCAAAGGTAAGTATAAAGGAAAACTACCTTTGAAATGTTTCAATTGTGATAAGATTGGACATATGGCTTCTAACTATCCTGACAAAGATTCCACTAAAAAAAGAGATTACCGAGATGACAGACAAAAAGATAATCATTACAGAGGACACCGAGACTTCAGAAGAAGAGATAGAAAGACATGCTTAATTGCTGATGAGGAATTTGAAGATGATAAATCAGATGAGATTGATACAGAGGAAGTTGTTTATGTGGCTATCAAGGATGGATCAGATGAAGAAAGGTATGAAGAAAAAGCCCTAATATCTCACATAAACACTAATGATTCTTGGATTATAGATAGTGGATGCTCACATCATATGACTGGAGATAAACACAAGTTTGTTATGTTAGAAGATTATGATGGAGGCTATGTTAGATTTGGTAATGATGCACCATGTCTGATAAAAGGTAAAGGATCCATAGCACTTCTTGATAAAGCAAGATGCAATGATGTTTATTGGGTTGAAGGTTTGAAATATAATTTGTTGAGTGTAGCACAACTAAACAACACAGGTTACCGAATAGAATTTCAGAAAGGAATTGTCAAAGTTCATGACAAGAATGGAAAGTTAGCTACTACTGGGACACAAACAAAAGGTAATACATTTCACCTTGACTCTACTCACAATAAGTGTTTGCATGCAAAGATTGATAATACGTGGTTATGGCATAAAAGGTCTTATCATGTTTATTTTGATAATCTGATCAAGATAAGTAAGAAGCAAGAGTAAGAGGTCTACCGAGTCTTGAAAAACCTGAGAATGCTATGTGTTGAGGATGCCAGATGGGTAAGATGACAAGATCCAGCTTTACAAGTAAGTCCTACACTTCTAAGGGAATTTTAGATCTTGTGCACACTGATCTTTGTGGTCCTATGAAAGTTCAAAGTTATTATGGTGATAAGTATTTCATATTATTTTTGGATGACTATTCAAGGATAATGTCAGTAATGTTTTTAAAAGAAAAATCAGAAGCTTTTCAAATGTTTAAGTGGTACAAGGCTAGAGTTGAAAATGAAACAGGAAGACAACTGAAATGTCTTAGATCAGATAGAGGAGGAGAGTTCACATTTGATGAGTTCAACCTATTTTCTAATGATCATGGTATTAAAAGACAAGTCTCTGCACCAAGAACTCCACAACATAATGGAATAGCTGAAAGAAGAAACAGATCTATTGTGGATTGTGCTAGAACACTGATGATTGAAAAGAAGGTTTCACAAACATTTTGGAGAGAAGCAATAAGCACAGTTGTTTACACCTTGAACCGAGTTCAATTAAAGAAAGGTACCTTGAAGACACCTTATGAAATCTGGTATGGCAAGAAACCTAATGTAAGTTACTTTAAAATCTTTGGAAGTAAATGCTATGTTCATAAAGATGATAGAAATGGCAAGTTTGATAAAAAAAGTGAAGAAGGAACATTTCTAGGATATTCTTCTAGAAGCAAAGCATTTAAATGTCTAATCAAATCATCTAACAAAATAGTAGAAAGTGCAAATGTGAAAATTGATGAATTTGCAGAAAGAACTGATGAAAGGAATTCCAAAGAACCGGAAGACTATGATAAATTTGTTTATGTGCAACGGAAAAGTCCTACCGAGATAACTATTGAAGGAAATGAGGAAGATATCTAGTTACTGAGTGATGAAGAAGATCATACAGAGCCTACCGAGCCTGTATTAGCCAAATATGTCAGAAGACACCATGCACCAAGTCAGATTATAGGAGATAAGGATGATCCAGTGATGACAAGGAACAAACTAAGATAGAACACATGTTTGATATCTGAATTTGAACCAAGAATAGTGAAAGAAGCATTTAATAGTGAAGATTGGATAAATGCTATGACTGAAGAGATTGATCAAATCAAGAAGAATGACACATGGACACTGATCCCAAGACCGAAGGACAAAAATGTAATCGGTACAAAGTGGATCTTCAGAAACAAGCTAAATGAGAAAGGTGAGGTCATTCGGAACAGAGCAAGATTGATTTGCAAAGGTTATGCCCAAGAAGAAGGAATTGATTATGGTGAGACTTTTGCACCTGTTGCTAGACTTGAAGGAGTTAGAACATTGTTGGCATATGCTGCTTTCAAAAACTTCAAGGTATATCAAATGGATGTCAAATCTGCATTTCTGAATGGAATATTATAAGAAGTTTTCATTGAATAACCTGAAGGATTTGTTGAAGACAATAATAAAGATCAGGTATGTAAATTGAATAAAGCTTTATATGGTCTGAAACAAGCACCTAGAGCATGGTATGAAAGATTGCACTCTTATTTGATTAAGATTGGTTTTATAAGGACAAGTGAGAACAACAACATGTACATGAAGAATGATGAAAATGGAATACTAATCTCAGCCATATTTGTTGATGATATTATATTTTGTGGAAATGACTCTCTATGCAATAACTTTGGAAATGAAATGAGCAAAGAATTTGAGATGTCATTAATCGGTGAGATAAAGTATTTTATAGGCTTATAGATACTGCAAATGAAAAATGAGATTTTCATTACTCAATCCAAATACATAAAGGAAATCTTGAAGAAGTTTGGAATGGAGGATTCAAAGCCAGTAAGTACTCCTATGACTACCAATTGCAAACTATCAAAGAATGATGAATCTGCACCTATTGATGAGACACTCTACCGATCCATGATTGGAAAACTACAATATGTTGTTCACAACAGGCCAGATATAGCACATGCAGTAGGTATTGTTGCAAGATTATCTGCAGATCCTAAGGAAATACACATGACAACAATCAAAAGAATTTTCAGATACTTGAAAGGCACTAAAGATTATGGCTTAGTATATCAGAAAGCAAATGATTTTGATTTAAAAGTTTATACTGATGCTGATTGGGCAGGCAACATTAATGATAGAAAAAGCACAAGTGGAGGAGATTTCTTCTTAGGAGAAAGACTAGTGAGTTGGCTTAGCAAGAAGCAAGGATGTATTTCTCAGTCAACAGCCGAAGCTGAATATGTTGCAGCAACACTTAATCGTACCAACATTGCATGGATCAAACAACTGTTGGAAGGTATAAATGAGAAAGTTACCGAGCCAGTAACTATATTCTGTGACAATACTAGTGCCATTAATATTTCAAAGAACCCTATTATGCACTCTAAGACAAAGCACATATCTATCAAATATCATTATCTTAGAGAAGAAGCTCAAGAGAAGAAAGTGGTGTTGGAATATGTTAACACAAAGGAGCAGATAGTTGATATCTTCACCAAGCCACTACCTAAGGACACTTTTGAATATCTTCGAAGTAAGTTAGGGGTCCTACCCCTATCTTTTACTCACTGACCGAGTTCGGTGAAAGCATCACTTCGATGACTCTATTGAATATATTTTAGGGAGTTGATGCTGGAGTGATACACTTTAGAAAGTTTTTCTGAAAGTGTACTGAAATTAATACTGAGATAATACATAAAATGATACAGGGGACAGGAAGTGTAAACAAATGCTCTGTCCGAGACTCAGTTGATACACAACAGCAGGAAATAACTTCTTACAGAAAGAAATTATGTGTTAGTTCTATTCTTTTTGGCATTGTTGTCAAAGGGGGAGAAGACCAAGGAGAAGACCAAGAAGGAGAAGACCTACCCAGGGGGAGAAAACTGAGAAAAGACTACAGATTGAAATAAAGACTGAAAATAGAAGAGAAGTCTGATGTATGGGGGAGAGCATTTCAGCATTTCAGAATCACAACAATCCAAATTTTTAAAGGTCAAATCAATTGGTTTTTCCATCAATGCCAAAGGGGGAGATTGTTGGCAATATTACAAGGATATTGAGAAGGTTGTTGATGATTATGGACATAACTGATTAAAGATGTTTTACTGTCTTGATATTATTATTTTGTCATTGATGTCAAGAAATTGATTTTCTAATTCAATATGATGTTGCCATATCTTAAGAAATATGATATGAAGATTATAAAGAAGTCGGTAAAGACACAAGAAAGAATATGATGAATAAGGGGATAAGTTATTCAATGGGCAACTCTACCGAGTTAGACAATGATGAGATCTTGATGTTTTAGATTGTTTTAACATCATACATATGTTGTAAAATGTAAAGGTTAATACTATACGATGTTATCAAGCAAAGAACCTAGTCGGTAAACCCTAAGGTTATCGCAGTCAGTTAATGAAGACATAATGTCTACCGAGTAAAGTTTGGTATTCACCAAGTTGTAACCGAGCTATAACAGAATGCATTAAATGTTTACATGTGATATTTAATGAAAGATGCTGATGAGCTGGAGCATATCAATGATTGGCAAACTGTAGAAGAAGTTTGTTAATGAATCTAAGGCAATGGAAAGTCGACAAGAAGATCTACAGCTTAGATTAAACCGCATTACCCTAACACAAGTTCCAAGGTGAATGTACAAGTTCCGAGGCGGGGTAAAACATTTTTAGATCGAAAGATACAATGAACCGGGACAAGATTGAAGATCTGATGGCTATGATTTATCATGGGAAATGTGATCAAGGAGATTAAGCGGTTAGAAGATTGTTTATAACTAAGGAACTGTTGATAAACAATGTATGCGGGCAAGTGTATGCACAAGGATGCTACATAGTGATTACCGAGCACAGAAGCTTGAAGACCTATTATAATAATAGAGTATTGATGCCTAGCAGATAGACAAGATTAGTTCTATGTCTAGATTGTATTGAACAAATAGGAATCTGCTTTAGCATTTTAGTTTTGAAGTTGCAAATAGATTGTATTACTATTATTTTGTGAAAGTGATAGGAAATCTCTTAACCGAGTGGACTTAACAGTCTTATATGTAAATCCTCTAACAAGGTGACACTCTGATTGAGTGTTTGAAATCCTTTGACAAGGTCACTTCTAACAAAGTGAAGATCCTAACAGATCTGAGGGAAATCCCTTAACCGGGTCACATCTAGCAATGTGTTTTGTAATCTTTAACAAGATTTGCTTTTAACCAAGCATACTCTAGAAGAGTATATTTCTTAGTGGGTCCGAAATCCCACAATGGTTTTTCCCTATTTGGGTTTCCACGTTAAATCTGGTGTTATGAGGTTTATATTGTTCATATGCTTTTGAGTTTGCATGTTTAACAGTTTTTTATTATATGACTGATATATGTTACCGAGGTTGAATCTGATGTTTTATGGATGATTAAGTTTGTATGATTCACCCCCCCCCCCTCTCATCTTGTTGGCTATTGGATCTGTACTTATATTAAGTATCAGAACTATCAGAGACCCCCAATCTGTCTCTAAAGTACTCAAATGATTCCTTGGGCAAAGGTTTAGTGAAGATATCTGCAATCTTCTCTTTAGTGTTCACATAAACCAATCTCACTTCATTTTCTTCCACCTTTTCCTTCAAAATGTTATACTTGATTGATATGTGCTTTGTCTTAGAATGAAATACCAGATTCTTTGATATGTCAATAGTAGGCAGTGAATAAATACCGATTCAATATAATCTACCCTTTTATTCTTCAATATTTGCTTCATCCATAGAACTTGTGTACAACTAGTAGCAACAACAACATACTCAGCTTCAACAGTAGATAAAGAAGTATATGATTGTTTCTTGCTGATCCATGAAACAAGTTTCTTTCCAAGAAAGAAAGCTCCACCAGATGTGATTTTCCAGTTATCTATATCTCTAGCCCAATCTGCATCTGTATATGCACATAATGTAAAGTCATCATCTTTAGGATACCACAAACCACATTTAGTTGTTCCTTGTAAATATCTAAAAAAAATTTACACTGCACTCTCATGATTCTCTCTAGGATCACTTTGATAACTTGATACAATACAAACTGCATTCATTATATCTGGTCTATTCTGAGTTAAATATAACAAACCTCCAATCATATATTTATACCTTGTAGGATTTACTGGAGCCGATACATCTTTCTTTGTCAATTTATCACTTGTAACCATAGGAGTACCAACTGGTTTGGAATTTTTCATACCAAATTTCTTCAACAACTCTCTAGCATACTTCGTTTGACAGATGAAAATACCTTTATTAGTTTGATTAATCTGTAAACCTAAAAAAAATATTATTTCTCCAATCATAGACATCTCAAATTCATTCTTCATATTATTAGAGAATTCCATACATAACTTTTCCTCACCTCCAAAAATGATATCATCCACAAAGACCTCAATAATTAATATGTCATCATTAGTGATTTTATAATAAAAGTTATTGTCAACATTACCTTTAGTGAAACCAAGCTTCAAAATATATTTGTACAATCTAGCATACCAAGCTCTAGGTGCTTGCTTCAATCCTTATAAAGCTTTCCTCAATCTGCAAACCATGTTATTGTCATCTGAAAGTACAAATCCATCAGGTTTCTCAATGTAGAATTCCTCTTCAAGATCTCTATTTAGAAATGCATGCTTAACATCCATCTAAAAAACCTTGTATTTCTTATGGGCAGCATAAGCAAGAAATAATCTCATAGCTTCAATCCTAGCTACCAGAGAAAAAGTTTCATCATAATCAATTTCTTCCTTCTGAGAATATCCTTTACAAACCAATCTAGCCTTGTTCCTCACAACTTGTCCATCTTCATTCAATTTTTCCTAAAAACCCATTTCGTTCCAATAACATTCTTATTTTTAGGTTGGGGAACTAAAGTCCATGTGTTGTTCTTTTCTATCTGATCCAATTCCTCTTCTATAGCTTTCATCCAACATTCATCCTTACATGCTTCATCTACTAATGTCGGTTCAATTTGAGAAATTAAACATACCTCTTCAACTGCCAACCTTCTCTTTGTCATATGATCTAATTATATGAATGATTCAACCTTACATACCTAGGAGTCTTCTAACTTTATGTTTCTCTGCTATGATCTTTAGTTATTGTTGAATTTTCTGATACTCCCAAAGTAACTAGCTCAACATTTTGTTCCGGTACTGGTGTTACTAGTTCAGTTATTATCATTTCCACTTCCAGTTCTCTCTCATAAATTTTGATTTGACCTTTGTACTACTCATCCACCTTGACATTAGCGCTCTCCACAATTCTCTACAATCTCTTGTTATAACATCTATATGCTTTGCTTTCATTTGAATAACCAAGAAATATTGCTTCATCACATCTAGGATCAAACTTTCGAATAGAATCATCTCATTTGATATAGCATTTACTACCAAAGATTATGAAATATTTAACAGTAGGTGTGTGACCAAACCATAACTCATAAGTTGTCTTACAGGTGTCTCCTCTGATATGAAATTTGTTGAATGTGTACACTGTTGTGCTCATGACTTATCTCGAATAGATATGTGGCAAATTAACTTCCATCATCATAGATCTAGTTGCATCCAGGATAGTTCTATTCTTTCTTTCCACAACACCATTCTGCTGAGGTGTCTAGGGTGCAGACAACAGTCTCCTTATCCCACATTTCTCACAAAAATTGTTAAATTCATCGGATGTGAATTCACCACCCTGATCAGATCTTGAGAATTTGATCTTCAATCATGTCTCTATCTCAACCATAGCTTTAAAGTTCTTGAATTTTTCAAAGGCTTCATATTTCTCCCTTAGAAAAGTAACCCACATCATTCTAGAATAGTTATCAATGATTAGCATGAAATATCTATCAACCTGAAAACTTCTTATTCTAGCAGGACCACATAAGTCAATATGAACAAGATCAAGATCGTCATTAGATTTGTCTTGAATACTCTTAAAAGAAGTTCTGACTTTCTTTCCCATTTGACATTCCTTACATACCAGATTATGAGGCTTCACAATCTTAGGTATATCTCTAACTGCCTTAGTTGAACCGATCTTTAAAATACAATCAAAATTCATATGACACAACCTCTTATGCCATAGCCAAATCTCATCAATACGTGCAATCAAACATGTCTTCTCACTGGAGTTCAAATGAAAGATGTTACCTCTAGTCTGAGTACCAGTTGCAATCTCCAATCTAGATCTGCTGATGATTTTGCATTTTCCATCCTTGAACTGTAATTTAAATCCCTTATCCACCAACTGTCGTACAGTCAAAAGATTATGCCTCAAACCTTCAACATAATAAAACATTATCATTGTTATGCTTACCATCCAATGATATAGTTCCTCTTCCTCTGATCATGCATGCTTTGTCATCTCCAAATCTGACTAGACCACCATCAAATTCTTACAAAGATAAAAACTTCCTTTTATCTTTAGTCATATGATTTTAACATCCATTGTCTATCACCCATTCATCCTTGTCTTCAACTTTAGCAGCAAGGGTCTTCTCTTCATTATGAATGATTGGTTCCAGAGCATCTTCCTTGATAGCTAAGAATACCCATTCCTTTCCATTGTTGGATCCACTAGTTGAATCTTTTACCGGCTCATCATTTGAATCATTAGTTACACCTTCCCCATCAACATAGTAGCATGATTTATCTTTGTTCCTCCTATACTTATGCTTGTTCTGATATTCATGGTTAGGCTTAAAAAATCTTTTAGATTTTTCTTCAAATCTTGAATTCTCCCAGGACATCTAGATGCAAAATAACCTCTTATTACATGCAAAACATTTGAAAGGTGATTTTCCTTCATACTTACTTCTTTTCAGACCTTTAGGTACTCTTCTAGCAAATAGGGCTTCAAGTTCCTCAAGATCTTCATCTTGTTTCCTCATATCCTTCAGCTCCTTCGCATATAATGCTTTCCAATCACTCTTGTCGGTTGATGATGTATATGCCTGGAATGTAGAATCTGTCTTTGCAGCTCCTTGAGGACCGAATTCTTCAAGCTCAAAAGCAGATAACTTTCCAACCAAAGTATCCCTATTAACATAAGTGTTAGAAATTTTTCTCAGCTCATTAATTGTTGTAGCCTTAATCTTGTAAGACAATGGAAAAACTCTCAATACTTTAGAAACAATCTCATCTTCACTCAGAGATCCACCACAACATTGAATTCCCAAAACAATTTCATTGACTCTTTCGATAAAATTAGTAATTCTTTCATCTTCCTCCATTCTCAAGTTTTCATACCTTACTTGGTAACCATAAAGTTTAGCAATTTTAATAGTAGGGTCACCTTAATTTAGAGTCTCCAACTTATCCCATATAAATTTTGCAGATGATTTGTCTGTTAATCCCATTACTTGCTGATCTGAAAGGGTGCTCAAAAGGGCTTCTCTCTCTCTACAAAACCTTTTACCGGAATGCATAAACCAAATACTAGAATAGCAGATATATCAATTAAGCACAAACATAAATCATAAACCAATTACCATTCATCCACAACACATAACACCAAGATTTGTACATGGAAAACCCGATAAAGGGAAAACCACAGTGGGAAGCCTACCCACAGTCAGATGATACTTCTATAGTAAGTATGTGATTACAATAAGGGACCTGGACATGCATGAAGGCCAATAGCCTAGAGTGAAATGCTCATCACAAAGGAGCCTCACTGATTACAAAAGATATCCAGACTACAATCCCGAAATAAGAATGAACTGCAAGAATAGTATCTCCTATGCCTGAGTATAGTTCTGGTTAAGCTCAAGTCCGAAGGTCTTAAACCTCTTTCAGAAACCCAATTTGATCACCTATGATCGACCAAAACCTCTACATATGATTACAACTTTATTTGCACACATATAATCCCATAACCACGACCGATGATCTACAAAGAGATCTTACATCATATTTATACCAACCTGGGACCTAAACAATTAGGTCGGCCACCTATAAGATAATACAATAAATCCATTACATAAACCCACAAACCAATGATAATCCAAGTCTGCCTAAGATGAAACAACATTAACCAAACAATAAATCCAACTGGTAATGCATCGGGAGAATCCACCAACATGTTACATAAACCAATCCATAACCTAGCAGAATAAGTTTGGACCTAAACTAGGTTGCCATAAACCAAATGCAATACCACCAAACAACTGGAACACGAACACGATAACCATCAGCATCCTGAACACCTTCTTGAAGCCACACCAACACCACTTATCAAATCCATCCAACATAAAAACCTCACGATCGCCTATCAGGACAAATAACTCAGGAGGATATCACCCCATCCAACAGAAAAACCTCGCGATCTCCTATCAGGACAAATAAATCCTCCAATAAAACCAGCATGAATCATAGGAAGAGTCTCATAATACATCACCATATCCTCCCATCAAATCTATCCTCTACCAATGCTATCATGAGCAAGCATGTCTCTACAAGCCTCTGTCCCAACACGATCCTGAAAATCATACTGTACTAACTCGCCGATCATTGGGATGTGCAGAATCCTATAGACATCCGCGAGCATCACACTAATCTCACCCGTGGGCAAGTTGAAAGTGTT
The DNA here is from genome assembly GCF_030272615.1 of Cryptomeria japonica. Lineage (NCBI taxonomy): Eukaryota > Viridiplantae > Streptophyta > Pinopsida > Cupressales > Cupressaceae > Cryptomeria > Cryptomeria japonica. The sequence goes on from NC_081409.1 coordinate 831,664,572, forward strand.
ATGTTCACTGTGTCATCTCTCCGCTAATGCCATCAACAATCCTCTATTATGCATAATCTCAGGCTTATACAACAGTTGGCGTAAAACACAGACATCTATATGTCTAACCTCTTCCTATGTCAGCTCTGGCACTAAATGTCGTACTGTCGGTAATTTCTCCCGACACTGGAGAACATCAAGTTTCTCCTATTTATCAAGAGAAATCAATCAATCATCAAATCATCATCTATCTATCAAATCACACTAAAGCAATCTACGTTATCTATCTATCAAATTACATTGAAGCAATCTACGCTATCGATCTATCAAATCAAATTGAAACAAATTAAGCTATCAAATCATTTTAAAAACCTATCAATCAAGAAATCAAGCAATAAAGAAATTAATCAAGAAAATCAATCTATCAATCAACAATCAAGCGATCAATCTATCACTCAATCAATTTATCTATCCAACAATATAAAGCAATCAATCAAGTCCCTATTCACAGTCATCAAACACGTTAAATCTAGTCATCAAAGTGATTTTTAGCTTTTGGATTTATCAAAAACATCAATTTTGAGCATTAGCGCTATCCTATTGAGCAAAAGCACTAAACTATAGCAAATGTGCTAAATCTACATGCAAATGCACTAAACTCAAGCATATGCACTAACTTTTTGTGCAAACGAGCTAAATCTACGAACATATGCGCAAAACAAAGCAAAAGCGCCAACTTTGGCTACAAAAGCGCTAACAAACGAAACATTTGGGCTATCCTATGCATATGCACTAACATACTTAACATATGCACTAACAAAAAGATCCTTTGCGCTAATCTATGAAAATGTGCTAAACCTAATTGCATATGCACTAAAACAAAATGCAAATGCGCTAACCTAAATGATGAAAATCGCAAAAAAAAATGAAAAATTCAAAAACGCGCCTAAATACATGAAAATTTGTACGACAAGTTAAAAACAAAGCTCGAGATAAGATACATACCAGATCCCCATACTCAGGAGGTCGTTGATATCGCCGAACACACTCAAATCAATGGTTCTCCACAGGAATCACCATTTCGCCACCTCACCAAGAATATTTTCTTCACAAGTTGACAAGGATAACAATGAAATAAAAATTAACCTTGGTTAATTTTATATTTACTCTTTGGAAGTGTAATTAATGTTATTCAATGGGGCAATTTAATTTGTTTTTTACAAATAAATTTAATTGACTAAATTTTTTATCAAATATCATGAGATTAATCGTTCAAACCAGAGTTTTCAACAATTTCACGATCAATCTCTTAAGGGGGCACACAATCAAGATTTTCAATCTCCATCAGGCGCATTATCGAGACTTGATTTAATCTTTGAAATAATGTTGTCTCGACATCATTTCAAAGAGGGGCAAAATGTATACACATAAAAATGGCTATGAGCAATTAAATAAATATTTTATATTTATTTAATGATTTTTCTTCTATTAAATAGTTAATTTGAAAAGATTAATTTATTTAATTCATTTTTCATGTCTTTCTATTAATTAATATTCTATTAATTAATTCATCTATCCTATTCTTCTAATTAATTAAATATCTAATATTTAATTATCCTTTTAACCAAGTCAATTAAATATCTAATATTTAATTATCTTCTCCAAACAATTAAATATCTAATATTTAATAGTTATTCTCCTATCCTATAGTCTCAAATATTAAATAATTTCTTAAATTATTTAAATCCCTTTTCCAACTCACCTTCCATCTCCACTTCACCTTCCATTTGTCAACTCATCAAACATGTGGCTAAAGAAATTAATATTTCTTAAATATTAATTCATCATTTATCTCCAACCTCCAAATTAAATGAATATTGTGTACATACACATATTTCATAACCATCTCCTATATTCTCACCAACACCCCCTACATCTTAGGAAGGACTTGAGTCCACTTGTCCCATCATGCCTGAATCTTCTCCAACCATCCCTAGATTCCCTCAGTTAGCAACTTAGTCAAGGTGAGATGAGTGACACTTATCTTCTCCTTCCCCCTTTCTCTCAACTTTAATCTTTGCTCACAGTCATCCAAATCTGCAGATCTGATCAGGACCGTTGATCTAAGCCAAATCATCTAATCCTCTCAAGGTCTATAAAATCAAGAGCTTCAGTTGAGAGAGAGTTAGTCTTCAAATTAATTTTTGCATCCATGAGTTTTAATCTTGAAGCAAATAGTAATAGCATAATCATATAGTAATTATCATATAGCATAATCATGTAGTATTTGCATATCATAGTATCAGTTAACTACAAGTTATCAGTCCATTCTTCATATGCCATCTTGGAAGCCATTAGTGCATTGTCTAAGAGCACACCATCTACAACCAGGAGCAGTGGAGTTATGACACAATGAGACATAAGTCATGAAGGTAATATTAGTATTTTATTTCATATGTACTTCATGTAGTTTCATTGGTTGAATTTGGATTTTTTGTAGCATTTTCATTGGTATTTTGTGAAACTAACTTATTGCAGGTAACATTCTGAGGATGAAATTCAAGTCGACACATTTTGGCACCCACCGTGGGGCTCATGGACCTCGCATATACCTTTAAAAATCTCACAAAAAGTAAAATTAACGTATTTGTAATGCAAATTCATGCATGTGTGAATTCTGACAGCATTTTTGTTCCGCAGGTCAGCGCATTTGCATCCTAGGTTAGCATATTTGCATTCTAGGGTAGCGCATTTGCACCATAGGTTAGCGCATTTGTCAAAGAAATCATGTTTTTGTATCCACAAAGCAGTGCTTTTGCAGTCTAGGTTAGCTCTTTTGAGCAAGAAGATAGCGCATATGTTAGATTAACGTTTCTGTTTACAAACTAACAAAAATTTCTTGCAGGTCTAAATGTCCAAGAAATCAGATTTTTTAGACTACTAGCATGCATGTGCAAGATGGTATTTAAGGAAAATTTTATGCATTTCATCATCTACTTAATTAAAAGCCTTATTTTGGGAAGTAACATATCATATCTTGTTCATTTAGTTTAACTAAGAGGATGAATTGGCAGCATGCAACTTGCATTTTTAGTAACTTCTCTAAGATAGTTGCACATAGACTTTTTAAAAAAGGCAAAAATAAACACCATGCTTGTTGGAGTAACATCTCCAAATAGGACTTAGCCAACAATTACTTTGAAAGAATTAAAAAGAACACTTATATTATGTGTCTCGAAAGTGGTAGGTATATGCTCTCCCCTTAATTGGGTGACCAAAAAGCCAAATCCACTCTTTTATGCTTTCTTTACTTTCAAGCAATTAAAACCTTTAGAGGGTTTTCCTTCCTAAGCTGCCTTGAGGGGGCCAATGAGAGGGGAATGACCTAAAGTGGAAATGGGCTAATACCGAGTCCTTCCAATCCACTATAAATAAATCGTATTTGTGACGAAAGTCCCAAACAACATGTGCTGATAACTTCATACCGACACTATGTTTCCCCATAAACCTTATGGAGTGTAACCTCTATAGGTTGGGAACCTTCTGTATTTACAAAGCTGAAAGTGTCGCATGTATGGCCACATGACTGAAAGCCTTTACTAAAAACCACTTGTACTAGTTGCCAAAATCCTTCTAGTTGTTGGCGCAGGAGGTTGGACCTCTGAAGTGGCTCACATACATACGGTTCCTAGTAGAGATATAAAGTTTTCCATGGGGAGTTTTCATGAAAACAGGTGCTTGGCTGCCCTAAAGAAGTGAGTGCTGAGGGTGGAGCCAATGGGGTCAAGCATCTAAATATCCACTTTGAATAGCGTAGCCTCGGGGGAAACCCCAAGTGAGATTCAACAACTATTGCCTTACCCTGCCATAGGATTTGTACTTTCTTGTGCATTTTGTTTATTAAACATTGTGTCTTCTATGTCTGTAACATGTTCCAAATGGTCAAAAATTGAAGAAAATTATCATCTACAAGTGAGCAAAAATCCAACAAATTGCTAAAAAGTTTGATCAAAAGAGTAATACAAAAGCTTTCCAATACTTGAAACACCAAATCAAAACCAAAGTGTCAAAACATCAGTATCAAAATAATTCTTGAAGTAGGTTTGTCTCTAAACCATCACGTATTTTTCAAACTAGCTCAACAAACTAGGGTGCTAATCCCATAGGTTATTCCCAAGAAGTTCCATAAACGTCAACATTCAACTAGCTATTGATTCAAACATCTTAAGTGCAAAAAAATCAACATCATTGTCAAGTCTCTCATCAGGATAATCAAATCCTCTATCACGAAGCTTGATCAATCTATACTAGGTTCATAGTCTTGGATATATCTTTCCTATTTTGAACCTAGGTTATAAAAAAAATAGAATTGCACCAACATTGGAATTAAACAAACTTGTAAATTGTTAAATGCTTACGTGACTTTTAAGTATCACCTTAAGAAAAGAAAACCTAGCTATAAAGCTACTCAGAAAAGGATAAGATTCTTGTATATCAATCGCAAGATCTTATTGAAACATAGGACATTCCTACACCATTTTCGTCACTACTTACGTGGCTGCGGTACAGAATTTGATGGTAAGATTTTGCAAAGATGTGCTTTTCAACAAAGAGATGCTTTATCCCAATGAACAAACAATAGTGGTAAAATCAACAAAGCATATCTTCCTAAACCAATAGTCACCTATTGACTTTGTCCTTTGGAAATTTCAATAACTTTGAAATAATCACATCCTAGTTTGGACTAGAGCCCAACACGAACAACTTAGAAAACAACAACAAATGGAGGAAGAAGATAATCCTGTATTCCAAAATTTTGGATTTACCATTGTTGATGAAGAAGTAGTCAATAGCACCATTAGAGACCTTTAGAAAGACTTCAATTTTGATAGGCTAATGAAAAAATTGTTGGCAAAACAAAAAGAAAAATATCTCTTGATGTTGGCAAAATCTGGAGCTTAACTACCACAAGACTTTAACATAGAAAGCTTGAAACAAGATGCGGAGGCAAGTAACACCCAAAACATAGATGAGCCAAATAACAAAGATGTGAACAAAGAAAGCAATGAAGAAACAAGGAAAGAAAGGGATGACAAAAGAAAAGAGCGTAGTGATAAGAGAACTCACGAAGAAACAAGGAGAAACTATGTGGATAATCCATTGTCAAACCTTACTCAACAAATACAAACTCTACAACAACAGATACAAGACATGCAAAATGGGACAAGCTCCAAGAAGTATTCATTAGAAGATATATGCCCATATCCTTTTGATAAAAATCCGAATATGATACCATTTTCGTAACATTGCGAGATTCCTAAATATGACAAATACGATGGAAAATCTGATCCTCAAGATCACATTAGGGAGTTTTGTACTATGAGCATGGAATTTTCTCATGATGAAGCTTATCTTATGCTTCTTTTTCCTAGGAGTCTAAATGGACAATCAATGGAGTGGTTTTCAAGACTACCATCCAGAATCAAATCCTTTGAAGAACTTGTGAATATGTTTCTTTCAAAATACTCCTACAATATAAGGAATGAAATAACAATGCCGGATCTCTGCAATGTTAAACAAAAGAATGGTGAATCTTTTATGATCTTCTTACAATGATAGAAATTCATGTTTAATAAGTATCCCCGAGATGTACCTGATCAAGAAAAAATGGACATATTCATTGATAATCTTATCAGTGAAATGAATTATCGACTAAGGATGCAATGTCCTCCCTCTTTTGCCAAAATGATCGAGAATGGTCTGAAAATAGAGAACACAATGATAAAGAAAGGAGAACTAAAACTTTACAATAATTCATACAACAACAACAACAACAATGACAAACCCAAGTTCTGGTCAAAGAATAGGAATGTCAGCAATGAAGGGAATGATGATAATAGTACTACACAATAACAACAACCAATTTTTAATCTATCAAGTCAAATCCCAAGCAATAACAATCCAAAAAATAATAAAGCCAAGTTCTTTTTCTCCAATCCTCAGAGGAAATTCACAAACATTGGAGAACCTTTAGAATCAGCTCTAAAAACTCCGCTTGCCAACAAATTCATTGTTTTACCAGAAGAAAGAAGTTATGAACCACCAATCAAGCCCAATTGGTGGAATGACAATCATTTTTACAATTATCATCGGAATAAAAGACACCTAACAAATGATTGTTAGAGATTGAAACACCTTATTCAAGATCAAATCGATTATGGAACAATCACAGTGGATAGCCATAAGATAAATGAATCACACCTAGCTTTCAAAACCTCGCTTCCGAATTATGACAAAGGTGAATCATCCCAATTAAAAGATGACAAAGGAAAAGCCAAAGTGAATTACACTTTATACATATGATGATGTGGTAAATGTGATCATTGTTAAAGATAATTCATCTTCAAAACCAATCAATGTTATCATGAGAAGCAAAGCAAAAGTTACCTTTCCAAGTATGGAAAAAGACCCAACATCCACTTCACAACAATACAATTTAGTAGAGCAATTACAAAGAATACCTGCTCAAATATCAATTTTGGAACTTCTCAAGGTTTCACCTATGCATAAGGAAATTTTGGAGAAAGCTTTAGTGGTAACAATAGTTTCAAAATATTTGGATGTAGATCAGTTCCAAAACATGGTAGGACACCTTGTAGCTCCTCATTGCTTATCATTTTCTGAAAATGATGATGCATCCTTACAATATCCTCACAATGCTCCCTTACATGTTGAAGTCTCCATTAATAAAACTCATGTCAAATGCGTGCTCATAGATGCAGGAGCTCGCTTAAACATTTATGCATTAAGTTTGATAAAAGCTTTGGGATATTCAGAAAATGCAGTAGACCCAAAAAAGAAAATAACCATCAAGGCTTATGATGAAGCAGAATGTTCTTCTAAAGGAACTGTTGTACTACCAATAAGAATAGGACCTGTGGAAAGGGATACATTGTGTCAGGTTTTAGATTTGAACCTCTCTTACAACATTCTTCTAGGATGACCCTGGACTCACAAGATGCAAGCAGTTCCTTCTACATATCATCAATGTGTGAAATTTCCTCATGAAGGAAAAGAGATCACTATAATTGCAGATTCCAGTCAATATTGCAATAATTTGAAGCCAACACAAGATACAAGAGTTCCACATAACAGAGAATCAATATATCCTACCAAAGAAATTCAAGCAAAGTTATGGGAAAATTTTGAAGAAAAGCTCAAGTTAAATGATGAAGGAATGGGAAAGTATTCTTTGAATAATTTTCCACTTTCCCCTAAGTCATATGGAAAGCCTACAGATATTCAATCAATGCCATCAGAGAGATCAAAACATATGTTTAAAGGAACATTTGTTAGTGCTGGAACTCTTGAAGAGGAAAATGAAGACAAAGACATTCTTGGTTGGTTGTACAAGGATGAAGATAAAACTATAGCAGCAGCAACAAAAGTCAATATTCTCATAAAACAATATGGCAAAGGATATGAAATCATGCAAAAAATTGGATATGAAGGAAAAGGACCAATTGGTAAGCAACATCAAGGTATTTTAGAACCTATTTGTCCACACTCACAATCCACAGAAGATAAATTTGGGCTGGGATATCTAAAATCTAATCAAAGGTGACATAATCATCAACAACACAAATGGAAGAAGAAAACAATTTCTAAAGAAGAAAATTTGCAAGAAAAGCTACATCAAGCGGCCGAAATAGTAACAAATAAACAAAAGGAGCAAGAAGAACATGAAAATAAAGAAGAGGAGATTACCATCAAAGGTGAAGAAAAATCTTGTCAACAAGTTCTGAAAATACAAACAAATGCAAAATCTGAACAAGATATTCTAGACGCAGTAAAAATAGAGATGGCAGAAATTAGAGAACTTTTTGCACCATACGACATTCCAATATAGTATAGTGGAGTAATCTTAGATTAGGATTCAGAGACAAATTTCGATGAGTATGAATGGGGTCTAGATGTCTTATCTACTACATCAAGTAAGGAACACAATGAAGACCAAGCAACTATCACGAAAGAAGACTTGTCTATTGCAAAATAAAAGATGAAGTTAGAAAGAAGGCAAGAGAGGTTAACTCTGCAAGTCTAAAATACTTTAGTAAGCGGTGGTAAATATAAAAAATAATAAATCTTTCCATGTGCTTGATTCTTATTTTCTGCTGACTGACAAGGATTTTGCTGTTGGGGCCCCAACATTCAAATACGAATTTTAACAGCTATCTCCCGCCATCAAACCACCCTACTTGCCTCCAGTTAATGTGTCTAGATTCCTTTTGCAATCCAAAATTTTGATTATATTAGGTTCATTCCAACTCAATATTGCACTTACTATGCTCTAAAAAATCTCTATATCTCTCTCATAAATTCATGCTTCTACTCTAGGGTTTATGTTCTATGGTTTCTTGTGCAAACCAAAGTTTCATTAGTTACATTGGCAATTTATTTATATCTGAGTCATCTACATTCCTATAAGCTCAATTCATTGTTCAAGGTCTCAAAGAGGATCATTTTAGGTTTTATCCACTTAAACTTTAGCTATTTTGTATTAGTTTATATAAACCCTAATTTTAGCAATGGATGAATCTTCTAGCTTGGGTAAGAGGAAATTCTCTGAGGAGATAATTGCATAGCGCCCTGGACCCACAGAAAGACATAAAAGGTCTAGGCTAGAGGCAAGACTTGAATAATTCATCATTGACCATTCTATCAAATGTAGAGATTCTTTAATCCCACCTTGGGGGTTTAGCCTATGGAGAACGAGATACAATAAGGAAAAAGGAACAAATTCATGTGTCTAATATATGGAATTGCAGTCTTGCTAGATTAGTATTCCCTAATGTATATGTGAATATTGAGATAATTGTTTCTATTGCAAATAATCATAGTACCAAACTCTAGAGAACCCAAGAGTTGTCACTCCACTGCATACACTTTCTCCAGGGAGAGATATTCCATTTCATAATTATGAGGGATTTGAATATCAAGGAGAGGCACCTCTACCACCTCATAGGTTTGACACCAGGTTGGGTGTTAAGATTCAAAACCCCTCTCAAATGTGGGCACTCAATTCTTTTAAGCTTGGGGGTGACTTCAGTGAAGACATAAGGCTAAATGCCTATGAGAAATTCATGGATGATGATGAGTTCGTCAACACAAGGGATTTCTAGTAGTTTGTAATAAGGAACATGGTAGATGAACTAGAAAGAAGTTAAGGAATTAGGCTTGATAGCCTAAGTGAGAATGAAAGATTTGTTAGCATTGCATTATGTGTTGTCAATCAATGACAAAGAGGGATATTGTTAGCATTGCATATGTGTTTTCATTGATGTCAACCGTTAGGTCCGGATTAAGTCCGGATATGGTATGATGAGAAGTTCGAGTGTTCAATTTAGGCATATTGTGCACATGAAGGTTTCTCGGTTTCACCAAATGTGATTGGTATCTCAGAAGATATTTTTCTGTATTATATTTAGGTTCGGTGTGATCTAGAGATCGAGGCCTTAGACCGAATATTGAGGATGTATAGCATGCAGATGCATTTTAGGTCCGACCTTGGAGATGTATGTAGTGTGTTGATATGTTCGAGGAAGAATGGTGCGACATGGTTCCCTTTTCTTTCCTTGCCACCACCATAATGTTTAGTAGAGACCTATTTTAGATCCTTGTCTCAGCCGACATTGAGAATTATGATTTCTGGAGACAATATATGTAGGAGTTTTATTTGATGATTTCATATATGGATTTTTGTGTTGAAGATAAGCGATATTGAAGGATGTCGGTGATTGCATGAGATATTTACTGGAAGGAGTTCCAACAGTGCAAACTGTGTTTTTCTTGTGGTGGATTTTCTTTGTCTTTCTTTATTCTTTGACAATGAGCCTTTCAGGGTAGTGAGACCATCTATAATTGGCAGTGAGCCTTTCAAGATAGTGAGCCCACTGATAGTGAACCAAACTAGCAGTGAGCCACCCTTTGTAAAAATCACCTTAACTGGTGTTTATATATTGTGAATTAGCATTCTCTGTGGTTTTTCCCTTCTTGAGTTTTTCCACATAAATTATGGTGTCTTTTGTGTCTAATCTGAATTTTGTATGCGTTTTCTAATTCTGTTATTTTTTCTCAATATTTTGGATTTGTGCATTTAAGTTAAAATAAAATATTTGTCATCAATTAATACACCCCCCCCCTCTTAGTTTCACAAATATTCACATTCAACAAGATTTAGGTTGAAGGATGAATTACTAAAAGCTGCGAAGGAGCAAATGGCCACCATGACCCCTAAGATGGGAAGATAGATTGTGAAGAAAAGTGGCGTGCTTCTCTTAGAGGGATCAGATACATCTTTTGCAATAGAATTTGATGACTTAAGGAGAAGGCATGACATTTATTTGGATATAATTGATCCACAACAAAGGAATAAGGTGCTCTCAGGAGAACTTTTTGATGACCACCTTGACCAACTGGTCATTTGGTGTCTGCATTTGGTTACAAGAAGATCAACCCTGAGTCATGAAATGAAATAGTTATTTGGAAGTCTCATAGTTAAGAGGGTGGCAGATACCACTGCTACAGAGGCCACATGCATGACAATGAATCTGGCAAAGTTTGCCCACAAGGTTGTAATGAAGGCAAATGAGGAAGTTCATATCCTAAGAGATAAAGTGCAAACATTACAAGAGAAATTGCAGGTAGGACCTGCATACAAACCTCCTGGTATGCTAGATTATTCCTCTGATGAGGTAATGGGATTGAGAAGAGATTTGGATGAGGCCAGGATAGATATAACAAGATTGAATAATGAAATTGAGATATGGAAATCAGATGCCTCAACGATATAGAGTAAGGCAATAGAAAAAATGATCCAATCTTTACTTGAAACAAAGGCTAGTACAATATTGGACCATGTCGATGCTACTTGGGATGAGCATAGAGAGATGTTGGGATTCCTTGAGGAGCATCTAAAGTGGCAATTTTTTTTTTGGCTTGCTCACTATTTTATATGAGTAAAATAATTTCAATATGAATTTGCTTTGGTTAGGCCTTTTCCTACCTATTTGAATGATACTTTGATTCGGTTTAGAACAAGGTTTGAAGTAATTAAGCAACTCTCCATTATCTATAAGATGTATACTCAGATAATAAAGACTGAAATCAAGAGTTTTTAACCTTTGGTTACAAGCCATATGCCAACCCTATTTGACAAAGAAATGAGTGGTGTAGAAGGAAGAGAGGTGTTGAGATCAAAGACAAAATGGAAGACAAACATTGGGGCAGTTTTGGACCCAATATTGATAGATATTTTCATAGATGAAGTGCAGATATAGGGGAAGTTGTAGTCACACATGGATTAATTGTCAATGTTGGACAGTGGGTTGACAAATATGGAGGTTGCAATATCAAAGATAGAAGATGATAGCTACCGACAACATATCAGGAGGCTACAAGGGTTCAAGCAATATGGATTTGAATTCTCCTAATCCTTCTTCTGTTTTTGAAATTTTTGAATTTTGAATTTTTGAATTCTCAATTTCTCACATTTTTTGAATATGTTGTTTCCTTTTCTTCTCCTCAAATGTAATGAGATTAAAGAGGTATATTTATTGAATTAATTTCAAATCTATGACATCTTTGTGAAGATATTGATCTTTATCATTCTTATTAAAAGCATATCTTTGAGAAGGATTTGCAAGTTTCTCTCCATCAATGTGTATTCAATAGGTCTACAAGGTTATCACACTTTTCAACCTAATAAGGGAGCTTGAGAAAAGAAAAGGAGACATCTAGATCATCTCTAGTAATTACCACCCACAGAGGAAGATGCAGGAATGTTTGTCCTTGTCAAGGAGCTCAAAAAAGTTTTTTGTCTTTTTCTTTTCAGGTGTTTACCTAATTTTAGATATTGTAAAAGGCCCGAAGCTTGTTGCATCCTCAATTTTTCTATAATAGGATAATCAAGGGATTATTTTCTTCTTCTTCTTTGACATATAGGCATATTACTAATTTTCAATAGAGAAGATTGTATACTCATTCACCACGGGTGAATAACATGCAACAAAGTTCATAGTTTTTGCAATATAATACTGTAAATCAGTTCCATGTCCTACTTGCAATGATTTTGAAAAGGATATGTATAAGTACTATGCAATGATACAAGCATCTTGAAATCAAGTCAATGATTTATAAGTTGTTTCTTATACTTGTTATCCATAGTCTTATATGAATCGATTTAATTAAGAATTTTTTGGCTCATATGTCTACACCGTGTTGTTGAGTTTGAATAAGTTTCAGCTTCTTCTTAAGTAAAAGATTAAATTTTCTTACTTTATTCAAAGGGATTCTACATAGAGAACAAATATTAAGTTTTAATTGGGAGATTCATTTCATGATATGATTTATATCAGATATTAATCATATTAAGCAAAAGATAGTGTAAATTTTATATAATTTATATTGTAATAATGGTTCATCTAGCCCAATGGATAAGGCATTGATCATGTTAATGTGTTGTTAACTATGGCAAAAGGAAAATTTTATCTACAATTCAATTAGAGATTTTCATTTTATGAATTTCATTTTGAAATTTGGATAGTTAGTTCTCATAGTGATCAGAATCTATAAAAGGGTGAAAGCTACATCCTAAAGGTTCTAAAGTTTACTGAATCACTTAATAGGCTGAGAACATATCTATTACAACAACAAATAAATAAGAGATATCAAGTATTTTGTTAGAAGGGACACCCACCTAGGTCCTACAAATCTTGAAGCGTAGAGAGAGTGACTAGTTCCTTATCCCTAGTCATTACTTTGTCAATTGTTCCATTGATCCAAAGCCTTGAAGATTGAGGTTGGATTCTCATAGAGGGATTTTAGAGCAATCAATTAAAAAAACAAATAGTATGTATATAAATAAAGGTAGGGGCAATTATGGGGAGGTGTGTAAAGAGAGGAGAGGAGACAAAGAGTAGAGAGTGAAAGGTGAGAGGTAGAGAGATTGGTCTAGATTTTGGGAGAGAGAGGAGATAGCGAGATAGAGAGAGGTAATGCTAATAGAAGCCTATTGATTACCTCCTAGAGATTTGAAACCACTTTCAAACATCCTACTAATATATACATGAAATATAACATAAAGCATAATAAAAATAGATATTTAAAAGTGACATACTTAAATATTATATTTCATGTATGTATTTTGATGAAGAGAATGAGTCTGACTTGAAGACAAAGATGTTGAGTTACACAAATCTCTTCGTCTCCATAATGTGAGCACTTTTTGGCTTGCTAGTGATCAAGCCCAGTCTCAATTACTACTAGTCCATAATGCAAATATGTTATAATCCACTTCCATCGTTGTCTCTATTGGGAAATTCCAACCCTTTGGGTTTGATTTACCTTGTGCATCCAACCCAAAGAGTTGGACAACCTTTTCATGTCCAAAGATATGTCTTATGAAAGAGTAAAAAATATATCATACATTTTTTATTGTGTTCTCCATTAGGATAATGTTAATCTCTATCTTACCTATCTAAGGTTTGAAAGAGTTGCTCAAGTATAAGAAAATAGGCCAATGTGGAAACTCGAAACTGGAAAAACTCCAAGTAAAAGCTCCCGAGCTCTAGCATCCACTCAAAGTTGAGTAAAAATTTGTCCAGCCTACACTTTATATTTTCTAAACCTAGCCAAATTTTATTGTTCCACGTAAATCATCCAAATCTAGGCTTAATGTCCACCAATGCAATATCACCAAATGATCTCTTGAAATTAATAGATCCGAATTTTTTTTTAATATTTCCCCTTATTTGTTCTCTAGCACCAAAGTAGCATCAAATTCTTCCCTAACAATCCACTTAACATGACTATGGTCTCTCTTGAAGTTTTGGAGATACTCCCAAGCCTCCAATCTCTTAGATTCTGAATTCAGCCTGAAGATATTAGAGACAATCATGTGGTTGCTCTCTCACATTCCTACAACTCACAATTAAACATAATTGTTTAACCTTAATGATTAAGCCACAAATGAAGCTTTTATTCCATAAGATGGCCAACCCACTAATTAATTCAATGGTGCCCTTGGCCTCCCTTTCCCCATTCTTCTAGATTGACGAGTCTTGGGATTTTTCCTCGTTTTACTTATTTCTTGCTTCTTTTATCAAATAATATATATTTTAAATATCATCTAAACCATATTATCATCTAGTTTATGGTATATACATGACATGTTTATATTAAAATATGTTGTGTGCTTTTATAATTGATATATTGTCAATATATTTTAGATGATGACTCATGTGGATGAATGCTTGTTGTAAGGGACTAACATGTAGCTTCAAGAAACTAAATCCAACCTCCAACTTGAGAGATTAATGTTAACCCTATTGGTTTGCGTGGAAGCAGTTAAAGATTACAAAGAAGCATGGTCAGGGAGAGATTTTGTTGACTGTATCTACCTAACAAACATGGATATAATTTATAGCATCATGGAGAACAATGAGGTTGTGCCTCATAAATTCAATTGTAATATACCTATGCAAATTCCTAGTTTTGTGTTACTACCAAATCAAAGAGTTTATTTCAGAATAAGCCTCATGTTAGATGTATGCATTATTATAGTTGCTTTGTTGAATATGTCATCCTCATCGGTATGGGGAATTACACATGTTTTAGGATTAGTTTAAGGGAGTAAATGCTCCACTCTCTCAAAATTTTTTAAAAGGGAGAATTTCGTTCAAGTCACTTTTCTAAACAAATATTCAATTTTCTTTCAATCAGTTAATAGGTAATCATTATGATGTTGTAGACTATATTTTTTGAATATATATGATTATCATTGTTGTTGTTGAACATATTAATATGAATGGGCAATTATTACCATACCTTAAGTTAGCATATTGTTACTTTCTAGAGATTATATTCCTTGAGTAGGCCATCTGAGGTAGCCTAACTCTTTTTTTTTGTTATATTAGTTTTTGTAGACACCTAAAAATGTCTCATTAATTTGCACTAATTATTCATCCTATTAATTAATAATTATTTAATTATTTAATTAAACTAATTAAATTCTTTAAATTAATTTTTAATCATTGCATTTCAACATTACTAATTATTCAATTTCTATCTCCCTTATCAATTCATCTTTCGCCCCTTTCTCAAACATTAATTAAATATTATTTATTTAATTAATTATGATTTTATTCTTTAATTAAATAATCTTTATTATTTAATTAATTAATTTATTCCTCCAATTTCCCAAATTTGAATTTCAACTAATTTTATTTATCCAAAATTTACATTTCCCTAAATTTGAATTTCATCCCATTCAATAAATTTCATGTTCATTCCAACATTTGAAAATCAAAATTCAAATCCAAATAAACATGAAATTGAATTTCATCTCAAAATCCTACAACACATGTTGAAAATATTGACTAATTGATCAAATCAATTAACTAACCAAGTTAACTCAGTTAACTCTTCAATCTTTACTTTTCACTCCCAATCACCTTTTTCTGACTAACTAGTCAATTCAATCTTCTCTTCAATCAATTTAGTCTTCTCCTCAATCAATTCAGTTAACTGGCCAATATATCTAATTGACTAATCAATCATTTGAGATATTTTTCCAATCAATCCACTTCTCAAATCAATCAAAATGAGTTGATTGATCAATCAAATCAGTTTAACTATCAATCATCACTTCAGTTCTATTTCCCACCCAATCTGTCCAAAAAAACTGTAAATACAAGATCATTTATCTTCTCTCAACAATCATGATCTTCAAAAATATTGTGTCAAATCTATGCAAGTTACCAATTTCAATATCTAAGAGCCAACCACACAATTTGGAGAAGGACAATGGAAGCTAAAATGCAATTGAGGGGGTTTTTCAATTATTTAATTGTTTAATTCATTTCATTTATGCATTCATTTCATTGCTTTTCGTTTAGAATTAACTTAATTAGTTAAGGGATTTCATGATAATTCCTTATTGCCTAATTAGATATGATTCCTAATATGATTTTAAGCATGAAACAAATGGTGAACCCAACGTGAACAACAACTTTTCTAACCTTCTGGCATGACTTTTTGTGTTTTGCAGGATCTATACTGATGCACGAGAAAAAAAACTACACATTTGATTACATAGTAATCTGCATTCACTTACAACGCTACACAATTGTCCCTACAAAAGTTTACAATCTTCAACACCTTGATTCGCAATCGCTCATAACAGTTCGCAATCGTCTTGATCTATCATTCTTTTTTAATTCTGGAAAATTTATTTTTCTGCATAAAATGTGTCTAACCTCATGGCAAGAAAGCTAAGATTCAATATTCCAGGTGCCAGGAAGAGATCAGAAGAGAAAAGACAATAGAGAGCTTACCAATGAATACTTAGAGCAGAAAAAAGGCTCCAAGACCTAGAGGATCAGGCAACTTTATCCCTATACTACAACATCATGCACAAATACCTACAGAAGTATGACATACATGACGAGATTGAGGTCATGGGCAATATAATTATGAATGAAGCCTTTGTCTTGTAAATTCTTCTTCTATCTTTTAAATTTTGTCTTACATTTGATTTGCATTCGATCAGACACTACACCTCATTCACTTAGAAAGTGAGCCGCAATCGCTATGACAAAAATTTGCATTCGATGTTACAGAAATCCACAATCTACTTGATTGTGATTCCCATTTGTTGAATGTTTTGAAAAGCTTTCCGTTCTGTCATTTTCTCGATTTCTTTTTGATATTATGGTCTTTTAGTGTTCTATTTTTTGACAGATCATTGACAGACATCGAGCAAATTCTTGTAACCCAAAATAAAATCTAGGTTTGTCATCCCAAAATGTCAACTAAAATTTTAATGGGTTTTGCAGGTACTGATGGACTTAGATTAGCTCACATTTCTTTTGGTGCTATCTAAAATGAACAAGAAAAACTTTCTTATTGAAATTCTTTGGGATTAAAAAGAACACTCACATATTTCTATCTAGACTAAAAAGAACACCATGTTTGATTGGAGCAATATCTCCAAATAGTAGTTAGATAACATTGTAATGAGCGAATAAAAAGAACAATCTTTGTCTGCTTTGTTTCGAAAGTGATAGGAATATTCTCTCCCCTTAATTGGGTGACCAAAAAATCCACTCACTATTTATGCTTTCTTTCTTTTATTGCAATTAGGCTAAAACATTTAGCAAGCCTACCCTCCCGAGAAGACCATAAGGCCAGTGAGAGAGGAATGACCTAAGTGGGAATGACTAAAGCCAAGCAATCCAACCTACTATAATCAACTGTGGATGTGATGAAAATCATGTCCAACAGTAGTTTTACATTGATAGCCTTCCCCCCAGTATCCTTGAGATGCAAAAAGCCTTTGTTCTAAAGGTTGGGAAGCCTCCTCAGGGAGTTTATCTTTTATGCACCAAACGAAACCATTTCTACGAACCTTAAGCATTGAATCCAAACCAAGTCAGTAACTAAAAATTTATAATATCATAGTGCAAGGGTGGGGAAGAATCCACCCCAAGACACTCACCATATATCTCCTAAGAAAATGAGCCAATTGAGAAGCAATTCTCTTTGGGTCAACTTATGGAAAAAGCCAAAATAACGAGCGCACCCTAGGGTGTCACAGGGATGTTTGAGCTGATGGAGTATCAAGATGTGGGATATGGTATTATGAATGACCTTTTGACATTAGGAGAGTCTGCTTGATGTGTTTTTCTACTTGGACAAAAATCTATTGAAAACATTGGGATTTGAAAAGATCCTATTAAACATGCTCTCTTTTTTAAATTGTGGACAAACAAAGTGTCTTATTTCTTGCTGATATGTTTTAATCATTTTCAGAAAATCATACATAAAACACCTAGGACACAATAAGAGAATCAATTAATTACAATCTCACCCCAAACAAGTTCATTAAGTTCAACATATCAAAAAAGATTACCACTTTCAGAAGGGTGAAGAAAACATGTTATCTCTTGTGATCTTAGGTCTCATTGCATTTTCTTTCCATTTTACATAGTTCATACATAGTCACCATTTCACTTCCTCATATTGCACAAGTCCTCACTTCACACTTAGAAATAAATTTGTCAAAAGTTGTATCCAAAATAGCCTTTGCATTGTCACCATTTACATCCCTCTTAGGATCTAGTTTAAGTCTTGCACATTCCAATAGCTTTCATTATAATCCACCTCTATCTTGTTAGATCAAACCAATCCTTGCATAGTCTTCACTTGCATCCATCACAATCCATCTTCCATAGGAATTCTTTAGCATATCATTTGCATGTGTTTACCAAGTAATGGTGAATTATGTTTTGAACAACCCAACCTTGGACAAGACAATGATCAATTAGAAATAATTCATAGTTTGGATAACCTTGCTTGGGAGGTGAGAATTGATCTTCCTCATTATGAAGAAGTCAAATTTGTTATAGACAATGAATTTTCAAAATCAGTTCGAATTGAGAGGCAAGCCACACAAGAAATTGCTCGACAAAGAGAAAAAAAAATTGTTCAACAACTACTTGAAAGGATTGCCATAGAAGAACAAATTCCTCCCCAATAGAGTGTCAGAGTCTACCATCATTCCCTTAGATTTCATCATAACTCATCCAAGGACTTACATTTCCTAGGGGTCTTAAAAGTCATTCATGCCAGTTACCTGATCACAAAGAGCTAAAATGGTCAAAACAATGACCCATTGCCCAATCCTACCTGGAACATGGATTTGTCTACATATCAAAACACACAGGTGAGAAGACTTACAATGCTACCGATAAATGCAAATAGAATGTCTTCAATAGATGAAATCCAACATAATTTGACACAAGAATAATTGGAGGCAACACAACAAGATCTAACCCTCCTCGTGATTTTAAATGCACTTATCAACGATGATAGAGATCAATACCTTTCTCTTCTAATTCAAAATGGGGCCAAGTTGCCTCCAGGTATTGATATCTCAGAAATATTGCCACCAGGAGTGACATTGACACAAAATGCAACTCAAATAGCAAATATCACACAAACTCAAGTAGCATTTTCTCGTTTAAGCCAAGGTAATACTCAAAATGCACAAGGAACAACAACATAAGCCAGAATGGCTTCAACTTAGAATCTTCAATCAAGAGCCATGTTTTCAAATACCAATATCACATCTCGAACAACATCAAATGTTTTGAATACATCAACACAAGCACAAATCACAGTGGCTCAAAATACTATTGCCACAAGTACTTCTCAACTTGACACATCTATTGCAATCGGATCCACTTACAGTGGTCAGAATTTGAATCAGGGCTCCGCTGGAATGTATGGATCAAACTAGCCTAATGTCAATACTCAGTTTGCATATTTTACACCACCTAGTGGAAATCATGGCACACAGTTACATAGTCAATCAATGTTTCAACAAGTTTCAGTATACTCCAACACAAATCCTTTTATGGGAAGCACCTATATGGTCAGTGCACCTTTGACTCAAACAGAAATGTTGGCCCAACAAGTACAGAATCTCCAAAGGCAAATGACCAATATGCAAATAGTGAATGACAAAAAGAGCTACAACATGGAGGATCTTTGTCCTTTTCCCTTTGATAGGACACTGTAAATGCCACCTTTTCCACCACATTTCGAAACTCCAAAGTTTGACAAGTATAGAGGAAAAGGTGATCCCTGAGATCATGTCTGAGAATTATTCATAGCATGTATTGAAGTGAGCCATTAAGACACATACTTGATTCCTCTCTTTCTCAAAATTCTTGGAGGGATGACATTAGACTAGTTCTCACATTTGTCACCTAAGATTGCTCATGGGGTGAGTTGGATGAACAATTTATCACAAACTTTTCACATAATATAGACAATCTTGTTACTTTAATGGATTTATGTGCAACTAAACAAAGGGAAGGTGAAACATTTCCATCATTCTCGCAATGATGGAGATCATTATATCACAGATGTCTTAGCCATATTCCATAGGTTGAGCAAGTGGATATATATATTGAAAATATCATTCCTTGGATTAAATATCCATTGTAGATGCAATGTTTGAATACATTCAAGGAAATAACAGAAAAAGGTATATAGTGTGAAAAGGGCTTGATGGAGCAAGTAATTTTGAAGCACCATAAAGACAATGGACCAACAAATAACTCAAACACTGAAAAGCCAAAGTTTTGGTCCAAAAACAAGAATGCCACAAGTGATGGAGTTGTAGATTCTCGTGTTGTCAATAGAGCTCAACCAGTGGTATCGCTTCAAGGACCAGTTGATTCTTTTTCTTCCAACAAAAATCAACCCCAAGGCACTAATACAATATTAGCAAATGTCAATGTAGTCCAATCTAGTAATCAAACACCTCTAAGGATCAGTACACCTAGAAGTAATTACACACCCCTTGGAGAACCAATTGAGTTTTCTCTCAAAAAGTTGAAACAAACCAATGTGATCACTCTACCAGAGGTTAGACCGTATGAACCAGGTCCGTTCAAACCCACTTGGTGGAATGACAATGACTTTTGTGAATACCATTGTGCTAAGGGCCATAAAATAACAAGTTGTTATAAGCTCAAAAATATGATACAAGACCTCATTGCTCAAGGTGACATTATTGTAGATGCGAACAAGGGATCATCCAACATAGATCATACCATATTCAAGGACCATTCTGTCAAGTATGACAAAGGAAAATATTTCAGCTTCAAGATACAGAATAACACTACAAACTATACCAATGTAGCACATGATTATACAATCAATGCAATTAGTGCAGGAGATGAAATAGTGGCCACAATTACAGTCCACGCAAGGAACAAAGATTGTGTAATTATCACCTATACATCTAAGGTCACATTGCAAGGGGTATCATCTAACCCTTTTCCACCAACAAGAAACTATAATGTGGTTGACCAACTAAGAAAGACCCTGACCCAAATTTCAGTGTTTGAGTTGCTTTGAATCTCCCCAACTCACAAGGCAATCTTAGATAAGGCTCTCCAAGAATCTGTTGTTGCCCATGACATTTAGATGAAAATGCATTCCAATCTATGGTTGGAAACCTAGATACTTCACAGGTAGCATTCACAAAGGAGGGTGTACCAATAGACAGACACATGCACAATGATCCTCTTCACCTAGAAATTTTTGTTCACAGAAAGAAAGTTAGAAGAGTTTTAAAAGATGGTAGATTCGGACTCAACATATGCACTCTAAACTTGATCAAAGCTTTGGGTTACTCACAACATCATATTGATCCTACCAAGAGAATCAACATCAAAGCATATGATGATGAAGAACGTCCATCCAAGGGTATAGTGACCTTTCCTGTGCAAGTAGGACCTGTTACCACACATGTCACTTTTCAAGTTCTGGACCGAGAGTTGGGATATAATATGCTACTAGGTCGCCTGTGGATACATGCCATGTAGGTAGTGCTATCAACTCTCCACCAATGTGTTAAGTTCACCTACAATGACATCGAGATCACAATCCATGGTGATCCAAATCCTTTATAGCATTGCAACTAGTTGAGAGCAAGCAAAAACAATCAAGTCCCCATCAATCAAGTAGCTCCACTCAATATACAAATGAAATCTCTAAAAATCTCTGATACACCCGCATCATCATCTCACACATCTACAACACCACCTCTCCAAATCAAGGATGAAGGGTGTGGTGAGTATTCTTGTTTTGAGATATTACCAATAGGGCAATTATCTCCTAGATCTTTTGGTAGAACATTACCAAATCCAACATATAGAAATAAAGGGAAGGAAATTGTCCAGTTTTCTGACTCTTGTTCCTTCATAAGATGGGGAGAGCTTAATGAAGAATCTCTAGATGAAGATGTCAACTTATGGTTGTATAAATAAGAAAATGACACTCCAAATATTAAACTCCCCTTAGAACAATATGGCAATGACTTTAAGATGTTACAACAACATGGTTATGATGGAACAACAGGCTTGGGGGAACATGATCAAGGTATCATAGAACTCATGTTACCATCAAAAAACCCAAAGAATTGGGATTTATGATACACTGACCTGACAAGAAAAAAGAAGAAAATCTCGACTAGATACTCTGATTATCCAAAATTTGCCAACAACAACAAAACTCACAAATAAAAATGAGGATCCTGAATCACCAAGTTAGAACAACATCAATACAATGACCGAAACAGGAATTGCACCGACATCTCATGTCAATATAGTGATCAAAACGGGAATTGTGCTGACAGATGAATCAAGTAATGCCTCTACATCATCAGTATCCACCAGCTAGAGATGATAATTCTATATTACGCCTATCTGCCATTCAAGCCCTAAATGAAGCTTCTCTCACAGAAGAAGGGTCTACAAGTCAAGAAACTCTCCCATTTATCATCAACAATGTTGAAACTCCTATTTCTCTAATTGAGAAAATTGATGAAGATGGATCAGATAGAGAAACATATATCGAGAGTATAATTGATTCCCATTACTATGAGTTCTTATCTCTCCACAATTGTAGCACATATTCAGTTTTTAGAGCCTATGACAATCAATCACCGGTGGATGATGGCATTGAATATGAGGACAAACAAATTGATCAAGAATTAGTCAAGTATGTATATGATAGTAGGATTTGCATGATGTCGGCATTATCTCCTCATAATGAAGACACAAACCTTTTCCTTATGTATCCTCACCTAATAGACTAGGGGCAACAAGAATCCCCAAATTTAGATTGGTTCCAAAATGATGAGGCCATAACTAAATTCTTGAGTACTAGGTATGGGCTTCCTTATGATGATCACAAAGTCGGTTTTGCTATAGATCTAGACAGAACTACCTACTTTGGAGTAGCAAGCTCCTCTTCTAATCCATAAGATACTGAAGAAATGGTTAATACAACTACAAACAGACTAGATAATATTCCTATAGATAAAGAGCAATCAACACTACTAGTTGAAGAAACTGAAGAAATCAACGTCAAAGATATTGAGAATGTACATAAGATACGTCTGGCTAAGTCTCTAAATCCCATGGAAAAGGAAAAGTTAATTCAATTCTTTTCACATCAACCAATCAACTTTGCATGGTCGTATGCTGATATGCCAGGGTTAGACCCAGAATTGGTCTTGCATCATTTGCTATTGCTACTAGGAGTGAAACCATACAAGCAGAATCTCAGGAAGATGCATCCTCAAATAGCCCTATTAGTCAAAGTTGAACTACAAAAATTGTTAGATGTGGGTTTCATCATACCCATAGACTATGCATAATAGATTTCAAACTTAGTACCAGTAACTAAACCCACTGGAGGAATAAGAATCTGCACCAACTTCGGGAATCTAAACAAAGCTTGTCCAAAGGATGATTTTCTGCTACCAAATATAAATATGATTGTAGATCTGATAGTGGGAAATGAAATGTTATCACTCATGGATGGGTTTTTTGGCTATAATCAAATCAAAATTACTCCAAAAGAAAAACATTAAATAGATTTGACTTGCCCTTGGGGAACATACTGCTAGAATGTGACGTCGTTCGGTCTCAAGAATGATAGCACCACTTACCAAAGAGCAATGACCAACTTGTTTCATGTCATGATACATGACATTATCGAAGATTATTTAGATGACTTGCTAACCAAATAAAAAACCAGGCATGATCATTTGGGTGTCTTGGCTAAAATCTTTGACAAACATGAGCAATACAATGTCTGACTCAATCCAAAAAAGTGTGTGTTTGAAGTAACATCTGGTAAACTCTTGGGGTTTATTGTATATAACAGAGACATTGAAATAGATCCTGAAAAGGTGAAATCTATATTGGACATGTGATCACCCTCCACACTTAAAAAATTGATAAGTCTACAGGGGATATTACAATCTATAAGGTGCTTCATTGCATAATTGGCAAACAAGTGCCAACCATTTCAACACCTTCTGAAGAAACTTGTAACTTTCAAATGGACAGATCAATGCCAGGAGGTAATTCAAGCATTAAAACCATTACTACTGTACATATCTGTAATGAACTCTTCTTTGGGTGCTCTCCTAGCACAACATGATGAACAAGCTAAAGAGAGAGCTATCTACTATATTAGTAGAACACTCATTGGATATGGACTCAACTATACTCCTATTGAACGAGCATGTCTAGTAGTGATCTTCACATCTTAGAAGCTTAGACACTACATGCCAACCATTTCAATACCTTCTGAAGAAAGGTGTAACTTTCAAATGGACAGATCAATGCTAGGAGGCAATTCAAGTATTAAAAGAATATATTTTAGCAACACCAATCTTGGTTCCACCAGTACATGGAAAACCATTACCACTGTACATATCTGCAATGAACTCTTCTTTGGGTGCTCTCCTAGCACAACATGATGAACAAGGTAAAGAGAGAGTTGTATACTATATCAGTAGAACACTCATAGCATATGAACTCAACTATACTCCTATCAAACAAGCATGTCTAGTAGTGATCTTTGCATCCCAGAAGCTTAGACACTACATGTTTAGTCATAAAGTTCAGCTCATCGCACATTTTTATCCTCTCAAGTACCTATTGAACATAGCAACATTAACCAGAAGACTAGCCAAATGGGTTATGATCCTAAGTGAATTTGACATAGAATATGTCGACAGAAAGGTCATCAAAAGGTAAATCATAGAAGATCAACTAGCAAAGACACCCTACAAGACATTCATCCATTGGTGGTAGACTTTCCTGATGACTCAGTATTTTCAATCTTAGCATCTAAAAGATAGAAATTGTATTTTGACGGATCCTATACCAATCATGGAGCAGGAGTGGGAATACTTTTTGTTACTCCTCAATGAGACTCCATTCATTCAGGATCAATTTTCCATGTACCAACAATATATCTGAATACGATGCCATAGTCATAGGACTTCATACTATCATACAATGGAAGATAATGGAGTTACAAGTCTATGGAGACTCACAACTTATCATCAATCAAGTGAATGATGATTATAATACAAAAGATGACAAGCTAACAACTTACAAGCAATTGGTAGAAGAATACAAGCAACATTTCACCAATGTAACATTTGAGCAAATCCCAAGAATTCAAAACAAAGTAGCTGGCCCTATGGCAACAATATGATCTCTCTTGGATATGCCCAACAATGAGACAAAGTTTGAGTTAATAGTGGAACAAATCATGGTACCAACTTATGAAATCCATCTTTTGAATATGTTTGTATGATAGTGGGACCTAAATCTCCTTGGTATGGAGAATTATATGCTTACTTACATGATCAATATGTGTCTCCTGATCTCTCCAACAATCAACACAAGACACTTATCCATCAGGATTCAAGATATACAATCATTGTCGATAGTCTATACAAGAAAGGCTTAGATGGTACTTTTCTTCGCTATCTCAGTCTTGAGGAATCACAAACAAGTCTAAAGGAAGTTCATAATGGGATCTACAATGCTCACTCTTTTTGTCCTACACTAGTCAAGAAACTATTGAGAAATGGATATTACTAGCCAACAATGGAGAATCATGCTTACAAATATGTCCAAAAATGTAGACAATGCTAGATACATGGAGATCCGATCCATGCACCTGCTCAAGACCTTCAACCGATTACATCACCATGGTCATTCTCAAAGTGGGGATTGGATCTTTTGGAAAGATAAACCCTACCTCCTCCAATGAACACAAGTGCATAAACACAACTACTTAATACTTTACCAAATGGATTGAGGCAATCCCCATGACTTACATAAAAGGAAAACAAATAGCCAAATTCATCTTGAACTATATCATCTGTAGGTATAGAGTCCCCATGTGCATCATTACACATAATAGGCGACCTTTCAAGAACCAAGAAGTGAATGAATTTTGTGACCGGTTCCACATTCAAAACATTTTGCAACTCCTTACTATCCTCAAAGCAATGAGGGAATGAACAAAATCATATTGAAAATTTTAAATAAAGTTATCAACAAAGTCGGACAAGACTGGAACCTTCAACTGAATCCAACACTATAGGCCTATCAAACTAGTGTACGCACAACTACTAGTGTTACACCATACTCTTTAGTATATGGTTCTGTGTCACATGGATTTGCACCCGATGCAAGCTTGAAATTCCTGCAATCCAGTTAGACATTGGACTACTCTCAGGTTGTGGGTATCCTATTATGAGAGCAGATCTTCAGATTATAGATCGGCTTCCTATTTGATCACCTAAAAAACTCAATTGAATTTCTGAGAAAAGGGAAGAAGGATATGCATAAAATGAAACTATAGATTAAAAGGTGATCCACCAATGACTGAAACTAACTTGTGAATGCTTACAAACCTCAAAAAATACTCAGATAATGAAGCTTTATAATCTCACAACTCAAATATCCATGCTTGCAAAAATGATTCATATGAAAGGTTTAAACTTTTATATGTTTGCAGGAGGAAAACACTGATATTTTCAAAACTTCAAACATTAAAAATAACACATCCACTGACCCGCACTATAACATGTTGCATATGACTATAACACTGAGGCAATAAGATGAAAAGAAGGATTTTATAAAAAATCACAAAAAATTCACTCTAAGAACTCACACACAATGCTTGAACAACACAAATCTGAGAAGGAAAATGGACTTCTTTATTGATCAATAGGAGGTATCTACATTACAAATCTCAAAAAAAAAACCTCATAAGAAATGAGTTACAAGAGCATGAGTATCTTTTGCCACACAATCTCCAAACTCCAGAACTCCCCCAAAAAGAGTGAAAAACAATCACTTATAAAAAAAGCTTGCAAAAAATTTAAAATTTGAATTTTTTGGCTCCAAGATGGATCAGTTGTCATCAATTCTAAGCCTTTCCTCAAAATCAGGGGCTTAACTGAGAGAGAAACTCCTCCAAAACTGCTGACTTCTCGTCATTTCTCGCTAAGTTCACCTGGACTGAGTCACTCATCTGTAGACAGTTTACAACTCGTGCACCTTCTTATCGGGTTATTGGTGTAGCATCAAAACACTCTCGTCGATATCTGATGGTGCGCTCCCAACAATATACTGTTCCACCATATTTTTTGGTGTAGCTCCTAAACATGTTGTACCTATTGGTATTTTGGTATGGTTTTGTCATTGATGTCAACACCTACTAAAACTCTAGCACCTTGGAGAATCAGCAACATTCACCAGCAAGAAAATGACTTATGCACAGTCATCGGTATATGGTACACTGATAGGATATAATGACCACCGACACTTGGAATGGCATGGAAAATACTTGGTTATGTCGAAGACATTGTTTGGACATCTTACCTTGAAGAATTGTTTATTGGTATATTCGTATTTGCATAGTTGTTGTTACCGGCAAATAGGTCCAGGTTATGCACCGACAGGTTTATCTTTTCTAGATCAGCACGACATGCTATGGAGATGATTTATTATTGTTGTAAATGCATCAAGCCAACATGTTGAATCGGTTATTGCATCAGATATTACTTTGTTTGTAAAATGATCTTGTAGAGCCGACCTACTAAAATTGGTCTTAGGTTATGGTATAAATGTAAGATCTTATTTGTAAGATCGAATGTGGAATGCGAAAAAGAATTGTGTAAAGGTATATGCGAGAATAAGCAGAGTTATACACGCAGACATCATTTGAAGGTGAAGCTAGGTTTTTGTGAAAGCATATCAGAACTACATCAGTACTAAATCCAGCATATGAAGATGTTATTTTGAGCAATATATCCTTATTGGATTTAACCATCCAATTGTAGTCAGTGTGACTCCTATTTTGTGTTTGAGCAGTGATCTCTAAGCGCTTGGCCTTTCTGCATGTGCAGACCCAATTTGTATACATCAGTAACTAGAGATACATTGATTGGAAAACTTTCAGCCTTTGGAATTGAGGAATTTGGTCTTGTTGCTACTATAAAGATAGATTTAGCCTTTAAAGCATCAACATCATCTGCATCATCATTTGACAAATCTGATTGGAAAGCCTTTTATGCAAGAGAACTTGAGGAAAGCAGGAAAGAAAATGAAGAACTTGAAGCACTATTTGTAAGGAAAATGCCTAAAGGTCCAGTTGGAAGTAAGTATGAAGATAAAGCACCCTTTAAATGTTTCAACTGTAATAAGATTGGTCATATGGCTTCAAGATGCCCTAATAGATGTGCTAGACTAAGAGAAGAAGCTAGAAGGACATACAAGCCTAACCCTAAATATCAGAGATACAAATTTAAGAAAAAGAAAGACAAATCTTGTTATCTTGCTAATGAAGGAGTGACTGATGATTTTGATGAAGATCCGACAGACAATGGATGGGTTTTTGTTGCTATAACAGAAGATCAACCGGCACCTACAGTCCAACCAGTAGAGCGGGCCTTGGAAGCTAAAATTGAAGTAAGGGATGAGTGGATCATTGATTCAGGATGCTCACATCATATGACAGGAGATAAAGGTAAATTCTTGAACTTTCAAGAATATAATGGAGGCTTAGTAAGATTTGGAGATGACAAAGCTTGTTTGATCAAACGTAAGGGTACAATATCTCTTGATGGTAAGCATAATACTAACAATGTTTACTATGTTGAAGGTTTAAAGCATAATCTTTTGAGTGTTGGTCAATTAGTTGAAAAAGGATTTCAGTTACAATTCTGGAAAATGCAAAATCATGAATAGAACTAGTTTAGAAATTGCAACCGGTAATCAGACTAGAGGTAATATCTTTCATTTGAATAACAGTGAAAAGACATGCTTAATTGCACATATTGATGAAAGTCGGCTATGGCATAAAAGACTCTCTCATGTAAACTTTGATTGTATGGTAAAAATCAGTACTACTAAGGCAGTTAGAGATTTACCTAAAATTGTCAAACCTCACAATACAGTATGTAAGGAATGTCAATTTGGAAAACAAGTTAGAGCTAGTTTCAAAAGTATTCCAAAAAAATCCAATAATGCTCTTGATTTAATTCACACTGATTTATGTGGTCCAGCTAGAACTAAAAGCTTGCAAGGTGATAGATATTTCATGCTAATCATTGATGACTATTCTAGAATGTGTTGGGTTACCTTTCTTAGAGAAAAATCAGAAGCACTTGGAAAGTTTAAATTATTCAAAGCAATGGTAGAAAATGAAACTGGTAAGAAAATCAAATGTCTGAGATCAGATCAAGGAGGTGAATTTACATCTAAGGAATTTAATGCATTATGTGAAATAAATGGAATCAGAAGACAGCTATCAGCACCTCGGACACCACAACAGAATGAAGTTGTTGAAAGGAAAAACAGAACTATCTTGGATGCAGCTAGAAGTATGTTATCAGAAGCAAATCTACCACATGTAAATTAGAGAGAGGCAATAAGTACAACCATCTATACATTCAACAAAGTTCACATCAAAGGTGAAACCGGTAAGACCCCTCATGAACTATGGTTTGGTATTACTCCCACTCTTAAATATTTCAGAATATTTGGAAGCAAATGTTATATTAGAAAAGATGAGTATATTGGGAAATTTGATCCTAGAAGTGATGAAGGAATATTTCTTGGTTATTCATCTAAGAGTAAAGCATATAGATGTTTTAACAAAAGATTGCAGAAAATTGTTGAGAGTACAAATGTGAAGATTGATGAACAATTCAGAGGAACTTCAAGGTATATAGATTCTGAACTGGCAACAAAAATTCTAACAAATGAACCTACACTGAACTCACCGGTACAGAATGAAGATCCAGTTATACCGGTACCATTTGAAAATTCCACTATGACTGAGGAATAGCAGTAAACAAAGACACCCCGGTATGTAAGATTGAATCATTATGAAGATCAGATAATTGGAAACAAGTATAAAGGAGTTATGAAAAGAGGAAGATTGACAAATGAAGAGGTATGTCTTATTTCTCAAATTGAACCATCATCAGTTAATGAGGCATGTGAAGATAAATATTGGACTAAAGCTATGGAAGAAGAATTAGAACAAATTGAGAAGAATAACACTTGGACATTAGTTCCCCGGCCTAAAGATAAAAATGTAATTGGAACCAAATGAGTATTTAGAAACAAACTTAATGAAGATGGTAAGGTTATTAGAAATAAAGCAAGACTAGTGTGTAAGGGATATTCTCAGAAAGAAGGAATTGATTATAATGAGACTTTTGCACCGGTAGCTAGAATTGAGGCAGTCAGATTATTTTTGGCTTTTGCAGCACATAAGAACTACAAATTATATCAAATGGATATTAAATGTGCATTTTTGAATGGAGACCTTGAAGAAGAAGTTTACATTGAACAACCTGATGGATTTTCTTTGACAAATGACAAAGATATGGTTTGCAAGTTAAGGAAAGCTTTGTATGGATTAAAGCAAGCTCCAAGAGCTTGGTATGCAAGATTGGATAAGTATCTTTTGAAGATTGGTTTTTCTAAAGGTAATGTTGACAGCAACTTATACTATAAAGTGACCAATAATGACATCTTGGCTATAGAAGTTTTTGTTGATGATATAATCTTTGGAGGAGAAGAAGGATTGTGTAAAGACTTTTCTATTAAAATGCAACAAGAATTTGAAATGTCTATGATTGGTGAAATAAGAATCTTTTTAGGATTGCAGATTTCACAGACTGACAAAGGTATATTCTTAAGTCAATCCAAATACTTAAAAGAGTTACTAAAGAAATTTGGAATGGAGAACTCTAAACCAGTAAGCACACCTATGACTACAAATGACAAACTATCACTAAGGGATGAATCTACACCTGTTACAACAAGGTACAAATCTATGATAGGAGGTTTACTATATTTGACACAAACCAGACCTGATATTATGATTGCAGTATGTATTGTTTCAAGATTTTAGAGTAATCCTAGAGAAAATCATGAATCAGCAGTTAAAAGGATTTTTTGGTACCTACATGGCACTACAAATCTTGGATTATGGTATCCTAGAGATGAAAATTTTGAATTATGCGCATACACAGATGCAAATTGGGTAGGAGATGTGGATGATAGAAAAGGCACCACCGGCAGAGCATTCTTTCTTGGAAGCGGACTAGTTTCTTGGTTAAGTAAGAAACAAAGTTGTACATCCTTATCAATAGCAGAATCAGAATATGTTGTAGCAGCAACTAATTGTACATAGGTACTATGGCTTAAACAAATGTTGAAAGACATACAGGTTAAATGCAAGGAACCTATAACTATCTATTGTGATAACACTATAGTAATTGATATATCTAAGAATCCGGTACTACACTAAAACAAAACATGTTTCCATCAAACTGAATTTTCTAAGGGAAAATGTTGAAGCAAAAGAAATTAAACTAGTTTATGTGAATACTAAAGAGCAGATTGCAAATATTTTCACTAAACCTCTTCCTAAGGAGACTTTTGAATATCTTAGAGAACAACTTGGGGTCATACCCTCACCAGCAGATACTTAGAGAGTTGATATTTGTCATCAACCAACGGAATTAACAAAGAAATCTTTTTACTTCGGCTTTTGATGAGGAAGCTACTTCTCAGGGGGAGTAGTTGGTA
This sequence comes from Cryptomeria japonica, assembly GCF_030272615.1. NCBI lineage: Eukaryota > Viridiplantae > Streptophyta > Pinopsida > Cupressales > Cupressaceae > Cryptomeria > Cryptomeria japonica. The sequence continues at coordinate 831,696,122 of NC_081409.1, forward strand.
TACTAAATTGATTGGTATTTTGCATATGAACTTGGTTTTGTAGTAACTTTGGCATTTGATGTCAAAGGGGGAGAGATTGGTATGGAAAAACATGGAACACAAGGAAACAAATGTTACTGTCAGGGGGAGAGATTGATACTTTGGGAGAGTTTACTTATACTTTGGAGATTGTTGGTACTTTGGTATTTGGCATTTCTGTTTTGGCACTTTGATGGTTTTTCCATCTTGTGTTACCATCAATGCCAAAGGGGGAGATTGTTGGTATTTTGGTATGGTTTTGTCATTGATGTCAACACCTACTAAAACTCTAGCACCCTGGAGAATCAGCAACATTCACCGACAAGAAAATGACTTATGCACAGTCATCGATATATGGTACACCGACAAGATATAATGACCACTGACACTTGGAATTGCATGGAAAACACTTGGTTATGTCGAAGACATTGTTTGGACATCTTATCTTAGAGAATTGTTTATTAGTATATTCGTATTTGCATATTTGTTGTTACCGACAAATAGGTCTAGGTTATGCACCGACAGGTTTATCTTTTCTAAGTCAGCATGGCATGCTATGGAGATGATTTATTATTGTTGTAAATGCATCAAGCCGACATGTTGAATCGGTTATTGCATCGGATATTACTTTGTTTGTAAAATGATTTTATTGTAATATCTTGTAGAGCTAACCTACTAAAATTGGTCTTAGGTTATGGTATAAATGTAAGATCTTATTTGTAAGATCGAATGTGGAATGTGAAAAATAATTGTGTAAAGGTATATGCGAGAATAAGAAGAGCTATACACACAGACATCATTTGAAGGTGAAGCTAGGTTTTTGTGAAAGCATATCAGAACTACACCGGTACTGAATCCAGCATATGAAGATGCTATTTTGAGCAGTACATCCTTATTGGATTTAACCATCCAATTGTAGTCAGTGTGACTCCTATTTTTTGTTTGAGCGGTGAGCTCTAGGCGCTTGGCCTTTCTGCATGTGCAGACCCCATTTGTATACACTTACTATCCGCAATAGTATCATCTGATTGTGGGTAAGGTTTCCCACTGTGGTTTTTCCCCTTACAAGGTTTCCACGTACAAATATTGGTGTTATGTGTTGTGGATGACTTTGTCCTTTTGTTTCATGGATTAATCTTTATCGGTATTGTAATTATCTGATAAAATTGTCCACCGGTATAAAAGACTATTTCACCGGTATTAAGTAGAAACTTGATTAAGTTGTTTTTTATTTAAATGTATTTGACAACTAATTCATCCCCCCTCTTAGTTGTCTCCAGGACCTAACGGTACCGATAGCCGATGGTGAGATCCAAATGCTGACTTTCAATAACCGATGACAACTTTTCGCACTCCGCCACATGGCACATCCTGATTCGCCTTTGGATCCAATTGGATGCTACCTTAACTGCCATGTCATCAGTCATTATGTCATGAGGATTAACCTTCAGGCACCTCACAACCGCGGTACAATGATAGTTATGGATAGCCCTGGAATGTCACTCCACCGTCCAATCTTCCTTGATCTGTCGTTGGATCTCAACGATCTGCTCGAGCTTTAACTTTTTGTTTTCAACACGTGTTTTGTTGCCAAGTCGTGGGGATAACTTGGCAATTATCTTCCCATCATGACATAGCAACAACCGTTAGATCTTTCTTGATCACCGTTGATTTGCTTGATCTTTAGTCGCTCAGAGCGACTCTCTCTCATGCCACGTGTCAGCCCCTGTTTTGCCACATGATCTACCTAGACGCCACCTCAATCTTCCAGTTGGTTGCCACCTCACCAGTTGCTAAGTTGCGGAGATTAACAGTCAAGCACTTTCACATAGTGGTATAGCGATGGCCGTCAGGTCTTTTGCAACCTGCTCACTTGTTAATTTGCCCTTTTACTGCAAAATTTGATCGCTTTGAGATGCGTGTGCATGCAAGGGGCCCACCAACGCTGAGCTGCAACTTGCCAAAAGCCCTTAGGCTTTGACACTAAGGATATATGCGGCCTTCCATATAAATGCAATAAATTTCCTCCACACGGCCAATGTGGGATAAATGGACTATGCCTAGGCCTTTCCATCGGATCATCGAGATAACTTGAGATAGCTCCTTCCGATAGCCAATGACTTCACACACCTCTTTGCACTTTCCATTAGGTCATCGGGGTAAGTCTTGTCGATCGAGGTAGGTCTCACCGATAAGGCAAAAATTCAAAAAACTGCAAAGAAACACCCATCTCCCTCAGTATGTTGGGCTCAACCCTCATGGGAGCCACATTTTACCCCACATGCTATAATTCAATGAACAAAAAGTTATTTTCCCTATGTCTACACATGAAGCAACAAGTTAGACAAAAAAATGTATTCTTTTCATACTTAGCACTTGTTTCTCCTTCTGAGGCATATTGAGCTTGTAGCGAAAATAGGTAACATTTTTGGCAACATCTGCCATATGTTTTCCTGCTTAACATTTCAACCAGCTCCCTTGTGCGTTCCATTGGGCACAGAGTCACTGAGACTAATAGAAAACTGAAACAACACATCACACATGACTGCAAAAACTTTGTTTTCTTTCAAAAACCTATCCTAATCTATTGAGTACAGGTGTGTGATTTATGGCAGTGAGCTTAACACCTTACTGCCATGAATTAGGCATTTGTCTTGACAGATTAGGATGGGACAAAACAACAAAACACTTTTGAAACACTGCAACAATTTATTACAACTATATGAGGGAGATGTCTTTTGTGTGTGAGAGGGGATAAACATATTCCTTATTTCATATGATGGACACCTCTCTTGTATTGCTTCAATGGATTGCAACAATATGACTCCTATTACTCCTTCTGAACTATGCACTAGGCACTTAGGGAAAACAAAACTACAAACTAACCTACTGTGCAAAGCACTTATTACCACTAGAAAAACTAAAATATGTACAAATTTTAGGCATACCTCAAAAGCAATACTTGAGGTGAATCCCATTGACTGGGATTGGTTCAACTTCACCATCCAACTTAGACAGTTGGAAGGCATTGTGTTGCTTGCACTCAAAAATCATATAAGGCCCACTCCAAAAAGCATCAAACTTCGTATGCCTACCTGGCCTGCTCTTGAATTCATCCCATTTCAGTACAATGTCACCTTCCTTGAACACTTTAGGAGAATTCCTCTTATCAAAAGATATTTTCATTTGATCTTAGTGATGCTTAATTTGCCTCATTGCCTTGTTTCTAACTTCCTCTAGCTCAATCAATTGAGCCAAATATTGTTGTCATAGGCTCTTCTTTAATCATATCCAGCTGGTTAGATAGATCAAGGGCTGGAAACTCAAGTGAAATAGGCAACCTTGCTTCTTTCCCATACACAAAAATGTATGGAGACATTCAAGTGGACCTCTTTGGTGTGATTATATCAGCCCATAAGGATGATTTGAGCTTGGTATGTCAAGCTCATTTATTTCCTTTCATGGTCCTTTTGATGATTCTGAGCAGATTCTTATTTGTTGACTCAACTTGTCCATTGCCCTGAGGGTAATAGTTAGATGAGGTGTTAAGATAAACACCATTCTTTACTACCCAATCAGATATTTGGCTCCCTACAAAAGCAAGAGCATTATCTGAAACTATAGATTCAGGGATACCAAATCTAGTTATCAACTCATCATAAAAATTCAAAACATCTATCTCGTTTGCTTCCTTTAGTGCTACAACCTCAGTCCACTTAGTAAAATAATCAGTGGCTATGAGAACCCACTTGTGGCTAGCACTTGAAGGTGGATTTATGACTCCAATGAAATCCAAACCCCACTTCATAAAAGGTTGTTCTACCTGAATAAGCTACAATAGCAGCACTTCCAACCTCTCTTTTCCTACAAACATGGCACATTATTTACACCTTCTAACACAAGAATATGCATCTCTGAACAAATTAGGCTAATAATAGCCTCCTTTCATAACTTTTAGAGTTGTAGCTCTTGCTTAAAAGTGTCCTCCTGCTGATCCTTCATGAAACTCATGCAATACCTTATCAACCTGATCAACATCTATGCACCTCAATAATACACCATGAAAATACTTTCTAAATAGAAAACCATTCAAGAGTACATAGGGAATGGACTGAAGTTTATAATACCTTCTTCTTGACTTACTCAATCCATGAGGACACTCACCGGTCAGGAAGAAATGAGTCATTTCTTGTACCCAGCCAATAGGAGGAACATGAACAACTACTTGTTCTTCATCTTGGAGGGCTAAAACAACCTTCTCCTCATCCTCTTCATTGTTGTTTGTGTGATCAGCAAGTTGCTCACATAGTCCCTTACCTCTAACTAGCTTGGTGACCTTAATATCAACATCAAATTCCATCACCTTAGTCACCCAACCAGCCCTCTTGTCATTTAAGTCTTTGCTGAGCAAAAACTCTTTAACTAAAGGATGAGCAACCATAAACTTAATCATATTGTTAGACAACATTTACTTAACTTTTTCAAACTCCTAACAATAGCAAGAACATGTTTTTCGACAAAAGAATATTTCTCCTCATAATCCTTAAGGCCTTGACTAAAAAAGCCCAAAGGTTGCTCCAAACCATGCTCATTTTCTTGAACCGGCATAATTGAGATGTTGTCAATACTTCCATAAGCATACAAAATCAAGTCTTTTAAAAAATCTGGGTTTAGCAAAGTAGGAGCAGCTGCAAGTGCCTCTTTTATAAGCTCAAAACTCCTCCTCCCATCCTTAGACCAGCTAAAAGGAATATCCTTTTTCAACATAGAAGTTAGAGGTTTTAATAACTCTGCAATATCTAGAATAAACCTCTTGACAAAATTAATCCTACCCAAGAATCTTTGCAAGCCCTTCTTGTGTGCTCGTAGAGATAAGGAAAGAATAGAACCTACCCTCTCTAGATCAATAGTAATACCCTCTTTTGACACCACATAGCGCAAAAGCTTACCCTCATGAATAAAAAACACACATTTCTTTGGGTTAAGAGATATATCATACTCTCTACACCTCTCAAAAAATTTCTTTAGGTGAGCTAGGTGTTCAACTAAATTTCTGGAATAAACAGTGATATCATCCAAATAAACAAGTACAAATTTATACATCAAACCATGAAATGCCATATCCATAGCACACTAAAAAGTGGCACCAACATTTGACAAACCAAATGGCATCTTTTTATATGCCATAGTTCCCCATTTAGTTGTAAATGTTGTTTTAAATTGATCTTCCTACTTCACTAAAACTTGGTTATAACCTGAAAAACCATCTAGCAAGGATAATCTCTCAGAACTTGCAACAACTTGCAGAATCTGCTTCATAGAGGACAACGGATATCTATCATTCAATGAGGCTCTATTAAGATCTCAGAAATCAACACAAAGTCTAATTTCACCATTGTTTTTCCTAACTGGGACAAGGTTTGACACCCAAGAGGTGTGTTTAATAGGAAAAATGATGTTGCTCTCAATGAGTTTATTAAGTTCTTTGACCATAAGGGGCTCAAGCTTTGGATTAAGAGGCCTCTATTTTTGCCTCATAGGTTTAGAATTTGGCTCAAGCTCTATGGTATGTTGGGCAATACTAGGGTCAAAGCCTTTTAAATCAGAATATTGTCAGGCAAATATGTCACTAAACTCATGGCATAGTAAAACAAATGCATGCCTTTCCTCTAAAGTACACACCTTGCCAAGCTTTAACAACTTATCCTTGAAAATCTCAACATTTTCATAATGTTCCTCCTTGATCTGCAAGTTGGATTTTTCTTTTCTCACTTGATCATCGTCATTGAAAATTGACTCCAATGTGACCAAACCCTTAGGTAGCTTGCTTGTTTTCAGCTGTATGACCTGATCATCATATTGTTGCTTAAGCTTCTCTTGGTTGGTATTTGAAAACTCTGCTTCTTCCCTCAAAAAGTTATTAATTTGCTAATCACTATCAAAAACTTACCAATGATAAGCATTTTTAGGAATGGAAGACCTAACAATCACTTTTACATATTGATGTTTATTAATATTGTTGATATCACTTGGAATATCATGTTGTGTTCCTATTGTAGCAAGTCTATCGACATGTTTATTAAGATTTCTAAGAAGAGACAGTAGATTGAAAGCTTGGAAATATTTAATAAGATCACATACCCTATGTTAATAAGACTTTATAATATCATTCTTAGTGGTATGGAGACCTTTTACTTGGTTGACAACCAATTCACTGTCACCATAAACCTGCAAACAGTTGATTCCTCTCTTCTTTGCCCATTGTAGACCATGAATTAAGACCTCCTACTCAGTTGTATTATTGGTGCAGCTAAAAGAAAACCTGAAAGTTGTATAATACTTATCATTAATAGGGGAAATTAACATACAACCACCACCAGCACCATTCTTACTTCTTGACCCATCAAAATAGAGCTTCCAAAGCTCATTTTGATGTTGATTATCTTGTTGTCCAACATCCTTCATCAAGTTTGGGACATCAAAACCTTGTTCATGAAACATATAGACTCCAAGGTTTACCTCATCCATATTTTTAAAAGGATCTTCCTCAAGATTCTCATATGTCCATTCATCCAAAATAATGTCAGGAATGTCATCAATAGGGGTGTTTGGATCACGCGGAATGGGTTGGTCATCTTACTCATGAATGGTCAAAATGGCATTGACAACACTAGGGACATAGGGTTCTATGTGATCATTAGCTAAAGCTTCTAATTTAATAGTAACTTTAGTTCCATACCTAGTCCTAAAAAACATATTTGACCAGTCAGATGACAAATAGCCCCCTAATTTGGCTGTAAAGTCTCTTGATAAGAAAATTGCAAAGTAGGGCGGTAGGTCTATCACATATACATCTTGCAAAATAGAAAAATTGGGGCAAGCAAGGAGTATTAGACTCAAATTTTTAATGAATCCTACAGTATTTATAGCAGTCCATCTAACTACACTACACCCTTATTCAATGGCTCATAAGTCAATCCTAACTGGTAAACAAACTGCTTGGGTATGACTGAGCTACTTGCACCTGAATCTATCATGTCGTTATGCACTAGGTGTTGGGCAATGATTAAAGTGACATAAAAGGGAGGCGGTTTGTTTACCTTGGACTGTTGAGACTATTGTTCACTCTTCTGTTGAGGCTTATTGGTAAGAACAACCTTCGAAGCTTGCTGATTAGATGGTTGAGCAGTCAAGGAAAGGTTAGACAAAGCATCATGTAACAAATCTTTTTGCTCGGGTAGAGCTAGTGAATCCCACATTAACACGCTAACATGAGTTTTCTTCAACTGATCCAAAATATTAAAATCAATCATACTAACCCTTTGTTTTCCCTTAGTAACAACAATGTCCTTTTGCACTTGTGTTGGCTAAGGTTAGCCTTTTGGCTAATCTTTGGTCACCACGGGCTTTGATCTCTAAAGAATCTGTGTATTTTGAGCGGAGAAAGACCCTACCTAAGCTTGGGTACTTGAGAAAGGCTGATTATTATTCTTATCAGTTTGCTACCCCATGTTGATAACCCTTTTCTTGGATCTTGTGTTGGCTGCTACAAGGATATATGAATGATTTTGAGGCTGATTAACCCCACAAAACTCCTCACCTTGCCAATTCATCGAAGTAACATCAGGACTACCTTGTTCCATGGGTACATATTGGTGTTCATTAACTTCTCGAGACTGATTTATTGGAACAACAACACTGTTTCGCACCATCAATGCTTGATTTAACATGCCATTGGAGCATGCGGATTGGTTATGTGGCTAGTTGCAAGGAAAACACCACTCATAGTCAGCTACCAAGTTATTCTAGACTAAAGCAATATCCCTTAAGGAACTGGGTCTATTAGGATTACACTATTGAAAAGGCCTTTGGTTAAAATTTCTTCTTTGACCTTGAGAGTTTGGTTGGTACAAGGCCTGGTAGGGAGCTTGGAAAGGAATTTGGTAAGGTGGTTGAGTTTGGGCTTTCTTGATATTAACCAACTCATTACCAAAATTTTGTGCAGTCTTCTGTAGGTTAGCATTTTGCTGCTTAATACTTATTATCTCTTGCAAATGACTAGGGACAACATGCTCTTGAGTTGCAAACTTGGGCAATATATGTTGGAAATGAAGGTACAACAACTATAACAGGTGGAAATACAGGGATAATGAGTTGTATATCAGCAAAAATTGGCATGGGAGGCCTAGGTACTATCTTCCCTACTTGAATAAGACTATTCTCAGCCCTAACAACAATATCAAATGTTGCTGGTAAAGTATTTCCCCCCATAGACTATATCATGAGTACAATATCACTATTCAAAGCCTTTAGGTAAAACAAAATAGTATAATCATTAGAAGGTTTCACCGATGCTGGAATCCAATTCCAAGTCCTTTGAAACCGGTAGTTGAAATCCATCATATGCTCATGTGGAGCTCTTTTGATGGTAGTGAGCTGCTCCACCAATGAAAGATGATCTAAATTGTCTTCAAAATGCTGATTTAAAAGTTGTCCCAGCTCATCCCATGTAGCTATTGAGTTCACAGGCAAGCCCTTGAACCGCTAGAGGGCTTTCCCTTCAAAAGAAGCTGCCAAAAGCCCCAAAGCGACATTTTCTGCAACAATATGATGCACTCCACACAAGGAAGCCACATCTCTAATATGTTCAATAGTTGTTGTTTGATCCTCTCCAGTGAAAAATGGAAAACTCTTAAGTGTTGCAAATGGTATGTCATCATGTTGAAACAAATTTAAAGGACTACCCTAATTAAAAGGCACAAATAAATGAACCCTAGGGGGGCGATTAAGAGCCATGTTTGGTGCATTTTGACTGGAAGAACTTGCAAACAGTGGATTGTTATAAGTTGTAATAGTAGGGTAAGAATTAGAATTAATAGGCAGCACACCAACTGCTAGATCTGGAACTTTGTTAACTACCTCAGCTCTCCTTTTTGGGGGTGATAGCTGGGTATGATTGACTGAGGCTGCACTTTGCCTAGTCTAGTATTTTCTCACAAGCTAGGAAGGTTGGACTACTAAAATATCAAATATTTGAGTCGCCAGGTGTGAAAAATAATTTGTTGTTGTACACACCAAGACAACATACGGTGGTCTTCTATGAACTATAAAGTCCAACAGTCCCACTAGGTGTTCCAAAAATTGTTGTCACTTGGATTTCCACCTAATGCAAGCTTGAAATTCCTGCAATCCAGTGACACATTGGACTGCTCTTAGGCTGTGGGTATCCTATTATGAGATAAGACCTTCGGATTATAGGTCGGGTTCCTATTTGATCACCTAAAAAACAATTTAATTTTTGAGAAAAGGGAAGAAGGATATGCATAAAATGAAACTATAGATTAAAAGGTGATCCACCAATGATTGAAACTGACTTGCGAATGCTTACAAACCTCAAAAAATACTCAGATAATGAAGCTTTGTAATCTCACAACTCAAATATGCATGCTTAAAAAAATGATTCATATGAAAGGTTTAAACTTTTATATGTTTGCAGGAGGAAAACACTGATATTTTCACAACTTTAAACATTAAAAATAACAACACATTCACTGAACTGCACAATAACATGTTGCATATGATCATAACACTCAGGCAATAAGATGAAAAGAAAAATTCTATAAAAATCACAAAAAATTCACTCTAAGAACTCACACACAATGCTTGAACAACACAAATCTAAGAAGGAAAATGGACTTCTTTATTGATCAATAGGAGGTATATGCATTACAAATCTCAAAAAACAACTCATAAGAAATGAGTTACATGAGCATGAGTATCTTCTTCCACACAATCTCCAAACTCCAGAACTCCCCCAAAAAGAGTGAAAAACAATCACTTATACAAAAGGCTCCAAGATGGATCAACTGTCATCAATTCTAAGCCTTTACTCAAAATCAAGGGCTTAACTAAGAGAGAAACTCCTCCAAAACTACTGACTTATCATTTCTAGTTGAGTTCACCTGGACTAAGTCACCCATCTGCAAACAATTTACAACTCATGCACCTTCTTATCGGGTTATCTATGTAGCGTCAAAACACTCCCGCCGATATCTGATGGCGCGCTCCCAACAGTATACTATTCCATCGAATTTTTGGTGTCACTCCTAAAAATGTTGTACCGATAGCCGATGGTGCGCTCTAAACGCTGACTTCCGATGATCGATGACAAATTTTTGTGCTCCACCACATGGCACGTCCTGATTCGCCTTTGGATCCAACTGGACGCTACCTTAACCACCATGTCATCAGTCACTATGTCGTGAGGATTAACCTTTAGGAACCTCATAACCGTGGTACAATGACAACCATGGATAGCCTCAGAATGTCACTCTACCATCTGATATTCCTTGATCTACCATTGGATCTCAGTGATCTGCTCAATCTTTAACTTTCCCTTTTTGGCATGTACTTTGTTGCCAAGTCGCGGGGATAACTTGGTGATTATCTTCCCATCGCGACATAGCGACAGCCATCAGATCTTTCTTGATCACCGTTGATCTGCTCGTTCTTTAGTCTCTCAAAGGGGCTCTCTCTTATGCCACGGTGTCATCACATGTCAACCCCTGTTTTGCCACATGATCCACCCAGGTGCCACCTCAATCTTCTAGTTGGTTGCCACCTCACCAATTGCTAAGTCGTGGAGATTAACAATCGAACACTTTTGCATAGTGATATAGCGATGGCCGTCAGATCTTTTGCAACCTACTCGCTTGTTAATTTGCCCTTTTACTCTAAAATTTGGCCTCTTTGAGAGGTGCGCACATGCAGGAGCCCACCAACGCTGAGCTGCAACTTTTCAAAAGCCCTTAAGCTTTGATACTAAGGATATATGCGACCTTCCATATAAATGCGATAAATTTTCTTCACGCGGCCAATGTGGGATAAATGGACTACGCCTGGGCCTTTCCATCGGGTAATCGGGATAACCTGAGATAGCTCCTTCCGATAGCCGATGACTTCACACACCTCTTTGCACTTCCCGTTGGGTCATCAAGGTAAGTCTTGTCGATTGGGGTACGTCTTGTCGATAAGGCAATTATTCAAAAAAATGCAAAGAAACACCCATCTCCCTCACCATGTTGAGCTCAACCCTCATGGGAGCCACATTTTACCCCACATGCTATAAGTCAATGAACAAAAAGTTATTTTCCCTATGTCTGCACATGAAGCAAACAAGTTAGACAAAAAAATGTATTATTTTCATAATTAGCACTTGTTTCTCCTTCTGAGGCATATTGAGCTTGTAGCGAAAATAGGTAACAGGTTCAGAAGCCATTTTGCCTATTGAGGTAGAATTGCCATCGCTAAGAGTTTCTCTAAAACACATCATATCAAAAGAAGACTACAAAGTCACACACTTACAAGAACTTGAATTATTGGATAAAAAAGGCATAGCACTCTGAATCATTTACAAGGTTACCAAAACAGAATGAGACGAAGCTATAACAAAAGGGTAAGATCACATTTCTTTGAAGTGGGGGATATAGTCCTCCAGGAGAATCAAAGGAACCTAGCAGAACGCAAAAAACCAGGAAAGTTTGAACCTGACCAATTAGGTCCTTTTTTAATAGCAAGAGTCATTGGAAATTGCACCTACAATCTAACAACAATGGAGGGAGATCCAATCCCAAATCTTATGAACAACATGCACCTTAAAAAATATTACATCTAAGGGTTGGGTTAATTTAGTCTTTGCATACTATTTTCTTTAAAGAATTGCATTGAATATATTTTCTTTTCTAAACGCATTACATTCAAAATATTCATAGCATATAATCTATGCATTTGCATAGAGTTGCATCAATATAACAAGGTGATTGTCCACTAAAAGGAGTGAAGTTTGTCTCATTTCCTAGATACTAGTACATGAAGTTTTTAAGAGGTCTTAGGTCATTCATCTTTAACGTCACCTTGTGATTGAGCATTATCCATGGTTGGGTAGAAATTTCACTATTGATTCTAATTACCAAAAATCTATCAATTGTTATATCTCACACATTGATCAAATGCTCTGTCATTACTGATACCTAGTTGGTCATGTGGCTAGTGAAAAATCCAAAATTCTACTTCAACGCTAGTGGGTTAGTGTGTATGTGTATGTATGTATATACACACACATATACATACATACATATACACTCTTGAAAATTGAAACAAAATGAAATTTGGCCAAATATGTGATGGAAGAAAACAACAACTATATATGTGTGTGTGTGTGTGTTTAAAATGAATAACATATCAACTTAATTTATGTAGATGTTAATACATACTTTATAGCTTTGTGTGTGTATATGTATGTATGTGTGTCTATATATGTATTTATATGTATATTTATATATAAAGTATATATATATATATATATACACAAATATATGTGTATATACATATATATACATATACATATACATATATAGACACACACACACACACACACACACACACACACACACACACACACACACATATATATATGTATACATATATATATGTGTGTGTGTGTGTCTATATATGTATATGTATATGTATATATAATATATATACATATACATTTTACTTATATATATATATATATATATATATATATATATATATATATATATATATATATATATATATATATATATATATATATATATATATATGTATGTATGTATATATATGTGTGTGTACATATATGTATGTATATATGTATATGTAGATGTATATGTATGTATATACACATATGTATATGTATATGTACATATATGTGTGTGTATATATATATATATGTATATGTACATATATGTATGTATATATATGTATATGTATATACATACATATATGTATGTATATACATATACATACATATATTTATGCATATGTATGTATATATACATATATATTTATATATACATATTATATACATATATATACATACTGTTGGTGTAAATAATTATTCATTTTGGATATTACTATACTTTACTTAAGTTTACTTAAGAAATGCATTTCATAGTAGTTTGGGTATGAGACACTTGGGTGTTTGTGTCACATTGGGATAGTGTATGTAGGAGAATCTCCACCTTCGGTGGGTGATCCACCTCATGTGGAATATTATATTATTTCTCCTACCTACCCACACCTATTTCCTACCTACCCTTGTTTCTTATTGAGTCACATGTCATGTTTGTGTGCTCACATATCCATATAGCCTTGCCTATATAAGTAGGCTCGTCTAAATTATTTGTATGGGCAATCATTGAACATCTTGTAATGATCCAATTGATCAGTATTTTCTTGATAGAATATAATTTATTTCTATCATCTATTTTGTCTCTCTTATTTGTGTTTTCCATTGCCTCTAGATCTTGGCAAAATCTCACATGGTATCAGAGTCATTAGAGTGTCATTGGTTTGCTAATTGATAGAAATTTGATACTATTTGGGGTTTGCATTTTGGAGTTTTCTATTGTAGGTTATTATTGAAGCTTGGTGGGTCAAATCTGAGGTCACCATTGGATTGAGGAGGTCCAAGAAAGTTGGTTTTTCCTTTTATTTCATCCAAATCGGACTTCAGAGACCAAATCTAGAGGCATTTGAAGTTTGAAGCTGTGGCGGAAAGTTTCCAAAAATTATAATTTTGCAAGCAATTTTCAAATAGCGATATCTCACTCATCTGGACTCCTTTTTTCGAACAATTTTTTTGGTTTTAGAGTATAATTTTATGATCTATACAGTGGTGTGGGATTTTTTGGATTTTAGGATATAGATTTTTCTTAAATCATGAAATCTCAATTTTTACAACTTCGGAGGCTTCGTTTGGGCTCATATGGACTCCTTTTCAGGTGTTGTCCTTTTAAAGTGCATAATTTTTTGTCTACTTTCATAATCTGTCATTTGTTTGCAGTGATTTTGAGTAGAAATTATACTTTTAGTATTTGGTCATTTTTTGGCCTATTTGGTACTTGTATTTTACTTGGATCTCAGTTTAGATCACTAGCAGTATTTGTTGAATTCTCTTATATCTCATTTTGAGAAGTTGTAATCATTGAAATTTTAAGTCCACTTTGTCATTATTTGCAAGTGCAAACATGATCTTTTTATGGGGGGTCAATTGTTCATTTATATCTCTTGGTGAAATTCCATTCGAAGGCATCTTCATCTGCAGTATTCTACAGGGCTTCTTTGTTGGTGGCATCATTTTTCATGTTTCCACATTTGAATATTTTATCATGATATATGCTCTTGCTTGAGTAATGTTGTACTCGCACTATCATAAAGTGTCACACCTCTTTGTACCTTGTCATTGTTGACTATTCGATGTAATCCTCTTGTACACGTAGATTAGGAATATCTTGTGAGACTTGGTGCATGGCTCCAATTGAGACTTAGATTGTACACATTTGTGCATGGCTCCTGTGAGACTTAGATTGTACTAGTATTTCTACCATTTATGAGTATCCAGATGATGCTCAAAGAAGATTGTCTCCATGCCTGATCTTCTTTTTTGTTGCAACTAGTGATTCATCGTCATCGACTTGGTACCCGGTTTTGTCACACTTTGACATTATTGGTGCAACATAGGCTCTCTTTCTTCCTTCTGGGGAGGTATTTTGGTCATCATCACTAGACCATCTTTGCAGGAGATTCGACATTGAGGGAGGGCTTCATGGTCTTTCTTCTCTCTTATTGGGGGAGGCATAATTTTTGTTCTTCTCATTCATCATTGAGAGCATTGTTTTATTTCATCATCTCTCTTTTTGGGGAGGGTTTTTTCCCATTGGTTTTTTCTCTCTTTCTCCATTTATGGGAGATTGCATTTGCATTTCTACATGGGTACCTAACATGGCCTAGTAGCCAGAACCCATCTTGCATTTCTTAGATGCATTGTAGACTTTAGTGCATTCCCCTAAGTTGCACTTAAGGGGGGGCGTTGGTGTAAATAATTATTCATCGTGGATATTATTACACTTTACTTAAGTTTACTTAGGTACATGCATTTAATAGTAGTTTGGGTATGAGACACTTGGGTGTTTGTGCCACATTGGGATAGTGTGTGTAGGAGAATTTCCACACTTTATGGTGTTGATCTTATCTTGTTGTTACATTCCACCTCATGTGGAATATTTTATTGTTTCTCCTACCTACCCACACCTATTTCCTACTACCCTTGTTTCTTATTGAGCCACATGTCATGTTTGTGTGTTCACATATCCCTAGCCTTGCCTATATAAGAAGGCTCATCTACATTGTTTGTACGGGCATTCATTGAACATCTTGTAATGATCCAGTTGATCATACTTTGCATCTTGATAGAATACAGTTTATTCCTATCATATATTTTCTCTCTCTTATTTTTGCTTTCCATTGCCTCTAGATCTTGGTAAAATATCACATGGTATCAGAGTCAGCCTCGTAGCCGGGACCCATCTTGCATTGTTGACTTGAGCCTTCATTCCCCTAAGTTGCAATTAAGGGGGGTGTTTGTGTAAATAAATATTCATTATGGATATTATTATACTTTACTTAAGTTAACTTAAGATAATGCATCTCTTTGTAGTTTGGATTTGAGACACTTAGGGAAGTGTGCACATAGGGATATAGCTTGTAGGAGAAATTCCACCTTTTGTGGTCTTATTTTGTTGTTACACTCCACATTCGGTGGGTCATCCACCTCGTTTGGAATATTATGTTATTTCTCCTACCTACCCATAGTATTTCATACCTACCCTTGTTTCTCATTGAGCCACATGTCATGATTGCGTGCTCATTATTCCATATGGCCTTGCCTATATAAGCAAACCTATATTCATTATATTGGTTAATCTAGTTGATCATTTGCATATTGATGAGAATATAGTTTGTTCTTGTCATTCTTTTGTCTCTCTTTTATACTTTTCATTGTGCCCTTAATCTTGACAAAATCTCACATGGTATCAGAGTCGGGACCCATCTTGCATTGTTGACTTGAGTCTTTATTCCCCTAAGTTGCACTTAAGGGGGGGTGTTGGTGTAAATAAATATTTATTATTTAATCATTTATTATCACTATTTGACCATTTTTGCAACCCAAGTATGCTCTTGATCTCCTTGCACGCTTTCATATGGTTGATTGTAAGCCTGCCCCGACTCCCCTTCTTTCAAGAGTCAAGCTTGAGGCTAAGTGCTCTTCTCCACTAGTTGATGCCACATTGTATCGTCAGCTTGTGGGTAGTCTCATCTACTTTACTCATACACCCCCTGCTATTTCATTTGTGGTTAGCATGGTTTCTAGCTTCATGCAAGAACCACATGAGCTTCATTGGAAAACTGCCAAACACATCCTTCATTACATCCAGGGTACACATCACTATGGGATTCACTATGTAGTAGGCATAGGACTTCGCTTGGTTGGTTACACAGACTCTGATTGGGCTGGCGATCTTGATGATTGTAAGTCTACTTCAGGTTACAGTTTTCACCTTGGTTCAGGCCCCATTTGTTGGTAGAGCAAGAAGCAGTATGCTATTGCTCTCTCTTCGACTGATGCTGAGTATCGAGGAGTTGTTAACGCAGCGACTGAGACCATTGAGAGAAATATATGAGAAATTGAGACAATTTAAGAGAAATTACATGCAAAAGACATCAAACACATCCTTCCTTATTATTACAAAATTATAATTTCTAGCATGGTTTCCCGCTTCATGCAGGAACCACATGAGCTTCATTGGAAAGCTGCCAAATGCATCCTTCATTACATCCAGGGTACACATCACTATGGGATTCACTTGCAGTAGGCATAGGACTTTGCTTGGTTGGTTGCACAGACTCTGATTGCGCTGGCGATCTTGATGATCGTAAGTCTACTTCTGGTTATAGTTTTCACCTTGGTTCAGGCCCCATTTGTTGGCAGAGAAAGAAGTAGCATTCTATTGATCTCTCTTCGACTAAGGTTGAGTATCGAGGAGCTGTTAACATAGCGACTGAGACCATTTGGCTTAATCATCATATTGCAGCAGACACTATCAGAGTAACCAATACATCACTATGGGATTCACTATGCAGCAAGCACAGGACTTCGCTTGGTTGGTTACACAAACTCCGATCGGCCCAAGGCTCGGTATGCCAAGATGGATTCCTTTCTTCTCTCAGCAAGGTTCACCAGGAGTCATTTCGATCCGAATGCCTACATTTTGGGACAGGATGACTCTCACTTGATACTTATGCTCTATGTTGATGATTTGAACATTACAGGGAACACCGCATCCATCATTAGCAAGGTCAAATCTACTTTGCATGACAGAATTGTTATGATTGACTTGGGTCTTTTGCACTACTTTCTTAGGATAGAGATTTCATAGTCACCTTCTAGGATTACAGGCCTATATAAGATTGCCAATTGAGCGAAATTTGATGCTATGTGGGGTTGTGTATTTTGGAGCTTTCTATTACAGGTTGTTAGGGAAGCTTGATGGGTAAAATATGAGGTTACCATTGGATTGAGGAGGTCCAAGAAAGTCAGTTTTGCCTTTTTTTTTTCATCCAAATCAGACTTCGGAGGCCAAATCTAGAGGCATTTGAAGTTTGAAGTTGTGGCAGAAATTTTCCAGAAATTATAATTTTGTAGACAATTTTCAAATAGTCATATCTCACTCATCCAGACTCCTTTTTTTGAGAAATTTTTTTTGTTTTGGGGTAGAATTTTGTGATCTATATAGTGGGGTAGGATTTTTCTGATTTTCGGATACAGGCTTTTCTGAAATCGTGAAATGCCGATTTTTATAATTTTGGAGGCTTCATTTGGGCTCATATGGACTCTTTTTCAGGTGTTGTTTTTTTTAAAGTGCATAATTTTTTTTCTACTTTCATAATCTGCAATTAGTTTGCAGTAATTATGAGTGGATATTGTACTCTTAGTATTTTATCATTTTTGGCCTATTTGGTACTTGTATTTTGCTAGGATCTCGGTTTAGATCACTAGCAATATTTGTTGGAATCTCTTATATCTCATTTTGAGAAGTTGTAAAGTTGAAATAAGAAGTCCAATTTTCCATTATTTGCAAGTGCCAACATGATCATTTTATGGGGGGTAAGTTGTTCATTTATATCTCTTGGTGAAATTCCATTCGAAGGCATCTTCATCTGCAGTATTCTACAGGGCTTCTTTGTTGGTGGCATCATTTTCATGTTTCCACATTTGAATATTTTATCATGATGTATTCTCTTGCTTGAGCAATGTTGTACTCGCACTATCATAAAGTGTCACACCTCTTTTTATCTTGTCATTGTTGACTATTTGATGTAATCCTCTTGCACACATAGATTAGGAATATCTTGTGAGACTTGGTACATGGCTCCAGTTGAGACTTAGATTGTACACATTTGTGCATGGCTCCCATGAGACTTGGATTATACCAGTATTTTTTCTATTTACGAGTATCCAGATGATGCTCAAAGCAGGTTGTCTCCATGCCTGAGCTTCTTTTTGTTGCAGTGAGTGATTCATCGTCATCGACTTGGTACCTGGTTTTGTCACACTTTGACATTATTGGTACAGCATTGGCTCTCTTTCTTCCTTATGGGGAGGTATTTTGATCATCATCATTGGACCATCCTTGTAGGAGATTTGACATTGAGGGGGGGCTTCATGGTCTCTTCTTGTCTCTTATGGGGGGGGACATATTTTTTGTTCTTGTCATTCATCATTGAGAGCATTGTGTGCTTTCATCATCTCTCTTTTGGGGGAGGGTTTTTTCCCATTGGATTTTTCTCTCTTTCTCCATTTATGAGAGATTGTGTTTGCATTTGTACATGGGTACCTAACATGGCCTAGTATTCGGGACCCATCTTGCATTGCTTAGTTGCATTGTAGACTTTAGTGCATTCCCCTAAGTTGCACTTAAGGGGGAGTATTGGTGTAAATAATTATTCATCTTGGATATTATTACACTTTACTTAAGTTTACTTAGAAAATGCATTTCATATAGTTTGGGTATGAGACACTTGGGTGTTTGTGCCACATTGGGATAGTGTGTGTAGGAGAATCTCCACCTTTTATGGTGTTGATCTTATCTTGTTGTTACACTCCACCTTCGGTGGGTGATCCACCTCATGTGGAATATTATATTATTTCTTCTACCTACCCACACCTATTTTCTACCTACCCTTGTTTCTTATTAAGCCACATGTTATGTTTGTGTGCTCACATATCCATATAGCCTTGCCTATATAAGCAGGCTCATCTACATTATTTGTATGGGAAATCATTGAATGTCTTGTAATGATCCAGTTGATCAGTATTTTCTTGACAGAATACAGTTTATTTCTATCATCTATTTTGTATCTCTTATTTGTGCTTTCCATTGCCTCTAGATCTTGGCAAAATCTCTCTCTCTCTCTCTCTCTCTCTCTCTCTCTCTCTCTCTCTCTCTCTCACACACACACACACACACACACATATATGTATGTATGTATGTATGTATGTATGTATGTATATGTATATGTATATTTATGTATATACACATATGTATATGTATATGTATATGTATATGTATATGTATATGTATATGTATATGTATATGTATATACATATACATATACATATATGTGTACATAGTTACATATAGATATACATATACATATATACATACATACATATATGCATACACATATATATATGCATATATATATTGTGTGTGTGTGTATGTGTATGTGTATGTGTATGTGTATGTGTATGTGTATGTGTATGTGTGTGTATGTGTGTATATATATGTGTGTGTATGTATATGTGTGTGTATGTGTATATGAATATGTATGTATATGTATATGTATATATGTGTGTGTGTGTGTGTGTGTGTGTTTATGTATGTATGTATGTATATATTTTTTACCAGTAATTCACATTTTGTATTGATTAAAAAAAAAATTATACATTTTATAGTATTGTTGATATAAATGGATTTGTCACTGTGAATTCTCCTTCAAAATTGACCCTATTCGCCTGAAGAAAAGTGACAACCGTTCCAACAGTTGGAGATATTGTGGTGAAATCACAATCTTCCTCTCGGTTTGAGAGGGGAGCGTATGATGGGGGTTTTTAGAATTTTTGTGTACTTTTTACCTAAAAGTACAAAGGGTGAATTCACAAAGCTGGTTCCCACTTTTGCCAACGAAGGAATTTGGCGAAACTAGGAACTTTGATTTTCTCGATGTTCGAGCGAAATGGCAATGTTCGCTCGGACTACCCCTGGGAGTCTGAGCGAACCCAACTGTGGACCTGGGTTTGCTCGAACCACGGGTAACTTTTGGGTTCGAGCGAACCCACTTTAATATTAATATTTTAATGGGTTCAAGCGAACCCCCCATTCGCTCGAACCCTTTTCGGTTAGGGATTTTTTTAAAATTTATAAATAGCGAAAATGACAGTTAAAAGGTCATTATCAAATTTGTCTTTTTCTGTCTGGTGGGGGTTGGATCAAACCAGTCGTTAGCATCACGTCACCGAGCTTTGTCTGTAGCAGTTAGCATCTTTCCTATTTCAGTTTTCGACCTTTATTATATCAGGTGCTCAAAATAACCCTTTGTTTGGTTTAATAATGTCTTTTTTATTAAATTTGTAAATAATTTGTTTGTTAATTTATTTTTTTAATTAAATAATTGTATATAGTTATTGTTTTTCAACATTTTAGAAAAATGTTTGATAATTTATTGTTTTTCATTATTTTAGAAAAATGTTTGATAATTTAATGTTTTGACTGAAATGTGTCAGTTTGTTTTTAAAATTACATAATTGTATAGATGTATATTTTTTTCAACATTTTAAAAAATTGTTATGAAAAACATAGAAAACTAAGGTAGTAAATCAGAACTTAGAAAAACATTAGCAAAAAAAGAAAATTAGAAAAATGTTGCAAACGTAAATATAATAAATTAAACGTTAGAAAAATTAATAAATTTTAATTTAAATAAACATTAGAAAATTTAGATAACAAATTTAAACAAATTAGACAAAATAAATTTCCTCTACAATGTGACCCATTTTCACATCCTATTACACGCACAACATGACCCCTTAAGACCACATATGCCCTGATGACACTATACGTTCCCTTAGGAGGTCATAGAGGATCACATATAACATACTAGTGTACATGTATGACATTCCCTTTAGGATCACATCTAGTGTCCTAAGGGGTCATACGTGGTCCTAAGGGGTCACACATGTGTTATAACACATGCGTGACCCCTTAGAACCGCATATGACCCCTTATAAAATTGTAGTGTGAACAACATACCCCTTAGTCCATCAAATAGTGTCTTAACACATGTGTGACCCATTACAACCGCATGTGACCCTTTATAAAATCCTAGTGTGAACGACATACCCCTTAGTTCATCACATAGTGTCTTAAGGGGTCGTATGTGTTCCTAAGGGGTCACGCATGCATTAACACATGCGTGACCCCTTAGTAGGTCACATAGGACCCCTTATAACATCCTACTATACATATGACATTCCCCTTAGGATCACATAGTGTCCTAAGGGGTCATATGTGGTCCTGAGGGGTCATGCATGTGTTATAACATATGCATGACCCCTTAGAACCGCATATGACCCCTTATAAAATCCTAGTGTGAACGACATACCCCTTAGTCCATCACATAGTGTCTTAAGGGGTCGTATGTTGTCCTAAGGGGTCACGCATGCATTAACACATGCATGACCCCTTAGTAGGTCACATATGACCCCTTATAACATCCTACTGTACATATGACATTCCCCTTAGGATCATATAGTGTCCTAAGGGGTCATATGTGGTTAGAACCACATATGACCCCTTATAAAATCCTAGTGTGAACAACATACCCCTTAGTTCATCACATAGTGTCTTAAGGGGTCATATGTGGTCCTAAGGGGTCATGCATGCATTGACACATGCGTGACCCCTTAGTAGGTCACATATGACCCCTTATAACATCCTACTGTACATATGACATTCCCCTTAGGATCATATAGTGTCCTAAGGGGCCATATGTGGTTAGAACCACATATGACCCCTTATAAAATCCTAGTGTGAATGACATACCCCTTAGTTCATCACATAGTGTCTTAAGGGGTCGTATGTGGTCCTAAGGGGTCATGCATGCATTAACACATGCGTGACCCCTTAGTAGGTCACATATGACCCCTTATAATATCCTACTGTACATATGACATTCCCCTTAGGATCACATAGTGTCCTAAGGGATCATATGTGGTCCTGAGGGGTCATGCATGTGTTATAACATATGCATGACCCCTTAGAACTGCATATGACCGCCTTATAAAATCCTAGTGTGAACGACATACCCCTTAGTCCATCACATAGTGTCTTAAGGGATCGTATGTTGTCCTAAGGGGTCACGCATGCATTAACACATGCGTGACCCCTTAGTAGGTCACATATGACCCCTTATAACATCCTACTGTACATATGACATTCCCCTTAGGATCATATAGTGTCCTAAGGGGTCATATGTTGTTAGAACCACATATGACCCCTTATAAAATCCTAGTGTGAACGACATACCCCTTAGTTCATCACATAGTGTCTTAAGGGTTCATATGTGGTCCTAAGGGGTCACGCATGCATTGAAACATGCATGACCCCTTAATAGGTCACATATGACCCCTTTATAACATCCTACTGTACATGTGACATTTCCTATGTGTCCTAAGGGGTCATATGTGGTCCTAAGGGCTCACGCATGCATTAACACATGTGTGACCCCTTAGTAGGTCACATATGACCCCTTATAACATCCTACTGTACACATATGACATTCCCCTTAGGATAATATAGTGTCCTAACATATGACTTGTTAGATCTCTCTATTCTTGAATTTTTTATGTATGTCAAAGATTTAAATATGTACACATGTTAGATCTCTCTATCTCTCTGAAATATATATTATCTCTAGATCTGAAATATATGTTCTCTCTCTCTCTCACTGAAATATTTGAAATTTTTACATGTATTTTTTGAAAATGAAAATGATCTCTCTCTCTCTCTCTCATGAAGATTTATATGTATATAATCTCTCTCTCTCTCATGAAAATGATCTCTCTTTCTGCTTACGTATAATTTATTTTAACTTTATGACATGTACCTAGATAGATGGCATCCCAGGATATACCTTCACAGGCTCCTGATCAGGATCCACCTTTGCAGGCTCCTGATCAGGATCCACCTGCGTAAGCTCCACATCAAGAGCCACCATAGCAGGATCCCCCCTTGCCCGACATTGCTACTATTTTTCATTACAGTGATTGGGAGTTGCATAGGTTGAAGGCCATACTAGATGACCCTCATACTGATGGCGTGTACAAGAGTACGTGCACGTCCATTTTTGATAGTTTGCGGACATTGAGGGACCGCTTAGTATCTCATACCTCATTCTCACCTAAGGTTATAGAGGATATATATAGACAGTTGAGGAGTGAAGTGAGGGGTCCTCATTCTTTTGCTGATGTGGTGGGGGTGGTCTCGAAGGAGACCATCAAGGAGAGATGCTTCCCACAATATCAGGAGAAGAGTAAGGTGAGGGGATATCAGGTTACTAGATGTATCAACCCATAGGTTGCATCATTAATTTACCCAAGTTTCTTAGCTGCCCATGGTCGTTATCCAAATAACGACCAAATTCCATTATACTTTGCACAGCAGGTATTTGTTGAGGTTCATTGTCAGATGAAACCAAACTACCTTGATATTCCAGGATATTATGGATAGGGGAGGGGTAGGATTGCTGAAAGAGATGCATATCATAGGAATGATAGAGCTCCGCCTAGACACAAGGACCTTGTTGGCCAGAGATTTCCTGCAGTAGTCCCAGCCATGGCACCCATAGCAGATCATGTTGTGATTGCTTCTCAGAGAGAAGCAATTGATAGGATTCAACAGATTGCATCAGCAACAGCCACCATATCTTCTAACAGGGTGGGCAGATATATGATGAGTCGACCACGTTCGCGATCATCCACAGATCATGCATCTTCTAGTCATGGGGGGCTTCAGATTCAAATGATCGGTATATTTCTGCTGGCATCCCCTCCCCAGATGAGGTAGCAGCTATAGTCAGAGGTAGTAGACATGTACAGATGTCGCAATATTTAGCCGAGGACCTACTACATGCTTATAGTTTTATTTCATCTCAACTTGGGATACCATTGGTTGATGTTAGAGAGGAGATTCTCAGAGATGGTCAGGCTACAGCGGCATCAATGCATACCCCAAGGCAGTCATAGCATTCTCATCACTCTATGCATGCTCCAGGCACTGACCCACCTATAGATCACTCTGTTGCTGCAGAGGAGGAGCTACGAGCTGATCAGCTCCATATCACAGATGAGGGCCGGTTGGATTCATTTGAGGAGGAGATATGAGCTGATCAGGTCCATATCATAGATGAGGGTTTGGACTCATTTGAGGATCAGCTGAGAGATTTGAGCCATACTAGATTTATGGACATGCTACTATAGTCAGACACTTCATCCACGATGCCCACTAGTTAGCCCCTTGCACTCCTCAGTGATACGTACAGCTAGAGAGAGATATGCAGGCACGAGTGATGTTGTTGATATGATCACAGGACAGGATCAGACTATATAGCCTACTCCAGGTGATACACAGGTATGTACATGTACATGTGCATTTAAAATTTTAGAAGATATGTAGACATACATTGCAAATTTGTACCTGATAAATCTATATATACAGATCTCATGTTTAATAAATAATCTAGAGTTCTAAGTTTTAATTTGTAGATCATTTAAATTGATTGTGGACTAATCCTTAAATTGACAGTTAGCTCATGTCACTCCTTCCTTGAGCTCTAAGCATGTGCATAGGAGAGGTTCTTTAGATGCTGTTAGTGTACAGGTTAGTTATGGTTTTTGGTATGTATATTGTAGGTATGTGAGCTTCTAGGTATGTATATTGTAGTTAAATAGTTCACAACATGTACATGTCCTAATTACAAATGTCCTGATTCCATATTAAATATCAATTTTACAAATGTACATATTACATTCTCATTTAAATATGCATTTTTTAATTAAATACAAATACAATTACATACAATTAAACATGCACATTTAAATACATCCTAATTTGATATAATGTATTTAAATAAACTTAAAAATATTTATCCTTTAGTTTCAAAACAAGTTACTTGAGATCTAGAATTTATCTTGATTATATTAGATTTATACATGTTTGATTAGATTAGATTTAAATACATGTTTGATTTTCAAACAAAAGAGTATGTATGAAATGAACAAACTAAACTTAATAGGTCATGTATTGAATAGTTCACATGGTATGTATATTACATAGGTATGTATATTGTAGGTATGTGAGCTTCTAGGTATGTATATTGTAGTTAAATAGTTCACAACATGTACATGTCCTAATTACACAAGTCCTAATTCCATATTAAATATCAATTTTACAAATGTACCTATTACATTCTAATTTAAATATATGCATTTTTTAATTAAATACAAATACAATTACATACAATTAAACATGCACATTTAAATACATCCTAATTTGATATAATGTATAAATAAACTTAAAAAATATTTATCCTTTAGTTTCAAAACAAGTTACTTGAGATCTAGAATTTATCTTGAGTACATTAAAATTCAATTCATGTGGGTTGAACCACATGTGTACTTTGGATTACTAAATGTATATATAGTTCATACCACATCAAGTGGTTCACAACGCTCTTCAATAAAACTTAATATTTTGTCATGATCTTCACTATCTAGTCTCCACTTTTGAGACCGCCCTCGACGTGGAACTGTTTGAAGAATTAGGCCAACAGCAATGACCAAGTGACTATATTGATATACCTTGTTGTCAATTTGGTATTCAGTGAAATGAATCCCATGTTGAACAATTTTAACTTGTTTGAAATATGTCCCTTGCACTACAACTGATCCTGCATGTACATGTATATAAGAAACGTGAGAAATTAAAAAAATTCACATAAGCGATTTGTACATGTACATATTCAAATCAGAACTCAAACCTGTGGGAAATGACATTCCATCACTCATCTCAGATTTTGATAACTTCTTTCTCTCTTCTGTGCAACGCAATAAATAATAACTAACACCTTGTATATTTCCATCTTCTGCTATGACTTAAATATCTCCTGCAATTTGACACAAGTTAAATAAATTCTAAGTTATATGTCATTTTTAAGGAAATGTTTACATGTGTACGTCATGTATGTACCTTTTTTAATCAATCCTGAAATATGATCGTAATCACCAGAAATCAAAGGAATGTCTTCAAAGTTTTCATCCTCGTTTGAATCCTCGTATGTGTCAGAAACATCTAGTGGCACCATTTTCCATTCACTAACATATCCAAGCTCTTGGTTCTTGCAATCAACATAGTTTTTGAAAATGCATTCAGAACAAAAACATGAATAATCCCTAGTGTATAATGTCCATGGGCGATTATCTATACTCATGACACAATGCAAAGATCTTATCCTCTCCACACTCTTGCATCCATGCATTGATTTTCTATCCACATCTGCAAAATGTACATGTGTACAAGAATGTACATGTAGATCAAGTTGTTAAATTGAAACTTTTGAACTAGGAACTAAGAATGTACATGTAGATCAAGTTGTTAAATTAAAAAAATTAAATAAAATTACTAAAAGAGAACACGTACCGGTTATCTCCCAAAAAACTCTATATGGAATGGGCCTGTATGTTCTCGATGATGATTCCCCAGGATAATTAGGTTGCTCAAATTGTTTCTCACACCATTCAACAACATCATGTGCATCTTCTATATGTTCTCCTGTGTACTTTATTTGATGCTTTCTTAGAGCACGTTTGATACAAGCTCCTGCACCATCATGTTCACCCTTTCCATGACCACTCTCAAAAAAACTCCAAACATGTGGTATTTTGTCATTTCGATGATATCTACATAGTGCATAAAATGGCCTCGAAGATTTGAATTGTGTCGCACATCCATCAGACCAAACAAAATGTTTAACTATTGTTATTCCTCTATCTTTCAAATATTCAAAAAACTTCTTAAAGCAATGTTGTACAAAAAGTGTGTCATGCTCCTTATCATCACTGATATAGAAGTGGTACTCTTTCTTAATGACATGATTTTCAAATGTACTATCAACACCATCCAAATTCATATGTGCATGTCGATAACACACATGCACGAAAATAGTGATTTGCTTTGAAAAGTAATACTCTGATTGAATCTCTTTTTGATGTGCAAAAGAATAATTCTCTGCGAAGTCAACTACAGATAGAATAGTTCCAAGTGGGAAAGTGTCTCTTAATCTTTTAAATTGTTCTACTTGCCACTTGGCAAAAAAACCATTGCATATGTATGGTTTTATCAACTTACGAAAATTTTCCATAAATGTTCCAATAGGTATTTCCTCTTCTACATAATCTAGCCTTGTAGATTCCTTTCCAAATTTTGTTTCAAATTTTTTGTACTTGTAACTCTTGCAATTTACCATCTTCCGTGTGTCAGTATCTTCATCTCTCAAAGGCAATTTAGCCAAGTCCCTGCATGTTCCACAAATTCCTCTTATGCAATTTATTTGACCGGTTGCATTATCATCTGATTTATCACATAAGATGGATGCTATGAATTGACTTGTTCGTTTAGGAGGAGCATTTTCATAACCATCACTATCTTCTCTAATCTTTCAAAACACCTGATAGTACAAGTCAAATTTGATGTGATAACGACAACAACAAGTTTTGAAAACTTTGTTTAACTTCACATAATATGGCCTTAACCATTCAAACATGGTTTGTCCAAATTTTATATGAGGGTTTGTTTTAGTAAACAATACATACAATTCATGTTTTGTTGTGTCTATCCAATGTTTTACATGGAGATCATAACGATCAGGACCAATCCTTTGCTTGATAACATCTCTACTATTTGATGAAGGATGAGTATTATCATTCCAAAAACTTGTCACAAAGTTCCTAACAACATCTTCAATTCTATCAGAACGAGGAGCTCTACACATAATTGCCCAATTCCATTATGAGGTAGTATCATCCAAAATCTTTCTCCTTTTAACATATTTAGATATTGTCCTTCTACTAAAACCAAACTCAGATGACAGTGAAGAGATTTGTCTTTTTTGAGGCAATCTTTCATTTACTAAAGATGTCAACATCACTCTTCTTGAAATGGTCTTATCTAGTTTTCGAGATTTTTTACCAATGTTCACCAAACTTTTCTTAACATTATCAACAATAGATTTTTGTAGCTGAGAAGATTTCCTCTTTTGACTTGTTGTATCTATACCCAACAATTTCATTGGATCTATTAAGTCTTTATGAGTAAGTACAATTGATAACAATTGAGCTTTTTCTAGTATAGTATCAAGATTGTTGAAATGAGACATTATTTCTTTTCCACTTTTATTCATTGACCTCCTTTTAGTATGTCTAGGTTCTTCACTAAGATGTTTCAACTCATCCACATCCATTTCAAGTAAATGATCTAAATTTTTATAATAAATATTTCTCTTCACCTATTTAGCTAGATCCACAATATGCTCATCCATATCAGTGGTAGGAGGTAAGGAACCTGACCCCTCTCCTTCAAAGGTCTCCATTGGTTCAACTTGGACAATCTCCTCCCTATGTTCATCAACTATATTATGTTCTTCAACAGGTTCATTTGCCCGTTCTGCACATAATTTAAGAGTTTGTGTAAGGTTCTTGAATTAATCAGAGATTATTCAATTAGGTTTAAGAATAGGGGTGAATTTGGCTTAAAGATTTACATGTTAAAATTAGCCCGTTCAATTTGGTTTATTAAATTTAATTACTTTCAGGACCTTATTGTTATAACTCTAATTAAATTACCTGTTTAGGTTTAAAGTTCAATTTGTTCTCAGGTTAGGATTAAAGTTCAATCTCTAATTTTGAGCACTAATTTAACACACAAAATAAAATTTTGATAAATTAGAAATTCCAATTTTGAAAATTAAAAGTACAAATATTTTGAAGCATGCATACGATAACTTAGGTGACCTCGTATTAATTTGTTATGGACCATAATGTAGGTGGACTATAATTTGTCACATGTGTGTATATTTAAGACCTATTATTGCATAATAGACCTCCTAATCTGAAATGTTTTTGCATGTACGTGAAGTTGAATATAAATAGTTCACCTAAATTATTCAACATGTTTAATAGGTTATAAATTTATGTCACATTTAAGACCTATAATCAATGTAATAGTCCTAATAGGCCTTATTATTAAAATCAATATGACCATGTATGAAAAAACATTTCACAATTAATATACTTAACTACCCTTAAGACAGATATATTATGTGATATTAAAGGACCTATCACATGAAATTACTTGTACATGTAGATTAAATATTCAATATATATAATTTAGAACCTAGAAATTATGACATAATATGTCTTATTAATTTTATGACTTAATAGGTCTTATCTATTATAAATGGACTTAATTATATAGGAGAAAAATGCAATTACACAACAAGAAAGTTGATGGAATTTGAAATTTGCAAATACACATGTATTATCTCAAATTAATTATGCTTTCCAATTAAAACAAAATTATTTTTAATCCTATTATTTCCAATTAATTTAATTAAGATTTTTTAAATTAATTTTCATTAAAAATATTAGATAAAAATATTGAGTTCTAATTAATTGATACATAATACATATTAAATTAAATAGAAATAAAATTAAAAATACATACTTGCATCATGATATCTTTGTCTTCTTTGTTCTCGATATCTTTCTTCCATTTCGGGAGAATAATTCCTTGAAGTCTTATTTTGCCTTCTATTCTTGTTCCCCATGCTTTTACAAAAAACCTTCAAATTATTGCCCTCAAAATAATTTTCAAATGTCTTCTCTCATCCAAAAATGCGAATTATTTTAATCATTTGTGTGATAAAAAATGAAAAAAATTATGGACATTTATACGACTCCACAAATGAAAAAAAATAAAAAAAAATGCGTCGGCCAGAGTTCGAACGAAACCCGACAGTTAAAAATGGTTGGGTTCGCTCGAACATGACCGTTACAAAAATGTGCATGCCAATATCGATCCCATTGGTTCAAGCGAATGGGGGTTCGCTCGAACTGTTGTTCATTCGAACCCTCAAATTAAAGGTTTCTCCCAAAAAAATTTAGAGTTCTGAAGAATTAATGACTTCAGAGCTCTGGTTCAAAGCACGAATGAAATAATCTTGATAACCCAAAAATATTAGATGGTAGTACTTGAAGCAAGCTTTCCAACGAGTATAATTTTGTTATATTTTGAATTAATTATGTTCTTATTTTTTTAATTTTATGGAAAATTGGTTTTTCACCGAACATGAACTTCTCTGTTCAACGCATTGGGAAAAATAAGAAACTAATTCAAAAAAATTCTGAAAAATATCTATGCCCCTGGATTTGATGTCTTCTTTCTAACCAAAAAAAAAAAATTGAATTTCGATTTATATAGAACAAGTTATGTGTTCAAACATAAACCTATGTTTGAATTATGACTAGTCGGACTTCAAAACTTTATAAAATAAAAAATATTGAACATATCACTATAAAACCAAATGCAAGCCTTAGATATTGATGTTACAAACCAAAATTCGAAAGAATTGAGTTTTTATCATTTATAGAAAAAAAGTTATATGTTTCGGGAGGCACATCACTCTTAAAAAATGTAGTTTGTTGTAAAACTACTTTTCAAGGGAGATGGAAAAAATTTTAAAAAATCCTTCAAAAAAATTTGAAAAAAATGTATATAGAATCTACAAACAAAATGCTAGAAATCACTAATTTACATCATCTTCAAATTTTTAATAGTTTAAAAGTTATAGTTCTCGGAAGTTGAAGATTATTTTAAAAATGTACATCTCGGTGTCAAAAGTGGCAAAAAAGTGGAAACCATTATTGTGAGTTCACCCCAAAAAGGAAGGAAAACATAAAACTAATGAAAGGTAAAGAATAGAAACCTCAACAATAGACATACGAATACCAATTGAGATTTCACAATAGATAATGATTACAAAGGGGAATTTAAGCACAATATAAGTTTGGACTTGCAATGATGATGAAAGAAGGGCTACAAATCTCAACATACGAAGAGCTAATAACTCTAACACATCCAAACCAGGATACTGAAGCTTGATAATGTTTCATTACATCAATTTCATGAATCATAAGCATTCCAATAGATGATAAATGATTTTCACATGGACAAAAGATACCACTATTTGACACATGCAAAATCAGCAATAATAACTCAAGAAGAACATACGAACTAAATGCACATCCTTTATTACTTCCATGAAATTATACAATCCCAAGAACTCTCTTGGGAAAAGTACAAAACCAAATGTCATCAAACTAGTTCTCTAAGAATTTCTCCATAATCTCCCCTTTACAAATGAAATAGCCTTGCATTTATAGGCATCCTGCAATAACTACCTTGATAACCAACTCATAACCACTTTGTGTAACTACTTAGGATAACTTCCTAAACAACTACTTAGGATAACTAACTAAGTTAGTTACTTAGGAGAACTACCATAAGTGAACACTTAGAATAACTACCCTTTTAGAAATGAGTTACGATAACTATTTCTTAGGAACAAGTTAGGATAGCTAATTTTTACAAGAACTAAGCCCAAATTCTAACGTGTTAAAATAAGTGACATAAATCACTTTTACAAAGAGGTAAGTAAAAACTTGTAATGTTTGAAAGGAGCAAGTCGCCATCTTTGTTAGGGTAGTTTCCATCTGCACCTACTTCATGTCCCTAATACCTTTGAAAGTATTTTTGACATTGAACATTGTATGTCTTTGCTTTCTTAATTCACACTTGCAACATGTCTATGTTGTCACATTCTTAGATGAAATTTATTTTTCTCATGTTCTTCAGTGGATGACCATATCATGTTCCAAGACTTCTATTATTTGCGCAAGCTACTGGCAAATGAGTGTGGAATTTGTCTTTACTCTTGCCGACATCATTTGCTTGGAAGTTTCTATCACTTTTTGACGAATTCACTGTGTGTATATCACAGACCATGAGAGCACATATTATTGCAGCCACAAATTATTGATATAAAATCTATACATAAATTATAGAACAATGTATTAACTCCTTTTTGTATTACCATAGTCTTCATCTTCTGGCAAACAAGGTAAGTCTCAATAAGCATCACAAATACACACTACATCCACCATAGGTCCAACTCACAATTAATAATCTTATATCAACCATGACTATGAAGTTCAAATAGCTCATGATCAACTACCATGTGGTGTGATAAAGACTATTCTTGTGATTGAAGCATGTACAACCCTCATCCACTAATTAGAATGCAAACTGAGCTTATGATGTGACAATGGCTCAAGAGTGCTTCGTGAATTCATGAATTTTGAGAGATTACTTGCGAAATCCATTTTGTACACATTCTACAATGATTTCATTTCATTCTTTGAGATACATCTTTTGGAGGCATTCTGTCAAGACTTTCATGTACCCTGCATAAGCTTTTACTTTGGATGCACGCCCATATTGAGTTCCAAAACTCTTATTTTTGCACAGGCAAGTAGGATGCAGGCAACAGTTGTGGACTTTAACTTTGTTCCTACCGATTGCATTGGCCTCAAGTCTTTGCTTGCACATTGTGCATGGATGTCTTTCATAACCGTAAAGATTGGTGGGATTCAGTTTTACAACTAACAATGGTGTTATCTTAGAGTTTCTTCGTATTGCATGTTTTTCCCATTTGAGAGCTTAAAATATATTCTATTACACATTTGTAATTTTCCTAACTCGGTTATAATAACTAACTTATGTTTTAGCTTCTTCATTGCTAACACAAATTTGCCAATTTCCAACAACTCCTCCTCAGTCGATGGATTGATGATCACCCACAATTCCATTGGCATTTTGTTCAACTGAAGCAACTCACCTACTAATTGTATTTGCTTTGAAGTTTCTAAATTTATTTCAACAAATCCATTTGTCTATTCCTTGCAGTCATTGTATTTTGTTTGTGCCTTGGGTAGTTATAATAACTACCTTCTTTTAGCCAATGGCATTCCATATGTCGGCAAATTTTCTAAGCAACACAAAACATCGACGTTCATTCCATTTGAATTTTTTTTCTACCGCAATCTTGGCAATCTTAGTGAGCACGATGAAGATTTGTAACAATCTTCAAAACAATTATAATAACTAACTTTTCAACCATAGATGTATCGACATTTTTAAATACTTGGCCAAGCTTCTAATCGGTAATTTAGCTAGCTTTGATAACAAGGCCAAAGTGGTCAACACTTTTTGTTGCATTGTTAATCTATAGATTTCATTGATCAACAATAATACATTTAGTTTGCATGTGTGCAAGGATATCTAGGTGCTCATTTGTTTTCCATTTAAGCTTCAATGTCAACTCTAATTTGATCAAGGTGGTGCATGATTGACTTGGGAGCTCTCATTGTGAAGATGATTGACACAAAAACTTAAAATTTGATGTGTTTAAAATGGGGGCTAACAATTGGCTCTGACTAGGGATAAGGACTACAAAGGACACAGGATGAACCCAAAATCTTTGGTTCGCAAGCTAGTGCACTATCCATTGGGAAAAAGAGTCAAAGAGGAAACAACATAGGGAATAGAGGGAGAAACCAGACACAAACCAAAAATGGGATGAACACAACAAAACTTCTAACTAAAGTGTGCACATGGTAGGCAAAGCCCACCTCAAACTTCTCCAAGATTGTCATACAAAACCATTCACGGGCTGAGAGAAATAGGCACCTTTGTGGAAAAGTGGCGTGCATCCATGTGACACCTATAAGCTCAGTAGGTTGGAAAGATCAACATGTATGATAAAAATATTTGTCCAATGAACCAAACAACCATCTCTCATCATAAATATGTGGGCTCTCTTGAATCAAATTGGTACCACCTTGAACATTATTGGCAATTTGTGGAATATTCTCAAGTATACCAATATCCTCTATTTGAAGATCCCTCTAATAGTTTGGATTGGAATAAATCAAGCCTCGAATTGGACATCTTTTATATAATTTGAGAAGTGAAGAAGCTTGATCTGGTACAAGTATTGAATCTTTTCCTTGAATGTCAACTTGAAAATCACCTATAGAAATACACTCATTTGAAAACAAAGGATTGACGTACACACTTTCATTTTTCTCAACAATATCTATTATCGACTTCTGCATTCTCTTGACTCGTGACTTCTTCTCCATGACATTCTTCATGAAATTTGAAAACTTCGTACTCATGTTGCATATATGAAAAAGATTGGATGCTTGGTGATTGATCTTCTTTCGCTTGGGGTTGATCTGGAAGTTCATCAATATCTTCAAATGTAAATGTCTCCATTTTTGAAGGAAAAGAAGATATTTGCAGAGTTTCATTTGTGGTTGTGTTGGCGGTACATATAAAATTTCCATTCTATATGTCTCCTTGTTTGAGTTATGTCCCTATCTGGTCTGTTGGTCGAGTCATTTGCTTAGAATTCTCCATGTTGTTCAGTCTTTGTCACTTTCCTTAAAGTTTCACTCTGCTGAACTTGAACCTTGAACTTGAACCTTGTAGGTTCAAGGTTCAAAGTTCAACAGGCATTGTATTAAAAAATTTCTTTCCTGCGCGGTTTTAAGTCTTCCCTAGTCCTTGTCGGTGTTTCATACTCTTTGAACCTTGAACTTGAACCTATAAGGTTCAAGGTTCAAATTTCAAGATTTGGCATGTTTCATGTCACGATTGTCACTCAAGATTCAGAATTCAATGTTTATGCTTCTTGGAGATCATGTGACTTGGCATGAGGTGGTGGCGCAGATTTTTAGATATGGTAAACGGCAGCAAAGAAGAGGAATATTCTTTCTTTGATGATTTAAAATCTGTCATTTATAGCAAGTGTGGTGTGAGGATCCTTATTGTGGGATATGAAGTGACTTGGCATTTAATGCATGCTCAAACGCGATCATTTCAGAGTAAGGTCGCACGAGTAAAGAGTAATGAGGACAGTTCATGGTAATCATGGGTAAGATTTTCTCAGTTTTTAAATTGAGTAGTTGTCATGTTGAGATTATCATTTCTTTTGGTTAAGTGTTAAAAAGAGTTTGTGGAGCAGGAAGAAGAAGACGGCGACAGGGGTTTGCAGATGACAGAGGAAGGTATGTTCAAAACAACTTTCCTAATTGTTGCAGTTTGTTTTAGAAAAGCTCTGGACATTTTGTTAGTTGTTTGTTTCCACTTCCCTGTTCTTCTTTGTCTGGGTTAATTGTAGAAAATCACAAGCTGAACATGAGGCCCACTTTGCCTAAATTAGTGATCTCCTCTTCCCTTGTAAGTTCCTTACCAGAGTTGGGTGATATAGCCTTGGTGCAACTAGATTTAGATGATTTCCTAGAAAGAGTACGGAACTCAACCGTTGATCCCATGATGAGAGATATTGCACAGAGCGGTTTATTAGAAGCAGCCGCGTTTCCCACGGTTGCTCCTTACCCTGAATTAATTTTAGAATGCATGAACCACTATGATAAAGCCAACAGATGCATAAGGAAAAATAATGGTGAGGTTTTGTTGTCCGTTGATAGATAGACGGTAATGGCTGCCATGGGTATCCCACACCGGGAACCCTATGAAGATTGGAAAATTGGAAAAATCTTATGGAATTTATTCTAAGAAAAGCAATATTATAGAACCGCCACTGCGCAAAATTGGCTTTTGAAGTTTCAAAAGGGGGGTTCAAGGCTGCCAAGACCCTTAACCTGTGATCATTTGATTCATGCGATTAGAGATTTGGTAGTACTGTTGAGCAGGGTCAAGGGGAATTCACACTCCTTCTATTGGGAAGACTGGATGTATTTCTTCATTCAGGTAACTCTAGATAAGAATCGATTCATTGACTGGGGAACTGTTATTGCAGAAAGATTGCATGAGGGTTTGAGCAATTACCTTGGGATGCCGAATTTCTATATGTCATCATACATGTTGTATATGCTAGCTTATGTGAGAGAATGGTCTGGATTATTCCATGCCAAATGGGTTCAAGGTATTAAAATTTATGAGTATCACCCACATTTGACTTTAAAAGGACATATTGATGATTACCTTCGCTGGAACAATATTTTTGTTGGGAGGTTGACCTTTGAATTACAAGATAATCTGCATAGGAGAATGTCTGCAGAAGTGGTTGAACTAGTTAAAATCTATGACAGTTTCTTTGCACAGTTTAATCACTTCACTTACATAAGGGTTGGAGGATTTAGAGGTGAACCCTTTAGGCTACCCAGGTATGTTTCAGACTCCTATATCCTAATTGAAGTTTCCAGGCAGTTGGCCTATGTCACAAAAGATTATGGTGAAGATACTGGCACAAGTGGAATTTTTCCCATCGATCTAGGCCATTACAGTTGTAGGTCTATCTTTGATGCACTAAATCTTGAGCTAGAGTTTAAAAGATTTCATTTGAAAACCTTTGTAAAAAGGGATAACTTTGATAGTAAAGGTTTTACCGCCCAATATGTGAAGAAGATGGTACTTATCAACATGTGCCCTAGTTAGAGGATTATTGGGAAGATTGCCCAGATGAGTTTGAAGTGAGAAAGAGGAGTTGGTCCAAGTTAACTTTGAAACAAATTCACGACATGAAATTGCCAATGGACATTTCAGGTGTCACTATTGATGATGAAGATGTAATGGATTTTGAGTTTATGAAATGAGTACATAATGAACCTCTCCCAGAAGTTGACTGGAAAAAAAAGATGGAAGATAGCATTCAGACACGCACTTTCAGCGTAATTCGCAGAACAGAAAATTGGCTTAGGAGTTGTCGATCTCATCCAGCGAGAGCAACTAGTTCAAGAAATAAAAATGGAAAGAAGAAGGCTACAAGAAAAACTTATATTTTAACTAACACCCCTGTTTCTGTTGCAGGAAAAAGGCAAGCTAAGGTTAAAGAAGAGAAACTTGACACTAAAGTTGCACCTTCTATTGGTGGTCGAGTAACCAGGTCAAGGCACAAGAAGAACTTTCAGCCACTTGCTGCTCATCTCATTCTTGACTTGGATGCCGAGGAAGTGCAAGGCGATATGGCAACCCCTTGTTTCGGATGTTGATAAGATCTTAATTAACTCAGAAGCTATTGCTCAAGATTCACATGTGCTTGATATTCGATCCAATGCAGACAGTGCTACATAGCCACCTTCGGGAGCTATGCAATCTAAGGAACTGACACTAGCTCCTAAATGGTTAAATGACTCAATTACTAGGAAAAGAAATGTGGTTCCTATTTTAGCATCGATGGAAGATGTTGTAAGTAAATGCTTGGGAAGATCCACGAAGCCAAAGTGGTTAAAGATGGAGGCAATGATTGGTTTTGACGAAGACATAAAACACTAGACTGCAGATATTGCCAAACCCACATCTGATAAGGATGTCGCCACAGCTTCAGAGGAAGATTATTCCATTGAGCGGGTTGATTTGGGGGTCAGAACCAGAGCGGTTGATGTAAAACATTTGGAGACTTCGACCAAAAGGATCATTTCCCGCACCTGGAAGGATGAGAAGGACAAGGTTGGGTTGAAACAGAATTTGATGCAAATGGCCTAATACATTCATGCCCTATAGAATAGTCCATTGTCATTGTCCTAGAGCTCGGTCCCCTTTAGTTCAAAATCCCCAGGGAATCAGAAATTCTTTGATGAGGTTCAACGAAACAAAATGATCGCAGAGATTTTCTCCGAATGGCCGACCTCGATCGTGCATCAAGGAACCAATTACATATCAGATTTAGTTCAGATTTTTAAGGATGCTAATGAGGTTACCAAGGAACTAGATGTCGATTTAATCTCATGACAAAAATAAAAGACTAAATGGGCAGTGATTTCAAAGCAAATGCGAGATATCCAGTGCTATGGCTTGATGAACTTTCTTGCCGAGAGACAAGTGTCAGGGTTGAATGAGGACATAATGTTTATATGCAAGGAAAGCATAGAATGGGGAAACCAAATCATTTAACGAGGTCATAGCGAATCCACCAATCTACGAGGTGAATTAATAGCCTTAAGAACAACTATGCAAAAGGATTTGCGTTGCGTGGATGTTCAATTGCTTAAGGAGGATAATCAGACTTTAGAAAGTACCTCGGAGATTATCAATCAGTTCAGCAGCCACATTAAACAAATCAAAGTTTAGAAATCCTTGGTTGTGGAAGATTTTAAGAGGATTTCCAAAGTGGAATCGATGCTCACAGTTTGCCTGGATCACCTGGATTCACACCGAGACAAGGTACAGATGGTAAAGAGGAAGAAAGAACTCTGGAAGCAGAGAGTAATACATATCAGCCTGCCGCAAGTTACAGTAATTCAAGAATTCTTGAAGGTGCATCATGAGTGGAGTGTGGCAAAGGCGGTTATGGCATCCATTCAAGATAATAATCTAGATAATCCCACGGAGACGGAATCAACGACATGACTAGCACTACTGGCAGTTATTTGCCAGTGAGTCTAGTTGTTTGTTTTTTTTGTTTCAATTATACAGTTAGGGTAGTTTCTCATTAACTCTTTCGAGTTAATTGTATCTTTGGTTTAAACTATTGGTCTTGAGACCTATTTATATGCTTTGTAATGAATTTATTGAGGTTCACTAAGTTTTTGAAAAACTATCTCTTGAATTTTGCTGAAAAACTCTGAGTATAGAAAGTTGATATTCATCTATGAATGAAAATCGAATAACAGTTATCTTTGACTTTGAATCTGTGTGTTTGATTGACTAAAATTTGATTTCTGTGAGAATCTATTTGAATTAAAGATCTTTTATAGCTCTCTATGCACGCAGAAAATTACCAGTGAGATTCAGCTTAAGCTTTTCATTTTGTTTTAGTGTTCATGCGAAGTATGTCAGCTTCATATAAAGAGTTATATATGAATCAATTATTGCGTTCATTTGGTGTTGACTTGTGAATGCAATAACCTTTTCTATGCTTTATGGTGAAAAGTAGAATATTGGTTGTGTGTAACTAGAAGTTGATTGAATATTTGCTAGACGGAGTTGTACCTTAATTCAGAGGTTAATCAATACAATGATTTTCGAATCTGTCTGGTAAAAATTGTCTTTATTCCTTGAAGGGGATTCAAATTAAATAAATTGTAAAAGACAAATCTGTTTACCAACAAATTTTTGGCGACTCTATTGGGGATGGAAACGAGAAAATTAATTTTTTTAAAAAGTCATCATTTTAGTGATTCTTTGGTCTTCATAAATGGTGTTGCCTCATGAAGGGTTCTTCCCTATTTTACAACCAAATTTAAATTGGGTGCAAGAAGAGCAAAGTAACATTATTTATGAGCTAGATACTCTAGCTTGTAGACATAGAAGGAGTCAAGCTGAGTACGATAGAATAAGTGCATTCCTCAATGAAATAGAAAGACAAGCAGACCATCCTGTATTGGTTTTTGAGAGGGTAATTGTTCCTAGACTTTTCTTTGTTCAAATTCCTGATAATCGACAAGAAAATCCCAGATGATTGTTACCCTGATAACTCTTCACACTGGAGTCCAAGCCTTATACCCGGTCACAACAAAGGGAGGGGATTGTTGATCACACCTTCCTGGAACTTTTAGACCTCGGTTTTGTTTCTCAAATCACACCTAGAAGGGTTAGAAGTAGACCCATATCTCCACCAAGAACAACTGCATCACCTATCTATCAAGCCTTAACTTTACATAGTGTTGCACCTCCACTTGTTATTAACCTCACCCCCTTGAATCTTATTGGAATAATGGCCAACAATCCTTGGGGTGCCACAATTGGACCTTTAGCTTTGGGGGCAACCCATAACCTTCCCAAGGGAGTGAAAGAACACTTGCCTAAGTTTAGTGGAGATGGCAAGGTTACCACTACTGACCATTTAAATGCTTTCAAGGTTGCATGTGGAGTGTTGGTAATTCAACATGAGGATGTGGCAGTGAGGTTATTTGTTCAAACTCTTACTGATGTAGCCGCCAATTGGTTCTACCATCTGCCTGATGGAAATATTACAAACTGGCAAATTTTAACAAATAGTTTTGAAGCCAAATTCAAATTGACTGAGGATAAGCATTTGCTTATCACTCAGCTGGCTGAATTAAAGAAGAAAATAACAGAGCCTATGAGGGACTTTGTTGCTCGTTTCAATAAAATTTGCCATAAAATTTCAACTGCACAAAAACCCTCAGCTGAAAACATGAAGTGTTTCTTCATGAGCTCCATGCCTACAGAAATAAGTTTCTTGATGATGCGCGAGCGCTTACAGACTCTTGATTATATGAAAGCTTCAGCTATAAGTCTAGAAGATGATTTAATCATGGCAGGCAAGTGGAAAAGAGAAGTACAAACTCCTACTTCTCAGATTGCAAATTCTTCTACTTCTTCAAATCCTGCGACTCAATGATTAATGAATGATGTAATTGCTCTAAAAAGACAGGCTCCTAAAACAAGTGCTTCATTTTCTCAACCTTACCAGGATATTCCTAGAAGATGTCCCAATCAAGAGGGAGGAAGACAGTTACAATTTCCTCCCACACAACAAAGACTTGCTATTGAACCACCACCTCCTAAGACAAACTCATGTGTGTTTCATTTAACTGATGAACATGATGATTCTTCATGTCCAAAAATGGTTCGTTTTTCTCAAATGGTCAGTAAAGGAGAAACAATCTTAGAAGTTGATGAAGGAGATTCCCAAAGTATATCTGGCAACTCTAAAATTCACTATATGGAATATGTCTCCAACTCAGAAAGGGGAGGAAACATGTTGGTCTATTTGGAAGATTCATCATATGTGATCCTTACTAGAACTCAACAGAATTTGAAGTCTCGAGATGTTTTAACACCTGTTCATAGCTCTTTAAAAAAAAAGGAAATTCTGACTCATCATGGAGGTGTTTCAAAAGTTGTTCAAGAGGTTGCTTCTTCAAGTTTCGATTCATTTAATAATTCTTTTGATATCATTGAATTTTGCAAGTCATCCTGTGTCCAGATTACTTTGGCTGAGTATCTGAAATTGAACCCTAAGGAGTTAGATAAACTAGTTTGATTTGTCAAGGGAAATGATGCTCTCATGCCTTAGCAAGTGAAATCCAAATGCCGGTGAATGGTAATTCTTTAGCACATGAAAATGTCAGTCTTGCTTTGGTACTTCCTGAAGTCTCATCAAAAACTATTTCTCAACCAATCGAATTGATTGAACCTAATTTTGAAAATAAGCCAAAACCTTTTTATGTGTCTTTGTATATTAATGGGCATAAATTGAGCAATTGTATAATAGATTCAAGAGCATCAGACAATGTCATGCCCTCCACTATAGCAAAAGCTTTAGGTTTAATCTTAACAAAGACTTTTGGCAAATGTTATTCCATGGATTCCAAGCAGATTCCTTTATTAGGACAGATTAAGGATGCACGGGTCGCCTTAGTAGCACACCCTGACAAGAGAATCAAGTTGACAATTCTAGTGGTTGACATTCCCGCTAGTTATGGCATGTTGTTGAGTCGCACCTTCTGTAAAGATATGGGAGGGGAGATTAGAATGGATTGGTCTCAGGCAATGATCACAGTTGGAAAACAAAGAGTTATTTTACATCCTAAAACAAAAGCTAAATATATAGTCTTTCCCTCAGATGATCTGAAAGCTCAGATTTTGTATCAAGATTGTGGTTTTGGAAATTATATGATATCAGCTGATCCTAAAGGGGAGAAAGAAGCTATATATTCTGATATGTCAGATGAACTCTGGTCTATGGAATTTGATGGGAGTTGTTCATCTTCTGGTTCAGGGTTCGGGGTTGTATTAATACCTCCTCAAGGAAAAGTTATTCCTTATGCTTTCAAATTGGAGTTCCAAAACACGAATAATACAGCCAAATACAAAGCTTTGTTATTGGCTCTTACTGAAGTGAGGAGATTGCATATCAAAATGTTGAAGGTTAGAGGTGATGCATAACTTATTGTAAGACAAGTGAGAGGTTTGTTTGTTGTTGGAAATGAGAGATTGAAACATTACAGGAACCGTGTTTGGGATGAGATCGAAGCATTTGATGCTTTCTCAATTGAAGCGGTACCAAGGGATTTTAACTCGAAGGCGGATTCTCTGGCGGTATCTATAGCTTTATTAGTGCCTCATCCAGATTTCACAACTGATACCTATAGAGTGGAGTTAGTTTATAGACCCCGCGTGCCTAACAATTCTAAATCCTAGCAAGTGTTTGAAGATGACAGACTGATTCAAAACTTTTTACACTATGTTGAGGTTTTTACATCTTTGTTTTATGAAGGATCGGAGATGAGTTGTAAAAAGTTTTCTCCCAATACACCAACTGAGTTGCATGATGGAGTGTTACAGTTGAAAGGAAATAAAATCCCGAAGGGTTTGGTTTCCCTTGAACGTCTTTTTGATAGGAAGGATGGGTATGTTAAGAAAGATGAGAAAGAGGCTCCTGCAATTCAAAATTCTGGTGAATATGAATAAATTAACATTGATACTAAGGAGGATCCTAAATTTGTTAATTTGGGAAAATGTTGTTCTGAAGAGGAAAATAAAAGATTCATCGACTTGTTGGTTGAGTTCAAAGATGTATTTGCATGGTGCTATGATGATTTAAATAATTTCAGGGATGGTAATTTCCAACATCACATTCCTTTGAAATCAGGTGTCAATCCTTTCCGGCAAAAGCTGAGGAACTTTAATCCAAAAGTAGCAGAGGCAATATTCCATGAGGTTGACAAGATGTTGAAAGCTCGAATTATTTATCCTTTACATCATTCCACCCGGATTGCTAATATCGTCTCGATGAGGAAGAAAAATGGTGAAATATGAATCTATGTTGATTTCAGAAACTAAAACCAAGCAAGCTTCAAGGATAATTATCCCCTGCCAGTGATGGACCATATTTTACAAACTGTTTCAGGGTTAGAGATGATGTCCATGTTGGATGGCTTCTCTGGATACAACCAATTAGTGTCTCTAAGCAAGATCAACACAAGACTGCCTTTATAACTCCTTGGGGCACCTTTGCATATAATAGAATGTCGTTTGGATTGATTAATGCAGGGGCAACTTTTCAAAGAGCGATGGACCTTTCCTTTGGGCATTTGAGGGGCAAGATCATCGTGGTGTATTTAGATGATTTGACAGTTTTCACCAAGAAGAGGAAACATCATGTGCGAGATTTGAGGAAGGTATTGGTGAGATGCAGAGAACATGGAGTATCATTAAATCCTAAAAAGTCAGTTTTTGGTGTCACAGAAGGGAAACTTCTAGGACATATTATTTCACAGGAGGGAGTAAAGGTAGATCCACAGAGGGTAAAAGCAATACAACAGCTCAGTCTTCCTTCCAACGGGAATGGAGTGAGGTCCTTCTTTGGACAGGTGAACTTCCTAAGGCATTTTATTCCTAATTTTGCTAAGACTACTAAGTACATCATAACTATGATGAGTGATAAGGTGGCTTTTGAGTGGAATGAGGAAGGTAAAAAGGCTTTTGAGGAAATAAAGAGAGCAATTGCACATGCACCTACTCTGGTTAACCCAGATTTTAGTAAAGATTTTATTATTTACTGTTATGCATCAGAGCATACTATGTCTAGAATTTTGGTACAAAAGGGTGACGATAATGAGGAAGTTCCAATTTCCTTCATGAGCGTACCTCTGAAGAAGCACGAGTTAAAATACTCGTAGACAGAAAAGCAGGCTTATGCAGTAGTGAAAGTCGTGAAACAATTCAGGTACTATATACTTCATTCACATTCAATTGTATTTGTCCCAAACTCTATAGTGAAAAGTGTTTTAACTCAGCAAGATAATGGTATCAACAATAAAGCATCTTGGGTCTCTAAAATTCAAGAGTTCAATTTGGATATCAAGCCTACTAAGTTGGTCAGAGGGCGAGGCCTTTGAAAACTAATGGCGGAGAATAAGTTTGAAGAGGAGGAAACTTTACCTTTAACCCTATTTGTGAGTCATTAGGATTCCTGGTTCACTGATGTTGCCTATTATCTCACTTATGGAGACTGTCCAAGTCATCTCT
This sequence comes from Cryptomeria japonica, assembly GCF_030272615.1. Classification (NCBI taxonomy): domain Eukaryota; kingdom Viridiplantae; phylum Streptophyta; class Pinopsida; order Cupressales; family Cupressaceae; genus Cryptomeria; species Cryptomeria japonica. The sequence continues at coordinate 831,740,281 of NC_081409.1, forward strand.
CTCCCAAGGAGAAATGGAATTTGAAGTTGAAAGCTGCAAAGTACGTTATTTTTTATGACATATTATACAAGAAAGACTTGGATGGTACTTTTCTCAGGTGTGTAGACAAACTGCATCAAGAGGCTTTGCTGAAAACTTTTCATGATGAGGCATGCAAAGGTCATTTTTCTTCTACAATTACTGCATATAAAATCTTGAGAAATTGTTACTATTGGCCAAGAATGTTCAGGGATGCGTATGCATGGGTGAAAAAGTGCAAGAAGTGCAAATTGTTTACAGGAAAACCCCAATTGGCTACCTTTCCCTTAAGACCTGTAGTAATTGAAGAGCCCTTTAAACAATGGGGATTAGATTTTATTGGCCCTTTGAACCCAATTTCCAGTGTTGGACACACTCACATATTAACAACAATTGATTATTTCACTAAATGGGTGGAAGCTATCCTTGTGAAAAAGACCACTATAGAGGTTGTGTGTACGTTCCTTAAGAACAACATTCTTGTTAGGTTTGGGGTTCCTTAGAAAATAGTCACAGATAATGCATCAAATTTCTCTTCATCTGAGTTAATTTTATTCTGCTATGATCATGGAATTTCTTTGGCACATGCTTTTGATTATTACCCACAGGGTAATGGCTAAGTGGAATCAAGTAACAAAAACTTGATTAATATCATGAGGAAGTTGGTTAATGAAAATTTCAGAGACTGGCACAAAAAGTTGCATGAAGCCTTATGGGCAGATCGAACTTCACCAAAACGAGCCATAGGGATGTCACCTTTTGAGTTAGTATATGGAATTGCGCTCAAATATATCTTCCTTTAGAGTTAGCGGCTTCCAGATTGCAGAATGTAGTAGAAGATGCATTTTTTCAGAGTTCCTTTGAAAAAAGAGTTATGTACTTAACCAAAATTGAAGAAGAGAGGGAAAATTTGGTTGACAGGATTACGGAACATCAAATGAGGGTAAAAAAGATTTTTGATCAGAAGCCAACGCCCAGGAAGTTCATAAAAGGTGATCTGGTGTTACTATGGGATAAAAGGAGAGAGTTGAAAGGCGCTCATGGCAAATTTGAGTCACTATGGAAAGGACCGTATGTAATTCATGAAGTAAGAAGCCCCAATTATTTTAAACTTGCTTACCAGGATGGCTTTGAGTTACTCCTATCCTATAATGAGTACGACTTAAAATTGTATCAATTGTAAACAAGCATCCCCTATTAGTTTGTACATACATTTATGTTGTCTTAGTCTAGGTAACCAAGTCAAGCCACAAGAAGAACTTTCAGCCACCTGCCGCTCATCTCATTCTCGACTTAGACGTCGAGGAAGTGCAGGGCGATATGGAAACCCCTATTTTGGATGTTGATAAGGTCTTAATTGACTCAGGTGCTACTACTCAAGATTCACATGTGCTTGATATTCGGTCCAATACAGACAGTGCTACACAGCCACCTTCGGAAGCTATGCAATCTAAGGAGCTGACACTGGCTCCTAAATGGTTAAATGACTCAATTACCAGGAAAAGAAATGCGGTTCCTATTTCGATGTTGATGGAAGATATTGTAAGTAAATGCTTAGGAAGATCCATGAAGCCAAAGTGGTTAAAGATGGAGGCAATGATTGGTTTTGACAAAGACACAAAACACTAGACTGCAGATATTGCCAAACCCACATCTGATAAGGATGTCACCACTACTTCAGAGGTAGATTATTCTATTAAGTGGGTTGATTTGGGGGTCGAAACCAGAGCAGTTGACGTAAAACATTTGGAGACTTTGACTAAACGGATCATTTCCTGCACCTGGAAGGATGAGAAGGAAAGGTTGAGTTGAAACAGAATTTGATGCAAATGGCCCAATACATTCATGCCCTACAGAATAGTCCATTGTCATTGTCCCAGAGCTCGGTCCCCTTTAGTTCAAAATCCCCAGGGAATCAAAAGTTCTTTGATGAGGTTCAACGAAACAAAATGATCGCAGAGATTTTCTCCGAATGGCTGACCTCGATCGTGCATCAAGGAACCAATTACATATCAGATTTAGTTTAGATTTTTAAGGATGCTAATGAGGTTACCAAGGAACTAGATGCTAATTTAATCTCATGGCAAAAATAAAAGACTAAATGGGTGGTGATTTCAAAGCAAATGCGAGATATCCAGCATTATGGCTTGATGAACTTTCTTGCCGAGAGACAAGTGTCAGGGTTGAATGAGGGCATAATGTTTATATGCAGGGAAAGCATAGAATGGCACAACCAAATCATTGAACAAGGTCATAGCAAATCCGCCAATCTGCGAGGTGAATTAACAACCTTAAGAACAACTATGCAAAAGGATTTGCGATGCGTGGATGTTCAATTGCTTAAGGAGGATAATCAGACTTTGGAAAGTACCTCAGAGATGATCAATCAGCTCAGCAACCACATTAAACAAATCAAAGTGGATAAATCCTTGGCTGTGGAAGATTTTACGAGAATTTCCAAAGTGGAATCGATGCTCACGGTTTGCCTGGATCACCTGGATTCACACCGAGACAAGGTACAAATGGTAAAAAGGAAGAAAGAACTCTGGAAATAGAGAGTAATACATATCAGCTTGTCGCACGTTACAGTAATTCAGGAATTCTCAAAGGTGCATCATGAGTGGAGTGCAGCAAAGGAGTTTATGGTGTCCATTCAAGCTAACAACCTGGATATCCCATAGAGACGGAATCAACGACATGACTAGCACTGCTGGCAGTTATCTGCCAACGAGTCTAGTTGTTTGTTTTTTTAGTTTCAATTATGCAGTTAGGGTAGTTTCTCATTAACTCTTTCGAGTTAATTATATCTTTGGTTCAAACTATTGGTCTTGAGACCTATTTATATGCTTTGTAATGACTTTATTGAGGTTCACTAAGTTTTTGAAAAACTATCTCTTGAATTTTGCTGAAAAACTCTATGTATGGGAAGTTGATATTCATCTATGAATGAAAATCGAATAACAGTTATCTTTGACTTTGAATCTGTGTGTTTGATTGTCTGAAATTTTATTTCTGTGAGAATCTATTTCAAGTAAAGATCTGTTATAGCTTTCTATGCATGCAAAAAATTACCAGTGAGATTCAGCTTAAGCTTTTCATTTTGTTTTAGTGTTCATGCGATGTATGTCGGCTTTATATAAAGAGTTATATATGAATCAATGTTTGTGTTCATTTGGTGTTGACTTGTGAATGCAATAACCTTTTCTATGCTTTCTGGTGAAAAGTATAATATTGGTTGTGTGTAACTAGAAGTTGATTGAATATTTGCTAGAGGGAGTTGTACCTTAATTCAGAAGTTAATCAATACAATGATTTTCCAATCTGTCTGGTAAAATTTGTCTTTATTCCTTGGTCTTAAGGGGATTCAAATTAAATAAAGTGTAAAAGACAAATCTATTTACCAACAGGTTGTCTCTCCATTGGTCATGATAGTGAAAGGTTGCTCAGAAGTTGTTGAAACTTTGACATCATCAATGCTACTATCATCTCCATTGATTGGTGATGGAATAATAGGAATGTCTTCTCCACAAAGAAGGTCATCATCTGAAGCATTGAGAAACCAATTGGGAATAAAGACTACTTGAAATTCATCTTTATGCATCTCTTCTTCATTATTCTCTTCATTCTTGGGCTGCATGCATGCCTGGAGAACATTTGATACCTTTTCTTCAAGCTCCTTGTTTTCAAATTGATGGAAGACTTCTTTCTCTTTGTGGTAACCTTCATAATGTTCATGGTATCCATGAATGTGATCTTCTTTTTCTTCCTCACTCACTTCATCTTGATCTTTCTTTTGACAAGTATCCTTGTTAACCAATATGTCTTCGCCTTCCTCAACACGTGCATAATGTGATAGATTTTTCTCAAAACTTGGATCCCAAGACATCTCATCAGGAATGTGCATATCTTCAAGAAAATAATTTTCTCCCTCTCCTTTTTTTTCAATCATTTGCAATTTTAGAAGCAAGGATGCACTTTGTTAGGATCAAGTTGCCTATCACCATAAAAGCTTTTCAAAAATTGAACTTGTTCAACAACTTTGAGATCTTGATTTCTTTGAGCAGCAAGTGAAACAGAAGGATCTTTTTCTTCATCATTGTTTTTGTTTACCTCTGGTTCAAGTGACTGATCATGAGCAAGGAACAATTTTACCCTTCCTTCTTTCTCTTCAATTACTTGCGAAGATTGGAGTAGAGAAGGATGAATTTTATTAGGATCAAGTTTATTTCCACTGTAGAAATTCTTCAGGAAGTTAACTTGTTTAGGATCATCAAGAATTTGATTGTGTTGAGAAACTGGTATATGAGAAAGATTATTTTTGTCTTCATCTTTCTTGATTGTTTTTTATTTAGGTAAATGATAACAAGCAAGAAAACCAATCTCTTTTCCATCCTTTTCTTCAATATTTTGCAACACTTGACGTAAGGAAGGGTGAATCTTATCAAGAGTAAACTACATACCACCATAAAAGCTCTTCAAGAATTCAACTTGTATGGGCTCATCAGGAACTTGCTTCTTTTGATATAAATAGTCTTCATCATCACTTTCACTGTCACTTTCAATTTTTCCTTCGTACCAAACCATTGTTCTGAATTCTCTCTTTCAAACAGAGTCGCCAACTTTCATTCTAAAGAAGGTACCTTAAAATTCTTGAGGAACAAAGCATACTGATATTTTACTCCCCAATAGAGTCGCCAAAAATCCGTTGATATAAATGGATTTGTCACTGTAAATTCTCCTTCAAAATTGACCCTGTTCACCTGAAGAGAAGTGACAACCATTCCAACAGTTGGAGAGATTGTGGTGAAATCATAATCTTCCTCTACGTTTGAGAGGGGCAGCTCCCTCGTATGATGGGGGTTTTTAGGATTTTTGTGTACTTTTTACCTGAAAGTACAAAAAGGAAGGAAACACAAAAATAATGAAAGGTAATGAATAGAAACCTCAACAATAGACATACGAATACCAATTGAGATTTTTCAATAGATAATGATTACAAAGGGGAATTTAAGCACAATATAAGTTTGGACTTGCAATGATGATGAAAGAAGGGCTACAAATATCAACATATGAAGAGGTAAATAACTCTAACACATCCAAACCAAGATACCAAAGCTTTATAATGTTTTATTACATCAATTGCATGAATCATAAGCATTCCAATAGATGATAAATGATTTGCACATGGACAAAAGATACCACTAATTTGACACACGAAAAATCAACAATAATAACTCAAGAAGAACATATAGAACATGAAGTTCAAATAGCTCATGATCTAGCCTTTTGTCCATGTGTCAAAGATACCACTAATTTGACACATGAAAAATACCATGACTATGAAGTTCAAATAGCTCATGATCAACTACCATGTGGTGTGATAAAGACTATTCTTGTGATTGAAGCATGTACAACCCTCATCCACTAATTAGAATGCAAATTGAGCTTATGATGTGAGAATGGTTCAAGAGTGCTTAGTGAATTCATGAATTTTGAGAGCTTCCTTGCGAAGTCCATTTTGTACACATTTTGCAATGATTTCATTTCATTCTTTGAGATACATCTTTTGGAGGCATTCTGTCAAGACTTTCACGTACCCTGCATATGCTTTTACTTTGGATGCACACCCATATCGAGTTCCAAAACTCTTATTTTGCACAGGCAAGTAGGATGCGGGCAACAGTTGTGGACTTTGACTTTGTTCCTACCAATTGCATTGGCCTCAAGTCTCTGCTTGCACATTGCGCATGGATGTCTTTCATAATCGTAAAGATTGGTGGGATTCAGTTTTACAACTAACATTGGTGTTCGATTAGAGTTTCTTCGTATTGCATGCTTTTCTCATTTGAGAGCTTAAAATACATTCTATTACACATTTGTAATTTTCCTAACTCAGTTATAATAACTAACTTATGTTTCGGCTTCTTCATTGCTAACACAAACTTGCCGATTTCCAACAACTCCTTAGTCGATGGATTGATGATCACCCATAATTCCATTGGCATTTTGTTCAACTGAAGCAACTCACCTACTAATTGTATTTGCTTTGAAGTTTCTAAATTTATTTCAACAAATCCATTTGTCTATTCCTTACAGTCATTGTATTTTTTTTGTGCCTTGGGTAGTTATAATGACTACCTTATTTTATCCAATGGCAGTCCATATATCGGCAAATTTGCTAAGCAACACAAAACACCGACGTTCATTCCATTTGAATTTTGTTTATGCCGCAATCTTGGCAATCTTAGTGAGCACGGTGAAGATTTGTAAAAATCTTCAAATCAGTTATAATAACTAACTTTTCAACCATAGATGTATCAACATTTTCAAATACTTGACCAAGCTTCTAATTGGTAATTTAGCCAACTTTGATAACAAGGCCGAAGTGGTCAACACTTTTTGTTGTATTGTTAATCTGTAGATTTCATCGATCAACAATAATTCATTTAGTTTGCATGTGTGCAAGGATATCTAGGTGCTCATTTGTTTTCCATTTAAGCTTCAATATCAACTCTAATTTGATCAGGATGGTGCATGATTGACTTGGGAGCTTTCATTGTGAAGATGATTGACACAAAAACTTAAAATTTGATGTGTTTAAAATGGGAGCTAACAAGTATCATATCCTCATATTTGCATATCAAGGCAAATTTTAAATCATCTCTTACATATAAAAAGCACCAAAAAATACAAAATAGGTTATGCCACCTCCTACACCTCCTACCCCTCCTCCACCACTTCTTTGCCTTTGTCACTCTTTGCCACCATCATCGTCACATTATGGTTCACAATCTTTGGTTCGACTCGGCAATCGAAGGGTTCCCCCTGTAATAAGATATGAACCATCCTCATCCTCCTCTGTCTCACAAGTCTTCCTTGTTTATGCCTAGGAGGAGCCAACTTTGCCTTCAATGCTCGATAATTCTGATAAGGTCCCCATTTATCTTGTTCCAGTCAAGTTTCCCAAGCAATCACAAATGCAATGTATGGTTTACCCCTTGTATCTTGATTTGGGTTGTTGCCCTCCTCACTTCCTTGTTGGAATTTGAGCTCCATAGAAGAAACGACCTAAGAGACGGGACAAATTCACTCACATGTATCCATACCCCTCCTAGGCATGCAAACCCTTCCTTGTCACGCACCAATGCTAACAAAATCTCCATACCCACCAACCATTCTTTACTCACACATCAATTCATCATTTCTACCATAGAATCTCTAGGTTCCAGCTCAAGGCACCACGCCATGAACATCGATGCAATGTCTGCATTGGTGTGGTGTCTAAATTCTCCATTTAGGTACTCCTCCCTAAGAACAATCTTAACCCATGTAATGAATGTTCGTTCTTCATAATTGAAGATGTTGTCGAGCCTGTCATTGGTAATGCAATGTTAGATATTGTTGAGAAGTTTTTGAGAATTATGTTTTGTCATCGATGTCAACATATTCTTCTGTGTATTTTGTATTATAGTTAGATTAAATGAGTTGGTTTGGTCAGTGTATTGTAGATGAGTTGTTGCAGTTTAATGGGTTTTGAGATAAGTATCTCTAGTTGATTCAGTAGAAGTTTCAATGGTTTGCATGATGATTTGATTGATTTGTGTGATCTGGTATTATGGTTCTTATTCAGTTGTTTGTGTTATTCGTATTCTGGTTTGTGCTCTGGAATTGGTATATCTTGGTTTGTGGATTTGGCTGAGTGTTTGGGACATTCAGGTGTCTCCTCAATTCAAATGGTTCGTGATTTGAAAGTTCACAAGTGAATCTTTCAATTTGTCAGTCAGTTGAGTTGAGTTTCTTGAGGTTTGGTATAATGATGATAAATATTCTAGTAAGTGGTGATGTTGCGGTTGTTTATGTGGTGATTCACATTGCTTGTGGATGTTTCTATATCATGTTATATCCGTGTTGTTGGTCTGCATTGATCGTTGTGTGCAGTATTGATCATTTTCTTGATCTAGCGGTGTTCTTCGTGTTATGCAACATTTATGGTGATTGTAACGTGTTGTGGATGATCAGAGCATAATTCTTGCAAGTTTTTCATGTTTGCGGTAGTGATTTGGGTCCAGACCATGTCTTAGCTGACATTGTTTTGGTTTGCATGTGTTGTTGTAGCGTGTGAGGTTATCATTTTGTAATTTATATTAAGGGTTTAGTCAACCTTGAAATATAGGTTGATAAATTGTAAAAATACATGTAATATTCATTTGAGATATGTATCTGCATATGCAAATATTGTTTTGATCTTTTAGTAGAAAAGAAGAAAAGCGAAGAAGTGTGAAAGAGTGTGTAGAAGTATGAAAGTGCAGATTTTGAGTATATGTGCTTAACCGAAACTGTAACTTGGCATTAGGAGATGCTATATCATCCATTCATGTAATCTAGATTGTTGTATGAATCTTGTAAGGCAGTGAGCCTTCCTTAGGGTTGTAGACCTTCTTGTATTTGAGCAATGAGCTCTAGGAAGTGTGCATGAATGCATGTTCATTCCCCATTGTAATATTTCACTTACTCCTAAAAAGGTATTATCTCATTGTGGATAGGTTCCCACCATGGTTTTTCCCTTAACCAGGTTTTCCATGTCAAAAATATTGGTGTTATGTGTGTTATTGATGTGGCGATTGTGAGGCCCTACCCCGAGCCGTCATAGCATTGTAGTTATTTCTCATGTTTTGGACTTATTATTGATACTTATTTTGATGCATTATGGACATAGATTTTATATGATCCGGTGATTGGATAATGTTTTTATGGTGTATGTCATTTATCTCTGATTTACAGTACTTTATTTTGATGCTAGAAATTATGGATGTGTGCTTTATAAATGATTAAAATTCATGATGATTATGATGATGCCATTTAGTAGATTATTTTATGTGGATTTTATTAGATAATTGAAAACTTGATTATTATAATTAAAATTGTATGCAAATGTCTGAATTGTATGCTTTTCATATGATAATATTATATGTGATTATTAGAATTACTAATGTGCAAAGTGAGATGTGTAGGAAAACTGATCCAAGTGACCATGGAAACTATTCAGAGAATCAAGCCTAAACCTATGTGTGTTTGTGAAGCCAAGGGTTGTCTATTTGGAGAGACAACACCTCATGTGTAAATGTGTTATATTTGTAAATGTTTATTCTTGGATGTGTGTTTAATTTGAAGTTGTTAAATTTATTAATTCCAAAAAGGGACATTGCCATGTGTATTTAAGTATTGTGTAATTTTGTGGTGTCACTTGACACATGTGTTGTGAAGTAAGTTGGCAGTGACATGTCCCTTAGAGGGAATTTGTTTTACCAATGCATTTTTCAAAATATCCTAGTATGGTCCGAAGATAGTCTTGGATAGGGAGCCATTAGAAAGGTCAACTCAAGGTTGATCCGTAGGTAAACTTTGGGTGAGTTTCTGGAGGGTTAAAATAACTCCTAAGGTTAGGTTAGGGGCATTTTTAATGGGTCATATGTTATACCTATGGTTAAAGGCCAATTTTAGCCATATGTCCACTCCCTAGTGATTGTCTAGTCACCTCAAAAGTTGAGTTTTTCAAGATGGCCGAATTTCAACTTTTGAGGATCTTACCTAGGTTAGACAACCTTCCTAATGAGTGATATTTGTTCTTCCCCATTTTCTTTTACCTTTTTGGGTTGCCTTGTTTAGAGAGATTGTAAGGTGTTGGGAAGACCAACCTATGAAAATGTCTCACCCTTCCCAAGAGGATTGGAAAGAGTGAGGAGTGTCTTCTTCGGGAATGGTTTTAGAGGGAGAATTTTGATCACCCACTCTCCATTTTTGGAGACATAGAATTTTTGCTCAAGTTTTTGTTTTATCTTTTGGAGTTTGGATTTTTTATAAGTCTTGAGAAGGAAAAAGAAGAGTGGATTGGGCCACTCTCCTACAACTTCTCCTCATTTCCATTTGCAGATTTTTAAGGTTGGTTGAAATATTTCCTTTTATATGTTGTATTGTAAATGTGAAAAGATTGTTTGTGCTTTTCTATGGTTGTTTTCTTTGTAGGCTTGGAAGGATGTTTTGAGTTCTTCCTTGTGTGTTTTGTATTGCATATTTCATGTTATATGTTTTTGGGTGTTTCAAGGTCATACTCACCCTTGAGAGGGTAGAGTAGCATTGGGGGTGAAGGGTTGCTTGATAGCCTAAGAGTGTAGAGACTCTCTTCTTGGAAGAGAGTGATATACAAGGGTTATGGGGCCCTTGCTACATTGTTGTTTTCATGTTTATGCAATGGGGGTCATAAGGAGATATTTTGAGCTTGTATGCCATGGGGGACATAAGGGTATTTTGGATCAAGTATGTGACTTGTGGTGGTTCTGTTTTGGCAGCCTTGTAAAGGCATTATGTTCTCCATATTGCAGATTCTTCTATAGGTGCTTGGTCCACCTTCACCCCTCAAAGAGATAGTCACTTGGTGACTTTGTTTAACCTTGGGTTGGGAGTGCAAATGTTGTGAAATTCTCTTGTGTTGTGTTTGCATGTTTGTATCTCGTTTAGCCTTGGTTCTCCTAGCTCGAGGGTGGCTTCATGTAAGCCTAGGTTGGGAGGTGAGCCTCCATGGTCACAACCTACAAATGCTATTGCAGGTTTGCTTGGATTAAGGATTGGAGTGGAATTTATTTGCGATCCTATTTTATTGTATTTAGTTTCAAAAAAAAAGAAATGTATTTGACAAGCCCTCATTTGGTAGAAATGAAGAGGTTTGATTTTGTAATATTCCTATTTGTGTAAAGGAAATAATGATGTAATAAATATATTTATTTTGACTAGTTCATTCAAGAAATAAAGGGAAAAGAAAGGCATTTGAGTTACTTGTATGTATTTGTTATTGCTTGAAAAAGATGGAAAGAAAATTGTTTTTGTTTTATTAGATAATAAATTGTATGCATGTTGGAAATGGAAAAGAAAAATAGATGAATATTTAAGTTGTTTCATTTTGCTATTTATGTTATTCTGCAAAAATAAGTGTTAGAAATGCAGTTAAAAATAAATGTAGAAATATAGAAAGAAAAATACTTTTAAGTGTTAATTTTAAATCTTCTTAAATTTCCATCTTACTGTTTTATTTATCAAAAGAAAAGTGAAAGAGTTAATGCAGTTGTTAAATAATCTATTTTTGTTATTGTCATACATGTTTCTAAGTTAGTGTAATAGAAAATAAAGGTGCAGATTTAGGAATATAAGAAACACAGACACACACAGATATGTGTGTGTGTGTGTGTGTGTGTGTGTGTTAAACATTATAAATACTTATTGTTTTGCATCAATATAATATGTTGTTGTAAGAAACATTAAATAAAATATGTGTTGCGTCTCATATACATTAAAATCAAATTCCTTCATACATTTAACATTCTATTCAAAAACATAGATCATTTGAATTTGTACATATATATATTAGGAACATCTAATATTCTGACTTAGAAGATCAGATTATTTTAAAACTAAAAATAAATATATATGTGCATGAGAATATATGTACATATATACATATATACATACATATATACATACATACATACATATATATATATATATATATATATATATATATATATATATATATATATATATGTATATGTATGTATATATGTATATATATGTATCTATATACATATATATATATGTATGTATATATATATATATATATATGTATATATGTATATATGTATATATGTATATACATATATATGTATATATATTTAATATATTAAAATTGTTGTCAAATATTAATAAAATATAAATAAAATATATATTTTAATAAAAAAAATTGCAAAGAAAACATGGCGGCGGGTTCCTTTGGGGAAGTCGCAGGTCGTGGCCACAGTGGTCTGTGCCCCCACAGTGGGTCGCGGCCACAATGGTCCGCGACCCCCACAGTGGGCCGCACCACTGTGTGGGTCGCGACCCACCTAGTGGGTCAACCCACTGGTGGCGCCGCGGCCACTTGCCTTGAACCCCCTCTGTGGCATATACCCTCGGCCCTCTATAAAACTCAAACCTGTCGGCCCTCTCTCTCAACTCCGTCACCTCCATTGAACCCTTCAGCCTCCTCCGCCGCCTTCTTCGGCCCTCTGAGCTTTCTTTCACCTGCATGCACAAAATAAAATGTGTTCATGTTGCTCAATGAAACCCTAACCCAATTCTGGGTTAGCGTAGAATTTAAAAAAAAGAGGGAGTGTTAATAGATTTTTAAAATGAAACCCTAGTTAGGTTAGAAATAGAGATAATAATATAAAAAAGGATAAATTAATAAAAGGGGGGAAATTCCTTTTAAAATTTGAAATGGGAATTGCCCCATTTAATTTAAAGTTATTATTTTATCTAGTGGACTCTCTTTAGGAATTATAATAAAAATTGGGAATAATTATTTATTTAGCAATTTTATATTCATGTTGGGTAAATTTAATGAAGATGTTTTCTAATAAGAATTTTAAATAGTATAAAGATTAAATTTAAGTTAAGGAGGTATTTTAAATGTTATTAAATATTTAATATTTAATGTTTGAGAAATTTATTTCGTCAATTAAATAAGGTTATTGACTAGATTATTAGTTTATTTGATTTAGTTAATTTTAATAGATGAATTTAAACAGGTTATTACTATTGCTCAATTAGTTAATTTAAAAATTCAATAAAATACGTGTCAACATTATTTTAATTTGTTTGAGAGCAAATAAATACTATTTGAGATAATTAATATCTCTTGATTAATAATTGGAGAATTTAATTGAGGTAAATTAATTAAATTAATAAATTAAGTTGTGACGACCCTTTTGGGGTATAATTAGTCTAGTTTAAATTGTGACATTGTAATGGTGGAGTTAATTAAATTAACTTTAGGAACCCATTCTTTTAACACTCGAGATAACCCTTAGTTAGACAAAACTTATTTATCTCATCTTTATCGTAGAGTATTTAGTATTTTTATGTTGTTTAAAAAATATATATTGTTGCGTTTTTGCCCAAAAGTTTTGGCATGACAGTGATGTTTTATGCTTTCATTGCTAATAATTGGATCTGATTTTGTGTTTAAGTTAAGTTTGTCTGCAAACTGATTCACCCCCTCTTTCAGTTTGTTGCATTGTTGCCTACATACAACCCCAAAATGACACCTATTGCTTATTGGTCTACAATGAGGAATTCACCTCCATTCTTCCGACTCTGCTCACTCACTCCACATCTAGCTTCACCGAGACACCAAAAAATGTGAATGGAAGGTCCTATTTTGTGGTATATAATCTGTTGGTAGTATGTTGGATTTGGTTAAGTGTTTTCATTGATGTTAACACTGTATCCTAGTTGGATATGGTTCTAATATCCCGGTTGGACCTATCTCGGTTAGACTTGGTGTTTACCTTGGTTTTGGTTTTTGGATACTTATTCAGGATGGTTATATGATTTCCATATTCTGGTGGTTCATGATTTGATGCTCTAGTAGCTATCGTTGATGTTCTCGGTTAGTATTTCCTAGTACTGGTTAGCGATATTTGATGATTTGGTTAGATGATTTTGGTCTGGCTTATGGAAATAGTTTCAAGCGTATTGAAGGTGCTTCTTGATCGTGTCCTAATTTTTTGGTGGATTTGCATTGGCTGGCATTCTGTTATGGTGGTCCTATTTGGATCTGGTTAGACTTTCTATATTATTGCACTGAGGGTTTCTACCGGTTGCTGAAACATGTTGGTGATTGGTCTTAGCATGATTTATGGTGGATATAATTGTTTGGGAATTTGTTTTAGGTCCATTCTATGTAATGTAAATTATAATATTGGTCTGGTGATATCATTTAATGTAATTTTTGTAATTATGGGTTTATGGGTTTAGGGTTTAGCCAGCCTTATCAATAAGGTTGATGATCTGTATTTATACGTGACTTATTCATATAATTGGATATGATTTTTTGGGATCGATGGTTATGTCTGTATTATCAGAGGAAGGTTTATGTGCAAACATTGTTATATCACTCAGCGAAAGGTTTTGGTGTGGCAAGGCAGACATCTATGCTTAACGGGAACTATATCAAGCATTAGGAGATGCTACTTTCACAATTCATTCTTTTTGGATTGTAGTCCAATGCTTTTTTAAGTCAGTGAGACTTCTCTTTTGTGATGAATATTGAGCTCTAGGTTGTTGGCCTGATTGTAAGTGCAAGCCCCATTGTAATTATTTCACATACTGTTGTAGAAGCATTATCTGATTGTGGGTAGGATTTCCCACCATGGTTTTTCCCTTTACTATCTTTTCCATGTCAAAGTATTGGTATTGTGTGTACTATGTTTTCATGTTTTATCTTTCATTGTGTTGGTTTCTTTGTGCTCTAGTTTAAAGTTTTTAATCTGTAATAGTTCTGATTTCTAATAGTAAACAGATTCACCCCCCCCCCCTCTCAGTTTACTCCTAGTATCAGATATGTCTAACAAGTGGTATCAGAGCAAGGTCCTCTCTGCATAAGCTTAATCACTTGAGGAGATCTGATGGTATCTGCATCTAGTTCCACATTTAATCCCTACCGGAAGCAAAGTCCTAGATTTGATGGCACAAATTACAAGATATGGAAGGAGCGAATGAAGATTCATCTGAGATGTCTTGGAGCTGAAGTTTGGGAGATAGTGGAGAAAGGGTATATACCTCATGATCCTAATTCTGGAACACCGGCACCTGCTGATGAACAAAAGAGAGCTGAAAATGATGCTAGAGTGAAAGAAGCATTGTTGAATGCCTTATCTGATGAAAAGTTATTGAATGTCATAGAGTTGGAGAATGCAAAGCAGATCTGGATAAAGCCTGAAACTCTTTATGAAGGTGACCGAGCAGTAAAGATTGCAAAACTTGAAGGCTTCCGGGTTAGATATGAAACTTTGAAGACAGAAGAAGATGAGAAGATTAGTTCTTTCATGGATAGGGTGAATGAAATTGTCATGGGAATCAAATGTTGCGATGCATCAGTTAGTGAGGATGAGGTTGTGTCAAAGATTCTGAGAGTTATACTTCCGGCTTACAAGATGAAGGCTACTGCAATTAATGAACTCTGGACAATGTCAAGTACCCCTGTTATTAGAGACACATTACTTGGGAAATTGACTGCTTTTGAGCTTGAGGAACTTGGAGATCAGAGTGTTACTAAAACAGAGACTGCATTTAAAGTTGTGAGACTTTGCCAAGATCTAGAGGCAATGGAAAGCACAAATAAGAGAGACAAAATAGATGATAGGAATAAACTGTATTGTATCAAGATGCAAAATATGATCAACTGGATCATTACAAGATGTTCAATGATTGCCCATACAAACAATGTAGATGAGCCTAGTTATATAGGCGAGGCTATATGGATATGCGAGTACACAAACATGACATGTAGCTCAATAAGAAACAAGGGTAGGTAGGAAATAGGTGTGGTAGGTAGGAGAAACAATATAATATTCAATATGAGGTGGAATGTAACAACAAGATAAGATCAATACCATAAAAGGTGGAAATTCTCCTACACACACTATCCCAATGTGGCACAAACACCCAAGTGTCTCATACCAAACTACTATGAAATGCATGTACCTAAGTAAACTTAAGTATAGTGTAATAATATCCATGATGAATAATTATTTACACCAACAAAAGCATCTGCCTTCGGTAAGCAAAAGATAGATTGGAAGGAATTGTATGCTAAATATTTGAAAGACATTGAGAGAGAAAACATAGAACTTGAAGAGTTGGAAGCTCTAATTGCCAGAAGAATCCCTAAAGGACCGGCTGGAAGTAAGTATGAAGTAAAAGTCCCTTTTAAATATTTTTCATGCAATAAGATTGGTCATTTTGCTTTTAGATGTCCTGAGAGAGTTGCTAGGAATCAAAAAAGATTTATGAGGAGTTATAAGCCTAATCTGGAATATCAAAGAAGACCTAGATTTAGAAGGAATAAGGATAAATCATGTTATTATGTTAGTGATGATGATCTCGGTATTACTGATGATGATGACAATGATGAACCTGTATGTGGATCCAGTAATGGAAGCTTTGATAAAGATTGGGTCTTTATTGCTATCAAGGATGATTCTCCATAATCTGTCATTGAAGCTACTCATACTGAGGAGAAGGATTTAGCAGCTAAAATTGAATAAAAGGATGAATGGGTTATAGATAGTGGATTCTCACATCACATGACTGGTGACAAGAGCAAGTTCTTAACTCTGCAAGAATTTGATGGCGGACTAGTCAGATTTGGAGACAACAAGGCATGTAGGATCAAAGGCAAGGGAACAATATCCTTGGATGGTAAGACTAATATTGATAATGTTTATTATTTTGAAGGCTTAACACATTATCTTTTAAGTGTAGGTCAGATGGTGGATAGAGGATTCCATTTGCAATTTAAGGATGGTAAATGCAAGATTATCAATAGATCTGGATTGGAGATTGCATCCAGAACTCAGATCAAAGGAAACATCTTTCATCTGAACTCCGGTGAGAAGGCTTGCTTGATTGCTCAGGTTGATGAAAGTTGGTTATGGAATAAGAGGATGTGTCATGTAAATTTTGATTGCATAGTGAAGATCACTTCAACACAAGTTGTTAGAGATTTGCCCAAGATTGTTAAACCTCATAATCCGGTATGTAGAGAATGTCAAATGGGCAAGCAAGTTAGAACTTCTTTCAAAAGCATACATGATAAATATAATGAAATTCTTGATCTTATTCATACTGATCTGTGTGGACCAGCAAGGACTAAAAGTTTCCAAGGTGATAGATATTTTATATTATTTATTGATGACTATTCTAGAATGATGTGGGTTGCATTTTTGAAAGAAAAATCTGAAGCTCTTCGGAAATTCAAAATTTTCAAAGCTATGGTTGAGACAGAAACAAGATTGAAGATAAAATGCTTAAGATCAAATTGAGGTGGTGAGTTTACATCCAGTGACTTCAACGAATTTTGTGAGAAGCATGAAATCAGAAGACAACTTTTTTGCACCTAGAACCCCACAACATAATGGATTAGTGGAAAGAAAGAATAGAACCATATTGGATGTTGCAAGGACAATGATGAATGAAGCTAAATTGTCGAATATCTATTGGAGAAAAGTTGTCAATATCGTTGTATACACTTTCAACAGAGTACACATAAAACGTGATACCAGTAAGACTCATTATGAATTGTAGTTTGGTCATACTCCTACAGTCAAATATTTTAGAACTTTTGGAAGTAAATGCTATATCAGAAGAGATGATGCATTAGGAAAAATTGATCTTAGAAGTGATGAAGGAATATTTTGGGGTTATTCTACTAAGAGAAAAGCATATAGATGTTATAACAAAAGATTGAATAGGATAATGGAGAGCATAAATGTTAAGGTCAATGAGCAAGGAAATAATCAGATCAGACCATATGACTATGGACCAAAAGATGAATTTGTCAGACCAGAATTGGTAGTACAAGAACCTATTCAAAGCATTAAACCAGTGACTCTGGAAACATTAGAAAATTCAACAGTGGCTGATGAACAACAAAAAGAGTCAGTAAATCAAGAAAATTCAAAGACTCCCAAGTATGTGAAACTAAATCATTCTGAAGATCGGATCATTGGAGATAAAAGGAAAGGTGTGATGAGTAGAAGAAGGCTAGCTACTAAAGAGGTATGTTTAATTTCTCAAATTGAACTGAGATCTTTTATTGAAGCAAGTAAAGATGAAAATTGGATGAAAGAAATGGAAGAGGAATTAGATAAGATAGAAAAGAGTAAGCCATGGGAATTAGTTCCTAGACCTAAAGATAAGAATATTATTGGAACTAAATGGGTTTTCAGAAATAAATTAAATGAGGAAGGTTAGGTTGTGAGAAATAAAGCTAGATTAGTTTGCAAAGGTTATTCACAGGAAGAAGGAGTTGATTATGATGAGACTTATGCTCCGGTTGCAAGAATCAAAGCGATAAGACTATTTCTTGCCTATGTCGCACACAAGAACTACAAGGTATATTAGATGGATGTCAAATGTGCATTTCTGAATGCAGTTCTTGAATAGGAAGTCTACATTGAGCAACCTGATGGATTTTATTTATCAGAGGACAAGGACATGGTTTGTAGATTGAAGAAAGCTTTATATGGTTTTAAACAAGCCCCTAGAGCATGGTATGCTAGATTAGATAAACATCTTTTAAAGCTTGGTTTTAGTAAAGGTAATGTTGATAGTAATCTATATTATAAGATTGAACATGATGACATACTGATCATTGAAGTCTTTGTGGATGATATCATTTTTGGTGGAGAAAAAATTTTATGCATGAAATTTGTTGATGATATGAAGAATGAATTTGAAATGTCTTATGATTGGTGAGATGAAATTTTTCTTAGGTTTGTAGATCACTCAGATTGATAAAGGTATTTTAATTTGTCAAACTAAATATGTGAAGGAATTGCTTAAGAAATTTGGACTTGAAAATTCTAAACCTATCGGTACACCTATGATAATCGCTTGCAAATTGTCTAAGGATGACGAATCTCCTAGAATTAATCCTAGAAGATACAAATCAATGATTGGTGGATTGTTGTACTTAACTTAGAATAGACCTGATATAATGAATGTTGTTTGTATTGCTTCTAGATTTCAGTCAGATCCTAGAGAAACTCATGATATTGTTGTCAAGAGGATATTCAGATATCTAGTAGGTACAATAGACTATGAGTTATGGTATCCAAAAGATGACAATTTCAGACTATGTGCATATACAGACTCTAATTGGGTAGGAGATGTGGATGAATGGAAGAGTACTACAGGCGGTTCATTCTTTCTTGGAAAGAATTTGGTTTCATGGCTTAGCAAGAAACAATTATGTACTTCATTATCTACTGCTGAAGCGGAATATGTAGTTGTTGCAACTAACTGTACTTAGATATTATGGATGAAACTGATAGGGAGGTAGTGCAAGTGGAATGCTCAAGTGACTTGTATGTTCACTAAGTATAGGTCCTTACTAATTTCAAGGTATTGTTGTTGTAAATAGAGTGCAAAGGTTCATAGACAACCTGAAACTTCCTCTTGATCCACCTCCCTAAACTTCCTCTTGATCCACCTCCCTAAGACAAGACTTCTTGGTTGCTCAAGGGCTTCAACCCCAAATCACTCTGGCTTGGTAAAATAAATCCTTATTCATCCTCTTGTCTTTCATCCCTCTATCCCTAACCTACTCCCTGACTGCACAAGGTCTCCTTTTATTGGTTTACACATTGATACCAAGTTTTGCTCCCAATGGTGTCTTTTGTCTTCTATGTTTTGAGATGTAGAAGTCCTCCTCAAGTGCTAAAACTAAGTTTTTGGAGTCTACCACACAAAAAGTGTTAAATTCATGTGAGGACAACTTGTTTCAACTAGCATTGATATCTTTTGTGTTTTACATCCACCATTTGTGTACCCGATTTGATAAAAACTCAATTTTGAGGCCTAAAAAGGCTATAAGCAAATAGCCCTCCTTTTGGGGTTTTGTGCTCACCCTACTCAAGCGATGGACTTCCTGACTGAAAGAAACATATTTAGATACCCTTTTGGGGGTTCTTGAAGATTTACTAAGTTTAGGGGTCCCTAAAGCCTTCTCCATGACTGTCCCAAAAATGGGCATAAAAAGAGGGTTTTGGTAGGGCTTGTTGGAAAAAACCAAATTTCAAACTTGAGATCCTCCAAATGACTCAAGGACACTTAATTATACCTTTCTATTGACTAAAAAAGCCATAAACAAGAAGGTTTAAACCTCACAATGTGAAGAACAATATTTTCACAAAATGCACAAAAGGGAAATGCAACATTTGACAACTTTTCACCTTTTGCCTTCTACAAACACAACTTTGCAAGAATTCCAATTAAAAATTGAAGCATTTGAACATGGCCAAAATTAGAGACAAGAAGGAATTCAATTTTCCCTACACAAAAGGCATTAGGCAATTACAAATTAACAAATAGTTCACTGTCAAGCTAAATATGACTGCATTTTGCCCTTTCACTGCCTTTTTCACATTGGACCTGCATTTCACACTGTTAAAACTCCATTTCAAAGGACTGCTTTGTGCTTTCTTAACATTACTCTGCCTCTTTATGATTAATATCCTTCATACCTACAAATTTAGAAGGGAGATTACATGTACAATCTTCAAAACATTGTAAGAACCAGTCCTAGATGACTGTGACAGCCTGCTGGGCATTTTTCATTTTGCCTAAAGAGATCATTGTTTGATCTTGGTATTTACAATCCCCATGGGTAGGGCTTACACCTCTCTTTGTTCTTGTTTTCAAACAAACAAAGTATTGACAAAGGTTTTCACACACCAATGAATGGTGGAGAGCAAACAAGGAAGGAAAACTACTACCAAACAGTGACTCACTATTTTGGTTTACAATTCACCAAACTGAAACATATAACCCTCCTTTTTGAGGCTTAGGAAGCCTCTTTTCTTTCATATAACACTTGGACATCAAACAGATCTGTTCACCAAAAGAATGCAATTGCCATGGGAGAGCAAAGCATCAAACTTATGCAAGACCCTAGCCAAATGGCATTCTTGCCTAGGGCTCCATGGCCACAAAACTCCTTGTACCTGCACTCTTGAAACCAAAAAACATATTTACATAATTTAGAAATTGACCAACTGGTTCTTGAGAAGCCATGAACTTTTTAGGACTTCAAGAAACCAAGTTGGTCAAGCATCCTTGCCCAAATTCCTAGACAGGGCAGTGAAACTGTCAAATCAAACCAATTTTGCTACAACCTCAAAACTTAATCAAATTTAATGCCACCAAAGGGAGAAGTTTAAGAAAAAATATTGGAAACTAAAAATGCAAGAACAGTATGGAAAAGTACAGCAGGTGTATGAACTGCTGCTCACATCAAGTTAGAAACTAGGGAAAAACAAGGTAAAATGAGTGCAAACTTTCAAAATGATTGATAACTCTGATTGAACAACCCTTACAATAGTTTCAAAAAGAGAATAAATACCATTCCAGGTTGGTTAACCTCCTGTACGGACAGGTACATGTCCAAGAACACTAAATTTGACATTTTGGATGCCTAAATGACAACTTTTGATGCCTAGAAGGTGTAGGGTTGATCTCAAAACCCACAAAACGCCTAAGAACACTTCTCACACCTACAAACCAAAAAAAAAACATGCCTAGACCTTTTCAAAACAAAAACACATTAAAAACTCACTTTTACAACATTTTGCCAGGCAACTCCAAAACTGACAATTTTGAGCAAAAGATGAAAACAGGAAATCAAAACCACATAATGAGTTCAAAACTCATCCAAACAACTTAAAGCAACACAAAAACAACTTAAACAACCATTCCCACTCAAATCTATTGAAAATCAAACTTACTCTCAAACCTGTGTTGAAAATGAGGCCTAGGTGCTCCTGCACCAGAAACAAATGTTCAAAGATATAAGGGTAAGTTATGATAAGCCTATTTTTATTCACCGTGATAATACTATTGCTATTGATATGTCAAAAAATTTGGTATTTCATTCCAAAACAAAATATATTTCTATAAGGTATAATTTCTTGAAATAAAAGGTTGAAGCAAAGGAAGTCAGATTGGTTTATGTGCCTACTAAGGAACAGATTATAGATATTCTAACAAAACCATTGCCTAAAGATACTTTTGAATATCTCAGAGATCAATTGGGGGTTACCACCCCTCCAGAAGAGACTTAGAGATGCAGGAATGTATTAATCTGGTGAGCCTATCAGACATACTTTCTGATCCGGGTTGATGAGATGATGCTACTGCTCAGGGGGAGTAGCCAGTCATTTGGTTCAGTTTCTCTTTTTGGTTTAGTATGCATCCCTTGTCATTGATGTCAAAGGATGAGATGGCGCTCATGTGAAAAATAGCTAATCTTTGAGGAGATGGTATTCATGTTTATCTTAGGGGGAAATATACTTCAGATCAATCTTCTTTGGGAGATTGTTGGCTTTCCTTGGCACTTGGATGTTTTTCACATTCAATGTTGCCATCAATTCCAAAGGGGAAGATTGTTGGCAATATGTTGGATTTGGTTAAGTGTTGTCAGATGTCAACATTGTATCCCGGTTAGACTTGGTGTTTATCTTGGTTTTGGTTGCGATTCTGATCCAATATAATCAGATCATTGGTTTCAGTTTTTGGATACTTATTCAGGATGGTTATATGCTTTTCATATTCTGTTTGTTCATGATTTAGTGCTCTGGTAGCTATCGCTTATGCTCCCAATTGGTATTTCCTAGTACCGGTTAGAAATATTTGATGATTTGGTTAGATGATTTTGATCTGGCTTATGGAAACAATTTCAAGCATGTTGAAGGTGCTTCTTGATTGTGTCCTAATTATTTGGTGACTTTGCATTAGCTAGCGTGTTGTTATGGTGGTCCTATTTGGATCTAGTTAGACTTTATGTGTTATTGAACTAAGGGTTTCTGTCGATTGGTGAAACGTGTTGATGATTGGTCTTAGCATGATTTCTGGCAGATATAATTGTTTGGGAATTTGTTTTAGGTCCATGCTATATAATTTAAATCATAATATTGGTCTGGTGATATCGTGTAATGTAATTTTTGTAATTATGGGTTTATGGGTTTAGGGTTTAGCCGACCTTATCAATAAGGTTGATGATTTGTATTTATAGGTGACTTATTCATGTAATTGGATATGGTTTTTTGGGATTGATGGTTATGTCTTCATTATCAAAGCAAGGTTTATGTGCAAACATTGTTATATCATTCAGTGAAAGGTTTTAGTGTTGCAGAGAAAAAATTTGTGCTTAATTGGAGCTGTATCAATCATTAGGAGATGCTACTTTCACAGTTCATTCTTTCGGGATTGTAGTCTAATGCTTTTGTAAGTTAGTGAGCTCTAGGTTGTTGGCCTGATTGCAAGTGCAATCCCCATTATAATTATTTCACATATTGGTGCAGAAGTATTATCTAATTGTGGGTAGGGTTTCCCACCGTGGTTTTTCCCTTTACCGGGTTTTCCACGTCAAAATATCATTGTTGTGCGTACTGTGCTTTCATGTTTTATCTTTCATTATGTTGGGTTCTTTGTGCTCTGGTTTAAAGGTTTTAATCTACAATAGTTCTTATTTCTGATAGTAAATTGATTCACCACCCCCCCTCTCAATTTACTCCCGGTATCAAATTTGTCTAACATAATCTTCAATCAAATGTCATGCATCTTAAATGGCCTTTCCAACTTGGCATTGCATCATAAATTTTGGCAACAAATCTTGCATACAGATTCTACACCATGAGGGAGATTTTTTGGTTTTTGAATTTATTTTTATGATCTCCTGTCAAGTCAGCTTGAATTGGCCACCACTAACCATCACCATTCATCTCTATTGTTGGTGTAAAGCTCATCATTCCTGAAGAGCACACGGTCCCCCTCCCCTCTTAGTATAACTATGTGCTCTTCAATTCCTCTTACCTCCACCTCATTCGCACACCAATCCTATGTACTTCCTTCAAGCTCCCACACTTGAGAGCAGTATGCTCCTCTCCTTGAATTAGTCATTAATTAGTAGTTAACCTTATCTTCACCTTAACTCTGTTATGCTACCATCATCCTTTCTTCATTCCACTTTGTCTCTCCTTGTTGATATTCCACTGCTTCCTTTGCTTGAGCATCTGCTTCCTAATTTCCCTCTCTCAGAGTATGAGACATTTTTAATTTTGGGAATTCATTTAAAAGTTTAATAAAGATCTAAATTATCTTGTTAATTTTCCATTGGGCTGCCTCCCCTTTCTATATCACCTAAGTGATGATTTTTGAGTCACCCTTTAGCTGCAAATTTCTCACCTTGAGCCTTTCTACCATCTGAATAGCCAACAAGGTTGCATTTTCTTCTAACAAGTTATTGGTGGTAACCCCTAGGCCTCCACACTTTGCCAAAATTATGCCTTTGTGATTTCTTGCCACACATCCTACTCCTGATTGACTTGGGTTACCCCTTGTCGCATTATCAAAGTTCACCTTATCCAGTCTTTGTATAGGGGATTCCATTTAATGTTTTGTCTTTATTTTTCTCTAGGATCAACCCTAGGAAGCCCGTTAACAAGCCATGTACTTACATACATACATACATACATACATACATACATACATACATATATATATATATATATATATATATATATATATATATACATACTGTGTATGGTGAAAATGGATAACAATAATAACAATATTGAAAGGCTAAATGAATTCAACCACCAAACCCTAGCCTAACAATCAACAAAGATCCACCATAACATATGAAGATTACCTAAGACAATGCAAATCAAATGAAATCACAAAGATTATACCATCACATGCCCGATAGGGTTTTGATCTCCATTCTTCCTATCTCCATTGATCTTGCTTGATATATTTGCTCTCAGATTTTTATATGCACAAGAGCTCAACAAAGAACGGAATGTGGTTGCAAGTAGGATCGTAGTGTAGCCAAGTCTTCAAAATTAGGTCATTAGGATGATTGATTAGAATGCATAGAATGATTAGGGTTTGATAATGAAGGAGGCATCTCCTTATATAGAAGACACTATATGAAATGGAGGGATAAGATTGAGAGGTGTAAAAGGAGGTCGGCTATGATTAGAGGGTAGGTAAAGGAAATAATAAAATAATGAAAGGGGTAGGTAGTGTATGAATTAAGAGATGAATGACATGTGTCATGTGTAGAAAAAGCTAATGAATTAATTAAATAAATAAAGATTTATTTAATAAATAGAAGAAGTAGGATAATTAAATAAATAAAAATATTTATTTAATTTAGGAAAAGAATAATTTAAATAAATAAATGTATTTATTTAAATGAGAAATAAGGCTAGAAGAGGATAAATGAATTAATTAAATAAATAAAGATTTATTTAATTAATAGAAGAATTAGGCTTAGATAATTAAATAAATAAAATATTTATTTAATTAGATTGGACAATTTTGGGTGTCTACATTTTGCCCCTCTTTGAGACAATGCGGCTTGTCGCGTTGTTTCAAAGAAGATAAGATGAACTGATACAGAGTTGCCCCAAGATGGGAATAATATGCCCCCTCGAGAGATTGGATGAAAATGTCTGAAAAGATTGCAGACAATCTCTCGATAAGAAAGAAAGGCTAGAATGGATAGACTGGATAAAGTGACAGAGTCACGGGATGAAGAAGACTGACTCGGGAAATGAAGGCGAGGGCTAGGGTAGGCTATAAGATAGACCATGGGCAAAAGACATCCTCATTGTCATCTACACCTTCACGAGATCACAGTGCAGAGCAAGAAAAAGAGCAGCAGCAGTCAGCAGCGATGGCCTTCGTACACATATTCGACCGCGTTCGACGATTTCAAAGGCCAGCAGAGGCAGGAGAGCCGGTAAGTACCACCAAACCTCCTCGTACTTTGATGCATTCAATTTTGTCATTAATGTATGCTAGTTAGCAATAAATGCGCTTAGGAATAGGGCACAAAAAAGTGCAAAAACGTGCAACCGCGTCTGCGTCGATGTCAGGCGCGTCTGTGTCCAACAGGCGCGTCTGTGTCGGTGCCAGGCACGTCTGTGTCTGGAACCGCGTTTGTGCTTGATGCGGGCGCGTCCACGTCCTGAAGGGGCGTTTGTGTGCCAAAGTCACATTTGTGAATGATTTAGGCACGTTTATGTCAAACAGGCGCGTCTGTGTTGTTTAGGCCCGCTTGTGCAGTCTATAGGCGCGTTTGTGAGGTAGAAACGCGTTTGTGAGTTAAAAGCGTGTATATGTCAAAAAAAATGCACGGTTTTAGTCTTCTAGGTCAAATCGGCAGTTCTGTGATGAACATACGCTGTCGATTGAATAAGCTGCTGAGAGGATACACTCAAGCAGGTCCTCGAGGAAGACTAGGATAGATCAAGGCACTTTGTGATGAACAGGGAGCACCAAGATAGAGTACTTTGTGATGAACAGGGAGTACCCTAAGTATGAGCAGCACTTTGTGATGAACAGGGAGTGCAAAATGTGAGTAACACTTTGTGATGAACAGGGAGTGTCACACACGTAGTACTTTGTGATGAACAAAGAGCACTACTAGGATAGAAGCAACAATTTGTGATGAATAGTGAGTGTCACTAGAATAGATAACCATATGCATTTAGATAGCGAGTAGCATTTTGTGATGAACAGTGAATGCCACCCTGACTCACATGATTGATTTGCTTGACTGCAGGAGTATTTGCCTATGTTGGAGTCATGGGAGAGATTCCCGTCCACACAGAGGTTGCGACCAGAGTTGTCATTTCAGGATAGAGCTGCCATTGAGGAGATGGGATTGAGACACGTGCTGTATGTGCCTGAGTTTTGAGCAAACATGGGTTTGCTGACTGCGCTGGCCGAGAGATGGCATTCAGAGACATGTACATTTCATTTGCCGATGGGTGAGATGACAGTCACCCTTGAGGATGTTTATAGGATTCTGCGGATACCGATCGATGGAGAGTTGATTCCATACGATCGCGATGGAGACAGAGAGGCTTTGAGATGGGTGTTTCAGGATCCCGGCCTAGAGATGAGAGCAGGACATGTGGCATGGGACACCATGACCGCGACAGGATTAGCTTTGCCAGCTGTGATCAGAGGAGCTATCAGTGGGTTCCTATGTCTGGACAGGGCGACATGGGGGTTGGAAGTGGGCTGGGGAGGAGCACTGGAGATATTGGTGACTCAGCACACTAGATATGCGTGGGGTCCATGTGTGTTGGCCCACCTATATTATGAGCTTCACCAGTTCGTCTACCATGGATCAGTGGGACTGGGCTGTGGAGTGACACTTCTGCAGGTTTGGGCATATGAGCATCTGCCTATCACACGGCTGATACATTTCAGAGGCAGGGGTCACGGACGGAGCTTTGTGCATTTATATGACATGATCACTTCGCAGCCTCGGATTGGCAGGTTAGAGCATTGGAGGCGAGTGATAGATGACATTGACGTAGTCATCTGGAGGCCATATCTGGGATGTGAGGAGTGGGAGGATGACGCAGTGGAGCTACCTTATACCTTCAGGAGCAGATATTTGATTGGGCGGACGCCCTATATATTGGAGAGGCAGCTGGTAGACAGAGTATGCAGGCAGTATGGCAGGATCCAGAGGATGCCACGAGGCTCGAGTATGTATGCCCGTACAGTGAGGGATCAAGCGCAGTTCGGGCCATTGTTGTCATATGATCAGGCAGTTACACAGCTGGCAAAGATGATGCCCCTACCCTGGGATATGTGGCCAGAGATTGAGGATGCAGGCATGGATGCAGAGTATACAGCATATTGGGCAGAGCATCCGTTCCCGTGACTGACAGATCCAGGGGAGCTACTGGAGGGAGAGGTAGGAGGAGATGACGATGATGATGGTGGAGGCGATGGGGGCAGAGGCCGACGGAGGCGGAGGGGAGTAGTTGGGGAGAGGAGGGTGGCACCTCGGAGGGAGGGTGGACAGGAGGGACAGGCCCAGGTGGTGAGGGGTCACGGTGGAGTGCCCCTACAGGTACCAGCAGCATAGGGTCCTAGGGCACAGGGACAGAGACAGGGGCAGGTGCAGGGACAGGTGCTAGTACAGGCACAGGGACAGAGATAGGGACAGGGACCTAGACATGTACCGAGATAGGTACAGGGACAGGTACAGGAGAAGGCACCCACAGAGGGAGAGCCACAGGTAGAGGCAGAGGGTGGGGATCCAGAGGAGGATGAGCTGATTGAGCTCAAGGAGATCTGCCAGGGCCAGGCAGACGAGATCCAGGAGTTGGAGAGGGAGAGGGATCAGCTCAGGACCCGGCTCAAGGATACTGAGCGTGAGAGGGATCAGGCGATTCAGCGCTACACTGAGGCTAAGACAGCGCTGAGGGTAGGGAGGCAGGCGGCAGAGGACACAGGAGCAGGCTATGCATATGTCCTGCGAGCCGGAGAGGAGATTGCCTACTGGAGGGACTTGTATTATGGTGTCGTGCCAGCAAATCAGCGGGCGAGGAGCTTTCATAGACCATCGCGGACAGCGACGGCTATGGGAGGGAGCCGGAGGAGATAGACATCGAGTGGTGGGGTCATGGGTCCTCCTCCACCATCAGACAGGCAGGGTGATCCTGGAGCGGGTCCGTCTAGAGCTCAGATTCTGTCGAGGCCAGGCAGCTCCGAGGGAGGGAGTTCATCATAGCCATAGAGGGCTCCCTTATATCAGTATTTGTACCATTTTTTTGCATTGTAGACACCTGCGGGTGATTTTGTAGCCATATGATTCTTTTGACATCATTGTATCATGACACATTTGATTATATATGAGAGATGATTCATTTTTGCGGCAGCTATATGCATGTGTACCAATGTGATGAGATTTTTCATGATGTATGTTTATGATATGGATGCAAATTTGTATATGATACAATGCAATATTTTTGTTCTTTTATGTTTTATATGTGATGCATGACGCAAATGTGAATGTATGTAATGCAGATGAATATGATAATGCAAATGTAAATTGTGCTAACAAGTGTTGTGTGCAGGATGTGATGCAATTGTGATATCTATATGTATGTGTGAAATGCTTATATGTGGTAATGTCGGTGCAGCTACATGAAATGCAAATGTTTTTGGTGTGTCATTATACTCAGTCATGTGATAGCAGGCTATGCGGATTCAAGAAGGATGATGGAAGTCAATCAAGAAAGGGGGATGGAAGACAGAAGATATGAACGTGAAAGAGCTTCTTGTGCGTTATCATCATTGAGCTTTATTATGGCAAGTAGGTTATGACAATCGAGGCATATGTTCGACCCAGAAAGTCATTGTACCCGTTTGCATGGAGATAAGACAGTCACAAACAAGGAATGCCCCAGTTCATACTAGACTCACAGTGTCCTCATATCCTTGGACAAGTCATAGCATTACTAAGAGACAATCCACAGACAGCAAATGCAAATAGGTGACGATACCTCATCCTCGCCTTTCTAGTCAAAGACATCCTAGAGATAGAATCTCTAGTCAAAGACATCCTGGAAAAGCTAAAAGACATGTCACCAAAAGATAAAATCAAAAGAAAACCAAGACTCGACACCAACATCCACTGTAGTCCTCAAGTTTAGTGTCTCTTGTCACTTGTATAAGTCTTATTTGATTGTGGTCACAATGTTCACTTTCACAAAAAGGATAGATAGCACTGAACCATATGTTGTCTGAGTCTGTTGAAAGATTTGATTTTATTGAAGCCCATTGTTGCTGCTATGTCTCATCTAAAACTGACTGAATCCATGAAACTGATACTTTATTGCGGAGAAGATGAAACTTTATGGCGGATCTACGATGCAAATGTTGCTTTACTGTGGATTGTGCGCGGATAGACTGAAGAAAGCTGGAAGAAACTATACTCCTCAAAACATGTGATGTTCTCAGTTCCACACCCATCACTAGACGTAAGATTTTGCCTTAGCCACAGATAGGATCGAATTTATTATGGATGGAAAGGGATGTGAAAAGGGAGATTTATTATGAATGGCTAACCAATCTTAGGTAGATCAATAACAAGCCATGATGGGACTGGGTAATTTTATTATGGATGAATAGGTTGTGAGTGTGTGCGAAGTGAAAGGATGAAAGTGAATCCTGAAGGAGGGAGGAGCAATGTCTCTACGCATGGCGCTGGTGACCCAGTTTTCACCATGGTACTTGCCCAGGGCGCCACCAAAGTGGTTTTCACCGTTGGACGAAATTATTTCTCTTTACTTTTTTCGATTTTTCAATGTTTTTTTGTTTTTTTTTGTATTTTTGAATTAGGATATTCCAAAGAGCTATGTGTAGAACCTGCGAAGGTGCATGCTATTGATAAGATCCTCCAAAGGTTCACCTTCTGTAGTTGAGAGCTGATATGCCCCAGATCCATAGACTGCTGTAACGATGTAAGGACCCAGCCAGTTTGGTTCAAACTTGCCCCTCTTCTCTCTGTCTTGTTGATTTTTAGGATTTTCTCTGAGAACCAAATCACCTACCTCAAATGTGTGAGGCTTGACTTTGTGATTGTAGCTACGACTCATTCATTGTTGGTAAGCCTTGAGATGATTAAAAGCAATTTGTCTCTGTTCATCCAACAGTTCTAGTTCTTGTAAGCGAGAGACCCTGTAATCTTCATCGTTGATGATGTTTTGCAAAGAGACCCGTAAAGAAGGTAACTCGACCTCAATAGGCAAGATGGCTTCAGCGCCGTAGACAAGTGAATAGGGTGTAGCTCATGTAGGTGTGCGGACACTTGTGTGATAAGCCCAAAGTGCAGGATTGAGTTGGATATGCCAGTTACGGCCAGCGTCGTCGACTGTCTTCTTGGGGATTTTAAGAATTTTTTTATTAGACGCCTCAGCTTGGCCATTACCTTGGGGGTAATATGGTGTGGAGAAACGATGGGAAATATGGAAGCGGTCACAGAGTTCACGAACATCCTGATTTTTGAAGGGACGCCCGTTATCAGTAATAATGGATTTAGGAATACCATATCGGCAAATGATATAGTTAAGGATGAAAGTAGCAATTTGTTTCCCAGTGACTTGTGTGAGAGGCACAGCCTCAATCCACTTTGTGAAATACTCTGTGGCTATGATAATGAATTTATGACCATTGGAAGAAGGAGGGTGAATCTTGCCTATGAGATCGAGTCCCCACTGACAAAAGGGCCAAGGAGACGCCAGTGGTTGTAGTTCTTATGCTGGTGCATGTATGAGGTCTCCATGAATTTGACATTGCTTACATTTCTTGACAAACTGATATGAGTCTTTTTCCATATTGGGCCAATAATATCCAGTCCTGATGAGTTTCTTAGCCAAGGTAGGACCACTAGCATGCGGACCACATATCCCTTCATGCACTTCACGTAACGCAATCTGAGCTTCGTCGCTTTCTAAACATCTAAGAAGAGTGCCATCTAGACCTCGTCGGTATAGGATATCAGCTAAAATGACATATCGAGAGGATTGGCGAATGAAAGTGCGGCGTTGGTTGTTTGATAGATCAGGAGGTAAGATATTGTCACGAAGATATGTGAATATGGAACCATATAATTGGGATTCAGGACCGACAACGCATATCATTTCATTAGGAGTGATCTCATATGAAGGAACCAACAGGTTGTCTACCAGAAACTCATAGAAGGTTTCATTTTGAGGCAGGTCAATTAGTGAAGCGGTTGTAGCCATGGCATCTGCAGCATGATTCTGCTCTCTTGGTATCTGCTCAAAATCTATCTTTGTAAAGTGTCATTTCAAATCATCTACCAATTGCTTGTAAGGCATTAATTTTTCATCTTTCGTTTGGTAATCATCAGTTGCTTGATGGATGACAAGTTGAGAATCCCCAAAAACACGAAGTTCTTGGATCTTCCATTGAACTGCAATTCGTAATCCAGTTGTTAATGCCTCATATTCCGCTATATTGTTAGTGCAAGGAAATGATAAGCAGTATGATTTTGGTATAGAATCGCCTTGAGGAGTTATAAAGAGAATACCAGCTCATGCCCCGTGCTGTGTGTATGAGCCATCAAAGTATAGTTGCCATGGTCTTTCATGTGATATTGTTAAAATGGATTCATCTGGAAATTCTGAATTTAGAGGAGGAGCATCAATCATGGGGGCATCTGCTAATTGATCCGTGATTGCTTGTCCTTTTATTGCTTTTCTATCCACATACTCGATGTCTAATTCACTCAAGATCATTACCCATTTGGCCAGTCGCCCAGTAAGTGTTGCTTTATTGAGAAGATATTTTAAGGGATCAATTCTTGCAATCAACTTAGTCTTATGAGTGAGCATATAATGTCGTAATTTCTGCGAAGCAAAGACCACGGCAAGACATGCACGCTCGATTGGTGTGTAGTTTAGCTCATATCCCACCAATGTGCGACTGATATAGTATACTGCTTTTTCCTTTCCGTTAGCAATTTGTTGTGCTAGGAGTGCTCCCAGTGCTGTTGGAGTAGCTGATATGTATAGTAGCAAAGGCTGATCTGGAACTGGTGGCATCAAAACTGGCGGATTTAAAAGATAATCTTTGAGCATCTGAAAAGCTTGTTGACAGTTATCATCCCATTTGAATTTGATATTTTTATGTAGCAGGTGCTGAAAAGGATTACACTTATCTGCAAGTTGTGCTATGAATCTTCGTATAGACTGGAGTCTCCCTTGTAAGGATCGAAGTTGACTGATATTTCTGGGTGGCGGCATGTCCAAGATAGCCTTGACTTTTGCTGGATCGGCTTCGATTCCTCTTTTGGACACAATGAATCCTAGGAGCTTCCCGGAGGTTACTCCAAAGACACATTTCTTGGGGTTTAATCTTACCTTGTATTTTTCCAACCGATCAAAGACGACTGAAAGTATGTCCGAATGTGTATCTCTGTCTATTGATTTACCCAAGAGATCATCAACATAATCTTCCATGGTTATATGCATGAGATCATGAAAGATAGTGTTCATTGCTCTTTGATATGTAGCACCTGCATTTTTTAGCCCAAAGGGCATGACATTCCAACAGAAAGTTCCCCACGGACAAGTGAATGATGTTTTGTGTTGATCCTCGGGTGCAATCCTGATTTGATTATAGCCAGAAAATCCATCCATTAAAGATAACATTTCATGACCTGCTATGAGATCAACGATCAAGTCGATATTTGGTAATGGGAAGTCATCCTTCGGACAAGCTTTGTTGATGTCTCTGAAATCTATACATATTCTGATGCTGCGATCTGGTTTACTGACAGGTACTAAATTGGAGATCCATTCAGGATAATCAATTGGGCGTATGAATCCAACATCCAATAATTTCTCCAACTCTGCTTTGACTAGTAATGCCACTTGTAGATGCATTTTTCTTAATTTTTGTTTCACTGGCTTTGCCCCCGGTTTGACTGTCAAATGATGCATTACCAAATCCGGATCTAGTCCAGGCATATCAGCGTATGACCATGCAAAGTTGATTTGTCGTTCCTTGAAGAAGCTTATGAATTTTGACCTTTCGGACTCTGTCAATGATTGAGCCAGGAATATGTTGTGTGGAACCTCTTCTGTACCAATGTTTGTCTTGATAGTATCCTCTACCAACATGGATGACTTTTCCTCATACGAGGCTAGGAGAATGTCGAGCCTTCCATCTTCGGGTGCCTCAGAGAGGTTTTCACCCTTAGATACGTCCTTTCTTTTTACTTTTTTGGGATCAGATAGCGCCACAGTGTGGTTTTCGCCATAAGACCCTTGATTTGTTCTTATTTTCATATTTTTGCGACTGGAAGGTCCGACACCCTCACCAAAATATGCCATGTTGTTGAGTTCTATGGTGTATCCTGCTTTATGGTCCCCAGGGGGAAGATCATCTCGTATGCCAAGATAGTCAATAATAGCTTCGTCATTTTGAAATGTGTCAAATTGTGTTGGTCCTTCATAATCCCAGTCAATGAGTTGGTGGTGAACAAGGGGAAGGCTTTTAATGTTTTCGAAGTTTGCAGGGCTAAGAGTGAAGATGTGGTTATATTCAGGTATATCGAGGCAATCATCGAGGTCATCGATGGCACTCTCCTCATCAGTTTCGATCACAAGCGAATCCAAATTGTCGTCACTAGTAGCGCCTTCCGAGACAGGTGTCCTCATCCTATGTGATTTCGACCTAAGACCTTGAGACAAAGACTGTGCGGAATCTTTATGGGTTATTTCTTGACCCACCCTGAACTTTTTATAAAATTCCTCTTCTTTTGTCGGTTCATTTGGCTCTCTGAATGTCTCGGTGAGCTCATAGTCGCTGGAGGATTTGTCTGAACCCCATTCCCATTCGTTGGAATCTGTGGAATAGTAATCTTCTTGTTGAACTTTGGCAACTTTGATTTGTGATGCCTCTTCTGTCCTTTTAGTGTGGATCTTGGAAGTCAGAAAACCAAGTCCCTTTGAGCGTTCTCTTTTTACAGTCAATTTCGGTTGTAAGGGCTCCATAGTGCCTTCTTTGCGTAACCCAAGAGGGCTTTTTCCATCATACCCGAATTTTTGTAGAATCTTGAAGCCTTTGCCATATTTCTCCCAGGGTATATTGATCTGATCTTGTGTGTCCTCTTCAATGTCTTTATAGAGCATTCTGTATAAATCTTCCTCTTCTAGTTCGCCCCATCTTTGAAAGGTAGTAGGATCCCATTTGAGTATCATGATGGATATTTGCTTTTTAGGATGTGGCCTTCCATATTATTTTGGAGAGCTCATGACTTGTCATAAATACATTGTCTGATTTAGAGTGTATTCTCCCATGCCTTTGTCTTGAAATTTGCCTTTAAGTTCACCTTGTTTTGATGTCGAAGGTTTCAATGACTCAGGGTCAATGTATGCCGAAGAAGGAACAGCTTCACGATTACTGGGAATGATGGTCTCCGTATGTGATCTCAAGTTATTGCAATATATGAACGGATTAGGATCACCGTTAACTGTTACCTCGACTCCATTATGAGGAAACTTAATGCATTGATGGTATGTCGATGGGACTGCCCTCATTTCATGAATCCAAGGACATCCTAGCAATATGTTGTATGTGAGATCCAAATCTAGGACTTGACAAACCACATCCTTTGTAACTGGCCCAATTCTTAGAGGTAAGGTGACCGTGCCCTTGGATGAGCGCTCTTCATCGTCATATGCCTTGATGGTGATTTGATTTTTTGAATTCACAGCTTTATCAGAATATCCCAATTGTTTAATGGTGCTCAATGTACAAATGTTTAGACCAGCTCCTCCATCTATCAGGACTCGCTTTATTTGATGTTTGTGTATGAAATCTTCAACATGTAGAGGTGCATTATGTGGCTGACTTATAGAGGCATCATCGACTTCTGTGAATGTAAGGGAATGTGGAATGGAAAGGTATCCCACCATGGCTTGAAACTGGTCCACGTTCAGATCAGTAGGAACGGCGGTGTCTCTCAAAATTTTGTCAAGAATAGCTTTATGAGCGGGGGATATGCGTAGGAGCTCAAGGATGGAGATGAGCGCGGGTGTCTTCCCTAACTGTTCTGCAGGTTTGGTTGATGAAGAAGCGGCATTTTTAGTGGAAGCACCTGGCAAAGTAATCTTACCTCGACGGGTTGTAACATGACATTCAGGGGTATGTTCGGAAGAAGATCCAACACCTCTTAGGACAATCTTGGGTCTCTGAGGAGGATTCTCAGGATTTTTGTTCTTGATAGTAATAGTAGAGATATGATTGTCCGTCGAGATGTGATTGATAGTTGAGTCATAGTTGTAAGGTGCTCTAGTATAGTTGGCCTGATCATCTGTGACTTTGGCTTTTCCTTTGTCATGCTTTGGGAATGGTTCCTTAAACATCTCATGTTCTTGATTGGATGAGTGTCCCTCAATCTCAATATCACCTCTATCAATGAGATCTTGCACAATGTTCTTCAGTCGATGGCAATTACCTATCTTGTGACCCTTGCTCTTATGAAACTCACAATACTCATCATCATTCCACCAATTTGGTTTGACCTTTGGTTCATATGGAGGAAAATCTGGAACTGTGATCACTTTGTTTGCCACAAGCTTTTTGAAGACTTATTCAAGTGGTTCTCCCAATGGGGTGTACTTCCTTCGTGGTCTAGAAGTTGTTTGAGTATTCACTTGATTGTTTGTAGAACTTGATCCCGAAAAGATGAATTTGGGTCGCACTGTGTTGGCATCAACAACACCATCATTGACTATGTTTTTGTTTTTATTCCAAAATCTTGGCTTGTCTTTTCCTTTAAAGTCATCTTTGTTTTCCTTGAATATCTTAATGACTCCTTGTTCAATTAAGACCTTTTCTGTTGCTAAGCCCTTTTCAATAACATCCTTGAAGGTGGACAAACAAGCTTTCCTTAGATCATAGCCAATGTCCTTGTTAACATTTTGTGTGAACATCTCTACCATTTGTTTCTGTGGAATTTCACAAGAGCATCTGCTGGCTAGATTTCTCCATCTTTGTAAAAATGATGCAAAAGATTCTCCCTCCTTTTGCTTAGTATTACACAAAGTAGTGACTGAGATATCTGTTTCTATATTGTAAGAGAAATGCTGAATAAATGCCTCTGCTAAGTCACCCCATGACTTAATACCAGGAGGTAATTGAGAGAACCATTCCATAGCTTGATCGCCTAAGCTTTGCGGGAACAACCTCATCAAATATGTTTCTTCTGCCGCTACCTCAATGCAAGCTGTGAAAAATTGTCTTATGTGTGCCTTGGGGTCTCCTTTTCCTCTATACTTGTCAAATTTTGGCATCACAAAGTGTGCAGGAAATGGAGGCATTGGGATGCTCTTATCAAATGGATAAGGACATATGTCTCTCATAGTGTATGTTGGTTTTGGTGTACTCATGTCCTCCATTTTCTTTTGTAAATCTCTGATTTGTTGCTCCAAATTATTCTTAGGTGGCGATCGATTTCTTGTAGCATACCCCATGTTTGAGACACCAATTTGAGGAGGAGCTTGTTGCATGTATGGATGATATTGATCATAGACATGTTCGTATGGAGGAGGTCTATATTGATGCGGCATATAGGGAGCACTTGGTATAGCTTCATGTTGAGGAACCCCATATCTATTTTGTGTGTGTATACCATATTCTATAGGCATGTCATGTTCTATTGTGTTGCCCCCAAATTTGACATGAGGTTTCCTTGTGTCCAAATTTTGAGCATGCCTTTGAATGTCCACTTGTTTTGATTGATCCATAGCTTGATCATGTGATTGAGCATATCTATCTGCATAAGACTTCCATAATGGTCTTCAAAGGTAAGTATCATATGTTTGACCGTGTGTATGTGGGATTTCTGGTTTTTGAAGCAAAGTTGATGGTGATTCAGGTACCATATGCGGTCCTCTATTTCCTCCACTATTGGGTCTCCTTTGATCCATGTTGGAGTGAGTTTGTTGCGAGGGTCAGTTTTCCATAAGTTGAGACATGTCAAAGTCATGAGGTATTTTAGCTCCACTTTGTGCCATCATGTGTAAGAAGTATTGTCTATCCCTCTTCATTATCTCTTCAACCAATCTATTGAAATGAGGATTCATTATGGATTCTTCTACATCTGCTGATTGTATTGAAAAGTTGTCCACATTGTCATTGTGTGTAGCATTTTTGTTTGTAGTGTCTGTGTTTTCCACATTTGGAATGTGTCTATAAACATCCATGTCAGGCAATGTAGTGTGCTCAGGATTGAAAAATAAATCATTGTCATACTCATAAGAACTCATGTTTGCGGACTCTTGAGCTTCTTTAGCTTTTCTCCTAGATTTTTGAAGACGGGTTTCAACCATGAACTAGGTGTTTGACCAAGATGTGAGAGACTATATGAAAAATGAAAAGAGTATGGAAGACCAAGAGTTGTATGGAGTGTAAATGAATCTTGAGGTGTACTTGCAATGTCCAAAGTGTAAGACCAAGTATGTAAGTAGTAGAGTAGGTGTGACTTCCAAAGAGATGATTGTTTCTCTTGATGAGGTGAGCTGACCTTGACTCTAAGTAAGACCAAATGAGACCCAAAGGTAAGAAACCTTGATGAGGGACCACTTAGCAAAGTGTTGTTGTATGTAGTGTGTTGACAAAGTATGATGAGGACAAGCAAGTGACCTTTTGACTCGAGTTTAGACAAGTATGAATGTAAAATGAGATGTGAAGCAATGATGGACTGTATGAGACCCAAGGACAGGTTGAATGCTAGATGAAACCTGAAGAAACAACCTAGGAAGCTCAAGTATTCCAAAACTGATTTCTCTTGTTTGCCGGACTGTAAAAAATTTCAATTCTGGACATAGACACTTCTGTATACTTCACAGACGCGATTCCCAGACATAGATGTGTCTCTGTTTGACACAGGCGCTGTTACAAACACAGACGCTATTCTGCCCTTCACAGATGCGCTTAGATGACTCAGACGCGGTTAGAACAGACACAGACGCGTTTCTGTAAATTTCATGCAATTTTTCCAATCCGTGAAGTTGTTTTGTTGTGACCAAATCCGACTGTTTGACTGTTTTTCGTGACAAGAGGACACAATGTTAATGAGGACTCAATGTTTGCAAGTGTTTAGACTCCAAAAGTGTGTTGTTTGATGTAAAGTTGTTTTGCATACACTTGAAGACACAAAAGACACAATGTTTAGTTGTTTGGTCTTGAATGTTTGAATGTTTAACATAAGACAAGCACAATTCTTATGGCTGGCCAAGACAATAGTTGTTGATCCCACATAGGGTTTTACCCCCGAGGCTACGCTATTCAGAGCGGATACTTAGATGCTTGACCTCACTGGCTCCACCCTCGACACTCACTTCTCGGGTCAGCCAAGCATCAGTCCCCATGAAAACTCCCCATGGCGAACTTTGTATCTCTACTAAGAACCGTATGTGTGTGGGCCGCTACCAGAGGTCCGACCTCCTGCCTCAACAACTAGAAGGATTTGGGCTTCTAAAACAAAAAGGTGCTAGTAAGGGCATCCGCTCATGTGGCCATACATGCGGCACTTTCAGCTCTGTAAATACAGAAGGCTCCTAGCCGGTAGGGGTTACGCCCTACAAATGATCAAATAAATTTGATCAAATGAGTTTATGGGGAGACATAGTGTCGGTATGAACTAATCAACACACGTTATTCATAGTTTTCACCATGAATACATTTGATTATAGTGGTTCGGATGAGGTGGGTTTTCCTCGCTACCACTTGGGTCGTTCTCTTCTCACTAGTAGTCCTAATGACCACACGGGAAGACAGGCCCTCTAAAGATTAAACAAAAAGAGCCTATTGCTCAAGACACAAAAGACAATGATTCAATTTTAGTGCACCAATGGAAGTGTTTGCTAATCTATGAAAACAAGGCACACAACAAAATCTCAAAAACCCTAGCCAAGGACCTGCAACAAAATTCGTTAGTAGTTTGGGTTGTTTCAAATGATCACCCCTTCCTGCAAGCACACAAGTTAGGTAAATTTTAGAAACCCAAAAGACTTTGTGAAAAAGGGGCCTTCAACAAAAACGTTTTTTCTTGCTTCCAAGACAAGCTGCACAAACTTGATTAGCTAAATCTGCAAGGGTTAGTCCAAAAATAAACCAGATCTGAAACCCTAGGTGCGAAATCCGAAAACCAAATCAAAGAAAGTTTGAAATTCCGAAACAGTAAAAACACAGACGTTGTTATACCAGACACAGACGCGTCTGTACGACACAGACGCAGTTCTGTGATGCACAGACGCGGCCAAAACACACAGACACCCTTCTCGGACACAGACGCGATCAGAAGTAACGCAGACGCGATTATGTAACATAGACGCCCCTGTCTGAGACCTGCAAAACAAAATTTGTTGAAAACACAGACGCGATTCCCGCCTCCGCAGACGCTCTTGAAACTTAGAGACGCGATCCGACCACTCGCAGACGCGGAAATACCTAAAATGTCGTCGAAAAATTGTCCGATCTGCAACCTCAAAAATGCAAAATCTGCAACAAAAGGGTTAAATGCAAAGGGACTAGAGTCCCACCGGGCGTGCCAAAATGTGTATGGTGAAAATGGATAACAATAATAACAATATTGAAAGGCTAAATGAATTCAACCACCAAACCCTAGCCTAACAATCAACAAAGATCCACCATAACATATGAAGATTACCTAAGACAATGCAAATCAAATGAAATCACAAAGATTATACCATCACATGCCCAATAGGGTTTTGATCTCCATTCTTCCTATCTCCATTGATCTTGCTTGATATATTTGCTCTCAGATTTTTATATGCACAAGAGCTCAACAAAGAACGGAATGTGGTTGCAAGTAGGATCGTAGTGTAGCCAAGTCTTCAAGATTAGGTCATTAGGATGATTGATTAGAATGCATAGAATGATTAGGGTTTGATAATGAAGGAGGCATCTCCTTATATAGAAGACACTATATGAAATGGAGGGATAAGATTGAGAGGTGTAAAAGGAGGTCGGCTATGATTAGAGGGTAGGTAAAGGAAATAATAAAATAATGAAAGGGGTAGGTAGTGTATGAATTAAGAGATGAATGACATGTGTCATGTGTAGAAAAAGCTAATGAATTAATTAAATAAATAAAGATTTATTTAATAAATAGAAGAAGTAGGATAATTAAATAAATAAAAATATTTATTTAATTTAGGAAAAGGATAATTTAAATAAATAAATGTATTTATTTAAATGAGAAATAAGGTTAGAAGAGGATAAA
Organism: Cryptomeria japonica; assembly: GCF_030272615.1. Taxonomy (NCBI): domain Eukaryota; kingdom Viridiplantae; phylum Streptophyta; class Pinopsida; order Cupressales; family Cupressaceae; genus Cryptomeria; species Cryptomeria japonica. Next base: position 831,780,554 of record NC_081409.1, read on the forward strand.
TGAATTAATTAAATAAATAAAGATTTATTTAATTAATAGAAGAATTAGGCTTAGATAATTAAATAAATAAAATATTTATTTAATTAGATTGGACAATTTTGGGTGTCTACACGTACATATACATATGTATGTATGTATGTGTGTGTGTATACATATAGATACATACATATGCATATATGTATATGTGTGTGTGTATATATATGTATATATATGTGTGTGTGTATGTATGTATGTATATATGTATGTACGTATATATAAACATATATATGTATGTATGTATGTATGTATGTATGTATGTATATGTGTGTGTGTATGCGTGTGTATGTATATATATACACATATACATGTATGTATATATATACATACATACATATACATATATGGGTAAATATGTGTGTGTATATATATGTATATATGTATCTACACACATATATATGCATACATATATATACATGTATACACACACACACATACATATATGTATATGTATGTATCTATATGCATGTATGTATGTATTAATGAGCTAAAATAATAGCTCTTTTATTTCCATGTGATAATTTTTTCCTATGTTTTAAGTTGCATGTTGGGAGAGGGTTTAAGTCATGTGATGTATCAGAGTTTTGATTATGTGCATTCTGAATGATAGCCAAACCCGCTGAACCCTATATTGTTTTGACTTAATATTCCTATAGATATGCGGATTATTATAGGTAATATCATGCGTGGATGTATAAATGTTGTGATTAATGGAAATAGATATATATGTATTCTTGTATGTTCTAACCTTTAATGCAGGAGTAAATAAGTTGTTGCAGAAGCGGTTGTTTTAAGCCAGATGGAGAATCACATCATGCAACCAGTTGGAGACATTTCAAGGTGGTTGAACATTTAAAACAGAAGAGAAGATGGTGTGCAAGTGAATTGGAAAAGGAATAGTGAGGCGATACTAGATTTATCTATGGTTGTCTCCAGTAAGCATCAATCTAGTAACCACCACCATGCTATATTCTTGGTTGCGTTTTAGCAAAGTTCCACGTTTTCTATGGATTAACTTCTTCTCCTTGTAGTAATAAATGTTTCTGCCTTATTTCATGGCCATGATCTAAGTACTTGAAAGTTTGTTATAAATCTCTTATAAATAAATAGCTGCACCTCTTCTCAAAGGCTAGATAGCATTTTTCAGAATTAGAAGCATTTCTCTTATCTCATGTATTGTATCGACTTTTCGAAATAATGAATAAAAGTTATGTTATTATGAGTATATAGAATCATTTTGAAGTCTAGATACACTCATCCAAGGGGGGCCCACTTGGTGAGTATTTCTATGTGATTATTAGATTAAGTGTCCTTTTTGCTGCAATAGATGTTCTAGCAACTGATTATTCCTGCAACCACTGGAACCAGATCCTGTGATTGTTCTTGTAGCGAAAGCAGACAGAGTAATTCTTGTTTGTCAGCACTGAACTTAGTTAACAATTATTTAGGTATAATATTTTGTTAATGTTGAGATTTTTTGTAGCCATTCAGTTGTCATATTTTCACTTTTTTATTTTAGATAGACTTAGTTGTTGCAGTAGTGCAAAATGACTATCACAAGAGCTTAGTGCATATACAATGCATACCCATTTCAAGTAATATGCCCCTAGGTTGACAAGTAAATGAACTTTAGTCATGGAGATGATAGCTACTCATAATGGATGACTAATCTTTGAGTTAAGACTTTAACTCTAGTTATTGTTCTTATTGGCTAGGCAAACATTTTTGACGTTGTTGTCGGGGATGGTGTCAACCTAAGAACCTATCATAGTTATGAATTTTTAAGTTTTCAATATAGTTGGTTTTGATAGCTCAGTTTGTTTTAAGTAATTCTCATGAATATGCATACATAGATGAAGAAGAGATGGTCAAGGTAGATTCATTCCTAACCATCTTGATCATACAAGACTCAATCCATATGAAACACCAGATGTAAATCCTTTTACTGCACTTTACCAAGCCCCATATAATTTGAACCCACTTGAATTTGAACTTTTTGAGAACAAACTTCATTTCCTCTTTGGACCTTATGAAGAGGACCCTTGTCTGGTAAGTCCTCCTTGAAGACCAATGCAAGGAAATCTATCCCCCAGTGGGAATAACCCACCTCCACTTGTGAACCCAACATTTGAGTTCCCCATTTCTAATTTGCATGATAATGCTAATCTCAAGAACATTTCAGCTTCTTCTCTTCCTAAATTTTATGGACTGGTGACAAAGGACCCCAATACTTTATTGTTTGAATTTGATATCCTTTGTAGGAGTTATGATTACACTACGGATGCCCATAGACTTAAAATATTTCCTGCCACTTTAAAAGAATCGGCTTTGAGATGGTTTATGAGTCCAGGGAGTAGTATAATCACTACATGGGATGAGATGAAATGGTTGTTTCTTGTGAAATATAAAGATTATTGTAGAGGGACTGACTGCCATGGGGATGATATCTTTAAAATGATACAAAAGGAGGATGAGAGTCTAGAAGATTATCTAGAGAGATTTCTATTCAGTGTCAAGAAGTCCAAGCATAGTACTTTAAATGAAGATTCTCTTAAGTTGATATTTCTGAGGAGAATCGGTGATGAATGCATGAATGCTTTAGACCTTATGGGAGGTGGTTATATAACTCAAGCAACATGGAATGACATTGGTCAAATTTGTCAGAAGTATTCCAGATCTTCTTCTAAGAAGAATATGCGTTTCAAGTCGGGAATGTCTTCGTCAACATCCAGTAATGGAGTTTCACGAATGGAGCTCAGTCACATTTTGAAGGATTTTAAAGAGGATATCAGAAACAATATGGGTACTCAGTTAGACACACTTCAAGATAAGAAGAAGCATGAGGAAGCTGATGCAATGCTCGTAGAATTTTGTCCACATTGTAGACAGAAGAAAAGAGACTGTAGATGTAAGATGGTTGCAAATCTTGACATTCCTGATTTCAAGACAGTACAAGTAGATGATGAACAAATATTTTATGTTGCTCAAAGAAGGCCAAATTTTCCAAGACAAGGTATGCCTCCCGATCCACTTTCTTTTTTTGGTTATAACAAAAATTCCTATGCACAAAATAATCAATGGCAACCTCCATATGCTCAAAATTTTAGAAATTATCAAAATTGGTATTAATTCTCAAGGCCAAGGGCAAAATTTTGCCAATCAAACTCCACAGTGGCAGGAGCCACAAGGAAATTGGTCTCAATCTCAGAGACCATGGCAACTATTCCAAGGGAATTGGCAACCTACTCCTCAATGGAGAAGAGGTTAGCAATGGATTAATCTATCTTCTGGTTATCAGCAACCTCTGCAGCAGCCTCAACAGCTTGATATAATGCCCCCTTCTGCTACTAACACCATTCCACCTAAACCCACTCAGTTGCCCACTCAACCCATGCCAAATCCTAATAGCAAGCCTCAACGGCAACAACAAGTTTATTCATCTGGTCCTAATCAATACCCAACTTATTATCTTTCTATAAGTGATATTCACCTTAGATCTAGGAAAACTTTCCCTAACTCGTTCCCTCCAGTTATAATTGAAGTACAAAAGGAAAAGGAAATATCTATCCCCACAACCCAAATTCCTCAGAGTCAGCAAATAACCCCATTTCCTCAAAGGTTGAAAGCTAAAGAGATTCCTCAGCAAGAGGATAAAAATTTTGATATCATTGATCAGCTGAAACACATATGTGTTAAGATTCCATTATTTTAGGCTATTAAGGATGTCCCTATCTATGGTAAGGCAATTAAAGAGGCATGTTTAAGAAAGCCTGGCATGAAGAAAAAGGATCTGCAAACAATGCATGTAATGGGTCAACTAGCTGATATTATGTTGGGAAAAGTTTCAATCCCTAAATATCCTGGTAGTCCTATTGTGAAAATAGTCGTCAATGGCACTCAGATAAAGAACACCTTAATAGATTTGGGAGTATAGTCATCGATGTAATGAACATTATGCAAAAACTTAACATAACCAGTCTCAGGCCTATTCCTATGGTTCTGCAACTTGTTGACAGTTCCATGGTTTGGCCTGATGGTATGATTGAAGATGTTGTCGTTACTTTAGACTCTTGGGAATATCTGACAGATTTTATGATCTTGTCTCCTAAGGCTACATTGGGGGGATATCTGGTTATCTTAGTGATAGAGAGGATCCTAGTTGCTCGAATCAGTTTGACTCACTCCAAGGCTTTCTTCCTAGCCTAACCCAGGAATACGTCTCTCTAATCCCCTAATCCACTCTAGGTCCTCACTACCAAGGGTTGTTACTCTGCTCCTTGTGACTTCACTTTCATAAATCCACCAACTCACTAATCCACTGAATTTAACCAAACACCTTACAGGGTTTTCTCTACCAGGGATTATGCCTACAACTTCTCCTAAGTTGTTTTCTCCTCATGCTAGGACCTTCTCTCCATTCGATCCCATCTTCCTTTGGTCTAAGGCTAATAGTCTAGACTCTAGTCTACCCTACAAGTGATTTCCTTTTTGGTCACTAATACCTAGCCGGGCTATCATCAAGCTCGCCTAGGGTCAGTTTGTTGAAATGACCGATTCCATTCCCTAGTATGCTACAAAAAGAACTCTATTGTACATGACTGGCTCTTCTCGACAACCTCCAATGGTCGTGTGGATCCCATGATGGAGAGTCAAGATAGAGCCATGTTTATGACTGCTTGACACCAACAAAAAACAAGAAACAAAATGACAACTTATTTACTAAACCGAGCTTGGCACGAACACAGAATTGGAACTCATAGAACGCAGAAAAGAAACATCTACTCTATCACATGGGCATTTATAGATTAAGCCATTATTTACAGAACTCTGAGAAGGGAAATAGAAAAATGGTCTACAAATTGTTATTCAAAATATGTTCGTTTCGTGGAACTATCACATCCAACAATCCCAAATCCAACCCCTTATAGAATTCCCATTGGGTGTTTTATATCCTTTGCAACATGTCATGAGAACATCCCTAATGGATGAGATCAAACTCGACACAATTGGTTTCCCGCTATAACTATCTTTCAACCTCCATTGGGTCATCGGGTTCGCACCGCAACACTAATCGGGACGTCCCATGGCGGTTTACAACTCACATTTTTTTCTATCGGGTCATCAGAGTAGTTGCAAAACACTTACTCTGATGTCCGATGGCATTTCGCACATTGCACACTTCCACATTGGTTTCCATCGGGTCATCGGGTTAGCATGGATACAGTCTTTCTGATGGCTGATGGTGTGCTCCCCACAAAAAGATTCCTTATCGGGTTGTCGGTTTAGCCCAAAACATGTTCTGTCGATGGCCGATGGTGCGCTCCAAACCGAATGCTTTCCCATCGGGTCATCGAGTTAGCCCAAACATATCTTGCCGATACCTGATGACTCCACAACAGACTCACTCTGCTTGCTCCACTCTGCTTGCGACTTCATCGACCTATCGGGGTAGGTAGAAAATAGTCCCGCTGATAGCCGATGACACCTCATCGGGTTATCGGGATAGGTAAGCCGATACATGAAATTTTCAAAGAAAGTAAAAATGCACTACAAGCTCCAAACAGACAACCTAATGGACAAACACCAGTCCTTATGCCAAAATTGCCAAAATTTGAAAGGGTCTTTGTTCACCCTTAGGTTCTCCTGCACCATACTCCCCACACGAAAAATCAAGTCCCCCCTAGGGGCGAAAAGGCGACATCAATGCCTAGATGTTTGAAATCGGATTCTACAACCCAAGTGGCTTCAGCTATAGGTAAGTGTCGCCACTTGACTAAGTGTTATGTGTACATGCCATGTCATGTTTTCTTCGTCACCCTGGAATCTAAAATCTATTTCGCCTGTGGTTTTGAAATGGGTGGTACTGGAATATCACTGAGAGTAGTCTCCCCTTCTGGATGCGGTCCATATGCCCTTGCTATGGGACTTTTAAACGGAACCAAGTCTTGCACGTTAAACACATGGGACAATGCCAAATCTACTAGCAAATCTATCTTATAGGCATTTGAGCCATACTTAGCCAAGATTTTGCAAGGACCTATTCATCGCATTTGAAGCTTACTAGGGACTCCCTTCTGCAATCTTTCCTTGTTCAGATGTACCATCACCATATCTCCAACTGCAAATTGAATGTCCTTTCTCCTCTTATTTGCTTTAGCCTTAATCCTCTATGTAGCGTCGATCAATGTTTTATGCACTTGTTCATGCACCTTTTTCATAGACGGTGAAATCCTCTGCATGTCCACTTCTTCCTTCTAGTTTTCCTAAATCTCAAAGTTCACATACCCCATGTGGGTGGAGTCCATAAACAATCTCAAAAGGACTCTTACCAGTAGTTCTGTTGACACTGTCATTATATGCAAATTTCGCCTGTGGTAGCACTTGATCCCACATTTGTCCATATTCTTTTGTCAGACACCTCAGAAGATTAACCAACACTCGATTAATGACCTTAGTTTGACCATCTGTCTGCAGATGATATGCAAAACACAAAGAAATGTTAGTTCCCAGTCTTGTCCACAAAGTTTTCCAAAAGTGTCCCATAAACTTCACATCCCTATATGAAACTATACTGAGAGGCAGCCCATGAATTCTTACCACCTCTGTGAAAAATAAATGTGCAATGTAACTAATATCATGCGTAGTCTTGCATGGAACAAAATGACTCATTTTACTAAACCAGTCAACAATGACAAAAATACTATCCAGACCAGTCTTGGTCTTTGGTAATCCCACAATGAAATCCATATTGATGCACTCCCATGGTCTATTGGGAATTGGTAAAGGTTGATATAGTCCAGCATTTGAACTAGTACCCTTAGCTCCCTGACACACAATACACTGCTCAACATACTTCCTAATATCTTTATGCATTTTTGGTCAATAATAAAATCTTTGCACCAACTCAAGTTTTTTTTTCAGACCAAAATGTCCACTAAGACTTCCATTATGTTTTTCCTGTATGAGATTTTCCCTCATAGATCCCCTTGGTACACATAACTGACATCCCTTAAACAAAAGACCACTCTGCAATGTGTAATCTGCATACTGGTTGTTGAAATGATTATTAAATTCACTGCATATGTTGTATACCTCAGAAAAATCTTCATCTTCCTTGTAAAGTTCCTTGAAACTCTCCACACCTATGCTCTGCAAAGTCACTTCCTGGACAGTGAGAAGTCTTCTACTTAAGGCATCTTCTACCTTGTTCAGCTGTCCCTTTTTGTGCTTGATAGTGAAAGTGTATGCCTGCAGGTATTCTATCCATTTGATGTGTCTATTGCTCAACTTTTCTTGTGAATTGATAAAACTCAAGGCTTGGTTTTCTATAAACACTACAAATTCTTTTGCCAAAAGCTAATGCCTCCACTTCCTAAGAGCTTGCACTAAGGCATAAAATTTTAATTCATATGATGAGTATTTCTGCTTGGCTTCATTCAATTTCTCATTATAGAATGCTACTGGTCTTCCCTCTTGGTTCAAAATAACTCCTACTGCTATATGACTAACATCACATGCTAGGGTAAACAACTTATCAAAACTTGGTAAAACTAGGATGGGTTGGGTAGCTATCCTCTTTTTGAGTAATTCAAACCCCTGGTCGGCTTCTTTAGTCCACCGAAACTTAGTTTTCAACCCACCCTTAATTGTATCAAGAACAAGAGCACAAATTTCACTAAAAACCACTAATGAACTTCCTATAAAATTGGGTAAGTCCATGAAAACTTCGTACCTCAGTAGCAGTTTTTGGTGTAGGCCAACTCTGTATTGCTTCCACCTTGCTAGGATCCATTTTCAAAGTGCCTTGTGACACTACAAAACCCAGATAAATGAGGTCGTGTTTCATAAATTCACATTTTTTAAGGTTGATTGCCAACTATTCCTCATGCAATTTCTTTAATACAATCTGCAAGTGTTCAAGATGCTCTTTCTTTGTTTTGCTGAATATGAGGATACATCAAGGTATACCACTACAAATCTACCAATGTAGTCCTTAAACACCTCATTCATCAACCTCATGAAGGTACTAGGGGTGTTAGTAAGCCCAAATGGCATAACTAACCACTCATATAACCCCTCTATAGTCTTAAAAGTTGTTTTCCATTCATCCCCTTCTTTAATCCGAATCTAGTGATAACCACTCTTTAAATCTAGCTTAGTAAAATACTTTGCTTCTCCAAGACAATCCAATAAATCCTCAATTCTAGGGATAGGAAATCTGTATCTTATGGCGATTTTGTTTATTGCCCGAGAATCAGTACGTAATCTCCATTTACCTCCTTTCTTGGTTGCTAATACCACTGGTACAACACATGGACATACTTTTTTCTGATTAGACCTTGATCAAGAAGCTCTTGTACTTGTCTTGCCACTTCCTTGTTTTGTTCAGGAGTCATCTTATATGCAGTCTTATTAGGTAGTGATGCTCCGGGTATAAATTCTATCTGGTGACTTACTATTCTAGGAGGAGGTAGCATTGTGGGTGTTCCATCACTCACAATGTCCTTAAATTGTTCTAACAACTGCTAAACCTCTTTAGGTAAACTTTCTTGTTTAATCTTTTCTTCTTGACTAGGTTTCACTAAGAGAGCATAATGTTCTCCATCTCCTTTCTTGAGATCTCTCAAAAATTATTTTCCTCCAGTCAACAACACATTAGGACCACTAGTCTTGGTTCCTTCGTTCTCTACCAAAGATTGGATCTTGTATGTCACCCCTTCCTTTGTGAATGCATAAGAGTTATTCTCTCCATCGTGGATATCTTTTATGTCAAATTGCCACGGTCTGACTAGCAACAAATGACAAGCATCCATAGGTAGAACATCACATAAAATTCTATCAAAATACTTCCCAATTGCAAACTCATCCCATACTTGTTCATTTACTAACACATGTTGTCCTTTATTCAACCACGTGACCTTGTAAGGATGATTATGTGGCATGCTACTCAACCCAAGTTTACTTACTGCTTCTTCGAAGATGATATTGTCAGTTGATCCTAAGTCAATGATTACTTTACAGACCTTACCAAGTATCTTGCACTTTATTCTAAAAAGAGACCTCCTTTGTTTTGGTTCTTCTTTAACAGGCTCCTTCATTAGCACCCTTCGAATCATCAGATTATCTCCACTCTCTGGGTCAAGGTTTACTTCAGGAGACTTCACACTACTAGAATCCTCTTGCACATAATTAATTCTTTTCTCTTTATGTGATGAGGTTTCCTTCTCCGGACACCTATAAACAGGATGACCAAACTTACTGCAATGGTAACACTTCATTTTTGCAAAGTATGAACCTCCACTAGAACTTCCAGATCTACCTTTGTTGTTGCTATTAGGACCTCTTCCTCTACCATAACTTCCTCTTCCATTGGATTCATTGGACTGCTCAGTCAATTTTGACTCTCCTTGCGATCTTGTTTCACTTCCTCTGCCTCCATAGTTTCCTCTGAAACCTCTTGAATCTCAACCTCTACCTCTGCCTCTACTAGTACTTTCATGTTTCCTCTTATTCTTTTCTTCTACCTTCAGGGCCAACTGGTAACATTTGTGAATAGTACTTGGACTCAACAAACTTAATTCTTCTTGTATGTTTAATTTCATACCATTAAGGTATCTTTCTACTCTGATGCTCTCATCCTCCATAACTTTTGACCTTAGACACAACTTCTAGAACTCTTCAGTGTAGGTACTTACATCTAACTCCTTTTGCCTTAGGTTTTGTCTTTTCTTATGCAACTGCACTTCATAATCCTCAGGAAGATAAGTCTCTCTAATTTTTCTTACCATCCCTTTCCAAGTAGAGATGGGGTTCTTACCTTCTCTCTCTCTCTCATTTTGTATAAACTTCCACCAAATTACGGCAGCACCTCTCATTCTAGACTTAGCCACCTTAACCTTCTGGGCCTCAGTCACACCGTCACACTCAAAATGGTTTTCCATTCCTTCTATCCATTCTATTATCGACTTTGCTTCCATCTTGCCACTAAAAAGTGGTACTCCTTCCAAATACTTTCCACTCATTGCCTTCAAAGCCTTCAAGAATGGTTATTGATCAATAACAGGATCTAGGGAAGGGACTTCATCCTCTATTGCCAACATTTTACCCTTCTCGTCTATCTTCCCACTCACTTCTGTTGTCTTGACTTCCATCACACCCAGTTTCTGCTCCAACTTCTCTAACCTTTCCTTGAGCAATCAGTTTTCATCTTCTTGGTCAGCGACCTACTTAGCCAATTCTGCATTGGTCACCATCTTTACTCCTTTTGATACTAGATCAGTCTTGCACTCTTCACCCCAAATCTTTAACTCGCTATGATACCAATTTGATAGGGAGGATCCTAGTTGCTCGAGTCAGCTTGACTCACTCCAAGGCTTTCTTCCTAGCCTAGCCCGGGAATACATCTCTCTAATCCCCTAATCCACTCTAGGTCCTCACTACCGAGGGTTGTTACTCTGCTCCTTGTGAATTTACTTTCATAAATCCACCAACTCACTAATCCACTGAATTTAACCAGACACCTTACAGGGTTTTCTCTACTAGGGATTATGCCTACAACTTCTCCTAAGTTTTTTTCTCCTCATGCTAGGACCTTCTCTCCATTTGATCCCATCTTCCTCTGGTCTGAGACTGATAGTCTAGACTCTGGTCTACCCTACAAGTGATTTCCTTTTTGGTCACTAATACCTAGTCGAGCTATCATCAAGCTCTCCTAGGGCCAGTTTGTTAAAACGGTCAATGCCATTCCCTGGTTTGCTACAAAAAGAACTCTATTGTACATGACTGGCTCTTCTTGACAGCCTCCAATGGTCGTGTGGATCCCATGATAGAGAGTCAAGACAGAGCCATGTTTATGACTTCTTGACACCAACATAAAACAAGAAACAAAATGACAACTTATTTACAAAACCGAGCTTGGCACGAACACAGAATTGGAACTCACAGAACGTAGAAAAGAAACATCTAATCTATCACGCAGGCATTTACAAATTAAGCCATTATTTACAGAACTCTGAGAAGGGAAACATAAAATGGTCTACAAATTGTTATTCAAAATATGTTCATTTCGTGGAACTATCACATCCAACAATCCCATATCTAACCCCTTATAGAATGCCCATTAGGTCTTTTATATCCTCTGCGACATGTCATGAGAACATCCCTAACGGATGAGATCAAACTTGACACAATTAGTTTCTCGCTGTAACTATCTTTCAAGCTCCATCGGGTCATCGGGTTCCCACCGCAACACTAATTGGGACATCCCATGGTGGTTCACAACTCGCATGTTTTCCTATCGGGTCATCGGAGTAGTCGCAAAACACTTACTCCAATGTTCGATGGCATTTCACACATTGCACACTTCCACATTGGTTTCCATCAAGTCATTGGGTTAGCATGGAGACAATCTTTTCGATGGCCGATGGTGCGCTCCCCCAAAAAAGCTTCCTTATCAGGTTGTCAGTTTAGCCCAAAACATGTTTTGTCAATGCCGATGGTGAGCTCCAAACCCCATGCTTTCCCATCGGGTCATTAGGTTAGCCCAAACATGTCTTTCTGATACCCGATGGCTCCACAATGGACTCACTTCGCTCGCTCCACTCCGCTTGCGACTTCATCGGCCTATCGGGGTAGGTAGAAAATAGTCCCACCTATAGCCGATGGCACCTCATCAGGTTATCGGGATAGGTAAGCCGATACATGAAATTTTCAAAGGAAGTCAAAATGCACTCCAAGCTCCAAATAGACAACCTAATGGACAAACACCAGTCCTTATGCCAAAATTGCCAAAATTTGAAAGGGTCTTTAATTACCTGTAGGTGCTCCTACACCACTTAGGGATACCTTGGCTTGTTACAGTCGATGCATATATTGGATGTCGATCAGGGAATGTGACTATTTCTGATGGGAATACTACTAAAACTCCAACACTATATTCACCTGCTCAGTCCCAACTTGATTAAAGAACAAGTTGTTTGGCCTGACGTGGGGGAGGAATTAGAAGGGGAAGTCAACTATGTCAGACATCTTATGATGATTGATAGAGACTCATTTATACGACTCTAGGATGACGATTTTGTTCTTTCTAAAATCTTGGAAAATCAATATAATCTGAAGCAATAGTTGTAGGAGTTAACATCAAGTATTACAACATCTGATTTTCCTGCAGCCACTAACATATTGCATACCTTGTTGCTGCAGGAAGTCCGCACTTCTTATCTTTTTGAAGCAGCTCAGGTCGATCTTACTGTCAAGGTGGAAATTGATCCAAATAAATATTTAAATATCAATAATCAACTCATAGAGACTCAAAGGCTAACACTGGTTGAATTGCTCAAATGTCATCAACACGCTTTTACGTGGGATTACAAAGATATGCAAGGAATTGATCCTATGATTTGTACACATTGTATTTATATCAAAGAATAATGTAGACCGCTCAGACAACCATGATGAAGAATCAATCCTACATTAAGGGAGATAGTTAAAGAGGAACTACAAAAATTGTTAAATGCTGAATTTATCTATCCTATATCAAATAGTCAATGGGTGTCGCCTCTAGTCATAGTTCCAAAGAAAGGAGGTAAATGGCGGGTATGTGTAGATTACAGAGCTTTGAACTCAGCAACTAGGAAGGATCATTTTCCATTACCATTTGTGGATCAAGTATTAGATTCCTTGGTAGGGAAGCGGTATTTTTCATTCTTGGATAGATTTAGTGGCTACGACTAGATTCAAATTGCTCCCGAGGATCGAGAAAAGACTAAATTTACTTGCCCTTGGGGAACATATGCATATTTTGTTCTTCCCTTTGGATTATGTAATGCCCCAGATACTTTTCAAAGAGCAGTGATAAGCATATATTCAGGTATTTCCCAGGATAGCATGGAGATCTATATGGATGATTTTACCACTTATGGTTCAAAATTTGAAGAGGCATTAGAGAATATAAATAAAATTTTACAGAGGTGTGAAGATTACAATTTATCATTGAACAGTGAAAAATGCTTTATGATGATGCAGGAAGGTATAGTTCTTGGTCATCATATTTCTATAACAAGAATACAAGTTGACACAACCAAAATTGAAGTCATTCAAAACATTCTTGTTCCCACAAAGAAAAATGATGTCCAAAGTTTCCTCGGTCATGGTGGATATTATCAAAGATTTATTAAGGACTTCAGTAAAATTGCAGGACCTTTATATTGTCTTTTGACTAAAGATATGGAGTTTGATTGGACTCCTGCATGCCATGATGCTTTCTTGAAGCTCAAACATGCATTGACTCGAGCACTAATGCTCAAGGGTCCGAACTGGTCATTGCCTTTTCATATTCATACAAATGCATCAGATTATGTTATAGGAGCAGTTTTGGGACAGAAGATGGACAATTTCAAAAATGCAATTTACTTCATCAACAAAAACATGCAGGCACTGAAGCTTAATTATACTATCACAGAAAAGGAGATGTTGGCAGTAATATATGCACTTAACAAATTCAGGCATTATATCATAGGATATCAGATATATGTGCATACGGATCATACATCAATTAGATATCTCATGAACAAGTCTTCAATTACAGGAAGATTGGCTCGATGGTTACTATTGATGTAGGAATTTGATATTACAGTTGTTGATAAACCAGGTAAAGCTAATGTAGTTGCAGATTATCTTTCTAGGCTTCAATTGCAAGATAATCCTAAAGCTATAGCTCATGCTTTCCTAGATGAACATTTGTTCTTGACAAAGGATCACACTCCCTAGTATGCTGATATTGCAAATTATTTGGCTGCTAATAATGTGCCTTCTCATTTTTCTCCTAAAGAAAGAAGGTTGCTAGTTGAGAAAAGATTTAATTTATCTTGGATTGATGATTGTTTATTTTATATTGGACCTGACCAAGTCTTAAGAAGGTGCGTTAGAGAGGATGAAACGTACGATATTCTTCATGAATGTCATGATGAGCCATGTGGAGGACATCTTGCTACTAAAAGAGCAACACTTAAGATCCTTAACACATGATATTATTGGCCAACTTTGTATAAAGATGCAACTCAATATGCTAGAAAATGTGATAGATGCCAATGAATGGGTACGCCTACTAGATCTGATGAAATGTCATTATATCCCCAAATATTGGTTGCACCATTTGACAAATGGGGATTGGATTTTGTTGGACCAATTGATCCTCCTTCCAATGGGAAATCCTATATTCTAGTATGCATTGATTATGTTACAAAATGGGTGGAAGCAAGAGCAATGACACATGCAAGAGATAATAAGGTAGCTGAATTTATCTATGACAAAATATTTACCAAATATGGAGTACCAAGAAAGATTGTTTCAGATCAAGGACCATAATTTACTTCCACATTAATTGCAGCATTGGTTAATGAATATAATATCAGACATAGGAAGTCTACTCCATACCATCCTTGGGAAAATGGTCAGGTCGAGGTTACAAACAAGGATTTAGAAGCTATTCTTACCAAGATAGTAGCTCTTCATAAGAAAGATTGATCATACAAAAAATATTCAACATCAATGAGCTAAATGGCATGATAAATATATTAAGGATAGAATTTAAATTTGGAGATTGGGCATTATTATATGATTCTAGATATAAGGATACAATGGGGAAGCTACAAACACGTTGGTTGGGCCCATATGAGATTGAAGAATTTTTTCAAAATGTAGCAGTTCGATTGGCAACAATAGACCCAGTCTGATTCAAACTTTTGGTCAATGGTCATCGACTACACCTTTATTATAAGCCTCCAACAAAGGAAGAGTTCCGCAACAATTTGACAATCAAGTGCAGACCACAGTTCCTATAGCCTTTGCAGGGGGCCTTCTTGGCACAGTTCCTATAGCCTCTACAGGGGACCTTCTTGGTCCTGGGTCTTAAAATTCCTCTAGCATGCATTCATATTAAACATTTCCATATTTTATGGAAATACGGTTCTCCACTAATAATTTTCTCATCCACCTCAGCTCATTTCATTTACATTTTTGTCACATCATCCACTTCACGTCACCTCATCTCATATCATGAATAACTAATCGTTTGATTGCAACATTAATTAGCTCGACTGTAGGTATGTATAATATTTATTTTTCTTTAATTATGCATTTATACTTTCATTATGATTTTTACCTAATATGATTCGCATAATCCACATTCCCTTCCCTCTGTCCTTTTTGACATGTGTGGACACATGTCATCTTAAGTTGGGGGGGGGGGGGATTTTATGGTTCTATCTATGACTGCATAATTATGTGTCCTTATCCATGATGTGTTTTAATTTTCTTGACATCATTTTTGAATGAGTTAGTACTGATGTGAAAGCTTGTAGTACGAGTGAGTATACCTTTCCTGCCGCCATAGTTGATGAAAGGTACTGAAGAATAAATAAAATATTACAGGGCATGAATTTTCAAAATCGCACAAGATATTTCAGCCTTTCATTTTGTTGTAACAATATTCATTTTGCTATGGTGATTGTTTTTTAATGTCAAGTTAGCCATGGGAGGATCCCCTATCCGTCATGAGCTTGTGATTCATGATGCTTTGTTGCAGGACAACCAATGTGAACACTATTTCCGGACCTATGGGTGGATAGACTATATTTTAAAATTGACAGTTTTTAATGAGGAGATTGCACAAGAATTTATGTGCACATTTAGTGAAGGGGAGACTTTTGTCAAAGGATTACGGGTCATAGCCACAAAGCATAGAATAGCCAAAGTCACTAGGTTTCCGTGGGATGGAGAACTATTTCCTGAGGCAAAAGATGCAAGAAGTGCAAGGGAAAAGTTTACTCACCTAGCTGATGGACCTCTGAGCATGGACAAACAAGGAACTAAGCGGACATCTCTTCCAGGAGAATGGCCACAAGTTGCATTTTGTGTAATGAAGTATTTAACATGTGATGGTAAGTGCTCCAATTTGCATTCTGTCCATTTTAAATTATCGAGTCATCCAAGGCATGGCGAAGGATGAATATTCCAAATGTCTTGTATCATCTTCTCTCTATTAGTGCAAAGGAGACACAAAAGGGTAGTACATGTTCTGTAAGTCATAGCGGATTAATCAAATTATTGGTAGAACGGTCTCTTAGAGATGTCTCAGAGATTTCATGGGGGGAGTTTGAGGATATCAAGCAGTTTGGGGAATAAAATGTTCTTGCTACAGAAGAAATTGCAGTTCAAGAGGAAAATATCAGAGAACCCTTGTCTCCTAGGGTTTTTGCGGCAGCTGAATCTTCTATTGCCGAAGAAGCTTTATCTGGTGTGGAAGAAACAATAGTTGAGCCAAGTATTGAGCAACCCTCCACTCAAACTCAAAGTGGAGTTGCATCTTCTAAAAGGAAAGGTAAAGAAAAAGAAAAAGACGATGCAGGGGAAGAAACCGTGGAACGGCCTCAAGAAGCGCTTATTCCTCCAACAGGTAAAAAGTGAAAAATGAAGGAGAATTTTCCTATAGCAGAACCTCCTACAGCCACTTAGGAAATTCCATTAAGAAGGAGTCATCGGGTTAAACGAATAACCTATAGAAATAACCTCAGAATTAGAAAATGAATTCTGATGTTTCTATAGAAATAACCTCCTACAGCCACTCAGGAAATTCCATTAAGAAGGAGTCATCGGGTTATTTCTATAGAAACATCAGAATTAGGGAACGAAAGTCAGAAAGAGGTAAACCGCAGGAAGGACATGAAGCCGAAAGACTGTCAAATTTAGCCCAAGTAGTAGAGCAGTTTGAAGAACCAGGTGATAAGATCTCAAGCCCTTGGGTAACTACTCACAAGATCCCTTCATGTCTCACTAGCTTATCTGTTGCACTCACACTTTATAGACAGTGGGAAATAGCAAATCCTAGGCTACAGGAGATAATTGACAAGCAACGGAAAGAAATTGAAAAGAGGGACAACCAAATTGTTGAGTTAAAAACCAAAGTAGATACTGTAGCCAACATGGTTCCCAAGTTAATGTAGTGCAAGGCTCCGACGAGATTTTATGCTTTATATTTGAAGGAGTAGTATCTATGTTTTAAACTTAATCGCATTGTTAGGGATCTTAGCCCTTCTTTGAATACTTCGCAGGAGTTTTATAGTGTTTAACAAAGCTCTCCTATAGCCATTAAGAATTTTCTATGTGAGTTTCATTTGCATAATTATGTTGTCTCTTTTGACAATGAATGGAATCCCTTGTTGTATATTGGTGATATTCAGTTAAAAGCATTGATGTCCTGGATACCAAATGAAATTAGAATGGGAGTACAATCTAGAATGTACAGAAACTTGGAGCTTGATTATCCATTGCCACTCAGAGCTGAGGCTAAAAACCCATGGCATATGTACTATGACTGGCAAAAGTTGTTGACTAGACCTGATGTCAAAAGCCAAGTTTTACCATTGAGAGTGGAAGTATTTCAGGAGTATGAAAAATTGGTTGGAACTAAGAATCAAGCAGCAGTTGAATGTCTAGCTCAGCATTGGAACAATCTTCTAAAGGACCTAAAGCAGGGTGAAACCCATTCATTTCCCAATTATCATGCAGCCACACAAAGAGCTCCCAAGTATATCCACTTGGGCAGGACAAAAGGCAATAATTAGCTACCTTGATATTTCAGCCAGCTATCCTTATGTGGCTATTGATGGGATCCAGAGCTACAGATAAACCTTATGATGAGGGCGCAGAGGAAGTCTGGTGGGATAGGCTGGAAAAGATGAAAGGATTTTATTGGAACTTGGCTACAGGAGGCACGTGACAAGGTACCATAGGTGATTTACGAGTCAATGCCCGAGTAAGCAATTTTTCTCTGGCTGGAGGACCAACAAGACATTAAGTTGGGGGGAAAATGATGAGCTAAAATTTAATAGCTCTTTTATTTCTACGATTCATAAGTTTTCCCTATGTTTTAAGTTGCATATTGGGACAATGTTTAAGTCATGTGAGGTATCAGAGTTTTGATTATGTGCATTCTAAATGATAGTCAAACTCGTTGAACCCTGTATTGTTTTGATTTAATATTCCTATAGATATGTGGATTATTATAGGTAATATCATGCGTGGATGTATAAATGTTGTGATTAATGGAAATAGATATATATGTATGCTTGTATGTTCTAACCTTTAATGCAGGAGTAAATAAGTTGTTGCAAAAGCAGTTGTTTTAAGCCAGATGGAGAATCATGTCATGCAACCAATTGGAGACATTTCAGGGTGGTTGAACATTTAAAGTAATAGAGAAGATGGTGTGCAAGTGAATCGACAAAGGAATAGCAAGGTGATACCAGATTCATTTATGGTTGTCTCCAGCAAGCATCAATCTAGTAACCACTGCCATGCTATATTCTTGGATGCGGTTTAGTAAAGTTCCACATTTTCTGTGGATTAACTTCTTCTCCTTGCAGTAATAAATGTTTTTGCCTAATTTCATGGGCATGATCTATGTAGTTGAAAGTTTGTTATAACTTTCTTATAAATAAAGACCTGCGCTTCTTCTCAAAGGTTAGACAACGTTTTCCAGAATTAGAAGCTTTTCTCTTATCTCATGTATTGTATCGACTTTGGGAAATAATGAATAAAAGCTATATTATTCTGAGTATATAGAATCATTTTGAAGTCTGGATACACTCATCCAAGGGGGCCCACTTGGTGACTATTCATGTGTGATTATTAGATTAAGTTTCCTTTTTACTATAGTAGATGTTCTAGCAACTGGCTATTGCTGCAGCCACTGGAACCATATCCTGTGACTATTCCTGCAACCAAAGTAGACAGAGTAATTATTCTTTGTCAGCTCTAAACTTAGTTAACAGTTATTTAGTTAGAATCTTCTGTTAATGTTAAGATTTCTTGTAGCCATTCAGTTGTCACATTTTCACTTGTTTATTTTAGATAGACTTAGTTGTTGCAGTGGTGCAAAATAACTATCACAAGAGCTTAGTGCATATACAATGCAGACCCATTTCAAGTAATACATCCCTGGGTTGACAAGTAAATGAACTTTAGTCATGGATATGATAGCTACTCAGAATGGATGACCAATCTTTGAGTTAAGACTTTAACTCTAGTTATTGTTCTTATTAGCTAGGCAAACATGTATGTACATATACATATACATGTACATGTGTGTGTGTGTGTGCACACATATGGATATACACATACACACACATATATATACATATATAGATGTACATATGTATATATATATACATATATACATACATATATATATATGTGTGTGTGTGTGTGTGTGTGTGTGTGTGTGTACATACAAACATATATATGTGTGTGTGTATATACATACACACGTATGTATGTATGTATATGCATATACATATACATAGACCAAGGTCTCAACGCATACAAAATGCTTAGAATCAGATTCCACATGCTCTGAAATCCTTGGTGCATGTGATGGTCCCTATAGCCCTGAAGGAGTCTATGCAGATAGAGACTCTTCAGGCAGCTGCCTCACTAACCAACACCATTATCCAACATGGGATACAGTTGTCAGATCCTCTTAGCCCAGATGATGGTGCAGGATCCCATGATGGTGCAATAGGAGATGATGGTGTTGTAGCTATACCACCTATTGATAGCATGTCCAATGTTCACCAGTGCATCACCCACTACAAGGTATGCTATAGGGTAGATGACATTGTAGATGTAGATGGTTTGACCTACCATCAATACACACATTGTGGGGCTAGTTGTGTGGTTGGTGGACCAGATGGGGTGGCCCTCACAAATGACTTGATGGAGCATGTCATTTCTAGTCAGGTATGTTGATTTGAATTTATAATATTTTATTTATTAAATACTTTAAATATCCAAGGGTAAATAGATTTTTAATTATAGTTCAAATTAAACTAATGCAAACATAATGCATTTTAGGATGTAGCAAAATTGGGTATGTCATCTACCACAACTCTTGCACCTGTATCTTCATCAAAGGTAAAAAAAATTATAATTCGTGTAAAAATAGAATTAAACCTTAAACTCAAATTAATGTTTTATAATGAATATTATCTTTCTAATGTATCTTTGTGTGGGCTTTGACAGGTGTCGATTGTAGACCATCTTTCACAAGTTCATGATGCCACTGTCATGGCCATTTCATTTGGCCTAGAGAGCTATATGGCATTCTTCTTTGTACACATCTTGTTTATAGTTTGTATTGAATATGCATCTCATTTGAATTTTAATTGGTTAACTTTATGCTAACATAATATATTTGTGTATATTAATTATGTTACTCTTTTAAGGTATGTCACATGTTGCTAAGATTTCTCCTTTGCAGAGGACATTCTCGAGGACACCTAATCAGAAAAAGGTAATTGAGCATAATTTTAATCAAGATACACTAGTTTTAAGAGCTTACACGAGTTATTGTAGCATGATTTAGATTTTATTTTTTCAATTTATTATGATTAACATATTCATCTAGATTGATCAAGTCTAACATCTTTTATCTTGTACATGTACAACGACGACTAGGATCATTTACAACAATTATGAATGCACTTGATGATGCATTGGAAGAAGAGATGCGGGAGGTATATGTTTTTTAATTTTTTTCAATTTCATGATTAAATGTACATGTGCATTAATTGTATCACAATCTTATCATTTAACATACAGGGAACATCGATGTCTATTTCATCAATGATGACCCCTCCTAGGATGACAAGAGAACCATCAAACCCTCTGATACATATTTATTCTTTATTATAAATATTCATTTAAATAGAAGTAGAAATATTTATAGTTTATATTGACTTGTATGAATTATATTTCAACTGGTGTAGCCCCAACATAACACATATCCTCTACCTCAATAATTTGGTAGGACTCTTATTAGTGAAAGGGGACCATCATTTGCAGATTGAATTTCTACACAAAAAAACACAACATGAGGTAATCAACAATTCAATTTTAGAGAAATAATAGTACACTGTCGTTATTTTTTATGTTAATTTAACAACTGTAAATTATTATTGGCATAAGTAATCTAACTTGTTGTTTGAATTGTTGTTTTGCAGGCATCTACAAAGCCACGTAGTACTTCAAAGAGGCTCATTTTTTATGATCCACCACAACTATAAGATTTTTTAGAGTTATATATTATTAGTTTTGGCCATTGTATATCGATCTCAGATGGCATATATACCATAGTTTTGTAAAACTTGTATAGATTAGGCACGTATGCCATAATTTTGTAAAATTTTTATTCTACATTTAGATATATATAAAACATGATATTTGATCTAATTTCTTTGTTGTGTGCATATCTTCATACTTTGATCAGTTTATTAACATCTTAAGAATTGATAATTTATAAACAATATATATTCATTTCAATAAGAATGGTAATGTTTTGAACAACTTGTGAACAACGTATATTCAATAATGAATGGTTGAGTTATGAACAATTTAGCATGTTATGAATTAATGATATTGAAATTCAATGAATTTATGAATGACAATTGGTATATCTAAATTTCAAGTATTGAATTTCGTTGACTTGGGCAACTACACCAAATTTTATGATCATAGAGATCAAAAGTTGTATTTGGGTAAACGTACAAAGTTGGGTCCCAATCCCGCGAAAGTCCGCGGGTTGGGAAATGAGCCCGCTAGAAATGGGTGCCTGATTTTTACAAATCGGGCACTTGTTTAGCTTCGGGTGCCCGAGCCAACAAAAAACGGGCGTCTGTTTAGCAACGGGTGCCCGAAGCTAAACAGACGCCCGTTTATTTCAAATCGGGCAACCGATTTGAAAAAAATGGGCGTCCGTTTTTGAAATGTATTTTTTATATATTTTTTTAACCATTGTCCCATCATTTTTACTATTTGGAAAACAGGTAGGCATTTCTGAGGAGCACGGGTACCCTTTTTTTTCACCTCAGCTGACCCCCTAGACCATTTTTACCTCCTTCCAGGTATTTAGCTTTATTTTTATATTCTATTTTATTTATTTTTATTGTTTTCATAAAAAAATGTTAATGTATTGTTATTTTTTAATTTTTATGTTTTAAAGTTTGAAAATCATCTTTTATTTCATGTTTAAAATAGTTTTCAGTTTTCAAATATTGCAAAAAACATGAATAGTAAAAATCGTAGGAAAAAAACAAAAAACATGAATAGTATTTAAACTGTAGGAAAAAAACAAAAAACAAAAAACAAAAACGTAAACGAATAGTAAACATTAGACACAAAAAACAGATAATAAACCCTGAACAGAAAAACGAATAAACATTAGACGCAAAAAACAAACAATAAACCCTGAACAGAAAAACGAACAATAAACATTAGACGCAAAAAACAGACAATAAACCCTAAATAGAAAAACGAACACTAAACCCTAAATAGAAAAAAAATGAACAAGTCCCAGGAGAAATTTGACTATCTTGGTTGATTAACCCTAAACCCTAAATTAACCCTAAACCCTAAACCCTAAATTAAATGGTGCTTAGTGATCAGTGTTTTTCCTAGCAGTGTTGTATCAAATGGAACATATATTTAGTTTTTGATTGGAGCTTTTAGAGTTAAATTTAGTTTTTTTTGGTTTTCAGTCTATCATAATCAGCAAAGGTATAATAGATCATCATTCATCTCAATGTAACTACAAAATTACAAATCACCATAAGGCGATCCAACACATCATGGGTCCAAAGCAATCACAAAACATATATCAAACTAAGCAAACAATAAACACTCAGGGGCATACAATGCAACAAATGAAGCATCTAGAATAAGATCAAAGTAAAACTAAAAGATTTACATTCAAAATGTAAATGGCACAATCATACGCACATGGCCAAATCCACATCAAGAATGAAGAATGCAAATGAGTAAAAGGGATTGGCATTAGAGGGGCATAGAATATAGTGAGGGAAATGTTGAGGAGCCCCTGAATTTTATCCATGTCATTGTGTTTAGGTGACCTCTCAAGATTATGCACCATCATTGTGTCATAATGTGTCAAAAATATATTGGTTAGAGTATTGAACTAAGGCCTATACAAGTATGGTGGAAGATCGTTGAGGGTAGTGTTAGTGTTGGTCTTAATGATAACAACTAATAATTAAGACCTCATGTATAGGGCATGGTGGCCCATTTTTTTGCATGATCAACAGGATTGGCTATGATTAGAAATGGGTCATTGTAGATAGTGTAGGAATTGTCTAGGCTACAAGTGGATATCAACTAATACAATCACTACATCATTGTGTTTTCATACATGTCAATATAAGGGTAGGCCATGAAAGTGTATGTTATAATTATTTGGTTTATCTTATACCAATTTGTAATAAAATGTAATTTGTTATACCAATATCTATCACTAGGCAATAATCACCTTGTAATTCTTTAGTGCATAGTTTGCACAATGGTGGGAATATGTAATTATTTTAGATGAGATAGAATTATTATCAATTGTGAAGTATCATGTTTATAATCCATCACATGTTACTGAGAATTATGAATAAGCTCCCAACTACCTATGATGCTTGAGACAAGTATGAGGTAGGTAACATCGCAAATTTTTTTATCTAAGAGGTGTTTTTCTTCAACCTAATTATGTTCATTATTAATGTAGGCTTATGAAAATGGATCTTAAGACTCCTTTTAGTTATGGACATGAAAATTGTTAAGGGAGAATCAAGGTAGGGTTGTCTAAGAAATGTTTGTTGATTTCTCAAAAGGATTGGACTTAGTGACCTACTTGCCTCAAATAGAAAGAAAGAAAGTATAAATAGAAGGTGTACATCAAGAGTTTGAGGTATTGCAATCTTATTGTAGCAGTATTAGTAAAGTGTTGGTTGGTTTGCAAAATGCACATGAAAATAGTAGACTGTGTGTTGGACGTGAATGTATTATATTATGTGAAAGCATTAATTGAAATAGTAAAATAAGAACCAACAAGAAGGGAGAGTTGAGGGTGGTGTCTATATAGGGTAGATGAGTTATGTATTCTAATATATGACAAATTTTCTTGGATAGGATTCATTATAAACCCCACTAAATTACTTAAAAATTTACACGTCTATATAAATTTATTTTGCCAAGTATATATTAAATTAAAAAACTGATTATATATTTATATGTGTATGTATCATTTTACATTTAGAATGAATTGATTCTAAATTTTTTATGATAATTGCTTGTATTTCATTACCAAATGTTTATTCTAATTGATATAATTGATGTACATAATTAAAATATATTTTGAAAATTATTTAATATGTAAATAAAAGTTGATCTTAAGTAAATAAATTATTTAATATGATATAATGAATTTCCTCTTAAGTATCACCATCGAAGGGTATGTGATCTTCATCTACAAAGGGAATGAAACAATCTACAATAGGATCCTCTAGGAATGGAGAGATATGAGGGTCTCCATGAATCTCCTAAAGTCTATTCCAAAGTGTGTGGGGGAAATCAATATCCAATGCAGTACACATAGAATCATGATCTTGATACTAGATCAAATTACTCCTACATGGTCAATGATGTTACACCAAGATTATGTATTTTCTAGTGTTTCTAGTTTAGGTATGACTCCATACATAAAAGGAAAATGATTAAACCACCTAAAACTTATGAAGATACCATTTTACAAAAGAATCATGGTTATCCCTTTCTAATTTTACCACAAAAGGATGAATAGAGAAACCTATGATGCCTCCTCATGTTTGTAATTGTAATTGTAAATTTTCAAGTTTGTAATTTAAAATTAGAAAGGGAACACTCACATCGACAAACAAAAGGGACTAGTTTAATTATAATAGTAAAGAGATTGGATATTATTTTTATATTTCCCAAATTGATTGAGCATAATGATTTTATAAAATTTAAAATAATTATATGCTTGGTTTTAGATCACCTCCTTTGACTTTACAAGTCATGGAAGATCTTCTAAAGCCCAAATGCACCTTCAACTTTAAAAAACTATGTAGTTTTATGATCAACCCTTCATATATCTTGTTGAACATTGATGAAGTGAGCTTCTAAAAATAAGAATAACCAATACATATGGTTTACTAAAAATATCATAATCCTAAAAAATCTGTAAGGATTGGAATAGTAATTCCAATTTTTAAGAACATTCTATTGGAAAGGAATGGATAGAAATGCAGCTAAACACTCTCAATGGATTAATCATAGTTAGAGGAATCGACTAGGATCAATTCATGAAGAAATAACTCTTATCTTAAAATTAATAGATGTCAAAAGAAAGGAACATAAATTCTAGGGGTAAAAATCTTGAGACATTTAGCTAGCTTAACATGAAAAGAACATAAAAATTTTCCACAACTTAAGTAGGTAAAAAAGGAGCTACAAAAATCACTTTTATAATTTTTTCGAGGAGAATCTCGCAATGAGCCTTCACCCATTAGACTTGAATCAATTTTCCTTTTTAGTGAAATTATTGCTAGTGAGGGGGATTTAAAATTGTAAGACAAGATAGACTTCTTATATTTTGTTCTCTTTATTAACACAAGTGAAGATAGTCAAATATTAATGACGCCTTTCATTAAGGACAAGATGAATTTGGATTCATTTTAAGTGAAATTAAACAAAGCCCAAAGGCCTAATGAGTTTCATGTTTCCTTGTTGGTATACCATTGTGGTGGCTTGTAGTGAAGCCTAAAGATTCAAAAGGTTACTGAAACAACTCAATTGTATATTTATTACATTAATCCCGAATAATTCTTCCCTTAAATGTCTTTTATAAATTTTTGATTAATCTCTGTTTGTAACAATCTATATAAAATCCTATAAAAGTAATCGAAAATTTAATGTTTGTAATTGTAATTGAAAATTTTAAGTTTGTAATTGTAAATTTTCATGTTTGTAATTGTAATTGTAAATTTTCATGTGTGTAATTGTAATTGTAAATTTTTATGTTTGTATATATATGCAGATTATTTTCACATGATGGATGAGTTTGAGATAGATGAGCTATTAGGTATAGTACCACCTCCACCTCCACCCCCTCCACCTCCACCTCCACCAGAGCAGTTGCGACAGACAATTAGGACAAATATTGATGCTCTGATTAGAGATATTCACACTATTAGGTGTGAGCCTCATCCACCCCCTCAGTTGTTACGCCTTGCAAATAGTATGCAAGGCATTGTACAGTCTGTGCAGGCATTAGATAGCGAGTTAGATAGCTATCGTAGCTAGCGTGAGGGATTGCGTGCATTTTACGCAGATGGCCTCACATACAAACAAGTTAATGATTTAAAAATAACAAAAATAGATTTGAAAAAATATTTTGTGAACCCTAAGACAGGTGCAGAGATAGATCCGAAGAAGCCACGGATCTCTATTCGATGGTGTAGGCACCCGGGCATTGCTAGCCACTTTTGGGAGAGGTGGTGGATGGTCTTCGACCATCCACCACACTCCAATCATGAGGTCCCAATGTATTTTTTGAAGAAATTATGGGCGGAATTTGAATTGGGCAAAAAGCCCAATTACTTTGATATTAGATCTTTTCAGGGGGTTGGGAGAGGCATGCCCCAGGATAGGCCAGGAGCAAAATTGAGCGACAGGGTTAGAAACCATGTACGCGATGATCCATTGGTTCCTCTTCCATCACCAGTTGTTCCAACACCTTCCCATCATCAAGCAGTGGATTCTGCTCTAGGTTCATTGAGTGTCCTGTCAGGCAATTTGGTACAGCAGTTGCGGGAGGTGAGGGTTGCCCCCTGCTTAGCACATGTTGGCACGAGTTGTGGGGATGTATGTAGGGGTCCACAGAGTGAGGTTGCCCCTGAAGGAGATGATGATTTTGATGATGCTGATGTCGCCCATGGTGGTTACGATGATGTCGAGGAGGCTGCACATGCTGATGTCGTCTCTTCATATGTTGATCTCCTGTGGGCAGACGATGATCAGCCTAGAGAGGTACAAATTTATTTGTATAATTTATAGTGCAATATTAAATTCCTTATATATACACATATGAACCATAACATGAGTTAATTTTTTCTAAACAGAGGATGGATCACACCACATCATTGAGGAACCGACATCATGTTACCTCAATACCTAGAGATGTTGGTGCCCCATTTACGGTATGCACTTTCATCTAGATAGATTGTATTGATATGTACATTTAAAATAAACAATAAATTTTTTAATGTAATGATTTACATATGATATGTTTTTTCAATTTTGTAGGGTGCTTCATGTAGCACTGAGGTGGGTACTTCTTTCTTGTAGTGTGTATATATATATATATATATATATATATATATATATATATATATATATATATATATATACACTTTATAATTTATGTATATATACAAGTTTGATTCATGCTTTATATATGTTGTTCAGGTCCACACCACTACCAATATTGGTACGGTTATGGGGTTGAGCCAAATGCAACCATCGATATTATCATTTGAGGCATGATGATTACAAAAATAATTTCTAATTTGTTTATACTGTGTACCTAGCTTTTATATGGATTATCAAAATTGATATACAATGTTTTTTTTTGCAGGACTTGGCTACGACCACTTTTCTTGTTCATGATAGTGGACCTCCACGTATCAGTGAGGGCATTGTCGAGCACGATCGTATGGTAATTTATTTAAATTTTTTTAATATTTAATTACTTTATAAGTGAATTATGCAAGTAACTTCTTCTCATGTAAAATCTTTTAATAATGCACAGGAGGGTGCAGACACTGATATTGCACAGACACAGGATGGTGCATCTCAGGACCACGTGCAGCGGGATGATTCATCTCAGCCACCTTCACATGGAGTGAAGAGGACTGCAGATGAGATGCACACGAGTTCTTAGATTGTATATTTTAGATCATGTCATGTTATTGTATCGTGGACTTTTTATGATGACACTTGTTATGTTATCTCGGGACTTGTTATTATGTGATTATATATAGACTTGTTGTTATGTGTTATGTGATTATATATAGGACTTTTTATTATGTCATTTCCTTGCTATTATGATATCAGGTCGTGTTATGTGATTTGGCGCACTCTAGTGATTATATATGTGATACATTGTTTTGTTATTATGTTATTTGGACTTGTTTTAATGTCATTTCCTTATTAAATTATTATTTCAAGACTTGTTATTATAGTGCAACAGTTTATAATTCAATGTGCACAAAATAACATTAAGAATAAGATAACTAATACACTATTGTTTATGAAACCAAAATTGTATCAAATGTAGACAAATACAATGTTAAAGGGACAAAGAAAAACAATTATCATGATTAAATATTTAAAAGAGTTCACACAAGTATCGACTTATTAATTATAAATGAATCTCATAGAGGAATCATGATTTTCATGGTTATATAAAAGGATTATTAATTATAAATGAATCTCATAGAGGAATCCAATAGATTGATGGAATTAAGGCTAACCAAATTATTAGGAAGCTACAAACATAGTATCAACTTTCCTCTTAAGTTGACCACACTACTTTACTAGTGTATTGATGGTTTATTAGTGCGGATGGTAGTGGTATGAAAAGCATGGACTTCATGGTACTAAAATAAAAAAGTACACTATAAATATAGATTTGTCATACAATGATAAATATAGAGTCAGGTCATATTTAAGACATAATTCTATCTTTGAACTTACAATTAATCTATGAAGAGATTACAATAAAATAAATATATCATAAAAAATTAGAATTCAATTGTAACACAATTACAATGTGCACAAAATAACATTAAGAAGAAGATAACTAATACAATGTTGTTTATGAAACCAAAATTGTATCAAATGTAGACAAATACAATGTTAAAAGGACAAAGAAAAACAATTATCATGATTAAATATAAAAGAGTTCACACAAGTAACACAAACTTACATGCATATAAATTTGATTCAACCCAATGTACCATCTGCATCCTCTCTCTTCTGCAATGCGTCTATGATTGCCTCATGCTCTTCTACTGAAAGTGTCCACAATACCTTATTAGCAGGTCTACCTTGTATCTTTCTAATTTGATGTTTGTTGCCACCACCAAATGAGAATAGTGTATAATCTTCTTTTCTGATTGGTAGTCTTCATAAGCTGGTAAGCCATTCCTTCTTGTTAAGTATTTGCGTAGCCATGTACCAACCACCACAATAGACCCAACTGGATACTGAAAACCATCATCATCTACTTGATCACATATCAACTTTTTCTTAGGTTCTACACATCTAGCTAGCCAATACTCAACCTGCTCATCATTATCCTCGGGTGCAACAACAACATACACATGTCCTATAAAACAAATTTAAGTACAATGTGTAGAAATAAAACTTGTTCGAATTTATAATTCAAATATGCAATCATAAATTATATGACAATACATAAAAATATATAATTTAAAGTTATAAACAATACATTGAATTAAATTACCAGGTTGTATGAGGTCCGAAACACGATCATAATCTTCTGATGCAAATGCATGATCAGGGTCTTCATTTCTTCTAACATCTTCATATTGTGTCTCAGTAGGTGTTAAGGATTTGTGTTGTGATTCTTTGACCCATTCCACTTTCTCGCATTCTTCCCATTCACTTGCAACACAAAATTGACAAAAACATGCAAGCTCTCTAGTCCATATAGTCCAAGTGTTAGAATTAGAACTCTTAAATGAATGTCATCTAGCTGACCCATTTATTGTATCACAATCATATCTTGGAAAGATATTCTCCTCTTTAACTAGCCAGAAGAAACGTCTAATTATAGAGTTTTGACTTGATCCTGTGGATAAATTTGCACTACACCAATCCACAATTGCACTTGCATTTTTAAATTTAGCCTTTTCCTCGAATTTGAGTTGCTCTCTACAAAGGGCTCTCTTAACACGTGCACCAGCACCATCATGTTCTCCTTTCCCATGTCCAGCCTCAAACAAACTCCAAATGTGTTTGATATTAGTTTTTTAATGAATCCTACTCAACCAATAAAACATTCTAGCATTCTTGAATTGCCCTATGCAATTATCAGACCATATTAGATGTTGTGTCATCTGAATTTCTCTCTCCCTCAAATTCTGAAAAAAGGTCTTGAAGCAAAACTGGACAAACTCAGATGAGTGTAATTTATTATCACTCATATAGAAATGGTACTCTCTCAAAATTTTGTGATCCTCTTGTGTACTATTTGGTGCATGCCTATAGACAATATGGACAAAAATTGATACCTGCACTGAATTGTAGTATTGTTATTGTACCTCATCTTGTGGTGCAAGCGTGTAGTTCTCTGCAAAGTCAACAACCGAAAGTATACTACCAACAGGAAATGTATCCTTACATATTCGAAACTGACCATCAAGCCATCTAGCATTTTGAGTGTGTTTAACATATTTAGGTATGATGTTACTCTTGAATTCATTCATAAATGCATGAACACTAACTTTTTCAGTGATTAGATCGCATCGTTTTAAAACCTTTCCATCCTTCAGTGGATACTCAACAGTTTTAAATCTTTTAACATCAATTAATTGTTGTCCAAAATCATTTGAAAGATTTTCATGCAAACATTCATCCAATAATGCAAGATTGCCACATATATCACATACACCAGAAACACATGCATTGAAAAGGAAATTTTGTTCATTTAGTGGGTTGCAAAACAAACTTGAAATAAACTCCTTTATAGTTTCAGGTGGTATATTTATACCACATTCTTGGAACATTCCATTACTATGCATGGTAACACGTATATATCGAAATACATCATAATGGTAGCAAAATTGAACATGAGTTTTGCAACAACATGTGACTCTTTCCTTGTTAATTCGAACATACCAAGGTTTACACTTTTCAAAAGACCTTTGACAAATGCTAATAGTCAACACTTTATCATCCAAATATTTTTTATACAATTCAGTTTGAGTCATGTCCAATAGGTTTTTTGGATGTGGATCATGAATTTTTGACCCAACTCTTAATTTAAGAACATCTCTAACATTAGGTGATACTTTCGTATTATCGTGCCAGAATTTTTTGATCAAATTTTTTACTTCACCAGTAAGTTTCATATCAGACCATGGTAGTCTACCACTAAAAGTGCACAATTTGTTTGTCGGATCACTTTCAAAATTAACTCTTCTTTTTACAGCTCTTGACAAAGTTTTGCGATGAATATTAAGATATCCACTTATGTTACTCATCATTCTTTTATTAGAAGTTGTTTGGCTTACTAAAGCTGTTGTTATTGCTCGTCGTGCCGCATTTTTATCTTTAGAATGACTTTTCTTTCCAATTGTATCAAAGGCGCTAGCAACAGTCGATACAACTTGTTTTAAAGACTCCTCCTTCTTCTTGGGTTTGACATAAAAGCCTAACTTCTTTATCACTTTTCGCATTTTAGTCATTTTAATTAGTTGTACCATTAATTGACATTGAAACCCAAATTTCTTATTATAAAAAAAATGTCTAAACAATCTATTTGCATGTGTCCTAATCTGTCTCCATGAAACCAAGCCAGGAAGGTTGTCTAGTACATCACTTTTAATTTCAAAATTTTCATTCATTTGATTATCATTCAAACATGTTTCATTTTCAATTGGTGTTTCCATGTCTACATACACATTATTGGTTTTAGTTGCAGGTGGATTTTCAATTTCATTTGGAGTTTCAAATTTGGTTTCAATTTTAGTTTCAAGTTGAGATCTAGTTTCAGTTGAGGTTTCAATTTCACTTTCAACTTGACTTCTAATTTCATTTGGGGTTTGATTTTCAATTAGAATTTCATTTAATAAGTAACCTGCTTCTACTAAATCACCAATTTCTTCATGAGAAAAAACATAGGGCTGTGGAGACATACCTGTATCCAATAATGGATTAGAAGATGCACCTGAATTAAATGGTTCTATTATGTTTCCTTCGTCAGCATTTATGGTCTCATTGATGTTCTCCTCTTCTAAAATGATTGTGGAACTTGAAGCTCCTTGTCTCATTCTTGATCTTCTCTCTCATTGACGCATTTCCTTCTTCTCCCTATTTGCTGCAATCTCCTCAGTTGTCAGAACCTTCCTTTGCCTCTTCCTGCGTTGATTTGATCCCATGGCTACACCAAAATTTGAATTCGAATCAATCTCCTTACCAAATCGATAATAAGACAAACAAAGAGAATGATTAATCAAAACATTCTCTTTGCAGATCGTACCTGTCAGCCAATGATTGAAAAATCATTCAATCATTGAGATTTGTGCTTGTGGGCCAGATTCTGGCCCAACAGATCTTTTCAGAAATGGGTGCCTGTTTTTGAAAACGAGCGCCTGTTTCGCTTTCAACGGTACAGAGTGAAATGGGCGCCCGTTTTTTGAATTTAAAAAACGGGCGCCTGTTTTTTAAAATTAGGGGCAGGAAACATTCCTTAGATTTTTTTTTTGCTTCGGGATAGGCTTGGTCTCACCAAGCCTATGTTTGGACCTCCAAAAAAATGACTAAGGTAAATTGACATCAGATTTCTTCCTTGGCCTAATTTTTTGAGGGCCTTTCTAATTGAATTTTTTGACGAAACAAAAACCCACTAGAGTTTTCAGCGTTCTAAATTTAGAAATGTAAATTTTATAGTGATAAGATTACTTTTACTATTTTTGTATTATTTATTAATCAAAAGTGGAACCTAAACCTAAAATACCAAGGTTCACTAAAACTTTAATAACTTTTTGGTTTTTAGGATTTTAGAAAAATAAATCATATGGCATCAATCTACATACAATTCTTTTGAATATTAAAAAAAAAAGAAGGAAAAATATGAAATTTTCATCAAATTATGGTGGTCGTACACCCGATGTTTTGAAAATATACTTTATTGTCGGTTAAAAATTAATAAAAAAAAATATATTCAATAAAAAAAAAAAGCAAAAATATTGTCATCAATATTTGGTGTTTTAGGTATCATTTCCCAGAAGGATTTGCAAAAATTCATTTATTTGCATCAAAAAAGGGTGGTCGTACACATGCGTGGTATGGTCTTGAAATAGGCATTTTGAAAAAATGGTTTTTAAACATGCCTACTAAAAAGGGATTTCTACCATGTGGGTATTAAAATAAATTACATATTTGAAAAGTAGACTCTGAGCACTACATTTTCTATTAATGAAGTTTTTTGAGATTCAATCTCTAAGTGCATCAAATTTTGACATCAATCGACATAAAATTTGAAAAACAGAGAAAACACTTCCACTTTTTGCCCAAAAGTGGGACTCAACTTCTTGCAGCCACCCATTTAGGCTATCAAAAGTTTTCAACGGTTGTCAATAGTTGTGAAAAGTTGTCAATAGTTATCAATAGTTGTCAAAAGTTGTCAATAGTTGTCAAAAGTTGTCAATACTTGCAATGCAAAGTTGCAAGATAGGGTAAATATCATTTTGTTTGTCGCATCCATGAACCATCAATGCGAGTGTGTCTAGATGGGCATTTTTATGCTAGGCATAGTCCTAGTTGGGTCCCCAAGTCATCCGAACATTCCGTGCCCTACGTCATGGTGCCATCTCTCAAGTGCCCTAAGTTCAAAAAATTGTGGAACTTTAATGGGTTGTTTCTTTGAATTGGGGGAACGTACAAGTGATTTGTTTGAACCCATAGGGTCATGTTATCCCCCCTATAATAACCTATTTTGTATTTTGAAGAGACAAGACCATTTTCTTCGGGCAACAATTTTTCTATTGATGCAAATATCATTAGTCGTGTGCAATGCAAAGTTGCAAGATAGGGTAAATCTTGTTTTGTTTGTCGTATCCATGAACCATCAATGCGAGCATGTCCGAGTGGGAATTTTTATGCTAAGCATGGTTCTGGTTGGGTCCCCAGGTTGCCCAAACATTCGGTGCCCTGTTGTCGCAATGCCATCTCTTGAGTGCCCTAAGTTCACAAAATTGTCAAACTTTGATGGGTTGTTTCTCAGAATAGAGGACGCGTACGAGTAATCTTCTTGAACCCAAAGGGTCACATTAGGCCCCTCTACATTAACCTATCTCAAATTTTGAAGAGACAAAGCCATTTTCTTAGGGAAACAATTTTTTTGTTGATGCAAATATCGTTAGTTGTGTGCAATGCAAAGTTGCAAGATAGGGTAAATCTCATTATATTTGTCGTGCCTATGAATCATCAGTGAAAGCGTGTCCAAGTAGGCATTTTTATGCCAGGCATGGTCCTGGTTGGATCCCTAGGTCCCCCAAACATTCGACGTCCTACCGCCGTGACACCATCTCTTGAGTGTCGTAAGTTCAAAAAATTATTGAACTTTGATGGGATCTTTCTCAAAATGTGGGGCATGTACAAGTGATCTGTTTGAACCCATAGTCTCACATTAGGCCCCTCTACAATAACCTATCTCATATTTTGAAGAGGCAAAGCCATTTTCTTAAGGCAGCAATTTTTTTGTTGATGTGAATACTGTCAATCACGTGCAATGGAAAGTTGCAAGATAAGGTAAATCTCATTTTGTTTGTCATATCCATGAACTGTCAGTGTGAGCATGTTCGGGTGGGAATTTTTATGTTAGGAATGGTCCTAGTTGGGTCCCCAAGTCACCTAAATATTCGACGCCCTACCGTCGCAGTGCCATCTCTTGAGTGCCTTAAGTTAAAAAATTGTCAAACTTTGACGAGTTGTTTCTCAAAATCCGAGGCACGTATGAGTTATCTGTTTGAACCCACAGGGTCATGTTGAGCCCCCCTACAATAACCTATCTCATATTTTGAAGAGACAAAGCCATTTTCTTAGGGCAACAATTTTTCTATTTATGCAAATATCACATGCAATGCAAAGTTGCAAGATAGGGTAAATCTTGTTTTGTTTGTCATATCCACAAACTGTCAGCATGAGCGTGTCTGAGTAGACATTTTTATGCTAGGCATGGTCCTCATTGAGTCCCCATATCGCTCAAACATTTAGCACCCTACCGTCATAGCGTCATCTATTTGCACATTGGCAGAAGAATAATGCATGAATCACACATTTGCAAAATAACAATGCAGAAGAATAATGCATGAATTACACATTCACAAAATAACAATGCATGAATTACACATTAACAAAAGTATAGTGCATGAAGTTCAAGTAGAATTATAGATACACAATTTATCACAAAATTTCATTTATGCATTTATAATCATTGTTGTTATGTGGAGCCCAATCAGACTCGGAGGTTAAATTTTCCCTAATTCTATTGCCGTAGTTTCCCCCCTAATTTTTTTATGGGGGTTTGGGGGTAGCGCCCCCAAGATGGGGTCAAGGGGCATAATTTTGCAGCATTTTGCAGTGGTATTAAGTTGCAAGGGGATTGTTGGTTGTAATCGGTTTGATTTACTGTATAATAATATTGGACTCTCTATTTGGTGGATTTAGCCCAAGATTGGGTGAAACACGTTAAATATTGTCTCTTCGTGGTTATTTATTCTATGTTTTTCATTCTTGTGTTTAATATTTATCTGCATATAATTGATATTTTCTACATGAAATTCCTAACAATCATTTTTTTGTTTAAATATATATAATTTTCCACCTAAATAGGTAAAAATTAGCTCATGGCCATCTATATACAAAATTTGGCCTTTGATTACATACAAATCAACTCATGGTCATCATCTATATACAAAATTGAGCCCCTCAATACATACAAATCAACTCATGGTTGTCTATATACAAAATGTGGCCTCTAATTACATACAAATCAGCTCATGGTCGTCATCTATATACAAAATTTGGCCTTTCAATACATGCAAAGCAACTCATGACCATTTATACATAAAATTTGGCCTCTATATATATACAAATCAACTCATGGCTATCTACATACAAAATTTGGCCTCTAAATCACTCTACCCTTTTGTAGAATCAATCTAATGAACCTTGTGGATCGGCTCTAATCCTTATTGTGTCAAGTATTTCCTCATGGTCAGTTTTATGAACTTTCCATAAATTATTATTAAGTAGTCTACCACAATATCTAATCAATTGAATATTTGTTGCAACAACAAGGTTAGAGTAATGAAGAATATTCCTATGTGTGTCGAAGTCCTCGAACAACCAAACATCAAATTTATTCATAGGTACCTTCTAAGCCATGTTCCTATTATAACAACAAACCCTGTTGGGTACTCAATACCCTCTCTATCGATGATTGTGGTTGTCAATTTTTTTTGCCTCAATACAGTGCCACATAAAATAATTTGTGTCTTCTTCATTGTTTTCATCAACAATAACTACATACACATGACTTGCATTTTATTGAATAATAAATTAGTACCAAAAATAGTGTAAAATTGAATTAAAATTTTCCAATAACTCATTAACAATCAACAACACCTAGTTGTATGAAGTCAAATACATGGTCAAAATCCACAAAAACTTTCATCTAGTTCAACTATAGTGGTTTGGGAAGTTGATATGTATCAATTGGCACTAAAGGTATACAAGACCATCCATCAACCCACTCTTATGATTCACATTCATCCCACAAAAAATCCATCCACAATTAGCAAAAATATCAATTGGCGAGCTTGCATCTAATCTTCTAAATGGGTGCAAGTCACTTGATCCTATAAGTGTACAACAATCTACATAGCTTGCAACGTCAAATTTACATATCAACCAAAAATATCTAGAAATAGTAGAATTACCTTGATTACTAGTGTGCAAAGTACAACATATATGACGATATATATCATAATGCATGGGAAATTCAATATGCATTCTACAACATGTAGCGCATGCATGATTTATCTTAACCTAACAGGATTTTGTCATTTCAAAAAACCTTTGGCTAATCCTTATTTGAGGATATGTTTGAACAAATTTCTCAAAAAATTGTGTTTGAGTCATCCAAAAAGTGTGTTGGATGTGGCTCACGATTTCTTAATCCAATTATCCTTCTAGAAAGATATCTTTGTTTGGGTGAAACTCTTGTGTTGTCATGCCAAAAAATTTCAATTAATTGTCTTAATGCATCAACAACAACCTAGTCTTTTTGTGGAAGTCTACCCGAAAATGCCCAAAGAGAATTATTGTTAGGATCCTCAAGTTTGTTATGCCTCCCTAAGGCATGGTGTAGTGTTGTTCTGCTTATTTTTAATGACTTACTTGTTTTTCTTATTAAACGGGACTTTTTAGTTTGGTTTCTCATTATGGTTGACATAAGAACACGTCGAGTAACATTTGCATCTTTAGACCATGATGTTGAACCAATTGCTTGACATGCATCAAATAGATTTCTTACTATAATTGTTTCACTTTTATTTTCAGATGATCTTAAGCCAATGGTTTTCATTGTCTCTCTAAAATTCATATTTTTTATCATTTCAACAATTAATTGGCATCTTGCGGTTTGATTAAGCTCTCAAAATAATTTTTCCATATTTTATTAGTCATTCTTCGACAAGTGTGTTAGCAAATTTTATCGAGCATTAGCTTCAAAATATTTTCATAAATGTCAATTATATAATTTGGTTTTCTATGAATAATTTTAGGAGGTGTTAATATTTTTGCATGTTCTTGGCTTGCATTAAGTACATTTGTTTGATCATTGATTAGCACTTGCTCATGGTTTGCATTCGATTCATTTGATCCATGTAATTGAGTTGGTGTAGATGGCGTACCTTCTCCTCCCAATTTTCTCATTGACTTGTAGCCTTTTCGTGCGCTCCCTCTTCATTTCCTTTGCTACCTCTTGCGATTCAATGGTTCCTCACTTGTTCCTTCCCATCATGAATATCATTTTTTTTAAATAACATTATATATGTTAGTAAATATTATACAAATTAAACAACAAAATATTTCATAAAACTATGAAAATCATTGAATTTGACAATCAAAAGCATAAAGGAAACAAAAAAAACATTGAAAAAATGAACTAATAATGCATTTCAATCATTCAAAATCATATAAAACAAAAGCCATCAGACATTATCTGAGAATGTTGCGGGTGAAGACACAATTTTAGTGGGTCCTTCACCAGAAATTGTGTTTTTTTGGTCGTTAAGAAACAAAACTATATTGACAAAAACCCGTTTGCATTTTAATTATTAAAAAAATCCCTATGGGGTATTGACAATATAGACAAAGGGAGGAGTAATGTTGCAATGCCTATAGTGGCAATAACCCGTACATAATTTTTACACTATAGACATGAGTCTATAGTGAAAAAAAACTCGTACGGAGTATTGACACTATAGACAAAGGGAGAGCAATGCAACATCTATAGTCACAAAAACCCGTATGGCTTATTGACACTATAGACAAAGAGAGAAAAGGAGTCTATAGTGACCAAAATTCAATCAAGGTTTTCACATTAGTGAGCGAGAGAGATAGAGATAGAGAGGGGGAAGGGATGGTGTTATGCCCTACATAACACACCCCAAATTTTTGCTTCCTAAGCTGGGCCCTCCCCCTTTTTCTTTCCTTCAGTTTCGTTTGTTTTCCCTTTTTTTTACCTATTTTTCATTGTCTTTTGTTTGTTTTCCTTCAGTTTCCTTGTGTTTCAGAATCTCAAAATTCTAGGTTCTCAAGTTTGTAAACTTGGAACCTCGAGATCTCGGGTTCCCGAGTTTGTAGACTCGGAACATCAGGATCTCGAGTTCCTAAGTTTGTAAACTCGAAACCTCGAGGCCCCGAGTTCCTGAGTTTGTTGTTCCTTCCTCCATGTCCTTTCTTGTTTTCTTCTGAATTCTAGAGTCCCAGAGTTTTAGGTTCGAAAGAATTCTTCTTTCATTTCCCGAAATCCTAGTTTCTCATGTTGTTTTGTGTGTTTATTCCTTTGGAATTCCGAACTTTCAGATTTTTGGGTTTGTGGTGGCCTCCGCCTCCTCACTCCCTAGAACCCCGAAATCTTAGGTTTTCGTCTTTCTTTGTCATCTTCAAGATTACGTGATTCCAAAATCCTAAGAACTTCAAGAATTTAGCTCCTTGATTTCTTAGTTCCATGAACCCCGAAGTCCCATGTTGTCATTTGTTCATTTCTCATCTTCTGTTGTCATGCATGCATTTTGGTTTGTTGTTGCGTGTTGTCGCTTGTGCATCTTTGTTTTTGTGTGTGTGTCTTCTTGTTGGTCGTGTTGTCATCCTGCCATTGCTTGTTTGTGTTTTTGCTCGTTGTCGCTTCCTTCGTTATATGCATGGTTAGTTTAGGTTAGCGTAAAATCGAAAAAATGCCAAAAATCGAAAAACGCTAAAAATCCAAAAGAAAACGGAAAACGCCAAAATCCAAAAAATCCAAGAAATGTCAAAAAATCCTAAAACTCTAAAAACTCCAAAAATCTAAAAAAATTGAAAAACCTTTTGAAAATCACCAAAAAAAAAAATTAAAAATAGAAAATCAAATAAATAAATAAAGAGAAATGAAATTTAAAGTTTATTTAAAATTAAAATTAAATTTAAAAATTAATTGAAACTTATATTAATATTTGGTTAGTTTAAAATTCAAAATTAATTCAAATTTTAAAAAAAAAATTATTTGATTTAAATTTTAAATGTATTCTTTAATTTAAATTTTTTTATGTTTTAAAGTTAATTTTTTAATTTTTTTTTATAAACTCTAGGTAAGATAGCAATAAAAACAGCATTAGTATTAAAGTCACATTTTAAATATTGTTTTATCTGAATTATAAGCATTTTATTATTTAAATTTTATTCAAAATTTAAATTTTGAATTTGATTTTAATACTAGAGATGTTTTCAATTTTAGTAAAATTAAATTTAAAAGTTAAACTTAATATTAACTTTAAGGCTTTTGATAATTTTGTTTAGATTTAGTTCTCGAGTATAATGAAACTCTCTGGGATTCTCAAATCCCAAAGACACCAGAGAGTGGTTCCTAAGCCTTAAAGAGATCAAAATCCCAAAATGCAAGGAAACCAAATTTCCAAGAGACATGAATGTAAGGTATATTCTGGAAGTCCAGAATCCCCAACTCCTGAAGTTTGAAAGTTTGAAAGTTCAAAAACCCATAACCCCGAAACTTGAAGGCAAATAAAAGGATAAGCCAAAATTTTGAACTCCCGAGATGTGGAGGAATCAAAATTTCAAAACTCATTAGCCCAAAACCCTAGACTCCAAGGTGATACAAAGTTTGAAATGGCAATGCAAAGATCTAGCAACGAAATCTCTCCTAAATTATGGACCTAGAAACAATGGAGAGGCAAGAAAAATGTTTGAGCTTGGGACCCCATAGGTCTGAAACCTCAGAGTCTGCAATGTACGCAGAATGATGTGCGGTGAATACAGTGTTGACCTTGGCAATGAAAAGATCGGGCAAAACTTATGGTGAGTAGCAACAACCCAAAGTGAAGCACACACAAAGAGAATCGATGAGCAGATTTGAAGAGATGTGCATGAACAAGAGAAGAACAATTTACAATATAAGGCAAGCGACAAAGTGTTGAAAGTCGATCCATATAAAGAAATGAAAATTTGAAACATAATTTTTGGAGCAACCCTGACATGATATTTAAGTGTGCAATAGCAAGAGATTTTACAACACATGTTGAAGCAAAGCCCCAATAGGGTGATGAAAGATAGAAATGAGAATAAATGATGAGTAGCATTGGGATTCAAAACAAAATGTGCACCATTTGAAGTACCAAAAGATTATTAAACTTAATACGCAGTCAAGATATGTGGAGGATGAACTTTGAAATACATTGAAGAATCAATAAGATGGAGCTCATAGCACGAAAGCACGTGAAACACATTGAATGGAATGTTTAGCCAAAATCATATTTGAATGCTATAATCCATTTAATGAATTAATATATGATGATAATTCTATCGGTTTGTTGAAAATCGTCATGAATTTGAGGCATGTTATGAGAAGTATGCAGCGATGAGGAAAAACCTAATATGGTTTGTCAGAGTGCAAAGCAACTTAGTTTTCTTTATAAACATTTTATAGTTTTTTTTATTTTAAAAAAGGGCATTTTAAGCTGAAACAAGTGTCGTGCAATGGCCAGTACTAATCGTTTGGAAAAAATTAGCGAATAGAAGAGAGTAATAATTTTGAAATCGTAACTTTAATTGAACACTAATCTTAAGTCTTACCCTAACCCCATTTTAACTCTAAAAAAAGTCCTCTCTCCAATATCAATTATAACTCTAATCTTAATTGAATTGTATTCCTAACCTCTTTGAATCCTAACCATAATTTAACCCTAACTTTAAATCAAAATTTTTACCTATAAGCCTAATTGATTCTTAACCCTAACTCCAATTTAACTTTGTACCTAATCCTTATACTATATTAATTATAATAAATGAATAGGTAATCGAAGAACTCAATCCAACTTGTACATATAAATATAGTAAATAAATGAGAGGCTTAGTAAAGCTATTAATTTTATAAATTTATGTAAACTATATTTTATTTTTTTCAATTAAGAATACTATTACTCTTCTAAAATTTAATATTTATTTGAGAATATGATTAGTGAACAAATCATAAATTATACTTACAAAGTAGTAAAGAAAATTTAAATATTTACTGTAGCAAAAGAGACGGAAGTGAGAACAATTTTTATTTATATTTCATTGTATTAATATTCATTATATTATTTTTTCACAGATATTCATTGTATTATTTTTTTAAACATTATTATTTTGTATTATCTTACATTAATATGATCTTACATTAATATGTAATCAATGAAATGATCTTCAATCTTAAGCATAATCTAATCTTATATTTTATTTGTATTATAAAAAATATTAATTTTATACTATTAATACTAAAATTATTAGATTATTATTTTTTATTATTCTAATTACTAATAATTAGAACATTAATTTATCATTTAATTGATCCATATCAATTATTGTAGACAAATAATTCAATTTTTCTTCAATAAATTCACTATTTTGTACATTGACATTATTACTGACATTAATTATCTTTTCTTATTACTGGGAAAATAATATATATATTTATTAGTCCCGCCTATCTATAGGCGGAAACTAATGTTTTCATCTCTGCCTATTAATTTGCTTTGAAATCCGTGACAACCAATCACATTTAATTATTTTTTGGCTTTTCTCACATTTTCTAATGTTTTGCTATTTAATAGAATTAATAATTAAAATGAAATTAGTTTTTGCTTTTATCATTGGTTGTTGCCATTAATTTTTTTTTTCGAAACTATGATTAATTTCACAATTCTCTACCTGGCTCCTCCGTTGAAACTCCAGCAACTGCTCCAACGCTCGCTTGTGAATGTAATAAGCTGAGGCCGCCACTACGGTGGCCCCTACCAGGGCTGCCATTACCAAATGCAAGGTCCCCGAGCTCGAGATATCCATTGAAACCCTTCAAATTTCGGCGTGCAACTTATTAATCTTCTCGTTTTCCTGTTTGATTTTTTTGTTCCTTTTGTCTCTCTTTCGTCCATGACAATCGGAACTGAATTTAAAGACGACGAACCAAACCTTTAACAGCTAAAACAATACAAAAGAATAGGAATTTTTGGTTGAATATTTCTGCGTAGGCTTAGAAAAAGCGGCCCTGAGTGCGCTAGGAATTTTTTGGGCACAGGATTCGATGCGCTGCCTTGCAGCAAACTTCTCGTACATTCCTGCGGATACACTTTCGAAAGAAAAACTTTTGCTCCCGCACAGTATCACGTGATCTTAATATCCTTCAAAGAATGGTGCTCGTAACTTGCGAATTTCGATAGTGTCGACTGCTTATTCCTCTTCATTTTTATAATATACTGGTAGATCTCTTGATTTCCTTTATAATTCTTACACAATCAGTTTTGTGAGGTTCCATGCTGACGTGGCACACTGAAATGTTATGGGGGCGTGCCACTTGCATGGCTCTTAATTTGACTAAAAGTTTTACTCAATTTGAAATTTTTGTGATCTGCAATTTGACTGTTTGTGACTTGTTAAGAGATTTTATTTGCATTTTATAATTGAAATTCGACTCACGTGACAATTCTATAATTTGAAATTTAATAAACCGGATTTTTTTTTATAGATGATTATTTAAGTTTTTAAGATCCTGCCGATAGGCAGGTTAGTAATGCATTCGTTGAATGCAAATAAATTTTTAGCTTGGCCAATCACATTGCAGGATTTAAATATATTTCTTTGGTTTGCTATAGCTAAAATTTATGAACATATTTTTATAATTAGTCTTGCCTATCTATAGGCGGAAACTAATGTTTTCATCTCTGCCTATTAATTTGCTTTGAAATCTGTGACAACCAATCACATTTAATTATTTTTTGGCTTTTCTCACATTTTCTAATGTTTTGCTATTTAATAGAATTAATAATTAAAATGAAATTAGTTTTTGCTTTTATCATTGGTTGTTGCCGTTAATTTTTTTTTTCGAAACTATGATTAATTTCACAATTCTAAATTTTTTTACCTGTGTTTCTGAAAAGAATTTACACGCTATCTACAACCAGCGGCCTCACCAAGACTATTGATCTGCAAGACCATGATGTGCGTACGTAAAGAGCTTCTCCAAACCCTGGCTCAAGGACTGCCGACAAATACTATTTGATTCGGCTCAAAGATTTCTGCAATTCACCAAAGGCAAGACAACTCAAGCATTGCAACACTCGATGATGGAAGCCAAATTTTGCCAAAGGTAGCTTCTTTTTTTTGGTGTAGAATTTTTAACGAG
This sequence comes from Cryptomeria japonica, assembly GCF_030272615.1. Taxonomy (NCBI): domain Eukaryota; kingdom Viridiplantae; phylum Streptophyta; class Pinopsida; order Cupressales; family Cupressaceae; genus Cryptomeria; species Cryptomeria japonica. The sequence goes on from NC_081409.1 coordinate 831,824,253, forward strand.
GGTTTGGGGTAATTGGAGAGGAATTTTTAGCAGGGGTTTTGTTAATGATGTCAAATTTCAGGTTATTATAGGATGCGACGGTGGCAAAGTGGCTAGGGTTTGGATCCCCAAAAATGGCTGGACGCTCTACGTTTCTAGGGTTAGGGAGTTTTCCGCAGGGCCACCATTTTTTAATGTAAAAGTTAAAATGTAAATTGTATCAATTTTAATATAGTTTAATTTATTTTGAACTTTTTACTTGAATTATATAGTATTAATTTTTTAAATTTAATTTATTTCAGAATTTAATTGTATTTATGTTCAATTTATATAATATTTTTTTTGTTAATATTGAATTTATTTTTCAATTAATGTTATTATTGTTTTTAATATCAATATTTAATATTCTTGTATAATATTATAAAATAAAATAACATCCTCCCCCCATGTTTTACACAAACATCTGCATTTGTACAAATCAATTTTGCCTATTTTTGGCACTAGGCAGGGACTCATGCTACCTCACAGCTCTTGTTATACGAAGCACTTACATCAACAACTGCACCCGTATTTCTTGATATTCATGACAACTCGTAACATAGGTTTTTAATAATCTCCTCCTTGATGGTGCGACGAGGTACCTAAACGAGCCAATCTGTTAAACATAGAAAAATTCATGGACCCCACAACGAAGGCATGCACGTTTCACGAACAACTATTGTCCCGTCAAAGTCCTTTAACTGAGATGCTCATAATTGCTTTCCCTTCTGTTTTTACAATGTTTCTTTTTACAATGTTTCTGTGCAATATTGAGGTCTTCAATATATCATTATATTTAAATTCAATGTTTTATATTAAGCTAGACTATGAATTATGAGTTAAGGGTATTACTTTAATTATGAATTGTTTCTATTAATTATGAAATTAAAATTTATAAGTTTGATTTTCACATTACACTCAATTTTTTCAGATTTATAATTTTAATTACATGCCTAATATCTTCCAAATGACTATTACACTATATTTAGACAATGATTTACCTATCTCAAAAATATTGTTTAAATGTGTAATTCAATTTTTTTTAATTAATTTTAAAAGATTAATTTATTTTATTTAATTATTTATTAATTTGATAAATTTATTATTTAAAAATTAATTTATTTTAAAATTTTTATAATAATATTTGAATTTTGCATTTATTTAATTATATTTTAATTTTTAATTTAGATTTAAGTTTAAAATGTATTTTAATTGTTTATCTTTTTACGAAATTATAAAATAATTAAAATAATTATAATTATTTTAACAATTCTCTCATTCTCTCCCTCTTTCCATCTCTAGTTTTCTCTCTCTCTCTCTCTCTCTCTCTCTCTCTCTCTCTCTCTCACACACACACACACACACACACACACACACACACACACACACACACACACACACACACAATCTCTATCTCTAAGAATCTCTCTTCATATTTCCCCCTCTATATCTCTCCATCATTCTATGCTTCTATTTATTACTTGTTCTTGTCACCTATTTCTCTCACTCTTCTCCCCCTTTGTCTCTATCTCTATTTCCCCCCTCTCCAACTCTTTACACCTTTTTATTACTTCTCTATCACCTCGTTTCTCTCTCTTGCCCCTCTATCTTTATCTCCCTACTTCCTTATTCTCTATTTATATCTCATTATCTCTACCTTTTATATCTATATCTCCCTCTCGCTTGTCTCTCTATCTCTTCCTATCCCTATCTCTCTACCTTTACTTGTCTATTTGTCTCTATCTTTGCTTCTATCCCTCTATCTCCATCTCTATTGAGCTATCTCTCCTCCGCCCCTCTCTCTCCCCATCTCTTCTTCTTTATGTAGATGACCTCATTTTGGTTGCCAAATCTGCCCTTGGTTTGCAAGAGCATTTATTTGCCCTTGAGCGCTTTTGTAATACAGTGGGAATGCAAGTTAACATCGGCAAGAAAAAAGTCATGGTTTTTTCAAATAAAAGGAAACAAAAGCAATATAAATTTTACTTTGAAGGCAACACTCTTGAAGAAGTTACAAATTACAAATACCTTGGGATTGATTTTAATAAAAATCTTAGTTGGGAAGGTTGCAGGCGGAAAAAAACTTTAGGAGGTTGGAAAGCATTGTATGCTCTTCAAAATAAGTGCACGGAGGTAGAGCTATGGGACATGAGAACCATCCAAACTCTTTTTGGGCTTTTCATGTTGCCGATTGTTCTTTATGGATGTGAAATTTGGGCCAACAATACCTCGGTCTCTCAAAAGAAGAGAGAATTCAAAAACGTTTAATCACAAGCAAGTTCAAAATTAAAAGTATGTAGTTCCATATGATATCATGTTAAGTGAAGTGGGAGCTGCCCCTATTGAAGTAATTGCTATGGTGCATCTCATTAGCTATTTAAAAATAACCGAGCAATTAGGAGGAGATAGATGGCCTAAGGTTGCTGTCAATGATGTATTGTGCAAAATGAAGAAGTAATGGATGCAACAAAATATTAAATGGTTAAAAAAATGGAACATCTATTTGAATGCGTGTCCCATGAACAACAAGGAGTTAAAGGTATTCGTTATGGATAAGTTCTACAAAAAAACTGGGGTATTGGGTTAAGTAGAAAGAAACAATACTATAGCAACGAGTTCAACCCCACTTATGATCATCTCCAAAAAGTCTATATAGGGGCTAATATATCCTGGAGAGCTAAAATTCTCATTGCTCAGCTTAGAACCAACTCTCACCAACTTCGATGTGAGACCGGGTGGTGGAAAAGACCAAAAGAAACTTGGAAAGAAAGAGTTTGCCTATTTTGCAACACCGGGAGGGTGGAAACTGAAAAACATTTTATGTTGGAGTGTGAAGCACTTAAAGACAACATGGATAAGTTTGTCAATATCTTAGCTGATAACACATGGTATAATTTATTCAACAAGGAACATATAAAGAAGCTGTGTGCACTCATCATCGACTTGCATAGGCAGAGATCTGCTCTTCAGAAGTTGGATCAGATTGGAGAGGTTGTCCCATAGACTATTCTTGGCCTTGTGGACGTTAAAATTCGTTCTTTCTTCTCATCTCTCCCTCACACCCTATCCCTCTCTATAAATATCCCCATTTTTTTCCTCCCACTCCATTTGTATTTTTTTAACTCTACTTTTTTATAAACTATGTCAACGACAAGAACATGACACTTTACGTCCCTTGTTACTTACTTGTTTTTTGAAATATACATTTTATATCCGTCCATCCAAGGGGTTCATTTTCGGGCTTTGCTTAATTAAATCTACAGAACGGCGAGGGAAAATAGTAGAGCGAACTGTAATGCACTGTTAAGCCATGGCGGGGCAAGAAGCGCGCTGTTCAACATCATGTTTTCCTGCCGGCGATCAGACGTTTTGGACAGATGTTTCCCCGTTGATCGAAGCCGTTTGCAGAGGTGAGGTTAAAATTTGAAACCTTACAGGTTTTCCCGGGGTTTAATGTTTCGTATTTCTTTATATTTTCCCCTACGCTTATACTTTCGGCTGTTTATAATGTTATTAAGATGAGTTTTCTGTGAGGAATATCCAAACAATATTAATGACGTATATCTTATGCTACTTCTAGGGTTTAAGGGATTTTGTTTCAAATATTCCTTAAGGTTGTTTTCTTATCAATTTCGTTTTTCTTTTGCATTGGATTTTGGTTGAGGAAAATTGAAATGATAGGAAGACAAATGCTTTTTGTCCTCGTAGGGTTTTGTTTAGGGTTTATAGGGTTTTCTGTTCCTATATAATTTAAGTTTTTCTTTTATGATTTTATCAAATATACGTTCAATTTTTGAAGTAATTTTTAATATACATGATTTTACATCTCAGATCTCTATTTTAACTAATTGATTGGCAATCGTGAGAATTATGTTGAAGTACTGAGCCCTTGTAAATAGAAAATTCATGCTTTAACAGATTTTCAATGACTTGTTTTTGTAGTTTCCATTGAATCTTCAGCAAAATAACTCATCTAATTATCAATTTATGGAATAGAATGGCTCACAAAGCATTTACAGACAGAAAGTGTAGCTAGTATGAGCATACAACTAAATGTGATATGGTCTTTAAAATATATAACTGCAAGAGAATCATTAATGTAGTATTTGCTTTTTAAATTTTATAGACAAGTTGAAAACTTAAATACGTTAATTCCAGTGTTCTTGCTTTCTGGTAGTCCAACATGATTTATGATTTTGGGCTAGTGAGGCTCAGGGTTAAACGGCTAGCTTACACATATCCAGAACCTCTCAGCAGAGGATGCTTACAAATCACCAGACACGTGATTCAGATAACCTTAGGTATGCACCTAATGATAAGAATAATTGACCCACCTCTGGGATCGGTAAAATCCAAAACCTCTTATCTATTTGCCTGGAAGGAGGATTTTCACGTCCAATTGCCCACTGGATTGAACCTAATTCTAAATTCTGATTGAAAAGGATCAAACAGATTTATTCAGCACTGTCTGAATCAACTTGTGATATGAATTCGAGGAAAATTGAAATCACAAGTAGATCAATTTTGAAACTGGTTTAAGAAATACCGATCGTTACAAAAGGGTAGAGTCAATTCAATCTAAGGATTTAATCACCAAGACTGAAAGGACCTCAATATGAAAAATTGTGACATTTACATTGTACAATGTCTGATGCGGTCTCTTTCACAAAATATTAACAAGTTTTCATTTATTTGAATTAATTCTGATCCAGGTCAAGTCAGACAATGAAATGCCTGTATTAACTGTTATCTCTAAAATACAATCAAGTTTTTGCAAAGAGTTGCATCAACATAAACCCTATCTTTTGTTTACAAATGTAGGGGAATGTTGGGATTTTTCTTCCAAATAGGGAAATTGGAAAAAGTGTGCTGAGATCAAGATTGAGAAACCATAGTTGCATGGTTTTGAATTGATACACTCTATGTCATAGGGTTCCTCGTATTTAATCCATATAATTTCAAATTTGGCAAACTTTGAGAAACCTGAAAGAATCGTTGGAACTTGTACTGGAATTTATACATAAAGAAGGCTAAGGTTTTTTAATTTAATATATTTTAAAAGTGAATATTTTTAATGAAAATAGATAATGCAAAAAAAAAACTGAACTAGCCCTACAAAGTAATTTCTGTTGAGACATGGACCAGCTAGGACTCGAACCTAGGACCTTCCATATGCTGCTGGAGTGCTCTACCACTGAGCTACTGGCCCCTCTTGGACCAGTCCATTGTCAGTCCGGGTGTGGCTTATTTCCAACACCAACACCCCCCCTCAAGTGACACCTCTCGTGTGCTCGTGGCTCCTAGCCTGGACCTGGCTCTGATACCAAGTTGAGACATGGACCAGCTAGGATTCGAACCTAGGACCTTCCATACGCTGCTGGAGTGCTCTACCACTGAGCTACTGGCCCCTCTTGGACCAGTCCATTGTCAGTCCGGGTGTGACACATTAAACACACGGTGCAAAAGTAAAAATTGAAAATACGTTCCTACCTCTTATTTCTGACTCAACCAAAGCTCCAGTTGTGTTCATTGTAGGTGTAGACAAAAAATTTGTGGCATGGAGTGTAGAGACATTTTCATATCTCCGTGGGGCACTGCAGTATCTTGTGAGGCTGATAATTTTGTTAACTTATATTGATTTTTCAAGTGCGGTTGCACTGATATAGGCCATTTTGATTTATCTTTAATATCTTACATTGAATTTTTGATTATGAGCTTTTTGATTTTTTTCTGTTATTTGCATTGATTTTATTTATTTTCTGGAAGTTACGACTATTTTTTATATTTTAATATTCTATATATATTTGGTATGGCCATTCTGAGCTGTAGCAAACCTGAGTTAAAAATTTCAGCATTACCAAAAAGTAATTGAAGTTGACATTAACAAGGCTCCCTAATACTATAGATAATCTAGTGGATTTGATCTCTATGGTTCATTTTCTTTAAGTTTTTCAACATCCTCTGGCATTTTCTCTTACTAAGTGTTTACATCCAGGGTGTTTCCCTTCATATATAATGTGACTATTCCTACATCTGTTCTGTGCTTCCTTTGCAGGAAGTTTTGATTGGATCTTCTAATCATTTTCCGGAATGCTTTCTCTGTTATGTTGGTGTGTCCACTGATGAGGTCAAAGAAGACCTTTAATACCACTTTTTATGAACCATATCTGAAATTGCTTGTGTTCTGAAAAGCCAGTTACTCAAATCTGAAAATTTGGAACAGGAAATTCTGAAGTTGATTATAATATATATGGATCTAAAATTTATTGATCTAAAAATCTGAGTATTGGACTGAAATCCTATTGATGAGCTTCAGTACAGATGTTAGGATTCAAACCTATGTTGGAATCCAAGAACACTCAGAGGGGGGGGCTGAATCAATGTTCTGCCGGTAAGATAAATTTTAACCTTATTAACAAAGTGTTTCAGTAACCGGTAACCATAAAAGAATATAACAACAAGTATAAATAATGCCACCACAAGAACACCATAACACAAAGATTTATACGTTGAAAACTTCAAAGAGGAAAAACCACGGTGGGATTGGTGGCCCACGATATCTATCCACTGGCTAAATGAATAAATATTACAATAGGGGCCTGCACATGCAAGAAGGCCAACAGCCTAGAGCACATTGCTCATCACAAAAGGAGTCTCACTGACTACGAACACCAAATACTGGTTTACAAACAAAATTCTGAACTCAGAGAATGCATCTGATATGCTAGATGAGTTCCGGTTCAAGCACTGACTGTACTGGTTTCCACTGTGTCCTCCTTTACCTTTAACTTGCTCTGCATCCCAAACCTTTAAACCAATAACCAAGACCGACTACAGAATATTATATTTGCATACAGTCAATCAATATTGTTCACACAATATTACATCACTATATCTCGCATCATATGTATATCTCTCAATCTCATATCCAAAATATCCTATCTGGACTGACTTAAATACCCTTCCCAAACATAAACATAAATGCCTTATGTCGGCTTACAATGATATTACAATTTATTTACATGTCGGCCTAGACAAAAATAAATACATTAAACTTCATGACCGATGTTGCTGATTGCTACTATGTAGACCTGCTGGATCAATTTCCCATGTCGGCCTCATATACTGGTTCCTAGTTTGCCGGTTTCTCTGAATGCTGGTTGCCGAATCATGAATACCGGTTAAGTGTCCAACCCAAAATGATATGTGTTGCCATCAATGACAACACAACTAAACCACATGAGTGTTAATTGCCAACAATCTCCCCCTTTGGCATTGATGGCAACACTCATGTAAAAAATGAATCGCTGAAGTGCTGTCCCGGTTCCTCTAAAAACTGATGACCAAAACTGACCTTGCTCCCCCTGAACAATACATTACTTCTTATGTCCCTTTACATTTTTCACAACAACAACTCCCCCTTTGACATCAATGACAAAGGCGGGGCAAAAGAATGAAATCAAAACGTGTTTACCGGATCTAGATATACTTGAATATATCCGGGTAAGCATCCTTCAAAAATTCTAAGTAAGTATCCCAACCAGTTTTCAAAGTTCCCAAATTAGATACAAACCCATTAAGAATGCATGCCTGTAGTTCTTCTTTTGTTAGATCCGCCGGTGTGGGTTTATTCATCAATTCTAGACTTTCCCGCTTATGAAGTAATAAAGTGTTCAACTGAGGACTTACCAATCCTCTCAATTCCCTAGCTTGCCGGATTAATCTGTCCATATCTTTCTCCAAGGCTGATATCTCAGATTCTGTAACCAAAATTTGACCATCAATGGCACTGGTCAATGATTGAGTACCATCAAAATTGTTAGCCAGATGTTCAACCGGACCTTTGCCGCTTTTGTTTTCACCTCCAAGTCAGCTGTAAGTTGCCGGTGTTAGTACAAGACCTATATATACAACTGCATTGATTAAGAGCCTTATCAATCTTTGTAAGTTGCTTTGTCATCTTGACCTTGTCTGATATGATCATATTGTCACAGGTGACTTTCCTAGCTGCATTGTATCTCTCTATCAATTGCCGGTTTGATATTTGTTGAAGAGTTTGAAACTCTTTTGCAATATGTTCAGTCAAACTCTTAAGCTTACTAGAGGGGCTAGCTACTGGACTAGTGTATCCTGGAACTATCTGTTGCAAAATCAGAATGGCCTGCTCAATGGCTTGCTTGTCTTTTGATTCTTCCTTCCTTAACTTCTGAGCTGCAACAAACATTAATTCAAAACTGCTCAGTTGCTCAATGTTCTTCTGCCCAAAATCAACTTGACCGGATGAGCCAAGTGCCAACAATGAATGACTAGACTTCTCCAAGATTTGAAACAAGCTTTTAGACCGCTACCAAGGGTAATGCAAGATTTGTCATTAATTTGCCTCCCCCTAAGGCTAATGCCTTAGTTACCAGATGAGTTTGATGCCGGTGCAGGAACATTCTGCTCTGTCGGTTGAGTAACCGGGTTGATTGTCTTTGCCGGTTGATCTTCAGATTTCCTAATCCATTTCCTCTCATGCTCCTTCCGGATATCATCAACTTTCTGTTTTCCTTTTTCATCATTTCCTACCAGATTGTGTTAGTTTTATGTAACTAGGTTGTAAAAGAAATAGGAGATGGGTTCTAATTGCCACAAGGCAACATTAGAACCCATCCCAAAAAGGGTCGGGCCCTTTCCCTTTGTAATCTCACCTTTTAGGTTGCGTGGAGTGTAACCAACAAATAGGGTTGGACCCTCTACCTTTTCAAACGTGTGGTGTATTATCTCAGCGCCCTAGAATAGGGCTGCACTAAATGGAACGTGGAGTTGAGATATAGGGCCGACCCTATCCCTATCTTGCACATGTAACGTGGAAAAGACAAAAGTCTTCAGCGCCAAAAGTGCCTTATTGGGCCGACCCAATAAGGCACCTATCCTCATATATAACAAGCCACAAAGAATGTATTCTATACACAATGAATACACACGAATTACCTCTGCTGTGCGAAAATCAGAATAAGTGCGAAATCTTCAGTTGTGAAGCGAAGTACTTTTCAGTCATCTATTCAACCATTAATGCGAAGTCCTTCTTCAAGTCAAGCGAATTTAACACTCCAGCTGTGTGTGAACTCATCCAAAGCAAGGTGCAGATCTAGGGCGAACTTGGTGTGCTCTTACAGTGCTGATTAGTGCAACTTGTACTACTGAATGTGCAGAAACAAAAGTACAGATCCGAACCTCAAAGTTGTGCAAGTTCAGTGTGCTGGAGTGCAAGGAAAAGGTTGCAGATTGGTGTTCACAGTTGCTGACCTAGAGGCTGTCATAACAGAAATCTAAACTAAGATAAGTCTGTTCTTATCTATCATCACTTGTTGTTGATTATTCTACCCTAGCTGGGAACTTTGTAACTTTGCTACTTTAACCTAATCTAATCAGATCTGAGGATCTATTATTGCTGGGTTTTTCCTTCAAGAGGGAGGTTTTCCCAGGGTATCCTGTGTTATGTGTTGTTCTCTGATTTCTGCAACTATATCTAATAGTAATCATAAATCTGTTCTCTAAAAGTTAACAGATTGTTCTTGCTTTTGCAGAATTTAGCGATATGTCCTATTTTGTTGCATGCATAGCAAGTGACATTATTTTTCTGAATTGCCTTACTGTATCCTTGATCATTCCTTGACCTGCATTGATTACCCATATGTCCAAACTTTCCACATGCATGACATCTCACATTCGCTCTACAATCTTCTGTCCTACCATATTTCTTACAATTTGAACACTGATCGAGAATTGCATTATTATCCTGATTTGCTCTATAATTAGTGTTCTGCCGGTAAGATAAATTTTAACCTTATTAACAAAGTGTTTTCGTAACCGGTAACCATAAAAGAATATAACAACAAGTATAAATAATGCCACCACAAGAACATACACCATAACACAGAGATTTATACATTGAAAACCTCAAAGAGGAAAAACCACGGTGGGATTGGCGACCCACAATATCTATCCACTGGCCAAATAAATAAATATTACAATAGGGGCCTGCACATGCAGGAAGGCCAACAACCTAGAGCACACTGCTCATCACAAAAGGAGCCTCACTAACTACAAACACCAAATATTGGTTTACAAACAAAATTTTGAACTCAGAGAATGCATCTGCTATGCTGGATGAGTTCCGGTTCAAGCACTGACTGTAGTGGTTTCCACCGTGTCCTCCTTTACCGGTAACTTGCTCTGCATCCCAAACCTTTAAACCAATAACCAAGATCGACTACAGAATATTATATTCGCATACAGTCGATCAATATTGTTAGCACAATATCACATCACTATATCTCGCATCATATGTATATCTCTCAATCTCATATCCAAAATATCCTAACCGGACTGACTTAAATAACCTTGCCAAACATAAACATAAATGCCTTATGTCGGCTTACAATGATATTACAATTTATTTACATGTTGGCCTAGACAAAAATAAATACATTAAACTTCATGACCGATGCTGCTGATTGCTACCGTGTAGACCTGCCGGATCAATCTCCTATGTCTGCCTTATATACCGGTTCCTAGTTTGTTGGTTTCCCCAAATGCCGGTTGCTGAATCATGAATACCGGTGAGTACCGGTTAAGTGTCCAATCCAAAATGATATGTGTTGCCATCAATGACAACACAACTAAACCGGATGAGTGTCAATTGCCAACAACCTGCAAGTCTATTATTGCAGCGTGATACTAACACCTAAAATATATAAGTATTTGACTTGTGAAATCTAAATTGGAAATAGGAATACTCTGACATGTTAGATTATTTTATCTAGACTAAATTCTAAAATTTTGAGAGGAGAATCTATAGCACTAAAACAGCAAATTAAATAAATGCTTAGATTCTCAAAATTTTATCGTTAAAATTATTATTTTTAATTTAAATCTGCAATGTGAGTATCAGATTTTGACTAAAACAATCATTTTATAAGCAGATTGAAAAGAAGCATTAAATCACAAATAAACCATGGTGAAAGATAGAAAAACTAAGTTTTCTTTCCTAAACTGTGCTCTCTTTCTAAATGCGAGTGATAAATTAGATCAAAGGAAAGACATGAAAAGATGCATAGATTCTAATCCAATCACAGAAAAGTTGGGACTAGCAAAATAATATAAAACATTGATTTGGAAACTCACACTGGGAAACAAGAATGAGCAATTTTTGACAAAGATTAGAAAATTGGAAAGTAGGGGTTACATATGAACTTGTGGACGGCCATGGACAGTTGTAGTTTTGACAAATTCTGAGAATGCTAAGATAAATCTCTTGGTAAACTTGCACATCAAACGAAGTTAGGACAAGTGTGCTAGCAGCAGTGTAGGCAAATGCATTGGTTCTGTAGGGGCTTTTGTTTTGTGACTTGACTGAGAATCTGCTCAAGTTTTCAGATCTGACAGGTGTTGTGTGAGAGATGTCAGATTCATTAATTCTAGATGTTTGTAGTGCAGAAAAATGGAAGAAAACTGATAAATATGATGGGAAAACCTAGAGTAAATCAATGAAGGAAAACACATACAAGTGGGAGAAAGAAAATTAGAAAATTGAAACCCTAGGTTGGATAAAAAATTGAAAGAGAAGCAAAAAATGAGTCTGTGGATATGTTAGAAATTTCCCTGGTGAATTTGAAGGTTGCAGGACATTTTAGCAAGAACAAATGTTTTAATAAAAGGATTTGGGTGTTGTTTATGTTAGATTAAGTAATCAGATTTGCAATCGCTTAACATGTAGGTGCAGAAGTAGATAATGTACAGTAACAGAAATGAAGCACATAAATAGAGATGCACACAACACAAGACTACCCTGGGAAAACCTCCCCCATGGAGGAAAAACCCAGCAACAACAGATCTTCAGATCTGATTAGACAAACAATCAGAAAATGTCTTTACAAATTAGCTTCAACTCTTGAAGCTAAATGAACAGCAGAACATGTATCAAACTAGGGCATCAACCTGATATACAGAGAAGCATAATTAACTTATCTGTAATATGCTTGTGTAGAGATAATTCTCTGATCAAGGAGACCATTTGCAGATCAAGTAGACCATTCGCTGATCAAGTAGACTATTCGCAGATCAAGTACATGATTCGTTGCCGAGAATTTGGTTTGTTGTCCTTTGAAGATAGTTCGCTGTCTTAAGGAGATAAGTAGCTGCTCCCGGAGATAACTCACTGACTGAAGTTTGCTTTGCTCAAGAGAAGTTTGCTGAATGCTGATTATACAATTCGCTGCTCTTGCTAAAGGTAGTTATTTTTTGCTTCATTAGTTTCCTTCCAAAATGAATCTGTATTTATACAAGGTAGAGGGAATGCATATAGGGTCGGCCCAATACATTTTGGCGCCTAAACTCACTTTAATTCACACGCCACATAATGAGGATGGGTCCACACGTTAGCCCACACGTTTGGTAAATAGGTCCATGCGTTTTGAACATTGTATGTTAGGAATATAAGGGAAGTAGGGCCCAGCCCTATAATGATCCGAACAACATTGGAATAGGGCCCAGCCCTATTTGTTTTACATATTAGATTGAGATAGGGCCCAACCCTATTTAATCCTAATGGATTGGAATGTTGCCTTTGGCAATTCGAATCCACTTTAAATATTTTCCAAACTAGTTACAAAACAACAGTTTATTGAAATAGGGCAAATGTGCCAGTATGGATCTCCTAAAACTTTTAGGGTTTGTTTGTCATTAGGTCCTGTTTGTTTCTCATAACTGCTTGGCAGTCCAAAATGTCAAGAAACTTTCATAAAACACATGCAAGTCAAAGAAGATGCTCACTTAGTTAGCTCCCTTGTGGTTAATTCAAACTTAGATCCATATGATAATGATAATAGCATAATATCGGTAACAATAATCTGAAATATACTTGCAAATTGCAAGTATATGCGTCTACCGAGAGAAAATGAGAAGGGAAACCCAAATTGCGATGGAATGTGCCTACCAAGAGAAAATAACAAGGGAAACTAGGGCTTGGTGGAAGAAGGAAATGGAATGCAACAAAAAGGATATGGATTTTGAAAATTAATGAAATGAGAAGGAGAAAATAAGGGATTAAGAAAAAGTAGTGTTCATTGGGAAACAATTTGGGAAATTGGAAGAAGAAAGGCTGAGAAAGGAAGAAAGACAGAGATAGGACTCGACAATAGTATTCGAATCTTCAAAATGCTACAAAATGACATCCAAAAACTCCATTATGATGCTCCAACAATTTCTCAATGCTCCAAAGTTCCAACAAAGTAACAACATTCAAGAGGAAATTTTAATGGTGGATGTGAAAACAGAAAATGAGAGGAAAAGGCTTTGAGTAGGAACAACTTCAAATGAGGTTAATTGGCCTAGGGCTACCTCACATTAAATTTTTGGAGTTAAAGAAGGGTAGGGTAAACTTGTCCTTACTAGGGTAGGAAACCATTTGCTCCATATTTTGAGGAAGATAAGATTGGATGAAGATGAAGAGGGGATGAAAATAAGATCATTGGAGGTGGTTTCGGCTCATTTAAAGTTCTGACATACGAGTTATAGAAGAAATGGTGAAAGTATAAGCTAGGAGGATAAGAGAGCATTTAATTTTTCGAGCAATCATGTTGGAAATGGGAACATGGATAGCTTAAGAGTGAAAGAACACATAAGAGGGGGAAAAATGGGTGGAAAGGAGAAATGACACATGGAAAAGGAAATAGATGACATTGGTATAAGAAATAAGGTTTAGAAAAGGGTCAAGTTACATGTAAAGTGAAAAACTAATAAGGGGAGGAGGGAAAAGAGAGGGATAAAAAAGAGTAGAGGGGTCAAAAATGACAAACTAGGGAGAAATTTAAAATGAGTGCAAAAAGTGGTAAAAGGAATTGCAAGGTATGCAATTTTTTATCATACTCTGGTTATTCATGATTAAAACATACTTGGATTTTGTGTCGACATTCAAAGGAGAAAAGACAGTAGATGTGATTTGCAATTAATTGCGACTTTTTTGTAATTTCTGCTGCTATTTTCCTGACTGCAGCTTTGTACAGAACAATTGTCACTCTTTTTGTCAAGTTTACTTTTGAACAGATAATTCTATTTATTTAGTGAGTAAATTTTCTAAAATTAGATGTTGCTGAAAACATGAAAGAACATGGTTCAATAGAACAGAATGGTCCAACTGGATAACATATACTGAAAATAGAATCCCAATTTGAAGATTTTTTTGTAGAGTTTGACCCTTGGTAGTCAATGGGACATTCATCATTTTCATTTCATTTTTTCATGTTTCAAGTTCTTTCAATTGGAATACTATATTTATTTAGATGATTTGTGGAAACATTTTGTAGTCCAATCATTATTTACATGCATTTGGGTATGGCTTTAGTGACCGAGTGAAAAATGTGTGATTTCAAATTGATTTAATTTTTTATATTCTAAACTTTGGACTTAACTTTTTATTTGTCAGAGCTACAAGTCGGGGAGCTCATTCATGGGGAGAATTTTAGCCTCTTTGAGGCAATGTCTGCATTGGAGGTCTGTTAATAGCCTTTCCACTTGAGGATGCTTAAAATTTGTTTTCAATTTACATTTGTGCTTGCTTGAATTATTATCCTTTTACTCATTAAAACTAATATGGGATTATAAGGGTCTGGTTAATTCATATTTAATGCAGTGTGTGTTCTTTTGTGGCCCTTTTACAATTTTATTGAATCTGAAGTATGAATTTAAGCTTGCATTATTCTCATATTTATTGGTGAGAGGGATAGATTGGCATTTATTGTAATGTCCCATTCTAAAAATTCCTTATTTTTTCCTTAATAGATTTTATAGTGTCATAATAATACATGTATAATTAATTATAAATATAAATTTATCTTCAAACTTTTGATTTTGGTAATTATTAACCTTGAATTTAAAGCTTAATACAAATTTGAAATATTAAACTTATATTCTGCCGTAATCTTTCTTCCAATCTGCAACTTCCATACTTGTATAATTGTCTTGACATGTTTTCTAAATTTCTATCTAAAGTTAGGGGTTTTTGTCTGCAGCTTGCTGAATTGTTCACAAGGAAAATCATAAATATTTTTTGATCAATTGATGCCCTCCTTTCCTTGTTTGGACTCCCTTAAATATATTATCTCTTCAACAGTTATAACTCTTCAAAATATCCTGTAGCAAATCCTAAATTTTGGAATTTTTTTCTTCAAATTGCTTAAAAAAATCTTCCAGTATGCTCTTGCATTGTGTGCTTGCTGTTGTTTGTGTTGAGGAGGGGTGAAATAGGGGTTTCATAGGCTCAAATCGCGTTTTTCCTGCGTACCTGCCATGTCGAGCCTGCATGTCACTATTGCAAAGGCTGCATGCTAGTTTTTACAATGGACTTGTTGGGTTTTGGCAAGCACTCACTGAAATCTACATCGAGTTTTTGTTGCAGGCTTGTCTCCTTGGCTCAGTGAGTAAACCTCAGTGTTCCACAGAAACGCGTTTCCCCCTCCCCAGGCCCAAGTCCCCCTGTCTTCGAAACTCGTCCCTGCAACTTTTTCCCTTTGTCCCCCCGTCCTTGAAGCCCATCCCCACGTCCCCCCGTCTCCCCATCCCCAATGGTCGTGGAACACTTTGAAACCTTGAAGAACTCGTGATTCAGAAAAACCCGTGAGTACTCAACAACTAGGTGAGTACTCGCTGGGTTTATAAACTATGGCAAAAATATTAGTTATTTTCCAACCATCAATGCCATTGTTACATGTAAGGCATGCCAATGTTGTGCCAGTAGGTGTAGATGCAATGATGTATTTAAACAAGTAAAGCAGTTGGTTGAGTTTTCCTATTGGCATTTTTTACTAGGTCCCTTTTTCATTCAATGAACATTGCACTAAAGCATATCAGCAAAATTGACTGGTCAAAAAGTTGGTGACAAAAGCTGGAGAATTGCACACGTTGCCGTGATTTTGGAAACTAATATGGACTGTGGAATCATCATATTTCTGATTAAAATCCTTCATGGGAGGGAAGCTTATCATAAATGCAAAGGTTTCGTTGTTCTCATCCTGATGATAGTTACTGAAGTATGATCTGCAACATTGATTTTCAAAATATTTTCACAGTTCAATCCAGAAAAATTATCACAAAATATTTTGGAATTTTTTTTTTTAAATTTTGAACATGGCAACAAATGCAACGCGTATACTTGTGATTATACTGATACAGTCAGACACGGCACCCATGGTTTTATTGTTTTACACAGCCGCAACCCATGATCCACTCTGCAGCCTTAGACCTGTGATCTTACCTGTCAACCAGGCAAAAGTGTCAGCATGCCAGTTCACTAGTAAACTTTATTCAACACTTAAACACCCCTGGAACACCCTAGCAGAAAAACATTGACAAAAAACAAACCCATAAACGTGAAAAAATTGTCATGAAACCCACTTTTTAATGCCGGATGAGCTTTTTGCCTAAATTACAAGTTTTTGACTATTAAACCTCTGAGTTTGGTGCTCAATTCAAAAGTAGTGATTTTTGAAGATTACTTGGGGCCAAATAATATGGCAAGGTACTCCTGCACTTTTAGGCTTGCGAGTACTTTGCAGACTTTTGCAACTATGGTAAAATTAAATATTACATATCAAAGTTTTAATATACAGATATTTAAATACAGGATATAAACCAGAGAGTTATGTACAAGAGGATGTGAACAGTTGCTAGTTGATCATTTGAGGGGCCTTCTCTAGAATGTAGCTCTTCATGTAATCATATAGTTAATAAGTTCATAATATTACTTTCAACTGAGGTGCTAAGTTTTATTTTGTAATTGTGAAAGAGACAGGAGCAGTTTGAAAGTTTGATGGCACTTCTAGTTCTTGTGTGAAATTGCTGTTCTGTGTTTTAAAAATTTGTTTACACAAGGTTGGAGATATTATTGCAGCTTTGTTTATATTAGAATAATTAATTCTTTTAGTCAGTTACCTTTTTAGTGGTTCTATTAATGATCATTTTGTTAGTCATTTAGCTTTTTAGTTCGTCATCTTAGTTGTTGACTTATTTAGCTTTTTAGTTTGTTTAATCAACTATTGCTTCCTTTATAAGAATGCATAGTTTGCTTTTTAGTTTTTAGCTTTTTAGCTTTATTTAGTGTTTTAAGCTATTTTAAACTTTAGTTTAATGGTTCGTTCTTTTTTAGAACACCGTCTTGTAATTCCTTTATATACGGTTGTATATTCATAATTCAATATCATTCGATTATTGATTCAATTATTTTTCAGTTTCTACACTAGGCTTGCAATGGTACCAAAGAGAAATGAATTCACTAAGAAGTTTATCTCATAGATGGAGTTGTCCCGCCACTGTATTGTATTAGTATGGATTGGTTCTGTTTAATAAAGTTTTAAAGACATAGTCGATCAGCATGGGCTATTAAGCAAATCTTTATGGCTAATGAATAATTAGAAAATCTGTAATAGGATGGTCAGTGGAATAATTTTTAATTTATTACATTCTTGGCATTTTTGCATAACTTTGGAAAGGTGTAATCATCTCAATTGGCATGCATTTTTCTTGTCATTTATGTTCTTAATGCAATTCTCTATGTTATTGCAAACTGCTAATTATGGTTATCACACTTGCAAGGGAATGCTGAGTGTTTCTTTAACACAGCTGAACATTGAATTTAACAATATAATTCAACTATTTGTTTCATTCCTCAGATTATGGATCCTAAAATGGATGCTGGAATCACTACGTGTGGTTTCCATTCTCTTGAGGAAGCTATTGAGAGCAATGCAGCTCCAATCAGCTTGAGCATCTTAGAGACCATTGATGTTATGGACCATCTTCTTGCATGCGAGGTACTATTAATTAATTGTTGTTTCTCATAACAAACAAAAAGCTAAGACTATGGAATAACGTCTTTTAATTAATTTTTCAGGCAACATGGCACAAAGGACATTCATTGGCTCAGACGGTGTTTTCCTGCCTTTACCTTCTAGATGTGGAGAGGACATCTCCAAATCCTCTTTTGCATTCATATTGTCGAACAGTGCGCGCAACTTGTGAGCTGATTCGTTCTGCTGTTTCTGATTCTCGCACCCATGAAGTAATTTTGTCCACTTTTTCTGAACATTCTGTTATTCTTGTCTTTTGTTGATTTTATTTCTGTGTAATTACTGAAAAGTAAATAAATGTTAATCAGTTCAGATAGATTGTACTATAGGTCAATCAAGTTCATGCTTGGGGTGCCCTCTGGACAGGATCTAGGGCCTCCATGACATTGAAAATGTTTTCCTATCAGTCTCTTAATTCTCGTTCAGAAGTCAATGCTGGTTATTCTGGGCTTTCTATACTGTGTGTCTGTTGACACATTTTATTTTAGAGGGCCTTTATAATCGAACTTTCCTTTTCCTGTGGAAATAGAACATACAAAATTTCGAAGCAACTTGGAATACATACCTTACCTTTCTTTTTTTTGGGCACTGATGCACACATTTGGATAGCCCATTGATGCTCATACCCACTGACCCTTTGATTGACAAAAATAAGCTTTGCAGTTAAATGCACTTTTTTTGTAGATTCCTTCATGTATATGTTTATGAAATTCAGTTTTCTATACTTCCCATATTGTTTAATGAATTTAAACTCCATGCTTTTATTCTTGATTACACAGGAGGAAGATTTCTTCACTATGGCATTTGGCCTGGTGTTAAAGAAAGAAGGTGACGAGAAGTGCCTGTCTATGTTGAATGCGGTGGAAGAGACACTATCTCGACAACTGCGTGCTTGTAAAAATTCTGTGGCAAAGAAGAAGTTGACAGAAGGTATTGGCTATGTATCATGTTTGTACACATCATTACACCTTTATGGGCTTCTTATATGCAACTTTAATTTCCAGTAAGTTTTTCAACTGTTGCCTAATTTTAGCGCACTACACAAAGTTGTATAAACATCTATCTGTGCCCTATACTGAGTGCATTTAAGGGCAAGATAGTGATAACAAATGCAATATGCAGTGGATAATACTTGAGAATTTACTGTATATTATCAATTTCATGTGTTCCAGTAGCATAAGAAACTCCTGTTAATGTGCTTCAATTTTTTTTGCAAGAGAATGAACAATTATATCACTTTTATTGTAATAATATTGTGGGTTTTGTGTAATATGTGGACATGTTTATTTTTTTTTACAGATTTTGAACCATTACAATCAGATCCTGAACTTGAAGAAGGATATTGCAAAGCAGTTTTATGTCGTTTACGTTTTCGAAAGGTTCCATAGATGTTCTCACCCTCTGCTTCTCTCTGGTTTTTATTTCATGACTTTAATTTGTTATAGCAGAAAAAGCTGCATTGACTCTTTGATTGATACAGTACACAAAAAGATAAATTAAAAGGGGTAGGTAGGATGCACTTGATTACGAGACATTAAGTTTCAGAGATTATGTTTATTCACTCAGTACTTACAGATAGCAAGGATCAGAAAAAGCTGCATTGACTTTTGATATATTCAATATAAGACAAGTTAATAGAGGCAGGATGCAATTGATTACAAGACATGAAAATCTCAGAGTTTATGTTTATTCAGTACCGTAACTCACAGATAGCAAGGATCAGAAGAAGCTGCATTAACTTTTTGATTTTTTTTTATACAAGACAAGGTAATAAAGATAGTATACACTCAAGAATTTAAGATTTCAGAGGTTATGCTTGGTTTTTGTGTGTGGCACCCCAAGTCTCAGAACTTAGGCAGTGATGAAGTACATTTCTGTTTATGATATGCCAAGCCTGTAAAAAGAAGATAAAGTGGTTAAGGAACATTCAAAATGCAAAAACTATTAAAATTTTCAGAAAAATAAAAAAATATAAGATTTATAGATGCTAAATCAAAAAATAATAATAATTTATTAACAATTAAGAAATATTCAGAATTCATTTATTTTGAAATATGCTATATGAAAAGCCTAGATAGGTTGGATACCCTTAGCATCTATGGTTCCTGCTGGAATATCTCCGTTCCAGAGTGTTAGAAATTATATGATAGGAAATGTCTTTAAGTTTTTTTTATTGATCATGCACTTCAATGTGTGGGACAGTTCTATGTGATCTATATTGTTAGAAATGATTGAAAATTCGTGAAGGCTATATGGAAGCTTGTAATGCCCTGAACAGGAATCCCTGAGGAAACAAGCCAAGAAACCTAGAATATATATATATTTTTTGAAACATTCCAAAAGAACTTAACGATTTCAACCCAGAAGGTAGGACACAACATGTTGCACTCTCATGACAAGGTGCAGACAAGTGTTTTAAGGGACACAACAACACACGAGAACATCTACACAAGACCAAACATTGCACAAGCAAGGCGACCACAACGAAAGAGTAACAACAAAAACATGAACCATGATGAAACAAATGAAGAGAGAGAGAGGGAAGATGACTCCTCGACAATTATAGACACATACCACGATCACATCCTCACAAAATAACACTAGGATGGGATGAAGGAATTGTCAACCTCCAATCCACATCCAAATAGGCTATCCAACCCAAAGCCCAAATGATCTCAACAACATGTAGGAGTCCACTAGCTCAATTGCAAGCATATGACATCGTATTGCAGCTTAACGAGGCACAAGCGAAATATTGAAGTTCCTAATTGCAAACCAATTACAGGGGAAGGCTCGTGACACCTTACAAATGATCAAGAAGGGGTTTCAAATCTCACAAGACTTTATGTCTTCATCAGATGATCTCGACCATCACCTCGGTTCTAGCTGCGACGATCGGCCTCCTACGGATAAGGGCATGCATATTGATACAATTGACACCACAACTTACATTGGATATACGAATGTATGCCCTTAGAGGTTCACTAGACATTTTAGGACCTAGTAAACAACTTACATAAACAATTTTTGCCCATTTAAGGCCCCAAAAACCCAACCGACAAACAACTCAGGACACAAGTGCCCCAAGTGACTAGGATGACCACCTGGGACACTAGCGTGGCGTGCTCCTGTCCTCTAGGCTCTCTAGTGTCTAGTTTGGTTGTTGGTGTCCTTGATGGATTAGCACCTTGCTGTCGTTTGTCGAACATGCATTTATCTTGACTAGTGAGTGAAATGAAGGCATGGGTTGTGTTGTGACGTTTTCACACATCGCCCCATTGCAATTGGGGATCCCCACTTTTTCGCTTTTTAGGTTAGTTGTCTTAGCTTAGTTGTTGGTAGTTGTCAAGTCTTTGCTATTAGCCTTTTATTTGTAGTTGCTCCGTTGCTGATCAAGTCTCTCTCTTTAGGATGAAGCGAGGTACAACACTTCCTTTGCTCTCCAAAGCGTCTGACTTGCCTCTCCCAGTACTACTAGTGGATGCCCAAGCCTGATATCTTCCTTCCCACCTCCTATCAACATCTTCCTAGCATTTCATCCCTACACCCTTCTTTACATCTTCCCCCATTACCTACTTTTATTCCAATCCTTGTACCTCCCAACTTTCAGTTACCATACCTTTCTATCCTCCATCTACCTTTCACCTCCATCTCCTCACCTTTCATTTACTTCCTACCTTTCACTCCCATCACCTTCCATTTCCTAACCCCCCTTCCCTAAACCTCTCCTTCCATTCACCCTACCTTCCTCTAACCTTTATCCCCATATCCTACCTTTCTTCTACCTCTTATACCCTCCATTCCCTACATTTTCTAACCTATATCTCACACCCCTTAACCTACACATCCACTACTCACACTCCCTTACCACCCTACCCCATACCCCTATCCTATCCTAACACACTTTCCATTCCCTACATTTTCTAACCTAGCCCACATCCCCTTACCCTTTCACTACCCCTTGTACCTCCCTCTCCACTTTACTCTCCTTCCATATCCTAACTCCCTTCATTACCCCTTATACCTCCCACATCCTAAATCTACCTTATCCCACGGTATGTCCTACCCTTCCCTACATCCCCCACATGCATATCCCTTATATCTCCCTTTCCCCAACATCCTCTATCTACCTTATCCCACGGTATGTCCTACCCTTCCCTACATCCCCCACATCCATATCCCTTATATCTACCTTTCCCCAACATCCTCTACTTCCTTTCCTCACGTGGCACCTTTCCTTAACACTCTTCACTTTCAACCCACAACATCTCTTCATCCCTCCTTGCCATTTCATTGCTTGGGCCCCACCAAAAGGGAGAGCATCCACCTCACTATTACCTTTGACCTCTAATTATGGCACATGCCTAAGCCCCTTAAATCCATGATGAAATATAATGCAAGGTGTGGCTTTAAGGAATAAGGAAGCTGGCTTTTGAAGTAAAGGACATGTCACATAAATAAAACACTGGAGATTTAAATTCAAATAAGGGAAAATCAGACATAAAAAAGGGTCTTATCAACCATTGAAGTCAGTATTGCAGGCGGAAACAAAGACAAATTTCTGCTTTTCAGATCATAAAAAGAGAGAGCAGAAAGTAGAGATAAAGATTTGAGCAAGCATTAAGGTTGGAATTCAAGCAATACCAACGAATTTGATCAGCCACCAAGAGCAATATCAGCCATATCAAATTCAAGTAAACAGCATCGAGGAGATAGATGGCAGCCCTAAATCTAGGAGGATTCAAAAGGTGAAGGCAACCAAAATTTGATTAATCAGATCATTGCATGGAAATGGAGCTCTCAGGACTGATTTAGCAATGAAGATTCTTGTTCACACAAAGATAAAAAAGTTTTTCACCAAAAGACTTTGTGCAAATGAACACAAAAGTACTAATCAGTCTTGGTGAGAAGGGCAATCAACATTTGATCAAGAGCACCTACATTTACAAATGAAGAGTAAAACACCGATTTGCTTAGTGTCACCAAAAGGATCATGGTTTGATCAAACATATCAACTCATACAAATGAGGCTTTGAAGGCTGATTTGCCTAGAAGCTGCAAAAGGATCAAAAGGTGATCAAAATCTGATCAACCCAACCTGCTGGTACAAATGAAGCCTGAAAACCTGATTTGCCTTGGTGTAATATAACAATCAAAATCTGATCAAACATGTGTGTTGATGCAAATGAGAGTTAAAATGCTGCTAGCATGCAGCGTTACGAATGAAAGTGAAAATACCACCCATGTTGAGAGTGTGCAATTAAAGAACAAAATCACCAATTGGCAATGTGAGAAAATTGATGCTAGAGAAGATAAGTGATATGTTTGTCAATTTCTCTCTTGTGCAAACAAAGCTTAAGAGTCCGATTTGTCTTAGTAGGTGAAGGCATGTAAAATTCCATTTTCCAAATCACCTTATGCAAATGGAGCTCCAATGCCCAATTTGGAAGTAAGGATTTTGTCCATGCGAAGATAAGAATGTCTTTTCACCAAATGACCTTGTGCGAACGAAGTCTTTAAAGCCACCAACATCAGATTTGAATTTGACAAATTGAAGAACTACGAACGAGCATAAGAATGCCGATCTACCTTGATGAAGCAAAGTGATCAACACTTGATCGCACAAGTCAACTTAGTACAAATGAAGGTGAAATGGCCGATTTAATAACAAGATTTTGTTCATGCAAAAATGAAAAATGCTTTTCACCAAATGCCCTTGGTACAAATGAAGTCTCAAATGCCGCCACATCAAGTTTGACTTGGGCAAAATGAATTGCAAATTTTCTTGGTACAAATGAAGCCTCAAAAGCCCCCCAATTCAAGTTAGTACAAATGAAGCCTCAAAAGCCGCCCAAGTTCAAGTTAGTGCAAATGAAACCCACTTGCCGCCACATCAAATGTAATGATTAATACCAAATGATAGTACAAATGAAATTCAAAATGCTGAAGTGCAAAGGAGAGAATATCGATCAAGTTTGCCAATGCAATTGCAAGTACAAATGAGGGTCTAAAACTGATCAAGGCTTGAAGTACAAATGAAGAGTCGAAGACCAATTTAAATAATAAGTGCTTTGAAGGTGCAAATGCCGCTCAAGATCTTGAAGTACGAATGGAGGATAAAAGACTGATTAGATTAATAAAGGCAAAGTCATAATACAATTGAAATGAGAAATCCCGAAATGCAAAGGAGAGTGTGAATGCCGCCCAAATCATGGTACAAAAGACATGAAAAATGCTGACTAGGCTATGCAAATAAGGGATTCCAAAGCCGACCCCCTAAATCAAGCAAGTAACAACATCAAGTCGGCTGTCATGAGAAAAGTGCCCAGCCAATAGCAAAATAAATTTTTTATTTGCAATGATGCAAGTTGGCCTATATAAGGGAAAAGACACCTTTCATCAAGCGCCAATATAAGGAGGGTATTTCTAATTCATTTAGTCGTCATTCAAAACAAGCCAGTGAACAAGTTCTGATCTGCAATTCAAGAAGGCCAAGTTCATTTCAAGGCACAGATTTTGGCAACGAATTTTGATTTGCACAGCATCAGGCAGTGAACTTGACAACCATTTTGATCATTGCATTTGATCAAAATACCCTTAAGAGGGCGATTTTGATTAAGAGAAAATTTTAGGATCAAGTTGAAGTCAGATAAGGGGGCATCATTCTGTTAAAATTCACATAGCGTTAGACCAGAAATATCCTGAAAATCAGAAATGCAAGCTTAATTCACAACTCAGACTTAAGATAGTCATTTCTAGGATTAGTAATAAGTGAGCAAGGGTTTTTATATATGCATTCTTTAGAAGTTTTCAAGTATTGCTCCTCATTTGTAGTTATTCTTTAAGGAGTTGTCCTTGTTCTTGCAAGATTGATACAAAGTAAAGAAGTCAAGACTCCAAAGTATAAAGGAAAGACCATTCAATCATACCAAGGCAAATCAGCATTGTGAAGAGTTCATCACATTCAAGGGTTCATCAAATATCAAGGATCAACATCAAAAGTTAAGATGGAGGCGAACAACATCAGCATGAAGGACTTAGGTTCATCAACAAGACAACATCAAGATCAAGGTTCACACTAAAAGGAAGTGATGAGAAATCAAGGATTCCACAATATGAAGTCAAGAACGACACCAAGGAATGACAAGATTAAGATCATGAATAAGGGAAGATCAACCATCATCATCACAATGAGCAAATTGAATAATGTTGAGTATCAAGAGATATTGCTCAACACTCCTTCACAATGACGTGTCAAGTTTACAAATGCAAGTTGAGGTGTCGTCCTAGTCATCATTCTACCAATCAGAGGAGTTCCACGTCAGTATGTCCAGATGCAATGCACTTGACTCATCTTATGGAGACACAAACTTTGAGATATTTACCCCCATTTTCTATTGGTTCACATTTAATATTGAACCTAAATGTAATTTTCTCATTGGTTAGAGGGAGTTGTTTTAACAAACCCTAATTAGGGCTTTCATCTTGTAATCTTGGCCATTGTCTGTGAATCAATCTGAGCCATTCAATGTAAAGAGCTATCTATAAAAGGCTCAATTTTCTCATTTTTAAAGGGTTAACAAGAACAGAACAAGAGTAGAGTAATAGATAATAGTTCATAGATAACAATCAATAGTTAGCAATTAGAGTAGAGGTTAGATTAGGAGAAGGTAAATATTGTTGCTAAGACTTTGTTGTAAAGAGCATATGATTTCATTGAAGCTATGGTGAATTTAATGTGTTATTTCAACAAGTTGCATGATCTCTACTTCTCAATTCATTTTCATGATTGTTATAATAATGAAAGAACTTTGTGCATGATCAATAGTGAAATTCATATATACATACTGCTAGCAATTTGCTGATTGTAAGTTTGCATTGTGTGGTCAATTGGAATCTTTAAATAAGCTTAACTTCAATTACTATTCACACTTTGATATGCATTGCCTTGATGGTATCCTTGTACTTACCTTAGAAGATAGCTAAGCTTTGTGGAGTTGTTTCTTTGTATGTCAAAGCAAGGCTTAGTTGAGTTTCACCAAAGATTGTCCATTGTTCCTATATTCTTAGGATTAGAATAGACTCCTTGAACCTTATGTCTTTTGCCATTTTATTTTCCAAGCAAGTAGTTAGAATCTAAGATCCAGCAACATCCAAACATTCAAGCATTCAAGTATCAACGTAAGTCCCCTTGGATTACCAACAATCACACGACCAATTGAGCTATCCACATGTCATGACTTGACTATAGAAACCTTGGAGTCGTCTTGGTTGATCATATCATTAGCATTTAGGAAGATTTTGATCAAGTATCAATGTAAGTCCCCTTGGATTACCAACAATCACACGACCAATTGAGCTATCCACATGTCATGACTTGACTATAGAAACCTTGGAGTCGTCTTGGTTGATCATATCATTTAGCATCCAGGAAGATTCTGATTAAGAGAGGATAGAATACCTTTGGTACTTTATTTCTGTTAGAGGTGCATAAAAAACACATCAACAGTTTGGTCACTTGGACATCCCAAATACTTTGGACTATACTAAAGGTGCGTATGGTGCTTTAGGAACATGAAAACACTAGAAAGGGTCGGGGAAGAAGGAAGAAGAATTACTTTCCAGACACTGGACGCCACCAGTGCACAAAAGGGAGAGGATGGGGAGGTTTGTAATGACCTCACAACATCCTATAATCCTACCCTAAGAAAGAACATGCACCAATGCATCATACCAACACATGACCGCATCTACAAGACTTAAGAGGATGTCCTAAATGGCCCCAAATGGACTCATAATGACACAATACAACTCAAAATGACAGTAGAAGCTAGGTAGACATAACAAGGGGTCTCCAAGATGATTCTAAACCACACTAGGTTCATTTTAAACCCAAAAGAAGATTCCTACATTCATTTTAACCATCCATAAGAATCTTAATCAATTACAAAGCAATCGTGCTCAACTCCAACATTGGGACACGCAAGTCAATCCGTCTACACTATCATCGTTCAATATCATTTATGATCAGATCCTTCTTTATAGACAAGTCAAATATACTTGATTACAATTACAAAGCATAGGAATCAATTGTTCTTGAGTTATACATTTGCATGAATTGAAATGACAAGATACAAGAATTACAATCATGATAAGGAACCACTGAGCATGCTACTTGACCACATGAACCAAACGGTCCACTCCCTTCGTGCTAGGAGATAATCACAAAGTCCACAAACACTCACACACACAAGACACTTCGGGAGAGAAGCAACACTTATCCAAACATGTAGAATATAAAGTATGACATTACACAAAATCCAAACACAAGGGTATCACAATATCATAGGCTAAACATACATTGCAATCATATAATCATGAATCATCCGTACATCAACACCAATAGGGAAGGCTGAAAAATAAATTGAATGAGTGATTCAATAATCGGATAATGTATTCAACAATATACAAGTGTATATATAGAGATTACAAGATGATGTTCTAAATTAAGAACAAGTCGTTTAAAGTGAACTACCAAAAAGCTAAACGCTAAATAAAGCTTAAAAACAGAAAACCTCACCCGGCAAAATAGAAAACATTACGTGGTAAAACAACACTCCCTGATTTTTGAGGAAAAATCAAGCAAAACCCTCCCATGATTTTTTTGGCGAAAAATCAGAAAACCCATGTAAGCTTTGCAGATGATAGATAATAATTTTAAGGAAAAAATTCTAAACCCTGCGAACAATTTTTGAGGAAAAAAATGTGAAAACCCTGGGACCTGTAGGATGAGGTCTGGCCTAAATCAATCTGATCAAGGCAACGATATTCAGATATCGTGAACATGCACTGTTTCCAGGTGTTGTGACAGTTGTTGAGCTTTTGTGTCTGTTTTCCAACATGATGCTGGTCAAAGATGCCATCACGAAAATGGAAGTTGAACTAGGTCAATCTGATTCAAAAATCAGAATAGAAGCAGCTGCACAAAAAATCTGAAACCCTGGAGGAGAATTCTGGCACGAATTCCAAGGCGCAAATTTCGAGGTTTGGAAGAAACCCAAAAATTAAAAAATTTCTGCAAACTTAAAATAGCATAAACGGTGCCCAGAAAACACCAAAATTCTCGACGTCCACAGAATTAGCAGAAATTGCGGACTGTTTTTAAATTCCAAGGCAAATTTGCTAGCACAAAATTTGAGGCACAGAAAACGAGGCACCCCAAAAAATTTGAGACCAACCCAGAAAAGCTCTCGAAAAACCCACCAAGAATCTAAAAACAAAATGCAGATCTGACAGCTCAAAAATTGAGGCACAGAAAACGATGCACCTAGAAAAATCTGACGACGACCCAATTGAGGTCTCGAAAAACCCAACAGAAATCTGCAACCAGGATAAAATTTGGACTTGAGCTGAAGGGTCAAAACCCTAGTCGAAAATTGTAGAAACCGTAGGAAAAATTTCGATCTGCAAAAAAAACCTCCAAGTTGCAGACCCGAAAATCTCTAGAACCCTAAAAAAACATGAACTGCTGCCTAGCCCAAAGAAATTCGCCCACGAACCAGAAACCCTCGAAACCCTCAAAAAGCCATCAAAAAAGCAAAATCATTTTTTTATAAAAAACAAGAAAAGAAAATCTGGAAAATATTCCAGAAAGAAGGCCATGAATTTTTATTAAAAAATTCGCCACACTTTAAATAATCCCATCGACTTGCTCTGATATCATGAAAAATAAATTGAATGATGATTCAATAATCGGATAATGTATTCAACAATATACAAGCGTATATATAGAGATTACAAGATGATGTTCTAAATTAAGAACAAGTCGTTTAAAGTGAACTAAAAAGCTAAATGCTAAAGAAAGCTTAAAAACTAATTAACTAAAAAGAAAAAGCTAAATGCTAAATAAAGTTTAAAAGCTAATTAACTAAAAAGCTAAATGGCCATTAAACAAGGAACTAAATATAGGTGACTAAAATATAATTAAATATTCTAATATTGGCAAGATCATCTTCTAGGGGCTACTCGACTATAGGGCTAGGTACTAGAGAACAAGAGGGGGGAGTGTCATCATGTAGCTCAAAGAGACGCAAAATCAAGTAGTCCACTCATACAAATGAGGAGACCCAATCTTACTTTCTCAGGTGCTCCATGAGTGGGCAAGTCTTCCCAAGTCATCCTTGTCCTATATGAGCACTCAAGGCATGATAGGGGCATCCATTTATCTTAGTTAATTTTATTACCCATGTTTTCGTTAGTTTTCACTTGATTAAGTAACTTCTTGCACCTAATACCTACCCTAGGCTCATCACGTTCCAACAAATGCGGAAATCAAATTGAAACAACATCACAATTCTCTCAATTTCACAACTTATCATCCAATAGCCATAAATTTACAAAATACAATAACCACATATAATAGGATCCAAATTGATCCAAATCAGAATGTCATACTATAAATCCATTATTCCACATAATAATCCATTGAAATTTAACGAAATTCCTCAAAATTAGTGAATAGTGAAATCCTCTGTTAAAATAGCTTCAAGAACACATAAAATTCAAAATTCAAAAATCTAAGAATACCCTTTTGTTCCTCAGGGTGCCCAATACCACACTTAACATAAAACTGGCATTTTCATCATTCTATGAAAATTAGGCATGATAATGAAACAAAGTAAATGCATCTTTTAATCATACAATTCATTTAAAAACAACCAGAAATAAAAAGAATGAAAAATGAGAGAGAAATGAAATTCCTTCCTCAAGATTGCACCAAAATTGAAACTTGAAATTCTTCAAACATGCCAAACAAAAGGGCAAAATTACGAAGCAGTTCAATCCCTCTAACCCAATTCTATTCTTCTGCAACAATTCTCATCAAATTCTCCTCAAAATTGACTCCCCAATCACCATTTCAAATTTCATGCACAGAAAGGGTTTTATGCTCTAAAAAATTAGCCAAAATTGACTAAGTATCAAAATGAACTGACTCCCTTATAAAACCCCATTGACTTTTTGAAAGTAAAATAATAAAATAATAAAATAATAAAATAGAACTTTAATTCCCACTTTCATAAACACACCTCAATGAAATGCATATTAAAATGAGCATAAATAGGCCCCATATTAATATTCTCAAAACATTAAATAACCATCAAACCACAAAAATCATATCAACATTAAATTTTATTAAAAAAGTGCAAAATAACATTAACATCTAGGCTCTCTTCACAAGTTGATCACATAGGGGAATAGTTTTTCGAAACATTACCAAACACAGTACTTGGGGTATAACATTGGTATTATTATAGTAAATCATACTCGAATTGAGTACAACGGGTTAGAGTTAAACATATTTGGCCATTGCCAGGCTATGCTCAGACCTGTGTAGCCAGGTGAAGTCAATACTCTGTACCTGCAACCACTCAACATATCAAGGGTACCTATGCATATACATAATAGCCGAAGCACATACAATTTCCTTGAATGGGATTAAATAGCACATATATTTTTATTTCATTATCTGATTTAAATGCATTATTATTTAATTTCAACATCTACATTAATATTTCAAGCATCATAATTTGAAAACTTGTTATCATATCATCTCAACATGTATTTAATGCCACAATCACATTTAATCCTCATTTAATCAATATTTTGAACGTCATTTTAAAATAAGTGTACAAAATCAGATAAAATATTATTATTCACACAACATATGAAATATTATTACAAAAGAGCACATCAGGTCCACACAAGGAACCAGATACAATAATACATACACACGCATCTCAATGCAATAACACCAACAGCCGACATGTTGAGAAATCTCCATCTTGAACATGCAGGCGGTCCATACACATTATGATACAAAAAGGAACTTAATGCACACTGAAGCAGAACATAGAATGATCACACCAACACAGAACACAATCTCAACGCATGCATCCCTAGATACATGGTTGGGGAGATCTACACATCTTAAGCTGTAAATGGGAGAGGCATTGCAATGCCAATGACTATAGAGAATTCATTAATCATTCTTCAGGCATTTTTTTAGTTACAAGAAATCTGAAAATTAGTTTGCATAGTACTATAACAAGCTGCTAACATGGATTATGCCTCTTTCCTATTTCAATCAAATTACAACTTTTCTACACAGATTTCTTTAATAAGGATTATTGTTCTGGGCTCTTACGAGTACTTCTGAAGATCTTGACAAGAAACATCTCACAAAATTCTTGCAAAATTCATGTGAAAATGAGCAAATTGCATGCCTATTATTCTTTTTCTTTAGTACAATTGAGTGTGCCTGACAGTGAAAGCCTAGTGTTACCATCATGGTGGCACAGGTTCAAATTTGGAAGTGGTTAGCTGTGCACAAATTATAGTCTAAGATCAGTAGTGTATGGGCTACTCTTATATTTTGAATGCTATCTATTAGTCAGTAGGCCTTAAAGGACCTGTATTTTACCCCATATCAACCCGTAATACAAGAAGATTTCCAACATTTTCTGGAGCCCTGGAGAGGTACCGCAAGTCCTGCGTTGAAGTCTCCATGTGTCTGGAGACATCACAATTAGCAGCTCTGAGAAGGTGACATTTTTTTCTGAAGGGGGGATGTGTACGATATCTTATGGTACAAGTTTCCAGGTAAGTTAATCTATTTTCAACCTTTTTTTGTCATTGTTGAGAGCATAGCAAATACCTTTTCAGTAGAGATGGCTGCTTGATTTCCTTTGCATGCAATGAACACATAAAGTTCATTTGGAGAAGCATCAAGTGTTAAGTGATTGTTCTTAATATCCCTAAAAAGCTAGAAGATGAGTTCATCTGAAATGAAACTCATTCTTGGTCAACATTTCAAGAAAACAGACGTCAATGATGTACTAAGTGATTATGTGTTGCATATTACTTCTTACAGATGTGTACTCTATCCTAACTCGAAATGGTACCACATACTTATCATTTTGAAGAATGAGACGTTTACTATTAACTTTTTGATTAAGCCTCTAATTTTTGTTATTTAAACTGGTGCTAAAAGGACAAGTGAGTGTGTCAACTATGGTTTTTCTCAAGCTTAAGTAAATCAGAACAAATGCCATAGTCTTGCATAATTCAAATGCGAAAGTAGTTTATAACTTTATACAGTACTCTAGGCACATGTGTATTGCATGGCTGTATTACGTTTTGATTTTCAAACTTTTTTGTAATGACATCATATTATTGAGCATGTAGAAGCATCACAATCCAAAGACTTGCGATTTTATTCTTTGGTGTACTGAATATTTTAAAACAATGGCTGTACAAGATAGAATATTTGTAAATGTGCTCAACTATGCAAGTTGATTTGTTTAAAGCTATTGGTAGTGGTATGATATTGTGCTTGTACACACTACCGTTTCTGTTCTGAGGCATGAGACAAATGGGGAAATCATACACATTACTGCTTCTGTTCTGAGGCATGAGACAAATGGGAAAATTGTTTGTCAGTGGTTTATGCTTCAGAATATATCTAGAATATTTGTATAATTCAATGGGTAACTGCAGAAAGATAATGATTTGAGAATTTGATTATATTGGATCTGGACTGATTGTGTATTATGTAATACTCCGAATGAGCAGTAATAGGATCTTAGGTTTGTAACTATTTTTATATGCCATATTTTGCTTGGGGGACTTTTGTGGAAATATTGATCTCTAGGGATGGAGCAGGAAAAGCATTTATACTTTGATTTGCAATATTTTGCAAATTAATAAATGTTCTAAACAGGGATTTGAATTTTCTTAGGCTTTCTACCATGCCCTAACATACATGGGCAAGCCCCAAGGAAGGGGCTTAGAGATGGCACACAAACACATCCGATCAGGGTTGCTAGAGTTGGAAGGAATTCGTGAATCATTGATATTTCTATCATCTATATCAGGCAACTCTTGCAAGGTTGAAGTTGATGATAGTACTACTGCATCTGGACAAATGGCAGTTGGTTTTGATGATAGTATAAATCGTCGACTACTAGCCCCTACACCACCACGCTCAATAAAAATTCTTAACTGGAAAATGGTATGGTGCAATTTTTTGTTTCTGTTCCTGGAGATATCTTTCTTCCTTGCATGCAATTTTTCTTCTAAATAATATTGAAGCATTTTGAAATTTGACAAACTATTATGTGCTTTACAGGCCTTGGATTATTTTGAAAAGCTTCTCGAAGATCTAGATCAAATATGCTTAATGCCTCTTAATCTTAGTATGGAAGAGATTTTGCAGTTCACTGTTGATTTCCAGAAATCTCAGCCCGATTTGGTTGCTAGATCACGGCTTCAGGTTTAATCATTGAGCTTTTCTTCTTTACAATTTATCCTCCAAATTCCTTTTATATTTGTTCAGGTCTCGACTCAAATTCCATTTTTCACTTTCTTGTTTGTAAGACTTTGAGCATGTTATTTTTAATTAATACCAGTTGTGATGTTAACAAAGATTTCCCATACCAGTAGAAACTGTAAAAAATGGTATTTGTATGCAACTGCTCCAATTGATTTATTATCTATAGTCTTCATTATAAGCTAGTTTCAATTGCATGGTTGTATAGTTTGCATCATTTTAATTCTTGAGAAGCTGGTCTGAAAACAAATGCTTCTAGAATATACTTGTATAGAAAAACTATGCAGCAGCCAATAAAACAAAACAGACAGTATGGAATGAGGGATAGGAACAAATGTCTCCAAAATAATTTTGATAGCGTTATTATTTTTATTTTTATTTTTAATAATAGTAGTATTTCCCCATTGTTTTAGGGGCTGTTTTCAGCCAACCTTAAAACTTGAGCTCCTAGAAAGTATGTTCATTCACACTTGTATTGTACTTAAGTAAATTATTTTTAATTTGCCCACTCTTAAAAAAAATGTGAAGGAGTATATACATATAAATCATGTATAATACCTATCCAGACTATAGGTACCTGATATTCTGAGGTCTACAATAAGTGATGTGTACCACACCCTTTGCACCCTTCACCTGAGTAACCTTGGTTTCTTCTAGTGTGGCTGCTGATCTGGCAGGTACAGGGATAGTACAACTCTATTGTGGACAAACATTTGTCTCCTCCATTAAGCTATGACTGAGAGGGTTTCATGCCTCACGTACCAAGAGTGAGTTTCTTTTTGGTCGGTCTGGATTACGAGTGTGTATATAAATTTTGGAAGATTAAAATACTATTTCCGCTTTGTCTCTGAGGCAGGGATAACAGGAAACAAGGACACATTTCAGGGATGATGGTGATGGAAGGCCTTTACAGTGGACAACTTAGAAAATAGAAAATAAAGTGGAATTTGTTCAACTAATAATACTGTTAGAAACACCTAAAACAAACATAATAGTGCTTCAAAACTAAAAATTGCGCGGATTCAATTGCATTATGTGAAAATCAAATTTCATCAAGATTCCCATTTAGACATAATGCATTGAGATTCATTGGTTCAAACCTGGAAGTTCATGAATATTAAAACTTCGTTGTTTTCATTAGAATTTTATTATGGCAGAAGATTCAAAGGCTATTAAATGTTAAATAATAGGCATATCAATAAGATAAAAATACACAAGTATGTTAGAATATTTAATTATATTTTAGTCACCTATATTTAGTTCCTTGTTTAATGGTCATTTAGCTTTTTAGTTAATTAGCTTTTAAGCTTTATTTAGCATTTAGCTTTTTCTTTTTAATTAATTAGCTTTTAAGCTTAATTTAGCTTTTAGCTCTTTAATCTTTTACTTTAACATTATGGTCTAATTATAGAACATTGTCTTGTAACCTCTATATATACGTGTGTATGTCGTTCAATGTAATCATCCGATTATTGAATCATTCATTCAATTTATTTTTCATGGTATCAGAGCATGGAAATTAAAAATTTTGAAAATTTTTATTATTAAAATTTTTCGAAGTTTTTTTTGAAGAGATTTTTTTAAAAACTGTTTTTTTTTTTAAAAAGCAGATTTTTTTCTCTTCCTGGGCAGTTTTTTTTTGCAGGTTGAAATTTTTCCTAGGGTTTCTGCAATTTTCGACTAGGGTTTTGACCCTTCTGTTCAAGTCGAAATTTTATTTTGGTTCCAGATTCTTGGTGGGTTTTTCGAGACCTCAACTGGGTCGTCGTCAGATTTTTTTTTGCGTGCATCGTTTTTCGTGCCTCGATTTTTGAGCCGTCGGATTTGCATTTTGTTTTCGGATTCTTGGTGGGTTTTTCGAGAGCTTTTCTGGGTTGGTCTCAGATTTTTCTGGGTGCCTCGTTTTTTGTGCCTCGATTTTTGTGCCAGCAAATTTGTCTTGGAATTTAAAAACAGTTCACAATTTCTGCTATTTTTGTGTGTGGATGTTGGGATTTTTGCTGTTTTTTGGCACCATTTATGCTGTTTAAGTGTGCAGAAAATTTTAACTTTTGGGTTTCTTCCAAACCTCGAAATTTGTGCCTTGGAATTCGTGCCAGAATTCTCCTATAGGGTTTCAGTTTTTTCAGCAGCTGTTTCTATTCTGATTTTTAAAAAAATCAGATTCTTTTGTCTCTTGCTTTCACTTAGTTGACCTCGATCAATCTCGATTTCCGTGATGGCATCATTAACCAACATCATGTTAGAACACAGTCAGAAGTTCAACGACCGCAACTACAACACCTGGAAACAGCGTATGCTTACCATCTTTGAGTATCGTTGCCTTGATCAGCTTGTTTTGGGCAAGGAATCTCGTCCTAGAACAGCAGGTGATGATCAAGACAAACATGATGTGAAGAATCGGGAGGCTGTTGTGCTTATCAAACTCTCTGTCATAGATGATCAACTCCCACAGGTGCCTTCAGGTAAAACAACAAAAGAGATTTGGGATCTTTTGAAGGATCTTCATGAAACGTCCGACAAGAGCCGAGCTTTCTTTCTGAAGAATATGTTGTTTTCTATCATGATGGATGAGAAGTCATCTATCTAGGCACATCTTACGAAGATCAAGGACATCCGTGATCAGTTAGAAGTTATAGGCCGAACCATGGTGGAAGAGGATATGGTAGTGATCACGCTGAAAAGCCTTCCCAAATCTTACGAGCATTTCATTGATACGCTCAATATCTCCTCTACTAGTGTTGATTTGAAGTTTCCTGATCTTTGCAACAAGCTGCTCCAATAGGATCGATGGAAGCAACAGTTTGGAAGCAGCGCTAGTTCATCCACTGAACAAGCTTTCACAGCCTCAGCTTCGCATAAGTACAAGGGTAAAGCTCTGTCCTTCCAGCAAAAAGGACAAGGTCAAGGTCAACCTCAGCAGTCTTCCAAAAAGAAGAGCTTACAGTGTTCCTACTGTCATATATATGGTCATTTGGTGAAAGATTGCCGGAAATTGATAGCATCCCAGCAATCCAAACAGGGAGGGTCCAAGCAGAAAGCCAATTCTGCCACGCATCCTGTTCAGAAGGAATCTGCCTTCTATGTGTTCATGGCCCAAACCTCCTCTGATGATGTTCAATCATCAGCCTGGTACATTGACTCTGGAGCCTCTCGACATTTCACACATTGTCGGGATTGGTTTACTGAGTACATGCCTTTCACCGATTCAGTGATCTTTGGTGGAGGTGAAGAGTATACTGTTGTCGGCAAGGGCAACGTTCAGTCACCTATATTTAGTTCCTTGTTTAATGGTCATTTAGCTTTTTAGTTAATTAGCTTTTAAGCTTTATTTAGCATTTAGCTTTTTCTTTTTAATTAATTAGCTTTTAAGCTTAATTTAGCTTTTAGCTCTTTAATCTTTTACTTTAACATTATGTTCTAATTATAGAACATCGTCTTGTAACCTCTATATATACGTGTGTATATCGTTCAATGTAATCATCTGATTATTGAATCATTCATTCAATTTATTTTTCAAAGTAGTGGACCTCGTCATCATTTTGGATATTTTTATCAAAATTTATGGTGTTTTAGAGAACAATAGTTTAGGGTTTCAAAAGGAGAATGAGAAGCCTTTTAGGTCTCCATGTCCTTTATTCTCTCTTTTTAAAATTTGTGCCTTTTAATTTAAAAAAAAGGGACTGCAGGGACATGCTTTCTTAACAAGCCCTGTTCCAAAGATGTTTCTG
Source organism: Cryptomeria japonica (assembly GCF_030272615.1). Taxonomy (NCBI): domain Eukaryota; kingdom Viridiplantae; phylum Streptophyta; class Pinopsida; order Cupressales; family Cupressaceae; genus Cryptomeria; species Cryptomeria japonica. Next base: position 831,861,275 of record NC_081409.1, read on the forward strand.
GTTGGCAGGAAAATTTGAAGACCACAAAAGGAACATTTCTTGTCCATGTTGGCATCCTTAGGATGGTTAGGGGATGACAATGTCCAAGAAAGTCCTAGGAACATTTTGTTGTGTATCCTTGCTAAAATACTATCTTACATATATTGGAGGTACTAGGTAATGAGTTTACAAATATGTTGAAATCATTACATATGGATACAGACTATTATTATTATTATTATTTTTTGATTGGTAAGGGGCACTTTTTAAGGTGCCAAACACTATTGCTGTTCAAATCCGCGAGCACACCAACCCATCAAAAGTATCAAGCCTGCGAGCCTAGCGGACCAGTGAGGATTTGAACCTTGTGGCGGTTTCACCAAGCAAGTGTTTTAATTGCTGTACTACATGGGTCATCCCCCAGATACAGCCTATTATTATGTTATGTTGCTTTATAACCTAAGTTGCAGGGTTTGCCCCCGTGGGTCCCTGGTACTTGTCTGGTCCGCCTGTGGTCCAGACAGGGTGCGTGATTCACAGGCCTGGTTCGACCCAGGTCGAACCCAAGCATCCGATAGCCCAAAAACCAAGGTTTTTTTGCAAAATCCACCACTTAAAAAATTAAAATGAAATCTTAAAAGTGAGTTTTAAAGCATAAACTTGGCCCATTTCTCATCATTTGTGTTGCAAACAACAGTATATGTGCACATACTCAGTAAAGCACAGTAGATTGCAATAAAAAAGAACAAAGAATTTAGTATATGTGCATTCCAACCTATGTCTTCTTTCACACAAGCAACATGACTACAAGCAAGGGGAAACGAAGATGTGGGATATAGAGCTAGAGCATACTGATTTGGATGCTTCCGCTTCTCAGCTTGTTGCATTTGATGACTCGGATTGCGTGCAAACTTATAGTGCAAGTGCAAGTGGCATTGGCATTGGTTCATCTAATGTCAATGTCAATGATGAGGAGGATGATGAATTAGAGAATCCATTTGATGATTAAACTTTAAATTGTTGAAAGTTGAGACAATGATACTTGAATATTTTGCGATTTTGATATTAAAATTGATGTATATGATGCTATTATGGTATGATCATGATGCTATGTGACATGCTAATGAACCCAAACCCCTTTTCAAAATTTTGCCGTACCAGTTCTTTGAACCCAAACCGACAACTTAGTTTATAACCAAAAGCTACATGAATAAACAACTACTAAGACCAAGTCATTATGCTGGTATGACATGTTTTTGGTGTTTGGGTTTGTTTCGGGTACATCCATTCAGAAAATATATAACAATCGTAAATATTTACCTAGTTGCAGTCTAAAAACAGGAATTGAATTAAGAATACTACATAACTTGCATATACTAAACAAAACTACTATAAAAATAAAAAATAGTACTTCAATATCAATTTTTCAAACTCAAATGTCATGTTAGGTGTTTATAGTTCAACATTAAAATGATAAAAACTAGCAATCATTTTTATATTGTCTTTATAAATAGCAGCCTCAACATCATTGAAACTCAATGATGCAAGTGGGTTAAAAGAACCAAAAGACTAAATTTTTGTTTGCAGATTGTTGGGTAGGGGTATGTTGACGTGTATTTTGTACACAATCATACACTGAATAAAATACCCAAGGGTACCTTATCCTCTCTTGAATAAAGCCTCTGATTGCTGAAGATGTCGCAAAAAAGGATCAATCAGGGTGACTCCAATGTTCTTGTATGTAGGGTCTCTACGTGTGGATAAGCTCTCTGTGGTATGATGTGATTTGCTGGAATCACAAGGGGACTTACATTCGATGATTGAACGTCTGATCTGCTTTGAATATTGCTGGAACACAGGCTCTTACTAACTTTGACTTGAAAAAAGGAAAAAAGAGGAGGGTGAGGAAAGAATCTAATCCTAATACTAAGGAATGTAGGAGCAATGATTGATCTTTGATGAAATTCTAACTAGGTCTTGTTTTGACATCGCAGGACCATCTCCACAAGGCTAGTGCGATCTTCGAAGGAAAGCTTTATGATGTTCAAATCATCACTGCAGGCATAGACACCATCAGGTTGATGCATATCAATGAAGAAGCGACAATTGAAGTTAAGCTTAAGCTGAATGATTCCAGTTGACTACGCAAGGCAAGTCTGCAATCAACAAACTGCTAGTAGTATGGATATACGAATTTCACCATCAATCAAGCACATTTCTTCCACTCATCTAATAGCATGAAATCAAACACGAGAAGTATAAAGACCATGCAAATTGTCGAATCGACCCATAAATTTCACCATTTCTTCAATGAAGTTACAAGTCTTTTACAACAACATCTTGGCAACAATCTTTGCCTTCTCTCTCTACTCTACTCTAATTGCTATTCTATCAACCTCTAACTACTCTCTATCTACTAACTGCTTCCAACTATTTCCAACTCTCTAACTATTCTAACTATTTTCAACTCTCTAACTATTGCCCTTACAAAATGAAATGCCAGGGCTTATATAGTGCCCTCAATACAATTCGATGGCTTAGATCAATTCGAGATCAATGGCCAAGATTCAACAATGAAAACCCTAATTAGGGTTTGTTACAACCATTACATAACATTTAATGCTTGACCAATGATAAAATTGTATTGCTTGGACACATGTCCTCTCTGGAAAATTCAACCAATGGATAGCTGGGGTAGGTACATCGGAGTTTGTGCCACCTTCCATGAGTTAGGTACATTGAATCTAGAAATGCTGAGGTGGACCACACTGATTGGAGAAGTGATGACTAGGACGCCACCTCGTCTAACACTTGTAACTTGGTAGATATTCAGCTTGATGTTGTTGAGAAGCTAGCTTTAATTAATTCATCTGGAACTATCTGCTTCTTCAACGAACCCTTGTTCTAACTTCTTGTGTCCTTGATGTGCAAGATGATTGATGTACCTCGCCTTGGAATGCTGGATTGGAAGAGGTCGCCCTTGATGACGTTAGTCCAAAGAAGGCCGTCCTTGTCGATGCTAGGCTGGAGGAGGTTGCCCTTGTCCTTGCTTGATCGTCCTTGATTTGGCTTGATTTTCCTTGAGGAGAGTCTTTCGACTTGTAGATCTTTCGAGCTTGGAGTCGCCATCTTGATACCTTCACTTGGGAATTAATTTTAAAAAATAATGCAAAAATAGGAGAATTCGCTAGGCAAAATGTAGATCAAGACTCCCTTTAGCAAAATGCGCCCCCTTTAGCTTGGAAAAGAACTCCATCTTCCACTAGCTTCTTCAAGATCTGGAAATTCGCCTTCAAATGTCTTCAAAAATCTGGAAATTATCCTCCAATCTAGCAAGAAATTCTCCTCTCCAATAGCCTTCAAGATGAATTTCGCCCTCCTCAAATTGCTCTTCAAGTTCGCATGAGAGATAATGCAAGAATGATTTGAATTGTGAAAAAACACCTCCAATATATAGAGCGCTCACCTTCCACTTACCCATGAGGCCGACCTTGCAAATAAAGGCAAAAAAAATAAATAAAATTTAATAAAAGAAGAGGCCGACTTTATAAAAACATTAAATAATACCCCAAGCGCCCCCAATTTTATTTTTAAATTAATAATAATTAATTTTAAATGCCTTTATAATTAAAATTTTGATTTTTTAAAGGCATAAATTAATTATTAAATGTTTTGCGCACTTATTAAATGTCAATTTAATTTCAAAAATATTTCAAGGTTTTATTGAATTTGGCATTTAATGTGTCATAGATGATATTGGCGCCCAAGCATGGGAAAATAATAGATATCAACAAGATCGCTCTGGTCCCTTGGAGAAGGACAGGAGCGCCTATACCTTTTGGACCTCACACTTCTTATTTTTACGTCCAAGACCTCATTTTTGACGTCCAAGATGGCATTTTTACTTAGAATTTCGAGTTCAATTTATTCGATCTTTGAAATGAGTGCACTTTAAAGCATTTTCGCCCTGGTCCCTTGGTGAGGGACAGGAGCGATTTCATCTTTTGTCCTTGGTCTTTGTCCTTTAGATCGCCAAATCAAGTTTGGAGGTAAGCAATGACCTTCGTTCATCTCTTCTATGCATGTTCAACCCGCCTCTTCAAGACAAAACGAGCTCTTCTAAGGATTTTCGCCTTGGTCCTCCAGTGAAGGACAGGAGCGATTTTTGTATTTAAGCCTAAGATTATTGATTCTTGGGGTAATTTCTTTGTTCACCATCTTCTTAAAGGCATTTCTGACTTTGCACAACCTTGCCTTGGCGTGGTCTTGGAAGGAAACGATTGTTTTAGTGAATATCGCCTTGGTCCTTGACTGAAGGACAGGAGCGCCTTTTAGTTTATTGCACAAATTCTTAATCGTATCAACCTTGAATCACTTTCTAGACGTAGAATATCATTCCCCCCTTCATCTTGAGTCCTGGAAGCAAGAAATAGTATTTCACAATGCTAGGTAATTAAGTACTTTGAAAATTTCGCTCAGGTCCCTTGGTGAGGGACAGGAGCGCCCTAGCCATTTTTCATCAACTTGATGGCCTTTGTTACTTCATTCCTCCGTGAAACCTTTTAAACATCATTTTGACCTTGCGTCTTGACTTGGATTCGTCCGAATTTGGAGAGGAGGGTTAGCTAATGTGTTTTTCGCCCTGGTCCCTGGGAGAGGGACAGGAGCGATTTTGCATTTATAAGCTCACTTGTGTTTTGCTAGCTTTGAAAATTATCTTCAACGGATCGATTGCGTCTTCCTTCACCCACCTCAAACGCGAAACTTGCCTGCCTTTTGCCAAAAACTTGTCTTGAGGGAAAATCGCTCTGGTCCCTTGGAGAGGGATAGGAGCGCCCTGGCCTTTATGAGCTCATTTATGCCTTGTTAACTTTCAAAACTATCTTCAATGGGTTGTTTTCGTCCTCCTTCATGCCTTTGATGTCTCAATTTGTCCAAACAAGGTCAGGAATGACTCCACTAAGCTTTTTCGCTCTGGACCCTTGGTGAGGGACATGAGCGATTCGCCTTGGACCCTTGGAGAGGGACAAGAGCGCTTTTCGCTCTGGATCCTCAATGAAGGACAGGAGCGAAATTTGACTTTTTGAACTCTCCATCAGGATAATTTTTATGGAATATAACATTTAAGTATAAGTTCTTATACTTTAAGTTATATTCCATATATACTTTCAGGATGTTTGAGAGTGGTTTCAGACCTCCAGGAGTTATATTGCAAAATCTAGTTTTTTGAGGTTTTTCAGTTTCCAGACTTAGTCAAATTCAGGATCAGGACTTTCCAGACTTAGCCAAATTTCAGGATCAGGACTTCACTCAAGCCGGACTTGCTATCCTATTGATCTCCCCGACAGCACTCAAAAATGCAAAGGCTAACTAACAAAACCCTAAAAGACCAAAAAACAAACCCTAAAAAGCAAAAAAGCAAGGGTCCCCATTTGCAATGGGGCGATGTGTGAAAACGTCACAACAGGGTAGCGTTGAAGTCACCTTGCTCTTGTTCTACATCCTACAACTTTGTTGTCCGATCATTGTAGTTGTTTTGTTTGTGCAAAAGAAGGCACAAGTTGGAGTGCATGCACACTCACTTTTTCTTGATGGCTGCATTTTACTTAATGGATGGAGTATGTCTCCAAGTCTCCTTTGAGGAAGGCAAACTAGGAGCCTATTGAGACAAATTCATAATTTTAAAATTAAGCTTAAAAAAATATGCCAAAAATAAATTCATGAAATTTAAATGTATTGAGTTTCAGGAAAAAATAAAATTATTGCAATATAACTTTGATTGCAAGAGGCCATGGTTGTTGGAATGTTTAGCCCTGGAGCTATCAACTATTGTCGACATCCTTCGTATACTTCTCAAGAAATGAGGATACACTTTGGCCGTTGGAGTGTAGAAAATCAGCAAACTCATTTGTAACTACATCCTCCACATCAGGATCAATGAAGAGTCTAGCAAAACGTTAGCTTGTACCCTTTGGTGAAATTACATTTGTTTGTGAATCCTTGGCAAAGAAAAGACCTTGGTGCTGTAATATTTTGGAGTCAATTAAAAGACAAGAAAGGAAGGACCTTGGTGATCATTTTGTTGCACCGCTCAACAACAAGTTTGTGCATTTGTTTGAAAAGCGTTTCTTCAAGATCTTGCTTTTTTTCATTTATGTTGTCTTCATCTTAATAATTATTAAGTTGATGCCGTCAAATGCCTCTCCCAAGCATGGCTTATCCATGTCAGTAAAATGGATCATACTTATTATGGATGTGGCGAAACTAAGGAATTATTCCATTTGGTCCTATCAAGTGTCATATAGGATCACTTGCTTGACATTCCTTGCCCTTGTTCTTTGATAGCATCCATTTAGACCAAAGTTGGTTTATGACCATGTTAGAATGTGCTTCTTGCACCTTCACAAGTTGTCTCAAGATGATTGTGTTGAAGACGAACCGAGCCTCAACTATTGGGAAAATCTCTGTTATAGAACACGTATAAGATAGGATATAGGAATACCTTATGATTATGAACACAAATGTAACACGGTTGTTATATCAATTAATTTATCAATGCTAACAGAAGATCTTAAAGCAGTAAAAAGTATGCACACCACTTTAAAATGAAACACATGATATATATGGAAACTGTTTCAAGATAAAGGCTACCAGCAAAAGGATAGTCACAATTGTATTATTAACAAGAAACAAATTGCAAGTCCAGTTAGTATCTCCTGCACTCCAACTCGATCTATAGACTACGACATACAACCTTTGAAATTCATGCTTCAATGGCATCATGAGGCAATCTTTCATAAACCTATTCTATCAGTATAAGCAATTAGATACATTCTGGAATTCCAACTGTCTAATTGACAGTCACGCAACTAAATCATGACCAGCGCATGACATTAGCATTCCACATATAGTACCAACTGTGATTTATCCACATGGAGAATCACCACATGATTGGATTCTTCTGTACACGCTTGGTCAAAGTTTATTTACCAACTTGACCTGGATGCATACAAGTCTTCCTACACTACAACCAAAAACCAACTATGGCTTGTGATAACAAAGACAACTGATGATTGCTTCTAGTTTCTCATAGTAACTTTGAACATCCCTTAGATTCTCTAAATAATGCTCGTAGCCAGCACTGTATGTACTTTAGCAATACTATATGTGCATTTGCACAGTCACATACATTCCAATAACCAATCAGACTATTATGTAGCAAAGAGTTCACCAAATGCCTATCAGTTGCAGCCATTGCAAATCTAGGCTAAGACAACCTCTTTGCTAAAGCACAAGGCTTAAAACTCATTGCAACTTACCTCATAGTATTTAATAGCTGCTTACTAGTCTGATATCAAACATTACCAATAGTATCTTAACCAATCCAAAATCTTCTCTTGTCAAGGATTTTTTTAGATGAATAACACATCAAAGTTCCAACATTAACAACCTATTCAAGCAACAAAAATAATAAAATAAAAAGAAAATGTATTTTAAATTTTTTTACCAAAGTTGTATTGTTTCCCTTACCTTCAACAACTCTTGTTTCAAGAATGATTTGAATATGGCTTGCAACATGTGAAAATCAGATTCACTGGTAAAATATCTTAGTTCATATTAACTGGTAAATATTACAATTTATAGAAATACAAAACGCTGTAGAAATTAATGGTATTACCTACCTCTATCTACCTAATACTGTAGATACATTAATGAAATCTAACAATTTAAGTTGACCAATTAACAATATAAGAAATTATTATTCTAACACCCTCCCTTAATGGTCAATCTATGAAAAACACCAAGTTGCCCCTTGAATTTTACAAATTTATCTGGACTCACTACTCAGAGAATTGGTGAGAATATCTGCAATCTGATCCGCTGTCGGAACATACTGCAATTTAACTGATCCGTCTTCTACCAGCTTGTGGATGTTGTGACAATGACGTTTGACATGCTTGGTACGTTCATGGAAGATTGGATTTTTGGCTAGTTTGAGCACCCCTTGATTATCAGTATACAAGGGAGAAGGACCTGTTTGTGGAATCTGTATGTCAGAGAGCATCCTTCGGAGCCAAACTGCCTCACATGCAGCCTTGACTGTTCCCCAGTATTCGGCTTCGGTCGAGGAAAGAGCCATGACCTATTGCTTCTTGCTGCTCCAAGTGATGACACCAGTACCCAAATTGAATACATACCCAGAAGTGGATTTTCTGTCATCCACCGATCCTGCCCAATCTTAGTCAGTATAATCAATCAGCTTTGGATTGTTGCACCTAATATACAAAATGCCATATTCTGAAGTGCCTTTCACATATCGTAACACTCGCTTCGTTGTAATCCAATGATCAACTTTTGGAGCTGTCATGAAGCGAGAGATGTAGCTGACAGTGAAATTGATGTTAGGTCTAATGGTAGTGAGATAGATGAGGCTGCCTACTAGCTGTCTGAATTTTGTTTCATCTATTGCAGGTGAATCAAACCTGGCTGATAACTTCAGCCCTTTCTCCATAGGTGTGGAAGGAGGTTGCAGGTTTGCAATCCTGTATTCAAAACTTATCCAACAAACTACGGGCATACTTGGACTGTGAAATAAAGATACTGTCATCAGTTTGCCACACTTCGACACCTAAGCAATAATGGAGAAGCCCCAAATTTGTCATGTCAAAAGATTGGCACAAGTCCTATTTGGTTGCGGCAATTGAATGTGCTGAATTTCCAGTAATGATCAAGTCATCCACGTAGACAACAAGAAAAAGGATCTCATCATCGGAAATTTTGACGTACAGATTAGTGTCAGAGGGACTGCTTTGAAAACCATGTTCAACCAAATACTGATCAATCTTGAAGTACCAAGCCCGAGGGGCTTGCTTCAAGCCATAAAGGGCTTTTACCAATCTGCAAACTTGATGTTCCTTACCAGGAACCTTGAAGCCAGGAGGTTGAGCCATATAAACTTCTTCCTGCAAGTCACCGTTGAGGAATGCACTCTTAACATCCATCTGATGAAGTTTCCATCCAAACTGAGCTGCACTGGAGAGAAGAGGACGAATTGTACTCATCTTGGCAGTAGGAGCAAAAGTCTCCTCATAGTCAATGCACTCTCGCTGTGTAACACCCTAAGCAACCAATCTAGCCTTGTACTTATCCAAAGTACCATCTGCATGATACTTGACTTTGTAAACCCATTTACAACTAATAGGTTTCTTTTTAGGAGGCAAATCAGAAAGAACCCAAGTGTGATTCTTCAGAAGACTATGGTATTCGATCTCTATAGCCTTTTCCCACTCAGGAATGCCTTTGTCCTTTGAATATGTCTAGGGCTCATGGATGCCGTGAATGTTGGCCATAAGTGCAAGGTTGATTGTATTTTGTTGCTTTCTCTTTTTGTGAGCAGATCTGCCCTCAATAAGCTCATCATCATGAAGATCTCATATGGTCTTGGGCCACCACTTAGGCCTGAGGGTAGAAGTACCAACATCTAGCATTGGAGGAACAACATCCCTTGGAGTTTCTGGAACAAAGTCATCTGGATGCGAATCCTGTGGAAAATCAGGTGGTGCCGGATCAATAGATTCCTCATCTTTAGAGTTAGAATGCTCTGAAGCTCTCCCATCATGGGAACCAAGAGGAAGACGAGCACCAACATCAGGAGTTTTCACAGATTGAGTCGTAGGACTAGGAGTAGTAGAAGGAATAAATGGACCAGTAGTATCATCAACCACAACATCACGAGTGAAAATGAGACGATCTGTCTCTACATCAATCTACTTGTAGGCCTTGTGGTTGTCGCTGTAACCAGTAAACATAAGTGTTTGGCTCTTTGAATCCAACTTAGCACACTTAGCGTCTGGAATCCATACATGAGCCGTAGAACCGAAGACTTTCAAATGGCCCACTTTAGGCTTGCGTCCTGACCAGGCTTCTTCAGGCGTCATCTTCTTAACAACATGTGTAGGTGACCGATTTAGCAGATAGACTGCGGTGTAAATTGCTTCAGCCTAGTATTTCTTAGGAACATTTCTATGTTCTATCATAGAACGAGCTATTTTAGTAGTGGTGCGATTTCTACGTTCAACTACACCATTCTACTTAGGGGTGTATGGTGTGGTGAGTTGGCACTTAATGCCATGTGTATCACAAAATGTAGAGAAGTCATTGGAACAAAACTCCCCCCCCCCCCATTATCTGACCTTAGAGTGACAATCTGAGAACCGGATTCTCTTTCAACTAAGGCCTTAAACTGCTGAAATGTACTGAACACATCTGATTTATTTTTTCAGAAAATACACCCACATTTTACGACTCAAAATCGTCAACAAATAACAAGGAGTACCTGCAACCAGTAACAGATGGAGTGTTCATTGACCGACGTACATCAGCGTGAACCAATTGAAGGACCTTGGAGGCTCGCCAAGAATCACCATCCGAGAATGGTGTCCGATGCTGCTTCCTAGCTTGACAGGCTGCACAAACTCCATGATTTTGAGGTTGGATCTCAAGTAGACCTGCAACCAAACCCTCCCGATATAACTGAGAGAGATAGTGCACGTTTAAGTGCCCATAACGTTGATGCCAAAGTGTTCTGATGGATGTACCCCTAGCAACCAAAGCATGCTCTTGAGAATCACTGGAATCAGCAAGTCTATAGAAACCATGATCTTCAAGTCCCATAGTGATTGTAGTATGTGTCTCCCTATCAACGATGCTGCAGATGGACGAACTGAAGACAACATCTAATTGTTGAGAATGCCTCATGATCTGATTGACGGAGAGGAGATTATGTTCCATGCTTGGAACATAGTAGACATCAAGAAATTTAAATTTCTACCTCCTGAGTGAATCTGGACAGTACCCTTACCAGAAACTTTGTACTCTTCTCCTCCTCCGAAGATTACTGAATCCGAAAATGGTTCAAATTTCGTGAACCAATCCAGACGATGAGTAAAATGCCGTGAAGCTCCTGAATCAATACACCAGGCAGAAGAGTGTATAGGATCTGTTGTTCTCTTGGCCATAAAAGCATAGAATGCAGATTCTTTCTGCTCAAGGGTGTTCGAGGACATTTGCTTTCTATTGAGACCCTCCTTGCTTCTTTTGTTCAGAAGCCAAACGAATTCGACACTCGACCTTCATGTGACCAAACTTATGACAATAATTGCACTGAACATTCATCTTCTTCTTGCTGTCCTGAGAAGAACCAAAGCCTTTCGGTTGAGAAGATTGAGCCTTCCCCTTTGTTCTTAGCAGAAGATTTGGCAGAGAACGCTTGCTTGGTGGAGGGAGAATTGGTACTACTTCCAAATTGCTGTCGCCTTCGATCTTGCTGTAAAAGCTTGTTACAAAGATCGGAAAACTTCAAGTCGACGTCAGTGGAAGTGATTTTGAGTGTTTCAATGAAATGCTCATACGAGCGTGAGAGACTCTTCAGAGTAATGACTGCCATATCTTCTTCCTCCATTTTTCGACCAATAGCTTCCAGCTGGTCGCGAATATCCTTGATCTTTGTTAGATGCTCCTGAAGAGATGTTTTGATCGTGAAGAGAATATTCTTAAGAAAGAATGCTCTGCTCTTGTTAGAGGTTTCATGAAGACTCTTCAAATGATCCCATATTTCCTTTGCAGTTTTGCTAGACGGTACTTGAGGTAGTTGCTCATCAGTAACAAAGAGTTTGATGAGCATGACGGCTACCCGGTTGCACTCATCCCATTTGTCTTGGTCTTTTCCGACAGAGTCTGGACGTTGAGATGTGCCTAGAACAACTACATCAAGACATCGGTACTCAAAAATGGTCAACATACGTGGCTTCTAGGTGTTGTAGTTGTGGCCATTGAACTTTTGGTTGCTTTTGAACATAATGTTCGTCAGCGATGCCATCACGTATCCCAAGGTCGAATTGGTGAAGGCACGAATGCTTGAAAACCAAAGGATGAAAACAAAGGGTTTTTAGAAACAAATTTTGCAAGTTAGATTCTGAGGTAGAAATTGAAACCTTGGCACAGTTTTCGAGGCAGACATTTTTCGGAAGACTCGAAAAAATTTGATGACAACCTAGTTTAGATAGCGAAAACCCACAGATTTTGCAAATAAATTTTTTTTCTAACTTGAAACGAAGGAGATAATCTCAAAACCCTAGCATAATTTTCGAGGTAAAATTTTCGACTAACCTAGAAAAATCCAACGAAGACCCAGAAATCCTTGCAAAAAACCTTGAGAGTCTGCAACAAAAAACGATGTACCCAGAAAAATACGACGACAACCCAGTTGAGCTCTCTAAAAACATTAACGATTCTACAACCGGAAAAAATTTCGCCTTGAAACAGAGGATCAAAACCCTAGGCAAAAAAAAAATCTACAGACTCAGAAAAATCTGATGGTGACCTCGTTGAGGTTTCGAAAAACCCACCAAGAATTTGCAAGCAGAATAAAATTTCGACTTGAACTGAAGGGTCAAAACCCTAGTCAAATGTGCAGAAACCTTAGTCGAAAAAAAAATCTGCAGACCCAGAGAAATCTGACGGTGACCCAGTTGAGGTTTCGAAAAACCCATCAAGAATCTGTGATCGATTTTTTTTTTGCCTTGAAATAGAGGGTCAAAACCCTTGGTGAAGTTGCAGAAACCTTAGGTCGTTAAAAAACGTGCAGATTTTTTGAGAAAAACAGGTTCCGTGCCCTAGCTCTGATACCATGTGAAAATCAAATTCACTAGTAAAATATCTTAGTTCATATTAACTAGTAAATATTACAGTTTATTGAAATACAAAACACTATAGAAATTAATGATATTACCTACCTCTATCTACCTAATACTGTAGATACATTAATGAAATCTAACAACCTAAGTTGACCATTGACAATATAAGAAATTATTATTCTAACAGAACATTTGTGGTTGGTGATGAACATTTTTGATCACCTTGCCCGCTCCATACACTTGTTTGAACCGATCAATTTTATTGTTCATTTTCTGTAGCCAACACAAGCTGTCCAAAAGATGTGCTTCAACATAAAAAACCAGCCTTTTTCAACTTTTTGCATTGTACGTTATAGCTTGGACAACATTATTAGGTGTTATTTTATCAATGGCCAATATTGGAATGCCACCAATAAATTGTGCATCCTACCTCTACTATCCTACCTCTACTTCTCACAACACACAACCTATAAAAACATTGGTCATTTAGGGGACCCTAAAATGACCCTAAAATCACATTTAGCAATGGCTGATTTTTGCATCCTTCCATTCATTGGAAACAATGGACACTCTTGTCTTGATCCACAAATCCCCAAATGACTCAAATTAATCTTCTATGAATTTCATCTCCTTAATCATCAAGGTATTTCCCAATTTCTCAAAACCCAAGCCTTTGTATCCTTTTGGAGCCTCACTAAATTTTGTCACCTTTTCTTGCTAGTATGGTGACCAAATAATGTTGAAGGACAAAACATTTGCATAGTTACATCATGCAATGTGTTGATTGACAATCTCTCAATATTTGTCTTGAAGTGCCTTTTCTAATGGCTCCTTTAGTCCTCTAATGTGTAGTGAGCTCTTTATGAGTTTCCAAAAATGGATGGTTTTTTACCACGACTTTAGAAATGCTAGGAAATGGAAATATGGGCCCTCCTTGGTTAAGATCTTCTCTTTGCTAGAGGATTACTTGTTCAAATGGCAATTGCTACCTCTACTTGCTCTCCAATATATTTCAACACTCTTGTTGTTGGCACAAGTGCATTCTTCTTCCTTGGGCAGGATTGGATGCCCATGTCTAAAGTACCACATGAATGGGCTTTAATCCCATTTGTATGAGCTAGTATACTTGACACCACATTTGTTGCAAACACAAACATATTTCCCACCACCTAAACTTGCATCGCATTAACATACTTCCAAAGGGAGAATTTGGGTTTGTTTTGAAGCAAGATTGGTCCAGCTAGAATTGGTTGCCATTATATTTCCTATGGCAACAAATTTAGATGATAACACATTGAAAAACAAAAAGTTAATTGAATGGATATTTAGATAACTCAATTTAATTGAATGGATATTTATAAGTGGCTATGGCTACCCATATTCACTTTAAGTTGTTATTCTATTCTTATCAAATATAATGTGATATTGAAATCCTTGGGGCATAAATATCTCATTTTTATGTTCCTATCTGCATGTTGTCTATTTTAAGATTTCCTTGAGCTCCAACTTTTAAATATATTCAGCTTTCGGTTATTTATCATGTTTCCTATAAAGCGCTTCAGTAGTTGGCAAAACAATGTACAAATCAGAGCTGTTTTCTTTTTCATAGTTTATCTAGTGGATAATGCATCTTGCCTCAAGAAAGGTATTTTAAACAAATTCTTATGTAGCAAGCATAGTTGATCCTTGACCCTAAAGAAATCATTGTTGTCTAACATGTACCCTCATTAAATAGAATAATATGCCTTAAAATATGCCACTTGGGTAAATGACCTGTTCATATTTCTATTTTCACACTACGTGTTTAGTTAGAAAGTGGGTTACCTGTGGCACGTTTGAATGTAGCACAATCTTTGAGAAGTATCTCTTTTCAGAATTGTCTCCCATTATTTTCTTAATCAGGGGCTTGGGGGTTTCCCTAGGCTGATTGTTTTTAAAATGTTACTTAATAATTGTATTTGGAGGTTACCACTTGAATTGGTTCTGCTGTTCAGATTTCTTGCACTGTTTTTATACAATTGTCGGTCATAATCTCTTTGTCAATTTTACCTCTGGCTTCTGCTATATATATTTCTGTTTTGACATGAAATATCATTTCTGAATCTGTAAAATTGGCATTTGATTGAAATATTCTTATTTTTGAATACTTGTTTAAGTCAGTCAGACAGAAAAATGTAAATGGATTAAAAATTGATGAATAATTTAGTAGAGCTACAATGGTTCCAGTCAAATTATATGTCTCATCTGTGGTATTTGTGATCCTTGTTTGAAAGCAGCTTTTACTGGTGCACGATGGTAAGCTTTTTGGTCGGGACCTTCTTTCTGATGTAATTTGTAGAGCTATCAACATGACACAGCTCTCAAATAATCAAGAATTCCATAAAAACTATTTAGTGACACAGTTGGGACGGGTGAGTTCACTTGTCATCTCTCTTGTGTTATCTCATTTGCAGTTTTTTTCATACATTTGTAAGATGGATTCTTACATTTCATTCTTTGTATTGATTTCTGGATAGCTTATGCTCAATTTGCTGAGAATTCTTTGCACTAATACTGCATGGCAACGGCGTAAACTTGGTAAAAGCTTGCAAGAGTGGGGCACACTTTTTCATCAGGTGTGTATGTTACAAGTATTTGAACTATTGATCTGTGGAAAATGAATATGGGTAACGACTCATTTAAATCTGTCATGTGCAAAAAACGCTAAATAGTTTTCAGGTAGTTTAGAAACACATTGCCAGCATGCCTTTGCTTTTTTGAAGAATGTCATTGACAAAGTTTAAGCTGGAAAACATAATTTTGAGTTAAGTTATATATGCGCTTTATTCTTCCAGGACGAATCTTTTCTTCTTTTATAAATGCATTCTATCATGAATTGTTGTACCGAGTAGTCACTCCATCTTGTTTATTATGAGAAATAATAATATTAATATTATATATCAATAATAATATTAATTTTACTAATAATAATTCTTTTGGGGACAACTCACTTTGCATGTTGTGGTGCCAAAGGAAATTCAATCTCAGAGGGGAAATAAAATTAAAATATAAATTTTGATTTACTTTAAGTGTTTCGAACTATTTATTATGAGAAATAATAATATTAATATTATATATCAATAATAATATTAATTTTTCTAATAATATTTCTTTTGGGGACAACTCACTTTGCATGTTGTGGTGCCAAAGGAAATTTAATCTCACGGGAGGTCTGTGCCATTTTAGAACTCTCTCGAGCGAACATTTTTAAAAGAAGAGTATTTATATATTGGAAAGCATGGAGAATTTAATGAAAATTTGGGAGAAATCCTAAATGAGTGTGCTGGGATGGAAACTCAGTAGCTCAGCAAGGTTGGGACACAAACCCTAGCCTTGTTTGGTCTTTTTTTTCATATTGAAAATTACATTTCAACCTTCCCTTCAGCATTTAGGCTATGGAAATATTGATCTATAGGGAGGGTCTGCAACAGAGGTGCAACGAATAGCAGGTCATCAAATCCATTTGTTTATGCATACCCAACTACGGTTGGAATTTTGTGAGGAATCTGAGAAAGTTTCTACAAGTCTATTGGGGATAACAATGAAGACTAGGTGGCCTCAAGAGATTATAGCAGAGCACACCTATATCACCAGCTTTATCTTTGGATTGTTGTCATAATTCAAAGTTTCAAACTAAGGACGTTGATCATCTATAGCAGTAGAGTCAAGTGGGTTAAGATTCAGGCCTACAAGGCTGAGGTGTTCAGGAAACTGTTGGCTGAGGGTTTCACACCTCAGCTTTTTGGCTTCTTGAAGGTAGAATCCAACCATTGAAACCAGGCCTCTGTACTCCTCCAGCAAGGTCACCACGAGCCTCAGATCAAACTTGGACTCGACCTTGGAAAGGTTTGGCATTGAGTAGGCTTAAGGACTATCACCTCTAGACATTGTAAACGTCTAGCAACAATATTTATAAAGTTTGTATCAGATTTGTATCATTTCCACCTTGTTGGTGTCTGTTTTATCATCTACCAAACATTAGAATAAAATACCACAAGGATACTCTATCCTCTCCTGAAAAACCACCACTTATGTTAAGATTGTGAGAAGATCATATGGCGAACAACTGACTTTAGTGGGATAGCTTCTTGGGTAGTGTATGCTGAAAATCTCAAGGGGGACTTACGCTTATCAACTGGTATCATTCATGCTGTACTTAGGCAGATTTAACAATTTATGCTCTATGTTTTTGGATTTTCTGGTTTAAGACCTCAAAAAGAATAAAAGAGGATAGGGTTTAGGAATTTTGACTAATTCTAGGAACTCAAGAGACAGTGTACACTGGGTGAGACTAATAACAATACTTTGTTTCGCCACACTTGGGACTACTACGCAAAGTATGTGCAATCTTCTAGGATTGTGCTTACGATTTTCACACTTAGGAATAGTACCAACAATTGAACAATATTATTCCAAGTAGAAGTTAAACATCCACATTAAAGGCTCAGGCTAACTTTACACATTGAATGGAAATCATCCATCCAAAGAAAGTATGAGCAAAATCTCACCAATCCATACTATCAAATCTATCTTTCATCTAACAACTTCAAAGCAAATAACTTAAGCAAATTTAATCTAAGTGTTGAAGAGAATATGCAACCATGCAACCATTTAGCAATAAAAAGATTTCAAGGCAATACTGATAATGAACTTTTATCACTCAAATAGCTCTAAGCAACAATTTCATAAATCTCTCCACACTGAAATGAAATGAGAGAATGAATTTATATAGAGTTTTTGAAAACAAATGAATGGCTGAGATCAATCTAAGATCAACGGTCGAGATTAAGACAACCTAATTCTAATTAGGGTTTCCAAAAATAAGATCCAAGATCAACTGTAAATGAGACAAGTGGCACAAGATGCTATCTTTTAGGACTGCACCCCCTTAAACAAATGAATGGCCAAGATCAATCTAAGATCAATGGTCCAGATTAAGACAACCTAACCCTAATTAGGGTTTCCAAAAATGAGATCCAAGATCAACTGTAAATGAGACAAGTGGCACAAGATGCTATCTTTTAGGACTGCACCCCCTTCTTCTGATATTTGATGAACCTGGACACAATTTGGTCAACTTCCTCCATTGTGACATATGGCAACATGTTGATCCTGAATTCTAATCCTTCCAAGTCATCTGCACATAGAGCAAAAATGATTTCCTAGTCTAGTTCTTGCTTCTGAAAAGCATCTCTGATGGACAAGAGGTTCGATGCCTTAGCCAAATTGCTCTTCAAGATTGGTCCTGTGATGGCAAAGAAGGTGTCTTGTGTTTTGACTTTCAGATTCTCCAACTGCATATCCCTTTCTCGGATAGTTTCTGTCTCAATTATCTCTGTGACTGTAAGGAAAATCTTGTCGTGAATTGCCTTTATCTGTTCTTCTATTCTATCAACATCAACCTTTACCTTTTCCAAGACTTCATTTTGTGCAACCAACGTCCAGTGCCAACTATTGAAGTCATAGGCAGCCCTTGCTTCAATTATCTTTCCATTAACCAATTCTTGTGGTGGGATTCCTTTAAGATCTCTAAGGCATGGGATAATTCTATCTTGGATGTCCTGGAAATCAGCCCACGCTTCTGCCATGATCACAATCCTGGAATGTAAAGAAGAGGTTTGTTCACATGCTGATGATATTCTTTCCATAAACGTGGCTGCTTCTTTTCTTGAACTTTCCATCCAATCTTTAGTCTCTCCAGCTATCACTGCTTATTCCTTAGAACCTTTGACTACCTGCTGTGAATCCAAAAGTGGAAGAGCTTCTGGATTTGCTTGATCAAGTGGCTTAGTAGTCAAATGCCGAATGTAATCTCTCAGGCGCTCAACTTCCCGCTTATACTTATTCTTCTTTCCTACTTCCCTATCCAGTCTTGCTTTCATGGAAACAACTGAATTGTCCAGGTCTTCTGTTACTTTGTCCCAAGTCAAAGGTGGTAATCTCATACTCATGAGGACCAATATCTCCCTTTGGTTTGTCTACCTTTGGCACTGCAATCTGTACTGCCCTGCATCCTGTTTCATCTCTCTGGATGGTGGAAAACCTTCTGGCTGGCTTCTTTACTATAGTTTGCTCTAATCTGGCCAAGAAATCAGTCATGTCATCTTCTTCTTGTTCTTCTACTAGTGTTTTTATTTTCGATCTCTCCCTCATCGAATCAGGAATAGTGGGCTGCTCAATGCCTTCTACTTCTTGGTTGCCTTCTATTTCTTGGTTGCTTTCTATACGTGCAATATCCCAGAGAGCAGAAATCATTCCCTCTTGAAACTCTCCTTCTTCAACATCCATTTCATTTTCTGATTCTAGATTTTCTGTGCCAGTAGGAGACGATGGTTGTTCATCATCTTGATGGACTGATTTTGCATTCTCCTCATGGACTGGGGAAGGAATTTTCATCTCTGCCAAAGACTGATCAATGGCCAATACATCTATATTTGCGGATGCGGCGGAACGAGATGCTTTCACCCATTGTTTCTTTTGATCAGGTCCTTCAGTCATAATTGCCTTTCCTTTTGTTCTTAAAGAACTTTCTACTTCCTTTTTTTTTTTTTATTTTCAATTTGCCTGGCACTTTGAGAAGCTTCAGCATTTGAGGAACATTCCTTTGCTTCTCCCATAAAGTCATAGGTCAAGTTCACTTTTCTTCTTCTCAGCCTTTGGATCTGTTGATCAACCCACCACCTGGAATAGTTTTCTACTGGTCGCATTAGGGTAGCTAGGTCAACATGTTCAGGTTTTGACCATTTGATAGGAGGGAGTGCAACATTCCCATCAAAGCGTGGCTGAGTGCACTCCTCACTTTCTTTCACTTGATCTGGCACAAGGAAATGTTTAGTGATCCTAATTAAACAAATTGGTAACCTAGACCGCATCTTTTTCTTGACAGCATACTCATCAGTAGCATCTACCCAATAGTCTTCTATATCCACCCTATGTCTAAATCTTTCTCCAATCACTGATTCGATATTGCTGCAAGGATCAAAGTTTGCCCTGGATTGGTAAAAGGTAAAAGAGTACCATTGCATCTCCAATCTAGCTGTTTCAGTTGAAGGACAAGATTCTAGCATGTTTCCAATAAAAAATGGAAAAGAGATAGCAGCCTTCTGTCTTATTCTCTTGAAGCTCGGATATTTTCTAACTGTTTGAGAACTTCCAACAGGACCATCTTGTTGATTGGATAAATTGGCAATCGGTAAGGACAACCAATGAAACCTTGGATCTGATATAAGTGAACTTTGGAAATTGGATAAACCAGGATCCGTACTTGCTGATTAGACTTTTTGATTTAGGAGAAAGTCTTTTATGAATACCTCCTTGCAATGTTCTTGTGATATACATGAGGAACGCATCATTCGCCTGTTTGAAATGACTTTTCTCCTTGAGCTGCAATTGAGGATAACAATCATATGACCATAATTCAATCTCACCACCTCCAATTGTGCCTTTGTAAATCAGTCTTGAATATTTGTACGTTGTAGCTAGTAGATAGATTATGTAAGAACTCATGTAAAATGTCTTCGTTCTCTCCAAGTTCATCAACTGTTCATGAAGGTTGTTGCTGATTATGCGGGACCAATTGAATAACTTGGTTCCTGAGGTGATTTCATCTATATGAAATAATACATCCATGTGTGGAACAGTGCACCTTCAGGGCTGCCCATGATTTTGTTCAGTAGCAAGATGATATCACCATATTCTTCATTGAAGTAAGGACGCAACAGATGATTTGGCACTTTCCCTTGAGGTCTTTTATTCTCTAACCAAGACTTGTTAACATTCGCAGCACAAAGTTCAGACTGACAGTCATAAACCCTCTTGGTTTGCTCCTTGTATGTGGCCTTACTATGGATTGGTATGCCAAATGTCTCTTGAATGGATACTCCTGAAAGATTAGCCAAGACTCTTCCATTTGGTGCAATTATCTCTTTTGATTGTGTGTTATAGTGCAAGGCACATTCAACAATCAGCTCGGCACAATCTTTGGCTGGTGGAAATCCAACTGCCTGGACAATTCCATTGTGCATCATTTTGCGAGCAATAGGTGTAGGAATGTGTCCATCATGCCCGTACATCCTTTTCTTAAATTCCTCTAGATCAACATGTTTGAGGTCTGTGTCAGTGATGTTCTTCCATTTGGATTTGATCTTGGATTTCAACTGTGCTTCCTTGTTGGCGAACATCATTGGTGCTTCCTTGGTCATCCTTTTGAAAAAACACATAAATACTTAATATTATTTTAAGATTTTAATTCTGATTTTAATCTTCTTTTTTTTTGAAAATTTCACTTTCAGCCTGTTAAAAGGTTAAGTTTTTGTGAAGGGTTTGGGCAAGAAATTGATAAAATTGAGGAAAATGAGACAAGAAGGTAAGAAAATTCAATCAAATAGAATCTTTGAATGACTAAAATTTACCTTCTACTCTGAAAATCTGTCTTAAAATCAGAGAAAGCACTCAATTTCTTGAGCTCTAACACTCGGAAGATTTTCACTTGAAAAATTTCTCTTGAAAAATTCAAAAATTCTAAATTTTGAGAGAAAAATTCGCTTCAATGCTCTCGAAATTCTCAACCTGAGTAGTGAATTGTGAAATGAATTGGTTGAAAATATATAGAGTCCAGGGTTCCTAAACTTAGAGGTGTTTTTTTTGGATGTTTTTATTATTTTATTATTTTTTTTTGTGTTATTTTGTTTTAATCTTTGCAAAATGGAATTTTTTTTTATCTCTCAAATTCATCTTTAACTAAGGAATCTTCTAGAACTTCCTTCTAATTTCTAAAATTCTTGAATTTTTTGAAAATATTTCTAAGTGTTAAAAAATAACCCCTTAATTTTGGAAAATAATTAAAAATTTATGTGACAAATTGATTTTCCAACTTGCTGGTCTGATTTCATGTGTGTTTTACGAAAATTTGTGTTCTTTTGGGTATGGTGAATTTTTATCTTCATGTCTGATCAATGAGCGAAATTTCATCTCTCATCAGGCATGTTCACATATTCCATTTATGCTTGGACAATTGGAATGTCTGAGTTTGATCAACTTGTTTGGACAATTCATTTTCCAATTTTGTCTTATGTCTTGGGATTTGCTTGCCAATTTATGCTTTAAGGTTTTGTTGTTACCTTTTTCACACATCGCCCCATTGCAAATGGGGACTCCCTATTTTTGCCTTTTAGGGTTTTTGTTAGAGTCTCGCAACCTTCTCGGCACCAATTTTGTCTGTTTTGAATGGTCTGAGTTTTGGAAGTCATAAGTCAATTTATGCAAATCATGGTCAGAATAGAGTCTAGGCGTTGTCAATGTGCCCAGAAACTCCAAAGGACGAAGATTGCAATTGATTTGGGTCAATTTGGACAACTTTCTATTTCTGGAAAGTTTTGCTTTTTTGTTTTTCCTGTTTTTTAGGAAGTTTTGTTTTTTGGCACTTTAAGCACAATCCCCGAAGTGGCTTTTTTTAGAAAGTTTTTCCTATTTTTAGGGATGCTTGCTTTTTCTATTTTTGGAAAAGGATCTGGGGTTTTCACTGTTGACCCCAAGTTACACTGAAAATGAGCGACAAATTCCTTCAAAATTCAAGTTTTGACTGAAAAAGCTAAGTTCCAAAATTTTAGGGATCTAGAGGAATTCGAAGGATAAATGGAGTATGAATTTCAAATTTCAAGAAAATCCAAGTTGAAATGCATAAGTTATGAAGATTTTGAATTTGGCTTCCATGGAGATCATTTCTCTCCAAGTCCGCCTAGCAATAAAGATCAGAGGGTCAAGACTTAGGCAAAGTCCGCCCTGAATGGGTCTCACAATGAATCAAGTCTGCCCAAAGGATATGAAGGGAGCATGGATGAGGTTCCTAACTTGTGCAAAGTCCGCCCATATATGAGGTTCCTGAGTTGCATAAAGTCTGCCCAACATTATGGGGAGAAGTGCAAAGGACATGCAAAGTCCGCCAAGTATATGGTAGAGAGGTGCACAAGTCAAGGAAAGTCCGCCCCAAGGTGAAAGGAGATGATAAAGTCCGCCTTGACTTGGTGCAAAGAAGTCATGAAGTCTGCCTTAATGGTGCATAAGATTAATGAAATCCGCTCATGGTGTGGTTGCCAACATTCACCAACTCTGCCTTGACATGGTCATATGAAGAGCAAAGTCTGCCCTTGATTGAGTATATGTTGCTCAACTTTGATGAACTCCGCCAAGGAGAAGGTGCATGAGTTTGCCCAAGGGATAAGGAGACAATAAGCAAAGAGGTGCAAAGTGTTAAGGAAGTCCGCCCACACTTGGGAAGTGAATTTCACTAAGTCCGCCTTGGGATGTATAGGGGAATGAAGTTGTTCAAGTCCACCTTGAAGGAGATTGAACATGGTGCATACCTTTGTCCAAGTCCGCCTGCTCATGGTGCACAACTTTGATGAACTCTGCCATGTATGAGGTGCACAAGTGTGATGAAGTCCGCTTTCCTATGGTGCACAAGTTTTATGAAGTCCGCCCAAGCTGGAAAACAATAAGGAAAATCTATGACAAAGTCCGCCTTGGCTGGGAAATAGTTTGGTTGGCAGCAAGGAAAGAAAAGTATTCTCTCAACTCCACTATGCCAACAAAGAAACTCATTAATCTCGCCAACATAAGGAAATGATTCATGAAGTCTGCCCTGCCTTGGAAAATTTGATCAGCAAGGAAAGAAGTTTTTCAAGTCCGCCATAGGAAAGAGAGGGCTGAAGTCTGCTCAAGGTCAGAAATAATGAGGAAAGAAAGAGGTGAAGTCCGCCTCGAATGGGAAGCAAGATGAAAAACTTTTTACCAAGTCCGCCACCTTTGGAAAACTTTTCATCAAGTCTGCTCTCATGAAGGAAATATGTGAGGCAAGATGAGATTGATTCTCACAAAGTCCGCCAGCTATATGGAAAAGATTGACAAAATCCGCCTTGTGTCAAGAAAATCTGCCTAAGTTCGAACTAAGGGAAAGAAAAAGTTTTTAGAAAGTTTCAAATTTTGAGGAAGGAATGAAGATAGAGTTCGATTCATGAACTCAAACTGAAAATAGAAACTTTCTTATTGAACGAAAAATTCGAAATCAAAACTTTCCTAAGGAGATTAAAGTCAACTGAAAATAGAAATGGCAACTTTCTTATTGCATTCAATGACTGAAATAAATTTGGAAACAAAACTAGCTCAAGATTGGAATGATCAGCTGTGTTTCCAATTGCAAAAATTCGAACTACTTGAAGGTTTATACAAATGGTCATTCATTCATTCATTTCAGTCATGATGAAAGTTCAAACTTGAGGAGAATTTTAAGAGTTTTTTCTGTCAGGCTTCAAGAGTTTTCAACGAGTTTTAAGAGGATTTCGAAGGTTTTCAAGAGCATTTCAAAGACATTCCAAGTGCAGATTCAAAATTTTCTGAGACAAGCAACACTTTCTTACCTCTCTCTTGTCTAGATTTTGAAGGTGACTGGGGTATTCAAGGCAGATTTATTGAGTTTTCAATCTGGTTTTCAAATTTTGGATGGAATTTTCAGGGACTTAGTCTGATTTTCACATATTTTTCAAGATTTGAATCTGATTTCAATATTTATTTCACAGATTTTGGGACTGACTTGTTTCAGATTAATCAAAGACAAATTTTACTCTCAAAACCTTCAAATCAGATTGAGTTTTCAAGGGTTTCTAAAATCTAAGTGTTCGCAGCTTGTTGAAAGCTAAAAGTGTTGAGGAAATGGAAAAATCAGAGCACACTCTGCCATCAAACCTTCAAAATGTACACTCAAAGTTAGAATCTTAACTTAATTTTCTTTTGGTTTTGCAAGTCATAAATGGCAACTGAAGGCGGGATCATCACAGAAAACACAAATGGAGTTTCGAGCCAAATTCAGAATTGAAGATGGGTCCACAAGCAAGGTTCGTTCGAGCATAAAGATGGCCAAGATTTGGCTAAGTATGTGAAAACTATTTCATAGAAAAAAATTCAAATTCGTCCATTATGGCGAAAGCATAAAGGAATTCTTCCCCAAATTCAAGGCACTTGAAAGAATTTCAACATATCAAAAAAGAAAGGTCCTCAGGCTTGGTGAAGATATGGAAAAGTTAAATAAATTTCCAACTTCTTGAAGGATTTCATCTCCCAGAGAATTAAAGACAAGCTTCCAGTTAGAATCAAATGGTGACAAGAAAAAATAAATTTCCATACGAGAATTCAGGGAAGACATCCAACACGCTGAGGTGGTACCTCGTCATCTTCCAATCAATCAGATTGTTCCAAGTCAGAATGTCCAGGCTCAATGAACTTGACTTACCCACATAAGCTTCTAGAGGGCACACTTCACAATGCAACAACCTTCTATTTTTATTGTTGGTTCATATTTAGCAAGAAGTACAAGTGTCCCTAGATGTAATTTTCTCATTGGTTGTGTTGGCACTGCATGAAGATTGCATTGAAGAAGTATAGTGTTGTCATTGATGTCAATTGCAATTGGTAATGGAGCAGTAAAGCAACCAGTAATGAAGTAGTGATGTTCAACCGGTAACCCTAACTTGTTGAGATGTAGATCCCTAACCGATGGAGCTTGGAGATCGGTTGTGATGATCTATCACCGAATGATGATCGGTGATGAAGATGCCACGTAAGCATGTTGCACGTGATGAGTTTTGAAAAGGTTTGGGTGCATAAAGATAACCGTTTATCTTCGGAATGATCAAATGCATAGTATGAAGTGAAAAACGCGTGATGTGTTACAAGATTCAAAGTGTGGTGATCTAGGAGTGGTTGTAGATGCCTAGAAGAATGTGAAGTTGATTGCATGTAATCTAACGGTCAAGATTGAACTGATGTGTTTGTAATCTCTATGAGAATTGTAGGGTTTGTGTTGTGTTACTGACCTAATGTATTTGCTTATAAGGTCGATGATTTGATTCAATGAGTTGTTGGCAATTTGATTAAGTGTGAAAGAGATTGTTGCCGAACCAGGAGGCGTATCTGCAGAATGATGTGAATTCAGATAGGAGTTGTAAAGGATTTGATTCAGCAAGGAAGTGCTATTTTCAGATCAGTCAAGAACTTGTTGTTCTCTAACAATTACAATAGCTAAAATCCCTTAATCGGGTAGGTCCTAACATGCCTCACATTGTAAAATCCCATAACAGGGTGACTCCTAACAGGGTCTGCTCCTAACAGGGCATTATTGTATAAGCTTCTAACTGGGCTTGGCTCCTAACAAGGCGAACTTCAGAAGAGTTCAAAATACTTGTGGGTATTCTTCCCCACCATGGTTTTTCCCATTTGGGTTTCCACGCGAAAAATCATTGTGTAAGTGGTGAATGATTTTGTGGATGTGTTTTTGGTATGGTTGAGATGAATGATTGGTAAATCTGCATATATATATTTAAATGATTGGAAATGATCTGAAACATGTTATTACTGGAATTAGTGAAGTGGTTTAAGCTTTTGGTCAAAAAGGATATTTAAGTTTCAGATCTGTTGCTTTGTATCATTGAAGCATTTGGTCAACCGGTAAGGTTTAGTAGTGCTGCTGCAGATTTGTTAAAGTGTCTAAACTGGTAAACTTTGTGAATTGTTTTTGAGTTGGAAATAAGTTTGGTGAAAGCCCAGTTAATTTTCTATCTACTGATTCACCCCCCCCCCCCCCCCCCCTTTTCAGTAGTTGACCGGATCTTTATAGTTTCATCATATTATCAGGTCGAGGGGTAGTTAGTTGTAACAAACCCTAATTAGGGTTTTGATCTTTTAATCTGGGCCCTTGATCACTGTTTAATCTCGGCCATTCAAACTTTCTGTGAGCCTATATAAGGTTGCCTCCTCTCATTTGGAGAGTGTGAGGTTTTTGAAATATTGTTGTGAGAGGTCATTTTTCAGATAATACTTAACTTCCGAATCATAAGTATAGATTTTATTTTGGAGAGTGTGAGGTTTTTGAAATATTGTTGTAATCTCTTTTATCTGAATAATTAGCAAGGTTTTCAATTTCCTCAACACAATAGTATAGATTTTATTTCATGTATGTTAGACAAATGCAAGATCTGATAAGTATTGATTTGTGGTGAATCTCCTCTCATACTTTTGATGAACATATGATTTTTCGTTCATTGTGTAAAGTTCGTCTGAGCTTTCCTTTGTCTATGCTTAACTTCCGAATCATAAGCACATCCCTTGAAGATTGCATCTGCTTTGTGTAGTTGTCCTAAGTAAGGCAAAGCAAAGTGTGGTTATTTAGATCACCTGGTCAATATCGTCCCTTGAATTCCTAGGAATAGATTAGAACTTCTAAACCCTTGTCTCCTTTTCAATTTTTCGGGATCCAGGTCCCAATCGATAGAGCTTCATTGTCTAAACCTTCATTGTGAATTGAACGAGCCAAGCGTAAGTCCCTTTGTGTATTACTAGCATATCACAACGCCCATTTAGCTTATCCACATGTCAAGACCTGACAAAAGAAACCTTGGAATCGCCATATGATCCCGCAATCTTAACATAAGCGGTGATTTTTCAAGAGACGATAGTGTCATTGGACATTTTTTATTCTAATGTTCGGTATATGATAAAACATACACCAACAGGTGTGTCTGGAAGGAATTTGTTTCAATCTTTACCTTCCATGCCTTGGCATGCTTCATGTCAATTGGTTTTGCTCTTGAATTTGGAATGTTCTCGGACAATCATCCTCCAATTTGCTTTAATCTCTTTTCGTTTGGGCGAACTTGAACTTTGTTTGTCTTGTCATGGCGAAGCTTGAAGGGTTTTAAGCATTCTTTTTGATCATGGACATGCTGTGTTT
Source organism: Cryptomeria japonica (assembly GCF_030272615.1). NCBI lineage: Eukaryota > Viridiplantae > Streptophyta > Pinopsida > Cupressales > Cupressaceae > Cryptomeria > Cryptomeria japonica. The sequence goes on from NC_081409.1 coordinate 831,888,767, forward strand.
GTCCTATCAACTTATGTCTTGGATCAGACTTGGAAGGATTTTGGACAGTCATCTTCATGATAGGCGAACTTCATGCCCTATCATCCTTTGCTCTTATTTGTTTTCTGCTGTTCATTGCGTATTTGGAAGGAGTTTGGATAATCTTTGGACAACTTTGCTTTGTTTCTTTGCTGAGATCATGTCTAGCCAAGGGCAGACTTGGATGAGGTCTAGCGATCTTTGTTTTGGCTTTGGTTTTGCTTTGTTTTACTCATTCATCTCTTTGTGTTTAGCGAATTAAGTGTCATGTCTTTATGCTTTATCAACCTTGAGCGAACTTTCCTAAATTTATGCCATCTTTGCCAACATGTTTAGTTTGTCTCTCAAGTGTCTTGGCAGACTTGGATGATACTTTGACATGTTAATGCCAACCTTTACTAGGCGGACTTTAGGCTTTCTTAGACAAGGCGGATTTGGAAGATGGTTTGCAAACTTTGAAATTCGGCTTTGCTTTAATCCTTGCGAACATGGAAAGCTCTTTGACATGCTTTGCTTTATTCTTCTCCTTGGAATGCTTCGTTTCTTATCTCCACACGAACTTTGCTGTCTTTGTTTGAAGTATGATAATTTGATCAGGCTCTTTCATGTTTGGAAGCTGTCACTTTGCTCAATTTTGGCGAATTCTGACATAGGCTTATGCTTCAAACCCTACTTGGAAGCTGTTTGGCAAATAAAGAAATCTTCAATGAAGTAAAAACTATGTTTTATAGCTCTTTGGTGGATTCTAGAAGCTTTATTCCCTGTTTTAGAAAACTCCTTCAATCTCAATGAACTTTGGAAAGTTTTATTTGCTTTCTTCTAGAAGGCGAACTTGATATGATCCTTAAGCTTTAGCTTTGTTTGCTTATTTGACATTGTTTATTGTTTTAATTGCGTTCTTCTAGAATGCGATTTTGAGAAGGCTTTATTTGCTTTGTTCTAGAAGGTGATGTCATAATGTTTTAATTCCAACTACAAGTGAACTTGCTTTATTAACTCTCTTCTAGAAGGCGAACTTTAGAAGCTTCTTTCATCTTGAGCAGATTTAGAAGGTTTTCAAACATGTGCTTTCTTTGCCCTTTGTGCCAATCAAACTTGTAAGTGCCATGTCACTAACTTGTTTTATTTGCTTGAGCAAACTTTGTTTTCTCTCTCAAATGCCATGTCATTAATATCGTTGCCAACTTGGCAATTCTCACGCCATCTTCACCTTATGTCATGTTTGAATGTTAACCTTTGCTAGGTGGACTTTTCTTTCCTCTAGACAAGGCGGACTTGGAGAATCATCTTCCCAACTTACTTCACACGTTCATGCCTTAGTTTATTTTCAGGTTAATTTTGCTTGACCTTGAGTAGGAGTTTAACTAACTCCTGCCAAGAGTTAATTAACCATTGGTAGAAGTTTACCTAGTGTCAGACATTTTTGCTTGATCATGAGGTGGACCTTGAAGACTGTCAGGCATCCTTGTGTATGAATGAGCTTAACCTCTAGTAGGAGTTTGATTCACCACTGCCATGAGTTAGGTGTCAGACATTTTTACTTGGACAACTTCCTTATGTCTTGGCGAACCTTGATCATGCTTGGATATCTTCAATGCTTGACATTCTTCGGCAAACTTGACTGATCATCTGCCATTTTCATTTCTTCAACTTAAGCAAAATTTTCAATGTGTCATCTCTCAATGTTACCTTTATACTTGATCTGCAGTTTATCTTGAATGAAACCCTAATTAGGGTTTCCACTTTGCTTTTTGCACTTGGAGACCTAATTTTCGAAATCTAAGAACATGGGCACTGATAATATGGCTGATCTTCTGGAATAAAACCCTAATTAGGATTTGCATTTTGCTTTTTACCTTGAAAGACAATTCTTCAATTCTGAGAACTTGTGTAGTAATAATTTGGTATGAAGCTCAAAACCCTAATCTCGAAAAAAAGCAAACCCTTGCTTTTTACACTTGAAGGCAAAATTTCTCGAATCTGAAGACATGGGCAGGACTGATATCAAGAACAAAAGAACAAAACCCTAATCTCAGAAAAAAATAAAATTGGAAGCCCTGCTTTTTATATCTAGATACAAGATTTTCAAATTTGGACAATATGGGCAGTAGAAATGACTCAAAGCAATTGTGATCCTCCTCCTTCAGACCTTCTAAGCACTTTGACAACATTCATACATGATTTCTCAACTTGGCTCGTGTTGACCTCAAAAACTCAAACTCAAAACTCTCTCCGAAAATGGACTTGTGAAACTGCAGAGTTAGGACAAAAAACCCTAAAAAGTGAAAAACAGGGTGTCCCCATCTGTGATGGGGCGATGTGTGAAATAGGTCACAGAGTCACAACACACCTGCACTCTGATTTCTAATAATTGATTGTGCAAGAAGGCTATATTGAAATCAGATTTTTTCTGAAGCTTTGAGTAATTTGAGTGGTATTGTTTCTGGAGTTGATGTTATGAAAATTTACTTGGAATCATAGTTTGAAACTGGTTAATCAGTTTGGAAAAGCCCTATGGGTCATAACAGTGGTGACATAGCTTTCTTGTTAGCTTGCGATGATGCAGATTAATGAGCTTGAGTAACAGAGAAATAAGTTATTATCGAATTGAGGAGGAGGCAGTCATGGGTGACAGAGATGAAGAGAGCACTTAGAAATTTCTTAGGGAAAACAAAGAGTTTCAATCTTCCATGAGAGATTCTATGGCAGAGATGATTCAACTCCTAAGAGTCATGAATCAACAATTGAGTTCTGGAAGGCCTAATTGAAATGGTGCTGAAGGAAGTAATTCAGTGAATGATAGGAGTTCAATTAACTTAAATGGTTAAGCCCAAAGACATTCAAAGCCAATCTTTTTGGAAAGAGCAGAGACAGAACCCTTGGAAGAACAGCCTATACATCCATGCTAGTAGGATGAAATGGCAAGGTATGATGTTGAATGTAATGTCCTTAATCCAGCCATTTGACGTGACCTCTTTTGTTGAATATTATGAGATGAAAACAAGAAATGGGCATAGGAGAAGGTATGAGGAGCAGACCCATTAGGATACCCAACAATGTTTGCAAAGTTCAATATACTCACATATGATGGATCTGACATTTGTTCAGCCGCAATAGTTAGATATTCAGCTTGATCCACATGTTTGAAGAAGAAGCCATTAAGTTTGCTACTTACACTTGAATGGTGTAGCTCACGAGTGGTGGTACCACAACATGGTGACATGGGGGCATGATTCCATTACCACCTTGGAGGAATTCAGTCAGAGGTTGATAGAGATGTTCGATTGGAAATATCTAGAGATTTACTTTAGAGAGTTAGCTCAATTGAAATAGGAAGAATCACTTGAGCATTATGTAGCAATGTTTTGGAGGCTTTCAGTGATGGTTTCAAATGTGACAGAGATGAGACTTTGTAGAACTTGATGATTCACTTAGGGGGTTGGTGAGAGCATTAGAGCCAGGACCTTTACAGGAGGCCATCAAGAGAGCTTTGAGCTTGGAGGATTCAGTGGCTATATATATAGTCAACCACAAGCCATTTTCAATAGTGCAGGATAAGAAAACCATCCAAAAAGATGCTCGTCCACTGATGGTACTATCATTAAAACCAAGCAAGATTATAGAAACAAATAATATGCTTTGAAGGAAGTTGTGCTTTTTGTGTAGAGAGCCATGTGTGCTGGGACATTGATGCTTGGGGAGGGGACAAATATGCTACATAGAGGTTCTTCTCGTGGAGGATTTAGAGACAAGAGCCAAGCTTGAGGCGATGATAGAGTTTGAAAGTAAAGAAGAAGAGATCATAGGAAGCACTTGCATTACTCTTTTCGGTGCACCCAAGTACCAAGCTTTAGGAGTACAGGGAATCTTGCAAGATCACCAAGTTATTATGTTGATTGATAGTGGGGCCATTCTTAATTTTATAGATGTGAATTTGGTTGCTAGGAAGGGTTTGGATGCAGAAAATTTTGATGGGTTTAATGTATTGTTTTCAGACAGCCACATTATTCCTTGTAAGGGATGGATTCAATTTAAGGATGATTTCTACGTTGTAAGACTGAGTGAAACAATAGACAGCCACATTAGTCCTTGTAAGGGATGGATTCAATTTAAGGATGATTTCTATGTTGTAAGACTGAGTGAAACAATCATGGTCATGGGCGTGCAGTGCTTGCACTCACTTGGAGGAGTTACTCAAACTATTAAACAATGGAGTTCAAGTTCAAAGTGGATGGGAGGGAATGCGTCTTGGGGACACGTTTCCTGGGTAAAACCAGGTTGCTCCTGAAACAGAAATGTCTTGGGGTTAGGGGGGATGGGCCCTCATGTATTAACTATTAAGTTACATCATGTATATAAATTTATGACTTTCAACTCTCAATTCAATTCAATTGCTATGTATATTTTATATGATGAATGATTTATCAATGTTATCATATGAATGTTTGAAATTTTCCCTATTTTTTATATAGCTGTACCCTTTGTCCCCAAAAATGGCAAAAATAAATCCGTCCCAAAATCCTGTCCTCCTGCACCCTCCCCTCCCCCCCCCCGCCATCTTGGAAACTTGTGGTAACATAGGAGGGAAGTAATACTCCAAGGTATTACAGATAGAGTCTCAAGCACAACTGAAATAAAAGGAATGGGAATTATTTTTCAGGAAAACCAAGCCCCTCAGTGCATGCAGAGTTGGAGACATTCAAGGAATACCTTAAAGGGAAGATAACTCATCATGATAATATTTAGTTTGTCTTGGAGGCCCTCACTATCACTCTCCTAAGGCAGTTACCAAATAAGATGTTTGTCAAATGGGAATTTATTGTTGGCAGTCACTAGCTAAATATGATTTGGACAAGTTTGGTGGTAAGATACATGAACCCAAGGTCATTGTGAAAATTGTTTTTAATGTTAGATCCACTGCTTTCAAGATGTCCGACCATTACAATTCACTATTAACAGAGGAACAGATATTTTCCATCATAAGGTTCCAGATTTTGATGGGTTTCAGAAGTGGGCTGTCTTTTTTTGGGAGAGTTTTAAGTCTGCATATGGCTGCCTATTGCCTTTACATTGATCCTATGGCGAATTTTTGTATGATCATATTTGCTGCTGTTGCATTATTTTGATGGTGTGGATTTTGATGTTTCTAGGCATAAATTGTAGTAGATTGATGCACTGTGAGAAGATTTCCTTGCATGGAAATGCTGGTGGAAGGTTTTCATTATGCATGACACTTATTCCAGCCATCCTAGCACTGATTTGGATGGGACTCTGAGTGAGTTGTGGTGATTTATTTCCAGCGTATTGTCATGAAGCACAGCTAGGTATGTGAGATCCTTCACCACATAAGAAGAACAAGTGGGCATAGCAGCTAGTAAACATGGTAGATGGATTCACAGAGCGCAACAACTTATTAGTCATGAAGGAGCGAGGCATAATATCAGGCAGGTCAAAGATACATTTTATGGGATAGCTCATGGAGACAATTTAAGAAAGAAGAGATTGCATGTTATGACATTGAAGAAGGATACCCCAGAGTTGCCATGTCTCCATGGAAGAAAGATCATTTAGTGACAGTCACAAAATATCTTAGAGGTAAGATGCTTGATTATAATGGTGTTTGGATGGTGTTACCAAAGAGAATAAATGTTGAATGGAACTTGTGCATTGAGGATCTTAATTTTGTCATGGCTGGAATGAACATGGGTTGCATTAGACACAAGCCAAGGGTAACTTTCCTTGCAGCCGGAGAAGAGTTTTCTATCACATATGGGAGGAGTTTACAATCCATAATCAGTGATCATAAGGTGTTCACAGATGATATAGGATGGTTTCCAGCATTAACTCTTATTCAAATAAAAAAGGTGCAATGTTAGAGTGATGGTATGATGATTCCACTCATATGTTCTTCCCTCATGTGGCAGCTTACATTCATGAAGTTGTTCAGCCTGCTCCCATTTAGATCTTTTTGTGGTCAGAAATGTTAAAAGAGCTTGTCAACAAACATGTCTGCCTATGTTATCATTCCAGATTCACTCTAGAAACACTACATAAGCACCAGAATCAGTCTAGTTTGTCAGGAGAAACTTAGAAGAATTTCCGGTGGGAAAATTACTTACCCAGTTGAATCTGTAGCAAATCAAACCAGGGTCTGATTCAAGGATGTTTTGTACCTGGAATTGGCCTGTATATGTGCTTATTTGGTAATGAAGAAGCTAAAATGAAGATAAAGAAATAAATCCTCTGGAAAGCTAGAATAAATCTTTTTGTAAAAAAGGTTGGAAATAATAAACTCCAGAGAATAGTGTTACAAAAACTAGTTCAAATCAATAGTTTAAAAAAAGAATTCAAATATAACCTTGCATTCATCATATGTTGCAAATCCATTTCACGGCTAGAACAATAAACCTGCAATTCAAAATTTTGTATCAAACCCTATGCATTATGCACAGACTGAAAAAATGGTCACTGTTCAGGGGAAGGGTTTGATTTGTTAGGCAAGTGTTTGCATGGTACACTTTAGAAAGGTCAAACATTTTTTATTGCAAATATTGTATATATTTGATGAATGGGACAAGTTTATACATTAAAGCCTTGGGGTTTTCATAGCAAAGCTGCAGATTCAAATCATTAGGAGACATGATAACGAGTTCAAAATGGTTAAAACACCGTGAATATTCTCATAAACAAAATCTTAAATATATACATATTTACAGTCTAAAAAGAGGAATTAAGATCAAAATATCACATATTATGCATATGCATAAAAAAGTGAGCACTACAGTTAGATCAAATTACATCCAATTGTCAAAAATTTGGGACTGGCGAGCTTTTATAGAAATTATATTTACATGTATTTTATATCCGCTTACAAAAAAGAAATTACAGATATAACATTAAACATCTTTGAAAGAACTATGCTTCACGATACCAATAGGAGATTACTTGTGTGGGAAACTTGATTTAATAATGGCATTGTTGACAAGCATGTTTTTGTGCTTGTCTGTACTTTTTTCAATTGAAATTTCATGCTCTAATTAATGCTCCTTATAATATTAAACTGTGCAAAGGAGAAGGCATTGGATATGAGCCTAAATACATTCAGATTTATAAAATTCTTTTCACTCTCTTATATATTGGAGGTGTTGAATAAAACTATGCATATGAATATCTTCTGAAAATGACTCAGTTTAGGGTTAGGGTGTGTAAAATGTGTGGGAATTGTTGCCTGTTGCTGGAAGCACGCTGCATTATTCTGGAATTGCCCGTGTAAGGTCATGAACTAATCCAAACAAATCCACCCTCAAAAAAATGCCATGGATTATCCCACAAGAAAAACAAAAATCTGATTCTAATTCTGAAATGTATCATACCCAGGTATGTTTATTTGGCCAATTCTGTAACATTTTAATCTGTGCTCCATAGGAAATGTAGGACACAAAATAAAGTAACTTTTAAATATATGCAGGTAACAATATTTAATATTATTCTAGTAACAATAAGAATTAAGGCTATGAGTAATATGTATTGGCTGATATTCCAAAAGAAGCACAAATTGTTTCTGACTATATTCAGTTTTTTTTTGCCTGAATTGTTTCTGTAAAAGCAAAGGATGGAATGTTAATTTAATGTAATTTTAAAGACAACTGTTGCAGTTCAGTAGTATCATTGTTATTTAAATGTGTGCTCTTTCTAGGCAGCTTGTAGATTTTATAACAAAATCAAATAGCTCATGAATTTTGATTCTTTCACTTTAGGCTGTAAACTTTTGCTATGCAACCAGTTATCAAATTTGTGATATGCCTTTTAACTTTCAGTTGATCCCATGCTTTGTATCGCAGCTAGAGGTGGCCTGTAATAATCAATTAGAAAGCAATTCCAGCAGTATTGAGGGCAAGGTAGTATTTTCTAATAGATAGTTTTATTCAAATGTTCATTCTTATTAGTGTGGTAGATATGCTCTTTGCTTCTTCCTGAATTATGAAAGATGTCAATCTGTATTTCTTTAAGAAAAATAGGACTTCAACACACTGGTTATCACTATTCTAACACACTGCCTGATGCTGTTTACAGGGTTTGTGGATGATGCAAATGATGAACTGGACTGGAGAACAGACTTGCTGGATAGCAGCTCGTTATCTTTTGCTGGGATTCGAGCTAGAGCTTTATTCTTTTAGTGAATACTGCATGATTTACTGGTAAAGAGTGTGAAATGGCAATGCAATAGCAAATTTTCATAAATATAGGTGGAGGGAAATTTTGTTTTGGTGTTACCAAATATGATCATGATAGTATTTTAATAGCATTGTGATGTATTGGCTTTTAATGGTTGAGGCTTATGCTTGAATCTTATTACAATGCTGGAATTAAATGAAACATTTTAATGGATAGGTTGTACATATTGGATAATTTCTTCAATGTAAACAGTATAAAATCAATTGCTGCTACATCAGAAATCCAAGTTCTCGCTGATTAGTGCATATTGCAGGTATTTGGATCATGTCCTCTTAACACTGTTGCAGTTATCCCAGGAAAGGTTGACTATAGAAAAGGATCAGCAGAGATTGGCTCTAGCTGTTGATGCATGTACAGATAATCTTTCCAAAATACTCTAAATTTATTTCATTGATGTGGGCACTTGATGTGTAATCTTATTTAGCACAAATGCATGTCATGTAGTTTGGCTAGTTTCTTTTAACTCTGGAAATACAGAGATCAATACGGCCCTAAATGGTAATTAGGAAGGGCGTATGCATTTTGCCTGTCATGGTAGAAGATAGCTGCATACAGGATCTCTTCGTGACTATTTTGCCTTGCCTCAGTAGGCTCATAAGGAAGGAATCGCTCTCTGTTGTTATCATCATCAGCCAAAAAGAAGGTGAAGAAGAAACGAGGAAAGGAGGCTGAAAAGGAGATTCATTCGCCTGGTATATTGCTGCAGCAGGCTTGTTCATATCTTGGCAAGGGATTGGCATGGGTATGAACTTAGCGCTTTTTCTAATAAATAGAGTAATAGTTTAATAGTTTAATAGACAGTCTTGGGTATGAACTGAGCGCTTTTTTTAATAAACAGAGTAATAGTTTAATAGTTTTAACAGAGTAATAGTTTAATAGACGGTCTTGTCTTTTGCATATTAAAAAATCTTTTAATAGTTTGTCTTTCTCTCCAACAAAATTTGATGAAATTTTACTATCATGCTTCTCATTTATTCTATTTTCAGATGCTTGCTGCTTTAACCAACGACCACAGATTTGTTGATCGTCCAACGATTTTCAATACTGAACAGGAGGTATGTGAAGAATGCATTCAGCTTTGTTGATTTTCTACTAGGTTTCTCTTATCTTGTGTGTTGTTATTTCTTGTCCCTTCGATTGTTGTAATGGGAAATCCATTTAGATTTTTACATAATAGTTGGGTGCTAGCCATTAGTTTTTGTAGATTTGTTAAATGAGCCATGGTATTGGTGTCATTAAAGTGCACATAATCTAAACTCGTTATAAGGCTGAGTAATTTGTTGACTATTATTTCCAGATATTCATTCAAAATTTTGAATTGTTGCAAAATTCTCGAGTTCCTGAGCCGCTGTCATATTTTCAGTTTAAGCAGTCAACAATGCATGCCAATTTTCTTGTGAGTATTTTTCTCTGTTTGCCATTGTTTATTTCATTTGAATTACTCTTTCTTATGAATAGGATAATCAAAGCTCAAGTTGTACTTATTGTTGCATTGATATAAAATGGTGTGGTTGGTTTCTAGTCTGTGTGAAGACCAGTCTTTAGATTTGGGACTCAGATATTTTTGGCATATTTAGACTTAACAAGTTATTGAAATTCCAGACGCAATTTCGGCAAATGGAGAATTGTTTTGAAGAAGCTCTGAATGTTTTAAAGGAGCTCAGGCATTGTGCTCCTAAGGGTTTGAAAAGGTTTGAAGAAATTCGTCAAATGGAGCATGTTGCAGAGAAAAATAGAATTGCACTGAGTGTCATCCTTGCGGGGAAAGGTGATAGTTTACCCAGGGTGTCTTTTGAATTTTCACAGCATCCATGCTTTCCGGTTGCTGTTATCAAGAGATCTTGATACTTTGAGCATGTTCTAAAGCACATCGTGAGAGTGGTCATTGTAGCTTTTGCATTGGTATAGAATCTATCTAAATGCTTTGAATAATTTGATATCTAGTCAAGGGTGTATTTCTTTGGGTTTTGACTGAATTTTTATAGGGATTTTTATAGAAGGCATTTGATCATCTTGTTTATGCATTGTTTTTTAACTTTTTTGGTATAGTTCCTCGGATGAGGTGCTATCCCAAGTCAAGCTATGGCGCATGCCTTTGCCAATATGCAGTTATGATTTTCTTTTTTAATTTGCTTCCTTGAAGTTGTTACCAGTTTACATATTTAGTCTTTCTATCACCTAAAATATGGTATTTGATTCCAAGATATTCTAGAGTTGACGAGTTAAGGGACACGAGTATTTTGACAACAATTTGAACTTCTTAAATATTTAATTATAAATTTATTGGATATAATTGGTTGACAATTGTTAACTTTGAACCTTCGTTATAGTGAGGTGAATGAATGAATGAAAGATTTTAATGATGTCCACGAGACTAAACAGTCTATGGGACAAGGTATCCAACTTTAATTTCTCTTGAAACTCTGTTCCATGCCGGATCTCCTGCTATTAATCTTAACTAGTAGGCTGGCTGTTTGATTAATCCTATCTTCTTTGAAAAGCTGATGCATGTTGTCAACCTTCTTTTTACTGATTACAAATATCCTCATAAGCCGTGCATTCCATGATGAAATGCCATTCCGTTTCCACTGCTCCCTTATTGCAGAAAATGCAAACTCTTTCTTCCCAAGTTTCTTTGGGCATCTTCCACCTACCGGTTTCACATCTAAGATGATGTGATCCCGTCCTCAATTGTGCAACCAACAACCTGGCTTTCCCTTTAATAGCTGCCCCTAGATATGTTTTTTCACCATGATCTTTTGCTGGGTTAAACTCTTTGATATAGTATGCTTTTTTCCGCCCAATCTGATTTGTCCACATGGCAGTCCTAAATTTATCAATCACATAACTTTTTATTCCATCATTAGTGGTAAGAGATTCTTGCAAATTGACGCCCCACTTGTTCATCCATTTGTTGTTTTGCTTTATCCACGTTTTTTTCCTACGACTTACCACCCCTTCCATAACCATTTTGGGCCAGCGATGGTTATCCATGTTTTCAACCTTCTTTAAATAGCTTATTAGTCGAATTATTGCCGATGCCTCCAATGGGAAAGTTCCTGCTTCAGCCAAAAATGATTTCATATGGGACCGTGGGTTTAACTTTGAGATTGCTGGTTATTAGATGCTTTTGGATTCTTTCTAGTTGTCTCCAACTGCAGTTTTGCATGCTGCTTCCCCACACTTCACAACCATAAAGGACAACCGATGTAACTAGCAAACCAAAAGGAATTTTCTTGGTTTTCCAATCTCAAAGCTCAGCTTTTCTGCACCTATTTTGGAGTAAGTATGAGGCTTTTCAACCTCCTTGTATCCTTTTCGTTCTACAAGTCTCCCAATTGAGCTTATAGTGGAAATCAATCCCAAGATACTTGTATTCTTTTACAATTTCTAGTGGGTTGTCTTCAAAGATAAAGGTAATTTGCTTATCTTTTCTACATAGTGAGAAAATCATGAATTTGGTCTTGGAGATGTTCACTTGCATCCCAACCTCTTGACAAAAGTGTTCTAAGGCCTTTAGATGTTCTCTCAACCCATGAGCTGATTTTGAGATTAGGATAAGATCATATGCATATAGGAGTAGTTTCACCACATACCTTGCGAAATGAATACCATCTCCATTTGTTTTGTTTAACCACGCTTCCAACTTATCAATGTATAGACCAAAGAGTGTAGGAGATAGAGGGCAACCTTGCTTAACTTCAATGTCACTACCGAAGCATTCTGACATACCTTCACTTGTTTTGATTTTCGCACTAACCTTCTCATATAGTCTATGAACAGCCACTCTATATTCATCTGGGACACCTAATTCTTCCATTCTATGCCATAGTTTGTCTCTAGGTACCGTGTAAAAAACTTTCTTAAAGTCTACAAAACAGCAATAAGCTTCTTCACCTTGAGTATCCCAAATTTTTTCTATCAAGTGTCTAAGGGTGATGCAGTGGTCAATAGTAGAATGTCGAGACCTAAAGCCAGCTTGTCCTTTTGCCCTTTTTCCTTCATTTTCTGCCCAACTGCTGATCCTTTGTTCTATCATGCTCCCAACGAGCTTGCCAAAGAGGGGATTAAACATAATTGTGCGGTAGTTAGATGGATCATTAATATCCCCACTTTTGAAGAGTGGGATAACCACATTGGTTGTCCGCTCCTTTGGAAAACCAACTTGATTGACATCATTGAAAATTCTTTTTATGTGGGGGGCAAGAGTTTCGCTCCCCCATTTTAAAAATTCTTGTGCTTTACCACTCGCTAAATTTTTTATTCCTTGCTTAATATCATCTACCGTGAAAAGCTCCATGGATGTGTTAACCACAGGTAGGAGGTTCTTCTCGTGAATCTGTTCATAAAGGAGCATCTGAGATATTGTTTTCAATTTTTTCTCTCTTTTGTTGCAATTCCCTTCAAAAACCTTTTTGATTATGTTTCCCAAGAGAGATTAGTTCATTCCTTCTTTCATTTACAAATTCTGCTTTTTTAGACTGCACCAATTTTTCATATTTTTTCTTGTGTTCCTTGTACCTTCCATTGTCTTTTAGCGATCTTTTGGCCGCTTTACATTCTTCATCATACCACGGATTTGCTGGAAAAGTGTTTGCAACTCCCTACTTGGGGTGAGACCTTTTGCATGCACTTAGAGTCCTATGAATTATCGGGATTAGCAAACTACTGTGAATGTGGACACTCATCCCATCGATTGCTTTATCCTCTATGTTATTAGCTAGATCATTGAAATGTTGCTTAAGGGCTGCGCTAAAGATTTCTCTATTCTCCTGCTTTATGATGACTTTACCCTTGGGAAGGGTCTTCTTTTGCATGTTTTGGGTTCCTTTATTGTGTTGGCTGCTTGGAGAAATGCTTAGTTTAACACGAAGAGGTAAATGATCAGATTTCATCTCAATAGGGCTGTCCCCAATATCAAATTCCAGCACTCTAGATATAAAACTTTGGGAGCAAATCATATAGTCTACCACAGTTTGACCATTATGAGTTTTGCATGTGATACCCCTTGACCTTGACCAAACTCTCATGCCATTGCATATAACCATGTCAAACAAACTACAAAGCCCCAATAATTCTCCCCCAAACTGATTTACATTGCCAATACCATCTTGTGAAGTTCTTTCCCAATATTGACCACCACCTTCCTCCAACCACAGAGTGTTGTTTTCCCCTCTTTCTTCATTGTTCAACTGGAGGGACTGATTATTAGCTGTTCTTGCATTGAAGTCACCTATTAGCACAATGTCTCCAAGTGTACTAAAAATAGAGATATCTTTTTTTAATGAAGCATATGGATCTTTGTTGTGTAAATTCCTTTTCCTATTAAATTTTGAATTTTTTGGAGCAAAGTAGCAAGCAGCGAATCTAAAAGTTACCCCATTTTCTGTGATTTGCAGCCATATGTATTGTTTATATGCATCTTCTTTTTCAACTCTTACTATTCCATGCTACTCCTCATCTATTAGAACCATAACCCCCCCTTGACCTTTGCCTGTATCGCTTCGTTTGTTCCATACTGATACTTTTTTATATTCTTCGAAATCTGGAACTTTGCAGCCATCATGTTCATGCGTTTCTGTAAGAATGATAATGTCTTTTCCTTTTGCTATGGGCCCCAATCCAGGTCCTCTCCATGGATATCCTCTGCAATTCCAACTTACAATATGTAAGTATGCATGTGGGGCCCCTAATCCCTATTTCTTGTTTGAAAAACGATTGCTGATTTGGGCTTTCCCATTTTTCAGCCATGCCCACTTTCTTTCATTTCTTGCAACATTCATTTTCTCCCATTCTTTACTTTGTTCTTCCTGTTGGTCAAAGGTCAGATCTTCATCTAAATAAATGTGTGTACCTCTAAGTAGCCCTCTGGTTTTTAGAATCATATTCTTAGCTTCTAAGTTTTTCAAGGTGACTCTAGCATGTCTATCTCTTCCTCCATCTATCCTCTTTCCAATCCTGTTTGCTTGTTGGATATGTCCTGTCCACTTCATCTTGTCATTAAGAAAGTTTTTTGTAAGAATGCCGGTTCTCTCTTTCTCCCCAAAATCCCTCCAACCTTTAATTATAAGATTTGCAGCCTTGCTTTGTTTATCTTTTTCTTCCCTTATTTGTCTTTTGATTTGTTTTTCAATGATTACTTTTTGCTCATTTGATGATCCAGTTACCACTTGTGTCCATGATTTGGCCTCTTCTATCTTGTCTCTTAGCTGATTTTCTTTTATTTCTATGTCAGCTAATGCTGTTTGGATCATCTTTATTTGCATTAAGTCTTCTCCTCCCTCCATTTCTGTCTTCTTGTTTCTGACTAATTTTAGTTGGTCCATTTCATGTTTTAAAGTGACCAAATCTTGTTGTCCCCTCTCTATGTTATTCTGCAGATTTAAGATTTGTTCCTGTAGCGTTTTATTTTCCTTCTCCAGCTTGCAATTGACCTCTATAACTGCTTTAACCTTGCTGTCTTCATACATCCCCTTTGTTTCTAGGACTTCGAGTCTCTTTTTCTTTCTCATGAGCTCCTCCACATATAACTCTGATGACCATGTCAGCGGTGTGGATGTGGGACTATAGAGTTTGTGGGGCACCTTTTCAGTGACCTTTTTGTTAGCAATGAGCTCTTCTATTTTTCCCATGATTCCTTCTATCATGCACATATTTGATTCGATGTTCTCAAAGTCTCCTATTATTTTTCCTTTTTCTTTATCCTCGGTTTGGACAATTTGTTTTTCATTTTGAGATATCTTATTACATATGTTTGTATTACTGTTAATCATCTTTGGTAGAATCATAGTAAATTTCTTCTTTTGTCTGTCTTAGTTTCCGGATCTGTCTGTGTTTGAGGATCCCTTTATACTGTTTAGCATTTACGTATATTGGCTTTTCTCCCATGTTTACTGATCTCATTAGATGAGCCTGAGGGGATCCTGTTACCAAAGAATCCCAACTTCCTGTTAAACTTCCCCCTGTGACAGTAGGGTAAGAAGTAACCCCCCCATTTGGCCATTTCAGGGAGTGATTCCATGCATATTTTAATCCTTCTTGACCTAGAAAATTAAACAACTCTTGCAGTTGCATCAGAGCTTCCTTTGTCCCTTTGTTCTTGTCCATTATACATTCCATTCCTTCCAATCTGCTTGTGTTTGAAATTTGTAACCCTCCTGCGGTAGAATGACATGCCAGATGTGTATTTTCCTCCCCACACTCTTGGTTACCTTACATGAAAAGGTATGCTTTGTTTTATGAAGTGGGTTTTACAATTTTTGGTGGTTTGCCAGTTCTGCTTTTTATTGCAGACAAAAAATAAAATAAACTTTTCTTATTTAAAAAAAAATCAGAAGAGGAACAGGGAAAAGGCAACAGGAAAACCTGTTTTGTGGGCCAGTGGGACCTTATGCGGCGTTAAGTGTGTTCTCTGCGTCGTTCCCTGTGTTGTGGGCCAGTGGGATCCTCAGTCGTTCTCTGCTTTTACCTCTGCGTGCCCTCGCTCTTTGTGTGTCCCTGCTTGCTTCTGTGTGCCACTCTATGGATGCCTTTGCGTGCCTTCTGCCCATGCCTTTTAGGTGAAGATTACACTTTTAGAGCAATATGCTCGTTCTTTTAGGAAACAAAGGCTTTTGCCTAAAATTAAATTCTTCCTTTCCGAAGTATTTTTTTGAATGGCTAATCAAGCTATTTGACTGTTGGCTTTTTTTGGGTTAAACGATTACGGTACAGATCACTTTCACCTCTCAAGTATCTAGAGAACGCTTTCATCCTTAAATATCTAAACAAAGTCTGTATATGAAAATATGTTCACTCAGAACAGAATAAATGGAATTTTAGAGAGATCGAATCTTATAATTGTCAGCATTGTTTTGTGGCACTGCAAACCAGATATTTCAATTTCACTTTTCATTTTATAGATGGAATGTCCCCAGAGATTTTTATAAAGGTTAAAAGAATGTGGATACCGAGCTGTGATTTGTTAGGTTAAATGTGGAATGATATTATCAATCTACTGTAAGAAGAATTTTGCACTGACCTGCAGCTTTATGAAAATCAAGTTCCACATATCCCTATCTAAATTATTACACACCGATTTTCAAGATTTAAATCATTTGTATGCATTCATGTGAAATAGTTTCTATTACAAATTGGATAGCATTAAACTGCTAGTTTAAGTGTGTCCATTTTGAACTTCTGCATCTTTTGTACGAATCCCAAGATTAACTCTTTTGTATACATCCATGTAGGGTAGTTTCAATTGCCAAATTGAATACTATTTTTTGAAACTGTTTGTAAAGTTCTGTTTCGACCTCTTGCCATAATCATCTAATATAACAAGAAAATTAAATATATTTTTTTTACCAAGTAAATCATATTTTTATATATATTTTTCGTAACTTCTACATTATGTCATAATGCCTAAGAACGTCCTTAGTAAACTTAACTAGTGGATAGGATTTAGGAGGTAAACTGGTTAGGAATTATATCTCTTTCACACCGATAAGGAGAATACTTATGACTAGAAAGGAATAACACATCTAATCGGTTTTTTTAAACAATTTTGTAATTCGATTCATAATGCGAAGAGTCAAATGACGATTTGTAACAATATAATTACAAGGTGTTACAATATAGCTAAATCCCATGGTGTAGTCAATTTCGACGAGTTGAAAAAATTGAATGTGGAGTTGTTGGATAATATAAGATTTCGTTGTCTAGATGTTGCTTTGCCCTCGCTGCTCTTAACATGTGATTAGTGCCTTGGCGATGGTGTGAATAATGGTTATTCATATAATTCTATGGTGAATAGATGCTTAGGATCTAATAGTGAACGATGCGTTGTTGATGCTATCTAAAGGAGTTCTAGACGAAAACAAGATGCAAACCCAATTGTTTAGGTATATTGAGAATGTAGTGGTTATCACTTGTTATGCATAGAATGTTAATAGTATTGAGCATAGCACACAATATTTCAATATGGACACATAAAGCTCTTTTTAGTTTATGCAACTAGATTGTCACCAACCTTGAATGAATGAGCAGTGTGGTGAGTGCCATGGCATACATTGTGGTTTTGTTGCTTGGAAAGTTTGTATGTACTTGTGAATACTTTAAATGTTTTATTTAGGATGCTATGCTTTATTTGCTTCTTGTTTTTGTGTGTGCGACTATTGTACATGGGATACACGAAATGTTGAACTAGGAATTCTAATTGGACCAAATGAGGAAATTTCAAAGAACTCAAAAGATTGCAAGAAGTGGAACTTGTACCTCAACTATTGAGGTCCACTGGACATAAGAGGCAAGTAGGTAGGTATGGCTCTTCTGATCTTGTATGTACTTTTTTAGTGATTGTGAACATAAAGAGCTTGGAACCATGACACAAGAAATAGAGATGGATGATAATAGGTCTTGGAATTTGGCTATAGATGAGGATATGGCTACAAAAAAATAGAATGCGACTTGGGATTTATTTCAATTACTAGAAGGAAGTTTACTGGTTGCAAATGGGACTTTAATAAGAAATTTAGTTCATATGACATTGTTGAGAAGTAGGTGGTGAGATTGGTTGAGAAAGGATGTTCTCGAGTCAAGGGAAGAGACTTTGGCGAGATTTTTCTCTAGTTGCTAATTTGAGATGTAGTAGATTCTTGTTATTTGTTGCATCATATGATCTTGAGATACAACTTATGGATGTGAAGATAACTTTCCCACCTGGTGACTTGGAGGAAGAAATTTGTATGGCACAACCATAATATTTCAAACTAGATCATTTTGTGTATCACAAAGTGGTCACCATTTTTTAATTATTATACTTTTATGTATATAATATGTCATGTTTGATAACGCTAATAATGATGAGATTAAGGGTTCCTACATGATATGAAATGATTAGAAGATGCCAAGTTCATCTTAGGAATGAAGATCAAAAGAGGTAAGAGCATATAAAAAGCATAGATTGGGACAACAAATATATTTGAGTCTATGTTGTAGTGGCTTAACATGTAGATAATAGATCAATGTATGATCTGTTATGACTTGAATAGTATTCATCTAGAGCCTAGATGATGGATGTGATTTCCATCATTTATGCAAGTGTTGTTGGTAGTTAGATGTATTCTATGTTTTGTACTAGACCAGATATCACCCAACTAGTGTGAGTCAAGTTCTACAACTATTCCTAGTAGCGATTTTTGGATTGTAATGAAGAAGATTTTAAATATCTATGACGTACTATAAATTTCTATTAGGAACCCTTGTTAGCCCCATCTCTAGCAACACAAACTTTGTTACCATTGTCTTATCACAATGACTATGCCAAGCTTTATTAGTTGATAGTAGGGGACTTCAATAACAAGTATCTTCAACAGTAAAGGGAAATCATAGTTTAGTTGTGCATATCTAAGGATATGTAGACTCATATTGGGTAGGATATGTAGTAGATCTAGTAGTAGTTATGTCTTTTAACTTGTTTGGTTGTGTGATCAATTGGACAAGCAATTAATAGGTTGTGGTTGCTGTGTGTAATGCCCTAAGCTAACACACTTGGGACAAAATTGATAACTTTTCTTTGTAATGACAAAAGAATGAAGATGTGACAACATGTTACACTTAACAAAACAATGAAGATACACGTTGCACTTAACACAACAATGTGAACATGTGTCATGTTTTACTTGACACAAGGATAGTGAGAACATGAATGACCTTAGCATCACACAAGCAAGATGGTATTAATGAAAGACAATAATTGCAAGATAAAATCATTACAATGAACCTACGAGTGGGGAAAAGACACCCAAATGACATTTGGCTACTAACCCATGATCGCGTTGTCTAACAACATGATACAAGAGGATGATAAGGGAATCATTAACCTCCAATGTACACCAAGACACACTTGGGAATTCTATCAAAACGGAAACCCACACATGGTGGAATGGTTATTTCAATGAAGCATTTGGAAGGATTGAGACGGAGAATGGTTATTTCAATGAAGCATTGGTTTCAACTTTGGTAATGCAAGCATCAAAAGATGTGTGGTTGATAGAGTCTAGGGCATCTTTTCACATGATGTCACATAGAGATTGACTCTTGAAATATGAAGAATTTGATGGTGGAAAGGTGCATGATTCTCATCTGGAAATAATGGGCCATAGAAGAGTTTAATTTAAATTCCCTAATGGTAGAGAGGGGAATTGATAGTGTATTGCATATCCTATGTTTGACACAAAACTTCCTTTAGTGAGTAAATTGAATGATGTGGGTGTGCAAGTTGTCTTCTCGAGTAGAAGATTTAAGATGACTAGAGGAGTTTGGATAGGAACTCTATACAAGTTGGATGCATGCACTATACAATGCAATAGTTCTTCTGATAAGTGAAAAAAGAAAAAGTCTTTACATTCTTCATCCTCTTAAGTTCCTCTTCGAATGAGAACCTTTTCAATGTATGTCCCCTTTTTGATGAGTTTTTCAATCGTGTTGGGACTTATGATCTAGTACACTTGTTGGTCTTCAAGAATGTCACACGGGCATTGAATGACAAGATTGTGCTATCTTCAAAAGAATGTTTTGAAAGGTTCGTTATTCATTTATTTTGTGTTGCATAGATCTGTCATGGTGACCTCATTGTCAATGTTAACGACAAAATGAGCCAGGAATTTTTCTGCTAATTGATTCTATGATTTTATGTTTTTGGGTAATCGAGCAAACCAATCCATTGTTTGACCTAAGAGACTTCAAGGGAGGAGGCACATAAGATAAGTGTCGTCGTACATAACCTCTATGCAAGTTGATTAGAATTCCCTAATGTGATCTACAAGGTTTCCTTTCCCTTTGTATTTGTCAAATTTTGGTACGTCAAAATTCAAAGGAAAGGGAGACATATATAAACTTTGTCAAATGGATTAGGATAATGCTACTGTGTGTAACCTTTTTTGTCCCTTTGGTTTGCATGGCTTCTACTTGTCGTGCTAATTTTTCAATTCATTGTCATTAAATCAGAAGGTGATGGCCTTATAGGCTCATTATTCATGTTCAAATTTTCTCTTTGCCGATACATTGTGCCTCTATATGGGTTATGGGTTTTGATCTTGATATCCAGAATGTTGACTTCTCAGGTACTTGTGGCTAATTTGCTCTAAGATTGATCCCTGAATGGTGTTGCTGACATGTTTTGGTATTGATTTACTACTTGTGACTATTGATATTGAATTGTGGGTTGAATTTGTTGTTGGTACTACATAGTTGGTTTCACTTATGGTTGGTATTGCACAATTGGTTGCACTTGTTGAAACTACACCATCGATTGCATATATTGTTGGAATTGTGCAGTTGGTTAATGCATTGTTGCATACCTGATTGAATGTGTTGGT
The DNA here is from genome assembly GCF_030272615.1 of Cryptomeria japonica. Taxonomy (NCBI): domain Eukaryota; kingdom Viridiplantae; phylum Streptophyta; class Pinopsida; order Cupressales; family Cupressaceae; genus Cryptomeria; species Cryptomeria japonica. The sequence goes on from NC_081409.1 coordinate 831,909,379, forward strand.
GGAATTGTGTCATTGGTAGAACATGTTTTTGTTGTTGTTGTACTGTTTCTCTTAGTTGTTGGACATCTTGGATCATTGGTTGTTGTTTGTGTTCTTGAACATGTTGAAATTATGCAGTCGGTTGAATGGGTTGTCACATCATTTGTTGTGTTTGTTGGACATGTTGGACTATTGGTTGTTGTTGTAGTATTTGTTGTCATTGTTGGACACATTGGACAGTGGGTTGTTGTTATGGTTGGTACTGAGCAATAGTCTGTGGATTTTGTGTTGTTGGTTGTGGATGGCCTAGTCTTCCCTACAAATTATTAACAATTTTGGATTGGTGTTTTTGCTACTTGGGAGGCTTTATTTGTGATAGCATGTTTATGCTAGCATGTTGTAAGATATTTGTTGATCGAGTTGGTTGCACATTTGAACTGCATTTGGTTGATGTCCAATAGAGGGCATACTTGTTACTACATTCATGTTGGTTTGTGACAAAATTCATGCATTCAAAGATATAAGAGGAGGCACACTAATTTGTGACACAACCAAAGGTAAAGTTGATTGTTTAGGTATGTGCAACTTTGGTAGGGTTTGACTTCTTTGAACGTGTTGGGAAAATGGTGTTGTACACCTTGCATAATAATGTTTCATTATTGTATTATTTTTTTATTGTGTGAGGTGGACATGCACTTGTATTGTAATATCATATTGTATTGTTGCACCTGGGAGCACCTAGATGGACGTGTAACATGTAGAGATTCTCTTGGAATATTCTTGTAGCCACTTGATGAGTTGTATTGACACATTGGTATTATTATATTGTATTTATTTAATATTTGAGAATGTAATTGCGACGAAGTGCCCAATATTAAATGTGGGTTAAGGGTAGGTAGGAAAAATATTATATGGTTTTGGGCACATGGTTTTGATGTAATACCACTTGATGGTTTTGTGGGAGCTTGTGTTTATAAAATTAACCACAAGGGTAGTTGTTTGGGTTGGTCAGTTAGTCAGGTTAACATTTGTGAAGGAAGGAAGCATGACATGGGATGTGTGGATTCATGCTTGGTCACATGGAGTGTTTGGTTATGACTGACTTTTCGAAGACTTTCCATAGTTATATTGTAATGAACGCATTGTTGATAATACATGGTGGATGATGCTTTTGGAGGCTGGGTTTTTCCAAGATATATCGTGTCTCATTTTCATGGGCATGTTGTCTATTCTTTGCATGTGGATTCTATGAGTTTATTTTGTTAAAATCTAAATTGGGTTATGTGGAAATTGTCATAAAGATGGGTGCAAGTTTCCTTACAAGTGGTATAAGAGCTATTGGTTTTATGGTGTTATAACCCTAGGTTGAGTCGATGAATGTATAACATAATGAAAAAATAAGGCAAGATGTATGGTTTTGTAGGTTGTTATTGTAGATCTATGTTATTTGGGTTTGTTGTTATGATGGGTTGTTTGCAGATTTGGGGTTGGAAGAATTTTGGTCAATCTAGGGCATCATTGAAAAATGTTTTGAATTAGGGTTTTGGGGGTGAGATTTCATAAATGGCCTCGTGGGACAAAATGAATCTTATAAATGGATTCAAGTTGGCCAAGAGACGAAAAATGATATATAATTTGCCCTATTTCGATGTTGGATGCCCAGGTTTGAAATTTTTTTTAGTTGATACAACACCGCTTGCAATTTGGTCTCAGAAAATTAAAAAAAATTAATAATACCGTTGAAAATTAAAATTCTTGCTAAAAATAAAAAATAAAAAATAAAAAAAATTAATGGCAGAGGGGGCTTTATTGAAAAAGTTTAAAAAAATTAAAAATTAAAAATTATATTGGGGTGGGAGGGTCTGTTGACTCCCCACCCCGTACCCTCTGCATGTGTCGACTGGTACCGACAATGGTACTAGTACCACTACCAGCTGACAATGGTCGATAGGCCCCACGAGCCCCTATCCCGTGGGGAGATCCCCGGGCAGGGTAGCTCGTGGGGACCACCCACCCCGTGGCATGTGGGTCGGGCCCACCCCATGTGGGTTGGGATTAAAAAAAAAAAAAATCCTGGAAGAAAAAATGATTGAACGTTTGGTGTACCATAATTTTATTGATCTAGGTCAACACTTGGTTGAACGTTTGAGGATGATCTTGGTTGAACAATACCAAATCCTAGTTGCATTGGTAGGAAAATTGGCTCAAAATTTGGTGGTGGTCCTAATTAAACTATACCAAAGTTTGGTTGCATGTTTGATGGTGGTTTTTGGGGAATTACATTAGAACTTGGATCAAAACTTGATTGTATGAAGTTACCCTCATGTTGTGTTGGGTTGAACTCTAGTTGTCTTGGGTTGTAGTTTGATTGTGTACCATCCATTGGACCAAATATGGGTTGATATGATGAACTTTGTTGTTGTCTCTTGGACACTTGAGATCTTGTTTCAGCCATTGAAATTGCATGTGCACCTATGACTATACTATGTTTTTTGTATTTTTGAGGTTTTAAGAATGAAATGCAACAAAGGATGAGAAATGCAACACTTTTATTTTTTGAAAAAAATAAAAACCATAGGAATGCAAATCTATGGACATAACCCTAAGAGATTGAAAAGATTTCAAGACCTTTAAAGGACAAAATGTTAAGTGATGGAAGTTGCCAAATTCATAATCGTCACTAGACTAATGAGCTAGGGTTTTGACTTGTTGATGGTGATAAAAGACAAAGTTTGACAAGGTTTACAATCCTTAACAATAACCTAGGATTGATTTAGGAATTAATTTTTAGGATTTTCAAAATATTACCTTGGGATTAAAAATGCAAGCATAAGACTTACCTTAGGGGATCCAAATGACTTAGTATGAAGGACTAACTTTTGACTATGGAAAGACCTAAGTTAAAACAATGCAAATTGAGGCAATGATGAACTTAGGACAAAACACTGAAGACTAAACACTAAGACCTAGGGAAATGTAAGCTAAATGCCAATGCAAAGTGCAACCTAAGGTGAGAACTGTGTTTTTGCATTGCAATGTTTGAAATGAAGCTTTTGAGTCTCCAAATTTTTTTCTCCAATGTTTTTGAGTTTCAATGTTTGAAACAAATTTTATGGCAATTATGCTTAGAAGCTTTGTTTTGTCTAACCCTGAATTTGTTTGTGTTTTCTTGATTTTTGTTTGCAAATGTTGTTTAAAGACTCACATAAGAGACATAAGATAGAATGGTTGTTTGACTTTGAAAAATTGGAGTAAGATTTGGGGGCCTGAATTAGCCCATGTTTGAATTTATAGGTCATCACATTGAAAACACTTGAAAGCATTTACAACCTAGTTTGGAAAGTGGATACTACTTGTAGGGGCTTTTATGTCAATAAAATACACATTCAAGGTGAACAACTAGAGGTCAGGTGACACTCACGTAGAGGCTAACACTAACACACCTTTCCTCTTACCCCAAAGTTTCAAAAACTTTGTAACTGAGGTATTGTCATCTCACAATGAGGGGTACAAAGACAATATCTAAGGGGTGCGATCTTCATTCCCTAAACCAACAAGTATGGGATTTGGGCTTCTAATTACAAAAGGGTTCGTAGTAATTCTTTGAGGAATATCTTCACATACAAAACATTCACGAAGCGAGCTACTTAAAGCTCTAACAACCCTTATAGGTCTAGGGCCGCTAGATACCCAATTCAAATTGCACTCCGACCGTATACTTCGAATTGGACAAGCTTTCACTTGCTACCCTTTAATATAACGACTCAAAGAGAAAAACCACTCGAGGTCAAACCAAGAGGCGATTAAATCCCCAAGGAATCCTTTCTTAAAAAGAAAAAGAAAAATTTGGGCAATGTTACACATTTCTTTTGCATTGAAGACCCATAAGGGCAAGGGGAGAGGATACCTTGCACAATTGTGGGTCCACCCTACGATGTGGAAGCACACCAATCACAACAAACAGACAATTGTTCATTTACCCATTAAGAAATAGAAATGTGATTCACTCTAAAACAAAGATAGTAATTCAAATTGCAAATCACAATTCAAGCCCTACAAGAAACTTGTCAGTGGTTTCAAATGATGATCTTCATCCCACGATTGTCAAAGGTATTCGCACTAATCATTAGTAAAACAAAATCCATTATCCTATAAGAATTGAAACGATAGAAAATAGATTGCAGTGTTGTGAATTTTACCATTTGTTTCACAAGATGCATCACAATTACAAATTTACCTAAAAAATAGTAGTTTGTTTTATTTCATAATTTAATCATTTGATTAATCTTGTAATTGGTTGTTTGCCTATTTAACTATTAGATGTGAGCTTGATCCCTTGAATTGTCAATTTAATTTAGATTTGTGAAATTGATCGATTTAACCACCTAATGAATCTAGATTGAGCATTTGATCAATTTAATCACCTAGTTGATCTAGATTGTAAAATTTGTCAAATTAAACCCCTAATTAGGCTAAATTATGAAATTGATTCATTGAACCCTTAATTAGATGGTAAATTGATTCACATGTTTGATTCATTTCCATTTAATTAGCTAAGTATGAGAGTCAGAGATTTTCATTTGCATTATGATTAAAAATCCATTCAATTGAGAATTCATTGAGAATTTAATACTAGAACTAATGTATGAACTAAAGGTAAAAAGTCCCATCACAATTGAAAAAATCATCAAAAAGGGGACAAACATTGAAAAGGATCTCATTCAAAAAGGAACTTTTACCTCATGTTGATATCCTTTCGGTATGGGAATGATGACGAAGATCTTACATTACACAACTTGGTAAACCTTAGTGCAAGTTCTCTCTTTGGTCTTGTTTTTCTTCTTGAATGTTTGTATACACATGGTTGAGAGGATTGTAGCATATGGACATTGATGGTGAGAAAGGTATTGTACCATATTTGATTGCAATATTTGTAGATCAATGTATGTTTCGTTTTAACTTTGAATGCTTTGATATATTTTTAGATTTGACATTGCTCGTGTAGTGGTAGTTTTTGGATATATGTCGTGTTATCCTTGATAATATCTTTCTTTGTTGATTACTGATGTGATGATGAGTTTGCATGTTACATTGGATTTGGATCTACGAGTTATGTAGGTTATGGATTAGGTACCCATTTTCACGTAATGGAATGAATTAGATGTGGTTTGTCTTTATCCATGGGATTGTTTAAGCGGTGACACAAAATTTATTTGTTGGCCTTGTTTTTGGTCATTGGTGCATTGGTATGTTGCTTTGAGACAGGAGGAAGGACATACAATGACTTGATTGCATATTTAGAGTTGACATGTTGATGAGATGAAGTTTTATGTATGTTTTTTATTAAGAAAGCAACAAAACAAGAGTCTTAACCCTTAATACAACAACCCATAAGCAGCAAGAGAGACAACAAAACAGGGGAGCAAACCCCAAACAAAAACAAGGTTGGACATGCCAAAGAAAAAACTTGTCAAAACAACAACCTAGAACCCAAATCAAGGAAAGGGAGAGACACTCGAGTCTTAACAAGGAGGGGTTGGGGGGAGGGGAGAAGACTTTCCCTTCAGCCTGCGAAAAACCACAGTCTAGACAATACTATCACTAGGACCATCAAAAGAAAGACCAACCGGGGAGGACCCTGCAGGGTTAAAATCAACAACGCTAATAGAGTGTTGTTGTAGAATAGCAGCAGGTTGTTGCAGAAGAACAACATCAGGAGTAGGTTCGGTAGGAGTATATCGAGGTTGCAAAAAATGATCGAGATGGATCCTCGGGGATGTAAGAAGCCATAATAGTAGCTTCAATAACAGTAAGAGGCACAACTTCATCCTAGGAGGAAAACTCATCATCTTGAGAGGAGCCAACAAAATCAGAATCAAAAGTATTGACAGTTAAGTAATTAGCTACAACATCCTTCCACCAAGTAGTAACACCTTTGTGACGTGGAAGAGAGCAATCTGAAGTTAAATGACCCGTTGAGAAGCATTTCTGATAGTGAAAGGGGAGACCCTCAAAGTCCAATGGTTGAGTCCAAGGCCTATCCCCAACCATAAGAACAACATCCTCAGGCAGAGGCAGAGATTTCAATATATATTAAGATGTAGGAAAAGGTGGAGTGGCTCATGGAAGATGTGGCATCATCAACCTTCAAGAAACGATTAATAGAGTTACCAATGGCCTTGTAGCAAGAATGTTCACATAAATGAAGGGGAAGATTCAGAAGGTGAACCCATACCAAACACACATTAAGTGGTTCAATAAGAGGGTTAAAAGTGTTGGTGTTGGAAATAAGCCACACCTAGACCGATGAGGGACTGGTCCAAGAGGGGCCAGTAGCTCAGTGGTAGAGCACTCCGATAGTGTTGGAAGGTCCTAGGTTCAAGTCCTAGTTGGTCCATGTTCAGGCTAGGAGCTCCAAGCACATGAGAGGTGTGGCTTAAGGGGGGGTGTTGGTGTTTGAAATAAGCCACACCTAGACCGATGCTGGACTGGTCCAAGACGGGCCAATAGCTCAGTGGTAGAGCACTCCAGTAGTGTTGGAAGGTCCTAGGTTCGATTCCTAGCTTGTCCATGTCTCAATAAAAGTTGTCCAAGGATTAATAGAGAGAGAGTGAACTCGCCAAGCCTACAAATTGCGTAATACCAAGTCACGATCAAAATAAGAAGCAAAGGAAGCAATGAAAAAGTCTTTAGCACAAGGAAAAAGCTCAATGCTATGAGCAACCAAAGGCTTCTAGAAATCACTCGCCTAGCGATGGAGGTCTGATAGAAAAATACATAACCTAGAGAATATGTACAACAATGCATAGTGCTGGTAGAAACCAATGTTATCCCCAACATCCTATCCACAAATGACCATAGGGGAGAACATGACATAGGGAAGAGGACAAACCCCCTTGGAGGGATGGGCAACAAATCTGACCACACAAGAAAAGTTGCGCTCACCAACAAAAGAAGAAGGTCTGGGCAAGACCTTAGTACCCACAATAGCTACCCTATCCTAGCTATAGTTTAGCTCCCAGATTCTATAGCTCTAATTCCCCCCACCTTGCAGGGCCATCTATTCCCTTTGAACCAAACGTATGGCGCCCTATTGATTGTTGGGGGGCAGGGCTCTGCTGATGGATATTTGCCCAATCCGCTTTCGCTCGCTGCTACTAACAGGGTCTCGGTTGATTTCCTTTCCTCTAGCTACTTAGATGTTTCAATTCGCTAAGTCAATTTGCCTCCACCCCCCACTATAGAGGTAGGGAGTGAGACACGGTTTCCCGATTGAAGATCCATGGATCACAGATGGAACTGAGGAGCAACACCACAACCTACAACATCCACAACAACAACACCCCTAGGTAGGGCACCCATGAGAAGGGGGGCAACCCACCCACGAAAACCACAGTAGCACCGCAAGGAGGGGCGGACTTGATCCACCCAGTGCAACGGGCATGGCCCTAGGAGGGGCACCGAATAGTTCCTGCATCCAAGGAAGAGCGTTCAAATTTGAACAAGCGGGAGCGGGAGAGTCATTGGCTATCAAAGCAAACTATTTTATCAAACTGAAATGGAGGATTTTTGCATGAATTTAATGGGTTATGATTTGTATATAAGTTTTATCTATATTGGTATACCTTGTTTTATGGTATTGTTAGCTTGGATGAATTGCAATTTGTTGTGGTTGCTATTCTAGGTAGTATGCATAAGATAGGTACTCAAAGCCTTTATTATCACTAATGTCTGATGTTTATGTTCATGTAGAGATTGATGCAAGTTTCAGTGGCAATTGACATGGTTCACCTTGGCATGTTCCTTTTTCTTCCATATGTGGCATGTTGGAGGAAGTGAGGAGTTTTGTTTTGCTTGATGGTGGTTGTTATTTTTGTATTGCAGGTATCTTGTTGGAACATGAGAGATGTAAGCAAGTTAAGTAGTGGAACAACTTCCTACACTAATCTTGAGAGGAGGGTAATGCAAAAACTTTTACAGATCGTTACAACAATTACAGAAACTTAACAAAAATAGACATAATAACATGCATACCACAAAACAATGATTTATGCAAGGAAAACTCTTTCGGGAGAAAAACCCCACACTCCAAAAGCAACTCAATATATTATTCAACAATCAATAACAAATTCCAATAGACTTGCAGAGAAAGCTCTTCGCAGGAGTACCACTAAACAAAGACTCAATGGACATAAGACTCTTACACTCAACCTCTATCTCACATACCTCATATATAGGAGATACAATACAAAAAACATTCAAACAATATTACAAAACCATGGGCTAAAACCAACCAATAAAGTAAAGTTGACCTTATCTCCATTCTAGATGCCCTATGATGTGTCAAAATACACACTAACACATCTTTATCCCTTTTATAGCTCATTGATGTGTCTGATGCAATTAATATTTCTTATATTAGGAGTCCAAACTTTTGGAGGCCATAATATGTGAATCGTGTGCTCAATTAACAAACAATTTGAAGCGTCGGAAAGCATGCAAAGTGCTCTATCACCTCGTAATCAACTACACCAGTTACACCCACTTTTTAGGGAATTTTGGAGGCTCTAAAGTCATCAAAATCAAATTTAAACCTTTCATCTTATCCTCCAAAAATGGAAACTTTAATATCTTGAAAACTAGCTATGATCTTGTGACGAAAATTTACCAACATGCTTAACTAACCAATTGAAAGCTTTGGAGATAATTTCGCACCATTTCATGCTCAAATGAAAAATTAATATAAATAGTAACCTCACGTAAATGCAAGGTTGATACACCATTTTCCCAACAAGAGAATGGTGAGGATTCACATGGTACAAGGATTCAATTAATGGTACATGGATAGATAAGGGATGGTTTTCCTTTGGTTGTGATTCCTATGAGTCTATTCACAATGTATGATGTCATGCGGGAGAATGTTTGAATTAAGGTGTCATCTACTTTGTAAATCTTATGGCATGGTTTTAACATCCTTGGGAAGTGTCCTAAGGTACTTAGGATGTATTGGAAAAATAATTTGTAATATTTAATTCTCACCATTATTTGTAATACATTCGTAAGGGGTGATGGTTTCCACTAGAAATGGTTAAAGTGAGTTGTGAACAAAATTGTTTAATATTGTTTTCCCGACTCATGGATGTCTAGAATAATATAATTAATGGCTTAAGAAAGTACAAAAAGGGTGACCTATGGGCTTCTTCAAGTGGGGGCATGGAAGAGACAACATTTGTTTCTTGGTTTCTCATTGGTTATTATATTTAATGTAATGCTTATCTTGTAAGTATGCGTGCCCATGTTGGAGGGAAGGTATTGGAAGCTAAATAGATGTCTTTTCAAGTTTCATGGAGACATTCCAAGGGTTGTGGTCACGAGGAATGAAGTCTTCTTTGAGAACCTTTATTGGTGGTTTTGGAGCTCTTGTCATTCTATAAATTCATTCTTTGGGTGTATATTTTATGTAGTAACCAAATGTGCAATAGTTGAATGTAGATTTCTCTATAGGAACAAAGGATGGATGGGAGGCATAAGGAGGTTGTTCACATGTACATAGGTGCTACTATGGTGGAGGAAAAGAGGATAATGAAAATGATTGTATTGTAAGCACTTTTATCGTTGTTAATACAAGCTTGTTCTCTCCTCTTGGAGGAGTTTTTTCATGCAAGGGTTTCTCTATGTAAATCCTATGTTATGTGTGGATGTTATGTTGTTGATTTATGATTTATTGTTGTTATCTAATGTTGATGTTAATCATTATTTATTGTTGTTATAAGTTCACATAAGATAGGCTTAATAAGCATGCTAACATGTTTATTTTTGGCATCATAAGAAGGATATAATCATGGGTTTTTCACAATTAAGGCAACTTAATTTTTATATTTTCATGAGTTTAAGATTTTCATGTTCCTGGTATCCAAGACTTCAATCTTATCCTTCGATTATTCTATTGGATAGAGATTGATTTTCACAATTTCCCAATATTTGGTATCAGAGTTGAAAGTTACGGGTTCTGGGTATTCCTTTATTTTTGGTTTCTTAGCATGTAAAGCTTGTGGGAATCGTAGACACCTAAAATTGTCCTAGCCTAATTAAAATAAATAGATATTTATTTATTTAATTAATTCACTTATCCTTTTCTAGCCTTTCGTTATTTAAATAAATATTTTTATTTATTTAAATTATCCTTTCCCTAAATTAAATAAATATTTTATTTATTTAATTGATCCCTTAATCCTATGAGGATCTGGTTAATACTGAGAGGGGGGGTGAATCAGTATTAATACCAATTTCAAACTTTAAACCCAAATCAAACTTACAACAAATCTAACTTCATTTAGTACATATACCAATTCATTAAACAATACCGGTAATCACTGATAAATCTCCGATAAATTGCTATAACTGGTGTATTCAAAAATAATGAATAAACTAAATATAATCAATAACATCACATGAAAATCATTCCACACATGAACACCATATTTTTGACATGGAAACCCAAATAGGGAAAAACCACGGTGGGTTTAAGTACCTAGAAAGATTTGTATTCTTTTGAAGTATGCCCTGTTAGGAGCTTAGTCCTATTAGGAGCTTACAATACGCCTTGTTAGGAGCAGACCCTGTTAGGAGTCACCCGGTTAAGGGATTTGGATGTGCAGCCTGATTAGGAGCTTAATGACCTGTCAGGATCAACCTCATGAGAGGATTTACCACTCCTTTTTAGAGCTACCTTGTTAGGGGATTTACAAGATTAAGGCCTGTTAGGACCTACCCTGTTAAGGGATTTAATCTACTGTAATTGTTAGAAAAGAACAATGAAAAAGTGATATGTTACTTGCACTTCTCAGCTTGCTAAATCAGATCCAGTTATGCTTCACTATTTGCAACTCTCAGACAGATGTCACTCTTCTCTAGTACGGATTCACACTCTTCTCTAAGATCACCGACACAATAAACATCAACTAAGTCAACATAAATAATGCTCTCCACTAGGTCGGCCACTAAACCCTAAATTACATCATAGATCATTGCAGATCTTTACAACTCATTTCAGATCATCATATGGATCATTACAATCAATTACAAATCAATATCAGTCGTTGAATGAACATAAGTCATCACGACAAGTCGATCCGGTACAAAGTCAAACCTTTAGCTCATTTCGCTAAGCACTTTGCACATTCCCAATAAATTCGCTCTCCAAATGCGCCAAAACATCTTTCAAACATTTCACGTGGTTTGTGTCATGTTATCATCAACATGTGAAATTGATGTTGATCACCGCCATACCAAAAATCATTATCGGTTTTATGATTTCTTTACCAGTTCTAAAACCCTTCTTAAACCCTGGCAAAACTTTATCAGAAATTAGAAACAAGTGTTTCGATAGTCATCACAAGATGCGGTTCTGTTTAGATACTCATTACCATGATAAAAGCTTACATTCCAAACCGCAAATCACCAATCATCCACTTTAAGTAAAACATCTTTGCATATACCTGTTAAAGTCCTATTTCACAGGCTTCTGTATATTGCCAGTAAACCCTGTCTCCGGTAGACTGAATCACTTAGATGACAAAACAAACATCAGGAAACATCAGTTGCCATCAATGACAACACAAATAACTGATCAAGTCATCTAATCAGAAAATCTCAATCTCTTCATCACAAATAGTCTTGTATCCTCTACCGGTTCAGTCATCAGTCTTTAACTGCATCACCTCATCTGCATCTGTTATGCCAAACATGCCAATAGATCCCACTTCCTCTATTAATTAAATAGATATTATTTATTTAATTAATTCATAATATTTTCTCCTCCATGACACTTGTCATTTATGTTTTCATTTATCCTAACTACCCTCTCATTATTTTATTATTTTCCCTACCTACCCTTTAATCCTAGCCAATCATTTATCCCTTCACCTCTTAATTTTATCCCTCCATTTTCTAAAGTGTCTTCTATATAAGAGGATTTTCTCATCCTTGTCAACCCAAATGACATATGTGATCAATCTTCATGTGATCAAGCCACTTCACAACCACAATCTCTTCTTTGTTTGAGCTCTTGTGCACAATACAAAATCTGAGAGCAAATTTATCAAACAAGATCAATGGAGATAAAAAATAATGGAGATCAAACCCTAATAAACATGTGAATGGTATAATCTTTCTATTTTGTTGTGATTTGCATGTTTTAGGTGCTTCATTGGTGTATGGTAGATTCCTGATTGTAGAACTAGGATTTTATGTGGTTGGATCTTTGTTGGTTTTACAATAGTTTTAATCATTCTATTTTCACCGTATACAAGAATCATTTAGAAAGAATTAAATATTGTTGGAAGGCTTATGGGGCTGCAATGAATGTTCTGTGAGTTAACTTTGTTTTGTAGATTTGTGAGGTTGGAAGTCCTGCATATTATCAATATGATCTATGTTGGGCATTTGAAGCTCATGCTTATGGATCTTCATGGAGTTTGATAATATGTATTTATCCTCTTATTTTGTGGTTGTTTTCCTTTACCTTGTGGTCATGTGCAGTGGGAAGGTGTTTATGTTGGACGAGTATCGACATCCTAGTCACATGGATATACACCTACTATTTGGACTACGAAATGGAGTGCTTTTGTTGGGTTCATTGTTTAAGACCATTCTTACATGAAAGTACTAGAAGATAAGACACTAACCTCTTTTTTGAGTTGTGGAGCTAATATGTTTCATATGGTTTAAGCTCCTGGACAACTCTCCTTTCCTTTCTTGGATTGTAAGGATCTCTTGTTTTCAGTTGTAGGGTTTTGTAGATTTGTGGTATTTTCATTGTTTAGAGGACATGTATAATGTAAATGTTTGGATGCATAAATGGATTTTATATTTATAGAGATTGTTTTGTAGGTTTTACATGTTAATTAATATTTGTGGTATGTAAATCTATTGTATGAGTGGATTTAGGGTGTTATGGATGGAGACAATTATAGATTTGCATGGATGCTTGGAATGTTCTTATTGGTTGATGGTTACTCCTATGTGGGTTTGTTTGGAAAATTATATCTAGTGTTGTTCTATTGTTTGAGTCTTGGAAATCCATATGTTATGCTTAATTATAATTTTTATGCATGATACTAATGTGAGGTTGAATCTTTTAGTTGTTTGAGATCAAAGCACTAATTACTTTTTTTTTTCTTTTTTGAGATTTTGCACATATGCTAATCTTGTAAATTGTTTGATGGGGATTTAGTTTGGTATGCCTTGTTGTTTCTCACCATTATTACATTGGTATGTTAATTGCAATGAAATTGATTATTTGGAGTATCAGATATAGTTGATCATTTAAATCTTAGCAATAAATTATGGTGCATGAGAAGCTATGTTCTCTTTAAGTTGATTTTTGTCAATGATGTTATTCACGATGTCATTAATAAATTAGTATCACTTTCTATGGGAGCTTTATGTAGTCACATAATGTGTTATATCTTTTTTGTTTCAAGATTTTGGTTCTAAGTTGTGGTTGCAGTGTATTGTGATCTAGGGACAATCTTTGATTAGAAGATGGATGATCTTTTGAAATGGGTGTTGGTGTCATGTGGAGCACTTGGATTCTTTCTTTAGATTATAGTGAGAGTTTGACATCTTTGGTTCTACTGACAAAGGATGTGTATTTGTATCTTCTTGGTTTGGAGATTGTGGTTTGACTCTTCCTTTTGGGAGATTTTGCATTAACACATTTGGGGTTGTTTTCCGACGTACTATCATCGGAATTATGACATATTAATGTCGTAGATTCGACGAAACAGCAAAAAGATTTTTCGTCGCTCAAATTTCGTCGTCATATTCGACAAACAACTTTTCGTTGAAATTTCGACGCTATGTTCGTTAAAAATTGATACATACCATGGCAGTCTAATTCATCATAATTTTGACAAAGTCGTCAAACCTCCAACAAACCATGCACATTATTGTTGTTGGTACATGTTGGGGTTTTCTTCGGAAGTCTGACAACAAATGGCACTATGCTCCGACGGGAATGTTGTACCTGCAACAAAATTTGTCGTCGCAAGTACATCATTCCCGTCAAAAAATGATAGGGATAACATCGGAATTCCGATGACAAATGTAAGTAAGCTCCGACGAGAATGTTAGGCATTTCCGTCGGAATTTAGACGAACAGGTAATATTTAAAAAAAAATAAAAACGTCCATTCTACCCCCATATAACATGGACACACCAATTGCCATCAGGGAATATAAATCATTGCAACTATGAAATATGATTTGATAAGGTTTCTCAAATATTGAACTACCCCCATATAACTCCTTACCTCAATGACAATGAAAGTCTTGGATCACTTCAAAATGGCTTCCACTTTTACTAGATTCCTAATGATGGTTGGATCTCAGCTACTTCATAGACTTAGCTATCTTTGATCTCAGACATAGGCAACTATTTGGTGTATTTGGTGACTTCCCTTTTAAAAAGTTAAATGAATATTTGCCTATGTAATCAGTATTATGAATATAAAAAACAAAAATCTATTTTCTACAACTCATGGGTTAAACTCCTTGTCTCAATGAGTTCATAGATTGAAGAAAAAACCATGTCAGCAACAAAATTTCCAAACAATAAACAAGGAAAGCTCACCTGTATGTTGTAGGACTAGTCTGATCAGAGAGGACTCACAAAGATAGGTAAAATGATTTCAGTCCTTAGAGCATAATTGGTAATGTACTTAGGCAAAGATAGAAGACACATTTGTGATAGTCCAAAGGAGTACATCTACAACCAACATAAGAGTAGTTAATGGACAAGACAATCCTCTCAAGAATATCAAGGATTTTTACTGCCTTCCTAAGCATAATGCAGTCATAAAAGCATTACCAAAGCTATAAATTTGATACAAAATCTTATACAGTCTTTCTACCAAAACACATCATCAATAAGGGCACATGATTCACATACAGTCATATACAACATGCATTAAGATTGGAGTCAAAAATAGTATATCTCATAGTGCAAGTAAGCTATAAACATAGAGGTCATATGACAAAAGGGACCATGTACAAGATCAAAAAGTAATAATATAACAGTGTAAGGCATAGTCATAGGTTTCCTCAAATAAAAGTATGCAACAATGGTATTATAAAGAATGGCCTCTAATAGTTTTAATCATCAAAGTTCAAGTATCCATGAATAAAAGATTCAAGAAGCAGCCTCAAGAGTATAGGTGGTGCAGAGGCACCTAAAGTACAAGAGATAAATGAGTTTAAGAGTCCTTATATCATGTATTAAAATATATTTGATTCATTTGTGATGTATTTGAGTCTAAATGTAAGGCTATGTGAAGCCATTTATATGACATTGTTAATATTGTTATGTTAAGGTCCTAGTTTGATCAAGAAGACAAAAATATGAAAGAATGTCTAATAAAGGCTAAAAATCATGTAAAAGGTCTTAAATAGGTTATTTGGACATGTCTAGGGTGATTTTACAAAGTGTGGAGTCATTTTTATTAAGTGTCATAAAAGTTGTCAAAATGCATAAAAATTGTAAAGCATGAAACAATGCAAAAAGGCATTAAAAGTTGTCAAAAGGAAGATGAAAGGTCATAAGGGTGGTTAAGTGGTTTCTAACTACCTAAATATGTATAAATATGATGTATTGGTCGAACCAAATCATATGGGAGAGAATAGAGAAAGAGGAGAACATTTTGGAGCAATTGAGTGAATTTGAATCTCTTATTTTGATTGGTTTTTTTTTGTTAAGTTGTTGTTTCTAGGCCTTGTACGGACATGTACGGCCTGGAAACCCTATAATATAGTAATGGTTAGATAGTATATTGAATCCTCTTTCCTATACTTTTGGTTTGATCAATTTTTATTAACTATGGAGGAAGTTATGAGATTTTTCGTGAAAGTTAGTATTTGCAGATTCAGGATTTCTGAGAACAGTCATAGTGAAATGCGTGGTAAGAACGCATATGGAAGATTCAAGAACTCTAATTATATTCATTGGAAATATATTTGAGTAATATTTCATTTCCTTTTGGTTTGGTTCAATTTCATGATGATTTGTGGAATCTATGACATTTTTAATGAAGACTGGTTTTAAACCCTCTTCAATGGAGTTGCAGGAAAAGAGTTGTGATGATATAATTATTTATGATTGGTAAAAATAAATAGTTTACATATTCAAAAACTAGATTCATATATTCTTCAGATGGAATTGGTTTGGTATCATTTGAAATTGTTTTGAGAAAGATATATGATGCCCTAGGCAGGGGTTGGAGTTTTAAATCTGAATTATGACAGAGACATGGATCGAAATTTATAGTCTGAAAAATAATTGTTTGGGGAATCAAATGAGATTATCAGACCTTAAGATTTTATAAGATGATAGATAATGTATTTATCTACAAATGTTGTATTTTCCAGAAATTTTGGTTTGGAGTTTTGGTTGGTCAAATAATTCAATCTTTAAAGACTGTCTTGAAGACAACAATGTTGTGGTTTTCTTTATAAGTTGCCTTTGTTCAAAGATATTATTGAATGAATGTTGAAAGGGTCATAAAGGGTCCTATTGATCATTTGGTTTGTAAGATGCTCTGCATCAATAGGAGAGATTTGAGCAAAAAAATATGAAGGAATACTATCATATTCTATTTGACTGCCACAACACAATGGCAAAGCTATGCATTGTAGGATTGTCCACATGAAACCCTATAGGGTTTAGATTGAATAATTATAATTAGGGGTAAATAAAAGAGCATAGATTTGATGTTGTTGCAACATACATATATATAATAAAGGAACAATGAGCATTCAGATTTGGTGAATAGTGTCAAAGAAAGATTCTCGCTATTGTTTTGTTTTTGCAAAAGGATGAAGACAAGTTTACTTCATTCTTCTAGTTCATAGCTTGAAAATCAGTAATAGGAAAGATAAATCACAAAGCACCTTCATAAGATAATGAACTCTATAAACATCATTCAACATAAAAGGCATTTTCATCTTATTTGACAAAGACATAATTTACAGGCATAACAAGGGTGAAATAAGTATGTAGTGTTTTCATGATAATATCCAGCCGCCTTTTAAACGAACATCAAAAACCATAAATGAATAGTCATCGAGATATACAATAAGGTGATATCAGTTGTTAATCTAAAACTATAACAATATTTTATGCTTCGATCCAAGGGTATCATTAGAAAGATTGAAATTAGTAAAACCCAGTAAGTGTGCCAAAAGGAAAATTTGTAAGTCCAAAGATTAGGTGAATTTTGATCTTAGCTACTTCATAGACTTAGCTAATGTTTGATCTTAGACTTAGCCAACTATTTGGTGTATTTGGTGACTACCCCTTTCAAAAGTTAAATGAATATTTTCCTATGTAATCCTCAAAATGAATATAAACAACAAAAATATATTTCCAACAATTCATGGGTTAAACTCCTTGACTCAATCATAATGAAAGTTTTGGATCACTTCAAAATAGCTTCCACTTTTACTAAATTCCTAACGTTGATTGGATATTTGTCTGATAAATTTTGATCTCAGTTACTTCATAGACTTAGTTAATACCTCTAGAAAACTTGGTGCAGGGGCACCTCATAATTGATCCACATGGTCATGTCATATCATGGATTTAATAAGGGTCTAAGGCCCATTTGAATGTTTTCATGTTTGTAAGGCTTTTAAGTATTTTGTTCATTCAACTATGTACTCATGTAATGGGGTTTGTAATAGGCCCTATTAGGGGTCAACATTGGTCAAACATGTTCTAAATGACCAAGATGAGTAGGAATATTGTTTTTGGTCTTGTATGGACATATTTTGTCCTTTAATGGTTTCATAGTGTTTTGGTCGGTTACAAGTCCATTTGCAAAAATATGTAAAAGTTATCAATGTTGTTATGATAACTTTTGTTGTCAACTTTACAACATTTTGGATTAATTGGTCTCCAACGGTCCAGTGGTTCAAAATTTAGTTTATGATGTTGGGAGACATTTTTTTGACACATACAAAAGCCTTTGAGGCCAAACATGTAAGTTTGTTGATGGTGGAATGAAGGAAGGTGATCTCTGTTACATACATTTTGTGTCTCGGTCTAAATTTCTTGCATTTTCTCATGTTGAATCTAATTGAAAAATATTCTCAAACTCCTTGTAAGGTTTAATCATACTTGTATCTAACACATCCAAGTGTGGACAGGCTTTGAAGCATTGGTTTGCATTAATATTTGGTATTGTTTGTGCTTTTAGGCCTTTGAAAACCCTACAGAGAGTTTCATTTACAATGGTTGGTTCTCAACATTCCTGAGAGTCAAAATTCATGAAACTCAAGGGGATTTTGGGCCAACTACTATATTATAGAATGGTAGGAGTGATGGAGGTTTCTGTGATGATTGGAGAAGCAAAAATGCATTGAAGTGCTTGACATTAGGAGGAATGGCAAGCAATTGAAGATAGGTGATGAAGTTGGATGAGTTCCAAAACATCATAGACGTAATTTTTTTATGAAATTGGTGGTTTTGACACTAACCCTGAGTGTCTCAAGTGGAGAGAAGTTTTTGTGAGTAGTTTGAAGAGGGGTTGCTTTGTAAACAAGCCTAATTAGGGCTCTTACCTAATTAGGACGGGTGTTGGTTAGGATGACCGGTCCAAAATAACCCTATCTAATTTTTACATATGTTGTAGAAGGCCAAAAAGGGTATCCTAATTTGTCATTTTTTTTCTCAGTGTTTTGGGAGAATTGTGAGTTATTTCCCCAAAACTAAAAACCTAGGGCTAGTAGGATTATGAACCGTTTGTGAAGAACAAGGATATTATGAAGTTTAAGAACCACTTCCAATGATTGAATCATGTCTCATAGGATTAAAGAAGGAATTGTGTATGGTTGGTTTGGGTTTGTGCCATATTGTTGGTGTATTGGCTTTGTAAGGGTATGTATAACCTATTGGGAATTAGGGCTATAGGAAGGAAGGTCACATTGAAAGCATGTGTTGTCAACCAATGACTTGTTGAGTCATTTGAGAAGGGTAAAGTGAGTTATTAAGTCCCTTAGAGAGTGTGTATGTGTGTTGGGATTGGGTATTCTACCAAGTTTCCCTGTGACTCTGCATCAAAACTCCTTGCCTCAATCAAAATGAAAGTCATGGATCACCTCAAAATGGCTTCCACTTTTACTAAATTATTCATAATAGTTGGATCTCATACTGATAAATCTTAATCTTAGCTACTTAATAGTCTTGGATAATCTTTGATCTCAAACTTAGACAACTATTTGGTGTATTTGGTGACTGTCCTTTTAAAAATTTAAATGAATATTTGCCTATGTAATCAACAATATGAATATAAACAACAAAACCTATTTTATGTAATCAGCAATATGAATATAAACAACAAAATCTTAATCAAGGACCTTACCTATGATGGTCTCCACTAAGTAACTTCTTGTGTTGTTGTTCGTGTTGGCTCTATTGGACCCTGCAATTAAGATTCAATACATATTATTCAATAAGATTAACATTGGAGCATAATGAAATATTGAAAAGTGTGTTACCTTATTGAGCTTCTCTTTGTTTCAAGAATAGTTTAATATTCTCTACTTAACGGGGCCACCCACGTGAAGGTGGAAGCTCATCCCCCCCCTAACATCACTCTAAATTCCCTGTTAACATATAACATTCATTCATTCTTTCATCCGTTAATAAAATATAACATTCATTCATTCTTTCATCCATTAATAAAATATACCATTCATTCATTATCACATAGCATTCATTAACACATATCATTCATTAACATTCATTAACACATAAAATTCATTCATTAACAAATAATACGATTACAATCATTTGTGTTTTTTTGTTTTTTTTGAAGCTAAGTAAATATTCACGACGAGGACGCCTATGCAAAGGGGGGTCCGCTGCAATAACAAAGAAATGGGTTAAATTCATAAGATTTTTTAATTATTGTTACAATTATTTCATTAATTAAAAGAAAATTACGGGGGTGTTCTTTACCTGATGGGGCCACAACATCTTCATGATCATTTTGTCTAGCCTCCTCCTCGACATGTTGAACACCCTCTAAATCCTCTGGAGTAGAAACATGAAAGGTTCCATTAATCAATACACCAATTGCAATTAAATTCTTTTAAAGGAATAACAGTGGTCCTCTTTACTTGATGGGGGCACATCACATTCCTGATGTTGTCTACCTTGATCATGATCAACTTGTTCACCATGCTCTACATGCTCTAAAATAAAAACAAAAAAGGTTACATTAATTACTACACCAATTTCAATTAAAGATGTTTAATTGTATTAATAATTACATAAATTTTTTTTTATAGCACATGAACACTTCTAGTAATGGGATGCACACCACGACCTTCATCATGTGCAGGTTGTGTTCCACCCTTAGCAGGCTGCATTCCAATGTCATGTGCATTGTTATCATTGCTTACTTATTTAAAATAAATATAATCACTTTATGTTGTAAATTAACATCGAATAGATTATTACTCAAGTATTCAATTTTAAATAATTTTCATTTAGCTTATTTACTTGTGTGACGAATGCACCGGAATCTTGTGTTTGCTCACTCAATTCTCTTAGGCATTCTATCACGGCTCCATAGCCTTGCTGGAAGACAATTTTCATGTCATCTTTTATGGGCGCTCTATTGAATTCAAAGCCCTGCATTTTTGCTTAATATCATTAATTTTGCTTCTATTGTTTGATTAAAACAATTATTTGCAATTTATTATTTCGATGCGATATTTCATTTATTGATACTTACAATTCATGCGGTAACTTTCATATAACTACTAGAGACAAGTTTGTGTTGCCTGTGATTTTATAGTCTTGCCTTAGTTGCCTTCGATATGTCGAGAAGCCTATGAAAAGTTTGAAATATGTTAGATTATGTAAATATAAAGGGTAATTAGTACATAATTACATTGTTAATAGTATCACATACCTTCCTTCACCCGGTGGTGTATGTCCTTTTCTCTTTTCAGCTTTCTCCTTTCCATCTGAAACTAGGTCCTTCCACTCCCTCTCTGGAATCATGGGGGGACGCTCGTACTTTTTGTTCTTCTCTAAATGTGTCCTATATTGGTCCCTCACATGCTTTAGATATGTGCCATCTTTCTGAAGTACCTTGGTTTTTGTTGAATGTGTCATTTCCGAACAACACATCCAAACAGTTTATGAGTTCATATTTTAATTGTTGATTTTGGGCATTCCACCATGTACGTATGGTGGGCCTGAAGATCTCCAATGTAATATCATTTAGATTTTTATAAAAAACATCATTGCCTACAAAAAAATCATGTGATCGTTAGTCCAAAATGAGTGATCAATAAGTAAATTACAATTAGATTATATATAATGATAATTTTAAAGTAGCTAGAACCTTCTCTATCTTTATGGGAACAAAATCATCGGTAACCACAAATGTGACCGACAACGTTCCTGTACTAGTAGTACGAGAAGATCTAGGAAATGCTGCTAAAATATCACCACTAGTGGCCTCTGCATCCCCAGTTACATGTCCTGCTGCACAGGTCGGTGCAGTACTCGATGCCTGCATGTTGTGTGTTGCCGACATTGCAGTCGACAATATAAGTGTGAATGATGGAGTCAGATGAGGTGGTGTATGCACAGGGACATGGACAACACCTGAAGAATAATACATTAAATATATGAGCAATAACACATTAATGGAAGGATAGGAACATGTAAAAATATGAGTTGGTGTATGCACAAAACATGGTCATCACCTGAACATGGCCACTAGCTTCATGAGGACACAAAAATTCTTGTAAAAACAACACGTACATATTTTAGTTCCTGACATAAAAGAGTATAAAATATATACCATGAATGAACTTATGTTATAATTAAAGATTTCATGACTACTTACTTGCAAGTTTTGTGCTCTCTCTGTCAATTGTTTCGCCCTCTCTTTTATCTCATCAGTTTGAGGGACTATGAATAACAATTTAAGAAATTCTTTATTAATTTCTTTTGCGTCTTATATTATCATTTCAGCAAGGTTTGTGGAATATGCAATGTCATCATCGCATAATATTGAGTCCACCTCTATATCGATGTTCTCAGCTACTGCGGGTGTCTTTCCTCAAACATCCGTCTGTGACAAGAATATTAGTAACATTATCAAAATTAATCCAAAACCCTAAAGAAAAGAACATAATAATATAAAATTTTGCTTGTATCTAATTTGTACAATTACAATGAGGTTTACCTGCTGGGTAGAAGTGTCCAGAGCTACATGTCGGTTTGTGCTATGTGTCGGATCAATGTCGCACTGTGACAAAAATTAAATATAAAAAAACATTAGCGAAATGAAACCATTAAAATTACCAAAAAAACTTAATAATAAAATGATATATTGGAGTCATTAATTGGAGGTTGGTTTAAATGGTATATAATACGTACCACCCCCATGATAGTAACTTTGTTTGTATCTATGCGATTCAAATTATAATCGATTAGTAGCTCTTCCCCTACACTTATTCATTTTTATCGCACATACGAATACACGGTTTCTCTCGCACGCCTCAAATATGCAAATTGGTTGCCTATAAGTTGACCCAGGTCGTGTACTATTTATAAAACCTGCAATATTCCCTGTTGCTTTTGGCCTTCCATCAATGTACATATCCACTCTTTTACTTTGATCATTATCTTTTAGTTGTATATAATTTGCTGACAGTGCATACCTACGCATACTTTGTGTATATCGAACCAGCTGCATCCAATTTTTGTAATTGTAATAGAGTCCGACATACTCCATCAATTAATAGACCTTTATGTCGTCCATGGAAAATAGGCCCAAACCATGTAATGACGATGATGCTATGCGATATATCCTCTCGTTAACACAAAAATCAGTATTTTTTGGAGGAAGTTCCTCAGGTACCCATTGTTTCTATAGATGTTTGTACCTTAAGGGCACCTCAATGTCTCCTATGCTCTCATCATCATAAGAATATGACCCCCCTTGAGCAAGAAAAAAATCCATACGTTTATGGAATTTTCTTCTAATCTTTTGACCTCTAGTTGATCTCCCTTTTTTAGACCTACTACATGTCTCGTTTTCCTCTTCTCTTCCTAAATTTCCCTCACTCGAGGAAGACACATATGAAAAATACCTATTTGGTGGTACCTGCACTCCATCAAATGAGAGAGATAGTTGGTAGAGGGCCATTTGTTATTGTGAGAGGAAATAAATTCTAGGATTCCATGGAGAGAGACGACAAGAATTTGTAATAGATGGTTCACCATATCTTGTTGATTTTTTGCAAATCTTGCAAATAGATTTGAGGGTGGGTTGTCAAAGGTCCATTGCACGGATTGATAAAAATGGCTCATACTTTTTCCCCAAATTCATCATTGAGGGTAATTTTGATGAAGAAGTCGGCCTTAATGTTGACGTTGAGATTTAAATTCAAATAAGCTCAACTGGGGCCTAAAGTGTTGATAATTGTATTAGAGCTGTTGCTAATGTGGAGGTTTCAAAAATTGAGCAAGTTTGTTTTCCTGACAATTTTGGAGTTTCAAAAACTTAGAAAAATAGTCTTCCTCGTCACTTAAAGCATATAGGAGGGGCCGAGAAAGTGGAATGAGCTATACCATGCGAATGTCAAGGTGGTTTAGGTGAGAAAAAAATCAAAGTTTTGACAAAATATAGTTACTAAAACTTGGCTTATTATTAAACCACTCCAAGATGGGTGTAAAGAGAAAGAAAGAAAATAATAACTGGTTTCTATAGGGTGTATTGATTTATACCTGCCGATCCATGAGAAGAATCGTTGTCTTTCCTTTATGTAGACTGTGCAGGATCCTCGTCAAAGGGGTTCAGGTTCCTGCATATGTAATTTATTTATCTTATGTTAGCTTACATCTTATATGAAGGTCAATCATAATCAGATTTAAATAAGTCACATGATACGTATGTTAAAAATTACATAGTAGACAACATGAATAGATTTATTTCTTGTTACAATATGTAGTCATCATAGTTTATACAAATACTGAAATGAATGGTAAAAAGTATTCTTCAGGACTGTAAAAAATCAATCATTTCATCACACTACACAATACACAATTAGGGGTAGGTAAAAGTAACTTATTTATTGATTAGAATTAGATACACACAACTAAATACATGTTTGTCTTAAGAATTTTATCAAATGGTTCACTACCTTGCATAGACAAGGCAGTGAACTGTTTGAAAAAATGTCTCAAAGAAATGTGTTCTCATGGTGATGGAATGCCATGACAATCCATAGTTATTTGACTATCATGGCATTCCATCACCATCATTGCATTCCATCACCATGAGACCACATTTCTTTAAGGCAACAGTTCACTGCCTTGTCTATGTAGACAAGGCAGTGAACTGTTTGAAAAAATGTCTCAAAGAAATGTGTTCTCATGGTGATGGAATGCCATGACAATCCATAGTTATTTGACTGTCATGGCATTCCATCACCATCATTGCATTCCATCACCATGAGACCACATTTCTTTAAGGCAACAGTTCACTGCCTTGTCTATGTCACCATATTTTTCATACATTGCTTATATTTTTTATTTTTTTATTATTGGTAATTGGCTGAAGCCTGAATAGATTTTGACTGGAGCTATGAACCAGTGGGGACACAGTAGGGGGCCCCATCCCCATTACATTTCTTTGAATTATTATTATTATTATTATTATTATGTTTGATTAGATTGATCCCAAGACCTTCCCCATCCTATGGAAGGCCAAGAGTCACAACTTAGAATTCCTCTTTAGATGTCCCTATTGGGAGTTGAACTTGGGTTTCCATAATGAGAACCTAGTGTTTTAACCAGTTAAGCTCAATCCCTTGGACCATACATTGCTTATATTGATCAAATAGTGCAAAACATATATTCAACATAGCTTGGCAATGTTCATTTGGAGCACAAATTCTCTAATTACATATAGAAATGTTTAATATCCCATTGGTCAATTTTGATTTTTACATATAATTACATAGAGAAATGTAAAATATCTCATACCTTGGCAATGCTTACTTATAATTTCATATGAAAATGTTTAATATCTCATAGGTCAATTTTAATTTTGTCGCAGGTAAAACATTCTCCTCGGGGCCTATGTTAGGTATTATATGTGATATTATAATTAAATCCCATATAATATCCCATTTAATTATAATAACCATGCAAAGAAAAAGTCATGTCTATGTAATTGAAATATCCCATTTACATATAATTATAATATCCTATAGGTCAATTTCAATTTCAAATTACTCTGTAAAACAAAAAGACTTCGAAAAAAATCATTCCCGCAAGGCAAAGCAGAAGACCATTGGCGCGTGCGGGAGAGGAGATTCGATATAATATCCCATACCTTGGCAATGTTTACTTATAATTTCTTATAGAAATGTTTAATATCCCATGGGTCAATTTAAATTTTTACATATAATTATAATATCCCATTTACTTATAATTACTATGCAAAGCAAAAGACACATGTCTATGAAATTGAAATAACCCATTTACATATAATTATAATATCCCATATAATTACATATAGAAATGTATAAGTGAAATCCATTTTGAAGTGATGAAAGAATTTCATTGTGATTGAGACGAGTTTTGTAGGGTTAATCCAATATTTTAGAAACATTTTCAAGTCATATTCCACAATTGCAATATACTAAAATTGATTGATATTCTTCAATTATTTATTAACAAGTTCTTATTTATTTTCCTTGTTAGATGATTAATTTCATTTTTCATAGTTCTTAATATAAATAGCACCCTTTTGAAAGAGTGCAACTCTTCATTATTTTTGGCCTTTGAAAGGGACATAAACTTTCATAATCAGGTCTACACTTCTTATTTAAATCAAATGTGCATTTCTCATTTCCAAATTATGCCCCCCTCAAATGAAATTTTGTGTTTTGAAGTAATCGAGATCAAAAGTTAACAGGCAAATGGTAAAAGTGAAAGCCATTTTGAAGTGATGCAAGAACTTGATTGTGATTGAGACAATCATACACTATGCAAGGACAGTCATACCCTTAGACTTCTAGGACACTATTTCATTGCCATTTTGAAGTGATGCAAATTCTAGGACAATCATACACTATGCAAGGACAATTATACCCTTAGACTTCTAGGACAATCATACCCTTTGACTTCTAGGACACTATTTCATTGCCATTTTGAAGTGATGCAACTTCTAGGACAGTCATACACTATGCAAGGACATGCATACCCTTAGACTTCTTCACTCTTATCAATGCCTTAGGGACTTCTAGGAATTTGATAGTAGTTACCCAAAATTCTCCACCAACACTAATCATTCAACCAATCAAGAATGAATCTTGCAAATATAAGTTCCTTATACCTTGTCACCAAGGGTAGCCACTGTCATTTGTAGGACAGTCAAAGGTATTTTATTTTGGGGTTGTTTACTTGCCTTACCCAACCTTGTAACTCTCTGATAACCTTTATTCACTCTCCTTCCTTCCTCTAATCCTCTTACTCAATGAATCCTTTGCATAAGCTTCACCATTAACCGCTCCTTGCTGCTATATTTTGACTGAGACACATTTACAGTCATAACCATTATTTGAGCACGTGCCAACATTTCTTTGAGACCCTACAAACAATATTATAAGCAAGAACACAATATGATACAAATATTTCCTCATTGGTATGATCAATCAATCAAGAACTAATTCAAAATACATTTTATTTGGTCACTGATTACCCCTAATGATGGGTTTGACTGTGATTCACAAGAATGAATTGATCTTCTTCTATACACAACCAAAATAGATTGTACCTACCTTCAACTTTATTTGAAACTAACTTTACATCATTTTCTTCCAAAATGCAACTTTTGCATGAAAACATTTTTTGTCAACTTTGACAATTTTGCACAAAATCCCACTTAGACCAAACCTAGACCTCAAATGACTCAAAATGGGTCCAAATAGGTCCAATTGCATCATAAATAGACTTTTACATCCTAATTTCCCTTTACAAGACTCATTTACTTATACCACAAACCATCTTGAGTGTTCAAGGATTGGGAAACATTGATTATCAAGAGAGTGTATGAGGGTCTTGTTTTCATTTCCATATGTGTTTCCAAGAAAGGTTCTTGAGTTTCATAATAATTGTCCTAAATGTGGATGTGTTTTGAGCCAATGGAATGTGGTTTGGCAACCGAGTGTTGTGAGAACTTGAGGGGTGTGTGAAGGTATTGGGTCTTGTGTTCAGTCATGGGAGTGAGGTACATGGTGTTTATCAAGCCTTGGGGTGGTTGTAGATGTGTGAGTTTGTGAACCCTATTAAGGAAAAGTGTTGATGAATTAGGAAAGTGAGAGCACCTAGTTGATGGAACACACCTACTAGATAGGTGAGTTGGGATAAGTTGTCCCTAATTCGTGAGTTTGTGTGTGGATGCTCTGCATCAATTTTGAAGTCTTTTGCTTTGCATAGTAATTTGAAGTATTTTACTATGAAATTGAAATTGACCTATGGATCTCATTCTGATAAACTCTATTTTATTTACTCTCTATATCAATGATTAGCTAAGTCTATGAAGTAGCTGAGATCACAATTTATTTCCTACAATTCATGGGTTAAAATCCTTGACTCAATCACAATGAAAGTCATGGATCACTTCAAAATGGCTTCCACTTTTAGTAAATTCCTAACAATAGTTGGATCTTTGTTTGATCCAAGACTTTCATTGTGATTGAAAACATTAATAAAAGAAGAAAAGAAATATTGCTGAAATTCATCTAACTATACAACTATTCTATCATTGGTTCATATTCGGGTATATGAGAAGAATCCATGGATTTGGCATAGGTCTATAATAATGTTCTTGCTTAGGGGTATGGCTAGAGCCCATGAGGCTCCATGATGCTATTACAATAGGGTGAAGAGAAAGCCTTTCTTAGATTTTTAAATGATGGTCATATGTTTGTTTTGAAATTGCAAAATGAAAAAAATACTTTATGCATTTTCATTGAGAAATTATATAGTAATAGAATGTATTCTGCTATTCTAGTAATACTTTATGATTAGATATTTCTTCTGCTATCTAGTAATAGAATTTTTTATGCTATCTAGTAATACTTTATAATTAGATATTCTGCTATCAGCTATCTTGTTAAATAGATGTTTTCAGCTATCTTAATGGATGCCTTAGGTTTTCTTCTCATTTGTCATATTTAGATATTTTGGCCTTAAACATGCATCATTTGGGTTTTAGGTTTAGATTATCCGATCGGATAAGGTAATTTTTAGCAAAAGGGAAACAAATAAATTTGATTATGTTTGAAATGCACATAAGATGAAGCTAAGTGATTGCTCACCTGTAAATTGACTAGCTAAGTGACTGATCCAAACTATCCCTCGCTAAACGAATTCTAGTCGGGTTCTTCATTCACCACCATCTCTCACCCTATGAATCTCCTCTCCTGCATGCACAAATGAAGTCTTCTGGCAATAAGAATAAAGGTATAAGATGGGATAGTCAACTGTAATATCTATGAAGGAGAAACCATGAAGAAAAAGTTAAAACAATATAAGTACAAAAAGATATCTTGGAGAAAACAAAACATAGGTACCTTTCAAAGTAAGAGTAACCTTATGTCTAATTGATTTCAAAATAGAACATAGTCTTAACTAGAACTTGACTTACCCAACCTTGTAACTCTCCAATAACCTTTATTCACTCTCCTTCCTTCCCCTCAAATTACTTGCAAGTATATAAGGATATTGTTTTATTGAACAAAAATAAATCACATTACAAAAATTGGAATCAAAATAGAGGATAAAATCCTCAATAGGCTGCAACACATTTCAACCTATTTCCTCTAGTATTTGGAGCCTTATGCTTTATTGCACCTTCAAATATACTTTTAGTTTCTAGTTTCCCTCCTTTTATCATGACTTACCACTTCCACTGCCAAAAAATGCTCAAAAAATGGTCATAATAACCCCTTTTGTGACTTTAAGAAAAAAATTAAAATTTGTAACACCTACCCAAAAATAGCCTAACTTTTGAGAACCATAAAATTTGATTTGGGCACCTAATTGAGCCTTTTTTTAACTAAAGATATTGAAGTACTCTACATTCATCATTCACTTTCAAGGCCTCACAACATCGTTTGAAGCATGAAAACCCAATTTTAAAGAAATTTTTGAGAAATTTTAAAGCTTAAGTCTTTATTATCTTATTACCTAGACCTAGTCTTGTCTTGAAAATCACCCAAAAAGTACAAAATTCAAATTTGGAGCTTTCAGAGAAATTCCAAGGTCTTGCATACCCATACGAAAACTTAATAGAAAAAGAGGTCATGCTAATTTTGACCCTTTTTGAAAATTTGGACGTTCCACTTGAGTTTGCTAATTTCCACTTGAGTTTGCAAAAGTGGCTCATATCTCCACCTTGGTAGGACTGAAGAAAGGCCATGCCTCCACTTTAAGTAAAGAACACAAAAATTTATAGCCTTTGAAAATAGTGTAAATGTAATTATTTAGTCACATATAACAATATTTCTCTAACTGTATATAATGGTAGGGTTTCAATTTCACTTTACCATAGTTTCCAAGCATATGGGTTGGAACAATTAAGACAGTAAGAAAGCCATAAAGGATAATACATAATTCAAAATAAATAATAGTAGTGTCTATAGAGAGAAAGACAACTTAATCTATAAATGGGTAGTCTACGAGGAAATTATTGCCATGATCATTCACGAACATGCAAGAAACCATGATAGTTGTTGCATAGCTAAGTTTCAAAATGTGTCTAATAGATTCCAAGGTAAGCATTATCTATTTCGGTCTTATAGTTATGTATAAAAAAAGGAAAGGCCAGTTGATAACTATCCAATACAAAGGCCATATGATAATAAGAGACAAGAGCTTTGTAAGAGTGAGAAAAAAGAGATATGATAGTCAAAATAAGGACAATCATATGATATTACATGAAGGAGAACCAAAGCCTTTTACCCAATTTTCAATTCATATACAATGCAAAGATAACATATACATACTTTGAAAGGGAAAGTAACAGTGAAAGTCAAGGAATTTTGATTATTGATAGCCTTAAGATTTAAAGGCCATGGAAATCATCAAGGATGGTAGCCATGACAAGTAAGAGTTTTTGACAATCCTATGAAGTCAAGATAACCAAACAAATATGAAAATATGTAATCTTCTATAGGACAATATGATAGACCTACCATGAAAGTACCTATAGAAATGACAATGTAGAGGTAATGATGACATAGAAGGGAAGTTATTTCTTACTCTCTATCTTCACAAAGACCAACCTATTAGAGTAAAGTAATTAATTAACTTTACTCTCCTCTTAAGATTTCTCTTTATGCATACATTAGTCATTTAATAATTAATATTTAATTATTAAATGCTCTCACCTTAGGGTTAGGTTTTCCTTTCGGTGTTGATCTCCTTTATAAGGATTGATCTCTTGTATTATTGATTATTCTTGATTCATTTTTCTCTGATAATAAATCTTTTCACTTTGTCAGAGCCAAAACCCTTGTATTCGTTCTCTCTCTTTCTCTGTGACAGGTTTCTTGCATGCAGGTTTCTTTGGGTTCTGTGGATTTGTATTTCTCAAATCCTACATGGTATCAGAGCTAGATCTGCTGCAGCTTGTTCAGACTTTTGAAAGATTTTGAGACCAGGTTTTGGTTGCATCAGATCTGTGTTTGTCTTCTGTTTTTATTTTGGAATAGGAGGTATTTTTTTCGGTGCACTTTGAGCCCAAACGGACCTCACCGTTGAGCTCGTAGCACCCAAAAACCCCTATTTTCATATAAAATTCATTCGATTTGGACACAGTTGCTCCAGAAGGCAATTTTTTTTTATGCCCCAAGGCCGTACGACCCCAGGGCACGCAGTTCGAGGCGCATTCAAAAAAAATAAAAATAAAATAATAAAGAAAACGTGCAATTTTTTCTCAAACACTGAGCGTCGCCGTTGCACATCCCGCACCACCGGTGCGCAGCTCGGCGGCCACCACCGGCCAC
Organism: Cryptomeria japonica; assembly: GCF_030272615.1. Lineage (NCBI taxonomy): Eukaryota > Viridiplantae > Streptophyta > Pinopsida > Cupressales > Cupressaceae > Cryptomeria > Cryptomeria japonica. Next base: position 831,940,467 of record NC_081409.1, read on the forward strand.
AGCCTGGCAGCCCCCGCCGTGCCGCCGGCGAAGCCCGCCGCCCCCGTGCAGCCCGAGCGCCACCCGCTCTCCGCCAAATCAAGCAGCGCCGCCCCTGCACCACCCCCACGCCACCGCACCCTGCGCCAGCTCCTGGTCGCCCAGCAGACATGGGGCTTTCTTTTTTTAAGCCCTTGAGGGCTATAAGGGCCTATCTGGGCTCTTTTGGAGCTATTTTACAAAATCGGGCATAACTTGGGCGTCCGATCTCTGTTTTTTGAAAATGAATAGGAGTTGGAAAGATGACTCCGAGCTCATTCTAATGGTGTAGGAATTTTTTCATATTTCTCCAGTTTGATTGCATTTTTTCGCAGTCAAAGTTCGATGAGCCTTTTTGCACTCCGAGGGGCATAACTTGCTCGTTTTTGCTCCATTTTTCGAAAGCGAATAGGTGTCAGAAAGGTGGTTCTGTGCTCTTTCCAGATATATAGTCTATTTCATCAGTAAATTCTTTAGGTTTTCATAATTTTGTCTCAACCAGTTACTGCTTTCTATCATTTTCAGTGTTTCAGTTTGTACTGGGGATTAGGCTTTTTTTGCATTGTGGGGGGGTGTTTTTCTTGCTTTCTGTTATTTACATTAGAAAACCAGAATATAAAAACACCAATACAAAACAATCAAACCCCTTCTGCATCTTCTGTCTAGAGCTGAAAGACCACTTAATAATAATTAAAAAAATTCAGAGCAGCTGAGGCACAGTTCACAGGATGGCCGACAAACCTATTGACTCTCTCACACCGCATAATTACCACACTTGGAAGGGTCGCATGATGACTCTTCTTCAGTCTCGAGGGTTATGGTCCTATTTGGATGAGATTCAACCTTAGTTGACATGTCCTTTTGAGGTTATGCAGCACAGGAACAATATGGATCAGGCTATGGGATTGATGGCTTTACACATTTCCGACAGTCTCCAGTTTCATCTTGAGGGTTGTCTCACTCCTCGAGCCATTTGGACCAAGTTTGAAGGACTTTTTGGTACTGTCAACGAGTTCAGAGCTTTGCAGCTTGAGGTAGAGCTAACTTCCTTGGTACCTGATTTGTTTCCCTCTATTGAGGACTTTCTGATGAAGTTCAAACAACAAAGATCTATCTTGCAGGGTTGTGGTAAGACTAAGACTGATACATAGTGCATTTTTCTGATCCTCTCCAAGCTTCGGGGTCCATTTCAGATCTTCTCTTCGACCTTCTATTCCACCATGGATGCCTTGGGTGCTAGACATGTCATGCCTTCTTTTGAGGTCTTTTGTGATCATCTGACTCGTGAGCAAGCTAAGCTTAAGAAGTTGGATTCACTTTCAGGTTCACAGAACCAAGCATTGGTAGCCCAATCCTCCAAAGGAAAACAGAAGCAGAAACTGAAGCCTAAGAAAGATTCAGAGGCTAGTGAGAATCCCTCCAAGCCACCACCTAAGTTTGATTCAAAACCACAGTCCAATTCTAAACAAGGAAAATCTTCAAAGTTTGGTGAGTCTTCCTCCAAGACTAAGAAGAAATATGGTGATCCTTGCAGTTTTTGTGGCAAGGAAGGACATCCCGTTTCCAGGTGTTGGAAACGTTTAGAGGCTTTGGAGGAAGCCATGCAGCAATATAATATTAGTGCACCTCAGCCTCCTTCACAACCCACAGGGAAAGGTCATGCTCTTTCTGCATGAGCATTGTCCTCCGCATCCACGTGGATTCTAGATTCTGGTGCCTCTCACCATATGACACACACAGAGGATTTGATCACCGCTCTTGCCCCTACCGGTACTAGACATATTGTAGTTGGTGACTCAGCACAACTTTCCGTTCAGGGTTCTGGTACTGTTTCATTGGATGGTGGTTGTCTTCAGGATGTGCTTTTGGTTCCTGACATTTTGACAAACCTTCTATCCGTTTATCAGATTTGCCACTCTGGCTCTGGTAAGATAGTTGAGTTCTCACCTCATGATGTGGTTATTCGAGATCTTCATGATCCTGACTTGGTTGTGGCTACTGGGAGTGTGGATTCTGCATCTCACTTATATAGTTTTGATGGCTTTGAGAGTTCAAACACTCTTGGTTCCTCTCTTATAGCACATGCAGATTCAGTGAGCAGGCTTTGGCATGAGCGTTTTGGCCATGTCAATTACAGACATCTACAGCAGATGAGTACATAGGCACTTGTGATTGGACTTCCACAGATTTCTTGTACAGATAGTGTATGTCATGGTTGTGTTCTTGGCAAACATCATCGAGATCCTTTTCCTAAGGGTCAAGCCTCTCGTGCTAGGGCAACTCTAGAGTTGGTACACAGTGATCTTATGTCCTTTCCAACTCCTTCCTTTTCAGGGGCCCGTTATGTGCTCACTTTTATTGATGACTTCTCCAGACGTAGATGGGTGTACTTTCTTAAGTACAAGTTTGATGTCTTTGACTCCTTCAGGATTTTTAAGACATTTGTGGAGAAGCAATCTGGACTTTCTATCAGGAGGATACACACAGATAATGGGGGGGAATATGTAAATCAGGCTTTCAGAGATTTTTGCACTGAGCATGGTTTACAACATCAGTTTACAGTTCCTTAAACCCCTCAGCAGAATGGTGTTGCTGAGAGAAAGAACAGAACCTTATGGGAGATGGCAAATTGTATGATATAGTCATGAGACATGAGTTCTTCATTTTGGGCCGAGGCAGTCAATTGTGCCAATTATATTCAGAATCGGATGCCTCATAAGGCATTGTGACATATGACTCTTGAGGAGGCTTGGACCCATGTCAAGCCTGATGTTTCTTCATTTTGAATTTTTGGTAGTGAGGCTTGGGCATTTATTCTTGATGCTCAATGGAAAACCATGGAGAGGAAGAGCCGACCACTCATATTTGTTGGCTACTGTGAGGATGTTAAGGCATACAGGTTGTTTGATCCTGATTCCAGAGAGGTCCTGTTTCGGCGGGATGTCCAATTTGATGAGTGCTATCCTCAGATGGATTCTCCATCCCCAGCTTCTCCCTCACTGCCTTCTCCTTCCTCTTCATCTCTTGAGGATTACTTATCTCTTGAGGATGATGTAGATGATGATCCACCATCTCCACCACCACCAGTTGCTCCGTCTTTACCGAGGTGGGCCCGTGATACTGTTGAGGTAGCTGGTTCTTTGGCAGGTGATCCTTCCGATACTCGTCGCACTCTTGCTCAGACATCTGGTTCTAGTCTTTTGAGTCATGCCATTTCAGATGATCCTCAAAAGTTTTCAGAGGTGATAGGACACCTTGAGTGGGATAGGGCCATGGATGAGGAGTATTCTTCTTTGATGAAGAATCATACTTGGGATCTTTGTCCTCTTCCTAAGGGAAGAAAGTTGGTTTGGTGCAAGTGGGTGTATCGTACCAAGTATGCTGCAGATGGTTCTATTGATAAGTATAAGCCCCGTCTTGTTGCGAAGGGGTTTTCTCATGTAGAGGGTATTGACTACTCTGAGACCTTTGCTCCTGTCGCCAAGATGAATTTTATCCACCTGGTACTTTCACTTGCAGCTTCACAGGGATGGACAGTGTTTCAGATGGATGTGAAGAGTGCCTTCTTGCATGGAGACCTACATGAGGAGATCTATATGGAGCAGCCTCAGGGATTTGTGCAGGACACTTCTTTGGTTTGCAGACTTCGTCGTTCATTGTATGGTCTCAAACAAGCCCCCAGGGCTTGGTATGAGAAGATGGACTCTTTCCTTCTTTCCTCTCACTTCACACGCTATCATTCCGATCACACTGTGTATATTCAGCATCAGGAGGGTGATCTTTTGATTCTTGTGCTATATGTAGATGATCTCATTCTTATAGGTAGCTCATCCTCCATGATTCAGAGTGTTCAGAGAGCTTTGATGGAGCGGTTTGAGATGACAGATCTTGGTCTCTTGCACTTCTTTCTGGGTCTACAGGTTATTCAGTCTTCGGATGGGATTTCCATATTTCAGGAGAAGTATGCTCTTGATATGCTTCAGCGATTTGGCATGCTTGATTGCAAGTCTGCCCCCACTCCATTTCAGTCAGGTGTTGTTTTGTCTTCCACTTGCTCTACTCCTTCAGTAGACCCCACTTTATATAGGCAGTTGGTTGGCAGTTTGTTGTACCTGACACATTCTCATCCTGATCTTTCCTTTGCGGTTGGCCTTGTCTCTCAGTTCTCCCATGATCCTCATGAGAGCCATTGGCAAGCAGCCAAACGTATTTTGAGGTACATTCGGGGCACCACACATTATGGCATTCACTACACTTCAGGATCCCCTCACATCATTGGCTTCACTGACTCCGATTGGGCTGGTGATGTCAATGATCGGAAGTCTACTTCTGGCTTCGTTTTTTGCCTTGGTTCTGGTCCTATTACATGGTCTTGCAAGAAGCAGTCTTCTATTGCATTCTCATCTACAGAGGCTGAGTACCGTGCAACAGTGTTAGCCAGTCACGAGGTTTTATGGCTTTGGAAGTTGATGACAGAGTTTGGGTTTCCTCCAGATTGTCCCACTCTTCTTTGGTGTGACAATCAGAGTGCCATTCACATCTCTCACAACCCAGTGGAGCATCAGCGGACAAAGCACATTGAAATCCTACACAACCAAGATCTTCACTAGATCTTAACAATATTTATGGTTTCTTGTAGAACATTACATGCAAGTTATTTTGGATGATACAAAAAGAGCATTAAAATATATTTATGATAATAGGAAAAGAAGAAGACAACTTAGCAAAGAAGAGCACAAACCTGCGAATGATGAGAGAAAAGTCAGGTGGAAAAGATACTTGATGATAATTATTTGCTAGACATAGAAGCAGGAGGTTGGACGAAAAGGGTGACTAGTGAAGAGCATGCATTTGAAGATAATTTAGATGTTGAATAATTGAAGAAGGGAGATGATATAGTTTTTTCTTGAAAAACTATTTTATTGAATTATCTGATGGACCAATCAATTAGTGGAGTTGTACTAATGCTTCAATTTCATGAGGGAGCCTTGAAAGAAGCATATAATTTTCAATGAAATCAAGGAAAAAATGATCATTGGAGGTTACAAGGTAGGTTAGGAGGGTTAAAGGTAAAATATGAGATGATTTACATGGGACAATGAAGGAAGACATTGCAAACTATAAAACATTACACATCTATTTATGTTGAAGCCTTAGTGAAAATCTTTAAAGAATAATACAAACCAAGTAATAATAGTAGTAAGAAAGCATGAGATAAAGTTAAGAAGACAAAGAGAAAGCTTCTAAAAGGTATGAAGAGGAGATTGCCATTAATATTTGTAGGTCATAGTATCATCAGAGTAATTAACAAAGAAACCCAATTTGGATGAAAAACCCAATTAGATCTAAAAGGGCAAATAAACCCCCAAAACCATTTAATCAGATCTTAAAATTCAAATAAAATACCAAGTGATGATTATCTTCAGTGTCTCCTATAACCTTGGCTAGGGATTTGAGAATGCATCCAACCAGATTGTCTACTCTAACCTTGGCGCGCGTGAATGAAGTATTTTGGTTTGGTTCTTCATTCACCACATATGCTCACCCTACAATATTTCCTCCTCAAGCGGGCACGAATGAAGTATTCATTCACTGTTGTCTCTAACCCTACGAATCTCCTCTCCTGAGCGCACCAATGGTCTTCTGTTTTGCCTTGCGGGAATGAAGTTTTTTCAAAGTCTTTTGCTTTGTAGAGTATTTTGAAATTAAAGTTGACCTATGAGATATTATAATTAGATGTAAATGGGATATTTCAATTACATAGACATGTCTTTTGCTTTGCATGGTAATTATAATTAAATGTGATATTATAATTATATGTAAAAATTAAAATTGACCTATGGGATATTAAACATTTTTATATGAAATTATAAGTAAACATTGCCAAGGTATGGGCTATTATATGGGATATTATACATTTCTATATGTAATTATATGTAAAAATCAAAATTGACCTATGAGATATTAAAAATTTCTATATTAAAAATTGTTTATGATATTTTTCAAAGTTCTATTGCTCACAACCTATTAGTACATTGATGCAATATTTTGTACCACGTTCTACCACTATGTCATTTTGAGACTTTTAGTTTGAAAAATAAGTAAGGCTAAACACGAAGACAAATCTATTCAAATTTTATAGGGGGAAATCAAGAAGGAAATTTAAGGTTGACATTATGCTCACTATAACTAGTTAGTAGATTTTCCAAGGTGTTCCAAATAAATGCACTAGAGTATTGTGTTATGCACTAGCTAGACAAAGTGTGTGGATGTTCATTGGACCAAGTATAGTGTGGGTTGGGTGACATGTAGTTCATGTCCCCACTCTTGGAGTAACATGTGGGTTTTAGGACCTAGTTGACTAGACATTGTGATTGATAAACTAACTTGTGGATGACTTGTAGATATTATGAATATTATCAATCTCTCTCTCTCTCTCTCTCTCTCTCTCTCTCTCTCTCTCTCTCTCTCTCTCTCTCTCTCTCAAATGTCTCCATCCCATTTTGTCCATTCTCTCCATGTAGTCCCTTTCTCTTTCTCTCTCAAATGTCTCTCTATTTGCCTATTACTCTCTTTCTCTCTCAAGTCTCTCTCTCTCCTTCCCCCCCCCCCTCTCTCTCTCTCTCTCTCTCTCTCTCTCTCTAGCTTACATTCATCCATTCATCTTAGATGAGTTCATTTTAGATACATTTAGTTAATTATATGTATTAGGGATCTGCTTCAATTAGGATTCATTCAATTCTTTTGGAAAGAATAGAAAAATGTCCTAGGGATCTGCTTCAATTAGGATTCATTTAATTAGATACTTTTGGTATGCAAAAAGGTGGTGATATGTCCTAGTAGGATAGAAAAATGAGGATTATACCCCCTCTAGAGGGTACTTGAACTAGATTAAGAGAATAGATATAAAATAGTATCAGGTGCATCATACCTCATAATAGGAATCATTGTGTTATTGCATAAGAAACCATTAAAATGATCCATCCATTAAATTTTCCCTAAATATCCCGGTAGGGAACACAACATGATGCAAATATTTGTGATGTAAAAGTATAAATGACTTGACATGTAAAGATACATGTAAAGATAATCACAAAGTACAATTCCTCCCACATAATTACAAACAAGTCCTCCCACATAATCACAACATTTATATTTCACCAAAAAATATCAAGAAATCAATATCAAATAGATAATATAATAATCGCATACCTCATACATTTAAATCATGTCATTGATCTTCTTCTTCATCCAACTCTTTGTCTGTATCATCCGATCCAAAATCGACATTGTAAGGATTGGTCATATCATCATCATCATCATTGATATCATCATCATCATCATCATCATCATCTTCATGAACATTAACTCCTAGTTCATCGCGATCTTATTCCTCTTCTTTTACATCTTCGTAAGGAACATCATCAACTAATTATTGATCTTGATCATCATCTACATTATCTTCTAGTTATTTTGTATCTTCTTCTTCCATGACATTATACTTTACTGGCCTTGCTCTAGGATCATGTCTAACAATAAATGACCAACCCGATTTATGTGGAACCTTTGAATAAAATACTTGCTCACATTGGCTTGGAAGAACATAGGGCTCATTTCCAGCTCGCTCAAATGACCTTGTATTAACCATTGTAATTCCATTATCATGTTCAATAACAATTATGTTAGGATCATCTTCATTGAATCGTAGCCTATACCATTGGACGACAATAATAACTAATTTGAAGCACCTGAAGTCACACTCAAGTATATCATCCAAAATCCCATAGTATCGATTTTGTGAGACTTGAGGATATATGTCGCTTCTAGATGAAATATTAGTCACCTGAAATACTGCAGTTATCCCAGAATCACAAGTTTTCTTCGTGTCATCCAACTTTTTGATGCAAAATTTATGATCATTGCACCACATAGCCTTGTGGTGTTTCACTTGCAATATGTCAAACATGTAAAAATTATTGCATCGCCAGTTGATAAACATATTTATTCTTCCTCGAATGTATGCAAAAAACAACACACACACACACACACACACACACACATATATATATATATATATATATATATATATATATATATATATATATATATATCATTACAATTGAAAAAAAATAAAATAATATGGGTGATTAATATATTTATACGTACCTATTTATCTCTTAAACCATATGCTAAATTTCCCTTGGTGTAACATTGGAATCTCCATTATGATGAGTTTCTTTACCCAATGAAGTCACACCTTCCCATGTTAATGCACGACCAGATTGTTGACATCGTTTAATCCATATCATCATCCAATCAAGATTGTTTGCAACATATAAATGTAGTGCACCTCACTCTCGAGCAATTGTATAAAAAATAACTAAAAATTTACAACTGATGTATATTGAAGATTAATAATTAATTAACTACAATATATATAAAAACCAAATGTAAAATGTATTCAGATTAATGTCCATGAACATCCAATAATTACCTGTCACTTTCCTCAATCGACCTTTCCCCATCAGGTACTCCCCTTCGAATTTGTTAATGGAGTTGGGATCCCAAATGCGATCTACATGGATTTTTGCCATGAACTTAGGAAGATATTTAGTAATGTACACCATAGTCTGGTATACCATATATCCCTTCACCATAGAACCCTTAGGATGTGCTCTTTGTCAAACCAAAGCCTTCAAAAATTTCAAGTGCCTCTCAACCATCCACATTGACCTTGTGTGTACAGGTCCACACAATTCAATCTCCTCAACTTGGTGTATGAGGTAGTGTTATTGTGCATTGAAAAATGTCGAAGGTTGACACTTTTGTATTTCACACATTAGACGAGGAATTTTTCTCTTCCAATATTTTATCTTCTTTATGGATTTATTTAGATGGCAACCATCTACAAGTGATTCAAGATGCAAATATATTAACGAGACTTAACAAAATAACATACAATATATTATATAACAAGTAAAACAAATGGAAAATATAATATCTATACAACAAATTCAAAAAATATCACTATTTACCTCATGTATTTTCCAAGATCATATATAAGTTGCTTGATATTATTGTCGAAGTGATCTGGGAGAGATAGAGGTAGAACGTACTGTAACAATTATAAAATGATATTTTCATTGTTTTTCCAAAACTAGTAAACATAATACAATGAAAAGTACATGCAGTATACAAATATATAGTAAATATACAAGAACATGAATTACCTTAATGAAGGTATGACAATCATGCGTTTTCATCCCTGGCCCAAATTCACTTTTCTTTGTTATGAGATTGTTTATGTTCGTAGCAAATCTTGTGGGAAATTGAATTTTTGGTATGACTTCTTTTATAGCATTGCTTTGTTGCTCCATTAATAACCAAGGAAGGGCACTTATATTAATTTGGTCCCCATTGCTATTTAATTGAATGACATTTTTCATTGCATGATTGGATTCCTAAATGTCACTACAAATTTTGATAATTTTTTCTTTGTCACGCCTTCCATCCAATATTTTCCATAACATCTTTGTTATATTCTTTCCAATATTCATAGTATCAAACAAATGCACAATTTGTAGCTACTCATAGTAGGGCAACCTACTAAATTGTCTCGGATAATTTTTTAGTCCCTTTGGAAGGTGGTCATTAATGCCTTGACGACCTTGATGAAGCATATAAGTTTAAAAAGTTAACAACGACAATCATCGTCGATTACAGCATGAGTAAACAAAACATAATATAAAAATATAAATTCCAAACATATCATATATGATAGATAAACAAGTAAATTAAATGACATTACCTTGACGATTAGTTCTATTATATTCTAACTTCCATAGGCGAGGTGTCATTCTTCGTGGTATTGATGTAGTCTCTTCTTTCCCATTGAAAAGATGTTTTTCAGTAGTTCGATACTTATGATTTTTTTGGAGGAAGTCCCCCTACACATCAAACACCTACTTTCCTAAACTTATTGAATGATGAGATTTCATCTGTGGACCACAAACTGGGCATGCAAATTTTCCCTTTGTTTGAAGACCTGCAAGATCATGTATAATTGGATTAAATATGTTAATTTTTATAATTATATATATTGAATGGATTATTTAAAAAAATGCATGATTTATAATTAAAAAAATTAAGCATTATTAAAGTGTGCAAGTTGAACATTATAACATACCACAAAAATGTGTTAGCCCTGGGGCATCATGAATTGTCCATACAAGCATTGCATGGAATTGAAATTTTCTTTGCCCTATTGATCTAGAGACGTCATACATAGTGACACCATTCCATAACTCCAGCAACTCATCCACAAGAGGCTCGATATATACATTCATATCTTTAACTTGGTACTTCCCTAGTTGAATGAAGAAAAACATTACATAATTATTATAACCATTTTACTGCAATATATATAATTTAATGTACATAACTATTAAATGAAAAAAATACCTAGAACAATCATTGCCAATATTATGTGCTCCCTCTTTATTGACATCCATGGAGGAATGTTATTGTTGATAACAAAAATAGGTCACACTGAGTAAATAGATCTCAGCTCTCCAAATGGATTGACATCGTCCACTGCCAATGAAAGCCTGAGATTACGAGGTTCTCCTTTAAAGTGTGGCCATTTTTCCTGTATGTCCATAAATGCAGAACCATCCACAAGCATTTGAAGAATGTCATCTCCACTTCTATTGCGTGCATGGTAATCCATAAATTGTGCCAAGCTTTTGCACCTAAATAATCATTGCAAACATGGAATAATGGGAATATAATAAAGAACCTTGGCGAGGCACCTTTTTTGTTAGTTGATCTGTTCAATATCTACTGATATGACATTCAGGGCATTCTATTGCAAATTCATGTTGTTTATGATATATAATATGATCATTGGGATATGCATCTATTGCTTGACACTCCAATCCAATATCTTTCATAATGGCAAATAATTCTCGGTATGAGCGAGGTAGAATATTTGATGGTGATAACAAAAAATCACCTATGAATCTAGAACAAAAAAACTAATTTGTTAAGATAAAGAATATTAATGGTACATATTTCACCTTTTATTTACTAGTGATGAAATAGCAATAAAAATGGATGAAAAAAGATGACATATATGACATACCTTAACATATGTGAGATTGTTATGTTGGATAAACCATTCATAACCTTCAAGTTCACCAACAACAATACAACAGAGAGAAGAGTTGTTTGGGAGCCTTCGTAAAGGGGCTAGTATGCCTTCTCAAGTACAAGTAAATCATGAACAATGTCAAAGTCATCTTGATCATCATGATCAGTTGTGCCAGTACTAAATGTGTCATGGATCAATGCATTTGTACCATCATCTTCAACTATGTTTACTAGTACATGATCATCTTCTTCCATATGATCATTATCTTCAACTTCGATATTCACACCTCCATGTTCCTCCACTTGGAAAACCACATCCTCTGGGTCGTGGTAGTCCATATCATGTTCCCTAGGGCGCTCAAGCTATATAAAAATGATCAACATAAATAAACCATGATCATGATCTCATTATCAAGTGATTTTTTATGTATATAAATTGTTAAAAGGATATAAACATTTACAAATGTAATCAATATAAACACATATAATGAACAACTTACCAATGGACAATAACCATGCCCCCCTTCAATGTGACCATGTTGCCTACAATGTTTCTAAGCTATTGTGATTAAAAGTCTTCTAGTCTTTAAGCCCTTACAATTTTTGCAGGGACAATAACATTTCCCATCACCTTTTGTTTTCAAGATAGACCACAATCTAGCAATTGTCTCCTTATTGTGTTCTTCACTGATATTATCTGACATGATTTTTCTTCACAAGCCAAAAAATCGGGCTATGAAAAATTCCGTCTATAACCTTCACAAACCAAGCAAAATGATGTCGCAAGTACGGAAAACATTGTCCGCGTGATTTTTTATATTATTTACTTGACTAACCCTAAGGGTTTTTTTTTTTGCTTTTTCACTTTTCTATTTTTTGTCAGAATTCTGACGAACATTCTTCATATTTCCGACGATAAGTACTTTCGTTGGAATTCTGACGAACGTCGGGCAATGTTTTAAAAAAAAAAAATTGACACAAATTGTCTCGTAAGATCCGAGAAAACAAAAAAAATCCCATAGTTCGTTGGAAATTATCATTGGAAAATGCACCCAAATGAGTTAGTGTTGGTTGAGTTCTTTGATCATGTTGGGGCCATGGAGGATCTTCAATTAGTAGATGCTTTTCATGATGCTTGGAGAGCTTGGTTGCATGGTTTAGCGGGAGCTTTGGCAGTGATGTGGATTCATAATTTATGATTAATAATTATCTTTGTGTGGTTTGGATATTGTGACATCTTGGTGTCATGGAGGACTCTTGAGTCTTTCGGTTAGGTGTTGCTGGTTATCTTTGGTTTTGAGTATTAATAATTTACTTGGAGATTTATGATTTTATAAAATTGCATTTGAAGTTAGCATGAATTGATTGGCATATGATCATGGAGACTAGAGGGACTTGGGTGAGGCTATGAGATCTCATTTTTTTGGTATTTTGTCTTGATATGGTTACTCTTTGACGAGGATTTCAATAGAAAATCAAGGAGCCTACACCTGGTTATGGATGTCAATCCATTATGGACCTGAAGAGAAGATTTTCATTTATTATAATCTTTCTTGCTTGGTGTTGTGAGCACATGATAATATTGTTTCCCACTCTTGGTCTACTAGGCAGGTGAATTATTTGAGAGGTATTGCCCACCTAGCTATTAGATGCATTCTTTATTTTGTATCTTGTTTTCTCATGTGATTAAGGCTTGAATATAGATGTTCAGAGGACTTGTTGAGATGAAGATGCATGATTTTATGGATTTTTGTTGTTCTCCATGTTAATGGTCTTAAGGTATGGATATAGTTTTGAGGAATTATTTGAAAAGGTACAAGAAATGGTTTGTGGCTTTGGGAATTCTTCCCTTTTTTGTGGGAATGGATAGTATGTTCGATCTACCTTTCGTATGAGAGATTTACATCTATTGTTGTCATGTTTCAATTTATTTGAATGCTAGATGTTGATATCCTTTAAATATGGGAATAATGAAGGAGACCTTACATTACACATCTTGGTACATCTTAGTGTGGGACAAGGATATGGTTTGATTTGTAGGTTCTCTCTTTGGTCTTGTTTTTTCTCCTTGATTTTTGTATACACATGGTTGAGTATGAAGAACTTGGGAGAGCTATGGACGCTGATGTGAGAAAGGTATTGTAGCATATTTGATTGCAGGATTTGTAGATCAATGTAAATGCCCTTGGCACTATGTGATAGAGTATTTTTCCACATATTCTATGTGATGTACTATACATAGAATTTGAATGCTTTGATCTATTTTCAGATTTGACATTGCTCGTGCAATGGGAGCTTTTGGATATATGCCTAGTTATCATCAATAATATATTGGTTTGTTGATTACATATGTGATGATGAGTTTTCATGTTACCTTGGATATTGATTTTACAGGTTATACAGATTATGGATTAGCTACCCATTTTCTTGCAGTGGGGTGGCTCAGATGTGGACGTTCTTTATCCATGAGATTGTTTTCATGGTGATGTAGACTTTATTTTTTGGCCTTATTTGTGGTTATTTTTTCATTTGTATGTTGATTTGAGATAGGAGGATGGATTTACAGTGACTTTATTACATATTTAGAGTTGATATGTTGATGGCATGAAATTTTATGTATGTTGGTATACCCTGTTTTAAGGTATGCTTTGCTCAGATGAATTGCAATTTTTTATGGTTGATATTTTGAGTGGTATAAGACAGTTACTCAGAACCTTTATAATCATTTGAATTTGAGGCTTATGTTCATTTAGAGATTGGTGCAGGTTTCAATGACATTTAATTAAATCCCCCCACTTGCAAAAATTCAAAAATTCACATTTAAATAAATCAATATTTATTTAAATCTATCAAATGCAAGTTGCAACCAACAATTGAAATAAATAAATTTTATTTTAATTAAATCCTATTTTCCCTCACCCACTTGCAAAATCCTACATCTCCCACTTCCCTCCTAAACCTCTTCTAGAGCCTTCTAGATTCTCCTAAACCTCCTAATCCCATCCTAATCATGTCTAATCTCCTAATCATGTCCTTTCCCTAAATTTGAGGAGGTCACTTCTCAAATTTGGAAGAAAGTCGTCTAAATGCATTTAAGACTTTATTTCTTCAACAAGATAACTTGTTGAGTTCCCCAAATTGGAAGGACTCTTACAAAGTTGTCCCCAAAGTCTTCCTAACCATTAATGGTTAACTCAACCTTCCCACATGGTTAGAGACTTTCTCTCTAACTTAACCTTCATCTAACACAAGGGTATCATCAAGCACTCATGGCTTTGACCCTGGTTATCTTATTAACCCTTTCACAAGAGTTTATCCTTTGGGTAAAGGCTTTAACCATTGGTTATTGACTAACCTAACCATAACCTTAGCTCCTAAGGTAACCACCATGTCTCCTCAGGCATTTAATGCCTCTTGCCTCTCCTCTCAAGCCCTCTCAAGGTGACATTTGTCAACTTGGGATTGGATTGAATCCCTCACATGGATTGATAACTTTCAATCCTAGCCCTTGTTGAGAATATTCAATCTCAACCATCCATTGCCCTATTTTCCCTATAAATAGAGCCCATTTCTTCTTCAAATATCCAAGTCTTGTGTGCATCTAGTTTATAGTATCATTTCATCAAGATTTTTTATCCTCTATTTGATAGTAGCATTTTTACATCATTTAGTAGCATCATAGCTTATATTTATCATGTTTTTCATATCATGTTAGTAATATCATGTTAGCTTCATTTCCATACTAGCTTAATATCATTTTGATACCATTTTCATGTTAGTTTTAGCTTCATATCACTATCTTGCATCATATCTAAATCATTCATTAGGATCATAGTTGTATCCATTTTGATCCTAAAATCCTCTAAATCTTGTTCTCTAGGTTGTCATCCAAGAGATCAAGTGCTCTTCCAATTGAAGGCCACCTTGAATCTTGAGTATCTTTAGAGATAGAGCATGGAACAATTTTGAGAGTTTTAGATTCACTAACTTGTTTTGTTGATTTCTAACCTCTATTGCAATGTTTCATGTGTATGTTTGAGATGTTTTCCTGTCTTGTAGGCTGATACCACATTTCCAGCATAGACCTATTACTCTCTTTCTCTCTCAAATCTCTCTATTCTCCCCTCTCTCTCTCTCTCTCTCTCTCTCTCTCTCTCTCTCTCTCTAGCTTAGATTCATCCATTCATCTTAGATGAGTTCATTTTAGATACATTTAGTTAATTATATGCATTAGGGATCTTCTTCAATTAGGATTCATTGAATTCTTTTGAAAAGAATAGAAAAATGTCCTAGGGATCTACTTCAATTAGGATTTATTCAATTAGATACTCTCCAATTGATTTGTCCAACTAATAGAGTGAACCTTTCAAGGTTGCTAACTCCCTTACTTTAGGTTGTGCAGAACCTAGGCGGGTGTACCTACTCACCAATCAGTTCTCCAAATTGGTGCTTGATGATGTTATTTTTTTCTCGAGTACCCTCTAGAGGGGGCATCATCCTAATTTTTTTATCCTAGTGTTGATACCCCAAAATCTAGTAACAATACCTAATACCCCTAGCATGTCAGTCATCACCAAGATTTTGTATTTGGCATAAGTGAAAGGTTGAAGCTACAGAAGTTTTCTTTAACTCAATACAAGAAGTAAAAGGACAATTTAAACAATATTATATTTTATCCCAAAGGTATATGCCATTTTGAGATAAACACCAGAAGTAGGAAATACAGTGTGTTGGATATGGTTAAAAATTTGTTTTATGCAATGCTTGTCGCATGAGAGCTGGGGTTTTAGGGTTCCTGAGGGTTCTATGTCTTAGGTTCTTCTTTTAGTTCTCTCGGGCTATATTATTTCTTGTTGTTGACTTATGGTAGCAGGTTTTGGTATCTTAAGTGATGATTGAAAGGGTTCTTTGTTGTCTAATTATCGGCCCCTTCCATTAGGAATTACCGTTCGTAAAGGTTATTTTAATATGCAAAATACTCTTAAGTATTGTTAAAACCCTGGGTCATGAGTCGTAGGATAATATTTACAAAGAAAGTGCCCCTTGTCCCTTATCTCGTTGGGTGTTACAATATGATTTTCAACCTCGTGGGATAAGGAAATGATAGTTTCCAAAGAGTGCATCTTATCCCACGATACATTTGCATCAATGATCTGGCACCGCAAGATAAGAAGAAGGAAATAATTACAAAGGAATCCTTATCCCACGACAATTGCAAGGTGCAAAAAGAAACAACACGGGATAAGGAGCGACTAAAAGAAACAAGCAGTAGAAGCTTATCTCAAAATGATCCAGAAGCACTGTGAGAGGCCCACGGAATAAGGGTTCTCTTAGGAACAAAGGGGAAATCTTATCTCGTGGGGTCTCCAAGTTACCATAATAGCATTACAAGGCAACGCGGGACAAGTCAACAAAGAAGGATGCTATGCTTTTCTAATCTCGTGCATTCCCGCGGGGATAAGAAAAGAGTCGCGAGGTAAGAAAATAACTAAGAAAAGGGTAAAAGGCCTTATCCTGCAGGGAGAAGAGATCCACAAGAAAGGTGAATGAAATATAAATGGGTAAGACTCAAAGGTGCACCGCGGGATAAGAGTTATAAGATGAAAATAAGGGAAAGTTTATCTCGCGCATTCCCGCGGGGATAAAAGGAGTACGGTGGGATAAGAAAAAGCTAGTTCAAAGGCTTATCCCACAGACGATAGGAACATAAAGGAAAAGGGATTGTAGGCTAAAGGCTAGGAGCAACGCGGGATAAGGCTTCCAAGGTAAAACACATAAAATCTTATCTCGCAAGGATAGAAGAAGGGGTAAATGACATCGTGGGATAAATAAAACAAGGGAAATCTATAATAGAGGATTATCCCGTGGAGATAGCTGAGATGACCGAAGGAGCTTCAGAAAATATGAATTTCTAAAGTGACAAAGGGGACTTAAGTATTGCTAAAAAACCCTGAGTCTTGAGTCCTTTATTTCCTAGGAAGGCCTCGCACATGACCACTTAACCCATGAATTTTTCCATGTGTTCTAAATGATCACTTAAGTGTTGAACCCAAGTAACTCGGTCGCGTGGGATAAGATTTCAAAAGAAAGCGCCCCCTGTTCCTTATCCCACAACTGGTTTCAATGTGAATTTCAACCCCCCGGGATAAGAAGAAAGAAAGAATTACAAAGGAGTCCTTATCCTGCGACAACTACAAAGCGAACAAGGAGCAACATGGGATAAAGAGTGGTCAAAGAAAATAACCGGTAAAAGCTTATCCCACAATAAACCAGGAACACTGTGAAATGGCCACGGGATAAGGGCTGACTTAAATATAAAGGGAGCCTTATCTCGCAGGATTTCCATACCACTAGAATAACATTACAAGGCAATGTAGGATAAGTCAACAATGAAGGATGCAATGCTTTTCTTATCCCATGCATCCCTGCGGGGATAAGAAAAGAGTCCCGGGATAACAAAATATTAAGCAAAAGGTAAAAGGGCTTATCCTACGGGGAAACAAAGATCCAAAACAATGGTGAGACTCAAAGGTGCACCACGGGAAAATAATTGTAAATGGGAAATAAGATAAATCCTTATCTCGCACGTTCCTGCGAGGATAAGAGAAATGCTTCAAGATAAGAAAAGGCTAGTTCAAAAGCGTATCCCGCAGATGATAAAAACACAAAGAAAAGGGCTGGCAGGAAAAAAGAGAAAGAAAGGGCTAGGAGCAATGTGGGATAAGATTTCCAAAGTAAGCACATAAAATCTTATCCCGAAAAGATAGAAGAAAGGGTGAATGACACTGCAGGATAAGTAAAATAAGGAAAATTACAATAGAAGCTTATCTCACAGAGAAAGATAAGATGACCAAGGAAGATCCAAAGAGTATGAATTTATATGGTGACAGAAGGGACTTTATGAGGATTCCACATCACTATTCAGGGAAGGCCAACGAGTAATCATGACCGTCTATTGCCATATCAACGAATGAAATTCAAAATTGGCGCCAATGACTACTTTTGTCCAACACGAATGAATTAATGGTGTCATAATAAAATGAGAATTTAGTGGCATTATTTCATACCTTGCATACAGAAAGAATTCAGAGTGTTACAGAGCGAGAAGAAAAGTGAATTCCAACATTCTAGCGTGTCTTCTAGAAAATTTAGTTGAAGAGAAAACCAGTAAGTGATTTTTCTTTCTTATTCTCATTATCAAATTGTTGTTGTGATATTTTGATTTGTTTGTGTGTGTGCCCTAGAAGTTGGTAGTTTTTCTTCTCGCATTTGCTTTCCAAGTTTTTTCTCACTCTCAAGTGTTAAGATGGCTTCCCCTATTGAGAAATCTGCTATTCCTGCTGCCAAGAAAGCCCGCGCAACTGAGGCAAGCTCATCAATTCCTATCACTGAGGCTACACCTATAGATATGGTTCCCCCCATTCAAGAAATTGTGAGTGCCCCTTCTATGCAACCAAAGCCTAGAATCGTCCCACAAGTATCTGAGGAGGCCGAAGGTAGCTCCCCTCCGAAGGAAAAGGTCGTGAAGAGAAAGAGAAATATAGTCTAAAAGACCATCACTATCGTTTCTGATAGTGAGTCTTTTGATGAGCCCTATCCCGTTCCTAAAACAAGGAAATCCATTCCAAAGAGGAGGAAGAGTACCAAGAAGGCTTCAGTCGAAATAGCCTTTGCTAAAACCCCATCCCCTGCACATGATTCCCCTACTCCAATTAACCCATCTACTGAGGAAGCCCCAATTCCTCAAAAGCAAACCCCATGAGGAGAAAACCCTTAGGAGCCAGCCAAAGAGGCTGCTCAAACTAAAGAAAAGACCCCCAAGCCTGCAAAGTGCTCTAGGAAGCCATCCAAAGGGGAGTCATCAGCTCAGGTAGAGAAGCCACCAACACAACCTAATACTCATCTTTCTCCTGTCATGACCCTTGAAGAGTTGCAACATGAAGTTGAACAGAGATTGGAATAAATTGCACGAAGGCCAACTAGACAGACTAGGAGCCTATACCAAGACCTATTGGAATTGTTTGAGGGATCCACAATGCAAGATCATTTGAGGACTATTATCAATGACAGAGAGGCAGGGTGTAGGGATGCTTTCACCAAGGAAAGGGGATGGGACATTTTCCATTCATTCTATGGCAACAGAGACAAGTCCATCCCAGTATGCAAGCCATGGATACTAAATCTTGGCAAATTGGTGGAACCCAATGTTTTTGTGGAGCCTATGCTCATAAGGGAGCTATAAAATGCATATGATGCTCCAAGTCGGACTGTTAGGATTGTAGAAGGTTTTGTTCTACTAGACATCTCTCCCGGGGCCATCATTCAATATTTTGAGTTAGATAAATCTACCCTCACAAGTATAAATAGGGACAATTTGAAGAAGGAGTGTGAGAATAAGAGGGACGGGTATAGGAAGGATCTTGTTCCTCATTTCATGAGGAAACTCTACAAGGATTCATGCAATTATGTCCTACCATTTGAAAGGGACCCTTTCAAGCTTGACTGTTTTGAGCCTTACTTTGCCAAGACTTATTATGCACTAGGGAACGTCCTTGGAGTTGAATGTGGGCTCACCAAAATGTCCATTGATTTTATGATGATGGCCATTAACATTCAACACCCCTAAATAAATGACTTGTATGACTTTGCAAGTGTTATTCATGAGAAGATTCGTGAGGGACTGATAAAGACTAAAAATAAAGATGAAAAATTGGAATTCATGCATTATTCTTTGGTATGCCACTTGATTCTTCATCAAAACAAAGCCTACTGGGGCCCGGAGTTGAGAATAAGGATCAATGATCCCTACACAGGTCTCCCTTGGCCAGTGCAAAGATGGACCTAGGTGTGGGACAAGGGATCTAAATTTGGTGATTTTTGTGTTTTCTTTGATCACTTTGTGATGAATATTTTGACAAGGCTTGGGGTAGTATTGCCAAGGTTGCCTAAGGAAATCATCAAAATATTGAGAATAAGGAGTTGTGGGGCTAATGGACTAGTATATCCTGAGGGTGCATTCACCCACAATTTTGGGGATTTCTTCTTTTATGGCAATTGTACAATCATTAGAATTTATGGGTGTGAGCAGGGGCCCCATGTATTGCCAATTGTTGTCTCTCCAAGGTTTGCATTCCTCAAATTCATCTGGAAAATGATGTGGATGGAGAAGGAACAAATCAGATCTGATAGAAAGGGAAAGTTTCTCCCTAGGGTAATAGTTTTCAATGAATTCAATGTGGGTTGTGAGGCCTTGGAGAAGGTGCGGAATTTTTTGGTGAAGAATTACAGATTGAGAGTTGCATAGGCCAAACATTTTGACCCCGAGGGGTGTATAAATGATATTAGAGTGAACAAATTGAAGGAGAAGGGGTATTTTCATTATTTTGTAGAAAGGGAGGACCTAATTAGAAATGCCCATCCGCATGAGGCCAAATAGAGGAGGAAGAAGTGGGACCTCATGAATAAATTTGAAAGAGAAAGGAAGCAAGAGGACCTAATTTTGTAGGTTCCTTCCGATATTTCATGGATGATTTTGCTAGAATGTTTTTCATGCTAAGAAAGGTAGATGATATAATCAAAGATGAGTTGCAAAGAAGAGAGGCCAGGGATAAAGGAGTTGAATACAAAGAAAATCCAATTGATCCAGCTCCTAAGGCTCAGACTAAGGAAGCACTTGCAGAGTCCTCTAAAGGGGGCATACAAAAGGATAAGGGGGTGACAACCAAGTAGGTTAAGAAAATTGAAAAGGGAAAAGACAAAATATCTGACTTTGTAGACATCCAAGAGGGTTTTGATACTTCAGTGCCACCACCTTCTCCTCCAAGGGAGACGTTCCAAGATGATGTAAATGCTGAAGTTTTTAATGATCTAGACAGTGACCTCATCCTAAGCACAATACCTACGGAAGAAGATGATGATGAAAGGATTGTTGCTTCAAATAATTTTATGGCGGATGACAATTTTGTTAACTCCCCTGAGTTTAGATCTTTTTGGCTAAGAGAAAAATTAAAGAATATGTATAATGAAGAAATCAACAATTTTGATAGGAATAATTTTGATTGCACTCCTCAAGAGGCCAGAGAGATGGTGATAAACAGCAGAATTCTCTGTGTCTTAGGGTGGAATTTTAAAAGGATATTCTTGCAAGATCAGATCCTGCATCAAAAGGATCCCAATTTTGCAAGAGATTTTGGAGAACATGGCTCTGGTGTCAATATAAGCTCAAAGGCTTTTATTGTATGGTCAAAAGCTCCTAACACTAAGAAGCCCATAGTTTTGCAGGGGGTATAACACAAAACAGGGGATGCTATTGTAAGGACCCTAGAAGATACGATTGCTTTAGAAGTTGTGGCATTTTCCAAACATGCAGTCCAGTTTGCTCAACTTGCAGTGAAAGATTGGGAGCAAAAACATATAAAGCTAAAGGATATACATGTTGTTTTGAATACAAAATACAATGAATTATTTGTTGAGAACATTGCATTAAAGGAGCCGATAAAGAAGATGTCATATGATTCTTATGGAGGGATTAGACCTGAGGAACTTGAGAAAATGAATAAAGAAATGAAAATGGTCAAAGATGAAGCTAGAAGAAAATATTTTGAAATTAAGAAAAATTCAATTTTGAGAATTTCAAATAAAATCATTGATAAATTGGATGAAGTTCGTACTTCATATTCTTTGTGTAAAGTGGAAAAATTGAACCCTAGTCGTTCTCCCCTCCCCAACTCCAAGGAGAGAGAAGGGGGAATCACTAGGGTTGATGGTTTTCACTTAGGAGGGACTTTACATTCAAAAGAGGGGTTGAAACCCACAAGATCCAATCCCACACAATGCAAGATTGGATTCTATATGAGTTTCAAGGGTTAAGACAGCAAGGCTACCCTCTTTTGTAAAGAATGTGGATAGAATGATTAAGCTAGGAATGCATAGAAAGTAGGAAAGATTCACTTATAAACAGAGATAGGAATATGATATGAAGCTGCAGACCTGGAATTAGCAGTAAAATGTCGAGACGGTGCTGTTCTGCAAATTTGAGCAAAAGTTGACGGGACGATGGTGCCCGGCGTGCACACGGTCCTCCGAAAAATCCGCGAAACGAAGGGGGATCTGTTCGTCTCTGCACAAGGATTCCAGATCTTCAATTTCAGCCGCGTACCTGCAACCTACACACAGAAAAGCGAAGACGATTGGGGGGTTAGGGATTAGGGGTTTGCCCTTAGGTCAAACCCCGGTTTTGGAATTAACCAAGAAATGAGAAATGCTATAAATGTAAATGACTGTAATGTAAAACAAGTACTAGTACCTTGTTGTAAGGATGTTTGTATCCTTATATGCGAAGGTATAGATGTTGTTGTTTGTTGTATGTTGTATGTTGTAGCATGTGATCTCCTCTTCAATCGTTGAATCCTTGTCTTGAATGCAACACTTAGCCTTGAATGGAGACTTAGAATGATCAATTGCTTGAAGGAATGTTTGAATGTTTGAATGCTTGAATGCTTGAATGTTTGAGTATCGTTTCCATGCCTTTTTCCCTCATACCAAAATGTGAGAGGAAAAGTAGTTTATATACTTGCCAATTAGGGTTGATAGCCTGATTTTCCCGACCTTAGGCCGACCAGGAAATGTTATTTTCCAATTTGCAAACAAAAAGACCCGAAGTCCCATAGGAGACCGGGCCCAAAATAGGGCCAGGGACCAGGGCGCTGGGCGCCATGGTCCTGGGGGACCAGGGCGTTGGGCGCCATGGTCCTGGGGGACCAGGGCGCTGGGCGCCATGGTCCTGGGGGACCAGGGCGCTGGGCGCTCTGGTCCCACCTCCCGGGACAGCAGGGTGCAAGGAGGGATCAGGTAGGGTGCTGGAAAAATGCAGTTTTTGATGTTGTGGACAAGTTTCGGGGTCTCCATTCAGGTTCAGTGTTGCGTCGCCATCGTGAAGACCCAAATGCGGTCGAAATTGCCAGTGTCGCAATTTTAGG
This sequence comes from Cryptomeria japonica, assembly GCF_030272615.1. NCBI lineage: Eukaryota > Viridiplantae > Streptophyta > Pinopsida > Cupressales > Cupressaceae > Cryptomeria > Cryptomeria japonica. The sequence continues at coordinate 831,963,614 of NC_081409.1, forward strand.
ACGCTACACTTTGACATCTAATCTCTTGAGTTAGCTTGATGAATTCATTTTATTCTTTCAACCAATTAGAGCTATGTGGCTGCCAAGGGGTCAAAGCCTGAAGGAGGTCATGTTGGTAGTGAAAGATGTGGCTCAACCACCTCAGATTGTAGGGGTAACCTGGAAAAACTATAATTTATGAAATAAAGAGTTACCCAACATGGAGGATGAGAGAAAAGCATTAATGGGAATGATTGATTCTTTCTAGGGGCTCATAAAATGGCATGTCCCTATAATTTTGACAGATGATAGGCAAATTAAGAGCCTAGAAGAATGGAAACGGGGCTTCCAAGAAGAAATAAATGTAATTCTGACATCCTTGGAAGGTGACCCAAACCAAGATGATACATTTCTTAATATTGTTGATAAGATTATGGAAGTTGAACAAATGTATCATAGATTTGTTTTAGGAGCTGCAGTTGTGCCTGCCCACAAAACAAAGGAAGCTATGAACAAGTTGCATAGCTCGAAGGGGTTTTTCTTGGCCAACTAATGAGATTGAAGAGTTGCATAAAATATTTTTTCTCCTTGGAAGAAGAGCAACCTGAAGAGAAAGACTAGTCATTCCATTTTTTCTATTCCTAAAAGTTTTGTGCAGGATGTCTATTTTGGGGAGAATGATTAGAGTGCTCGGCCAGGAGGGACTAGTCTCCAAGGTGTCTGCCACTGCATGCCAGATTGCACTTTTGATCCTGACAAGAGCAGATTTAAAGTACAAATGAGAGAACATATTTTGCAGGACCGCAGTCCAAGCTCCCAGGATGATGCCTTTTTAGCCACCATCATTCAATGTAGGTTGCACGCAGAAGTCAAAAACCTAGGCTTTAGGTCAATTTTGTAATTAGGTTTTGACATGTATCTTCTTCAGCCGGAGGCTTGTTTTGCTCCCTTGCGCTATAAAAGGGAACTCAGGGCCAAGAAGAAGGATTCTAGACTTTTTGATATGTATGCATTAGAGCAAACTTTAATATAACATCAGATAGTCTTTTGGTAGTTTTGGGTGACTCATTGTAGCATTTTCATGAATGTATCAGTTTTATCTTGAAAATCAATAAAGAGAACATTCATTTTCTTTCTCATACCTTTTGTGATGTGTTGTATGAATTGTTATACTAAATAACATATGCAATTTGTCTTCTCTAATGGGGAATGTGTATTCTTTGATGGGTTTCATTTCTAGCTAAATGAATTAAACTTTGTCTTGAATACTGTAATAAACTTTGAGAGAGTGTGAGGAGATCATGAATTCATTCTCAATCTAAGCACTTTAGGAAAGTCTTAATTGTTTAGTATTGAACTTTAATGTTGATAATGTTACTTTCTTTGTCACTAGGATTGTGATTTGACTTTGTTTTCCCTTAGAACAGGCACTGATCATACTTTCTTGAAGTTTGCGGGTCATCTTTATATTCTTATTTCACCTTTTATATTCAGGTTTTAGTAATTCTGTATTAGGAGTAGAAGTAGATTAGAGCCATTTTTCAGTGCAAGCAAAAGTGATAAGAAACTAAGGTTCAAGCTAGAATTTGTGGTATGTTATGCTTTTCCTTGGTATATTTTCATTGAAAGCATTTGCTGCATAGTGCATTGTCAGTTAACATAAAGCCAATATATGGATAATAGTGCAATAGGTAAACTCGCCTAGGTCTTGCAGAGCTTGAAGAGTAGAAGATTGCAGCTTCCATGTTGAATCTTGTTCATTGGCCAAGTCCAATCCTGAGTCTGTTCATGAGTTAGTGGCTATTTCTCTAGGATTTAGAATCTGTCGATAACCTATATATGTATTAACATTTTGAGCTTTGGGTGCTTTTGGGGGTCACTAATGGATTAGAAGAACTAGGAAAGTATATGTGCTAAACTATGAAATTCACTGTTTAATAGGAGGGTGAAATGTATGTAAAGTGTTTTAGTGTGTATGCCACGAAACACGTGAAAAGGGTAAACATGGGTAGTGTTGGTATTATCTACAAAAATTCTTAATGATATTTTAATGTAACACACATTCCCTAAGGTATTATCTACAATAGCTCATTCAAATATTATAGACTTGTTAAAATATCAAGATTGGAAAACATCATCTCCTCGAATTAGATTAAGAGCATAGATACAAAATAGTATTAGGTGCATCATACATCATAATAGGAATCATTGTGTTATTGTATACAAATCATTAAAAGGATTCATCCATTAAATTTTCCATAAATATCTTAGCAAGGAACACAACATGATGGAATATTTGTAATGTAGAAGTATAAATGACTTGACATGTAAAGATACATGTAAAGATAATAACAAAGTACAAGTCCTCCAACATAATTACAAATAATTCCTCCCACAAAATCACAAGATTTAGATTTATGATAGACTTATAAAGCACTGAGAGGGGGGGGGATGAATCAGTGATAGCAAAAATAATAACACTTTAAGCCCATACTGGTAAAAATAATTAACTAGTTTACTTAAGACTTTGCATGCAATCCAAAGTGTTATAAAAGCATTCACAACAAGTAAAACATTCACCATAACACAAGTGTTTATACGTGGAAAACTCAACTGGGAAAAACCACGGTGAGATGGAACTCACAAGTTAACTATCTGCAAAAATAGGCAACTGGCTGGTTAAGGTCTACAAAGTGCTTTGCTAGGAGCGAATCCTGTTAAAGATCCCAAAGCCCTATTAGGAGCTATACCCAGTTAAATGCAATACCCTGTTAGGAGTAACCTCGGTAGAGGATTTCAAATCCAAGCTAATAGATCACCTGGTTAGAGGATTTGTACAATGAAGCTTGTTAGAGCTTACCCGGTTAGGGGATTTAACTGTTGTAGTGATTAGAAAACAATAGGTGGTATGATATAGAAATAGCACATCTTGCTTGTATAGATCCTCTTCTGCTCACTCAATATTGCGTCACCGACATACTCTGCAACTCCTTCAATAAATTGCATCAACTCTAACTCATAACATCACTTGTATCTTGCATTTTAAAATAACTCATCACAATGTCTTTTTATAGACATTAGATTTCATGTCAGCTCAAGAACCTCATCACAATTTCCTAGGTTTAGTGTATCTGGACAATCTTTCATAACACATCACAGATTGTCACAAAAAATGTCGATTAGAGATAACTCATCACACAATCAGTGAAAACCGGTTTGAACATCGATACCGGTTGAGTGTTAACCACTTCCAACTCACATACCGATTGTCCTCCATTCACCTCCTTGCCTTTCTTTGTTGTATCTTAAAATTGGTGTCAGTGGAACTGACCAAAACCAATTGTCTTTACTTCATATACCGGTTGTCTACATATACCGGTTAGACTTCTTTATACATATGATACTAGTTTGCAATTTGAAGACTTAGCAATAGTACCGGTTTGTATTAACTAAGATGACTATGACAATATGAACATATGTGTGTGTGAATATGTGCCATCAATGACAACACATAAATTCATCCATTATTAAAACCATCAAGCCAACAATTTCACCAAAAAATATCAAGAAATCAATATCAAATAGATAATATACTAATCACATACCTCATATATTTAAATCAGGTCATGGATCTTCTTCTTCATCCAACTCTTTGTCTGTATCTTCCGATCCAGAATCAACATTGTAAGGAATATTGGTCATATCATCATCGTCGTCGTCGTCGTCATCATCATCATCATTGATATCATCATCATCATTTTCATGAACATTAACTCCTACATCATCATGATCTTGTTCCTCTTCTTCGACATCTTCATCGGGCACATCATCAACTAACTGTTGATCTTGATCATCATGTACATCATCTTCTAGTTCTTTTGTATCTTCTTCTTCCATGACATTAAACTTTATCGGCCTTCCTCAAGGATCATGTCTAACAACAAATGACCAACCCGGTTTATGTGGAACTTCTGAGTAAAATACCTACTCACATTGACTTGGAAGAACATAGGGCTCATTTCTAGTCGCTCAAACAACCTTGTATTGACCATTGTAAATCTATTATCATGTTCAATAACAATTCTATCAGGATCATTTTCATTCAATCGTAGCTTGTACCATTGGACGACGAAAATAACTAATTTGAAGAAACCAAAGTCACACTCAAATATATCATCTAAAATCCCATAGTATCGATTTTCTAAGACTTGAGTATGTATATCGCTTCTAGATGAAACATTAGTCACCTGAAGTACTACAGTTATCCTAGAATCACAAGTTTTCTTCGTGTCATCCAACTTTTTGATGCGAAATTTATGACCATCGCACCACATAGCCTTGTGGTGTTTCACTTGCAATATGTCAAACATGTAAAAATTATTGCATCGCCAGTTGATAAACATATTTGTTTTGGTTGAATGTATGCAAAAAACAACATATATATATATGTATATATATATATACATCATTACAATTGAAAAAAAAATTAAATAATATGGGTGATTAATATATTTATATGTACCTGTTTATCTCTTAAACCATATGCCAAATCAATTTCCCTTGGTGTAACATTGGAATCTCCATCACGATGAGCTTCTTTACCCAATGAAGCCACACCTTCTCATGTTAATGTGCGACCAGATTGTTGACATCATTCAATCCATACCATCATCCAATCAATATTGTTTACGACATACAAATGTAGTGCATCCTACTCTCGAGCAACTGTAGAAAAAATAACAAGAAATTTACAACTAATGCATATTGAAGATTAAGAATTAATTAACTACAATATATATAAAAACCAAATGTAAAATGTGTTCATATTAATGTCCATGAACATCGAATAATTACCTCTCACTTTCCTCAATCTACCTTTCCCCATCAGGTACTCCCCTTCAAATTTGTTAATGGAGTTGGGATCCCAAATGCGATCTACATGGATATTTGCCGCAAACTTAGGAAGATATCTAGTAATGTACACCATAGTCTGGTATACCATATATCCCTCCACCATAGAACCCTCAAGATGTGCTTTTTTCCGAACCAAAGCCTTCAAAAATTTCAAGTGCCTCTCAACCATCCACATTGACCTTGTGTGTACAATTCCACACAATTAAATCTCCTCAGCTTGGTGTATGAGGTAGTGTTATTGTGCATTGAAAAATGTTGAAGGTAGACACTTTTGCATTTCACACATTAGACGAGGAATTTTTATCTTCCAATATTTTATATCTTCTTTATGGATTTCTTTAGATGACAACCATCTACAAGTGATTCGAGACACAAATATATTAACGAGAATTAACAAAATAATATACAATATACTACATAACAAGTAAAACAGATGGTAAATATAATACCTATACAACAAATTGAACAAATAACACTACTTACTCATGTATTTTCCAAGATCATATATAACTTGCTTGACATTATTGTCGAAGTGGTCTGGGAGAGAAAGAGGTAGAATATACTGCAACAATTATAAAATGATCCTTTCATTGTTTTTCCAAAACTAGTACTAAACATAATACAATGAAAATTACATGCTGTATACAAATATATAAAAAATATACAAGAACATGAATTACCTTAATGAAGGTATGCCAATCATGTGTTTTCATCCCTGGCCCAAATTCACTTTTCTTTGTTATGAGATTGTTTATCAGGGATAAATTTAAGAAACCACCCCCTGGGCAACTGAGTAAAATCCTGGTGAATCAGACATTATTTTCGGGGGAAAATTTTCATATGGATGGTGAATTTTTTTTTTTAAATGGGGAAAAAAATTATTTTGTATTGGCAATTTTTTTCTATGGTACGAAAATTCCATAAATTTCTGGCGAATAATACCTTGTTCTATGGGGAAAATATTTATTGTGGGAGGCGAATAATTTTTGTTAAAAGGAACAAATATATAACTGTATGAGGGAAAAAATTTACTCCGAAGGAAAAATTATTTAAATGTATTGGCAATTTTTATCCACCGCTTGTAAATTATTTAAATGTATTGGCGATTTTTATCCACCGCTTAAAAATTATTTAATTTGTTTTGGCGAATATTTTGTTATTTATGAAAAATATATAATTTATTGGCGATTTCATGAATTCATTGCCATTAATAGACAAGGAACATCACATCACATCAGCACATCACATCACATAATACATTGAGTCCAGACTCTGCACGATGTATCAATAAGTGCGGCCTCTTTGACACGTGAAGGGTGACACATACCTAAAATCTATCAATGATTTAAATCGTTTGATGATCGTAGATCAATGGCTGAAGTTTTATTTCGGCCCAATTTTTTGAAGAGAACATAGCTCACTAGAAAGTGCCCATAATGGAATTGGATTCAATAGACACGTATCAAATGTCATGAATCATGATCGTTAATTTTATTCATTTAATATATATCTTTTCACTAATTGCAATCCACTTTGTCCCATGGCTTCCAATGTGATACTTGCCAATTTGGTACTGGTTTATAGCTATTTCCATTTTTGCACAATAGTGCATTTATGGGAAAGATTTGCAGAGATATGAAAGATTTAAAAAAAATTATAGCAATTAATATGGTTAAAGAAATAATTATTACAATCAAGAACTTCAACTATTTATATACGATCTCTGCTTCTTTCATTTTCAATTAGCCTTTGCCATTTGGTAGATAAATCATCGGAGCTCACGATATTTAAAATTTTAAATTCTTCCTCTGGTTTAGGTTTATAGGCTCAGGTTGTTTAATTTGTTAATTTGTTTTCTCAAGATGGACACTCCCATCCGCTTGAGAAGCATTTTTGCAGAGGACCAGAGGGCCTTTATAGGCTCTGTTAGAGACCCAACCCTCCAATCAGTCTGCAAGGAGGTTGGGTCGTTCACCAATGAGGCTGTGCGAATGGTGCTGGCCAGAGGGTTTCTGTGAAACGAAAATAGGTACCGTGTTAACACGGACATTACATCTCGCTTCTTAGCGTATCTTCTGTACCTCAGAGGAGACAAGTTGGATATGCTAATGCTATTGAGGAAGGTTTTTTAGGAAGACTTCCTTGGAGACGACATTACTCTTGTCGTCCTTACAGAAGTAGGGGTGGGGATCCCTTGGGTGAGTGAATTATCCAAGCTTCTCCTCCCTAACCAAATAGTGCCAGTGGCCAGGCAACCATTTCTCTTGAACCTGAATGTGGAGCAGTTGACACGTCACAGGAAATGGGCGCGGATTGGCAGGGACTTCCTCCAGAAATGGTTGCTCCTGGACAACTTTCCAAACTACATGTGGCTTGAAGAATTCTCTTAGCTTATGTTGTCTGAAGTGTTTTTTTTTTCCTATGTCCTCCAACCCTAACAGGCTCAGTGCCAGTGGCTCACTCATTTTGGCTTTTAAGTTTTTGAGGGACTCAAGTCTTAGACGTAAAAATTATAAATTTCCAAAGCATAAATATTAATGATAATTTTTCAAATTCCAGTTTGTTTCAGTTTGCCTCGTAGAGTCTTATGGATATAAAAATGCTTTCTATAATTGTATTTCATTTTTATTAATTAAAGTTTTTCAAATGTTTTTTGTATATGAGCTACGTTATTTCAAATATTTTTTAAACAATGGAAATAAATTTAATACTGTGATCTTTTTTATGTAATGCTTCTTCCTCTATATTTAATATATATAAAAAAAATTCAGTTCGTTCCATTAATTATTTGTACATTGATTATGGTTGATTATAATTTTATAAATATATAGTTAAGATTTGAACTAAAACTCCAACTTATATTAAACTTAATTTAATTATATTAAATTTACTTCTTCTTTTTTTATCGGTAATTTTTTTTTCATTCTATTGATTCAGAGATTTAAAAATACAAAATTTGCAGTCCATCACCATTCATAAACATAGACAGAAAGAGATCCATACTGCTCACAGTCCAAACATGCAAATTATCCTACCCTACATCTAGTAGCAGTAAACAAAAAACCAGTTCGTGGCTGGTTATCCAACAAATGTTCCAGCAATGATAAAAAGTTTTGGAATTAAAAAACTAACAGTTGAAAATATTTGGATGCAAACTAAAAAGAAATGGCCGATAGGCCACTCACTCGCTATCCCCTTGGGTTGCCTCCTCTCTTCCTTCCTTGGAGGTCGATGCTTTCCCTTCTGTTGCTTCAGCTTTCATTTTTGGAATGCAGTCTAGGCACCCGAAGTCAGTGAAGTCGCCCTCCAAACTTTCCAGTAGTTGTATGGCCCTGCCTTCTTCAAATTTTTCTCTCAATTCCCTACCAACCTCCATCCTTGCCACCACGTGCAAAGCCTTCAGGACTTCATCCACCCTGGTTAAATTCATGAAAAAGTTTCATAGCTTCCCACCCCACACGAGCTCGTTCACAACACTGGTATTTGATTTCATCCTCTAGGCCACAAATAAAAGGGAGCAATTCCTCCTGGTCGTCCCCTTCCTTAATTCGAATGCCAACTCGTGGCACCACCCACTCCAAAATTGAGTCCAGGTTGATCAAAAAATCCCCATCTATCAATTTGACCAAAGTGAGTTTCACCTTTTCCACCTTCGGTTTGAATTCACAGGCCCACCCCAGAATCAGAGAGTATACCTCCATGTTGGTTCGATATCGGTGATGGATATGTGCTACCTCCTCTGCAAGCATCAGATGAGCTGCCGCCCACAACTTCTCATCCTTAAACTGGAATAATCCTTGCATTCGTTTATTCAATACTTTGCCCAAAAAGGGCACCAATTTCTTTTATGTTCGCAACGTGAAATTGGCCTCCATGGTCACCTGCAATTTCAAAAAACACTTCCTGCAAAAATAATGTAATATAGAAGCTACAAGATACAAATTTGGTCTTCTTCAAAACAAAATCTGGCACGCAGATCAAAACGTAATAAATTCAACCTCCGTTTAGGGGGGGTAATGAGTGTGGAGGATAAGGCATTAATGCCATGAGATCAAGAAAAAGATTTCCTTCCATCCTTTCCTCCCTCTATTCGTGCGACCTGTCGCAGACAACTTCCTTCTGCAACAAACATTCGCCACCTTGACAGTTGTACTTGCCACATTTATTCTCTTAACAAGTTGAGAACTGCACATTTTTGAAAAGACTGCACATATTTACTTATTTTAATTATATTAAACTTTAAATTAATATTTTAGATTTAATATTGAATGTTTTCTTTTTTATATTAAACTTTTACCTTTCAAATTTTATATCAAAATTTATATTTATATTTAGTTATTTGTTTTATTCTAGAAACTAAGTTTCATGTTTTATACTATTTTTCAATTTCATATTTTTACAAATAATATTAACATTGGATTTAATAGTTATCTCAAACTATTGCACATCTTTAAAATTTAAAATGTCTCTTATTATGGGACCGACGACATCTAACAACACTCAACAAGTACCATCGTCCGTTGGATGAGCAAAGATCAACGGCTTAGGGTGGATTTCGGCCCAAATGTGGGAAGTGAACTTATTTGTGAGAACTTCGCCCGAAATTTAACATTTTAAATTTAATTAAATATAATTAAGTCTATAAAGCTCTTTTTCGGGCGGAATTTTAAAATGATTAAATAGACTTAAAAAACAAACCCGAAAAGTGACATGAGTATGGTGACGTGCCAGAAAAATGGCAGAAGTCATGGGACCCACGACATCTGACAGCAGGTACAATCGTCTGTTGGATGAGCAAAGATTAATGACTTAGGGTGGATTTCGGCCCGAATGTGGGAAATGAACACATATGTGAGAACTTCGCCCAGAATTTAACATTTTAAATTTAATTAAATATAATTAAGTCTATAAAGCTCTTTTTCGGGTGGAATTTTAAAATGATTAAATAGACTTTAAAAATAGACCTGAAAAGTGCCTCGAGTATGGTGACGTGCCAGAAAAATGGCAGAAGTCATGGGACCCGCGACATCTGACAATAGGTACAATCGTTTGTTGGATGAGCAAAGATCAACGACTTAGGGTGGATTACGACCCGAATGTGGGAAGTGAACACATTTGTGAGAACTTCGCCCAGAATTTAACATTTTAAATTTAATTAAATATAATTAAGTCTATAAAGCTCTTTTTCGGGCGGAATTTTAAAATGATTAAATAGACATAAAAAACAGACCTGAAAAGTGACACGAGTATGGTGACGTGCCAAAAAAATGGCAAAAGTCATGGGACCCACGACATCTGACAACATGTACAATCGTCTGTTGGATGAGCAAAGATCAACGACTTAGGGTGGATTTCGGTCCGAATGTGGGAAGTGAACACATTTGTGAGAACTTCGCCCGGAAATTGGAATTGAACATTTTAAATTTAATTAAATATAATTAAGTCTGATGCTCTACAAAAAAAGGATTAGAAAATCTGTTTGATGGCAACACACACAAGAGCACAAGAAACAAACGTTAGTGTTAGCAACAAAAGATTATCCTAAACAGGCATATCAAGAGAGATATTAAGCATGAAATAGAAAGCATATAAACATAGAATAAAATAGCTAATCAAGATGCTCATAGTTGCTCCTCCCTTGTTCCTCTCCTCTCCAAGTCCCAAATGAGTGTAGCTCTCAGCTTTTAGCACTAGCCATGGATGCCATATGGAGATTCAAGATGGTTGAATATGATAAGCAAATACTATGCAAGAGTAGATAGTGATGCTATGAAAAAGCTCTATGCTAATGCCAGTATAACAACAATACTCTAATGCTTCTCTTTTTTTGCTTGAGGAGAAGGGTTCTATTTATAGAAGAAATGGGGAAATGAAGGGTTAAGATTGAATGGTTTAATCAAGGGCCAAGTTTGAAAGTTGGGGATCCATGTGCACAATTGGCACCAATAAAATGGTGACAAGTGTCAACATAGGATTGGGTTGAGAGAAGAGGTTGGAGGCATTAAAGGCCTGAGAAGACCTCATGGTTATCTAGAAGGTAAGGGTCAAGCCTAAATTAGGATTACCCACTAGATTAGGAGTTAATGCAAGGATAAACCTTTGTGCAAATGATTAAGAGATAATCATGGTCAAAGCATTAAAGGCTTGATGAGACCCTTGGGTTGGGTAGAGGTTGAGTCAAAACAAATGTTTTAACCATGTGGGAGGGTTTGAGGTAACCATTAATGGTTATTGGAGACTTTGGGGATTAAGTGGTTGAAGGTTGAAAGCCTTCAATGGTTATCAAAGACTTTGAGCCATTTAGTGGTTGAAGGTTGAAAGCCTTTAATGGTTATCAAAGACTTTGAGGGTTTGAGAAGTGACTTCCCTTTTGCTTAGGAATGTGACAAAGTTTAGAGAAGGGGTTAGGTTATTTAGAAGTGATTAGAAAATTCTAGAAGGGGTTTAGGCATGCAAGTGGATTTTGTAGGAAAATGCAAGTGGGAGAAATTTTGGTATTTTCAATTAAAATAAAATCATTTATTTCAATTAAATGGTGTAATTTGCATTTGGATAACTATTCAAATAAATATTAATTTATTTAAATGTGAGAGAAGATTTAATTAAACAAATATGATTTATTTATTTAATTAATGGTTTGAATTTGGTTAAGTGAATTAAATCAAATAAATTGAATAATTTATTTAATTAATAGGAGAAGAGGTTTAAGATGAATTAATTAAATATATTAATTTAATTAATGTTAAATAATCAAATAAATATTAAATATTCATTTAATTAAGTGGACAGATTTATGTGACTACAAAGTCTATAAAGCTCTTTTTCAGGCGAAAGTTTAAAATGATTAAATAAAATGATTAAATAGACTTAAAAAACAAACCCGAAAAAGTGACACGAGTATGGTGACATGTCAGAAAAATGGCAGAAGTCATGGGACCCACGAGCCACGACATCTGACAACAAGTACCATCGTCCGTTGGATGAGAAAAGATCAACGGCTTAGGATGGATTTCAGCCCGAATGTGGGAAGTGAACACATTTGTGAGAACTTCACCCAGAATTGAAACGTTTTAAATTTAATTAAATATAATTAAGTCTAATGTCCTCAGAATTTATATTGAAGTAATGAATGTTTTTTCCTTCGGCATGGAATAGTTATTAATAATAATTATTAAAATTACAACATGATTCTAGATATTTTGCCATCGTCCGTTGGATGAGTTAAGATCAACGGCTTAGGGTGGATTTCGGCCCGAATGTGGGAAGTGAACACATTTGTGAGAACTTCGCCCGGAATTGAACGTTTTACAATTTAATGTCCTCGTAATTTATACTAAAGTAATGAATGTTTTGTCCTTTGGCATGGAATAGTTATTAATAATAATTAATAAAATTACAGCATGATTCTAGATATTTTGCCCTTTTGGTATTACTTTTTTACTTTTCAGAGTTTTCAAAATAAGAGACTCCTAAATCATAATCGTATTTCATTTCATGGACAAACCTGTAAATCGAGGGAGATTCAGAAATAGCTACTAGATTGAGGAATGCAAGTTGCAACAGAGACTATCTGCACCAATCTAGTGAAATATAAATTCCGGGTAAAATCTGCAACACCTACATCTCGCCTTTTTGCTTTTTTTAATCTCGTGGTCCAATTTGAGGGTTAGAATTTTTAGTTTTTTATCTAGCATTATTTTGAATTATTAACAATAACAACGATGGGGAAAACGAGAAGCAATAGTTCAATAGGAAGCCAAGTGAAAAATAAAATTTACCTAACCAAACTGGTTAAAACACCAAGTTTCACTGATGAATACCATGATATGTATGACCCTGCTATCCATGGTGAAAAACGTATCATAGATATTAGATATGCATTGTCTAGTAAGGCGGCAGATGCATGCAGGGCAAAATTTACTATTTTCAACCCAATGTTACAACAAAGAACATATAAAATTGCATCGTGGGATGCTGGATTGGGAAGCATGGTGTTACCTAAAGTATTCCCTTGCCCTGATTTTGTCATGGTCTACACCGAAAATTATGATGAAGATAAAAAATCAATTGCCAATAAAAATACAAAAGAGAAAATTATATCCATAAACGAGGGAGAATTTGCTCATTTGTTGAACCTAGGATTTGAAGCCCAAAACTCAAACGTCCAAATTGACCCTAGAAAGTTGGCAGGGAATTATGAGAGTCTCGATCCAAGTCGCAGAGATTCATTTATCAAAGCTCTAATACAGAGTAGTACTGGTAATGTGTTGGATCGGAATCATAAGCCTCCTTATGATTCTAACATTTTTGTTCCATGGGTTGGGGATACTATTTCCTTGTTGTCGTTTTGCCTGGGATTGGAAAATAATAGGGAAGTGGGTGCAAGCCTTCTTGAAATGATTTATAATATCCATTGTGTAGGTCAACCAGTAAGATAAAATTTTATTGAGCACATTGTTCAATCCATGCAAAAACAATTACTAATGATCAAAAAAGGTTCTTGTAAGAAATTTAGGTTCTCATCCTACTTGTGCTATCTCCTTCTATCCAAGTATCATGCAATATTCGAGACCAACAAGCTTCAAATTGTGAACTATAAGATTGATGAGAAGACTGGGAAGAGAACAGAGTGTCCAATATATGAATAGACACCAAAGATAAGGATGCATGATAACACAAAGAACTACAACCATTTTGTAGACTTCTTTTTGGCACCAATGTATAATGAAATTATAAGCACTCCAATGCCTAGGTTACCTGTGTCTTGTAGAGATTGCATTCAAATCGGAAGTCAAATAGAATTGGCTGACTGGTTCTTCATGGAAGAATTCGGTGTGTTAAGGTTTTACGGATCGACAGTAAAACCATACAAACTTCCAATACATGTGACAAAGAGGGTATTTACATTGGAGTATGTACGGAAATTGGAGAGCACAGATAGGCACTTCCATGGTCAACAAAAGAAGAGCATATTTTCTTCCTTGCCTTTCTCATGTGGAGGGTTCACATTTGAGAGAAAAGCATTCAATGTGGCACATGATTTTTTGACAGTTTTTAACTTTGGTGATGAGGATCTCTGGCAGTATGATCCAATCGATGTAGTTCAAGCAAGGCTTAAGAAAATGGGAACTCTTCAGCGTTATGTCAACATGAAAGTAAACCATTGCTAGAAAAGCTTAGAAACATGGACTCCTGGGATGAGGTTAAAAAAGAGATGGAGAAAATTGCAGCTGACAATAACATTTCAACAGAAGAAATTCGATCACAAATTATGGCATTGCACACATAGAGGACAACAGAGGAGGGCCAGGGCATCCAAAATAGGAGGTCCTACAATTTCTACCTAAAATATGCTAATCCATCTAAGAAATCTATTCCCAAATCAATTCTGCAAGAATGTAAAGAGATTTTTTGGACTCAAACCAAAATAAATGATTTTTGGACTATGAGGAAGAATCTTGGTGAACCAAAGACAAGTGCAGAATTTGAGATCATCGACGAGGATGAAGAGTTTAGCAAATTGTGGAATATGGAGCATCCCACAATAACACATGACGAGAGTGAAGTGTTGAAATGTGGTGACTAATTAGAAAAGTACTGTACACTTAGCATGTATCCTCGCCGGGGTCAAGGGTCGAGTTGGGTCTCGGGCAGGGGTTCGGGGGCGGTAGCCCCCGAGAAATTTTTTTTTGTCATTTTTCGTTGATGAAAACCATCATTGTTATAAAACCCTAAAAAAGCCGACTTTGTTTGTTGCCCTAAAAATGCTTGTTATAAGCGGCTGGGATGCTTAAGGCATTGTAAGGTTGATGTACTATTTTTGCTGGATAATAAGAAAGATTGGACGGCTGTGTATGGTGGACGCAACCCATTCTGGGTGAACCACGTTAAATCTCTGTGTTATCTGTGTCTTATTTTATTTCTTTATCTTTTTGTATTTAAATCTGCATATAATTGTTAGTTCATATTTGCTTTGGATCTGCTTGAAACCCTAACAATTGGTATCAGAGCGAGGTTTTCTGTAAATTGGCAAGACTTTCAGATTTGAGTGGGAGCAATGGAGGATTCCAAATTCAAGGTCAAAAAGTTTAACGGCCAGTATTATCAGTTATGGAAAATGCAGATGGAGGATTACCTGTATCAAAAGGATTTGTGGCTGCCATTGGAAGGAAAGGCAAAGAAACTGACCACAATATCAGATGAAAAGTGGGACATTTTAGATAGAAAGGCATTGGGATCCATTCGATTGTGCCTTGCGTCGTCTGTAGCATTCAATATAATAGAAGCAAAAACGACTGTAGATTTGATGGCAACATTGGCTAAGTTGTATGAGAAACCCTCGGCTTCGAATAAGGTATTTCTTATGAAGCGTTTGTTTAATTTGAAAATGAGTGAGGGAGGATCTGTAGCGGAGCACTTAAATGAATTTAATACAATTACCAGTCAATTGTCTTCGGTAAAAATTACCTTTGCAGAAGAGGCTAGGGCTCTCTTGATTTTATGTTCTTTGCCAGAAAGCTGGAATAGCTTGGTTATGGCTGTAAGTAACTCTGTCTCTGGTAAAAATACTTTGGTATTTGATGATATTGTTGGTGTTATCCTGAGCGAGGAAATGCGAAGGAAAAGCACAGGTGAGACTTCAACATCATCGGGTAGTGTTTTGAATGTGGAGAACAGAGGAAGATCAAAGGAAAGAGGAAAAGGCCTTGGGAATTCTAAGTCACGAGGGAAGTCAAAGAAAGGACGCTCTCAATCTAGAGGAAAGAAAGATTGCTGGTACTGCGGAAAGCCTGGTCATCTAAAGAAAGACTGTTGGTCTCAGAAAAACAAAGAAGGAGACAAAAATGAAAATGACAGTAAGGAAACTAATATTGCAAGTAATACTTTACAAAATGCTTTAATCTTATGTTTGGATAATGTTAATGATTCCTGGGTAATAGATTCTAGGGCTTCATTTCATGCCACACCCCATAGAAAATATTTTCTAGATTATGTTCAAGGTGATTTTGGACAGGTATATTTGGGTGATGATGAGCCCTGTCAAATTATTGGAAAAGGAAAGATAAAGATCAAGTTGCAGAATGGTAATGACTGGTTTCTGCAGGAGGTAAGACATGTTCCTAATTTAAGAAGAAATTTAATTTCTGCAAGGCAACTAGGTAGTGAAGGTTGCATAGTTACCTTCTCAGACAATATGTGGAAGGTCACTAAAGGATCATTAGTAGTAGCTAAAGGTGCGAAGGTAGGCACATTATATCTGTGTACTGGTAACACTTACTCTACCTTAGTTGCTACAGATAAAGTTACTGTAGGGACAACAACAATAAATGTTGCAAGAACAGATTCGATAATGTCGCACCATAGGCTTGGGCACATGAGTGAGAAAGGGATGAAAATCCTTCACTCCAAAAATCTATTGCCAGGACTAAAGAAGATTGATTTAGAGTTCTGTGAAAACTATGTTTATGGTAAACAGAAAAGAGTCAGATTTCTCAAGGTTGGGAAAGAGAAGAAGAGTGAGAAGTTAGAGCTTGTACATTCAGATGTATGGGGACCGACTCAGGTATCATCTCTTGGTGGCTCTTGTTATTATGTTATTTTTATTGATGACTCAACCAGAAAAACATGGGTATATTTCCTAAAACAAAAATCAGATGTTTTTGAAACTTTTAAGAAATGGAAAGCTTTGGTTGAGAATGAGACAGGAAAAAAGTTGAAGTGTCTCAGATCGGATAATGGAGGTGACTATTGCAGTAAAGCATTTGAAGATACTGTTCCTTAAATGGGATTCGAAAGCAGAAGATAGTTCCAGGAACTCCACAGGAAAATGGTGTGTCAGAGAGAATGAATAGGACCATCATGGAACGTGCGAGGAGCATGAGATTGCATGCTAGATTGCCCTTACATTTTTGGGCAGATGTTGTACATACTATTGTCTATTTGATAAATAGAGGACCTTCAACCCCTTTGGATGGTGGTATTCCAGAGGAGGTATGGACTGGTAAAAAGGTAAATTATTCTTTTCTAAAAACTTTTGGTTGCGAAGTTTTTGTCCATGTTGATAAAGAAAACAGAACCAAGCTTGATGCTAAATCTCAGAAATGTACCTTCATTGGATATGGGATAGATGAATATGACTATCGGTTATGGGATTTTGAAAATAAGAAAATAATTAGAATTAGAGATGTTATATTTAATGAGAAGGTTATGTATAAAGAACAGATGCAGGAAAAGAAGCATGAACAGGACAAACAAGAATATGTGGTGTTGGATGAGATTCCTGAAAATGAAATGTCACAGGTACCTGATGCTCAGCAACAACAGATTGTCCCACAAACTCCTGCAAGTGTTAGACGTTCTACGAGGACAAGTAGACCCCCTGAAAGATTTTCTCCTTCTTTGTATTCTATTTTATTAACGGATTCTAGTGAACCAAAAGAATATGAAGAAGCAATGCAGGTAGATGCCAAACAACAGTGGGAGCTAGGCATGAAAGAGGAGATGGACTCCTTGATGAAAAATAAGACTTGGGACTTAGTCCTTTTACCTGCAAAAAAATGAGCCTTGCCTAACAAATGGGTTTATCGACTGAAGGAGGAGGAAGGAGGTCAGAAAAGATATAAGGCTAGACTTGTGGTAAAAGGTTTTGCACAGAAAAAGGGTATAGATTATGATGAAATATTTTCTCTAGTTGTAAAAATGACTTCAATTAGAATTGTACTTAGTCTTGTGGTTGCAGATGATTTACATCTTGAACAATTAGATGTCAAAACAGCTTTTCTCCATGGAGATTTGGAGGAGGAAATTTACATGTTGCAACCCAGGGATATGAGGTCAAAGGTAAGGAGAACTTGGTGTGCAGGTTGAAGAAAAGTTTGTATGGCCTAAAGCAAGCACCCCGACAATGGTATTTAAAATTTAATAGTTTCATGGTTGAACACGGTTATCATAGATGTCATTCTGATCATTGTGTATATTTTAAGAGATTTGATAATGGCAGTTATATTATCCTGTTGCTTTATGTTGATGGCATGCTTGTTGCTGGGTCTAACATGCAACATATAAATGATCTTAAACAGAAATTAGCCAGGTCATTTGCTATGAAGGATTTGGGTGCAGCTAAGCAAATTCTCGGTATGAGGATTACACGGGACAGGCAAAATAGAACCTTGAATTTGTCCCAAAGTGAGTATATAAAGAAGGTGTTGAAAAGATTTAACATGCAGGATGCAAAAGCAGTTAGTACACCTTTGGCTATTCATTTCAAATTGACTAAGGAGATGTGCCCAAAGGCACAGGAAGAGGTTAATAAAATGTCTAACATCTCGTATTCATCAGTTGTTGGCAGTCTGATGTATGCAATGGTATGCACAAGGCCATATATTGCACATGCAGTGGGAGTTGTGAGCAGGTTTATGAGTAATCCAGGTATGGAACATTGGAATGCTGTGAAATGGATTCTTCGGTATTTGAAAGGAACTACTACGAAGGCATTATGTTTCAAAGGATCTAATGCTGCTCTAAGTGGATTTGTTGACTTTGATCTGGCGGGTGATATTGATTCACGGAGGAGTACTGCAGGGTATGTTTTTACTATAGGGGGAACTGCAGTCAGTTGGATTTCTAGGCTGCAAAAGGTTGTTGCATTTTCAACCACTGAAGCTGAGTATGTTGCTGCTACAGAAGCCAACAAGGAGATGATTTAGTTGCAATGTTTTCTAAAGGAATTGGGTCAGACACAAGAGGATAGCCCATTGTATACTGATAGCCAGAGTGCCATTCATCTTGCGAAGAACTCTACTTTTCATTCAAGGACAAAGCACATTCAGCTCAAGTACCACTTCATCCAGACTGTTTTGGAGGATCGTCAGTTAGGGCTTGAGAAGATTCACACAAGTGAGAATCCTGTCGATATGTTCACGAAGGCAGTTCCACAAGAGAAGTTGATTTCTTCATCAATTTCTGTTGGTCTTCTTGATTGATAATTGTGGAATTTATACCAGTCAAGTCCTAGTGTTTTATCCAGCGAATGTTGCATGTACAGTGGTGTCGTATCAGTCTCCAAGTGGGAGATTGTTCGGTGTGGAGCCTGATCAGTCTCCAAGTGGGAGATTGTTGAAATGTGGTGACTGATCAGCAAAGTACTATACACTCAACACGTATCCTCGCTGGGGTCCAGGGTCGGGCCGGGCCCTGGGCAGGGGTTCGGGGGCGGCAGCCCCCAAGAAAAAAAAATTTGTCGTTTTTCGTTGATGAAAACCGACATTGTTATAAAACCCTAAAAAAGTCGACTTTGTTTGTTGCCCTAAAAATGCATGTTATAAGCGGCTGGGATGCTTAAGGCATTGTAAGGTTGATGTACTATTTTTGCTGGATAATAAGAAAGATTAGACGGTTGTGTATGGTGGACGTAACCCATTTTGGGTGAACCACGTTAAATCTCTGTGTTATCTGTGTCTTGTTTTATTTCTTTATCTTTTTGTATTTAAATCTGCATATAATTGTTAGTTCATATTTGCTTCGGATCTGCTTGAAACCCTAACATGAAGATGATGATGAGTATGAGGTTGAGCCCACTCCAACAACTACTATAGTCCCTAAAATATTAGGTGCAGTCCCTGAGTCCATGAAAGAAAAATATAGCAAAGGGGCAAGCATTGTAGAAAAAATGGGTTTTGAAGGTGGTGGTCTAGGTGTCAGAGGAGAGGGCATTTGGTATCCACTTTAGGTACAACTTCCATCAAGGTCAAAATCAAAATCTCTTGTTAAACCAGTCATTGGACTTGATTCTCCATATTCATCACAGATAGATACTACTCATTACCCTCAGGGTCCACCTACATTTGTTCCATGTTCAAATCCACAACCACCACCACATCATGGTATTCCCATTGGTGGTGAATCAATTTCCACTACCACAAGTGGGGAATCTGGGGATAGTATTCCTATTATTGTTCAGTCAAGTGACGTTGTGATCGGTGGCCATGGTGGGGTTGGCATGGGTACTACTAGTACTACTGATACTAGTTGTCTAGTTGTTGGACAAGGGCTACAACAAAATATCTCTCACAAGAGGCCACTAGTGGTAGATACTAATACTATTTGGAATCCTATATCAAGTGCCACTGACACTACAAAACAATCATTTGCAGCTTCATATCACACGCCTAAAAAGATTATGAAAACTACACATGAAAGTGTCATCGGGAGTGGGACAGTATCAGAAATTGTTGTTGGTAATCCTAGTCAAGCATTAGTTAAAACCACAGGAATAAGTGGAATTGGAGCCTCTGGTATTCCTATGTCACCTTTCAAACATTCAATTCCTTCAACAAGCCCAGATTTTCAATATCGTGATTACTATGAAAAATATGAACACAACAAAAGCAAATAAAGAAAAAAAGAAAGCATTTCATAGGGTTTCCCTAACTGAAGTTTTAAACGAAGAGCCTGCAAGGAACGGGGTATTTCCAACATATGACCCACAGAAAGATATGATGGAGTTCGTGGTTGTTATGCCCCCGGCCCCAACTAAAGATAAAAATCCACCACACAGTCAGATAGATCCCTCTGAATTTCAAGTTAGCACCCTCCAAATGGATTTTTCCAAAGTACATAATGTGGACAAAATTAGTGTGTCAAAAGGACTAACGAAGTGGTCTACACTTCACTACTAAAGGTGGAGAGAGAAAAAAATAAACTGGAGAAACAAATAGAAAAGTTACAGGCAAACCTGGCAAACAAAAAATCAAGGAGGAAAGCAGCAGATAGCAAGTGCAATGATTTGCAGAAAAGGATAAAAAATTCGGGCTCTGCAATAGAAATTGCAGAGCAGGAGAAGATGGATGCAGGATTGAAGGACCTAACAAAAAAACTGGCTAAAAGCAGTAAAAAAATTGATGAGGAAAAAACTAGTTTTCAAAAAACATACAAAAGTTATGAGTTTGCTGCTGCCGAAATGAGAAAATTACAGGACCTCTTGGATCATGGGAAGGAAAAAGAAAAATGTTTGCAAGAGGAAGTAGAGGAAGAAAGAAAAAAATGTGCACAATTGAAAGAAGACCTGCACAATGCAAATGATAAAATAAAAACTTTGGAGGGTAGATTGAAAGATAATATGAAAAATACAACGAAGTATATACAAGAAAACATTTGGCAGAAAATAATGTAGAGGAGTGACAAGTTGTGAGAATGGTTTGAATTGAATGAAATTATGAGAGTAATTTATATGAAAATCAAAGGGCACTTTGAGAAGAGCACATATGTTTATTCAAAAGAGGATATGGCAAAAAAGATTTTGTAAGTAGTCTACAGTTCCAGTGACAGCTACTTGGCATCCAAGGGAATTAAGAGTCACATTGATGTCACAATTAAGACATCATCTATCATTCAAAAATACCAAAAACTAAGGGAAACATCAGAAGTTATGGAAAATTGTGGAAAAAAGATATTGAAGCTGCAAGAAAAGAAAAATAATTTGATTAATCTTGGTTTGCCTAAGACCGTTGACCCATCAAATAAATTCATTGGAAAAGAAGCTTACAAAAAAAACATGGA
Organism: Cryptomeria japonica; assembly: GCF_030272615.1. Lineage (NCBI taxonomy): Eukaryota > Viridiplantae > Streptophyta > Pinopsida > Cupressales > Cupressaceae > Cryptomeria > Cryptomeria japonica. Next base: position 831,985,064 of record NC_081409.1, read on the forward strand.
GATAAAAATGAAGTCTGATTTAGACTTGCTTCTTAAGGACACAACTCCCCAAAGCTTTCTGGAATTCATCCAACCATTTACAACTCTAAATTTGGTATTGGATGAAATAGTGATGTCAAGTCAATCTTTTAAATATGGAATGTTGATGAAGTTGCAATTGACTTTCCATAGTTTACAGAATATTGACCTTCCATCAGATGAAGAGTGGAGCACCCTACAAAAACTGGCACAGAAATCTTAAGAATCATAGTATGTATTGCACAATTTTCTTCATTTACTCTTAATTTCAAGGTTTTATGTTTTTCTGTTTGGAATTTGGCATCCCTTGAAATAACTCTATTTTGTGAATAGGAAAAAACCAACACTCGCACAACTATGATGCACAGTGCAAAACTTCAGCCAATAAATTTGTATTCTCAAATTCTCCCTTGCTTCAACATTTATGCATTTCTCTATTTCTGATTACAAGGTTTTAGGCACTGCTATTATCTATATTTAATTTGTCATGGTGTGAATTAATATTTAATTTTGAACTCTATTTTTTGAACAAGAGACATCAGACATGTAGCAGATGTTAAATTGCTAATACGGCCTATGATGGCTACAAATCTATGTTGAGTTTGTGATTTTGATGTTGAGTCTTCACATGTTGCAAACTTGCAATTCGACCTGAAGCTGTTGTTGCTCCCTTGTTTCTATAAAAGGGAATCCAGGGTCATTTGCAAAGGGTTCTGAAACTTTGTATTCACTTTTGCATGGACATTGGAGAATCACACAGGAGCTGTTGTTTCTCTCTTGTTTCTATAAAAGGGAATTCAGGGTCATTTGCAAAGGGTTCTGAAACTTTGTATTCACTTTTGCAATTTGCATGGAGAATCGCACAGATTGGTGTATTACTATTGAATGAATTGTATCATATGGCTAAATTTTGAAAGAATTAATAAAAATCTAAGTTCTCGGCATGTGTATTACTATTGAATGAATTGTATCATATGGTTCTGAAATGTATCACATAGATTTGAGACTCAAACATGTCTAAATAAACAATAAACATCTCTGTATCAATAAACACATTATGGTCTTTTTTATGTTATTTTAAATCTATAAAATTGGAAATAGAAAGTTGAAAAATACAATTACAAATCAATATTAAATTCTAATTGCAAAAAGTAATATGTTTTTGTAATATGAATGATGAGATATAGTAATAAGATTAATAAATACCAATCTCTTACAGTTTCCATTCATCCTCATCAAATTCAGAGCTTTCTTGATTCTTGTCTGTGGTTTCTTCACTCTGAGTCTGCATACCTTTACTGAACTGCATCACAATGCTACCAGTAGGTTCATTACATGAGTCAGGAGTGTCTCTAAATTACTTAACCTCTGAAGGTTAGGAAATTTTGGTTGATCTGATTCATCACGAGCTGTGTGAAATAGTCCAATCAAGGATGGATATTCTGAAAAACACTTGATGCATTGGACCATCCAAAGATATCCATTTGGTATCATTATCCTTGAGAAGCTTGTTCCCATCAGTTATTCCATCAGCAAAGTGTTGAAATTCCATAAATCACTTGGGACTTCGACAGAAGTGTGAGTAGAGCTCTCTGATTAAAATTTCAATTTTTTTAACCGAAGGAAACTTGCTCACAATTCCAAAAGCTAGATTCATTCTGTGAGCCATGCAGTGAATTGCAGTAATGTACGGTGCAAATGAAGTTTCAATCTTTGTACAAAGATCGTTCTTGTGACCTTGCATTACTGAAGCTCCATCTGCTCCAACACAAACCAATTTTTTGGCTATCGTCATGTCATCCATACCTCCATATTCAATTAAACTTCTCTTTACTAGTTGAAATAAATTTTCCATTATCGCACTCTCCTTCATTTTAGCAAAAGATAGTAGATGAGGTTGGCGGGTATGATTCTCTACAGTATAAACATGCATGCATAACCATGAAGTATTGTCTACTGTCGTAACTTCATCTAAAGAAAATGCAATAAAGTTTGACTCTCTTATTTTTTCCTTTACATCTTCTTTTTCAACCTCAGCAAGACAACTTGCCCATTCCCATCCACTATTTACTAACCAGTGTCTATTAGGATAGTTAGGAACTTTCAAAAAGTGTAATAAACCACTAATTGATGGGAAATCTGTCATAGAACGCCCTCTACTCAAAATATAAAAAACAACGTTTAACTAAACAACTTTTCCCAATTGTTCTATTTGCATTGCTTTTCCAAAAGTAGCTTCAATAGAACCTTTAACTTCAATAGGCTTCGTCTGTATTTTCTCATGAAAATTATACTCTTCGGCATTCCTCACATGCTTACATTCCTCCTTTGTTTTCCATCTTATCACTAATTTTTCAACCCCGTTAATCATTTGTTTTTCATAAACTTTACCCATATGCTTTTCTATGGTGTCAAATTTTAGTTGCAACCTAATTTCCTTGTTATGTTTCCAAGTGCAAATCTTACACTTGCATTCTATTGGAGGCTCACCTTCAATTGGATTCTCTACTAGTTCAATGAATGGATACTTTGATGCCCAATTAATTTGAAAATTCCTCACTGACATATCCCACTCCTGATCCTTTTTCGATTGTGGTTCACCCTTTTTTGATCTGGCCTTTCTTTTCCCCTTCTGTGCATTATCATCAATGGCATTATCACCCAAGTCAATTATATCATTCCGGCTAACTTAGGCATCTACCAGATAATCTTCTTCAAGATCACCCTGATCTGAGATATTAGGTTCGCTGTCGTCTTCAACATGCGGTGTAGGTGGCGAATTTTGTACTAGTACTTGTGATGATGTATCTTCCTGATTTTCACCACAATCTTTTCCAATGCCAAAGTACGAAGACAACGTTTTGCTTTTTGTTGGCCTCTCATGGCCTTCCCCACATTCATGTTTCCTACCCCTCTTCCTGTTCGACATCTCCAATGAAATAAAGGCTGGCAAAAAAATATCAATTTGTTGAAGAAGCAATAATAGAGTATAATGTATAATATATGTTTCATTGTCCCTACGACCTACAATCTAGATGTCTGAGGTCTGAATGTCCCCCCTGAGTCTTGACTACTTGGCACTGACAGGTCGCCACTGAATAAAAATGGACTCAACAATGCAAACAAATATAGATAAATTTAGAATAATATTATAACACTTCAAAAATATGATCGCTCACCTTTAGGTCACTAGTAGTCGCCAATGCAGTCAACAACAATGATTTTTCTTGGTCTGAAACTTCGCTATTGATTAGAATTCAGAGCCTAGAACCCACCAGATTGTGTTGAGATAGATCTGATCTTTGCATGTATTTATACCAATCCTTATATGGTGAATTCCGCAGGTATTTTATATAGTATACAAATATTTGGCAAATCTCGCATAACTATAACATGACTTCTATAATTTTTGAGGCGGTTATAGGTCGTCCAAATATGACTTATGTAATTTTCGAGGCGATTATAGGTTGTCCAAATAATTGGCAAATACAATATAGTTGGTGAAAGTTGGGGTGAATGGAGACACGCGTTGACAAAATGTCGGGCGAATTGGGTCCTCCTGGCTAACAAATCTTCACATGCCTATAGGCGAATTATGGTTGTCTATTAAGGCAACCTCGAAGAGTGTAGGCAAAAAAATTAAATTTACCATGTGTCCACCATATATTGTATTGGCGAAATCATCGCATAGAAACATTTAATTGCTTAAAACATATGGCGATCGAGCCATGACTTTGACGAAATTGATAATGTTCTGGTGACATGGCCATTCCCAGTTGATACAAAATATTCGCCATTTCCTAGGTTGCTGACGTGAAAAAATCGTCATTGGTGAATATTTGCCACTAAAGTAATCTCTGTTGTTTATGTTCGGAACAAATCCTATGGGAAAACGTATTTTTCATATGACCTCTTTTATAGCATTGCTTTGTTGCTCTGTTAATAACCAAGAAAGGGTACTTATTTTAATTCGGTCTCCATCATTCTTTAATTGAATGACATTTTTTATTGCATGATTGGATTCCTAAATATCACTACAAATTTTGACAATTTTTTTCTTTGCCACACCTTCCATCCAATATTTTCTATAACATTTCTGTTATATTCTTTCCAATATGCATATTATCAAAAAAATGCACAATTTATAGCTCCTCATAATAGGGCGACCTACTAAATTATCTAGGATAAATTTTTAGTCTCTTTGGAAGGTGGTAATTAATGCCTTGACGACCTTCATGAAGCATATAAGTTAAAAAAGTTAACAACAACAATCATCGTCAATTACAACATGAGTAAATAAAACACTATAAAAATCTAAATTCTAAACATATCATATATGATAGATAAACAATTAGATTGAATGATATTACCTTGACGATTAATTCTATTATATTTCAACTTCCATAAGCGAGGTGGCATTCTTCGTGGTTTTAATGTAGTCTCTACTTTCCCATTGAAAATATGTTTTTCAGTAGTTCGATGCTTATGATTTTTGTGGAGGAAGTACCTATACTCATCAAACACCTACTTTCCTAAACTTGTTGAATGACGAGATTTCATCTTTGAACCACAAAATAGACATGCAAATTTTCCCTTTGTTTGAAGACCCGCAAGATCATGTATAATTGGATTAAATATGTTAATTTTAATAATTATATATATTGAATGAATTTTTTTTTAAAAAGACATGATTTACTTTAAAGAATTAAACATTATTAAAGTGCGCAAGTTGAACATTATAACATACCACAAAAATGTGTTAGCCCTAGGGCACCATGAATTGTCCATACAAGCATTGCATGGAATTGAAATTGTCTTTGTCCTATTGGTCTAGAGACGTCATACATAGTGACACTATTCCATAACTCCAACAACTCGTCGAAAAGAGGCTCAATATATATATTCATATCTTTAACTTGGTACTTACCTAGTTGAATGAACAAAAACATTACATAATTATTATAACCATTTTACTGCAATATATATAATTTAATGTACATGACTATAAAATGAAAAAATACCTGGAACAATTATTGCCAACATTATGTGCTCCCTCTTTATTGACATCCATGGAGGAATGTTATTGTTGATAACAAAAACAAGCCACACCGAGTAAATAGATCTCATCTCTCCAAATGGATTGACACTATCCACTGCCAATGAAAGCCTGAGATTACAAGGTTCTTCTTTATAGTGTAGTCATTTTTCCTCTATGTCCATAAATACAGAACCATCCACAGGCATTCAAAGAATGTCATCTCGACTTATATTATGTGCATGGTAATCCATAAATTGTGCCAAGCTTTCGCACCTAAATAATCGTTGCAAACGTGGAAAAAAGGGAATATAACGAAGAACCTTGCAAGGCACCTTTTTTGTTAGTTGATCTGTTCAATATCTACTGATATGACATTCAGGGCATTCTGTTGCAAATTCATGTTGTTTATGATATATAATATGATTATTGGGACATGCATCTATTGCTTGATACTCCATTCCAATATCTTTCATAATGGCAGATAATTCTCGATATGAACGAGGTAGAATATTTGATGGTGGTAACAAAAAATCACCTATCAATCTAGAACAAAAATAATAATTTGTTAATATAAATAATATTAATGGTACATATTTCACCTTTTATTTACTAGTGATGAAATAACAACAAAAATAGATGAAAAAAGGTGACATATATGACATACCTTAACATATGTGAGATTGCTATGTTGGATAAACCATTCATAACCTTCAAGTTCACCATCAACAACACAACAAAGAGAAGAGTTGTTTGGGAGCCTTTGTAAAGAGGCTCATATGCCTTCTCAAGTACAAGTAAATCATGAACAACATCAAAGTCATCTTGATCATCATGATCAGTTGCACCAGTACTAAATGTGTCATGAATCAATGTATTTGTACCATCATCTTCAACTGTGTTTTCTGGCGCATGATCATCTTCTTCCAGAGGATCATTATCTTCAACTTCGATATTCACAGCTCGATGTTTTTCCACTTGGAAACCCATATTCTCTGGGTCATGGTAGTCCATATCATGTGCCCTAGGGAACCCCACCTGTATAAAAATGATCAACATAAATAAACCATGATCATGATCTCATTAACAAGTGATTTTTTATGTATATAAATTGTTAAAATGATATAAACATTTACAAATGCAATCAATATAAACACATGTAATGAACAACTTACCAATGGACGATAATCATGCCCCCCTTCAATGTGACCATGTTGCCTACAATGTTTCTCAACTATTGTGATTGAAAGTCTTCTAGCCTTTAAGCCCTTACAATTTTTGTAGGGACAATAACATTTCCCATCACCTTTTATTTTCAAGCTAGACCACAATCTAGCAATTGTCTCCTTATTTTGTTCTTCGCTGATATTATCTGACATGATTTTTCTTCACAGGCAAAAAAAATGAGCTATGGAAAATTCAGTCTATAACCTTCACAAACCAAGCAAAACGATGTCGCAAGTACGGAGAACACTGTCCGCGCAATTTTTTATATTATTTACTTGACTAACCCTAAGGGTTTTTTTTTTTTACTTTTTCACTTTTCTATTTTTTCGTCAGAATTCCGACAAACTTTGGGCAACATTTTGACGATAATTAATTTCGTCGAAATTCCAACGAACATCAGGCAAGATTAAAAAAAACAAATTTGACACAAATGGCCTCTTAAGATCTGACAAAACGAAAGAAATCCCATAGTTCATCAAAAAATGCACCGAAATGAGTTAGTGTCTAGACTTGTGACACTGGAGAAATCCTTCCATTTCCAACTAAAACTGATTGAGACTCATCCAACTCCACATAGTTTCTAATATTTTTTCCCCTCATCTAAATGGAGTCCTTAAAAGGTGCTAGTATCCATTAGCTTGTCTATGTGAAGAGTGCCCATCAAATATGTCCCATAAAAGGTGCCTGAGTAGAAGGTTTCTACTATTCAAAATAAAATTCCAAATTCTAGGGCCTCTTGGAGGATTTGGGGATCTGAATATTTCTTCTCTGTCGTTTGGATAAAGATACTTTGATTGTAAGACCTTAACCCACTTTAGATGAGGGTGAGTGATTAGTTTCCATGTTAGCTTCACTCCAAGAGCCCGATTCGGCCAAAGCAAGTTCCTGATCCTTGCACCTCCATCTTGCCTATCTCTGCAGATCTTGTCCCAAGATATCATTGTTATTTTCTTCTTGTCTGCCACTCATTTCCAATAAAAATTCCTTATAATCTAATTAATTTTCTTGTTGGCCCCGACATACAGGGATAGACATGAAAGTAGATAGATTGACATGGTCGATAACATTGTCTGGATCATAACCAATCTTCCTGCCCAGGATAACCATTTACCCTTCCACGAAGATCGCCTCTTTTCCATTTTTCTCTCAGAGGGTCCCATAATTTTGATTTCTTAATTCCTCTATCAATAGGTATATCCAGGTAAGTGCAGGGGAGCTTGCCAAGTTTGAAACGCAACCTATTTTCTATATAATTCTCCTTTCCAAGTTCCATATTAAAGAAGATCTCAGATTTTTCATTGCTCACAACCTGCCCTGAAGCTTTCTCATACAACTTTAAGATACTCCTGAACTCCACCACCTCTTTCTTCCTACTATTGCCTAACAACAGGGTATCATCTGCAAACTATTGGTGAGTGCTAGCCTCTACTCTATTGGTTATCTAGATCCCCTCTATTTTGCCCAACCTTGTGGCAACACTAATGCCCCTCCCTAAAGCCTCTGTCATAATTATGAATAAGAAGGGGGACATAAGATCCCCTTGTCTCAACCCTCGAGATACTTCAAAGAAGCCTTTCGGGGAGCCATTCACCAAAACCGATAACCGAGGGCTAGAGATGCAAAATTACATTCAATTGATCCACTTCTTGTTGCAACCAAAGTCTTCCAAGAACTTACATAAGAAGTGCCAGTCTGCTCTATCATATGCTTTCTTAATATCCAATTTGATGCTCATGTTGGCTGATTTCTAGCTCTAGATAGAATGTATAGCATCTTGGGCAATGATGACACCATCAAGAATTGATCGGTTTGGGACAAAGCCAATTTGTTCATCTCAAATAAGGAGGGATAGGAGTAATTTGAGTTTGTTTGCCATGATTTTGGCTAGTAACTTATACAACACATTATAGAGGGAGATGGGCAGAAATCTTCCCACTTTGTAGCCTTTTCTTTCTTTGGGATCAAAGCTATATAAGTTTTGTTTATCTATCTGAGGAATCTTCTAGCTTGTTGTGTCAACACCAAGGCTTCTGTCACATTATCTCCAACAATATCCCAACATTTCCGAAGAAAAAAAAACTTGTTGGATATCCATCTGGTCTAGGAGCCTTATCAGGCTAGAATTGGGCTAGGGAACCTTCCACTTCTGATCTTGTTATTTTAGCTTTGATCATTTGATTGTGCTCATCATTGACCAACTCAGGGATATTTTGTAGAAGGCTATTCTGACTGAACAAATTTGACCCTTCCAAGTTATTCAACACCCCTTTGAAATACTCCACAGCATTTTTCAACGATTGCACCTGGTTCTTCTAAGACAGAGCCATCCTCTCTGCAGATTCTATTTATTTTGTTTATTACCCTACGTTGATTGAATTGTGGAAGAATTTGGAGGTTTTGTCCCCTTCATCTAGTCAGGTTTCCTTGGACTTCTGCCTCTAGAAGACTTCTTCCTTAGCTAATATGTCAGCATATACTTGAAGAAGCTTTTATCCAAGATGAAACTATCCTTATCCATCCCCTGTCCGAGAACCTGCTCATTCAAGGTTGTCATCTTTGCTTCAATCCTGATTTTTTCTGCAAAGATATCTTTGAACTGTTCCTTGTTGCAATCTAGCAGTTTTTTTTCCGTTGCTTTTAAATTGGAGACCAAACAAAAAAACTTGGACTCGGAGAAATTCTCTTCTCTACACCAATGTTGGAGTAGGGGAAAGATATCTTTGTGCTTCATCCACATAAATTCAAATTTTAAAGGGCTTCTCCAGGGTTTCTTTTCATCAAAAATCTCTAGGAAAATGGGATAATGATCTGAGCCCGACCAAGGTTGAATTGAAGCTTTGAGATCAAAGGAAAGAGATGCCAAATCTCCTTTGATGAAAAATCTATCAAGTTTTTCTGCAATATAGTTGAAGCCTAGTCTTTTGTTGTTCCAAGTGAAAAAACCTCTGCCTATTTCAATCTCCAACAAGTTGTTCCTGCTTACCCAATCTTTGAAGTCAAGTTGTGATTGACTAACAAGTTGTGAACCCCCTCTTTTCTCTGATGTATGAAGAATGGCATTAAAGTCACCACCTAGGATGATGTGTGATTTCAAATTATTTGCCATTAGTTGATCAATTTCTGTCCAGGCCTCTCTCTTCCTTGGATTGGGAGTGGGGTCATAAACATTGATGAGAATAAACTGGAGGTTACTGCTCAAGGATTTCACCAAGCCCCCTTGCCAGTTTCTTCTAACAATCAAAGAATCAAAGCTTACCACACTCTTTTTTCACAATATGGCAAGACCCTCTGAAGCTCCTTCTGCCTAGACCACTTTTGCTTACCAATATCCAAGCTTCTTTGCAAAAAACACCATTTCATCTGTGGTCAATTTGGTTTCTTCCAATAAGAGGATGTCAGCCTAAATAGAAATACACCTACACTTGACCAAGTGTAGCTTATTAGGGGCACCTAGTCCCCTAACATTCCAAGAGAATTTTTAGTGCTCCTAAGGAAGGGGGTTCCCCTTCCCCTATGAGAGCATGGATGTGATCTTCATTTGACCCTCTGCTTCCCCGTCCTTCGCCCGAAGTTCTTAAAAAGACTTCCTCTCTTGTTTGTTGAGCTCTTTCCACAATCCAGAGTCTTCTTGGATGACCCATCTTGATGAATACCTAGTTCAGAATCATAGCCATCATCATCATCCTCTGACACTTCATTCCCAGCATGGGCACCAGCCCAATCTTTGCTCATACAAACCAATTCCTCGATCTTTCTGATTAAAAACTGACTTTTTGCCTCCTCTGCCTCAATGATGTTGCTTGAAACCTTGTCCCCAGACAAAGGGTGGTTGCCAACATCTTCTAATAAGGGTGTGTCTTTGCAAATATTGTCAATGTATGGCATAAGGGAAATGGACTACTCTTCCCTATAGATGGTGTTCTCCAATCCAATTATGTTGCCCATCGGGTGCTCTTTTGTTCCCTCGCCTTGATTCTAAAGGCCTGAACCCTCAAATTCTCGTAGATTTCATCTTGTAGTTTGTTTGTTTTGGCTTCCAGTTGATTGAGATGCTTTTGTAGATCGGACTTGTCATCTATATTGTCTCGGCCCTTAAGGAAGTCATTGTTAATTTCCATGCCTAGGGTGTAGGAGAGTGGAGGCAGATTGTCGCCAAAGTCACTCTCAATATTGATATTAGGGTTCATATTTATCTCTGGGCTGAAGGGGAGATCTATCCCTTTCCCCTTGCATAGTGGGTTATGTGAAGCAAATCTTTGACCAATGATGCATCTTCCTCCTCTATTACTCAAATCAACCATTACTTTTTGTTTGCAAAGTCCATTTCCGTTTATGATATCTAGATTATCTAGGGTTTGGAAATCCAAATCTAAATCAATTAAGACCCTAGGGGTTTCAGATCTTCCAAAGAAAATTTCTTCTTTGATACCAATGAGCGAACCTGAAGTCTCTCTAATATATTCCAAAAACTCTTTGTTCCAGTATTCAGATGGGAGTTCAACAAATTCTAGCCAGTATGGATATCTTTTTGGTTTGTGTAGCCTAGGGTTAAAGTTTGGTTACCAATCTATTCTATAAAAGAAAAAACCTTCAAAGAAAATGGGTTCTCCAAATTAACAGAATGGACTGCTTTGTATTTATATCTACACAATCCAAAAGGAAGAAATTATTGGGAAGACCTCTGATACTTACTCGGCCATGATAATTGTTCATCCACCATTGAATAATCTTCATTTTGTTAGCTTATTTACTCGTCCATTTGACGAAAAGACCACAATCTTTATATTGACTGAAGATCGAAACTGTGATGTTCAATTAAATGACCATCGATCTCCTTCTTTGATCAGGAGGGCAATAGGATTTTCCATTTGTTTCATAGTTGGCCTTTCGCCATGTTTGATCCCTTTGATCTTTTTGTTGGGGATCTAGTCTGTCTCTTGATAGGGTAGGGCCACGTGCTTTGAGTTGCGCCTCAAATCGATCCTTCTGTCGATTTCGTTCCTCTCTGTCAACCTCTTTCTGGAAGATGTCCAGTTGGCGGATTGGCCTTGACTCCGTATTGCTCCTTCAAACCTGTAGTGTTGACTCCTCCCACTAGGATAGCATTTACTCTCGAAGGGATGACTTTCCTGTTCCTCAAATTGAAATTCTTCCTTTGGGCCTGCCTTCTGCTGCCAAGTTTGCCATGTCTAAATCCCACCTTCTGCTAGCCAGCCACAGTGTTCTTACCAACGAAGGCCTTTCGCTCCATCTCAAAAATTTGCAGATTTAATTATAAGTTGAAATTTATTTTATTATCTAAATAAAAATAGATTATTCTGCAGTAAATAAAAATTTAATAAGACAAAATTATAAATTTAATTAATTCTAATATCTTTTACTTATTATATGTAATTTCATAAGAAGACAAATAATTAAAATAGAATTCTCATTTTTCTTAAAATAATAAGAAAAAGATTACATCAAATCAAAAAACAATATATAATATCCAATAAAAGAGGATAACATTAAACGATATTCTAATCAAAAGAAGATAGTAATAAAAGATAAATTTTTAACTTAAAATATAATTATTGTACACTAATTAAAATTTTAATAAAAGAAATAATTCTAATTTAACTTTTAATTATTAATTGTAATTTCATATAAAGACTTAAATAATTAAAATAAATTTTAAATTTAATAAAAATTGATCTTAAAAATAAAGCTAAATCTTTCTTTTTTAATTATTTTTCATTTTTGAAACTTTAAAAAATAGAATTAAGAAGATAATAGAAAAAGATATATATATATATATTTCTAAGTAATAATATTTAAAACATAAAAAACTTTTTAAATTAATGTAAATGTAAACATAGGGTTGAGATTAATTTCGTTGCCTTCTCAATTCTAAATCATTGACTTCAAAATGTAGGTATTTCATTTAGGAATGACTTTGCGCAATAATCATTAGTGTGAAAATGGGCACTTCTTTTAATGACTAAATGAAAAATATTTAAATTTATCATAAAAAGATTTTTATTTTTTTTGGTATATATAAAAAAAATTATGATTTTTATAAAATATCAAAACATGGAATGATTTTAAAAACTATACAAAACTATAATTATAAAGAATATATACAATAAATAAGTTTTTTTAACATAAATATTTAGTGTATGTAGAGGTGGGAATTTGTTACCTCTAAGATGATGAATCTCAAAGAACAAACTATCCACCGCTACCTCACTTAAATTGACGCTAAGGGTGAGCCAGAGGATACAAACAACAAAACTAAATGATCATGCCATAGAGAAGACCTTTGAACGATATTGTGAAGCCTTTGTCTTCGGGACGAACGCACAGAGCTGGGACACCAACGCAACGCGCTATCGTCTTGTACGGACATAGTGCAAATACCATACAACGGACGCAAGTGCAATAATATAACTAAATTAACAATGCTCTGATAAATAAAATAAAAGGGATAGAATGTTAACAATTGAGAGAAGGTAAAGGGGAAGTTAGAGGAAGCTTACAACTAGTCCTTGATTGAAGCCTCCAGCCAGATAAATCTTCTCTAATGCAACCTGCGCACAAGCCAAAAAAGAAATATGTTTGGGGCTACTTGGGGACTTGCCTCAATCAAATCCCTGTTTTGATGTTTCCACCTCCACAGACAGTCAAATAGATTGATAGAATAAAAGATAAATGCAAGATAAGATAAATGATAAGTGATAGAAGAGGGATGTGATAAATCCCAAGATGCTCAAAGACAAAATAGATAGACTAACAAAAAGCTATTACCAAAGGGGCTTGAGAAAGCCAAGAGAGTTGCAAAAGATTATTGTGAAAGCTTGAGTGTTGTAGCAAACTAAAGATTGTTGTAGCAAGAGCGAGAGAGTCGGAGAAAGTTGTGAGAGCCCAAAGAATAAGAGAGATTGTGTCCCGAATCTAGAGGGCTTGAAAGAAGAAAAAGATGGATTTAAAATGAGAGAAGAGGAGGGAAATAGAGGGTTGCGAGCCGTTTCAGAAGATTCCAAGTTGTTTCCACCAACTAAGATAGGTGACAAGTGTCGAAATGCACAGAACCAACATTTGAACATCAAGATATCGTGGGACGAATGTGCGGCACGCAGACGTCTACGTAGCGCGCTAGTCTCCAGACAAATCATGCTTAGAAAGACAAGTGATGAGAAACACGCGACTAACAAGAAACAGGAAACAGGAAACAAAAGATAAAGGATAACTATTGAAAAGTGAGCCTAATGCAAGGGCTAAAATGAGCCTCCTCAAGTGCTAGGTGAATGGACACCAAAGTGGTTACAAAAGATGTAGTTCGAATTACAAAAAAGTACGCAATTTTCGACACTACAATGTAATGTAAATTTTAATTTAATTTAATGTAATGTAAATTTTAATTTAATTTAATGTAATTTAATTTAAATAGAGTGAATCAACTCTCTAATTGATTTTATTATCCATATTTTGACAAATTAAAAAATTATTAAAATTTATATATCCATATTAAAAAACACTTTACACACAATATTGTAATTAAAAAATGAAAACAAATTATTTAAAATAAATAAAAAAATCCAAAAATACCTTAAATATTTATTATTCCTAAAAATGTGTTCTTTTTATGACCACATTTTGTAAACAAATCATAATATACAATATATTAAACTTAAAAATATAAATCTCAACTTTATAAAAATCAAGTTTATTTTGAAAACAAATATAATAATCAGCATTAAAAAAATTGATTAATGGACTAATATAATAATATTTTGAACGATATTTTTTTTCCGCGTACCTTACTATGCGTATATGGATCACAGTTTCAATTTCTGTGGTAGTGTTCCTTGCAATAGATAGCTGTTATGGGATCTTGTTCGGTAAAATTTGTACAAAATCCTTTGGAGAATAGAACTGAGCACATTAACGAAAAACAGAAATCGGATGAATTTTGAGAAGCGTGCATACAATAATTACAACCATCGGGTAATTACAATACCTCGAGTTTACCATACCAATACACGATCTGTAAGTAAAAAATGCTACTTCGTGCAGAAAAAGTTGCATAAATAACATGTAACGGTTCCATTATGTTGTGTCGTCGTCAATAATTATTTGCCCTACTTTGATTTTCTATACCCCGCACTGTAAGGGCAACAGAGCTAGGAGCTCCCCACTAAAACTACACTATCAATACAAACAGTTGCAGCATGGAATAATAATAATAACATTTCATACCAGGGATAATTATGTCGGAATGTAAAGATTGATGTTTTATTTCAAATGCAGCGTTCAATTACACAATAAATAGTAGAGGGAGAGCCTCAAACCATTTGAAACAGGCATGCATTTATTCAATGCTCTGTCATTTTCTCTTGCATTTGACACAACTTGACAAGTTGGATGCATATTTCGCAGAATATCAAATTATATCGTTTTATCAAGGATTCACCTGTATAGGTTTTTCAGTCAAACTCATTGACACAAAAACTTGTTTATTATTTATGTTTAATGTTGTTCATCTTTAAAATGAATGTATGTGCATTTCAATATCTGTAATAGTGTTCATTGCATTGATGCCTGAGTTGGGATCATTTTTGTAAAATTTGTACCTCTAACGAATATAATTTAGTCCACACCAATGAAATACATAAATCATCCCTTATCAAGGTGAATTTAGGTAAGAGTTTATACAATAAATACAACCATCTGGAAATTACAATATCTGGACTACACTATACCCACGTGCGATCTGTAATTACAAAATAGTACAGAAAAAGTGATATAAATGATATGTACCGGAAACAAAGAAAAAAAATTGAGACAAAGCATTGAATTTGCTTCAGCTAATATTACCCCAAAAGGAGGAATTCGTACAAAGGCTTGAGTTCTGATTGTCTCTAATATGATGAACCGTTACAGAAGACATTTAATACAGATCTCAAGTTCTAAATCTCTCGATAGCAATCTCATATTTTACTATAAAAGCATACTACACTAACTGGAATATGATACATTTCTTAAATAAATTCAGCAGTAATCACTGCACAATGACTCACTAGTCACAAAACAAATCTTACTTCTCCCAAACTCATTCCCTCTCCAACCATGACTAAAAATTATGAAGGATGCTGAATGAAACAATGACAGACTACAAATTGACATATGCTTACATAATCAAGGTCGATATACGACAAAGCGAAAAAAAACTGTCCAATGATCCAAATGGCAACAATATGTAACATTTGTGATCCAACAGTCTTTATTCTTCAAAGAATCAAGTTACTAATACACCTACATCATGTAACCTGCATTCCCATATGGATTTTGGGCCTGATACGGAGGACCAGCAGCATAAGGATGTGTAGTTTGATATGGATTGCCAAAAGGGTTGGGAGCAACTTGTTGCCCCATCATTTGCTGCTGTGCCAAAAAAGCTTGTTGTTGATATGCCATAGAGGCCATTTGTACGGCTGATGGAGGAGCTATTTTATTTGAAGCATAGAAGGGATCTTGACCTGGTTGCAACATTGGAGTAGCCTCAAAGGGATTTGGTGCCACTTGACCCATATGGTAGTTACTAGATGGATTTGTTTGTCTTCTCATTGCATCATCGTATAGACTATCCAGTGTAAGCTTATCAAGTCCACCAGCCTGACACCAAAGGCATGCCAAATAAGTTATATATTTATCCACTACTTAATGCAATTTCATAAAAGCAGTTGTATAGGAAACACCAAGCCAAACACTACAAAACATTTCCCTGGATAAAAATGTAAAACCCGTTACACCAATTGGGCAATTGAATTCTTCACAAAATATAATTGCACCTCTTGATATAGCTGTGATACGAATGAAACTATTAATAGCCTGGTTCTTGCTTGTAATATGAAAATAGAAGAAATTACCATATGATAATAATTAAAAAGAAAAACTATAATTTAACTAACCTAAAGTACCAGTCAACAACATTTCTCTGAATTAAAAAATTACTTCTACCTCAACATAGGACATCTAATGCAAAAGAGAGAAGCACCAATTACACTTGACACACTAAAATATAGTAAACATTGTTGGAAGATAAGGTATAAAGGCTACAATAAGTTGTTGAATCTGCACCATGGCATCATGTTCCTAAGGAATATAAACTACAGTAAACTCAAATGACGTGTAGATTGTATCCACAAATACCTTTTATTAAAATGGTTGTGGTTCCAAGAAAAAGTAAACTATGTTCAAGGATATTCAATTCAATCAACATACAGAACTGTTTCAAGTAAATATTCTGAACATTTAGTCCAAATAACACTATGGCATCCATGTTCCTAAGGAATACAAGCTACAGTAAACTGTTACATGTGTAGTTTGTATCATAGCATCCACGTTCCTTTTAGAAAAATAGTTGTGGTTCCAACAAAAAGTAAACTATGTTGAAACATATTCAATCAACATATAGAACTGTTTTCAAGGATATTTTCTGGACATATAGTCCAAATAACTCTATTCATACAAAATGAGTATACCATATGACAAATTGTACTCAAGAATGCAAGGTCAATTTGGTTCTCAGAACTTGCGAAGAAGCTGGCCTTCTGAATCAAGGTCCAACATCTTGCATTCGTACAGAGGAGAAGCTGGAGGAGTACGAAAAAATTTGTGTTTGAAAAATTTAAATTTTTGGCAATATAAGTCAAAGAATGTCATATAAGGTCAAACAATGAATAAGTCAAAGTTGACCAACATATTTACAGAGAATTGCTGCCTACTGACCTGAAAGCCAAAATTAAAAATTAAAAAAACATTTTGTTTTTACTTTGATATTAATAAGTTCCTATTTATATGTCATGTTTAAAGGAGACAAAGACAAATGACTCCACCTTTAGAACAGAATTCCCTACTCTAATATCCAAATTGCTGTATCAAAAATAATTTATTTAAAGTTAATATGCATCTGAAAGCAAAGGTTAAACATTGACCATGGCTCAGGCGTTCAGCACCAAGCAACCTTGGGCTTAGAAACAAAACTTCAAAGCCAAACTAGAAAGCCGTATACTTTTTGAGGAAAACTATCTCCTAATCCACAATGTCCATCTTAAGATTAACATCGTCATTCTCTTATGCCCCTCCATTTGCTGTTTATTTTGCATTGATCTCTTTTGTTCCATTTCTCCATCTGCAGCATCACTGTTTCCCTACTCCAATATTTCAATTTTCTACTATACTACACTCCACATCTCTATTGCCTGTGTAATTTTTCTTGTCAAATTGCCTGCCCATGCTGTAAACTGCATCCCTCTCTATGTTTTACTTCACTAACCTTAGATTTCTGTTGTCAATTGCTCTCTTACAATTCTCTATTCATCCTTGCATTTCTCTAGTGACCCACAGTCTGAAGACATCTTTCTTGCTCCACTTCCAAAACATTCAATTATCATCACCATACATTTCCACACCACTTGCAACATTCTGTTAAGGCATTGTGCTCTATTTACCCACAGCCTCAATCATCTTCCATATTCCATTGCCAAAACTTCCAATTACCATCATGGTCTACATTTCCACATAACTGTGATCCTCCTAATGGCTCATGCAGTTGATCTCTTTCTATAGACAAGTATACATACACACATGCACACTGTCACATTCTGTTTGCCTAATTTTTCTTCCACTTCACTCGTGTTCCTTCTAGATTGTGTCTATAAACTTCTATGCAGTTGTCGTCTCTGTTTATATTTCCACCTACCTGCAATTCTATTAAAGCTTCATACAGTTAATTATTTTCTACAGATAAGTTTACATACATACATGCACACTGCTGCATTTCCTTACATCATCTTTCACATCTATACTGCCTAGTGTAATTTGTCTTGCAGAACTGTCTGCCATACTGTAAAATTTAAATTGCATCAAATGCTATATTTTCCTTCACTAACCTAAGATTTCTGTGTAAATTACTCCAGAACAATACTCTATCCTTCCTTGCACTTCTCTAGTCACCCAGAGCCTGCAATCATCTTTCATGCTCCACTGCCAAAACTTCCAATTTTCATCACTGGTAAAATTTCTGCCTGTCCGCAATACCCTTAACTTTAAGGTCTCCCCACTCTAATTGCCCACAGTTAGCTATCATCTTTTTCTACAGCCAAAACTTCCAATTATCAAAACCATTTATATTTCCACCCTCCTGCAATCCTCTTAAAGGCCTCACAGTCTGTTTCCTTCTATAGAAAAGTATGCATACACACATGCACACCAGCATTCTATTGGTCTACTCCACCTGCATTGCGCACTTTTCTTCGACTGCACTCATTTTTCTTTGACATTGTGCCCTTTATATCTATGCTACTGTAATCACCATTTTTATTTCCACCTGCCTGCAATCCTCTTAACGCTTTACACAGTTGATTCCTTTCTAGAGATAGTAAACATGCACACTGTTCCACTCTATTTCTCTACTCCATCCACCTATCATCCAGTTGGAGAGATGGGGAGAGTGATATGTGATGGATAATGTGTATAGTAAAAATGCACACTGTTCCACTCTGTTTCTCTACTCCATCCACCTACCATCCAGTCAGATAGAAGGGGAGAGTGATGTGTGATGGATAATGTGTAGCTTGACCGACTACCAACTACATTGCCCACTTTTTCTTAAACTGCACCCATTTTTCTTCTATGTATTGCCTCTTTTCTTCTATGCAGCATAAACATCAACAGTCACGTGAATTTCCCAGAACTAGCATAGCACCTACAAATGCACTATGCTGACTGGGATTGTAGAAAGACATGTAAGAATAATTAAATTATAAAAAATATAAGGGAAAGCTCCACTGATTGCTTTTATAAAGGCCATTAACATTATATAAAGTCTAAAGACAAAGAGAAAACTCCACTGTATACTATTTTTAGGTTGCAATGCCACAAATAAAGTTGAAATCCTCTATAACTGAAATGGAAAGGAAAATAGCCTAGTTCTATTCACTACTTCTAATCACAGTATTTTGATCTCAAGCAGATTCAAATATACACCAAATTTATAGATCGCTAGTGAATCTTCTCTCTCTCCTCCATAACCACAATAAAGAACGCAGGCAGAATACAAATGCTAATAAAAGATACTAACTAAATATGAATTTCCAAAATAAGCCAATTTTATTCATTTAAAAGGTAATTTCCTTAGGTGAAATCCATTCCCTGCATACATACAAGAAAATATTAATCCTTTGGGCTGATGTGGAATAGGAAAAGTTTATTTCTGTTCACTACATTTTAAGTGCATATTTTGATCTCAACAACAGAAGCAGAATATGCACCAATTCTATAAATGACTTCTACAAATCTCAAACAAACATTAAACTAATGACCAGCTAGCTTTCCCACCCTCCATAAGCATGGACAAAAACACTTGCTGAACAAAAATGCTAATAAAAAATACTGAACTTGCATTGCCAAATAAATGCAACCATTATTTGTTTAACATGCAGCTTCACTTAAGCAAAAGCCACACATACAAGTTGAAGTCAGCTACATGCATGCAAGTTGAATTAAACTAGATGCGTGCAAAAGCTGAAGAGGAATTGAACAAACATAAAAAAGCTATGGAAAGCATTCCAAAGAAGTCAATTTAGTGGCAAACAATATTTTGACATCTAATTAGCTTACTTTGAAATTGGCAAATTCTATTGCACTGGTGGTCACAAAATTACTGTTTTTGTTTTTATTTATACTGGTAGATTTCTAGGTGTAAACTACTGAATCCATTAATATAGTGTCTATAGAAGTAACTAAAATTAACTCTCTCTTTCAAAATAGTTTTAATGTAATAGTAGAAAGGAATAATTTCCTGAAAGGATTGGAACCACTGCCCTCTATCCATTAAGAAACACAGTTGGTTAATGTTCATTTGGAGAACCTTCAACTGGATGGGTCAAGTAGTTCTAGCAACAAGGAGTTTGCCGCGGTATTTGGAAAGGATTTGGATGATTAGACCATTGAGGCATTGTCATGACCCCAATCTGACATCAGATAAACAGCAAAACCATAATATGAAATTGTCTTACAAACATAAGACTTCACGATTTCAGTGATCGTGAATCTTGCAAAAGGCCAAATTATACAGCAGGGCATATGCAAGGGAAATTACTAAGTATTAAACAAACATATATTATATTGGATCATCCCTAAAAAGCAGCGATCCCACCTAATAATTGGTTAGCAAAGCAAAATAACTTGTTAAGTAAACTAATTAATCCAAGATAAGAAAGGGTGTGGTTATGAAGAGACATCACTAAGCAAACAAAGAGACGCCTCTACTTCTAACAGTTGTGTCCATAGAAATAGATCATAACCATCCACCACCAAAGGAGAGATATAAAAGGCAAATCCAGCAGACCAAGGATAGGCAATGAACAAGAAGAGATCTGATACAAGGCAACCAGATTTAGGCATACAATCATTAAGAGTATCACACTCGTGATTTGGTGGTAGGCAATATGATCTGATTCTATATATATCTATTCACATATGAATAATATGGATGCAATACTGTGATTCTATATATTATTATATGATTCCTTATATATGGAATGTAGACAATAATGTGTAATTCTTCATATGTCTGTTTCAATGCTGGAGCAACCTGTCATGCCCCCCGATCTGACATTATATAAACAGTGACCCAGTCGTATGAAATTGTATTACAGCATGTAAGACTTCACAATTTCTACAATCGAAAATCTGCTGAAGCAATATCACTAAGGGATGTCCCCTATAAGACACCTGTATGATAACATTAAGGGCAACAATCTCACATAATAATCCCAACAATTTACATACCGATTTATGTTCCAGACAAATAGATTAATTAACACCAAAGGAGTGTGGTTCCTCACAAGGTTCCCGCGGTTATGAAAAGTCAACATTAGGGCTGTAACTTTATGAATAGACAAGACTCCTCACCCACGGTTGAGGAAAGGACATTACCCCTCATCCCAATAGAGAGATATTTATACAACAAACTGACCACTCCAAGAAGGATTGAAGAGATTGAGATTGGATATTAATAACAGACTCAGGCATACAGCAGTTTGATAATATATCTGTGATTTGGTATGGATTCTTATGATATGTATAGTGTAATAAATCTGTTTATGTTTGCTCACTGCTGATTAATGTGCATACAGTTTAGAAATATGATATTTGTTTATGATTGCTTATATATATAATATATATAGAATACATGCCATTATGTAGGATTCTTTATTTGTTTTGCTTAAATGTTATAATCAGACATGATAGGGGTTTTAAGGGCTTACAAGGAGGGGAAACAGCATTGGGATCCTCTTCTATGTACGCCACCTCATGGTGGTGACCAGGGGTCTCATGAGGTCAAGGGGGTACAAGGAGTGCTGCCCTTGGGCTTAAAAGGGAAGGATTTCCGGGACACCCTATTGTAAGTGCACCCCAACCCTCTATCATGGTGGATCACTACGCTAAGGAATCCCAATTCCTTGCGTAGTGATCCTATGATTAAGTTGATGTTCCTAACCCTAGTAGGATTTTAAGGCAAAAACTAGGGCATTTAAAAAGGAGGCATTACACAACCATGATAGAGATAATGAGGGAATACAAGGAGGGGAAACGGTTATGAGGTCCTCTTTTAGGCACACCACCTCATGGTGGTGATTGATAGTCACATGAGGCCATGAGGGTGCAAGGAGTGCCCCACCCTTGGGCTTAGAAGGGAAGGATGTTCTAGACACCCTATTGTAGTTTCGCCTCAAAACCTCTATCATGGTTGACCATTGGATTAAGGAGCCCAATCATAAGGAGGAGAATAAGGATGGTATGATGAAGGGGAATGGTTATAGGATTCCTCACCAGGTACACCACCTCATATGAGATGACGGAAGGCCACATGAGGCCAAGAGGATTGGTATATCCTCTCTTGGGCCTAGGGTAGATGATCTCTTGGGCATGCACCCTATCACGTCTCCTTATCCATACTCCATTATGGTTGAACCCTAATAACAAATTAGATATATTATACGACTTAAATTATTTACTCTTAAACCCTAGTAATGATTGATCTTATGAATTGCATCTTCAATATTTGTCTAACATGATTGCAGGATCTCAGCAAGGAGTTATTTTGTTTTACATCTTTTTGGATAAAGTTATATCTCTAACTATATTATGTTCCATGTTTATTTGGATTTGTGAATCTAGGGTAAATATTAGGGAGGTAATCCCAAAAGGGGACATTACAGACATTGACCCATTATACTTCAATGTAATCATCATTATTGTAATTTTGAATATGTATTATAGATTGATATTCTGTGTTTAGTAGTTTATAGTTTGCTATTTCAGTTTCTTATACATTTTTTTAAACAAAATTTTCAAGTACTATAATATATTTGCACTGCCCCCCTCCCCCTCTTTCCAAAACTCTATGGAACATTGAGGAGAATTGTCTTCTTTAGGAATTTCCGTCGAAAAAGATGTTTTGGAATGTCAGGGTGGGGCATTGCTTCTATGGGGAAGGTGTTGGTTATGAACAAATCAAAGAAGTGTAGGGGATAAAGTTAGAAGTTGAAAAACTTCAGATGGAACCTCAGGAACTATTGATCAAAGCTCTCAATGTATAACGTGAGGAACTTCAAATGCAAAATTCGAGAGTGATTGATAGTACTCTTTGGACAATCAAGAGACTCCTTTCCCAAAGGAGTGAAATGGTTTCTGCGAATGCTTGAGGTTGTTTCTTAAAGGTGGTTTTGAGGTTTTTAGCATTAGCTTTTTTAGGTGTTCTGCTTTGTTGGATCTGTTTATGTGTTATTTAATGTTATCTTTGAAAGTGTAGCTTTTCTAGTGTTGGTTGTATTTCCGTTTTTATCTTATTTGAGTTATTTGCGATTTTGTGACCAGTGGTACCTGTAGTTGGTTTGTCTGTTTGCTCTCTGTTATGAGCAAGGGCCTTATAGATCCCTCTAAATTGATAAATAAGCATCCTAAGCCAATGAGCAATCTTGCTTCAACGTAAACTATTTGCTTTATGTTTGTTTATCTTTTGCAGATTTTTTGTGTGTTGTCATCAGGATTTTGCCACAATCACATTCTCTTACTGCAATTCTATAGTAAAATAGTAACCTAGGCGTACTTTACTGCAGTTACAACCAATCATCATGGCAACTTCACCATAGAAACCTTACATGAGTCATAAAAGTGTCCACATGTCTAATTTTGTATTTAATGCATTATTGCAAATTGTAGTTAGTTACACATTGTTAAAGAAGGCCTAAAGTATTGTGTGACATATATTTGAACTTCACACCAAAGTACAAGGTCACCAATTTAATTAGAGAGATTTGTGTATGGAATAGCATCAAATTTTGAGGTCCAAATCTCACAATACATCCAGACGAGGTCATTTACACATTTCATGAAGGTGCATCCAATCATTGAATAATGAATCCATGATCCTTCTCTTATTTGCCAAGAGGATTGTACTATGGTTTTGGTTGGTGCTACCTTAATACATTAACCTCCATCATATAAAGGTGGCCAATCAATTGAGAAGCCAGTGGAGAGTTAGCCTAAATGTGAGAATGGTTAGCCATGGTGGTAGAGGAATTATTGCAGAAGTTTGCTTCAGTTAGAAGTACAAGATCTGAATTGTAATCCTTGAGAGCATTGTAAGTCAAAGGCTTATGACTGATTTATGTTGAAAGTTTCTAAGGCCGTAAATGTAACTTTGTTTTACAGAATAAAGATTAGTTTTCACTTTTCATTAAGCCATCTCTTGTTTTCCACTGTATGAATTTGCTGAGCATTGATTAGCTGCATAGATAGATGGTTCTTCATTGACATCATTAGTTATCCAAAAAAAACATAGGCTTCTTGTTTTGCAAAAACAAGACAAAAGCAATCAGATCAAAAGTGCATATAGTAGTTAACTGTTAGAATAATTCCTATCTCCATCCAAGAAATTAACAAAACCAGTAATAAGGAAAACTGACATTACCAGTTTACTTTCTACTTGGACACTCGAACTAGAAGTTGAAGTGGTAACCAGAGCTAATTCCCAACCAGTGGCCCCATTTGACAAATCTAAAGCATTATTTAAATTTCCATTCGAAGCAGTGTCTGCAATTTAAAGAAGCTCAAATGTCAAAATACCCTAATAGAAATACCTTGGTATGTTTAATATGAACAATATGAACAGCTTACCTGTAGCAGGAACGATAGCAAGGGCTAGTGCATTCCTTTCCTCAAGTGCTGAAGGATCAGGACTAATATCATCCAAGCCCTAGTATGCCAGACATTAAGGGTTATATGACAGTTAGTTAAGCATTGGTCAGACCTACAGATAACATAAAAGTATAAAACCATTATATGCAATCTCACTAAGTTAAAATATAGAGTGCAAGTTGCCTTCCAGTATACCATCCTCTTCCTATATAAGTTCTTTGTTGTAATGAAATCTATTACAAGGAAAAAAATATTGTAGTGCCCAATGCTGTAGTTCCAAAGATTTACCAAAAGGTCAGGTGTTGCATGCTGTACAGGTGCAGCCTCCTCCTTAACAGGTTCAGATGGAGGGGGGGGAGGTGGTGATGGTGATGGTGATATGTCATCCTCAGGTTCTGACTTTTTCTTGTACTCCAGAGCTAAAACCTTTGGAATGGATTCAGTTTTCTGCTGAAAGAAACATAACATATAAAAAAAAATTGTCAGAAATTTAATCATGTATTTAATACTATCATTTGAAAGTAAATACCAAATTAAAGCATAAGTTAACAGTATCTGCAATAAACTATGTATTTTCTTTCACACATGATCACTACATACCAGCTCCCTACGAGCTGAAGAAGCTCTTGGTGCATCTCTAACATACTCTTCCATTGCATTAATGAATGATGCCGGAGGCTGATCAGCAATTTGATTGACAGCAAACCATAAGAGTGAGGAACCTTGCACTTGCCTTTAATCTAGTATCTTATAATATGTTGATTAGATCGAAAATTACATTGAAAATTAAAACAAACAAGATAGAAAACATGCCATAATTACCTGTTCAAGGGGAGGAAATTTTGGCCCACGTCCAAGGTCAACGCCTTTGCAAACTTCATAAAATTCTGACAGTCTCTCAGTCTACATTGCCAGTTGAAAAAATTGTTAAACTATATCTCAATTAAAAGCTTGAATTCAACATGTTAAAAGCAACTTTTGGAAAACGGAGAGCTCAACTTGGATTTATTGGAAACTATTTTGTATCTCAAGACAATCCATTAGAGAGACATTGCTTGAATCTTCTTTTTCAGAAAGAATAACTCCTCAGGAAAAGAAAACAAAATAGAAGCTATAGGTCTATACAGCATCTGATAAAACAAATGATGCTAAACAATTTAACACATACAGTGGAAGAATCATTTTAGTATCTTTCTTATAGGAAGCTAAAGACAACCGTGAACATACAAGACATATGAAGTGATGAAGTTAAACCTGTTTTCCAGCTCGCCTGTATATCTCCAGAGCTTTAAGAGCATCATTACGTTGCATTTCAAAGAACTGCAAACACATGAAATATTAGCATGGATCATTAAAATAGCATAAAAAAATAAATCAAAATAATATATATATAAAACCACAAGACTTCTGACCTTGTCGACAAGGTTGATCGTCCCATCATTAATTGCATTGTAAAGCTTAATACTTTCTCTTGAAACCTGCAATATTAATCAACTTAAAAAAGACGATCCTAAACTCCTAATGTCCAAATACAAAAGAATTGCCAACATTAGGCATTGAGTAGACAAAATAATACCAATTGTGTCAAATGAAAGCAGAAAAAACTTTGCTGGAAAAAGAATGAAAAGTTGCTACAAACCAATGACACAGCATACTGGATCACATAATTGGAAATAGCTGCCCCT
Source organism: Cryptomeria japonica (assembly GCF_030272615.1). Taxonomy (NCBI): domain Eukaryota; kingdom Viridiplantae; phylum Streptophyta; class Pinopsida; order Cupressales; family Cupressaceae; genus Cryptomeria; species Cryptomeria japonica. Next base: position 832,011,278 of record NC_081409.1, read on the forward strand.
TCTGGCTGCACATATTTATGTTATCAAATGAGGTTAATTGTACCCAAATCATTCTTTAGTATTTTAATACCAGAAAGCCCTTGGAAATTTTGTATAACCAAAACAACCTATCAATACAAGTGACCAAAAAAATGTGGTAGTTAATAAATGAAATTTGATAAGTGAACTTTGATATAATACTTGGCATCCTATTAGGCGGAAAAGAAATTGCTGCAACGCTGGCAACTGTTCTAGTAAATCAACAGTGTCAAGCTCCCGGGTTCTCTGCAACAGAGATAAGCAAAATTCTATTTAAAAAAAAGTTTGAATAGCTAATCTAAATAGTGTGACTAGCAAGGAACGGGTTAAAAATAAGTTTCAATATAATCAAAGAAGAAAAAATGATGCTAGTCAACAGCTAAGGACAAAACATAGTAGTCAAACATCTGAAATTATGCAAGATATGATTACTTATGAAAAGGAATTATTTCCATTTCAAACCTATACATTGTTCTGTTAAGTTACTAAAAGCACTTCCAATGTGTTAGTGCCTATTTACAGTGCATAAATGCAGACTAAAAAGTTAAATCTTTGAGCTTGAAATGAGATTTTAACCTGGTATGATTTCCAAATACAAATAAGCATCGCATACCAAAAAAATTCCCATAGTCTCCATTATCAATAGTATCCTTTTATGAATGTAAGGGGGGATTTGTGCAGATTGCTTCTAGGAAAAGAAAAGGCACTCATAGCTGTTGAGAATAAAATAACCAAAATATAGTTCAGCATTGTCATTCTTGCAGCAATATTTCAAGATAAAAAAGATCAGAACAAAAAATCAAACTTGAAATAATAAAAGGTGAAAAATAAAAATCAACTCGGGCAGAAATAACTGACACTATCATTTCTTCTGAGATTGCTTAAAAGTTAATCATTAAACATTTAAATCCTACTCATAGCAAAATACAAGGAATATACTAGAATAGATATTTTAAATACATCTATCTAAAAGACACCAAGAGATATCAGTTCTAGGCACCTATATTTAAATTTTTACTGAGAAAGATTAGGGCCTTGTTGACGTGTATTTTGTACACAATCATACACAGAATAAAATACCCAAAGGCATCTTATCCTCTCTTGAATAAAGTCGCTAACTGCTGAAGATTTCGCAAGAAGGATCAGTTAGGATGACTCCAATGTTCTTTTTAGTAGGGTCTCTACGTGTGGATAAGCACCAGTGGTCGTTGTGATTGCTGTGTCATCAAGGGGCCTTACGTTGCCGAAGATTTTGCTAAACTGAACAAGCTTTTCAAAAAATATCAAAAGGATAGGGTTTGCAAGAGGTCTAATCTAGTCTAACCCTAAGAATGACTTGATGTGGACTAGACTTGGTGAGATTCTACCAACTTCAATATTGCCATAAATTAACAACTCAATTGAAATTGATGCGATCTTCTAAGGTAACAAATGATTTTTCAATACATCAAAGACCAAGGACACTACCACGAAGGTACATATCCAAGATACAACAATGATTGAAGGTTTAAACGATTCAAATATCTCCAGTCGACCACGCAAGGCGTTCCTACAATCAGCAAGAAGCTAGTGGTTTGGAAAACGAATCCTACCAAAGATCAAGTCCAACACTTTGTCCTTTGAATTAACACACTACTTCGATTGAGAATGATTCGAGGAAAATGAACAACCATGAAGATAACCGAAAGAATTGCAACAAAACACCATAACTTCAATATTTCATTGATCTCAAAGCCATCATGTACAACAATTGCTTGAATTCCTTTCTCAAAGCTCAATCTTGCTACAAAAGTAAATTGCTTCTAAACTCTAATCTCTCTAATACATCAATAATTTCTAACTCTCTCTAATTTTCTCATTATGCAAAATGAAAATAAATGAGGGTATATATAGCATCCTCAATTACAATGTACAGTCCAGATCGAAAAGAAGATCAATGGTCAAGATCATGACACCTAAACCCTAATTAGGGTTTTATTACAAAAGTTCCCCTTTTATTGCACAACATTAAATGCATAGCCAATTATTAAAATTTGGCACGAAAATCTAGGAGACATAAACCAATGACAATTAAGGTGCCATGTCATCTATAACAATCTCTCATCTAGAATCTTATTCCCTTTCCAATGCTCCTTTTTAGCATATGCAATGAATCTAGACACGATTCCTTCGATTTCAGCAATTGGAATCTCGAGAAGATTCTTCATTCTTTCTTCCAAGTGGATGACCTGATCAAATGCCTCAAGAAGAGTAGCGTCCCCTTCAGGTTCAAGTTCCTTAGTTTTCTCAATCAGGAGCATGGTAGCAAACATCTGGTCCCGTTGCTCATCTGTGATAACATTTGCATCTTTGCAAAAGATGACCTTGATTCTATCCTCCAATTCCTGCAAATCCACATCTGTTTCAACTTCGATCCTCCTGCCAAGAATGGTACGTAGTACCTCAAATACTCTGTCCCGGATCGGGTTGATAACCTCCTCAACATGGCTACATCTAGTACTGATGTCCTCGAAGAGAACTTCCTTCATCTGGAGTAAGGTTGACCACTGAAGTAAACTGTGAGGTCCTCCATCCATAATCTTTTCCTGCACTAAGACCTTCTTCGATGTTTGTCTGATTACTCGCAGGACAGGAATGATAACCTCTTTGGTATGAGCAAAAGCAGCTACTGTTATCATCAAGTTGTGGATAATCTCAAGAACCTGGATAGCCCTATGAATAGTCTTCATCATCCTTGTTGTAAATTCTACGGCAACTGTATGAGATTTGTCCATCCAAGTACTCATACGCTGGACCATACTCCTGAATCTCTCTGCTTCGCCAATTGATTGAAGGGGAAGTGCCTGTATGGGTGATCTTGTTGGATCCTGACGTCCTAAAGGCTGATTGAGATGGCTGAAATATGTTCTCCATGCACCGACCTCTCTCTCAAGCTTCCTATTCTTCTCCATTTCTTCCCTAAGCTTGTCTTTCAAGGCCTCAAATGAATCAGTGGCATCATCTAGTGTCTACTCGGCTGTGGATGGACCTAGCTCAAATGTCTCTATATCATATTCCTCTGCTAGGATCTCACCTTCATACTTGTCCACTGCCGGTGTAGCTATCTGCAACTTTCTGGATCCAGTCTCATCTCTAATCATCTTGGACATCTTGGTAGCCTTCCTCTTTTCTGTCACTTCCTGGGAATGTCCGACAAGGCTCTCCAAATCAATTACATTGTCTTCGTCCTCAATCACGATCACCCTAGTTAATCTTTCCTTCAACCAATCTGGGATAGCAGATCTTGTCTCTTTAACCTGTATTTCCTTGAGCAATTCTTCTTCTCTGGGAGGAGATGTTACTTCATTATCTTCCCCATCTTCATGCAACTCATTGTCTTGAAGAGATCCACCTGGTGCCTGTCCTTCTTTATCATTCTATACCATTGACTCCATAGAATCCTCTACTTCAAGTGTCCTCTTCTCTTGTCGAGAAGATGTGCCGGATGAGCGATCTCGGTTGGCCCCTTGCTTCTTCTTGGAAGATTCTTTCTTCTCAGGTCTCTCTTTTCTCTTCGAGCCTCTTGGATGGAGATCGCCTTCACTTGCACTTCGAAGGTTGCCTTCACTTGCATTTCTGGGATTAGGATTACCTTCGCTTACACTAGCTCCACCTTCGGCTGGTTTCTCTTCCAAAGTGAAAGTCATAGCTATGCCTTGCTCTCTCAACTTCTGATGCTGCACATCAATCCATCTGCGAGTACAAGACAAGACTGGAGCCATCAAAGCATCTAGATCCACGACCTCGGGCTCATTCCAATCTAACCTTACTGATTTGCTTTCTCGGTCATAGGATGACTGGAGATGTCTGCCACTGTCCTGAGCTTGGTCGGCCACTCTGTAAATCTTGCATTTCCTGATGAAATCCAAAGGCAATCTAGAATGCATCTTTCTTTTCACTTCAAGATCGTCTAGGAGATTCATCATAAAATCTTCTATCTGAAATTCATGCTTAAACTTCCTACCGACTGTCTCCTCTATATATCCATGTGGATCAAAGCTTTCCCTCAAAGCAAAGAATGAAAAAGAATACAAAGCTAACTCCTTCTCTGCGTCATCCATGGCTAAAGCATTAGGACATACCTCAACTGAATTGCGTAAGATGATAGGTACAGGAACTCCATTTCCATGTCTGTGTCTGAACGCCTTCGCATAAGCTGCCAACTGTCTTGTTACCTCAAGTAACACTATTCTGTCTGTCGGATATCTCGGCAACATGTATGGAGGTGAAGGACATCCATGAACCCTGATATAAGTAAATTTCGGAAATTGGATAAACCAAGCACCGTACCTCTTTACTAGTTCCTGTGCATCCTGTGATAGCCTATTGTGAATCCCACCTTGCAACGTCCTGGTGATGTTCATCGTGAAGGTATCATTAACTAACTTGTAGTTACTTCCTGGCGGATGATGCAAGTGGACATAGGAATCACAAACCCTGACCTCGCCGGGTCCTCTTCCAATCACTCCTCTGTGAGGTAGTCCTGCGTACTCAAAGCTCCTGATTAAGGCATATATGACGTATGAACTCATGTGGAAGGACTTGGTAGCCTTGAGTCTCCTCAACTGTACGTCCAAGCAATGGCTAATTATTCTAGCCCAATGAATTGTTCCTTTTCCCTGAACTATCACCTGGATAAAGTAGAACATCCACCTCTCAAAGTAGAAGGCTTGAGGAGCTCCTGTGACTCGGTTGAGCATTGTAATCAAATCTCTGTACTCCTCCTGGAAATCGATCCTATGTGGTGTGTTCGGGATCTTGCTCAGGCGAGGACGACTCTTTAGTAACCAGTTCTTGTTGATGATGCTTAGGCAAGCATCTGGATCATCTTCGTACATGGACCTGGCTCCTTCTATGCTCTTGTAGACCATATCTCTGTGCTCTGGAAGATGGAAAGCCTCACTTATAGCTTCCTCTGAAAGATAAGCTAAAGTGTTTCCTTCCTTGGACACGATCGTTCTGGACTGAGGATCATAATGACGAGCACACTCGATCATCAACTCATGGCACTATACTGCTGGAGGGAAGCCGACCGCCTTAATGATGCCACTTTCAATTATCCTCCTGGCGACAGGTGATGGCTTGCCAATGTAAGGGACCTCTCGAAACTTCTTCGTACTGAAGTTGCCCAAGTTGGTATCTCCAATGTTGCTCCACTTAGACACGATCTTGGTCTCCAGTTCTTCGTTCTTTTGATCTTCCTTCATGAGAGCTGGACGACTGGTGGATGCTCCCGCCTTCGGGGTCGCCATACCTACACAACATTTCATAATAAGAAACTAGATTTTGCAATGTATAACATAGATTAGATATTAATTTTAGGAAACTTCATGATAAGTCCTTGAGTTATCATTTCCTAAAAAACGATTGAGCCACTGAAATTCAAAATTTCAAAATTCAAAATTTAAGGCAAAGACAATCAAAATTCAAAACAAGAGAAGACTTCGCCATACCTCACTTGAGAGCTAACTCTAAAAAGCAAAACAAGGAAATTCGCCTAGGCAAAATCAAAATTTGAAGCTTTCCCACGTGATCTCTCTTCAAATGAACGTCCACCTTAACAACTTCGCCACCTTTGGAGTCTTTGAAGTAGTCTTTGACAAGTTCGCTTAACTCAAACTTGCACCACTTCCTTTGCTAAATTCGCTCCTTGCTTGGAATGGAAATCCACTCCACTTTGAACACAATTCGCACCTCTCCAAATCGCATGTGAAGGATGTTTGAATAATGATTTGAAAATGAAATAAACACCCCCCTTTATAGGCGCTTACCTCATGCATTACCTTAGGCCGACTTGGTAATTAAAAGATAATTAAAAACAATTTTAATAAAAAACCAATGGCCGACTTTGTAAGAATACTTTGTAAGAATTTAAATCCAAGCGCTTAATTTGATTTTTTACTTGAATTAATAATTAATTAATTAATGCCTTCGTTTTTTATTAATTCGATTTTTTTTTTAGGCAAAAAAATTAATTAATAAATATCATGCGTTATTTTTAAATGCTATTGAATTTTTTAAATTTATCGATTTTTAGCATTTAATAAAATCCCAAAAATGTTTTAGCGCCAAAATTTGAAGTTGAGAAATACGAACCATATCGCTCTGATCCCTGGGAGAGGGACAAGAGCGAATTGTCATTTTAACCTGGATTCTCACCTTCGACGTTCAAAATCACCATCTCCACGTTGAAACTGGCATTTTCGCTAGGAACCTCAAGCTTGATCGACTTGATTTTGTGGATGAGTGCCTCCTAAAGCTGATATCGCCCTGGTCCCTTGGTGAGGGACAGGGGCGAACCTTATATTTTCTCCTTGACCTTAGCTTCTTCGATCACCAATCTTTATCATGAGGCAAGCAACAACGCCATTCCTCAATTCCACGTTTGCTTCATTCGTCCTTAACAAGGCATTTTGATGTTTAAATGGTTTTCGCCCTAGTCCCTTGGTGAGGGACAGGAGCGAACCTGGTGCTCTAGTCTAAATTTGCTGTCTTTCAACCTTTGCTTCATGTTCATTGCCTTCCAAATGATATCTTCGACCTAATACAATCTTGCTTTGACATGATCCTCGAAGGAAAATGAGTGTTTTAATGAAAATCGCCCTGGTCCTTGCCTGAAGGACAGGAGCGATTTAGCTTCTTGGCTCAATTTGATCACCTTTTGACGTTTAACTTCCTCGCATATCATCTTCTTAAGAACACTTTGACCCTGTGCAACCTTGTACGTCCTTGACTTAGCGTGATTTTTGAAAGAACTGGCCAATATGGTGAATATCGCCTTGGTCCTTCACTGAAGGACAGGAGCGAACTTTGGTGTCTTGGGCGCATCCTTGTTCTTATCAACTTGCAATTGCCTTCACAATGTAAAACGAGGTCCTTTGATCCTTATTGGATACTTGAAACGTGATCAATATTCAAAATTTAAGCCTTTATGAAGATTTCGCTCTGGTCCCTGACTGAGGGACAGGAGCGAACTTAAGCATATAGTGCAATTCCTTCATCTTTGGCGGTCTTTGATACTTCGTTCTTCGTCGAGACACCTCAAAATGTCCTTGCCACCTTATACTTTGACTTGGAATGACTTGAATTTGGGTGGAAGGCAAGATAGCTACCATTTCGCCCTGGTCCCTGGCTGAGGGACAGGAGCGAATTTTCACTTATAGGCTCCATCACACTTTGCTAACTTCCAAAATTATCTTCAATGGTCTTGTAGTACCCCCTTTCATTCATCTTTGCCTTGGAGTTCATTCTAACTTGGTGAGAAATTGACCTAAGGCAAAAATCGCTCTGGTCCCTTACTGAGGGACAGGAGCGCCTAGGCCAATATGGAGTTCACTTTGGTGTCTTGCATTCTTCAATTTGTCTTCAACAGGTTCGTTACGCCTTCTTTGTTTGCCTCAAACTCAAAACTTGCTTGATCTTTGCCCAAAACATGCCTCATGAGGAAATTCGCTCTAGTCCCTGGGAGAGGGACGAGAGCTACTACTGAATTTCGCCCTGGTCCCTGGCTGAGGGACAGGAGCGATTTAGCTTCAAAGTCATGTTTTCCTCATGTTTGTGCTTTCAAATTATATTCAACTGATAAAATGCACCTCCTTGGATCTTCTCAAATCGTCAAATTGCTCAAATCCTGCAAGGACAAGGCAATGTTTGATTTTGAGCTCCGGTCCTCCACTGAGGGACAGGAGCGATTTTTGCTCCTAGCACATTTCCATGCTTGTGAAATTCTTCAAATTATATTCAACGGAAAGATCATGCCTCCCTTTATCATTTCCAGTCAAAAATTTGTCTTGATCCTGCAGAGACAATAAAATCTTGAGAAACAAGCTCCGGTCCTTCACTAAGGGACAGGAGCGATTTTGCTCCTACAGGCCAAAATATCAAGATTACGGGAGTTTAATCACTTCACAAGGCAAAAACAAGTCATTTCCAATGCCCGGGATCAATTATCAAAATTTTCAAAATTTGGTCAAAACTACTCAATTGGACGAAAATCAAAATCTCATCATCAACACTTAGACAAATTTTCAGAGTTGCACTCAAAATTCCAATTGAAACTAGACCAACTTACTTAGCCTCTGGCGAATTCACTTTATTTCCAAAATTGCATCCCTCGGGAGGAAGCTCTCAAATTCAAAATTGGACTGGACTCTGGCCTGAAAACGTCAAAATGGAAACCCTAAGGCTTGACCCTGGTCCAGACAACTAACAAACTAAACCAAAACCCTAAAAAGCAAAGCGAAAGGTGAGCAAAAACGAGCAAAAAGAGGGGGTCCCCATTTTAATGGGGCGATGTGTGAAATGGTCACAACAGGCCTCTAGACTGACATCTCTTGGCATCTTTTCGATAGATGTATTTAAGATATCTATGCTAGTATTTATTTAGATACATATTATATATCTATTCTTAGTGTATTTAATATCTTCATATATTTAATAGTATGGATAATAAAATATTATTAAGTTATTCAAATTTATTAAATAGTCAAAAAATTAAATTATCAAAAATACGTTTAACCTAAAGCAATAAAATGAAGACCATATTTATAATAAAATTTCGAAAGTGAAAATTGATTTTTTTTAAGTGGGTGAAAACTTGTTCACCTATCATGCATAAAGTAGTAATAAATTTCACCTTTATTTGTTATAATTTACGCTCGACTGAAAATGAAAACATTTGTTAAGAGATGATCAATTTAATTTTTTTGCTACTATATAAGTTTTTAATATTAATGTTGTATTTGTCAAGTAACTTTTTTTTATGATTATTATTTTTTATGCATAGAGAACAACTCCTCATTTTTTATCTTTTGATTATTTCTTCTTAATTTTTTCTATGGCTTGTTTTTTGTTTGAAATTTATGTGTCTTTTAATTATTAGTATTTACTATTTCAGTTATATATTTTTATATATTACTTTGTCAGCTATTTAATATTTTTTTAGATTGTTTTTCTTACCAATTAACATGCTCACACCATTACACTCCACCTCATGCTGCCACTATAGTTACAACTCTTGGCATAATGATAGTCTTCATTGCTATAGTAAAGAAAACTGTAAATACATTAATTTATAGGCAAAACAGGAATATCAGGAATCTAGGACAGAATTTGTTGTAGGTAATTCAAATTTCATCTTCACGTGTCCTTTAGGCAATCATATGCATATTGCCCACAGACTAATTGTCAAATTCTCTAACCTTGTTGCATCCCTTCCTGTGTTCCCAATCCAACCACCTCACTTGAGCTTGTGCTTTCACTCAGATAGTACATCAGTGAAATGCTTATATTAAAGCTCAACCAAATATCCTAACTTCTAATGGTAAATGGACACTTTTAATATTTTTCTAAAATCTGAAATTGTTTCAAGATGTCCATGTTGTTCGAACACTTCTGGTTAAAACTGCGTATAATAACTTTTTGCATTCAATGTTTTAACCAGAAGCATTCAAACAATCTCATGGACTGAAAATTTGATGTCTTTAATAGATGTCCATTTTGTTGAAACTGGCCAAACTAGAACCTGCTACTCAATTTGAAGCATCCCCACTTTTGTGTCCCTTCTATTAAATCTGAGCACCCAGTTCCATACATATAAAACTCAATGAGTAAAGCAGAAAATACAAGATCTATTATGGTGGTGAAAACTTCACACAGTTCCTTGCTACAACACTGTTCATGAGATCGAACTTTTAATAGATGCAAAATCCAAGCTGCTAAGGGCTACTCACCAAGCGCTCTGTTTCAATATCATATTTGAGTACACGATAGCATTCCAATCGCTCTTCAAGAAACAATGCATAAGCACGCACCCAAGCCGAATAGTCCCAAGCTGAACAAAATACAACAAATTTGTTTCAAGTTGTTGCCAATCCTATACAAAAATTGATTAAAATATTGGGCCAAGGAACAACAAAAATTACCATTTGGACTAGAATCATCCTTGAAGTGGGATAAATTAAGCATGTGACCCCTGGACCTGCTATAATTGATCAGTTCCTCCCGAAATGTGGGATCAACCTCTCTCAAAGCACGATGAATAACAATTAAGGTTTTCAATGCAACCTGAGACATGAAACCAACATGGCAATAGAAATTAGTAAGATAGACCAAAAGTTTACTCAGGCAAGCATGAAAGGTGTTTTTCAATAAAAACCCAGTATATATGGCAAGGACTATAACAAACTACCACTCAGAATCACAATATTCCTTACAGAATATTAGAGTTCAAACAGAGAGAAAACTAGAACAAAACCAAATAATCTTACCTATTTTGCTGAAATTGAAAGAAAAGGAGTAAAAGACAAGAACGCAACTGCCTAAGTAGCATAAGGCCTCTAAAACAAACCATTTGATTTGAGTTTAATCAGCTGCTTGCTGCATACTCTTGTGAATGTAAAAATGAAATGAATGGTCAAGACTTCAAATCATGTTCACTCAATAATAATTGAAGCTCCTACTAGAAAGACCAAACCCAATTTGCTTGGCAATTGTCATTCAATAACAGGCGAAATAGCCAAATATATATGTAGAAGATTGTAGAACAACTTCAGCACAAAGAAACTCAATCTAGAAACAAACCAAGCCACCATAAAATTGCCAAACCTAAAGGATGAACCATCCATTTGAATTCATGGAAGATACAAAATTTATATTTATTTATATCTATCTGTTCAATACCAGGAAAGAAGGAGATGAAATGCCATCACTGAAATGTGTGTATCCTTCTATTCTAATGGATAAACTCACTATTCTTCAATGCTATAGTAAAGATTACACATTACCGCCCAGTTGTGTGTCTTGGCAAGACGTCTTGCAAGAGCATGAATGCAATAAGCTACATCTGCCCGAGGTCTTGCAGCTGAGGTTGCAGCAAAAATAACTGACAGGAAAAAAAGATTGTAAGATTATATACCCATGGATTTTGCTCAGAGACCTATTCTATATTTGCTCCAATTCACTTACAATCAAACCAATGTGCAGATTGGATATTTCTGTTCAAGATAAGACAACTAAATCACCTACTGATGTATCCATTTGTGCCACAACCTAGTGAACTTGATGTATTTAGAAAATTAAAAGTGCACGAAAAAAGCAATAAGATTCAAATGTAAAATAGAATGCATTCACCCACTTTGGATATGTTTTTCTTTTGCTGGCCGCTCCACATGATTTGTAGCCTTAACAATAGCAATATCCAGATCCTGCCAGCTTGTAAATGAAAGAATTAGAATTGTGAAAAGGTTAAACAAATAAGAGTGGATCTCAGGAAATCCGATGACTTGCATCTGGAGATGCCATAGTTCATTAGAATTTTAAACAATACATTTAGTCTTTTAGACTATGGAAATGAGTGTCATTGATGCTCAACACTCCATGCAGTAGCATCATATGTTGTGGGTATTGAAAGAAATACCTTGTACTCACTGTTCACTTTGGCAAGTCCAACCTTGGTTGTGTCTTTCAATGCACCCAAAGCCTTCCTCAAGCTCTGTTGTGTACCACCCCCTGACATTTTACTGCACTGAAATGGCAAACCAAGATCACTTTCAACAAATGGTCAAGATTAAAATAGGTAAGTAACCAATCATAAATTAATTTAAATTTTGAAATGGCATATGTGCAATGTCAACGTTTGCTCCATTTCCAATAAAACTCACCACAATGTCAACAATTCTCATCATAAAATGGAAGCTAATGCCCTCAAATTGGCTGAATTTTTTGACATTCTAAGGATTTTCTAGTTTCTCCCCAAACGAGTAAATGAAACTAAATCTATTTGACTCAGCTCAAATACAAATTTAGCAAATTACACATTTATTCTTCATTAAAGCATACACATAAAAATTACAAATGTCCTACAGCATCCCATCTTAGCCTGTAAAAGATTTGGCTTTGATCTATTATTTTCTCTCGTATAATTTATTAACCAAAACAATTCTAAATTTATTCATAATACCAAGCTTTGCTTTTGACCATAATACAAGCCCCATATTTATAATCACAAACTTCCAGATTTGCTATTGAATGTAAAGGCTCGAGAGCAGCGTGAATAAAATTTGCACAAAAGGGGGCAACAACCTTGAAAAACATGTCACTTGAGAAAGACCTTTTTTTATTTCCTTGGTATTAACTTTTTGACAATCATTTCATATCCAACAAACTTTATAGACAAACACCTAAGTGCCCATTTTGGCTAAAAGTGCTTCATTTCTTGTAAACAAGACGCTAATTTGTTTACATTATCACTTAGCAGAACTAATTTTAGTTTGCCACATTGTTAATTTTTGTTAATTTTGTATATTCTATCAAATATCTAACTCAGTCGATTTTGTAGAAGATGACCCAAACTTTGCTATATCCTGCAACCCAACTCTATCTTTATCAACCGCATACCAAATAAAAAACTTTGTTGACATTCTTCAAAATAGTCCCCAAATGCTATGCAATTCCTCTATACTGAATCTGATTTTGCTTTGTCTGCCAACCAATATCATATTGTTTGGTCCATTCAAAGAGGACCTAATTTCGAATGAAGTTGGTTATATGTTCTTGCTTCTCTTCATGTTAATCCATACTGCATCAAACTTTGATAAATTTACTTATTACCATAACCAATTTAATGGAGTATTGATTAAATCAAACTTGTTTTCCTTGCAAGTTTGATACAAGTCAAAAATTCCTAATTGTATGCAAAACAAACATGAATTTTCCAGCTTTCTTGACTGGTCTCATAATTTGAATGGTCTCTGTAAACTTTGATAGATATAAATTAGAGCCCAATTATGTCTTTCTAGTGAGTTTTCTCTGAATTCTGTATTGATACTTAACTTTGTACCACATAAATCATGTACCTACACAATTTGCATACCCCATAGTCTCCACATTGTCCTAGTCCTTTTTCTTCATAGATCTAGCACTGGCATTCCTGATTCCACCTCATAGTAAGTAGTCAAGGGCTTCACACATCCATCCTTGTTACCGTACACCAACACATCTCTGACTGCTCATTACTTGTAAATTGCCCCTCTGCCTTAAATTTAAACGGATGATTTACTTAATGACACAATATCTCCGGCTTCCTTTTTTCATAGGAGATTTTCAACAAGATGAAGATCTCATATTACAAGTGGATGTGATCTTTTTATGTTTTAAACGAAAATCTAGATTTTGGCACTTTTCTCAAAATGCAAAACAACATACACACAATGATTTCTGATCCAATCAACAATTACTTTTGACAGCTTGTCCACAATTGACCACAAAAGTCCTCATCCTTTTAGAGATAGCGCCTGATTATGTAAACTAGATCCTAAATGCATAACTTCTTAGCAAAACATGGTTAGTCAATCTAGGCAAATTACACCTTAAATTTACCATATTCAATCTGCGGTTTGCTGACCATAGAAACAGATCCTAAACATAATCTGAGAAACAAAATGGAATAGAATCTTCTCGCTTTAAGAGTGGTTTGTTCACAACAAATAACATTAGTAGGAGCTTCTGAATCTGCCTCTATGTAGAGGTTGAAATCTAGCGTTGCTGCCTATGCACTGGACCCTGAATACAGAGTTTGAAATCCAACGTTTAAAGCCTCCCTGCTGGACCCATAATATAAAGTTTGAATATATTCTTGTTGATCTTATGCACATACAGCTTATTTCTATAGTACCGCTGCAGATTAGTTTCAAACACCTCCATTCCAACCACAGTCTAACAGATTCTTATCAAAATTCACCTCATGTCTGCCAATTTGGTATTAAAAGCAGCCAATTTGGTATGCAAATCACAAGCTTAAATTTCACAATATACCGACAAATTACACCTAGCTACACCGTAGTTTCCCGAATTTCTGCCCTATTCTACCAAAATCTCGTCCATGTCACCAAAATTTTGCCTATCTTGCTAAAAACTCTACCTATTTTATCCAACCCCCTACAAAACCCGATTTCATTTCACAAATGTGCATAAAACACTAAATTGTTCGGAACAAAAAGCAAAAAAGAAGAAGATAAAAAGTAGGGCTTCTCGCTGCTCACCTTCGTACTCCAAAGAAAAGAAAAAGCCTGACTGCTCTGCTCAGGCGAATATCAGATCCGCACAAAGGAACGTCAGGACCCCGGAATATATATACCACAGGTATATTCCCTGTTTAGAGAGTGCGAGTTTATGTAGTACGGTATACAATGTAAATATCCCCTGCTTAAAGATCGCGAGGTTGTCTAATACGAGATCGTCCAGGCCACAATAATGCAGCAAAACGGGGGTTTTCAGGGTATTACAGAAAAAAGAAAAACAAAAATGTATGATAATAAAAATAATAATTAAATATTTGGCCCAAAAAGTCGTACTAGAAAGCAGAAAGCAAAGAGAGAAAGATCAATGGACAACATTAAAAACTCATGCCAGCTTTTGTCCAACCCAAGCTGTGTTCAACACGAACCTAACTGAACTAGTCAAATACATCAAAAGAATATTAAAAATCTCATTTGATTATTACTAATCATGTTTTCATATTATAATCTGGTATACAAAACAGATGTACATATAATTTAATTATTTCATAAAAAAAAAATATATATATATATATATAAAAACATTATAATTATTAAAGATTGTGGGCCCTAAGAGCATGTTAAAAGTCTTATATATATGTATGTGTTGTATGACAATATTATATGTGGGCCTTAGGATTTGAATTTGAGATATCAAGGCTAGCGAGGTGGAAATCATTGTCCTTTAAACGTGGTGATGATAAGATTTGAATTGAATATTTCCAATGGCATTTAAATAATGTTGTTTGAATCATGTGGGAAAACATAGGTGCCCTTGTAAAACCCATTACAAGATCTATGTATATGTGCATTGAATCAATGCATACAATGACAAATGCCCATCATTTTCTTTTTGGTCAAAAAGAGTGTGTTTGAAAGAGAATTTTGTTTAGATTAATTTTCAAATTGATGAATGGAATAATTTGACCAAAATAAATGGAATAAAATTGTTATTATATTTAATGAGAATATAAAATAGATTAGTTGGAAAAAATAATATATTATGAATAGTAATCATAAGAGAGGTACGTTTTCAAATTTTCTTCCATCTTTCTAGATTAATCATTATATAATTTTTAGTTATAAATCATTTAAATATCAAAAATAATAAATTAGGATTTTTAGCGAGAATTAAACAGATCATATTTAATAGTAATTTGTCTTTCTTGGAAGTGTAAATGAGTGGTTGAATAAGGAAACTTGTTAGAAAACTATAAATGTTTGTTGGAGCTATTTATTTTGAGACCTTCATTTATCAAGATTGTAACATGTCTCAAGCTATCATTGACATGGTTCAAGATGTTCTCTAGATCATTTAACCCTCCTTTAGAATAGTTTTGCACTAGATGAGGGAATTGTATTGATTTGATTCCTAGTGAACCGCATGCCTAAGTGATGTAAAAACTACCTTACATACACCTCTCGATATAGTGGGATGTATTGATTCTTTAAATCTTTTGAACAATTTATTAATGATGTGATCGACAAGAACTAGAATAGTGGTGCTAGCAATTAATTTTATGCTTTTCAATTGCTCGATGACATCTAATGTGTTCCTAGTGAACCACATGCCTTGATGTGAAGACTACCCTACCTACACCTCTCTATATAGTGGGATGTATTGATTCTTTAAATCTTTGAACAATTTATTAATGATGTGATCGACAAGAACTAGAATAGCGGTGTTAGCAATTAATTTTATGCTTTTCAATTGCTCAATGACATCTAATGTGTTCCTAGTGAACCACACACCTTGATGTGAAAACTACCCTACCTACACCTCTCGATATAGTGGGATGTATTGATTCTTTAAATCTTTGAACAATTTATTAAAAATGTGATCGACAAGAACTAGAATAGTGGTGTTAACAATTAATTTTATGCTTTTCAATTGCTCAATGACATCTAATGTGTCTAACTATGGTAAAGAATATAGTTAAGCGATTCCACATTAAATCACAAGTTGGTGATTTGTTCAAGGTTCAATATTTCTAAGAAGTTTATTAAAGAACTCACTCAAAACCTTCAAGATTTATCATTGAGTTCAAAAGAAATGTTGGAGAAATGGAAGAATGCATAGAAATAGGTACTTAACCAACATTACCAAATATCTTCTAAAAGTGAGATGCAACAAACATAATTGTTATAGTATCAAAATATAATGAATACAACATGATAAAATAATTAAAAAATAATAAGATGACATTGTTATAGAGGTAAGAATTAAATCCCATATGAAACCCGAAGTCAAAAGTTAAGATCATGATTATTGTCTTAAGCCTATGATATGAGACACAAAACATAAATGACCAAAGTAAGCATAAGTAATAAGGTGTGAATAAGTCCTAAAGTGGAACTAGTTAGATAATATACCCTATTCACACCAACAACACCACCACCCCACCCCCCCCTTCCCTCACTTAAGTGTGACATTAAAGATGTTAAAATGGGTCCTACCTGCTTAGGTACCCATGTCCAAATAATACCTCACAAATAAATTATTTACCCACCAAGGATTGCTTCCACCATAAAGATAGAATAGGTGTCCTTCCCTAAGAGAAAAAACATGTGAAGGGCTAAGAAGCATCTAAAATTTGTTCCAATGAGAGTAAGAATATGAATAAGAACATAAAAATCTTCATTAAAATATGGAGAAGGTACAAAAAATTGTATTGGGGGAAATTTGGAATTAGGGTTTCAATTAAGATAATAAAACCACTAACAAGCCAAATTAGCCAACACATTGAAAGAGGGGTGAGCCTAATAGATCTGGCCACAATCCAAATATGGAAAGGGCTAAAATTATAATAAAAACACTAACAAGCCAAATTAGCCAACACATTGAAAGATGGGTGAACCTAATAGATCTAGCCACAATCCAAATATGGAAAGAGCTAAAATTCTAATTAGATTCATTGGCTATTTGTTTGTTACCCTCTTTATTAGTTTAATTTGGAAGGTAATTGTGAAATTAGGGTAGAACAATGAATAATTGAAGTAAACGGTCGAAAACGGGCTATCACAAATATCCTATGGAGCTACAAACTAAGATCTAGGTAAAAGAAGATGTTAAGAACCAGTTCCCAAAAGTTCATCTTGATTTTTGGGCCCGAGTAGTACAGATTCGACTTGTTTCACTCCGTTGAAAGTTGGACATTCATTGTTGTCGACTTTGTCGAAACCCTTGAGTGCAACTCCTAAACTTATTTCCTGTACACACACAGAGAGATGATGTGGATAGGGGCTTGCCTTAGGTTAAACCCCAATTTAAGAATTGTGAAGGGGAAAAATGATTCCACAGGGTTTCCACCCAAATAATGAAAACCACTAGAGAATATTTTTCACTTGGGGCCTTTACATTCAAAAGAGGATGGGGAATTCACTAGATCTAGTCATGAATCAGATCAAGACTAAATGATAGGTGAATTTGGATTGAAGGGAATTTCCTCTTTTATGAGTTGAAGTGCTAAAATTAGGTGATATGTTGAAAAATGAAGGTAAAAGCATGAAAACGGTGAGCTACAAATGTAGGAATTTTGTGTTGGCAATTGACACTCATTGGATTCATTTTTTTGTCATTGATGGCAACAAGACTTGATGGAATCATTTATCGGTATTATGAGTCATTCACCGGTAGACACCGGCTTTGGATTATTCAGGGCTACACCGGTAATGGCACCAGCACCGACATCAAACACTTCAAGAAGCCGACATCAAGGAAGATTTATTTAGAAAATCATTTTGTAATTATTGTATAAAGTCGACATTGTATATCTTTTGTAATGCATTGTAAGCTGACATAAGGCATATTGTTTGTAATGGGTATATAGGTCAGTGTGTTAGGATATTATGACATGGAATATGACTGTGAAATAGGAAATCATTAAGGTTTATGCGAGGATAGAACTTGTGGATAAGGATAGTGAATGCAAAGATCATTTGTATATGAATGATGTATCATGCAATGATCTGTAAATGTTTTGTAAGACATTCTTGGAGGGAAGGTGATACCAGTAGTAGTGTTCAGGGTTTATAAACGGGTATAGAGCATAGCTAAAATCGGAACTCTATTTGGCATAGCAGATGCATTTTATGAGTTTACTTTCATTGTTTTTCTTCAGCAAAAGCTTATAGTCAGTGAGGCTCTTTAGTGATGAGCAGTGTGCTCTAGACAATGTGCCTTCCTACATGTGTAGGCCCCATTATATGTAATATCTTTCATATGGCTAGTGAATTGATATTGTGGGTCAGAAATCCCACCGTGGTTTTTCCTCATTGAGGTTTTCCACATATAAATTTTGTTTATTATGGTGTTCATTCATGTGGATGGTTCATTTGCTTCTAGTTATATGTTTATTCATTTACCAGTTTATATGTGTTTGGTATAAAAACATAAAATCTTATGTTACCAACAAAACACTGATTCACCCCCCCTCTCAATGTTCTTGGATCCCAACATTTTGCACACACCTGGATCTGAGTAATGTAAGCTGAATCGGACCTGCTCCTCGAAACTACTCAAAAATTGTCAGGATCATGGTGCATCACAATGGTCCTCCAAACTTTTCACACACCAAAGGGAGATGATTTGTCATTGTGAATGAAGCCTAGTCTGAGGAGTACAACTTTGTACCTATTTCCTGCACATAGAAAGAAAGGGAAATGTGTTGTGAATAGGGGTTTGCCTTAGGTCAAACCCTGGTTTTGGACTTAACCATGAAATTGAAATAAATGTAATTGCAATGACAGAAAGGAATGGATCTCTTTTTGAGGGAGATGTTGAATTAAGACTGAAAATTAAATTATGATACCCCCTTGTGAATTTTGCTTGCCTCCACATGGAATTAGGGTTTAGGAAGTCTTCGACAAATAGGATGAATAATGTCTCCTTCAATGTTTGAGACTTTACTGTTGCTCCTAAGTTGAAAGAAGACTAATTGTTTCTCAAATGCTTGAATGCTTGATCTCATGTATGCTCTTGATGCTCATGTGTTTGATAGATGTTCAAATGAGAGGGGAAATCCTCTTTATATACTTGCCCATCGATGAAATTGACTAATTTTCTAACATGAGCTGACGGAGAGAAGGAAATCCCACTCAATTTTGAAATGGGATCAAATTGGGCCCAAACTAGGGAGGGCCATGGCGTGGCGCCATGGTCCCAGTGAGGATCATGGCATGGCGACATGATCCTACCCTATTTTGGGGCAGGCATAAGGTGCTATGTGAGGTGTCAGTTGAGTTAGGATGACATTTGTGATGTGCAAGAGCATAATTAGGTCTTCAATCAGGCAGAGGGGCGCAAACACTAAGGTGAAGAAGTAAATTTGGTTGAAATTGCAAAGGGTGCAATTTTAGGACATTACAATAATTAAACTTGAAATTGAAATAGGAATGGAATTGGAAATTACTACAAAATGATTTCCTTTTAAGGGAAAGGCCAGATCTTAAGTAAAAACGCTTGTAATTTAAATATACCTTGATGAAGTTTTGTTTGATCCTCATGCAAGGGTTTTAGGATGTCTTGTAGAATGCATTCAAATAAAGTTGATCATGGATGCCATCTTGAATGCATAAACTTCACTTCACTTCTTCTCCAATGCTTGATGAATGCCTAATTGCTTACTCACTTTAATTGAATTAGGATCTAGATTTTGCCTCTTGGAAAATTTAGATCTTTAAATGAGAGGGGTAGACCTCCTTTTATACTTGACTGCCAGAAATTGATTAAATTTCTAGAGTAGACTGACACGGGATCAGATTTCTTGCTCATTTCAAATGACTGTTGTGAGGACCAAAAATGGATCCTAATTGAGAGGACTAGGGTGTTGGGTGCCCTGGTCCTAAGCTAGAATCAAGGCACCCCGCTAGGACTAGGGTTCTCAGCGCCTTGGTCTTGTCAATCAGGACTCGAACTTGGAGGAAAGGCAAAGAAGGAGATAAAAATGCAAGATTGTGGATGGTGTGAGAAGAAGAATAAGCATCAGGCATCGAAATCTGAAGCACCAAGGTGAGGTCTAAGTGAGGAAAAATTGTATTTAGATATAATTTATGACGCTACATTTAGCCCCCACTTTAGTGTGAGTACGAGACTAAACATACGGTAAAGTACAAAGTTGCATTACAAATATTTCACCAAGATATCAAAAAGACAAGACACACAAATCCCCCAGAGACTTTAGGATCTTGCTACTCTAATATCAAGATAAAAGGGACAACACATGAAAGAGAAAGAGAACATGACTGCATTGGCCTAGTAAGATTTAGTTCTTACTATGAGTCATGAAAAAATAAAAATACCAAATTATAAAGTAAAAGGCTCAGTTTGCAAAGTAACTTGAGTATCAAAAACATGTCATGGTGGGTGCATAAAGTGTAAAATTGAGCATAGTGTATGCCCCCATGTTAAAGTGATTGCATATGCCTCATCAAGAGCAATTGCTTTAGGGTAGCATGCATCCAAAAAGACAAGCACGTTAGCACAATGAGGTGCTCCCAAAAAAGGACAAATCAAAGGATAATGGTCACAAAACATATAAAAAAAGCACATAAGAGATCCACTAACTCTAGGGTCGGTATGCTCTTATGATAAATAATGTATATCAAGAACATTTATATTTAATTGACCTCATCTACCAAAGGTCGTAGAACTACGAACACAATGGAACAAGAGCACAAGAGATAACAAATGTTTTTTTGAGTCAACATGGAAGAGACCAAAAAGAGATCTCAATGCTTTGCATCGTCCCCAAGTAGACAACACAAGGCACACAGTTGCAACATATAAAAGAATTAAGATACAAATAGAAGAATGCCATAATAGATTCAACCTCTTTAATACCTTGCACCAACGGAGTAACAAGGGTCATCCAAAGAGAACCTAACATAACACAAAAATATATCAAGCAACACATCACGGGCGGAGCACATTACAAACAAGTAAACACACAAAATAGAATCTATAACATGAATGAAGGTATTCAAGCAAATCAGTGGTCTCCCAATCTTGATTAACATCATCTAGGGATGGTGGAAAAGATGCAAGAGGACCCACTTTGAGCATAGTAGATGGATCCACTACAAGTTCCAAACAAGAACCACGCTCTTATGATGAGTCACTTTGTCTGTCACTAGGAGCTAGGGTTAATGCTTTTGAAAAATGTGAAGATAATTAATGATTAATCTCAACAAGCTCATGTACTTGTTATTGGAACCGTTAGAATAAACATTGTTAGCATGCACAACAGTATTATAATTCATATCATCATCTAGATTAATAAAAATAGGTTCTCTAACATGAAATGAAGTTGGACCGTCATTTTTCTAAAAGCATTTTTAATTTAGGTGATTTGATTTGAACTTCCTCCTTAGGGTCAAGCGAAGGTTGGACAAATGGGACCAAGTCAACATTTGGTGTCATTAGGGAGGAAATGGTTTGGGAAGCAAGCTCACAAACCTTAGCACAATGTCTTCATCAGTGTTCTGTCGCACAAAGATTCCTTTTAGTTTTAGTTGAGACTTGCGAAGGTTGAGGATCAATGGACATAGGATTCTTTTCTTCCCTTATAGGAGGAGAAACATAAGAAACCCCAATAATTTGATGGAGACTTGATGCCAAGCACTTTCCTTTATAAGAAGGAGGAGGTGGAACTAAAGCATATATAGGAGGAATAGGAGTAGGAAGATGTAAAGTAGAAAATTGGATCCTAGTGGTAACACCACCTAGGAGAGAGAAAGGAAACCACTAGGATGATTTTCACTTGGGAGGAACTTTACATTCAAATGAGGGGCTTGAATCCACTAGATCCAAATCCAAGGAGAATAAGGACATGAATACCAAGTGGATTGCAAGGGTTGGAATGTGATTTACCCTCTTTTGCAAATAGATGTGTTGACTTGTTGACTATGTAGAAAAGGGAGACAAAATGGATGAAATAAGGAGCTACCAATTTAGGATCACGTTGTAATTTCGGATCTAAGATATTTAGACTGATACGGATCTACCCTACAAATTTAGAGAAAAGTCATTGGGACCAAGTTGAAAGTGTACTTGGTCCTTCAAAAAATTCGCGCGTCGAAAAGGGTTTTTTTGTCTTTGCAAATAAAGTCCAAACCTACAATTACAACTACACACATGCAACCTACACACAAAAAAGAAGGGAAGAAGGGTTGTGGATAGGGGTTTGCCTCAGTCAAACCCTGATTGAGGAATCAACCTTGAAAGAAAGGAATTGCAAATGCTTAAATGTAAATAATAGAAATGTATACCTTGTAGATCTGTAATTGATTGATGATTGTTTCTTTTCTTCTTGAATGTAATCATAAATGTTGTATGAATGGCACGTAACATGAAAAAACCCTAACACACACATGCTTACAAATGAGTGTTGTAATGTTACTCCAATAGATGAATGAAGAAGACACATGAAGAAGAGAACTTGAATGCTTGATGACAATAATGGAGACCTTCCACTCGAATTTGGCTTATTCTCTTGTATGCTTGTATATTTTCACTTTTGCAAATGAGAGAACTAGATCCCCTTTTATACTAGCCTAGGAAAATTATTTTCATCTTACTGAAGATCGCCATTGGAGGATTTAAGTCCCCAAGAAGCAAATTAGGTTCAAGGGTTGGATGGACTCATCTTAGGGCCACCTCAAGAGGGAGGAC
Source organism: Cryptomeria japonica (assembly GCF_030272615.1). Lineage (NCBI taxonomy): Eukaryota > Viridiplantae > Streptophyta > Pinopsida > Cupressales > Cupressaceae > Cryptomeria > Cryptomeria japonica. The sequence continues at coordinate 832,034,060 of NC_081409.1, forward strand.
AGGGGTGCCATACCCCTGTCCTGCCCTATCTTGGGGCTTGGACAGGGTCCTGAGGTGTCATCAGGGCTGAGATGGGAGAAGACTCAGGATGAAGGTGCAGAGAGGAGTCTCAAATGAGTAGAGAGATGCAATCGCATAGGTGAGGGCCTAAGATGTGGTCGAAATTGCGAGAGTTGCAATTTTATGATGCTACAGAAGAATATCAGGTGCATTATGAGGAGTAGGTATATCCATGGGTGTAGGGTCTCTAGGTGTACTCAGATACATGATCATATCATTTTTCTATTTTCGATAAGATAAGAAAAGGATGTCATTTCAATGCTTAAGAGGCTTAGGTTATTTAGGCCAAAAGTAATCAAGAGTGAAATTTCTAGGCTTTATCATGGGTTGGTAAAGGATATGATTAATTGTTATAATTGTGCCATTATGAGGGAATTTCAAGCATTTATGAATGGTAGAAGGGATAGCTTTCATGGAAGAGAGTCAAGGGTGTCCCAACTTCATACGAAATTGATCTGATGTAGAAATAATGGCAAAGGTGACATCTAAGCACTTAGTACCAACCTTAACGGGAAGAGTAATAGAACATTTATGCTTGGAAGTGTAGTAGACCTGCAAGAGAGACACAAACCACTCAAACACACTAATGAAACATTATGTTATAGGTTAGAACAATAAACAAGGAAATGAAATCAAAACCCTTAAGCACGTCTCATTGTCCTCTATCTCCAAGGATCCCTTTTTATTCAAGGTGGCTCTCAGCTTGGAAGAGAACTTGATCTTGGGATGACTACTCAAAGAATGAGAGATAGTGTATGTTTCTAAGATCTAAATGAATGCAACTAAGATCCTAGTGATGAGATGATGATATGGATATGAAACTATGATATGGTGCAAAATGATAAGATTAGTGTGAGATTAAGCTAGCATGAACATGATATGAAGTTGATATTAAGATGATATGTATCTAACATGATATGAGATTAACATGATATTGTAGACACCTAAATCTGGCACAACTAATTAAATGGATTTTATTCATTTAATCATCATTAATTCTTCCTATTAATTAAATTAAGATTTAATTAATATCCCTATTCCTCTAATCACCTATTAATTAAATTAAGATTTAATTAATATACCCTTCTTCTATCTAAGGCATTTAATTAAATTCACATTTAATTAAATACCCCCCCACCCTTTAGCCATTTTAATTAAATTCGCATTTAATTAAAAATATCAATTTATTCCCTTTCCCATCTTAATTAAATCTACATTTAATTAAAATCTCCTTTGCATCTAAATAAATCAAAATTTATTGTAAATCCCCCCCCCCCCCACACTTACAAAATCCATCAAATGCAAGTTGCATCCTCTTTTGGCTAAATTAAATCTTTTTAAATTACTAAAAATCCTATTTTCCCTCACCCACTTGCCAAATCCTACATTTCCCACTTCCCTCCTAATTTCTTCTAGAATCCCTCTAATCCTTCATTAATTATCCTAATTATCCTCATCATGTCCAATCCCTAAATTTGGGGATTCACTTCCCCAAATTTGGAGAAACTCTTCAAAATGCATTTAAGACCACCTCCTTTCAACAAGGTAACTTGTTGAATACCCCGAATTTGCAAGGCTCTTACAAAGTTGTCCCCTAGACCACTAGTGGTTTTCCTCTTGAAGCAAGTTAGCCTCCAAAGTTCAAAAGGTATTTAATGCCTCTTACAAGCCCACACCCCTAACCCATGATGGTTGTCCACTTGACCATCCTTTATCCTTGCACAAGAGTTTACCTCTTGGACAATAGCTCGCTTCCTTGGATAAAAGCATTATCCAATGATGTCACCCCTTGAAGCCTTCCCTAATGCTCAATTAGCATCTAAATGCTTGCTTAGCATCTCTCAAGCCCTCTCAAGGTGACATTTGTCAACTTGGGATTGGATTGAATCCCTCACATGGATTGATAACTTTCAATCCTACCCCTTGTTGAGATTACTCAATATCAACCATCCATTTCTCTATTTTCTCTATAAATAGAGCCCATTTCTTCAATCTAAGGATCAAGTTTTCTATTGCATCCAATCTATAGTCTAATTGTGTTGTGGAGGTTATCAAGGAGCTCAATCCCCATCACCAAGTATTTAGGCCATTTTAATTGCATTATAGCTTAGTTTTTACATGTTTAGAATATCTTGCTAGCTTAATCTCTATCATTTCCATAGCATTCTCATATCTCATACTCATATTAGCTTAATTAGTTTATTTAATCTTTCAATTTGGAACTCATTTCATATCTCCATCTTGCATCTTGAATCATTATCTATCATCTTATCTTAGCTAGGATCTTGGTTGTAGTCATTTGGATCCTAGAATCATCATTCATAACTCTTTCTCTAGGTTTTCATCTTGAGGATAAAGTGCTCTTCCAAGTGAGGGCCACCTTGAATCTTAGAGATCTTTAGAGATAGAGGAGCATGGGATGGGCTTAGCAATCTTGAGATTGCTTGGGCTAACAATTAGATTAGTTTGCATTTTCAATCTCTTGATTTCAGTAACATAATGTCTCATGTCTGTGTGTGATTTGTGTTTTCTTGCAGGTGCAGGAATCCCCCACATTTTAACCACACATTAATTGGCACCCATTGTGGAGATAGACCCCTAAAATCCATATTTTTCTAACAATTTTTTCCACAGGATTCACGCAAGCTCGTACGAGTGTTTATGTTCTATCATATGGGAACCTACTATGTGTCGTTTGGGCCTGTGAAGAAACTCGTATGAGTTTATGGTGAAGACAAAGAGTTGTTTTATGTGTTATTTTATCCTTTGTCTCTTTTCTAAGCTATGTCTCCTTTCAACAACTCCATTTTGTTGTGGGATTCTAGGAGCAGATAACTGTCTTCTAATTCCATGCTTCTCATAGAATGAGTCAAACTCACGAGAACAAAATTCTCCTCCTCTATTTGATCTCTGTCATTTCATCTTTAGTCCTATCTCAATCTCAACCTTTGCTTTGAATATATTGAATTTTTCCAATGCTTCTGATTTCTCCCTCAGAAAGGCAATCCACATCTTCCTAGAATAATCATCAATCAGTAACATGAAATATATGTCAACTTGCACACTTCTTATTGTAGTAGGTCCACATAGGTCAGTATGCACAAGATCTAGCAATCCATCAGATGTATACTACTTACTTTTGAAAAAAAAAATTGTTTGCTTTCCCATTTGACATTCCTTACATACTGGATTAGCATGCTTAACAATTTTAGTCAAATCTCTAACAACTTGAGTAGAATTGATCTTAATCATTGAGTCAAAATTAACATGACACATTCTCCTATGTCATAACCAACTTTCATCAATCTGAGCAATCAAACAACTTTTCTCACCAGCATTCAAATGAAAAATATTACCTTCAGTCTTAATTCTTGATGCAATCTCTATACCAGGGGCATTTAGGATCTTGCATTTTCCATTCTTGAATTGGAAATCACAACCTTTGTCAACCATCTGTCCAACACTCAAAAGATTATGCTTCAAACCTTCAACATACAAGACATCATCAATGTTATGCTTACCATCAAAGGAAATAGAACCTCTACCATAGATCACATGGGCTTTGTCATCTCCGAATCTTACTATTCCACCATCCTACTTTTCCATACTCACAAATCTGCTTTTATCATTGGTCATATGATGTGAACAACCACTGTCAATCACCCATTCATATTTATCTTCAACTTTAGTAGCTAAAGCTTTATCCTCAATAGTGTAGCTTGTGGAATCAATATGTACTGGTCCATCTTTTTTAATAGCAATAAACAATATTTCATTTCCTTCAGACTCTTCATCTGCAACACCTTCATCAGTAGCATAATAACAATTCTTCTGATGTTTAAACTTTTGGTTGGGCTTGTAAGGCTTATCATGATTTTTATGCTTCTCATATCTATCATTCCTATCATGCTTATCATATTTATCATGCCTATCATATTTAGACATTCTCTCTGGACACTAGAAGAAAAATGTCCTATCTTATTGCAAGAGAAACATTTTAGAGGCAAATTTCCATCATACTTACTAGCTCCTTTAGGCAATCTCTAGGCAATCAATGCTTCAAGCTCATCCAATTCTCTTTCTTGCTCTTCTCTCTCTCTCTCTCTCTCTCTCTCTCTCTCTCTCTCTCTCTCTCTCTCTCTCTCTCTCTCTCTCTCATATCTCAGTACTTTGCTTTCTTCTAGATCATACTTCTACTTTCTGGATACAGATTCTCTAAATGTTGTTTCAAACTTTCCATGTAATTCACCAAATTTGCTTAGTTCAAATGCAGCAATCTTCCCAACCAACGTATCTCTTGTCACTATAGTCACACTCTAGATCTCATTAAAAGTAGCTACCTTATGTTTGTAAGCAGGAGGCAATGATCTTAGAACATTAGCAACAATTTCATCTTTTTCAAGGGTTCCACCGACACATCTGATACCTAGGACAAGGTCATTCACCTTAGCCATGAAGGTTGATATGTTCTCATCTTCTCTCATCTTAAGCATCTCATACTTCCCTTTCAAACTTTACAACTTAACAACTTTGACTTGTTTATCTCCTTCATACAAAGTCTCAAGCTCCTCCTAGATTTCATGTGCAGTCTAAAGTCCCATCACATTAGTCATCTCAGAATTAGTCAGGGCACTCAACAATGCTTCCTTAGCTCTAATGTTATTTTCAACATCCTTAATCTCAGCAATAATAACCAATCCATTCTGATGAACAAAATAGGCATCCTTTGTAATCTTCTAGTAATCCTCTCTAAGAAATTTCAAGTGCACCTCCATCTAGTTCTTCCATATAGCATAGTTACTTCCATCAAATCTTAGACTCTCCTTCTTAAAGAAAATAGCTCCAGTTGCCATCTCAGATCTCCTCAAGCGATCAGGATTCTTCCAGAGGATCTACCTCTGATACCAATTTTTGGCCACAACAATGAAGGAAAACCACAATAAGATGATACTCCACAATAGTATGTGTAAATATTACAATGGGGAATGCACATGCATTCAGACTCACTGCCCAGAGCTCATTGCTCAAGATATAATAACCCATAAGGCTAAAACCCTCAGGGAAGGTTCACTACCTTACAAGGAAGTCTCACTGACGTACAAAATATTTGGACAACAATCCAAAATCAAATGAACTGAAAGAATAGCATTTGCAAATGACCGATGACAATTTTAGTTAAGCATATTTATTTACTCTGCAACACTTCAATCTCTTCTCAATCACAATGTCGAAGGATGTATTCTCTTGATCGCACCTTTACCATTCTCTGATAATGCAGACACTACATCAACACTCAAATTTCATGACTAAATCATCTATATATATTGATCATCAACCTTGGTAATAAGGTTGGCTAAACCCTCATCTCACAATTACAAAATTATATCACACAATACAAAGATCGACCACTAGACCAATATAATGATATACATGACATAACATGGACCTAAACCAAATCTCCAAACACACATCACCGCCATAAATCTCGCCAAGATCAACCGCAACACGCTACACCACTAAGAATACCGCATACCATGAAGAATATCACCGGATCAACAAAATCACCAAGAATGTGCACAAGAATCAATGCGGACCACCAAAACAAATAGAAAAAAATAGGAAACACCAACAAGCACATTAGAACCATCCGCAATAGCTGCACCAACACCACTTATCAAATCTTCATCGTTCAACACCTAAAACTCAAGAACACTCAAACAACAACAACTCGGACTAGAAAGATAACTTGCGGAGCACCAAATCATGAACCATATGAAATTTAGATACACATGAACATCCAAAAAATTCTCCCAAAATTGCAGCACAAGATCTTATCACAGCAGAATATACCAGAGGAAATACCGAACTTTGCAAAGCACTGATAAAAAAACCAAACTGCAAACCGGATCATATGATATGATCAATTAAGCTTCTGGATCACTAAAACCAATATAGAAGGATATGATGATACTAGGATTACTCCATATATTGAACCATGATCTCAATAAACCAATTTGCAACCATCAGAGCAATAAATCATAGGAATATGTTGACATCAATGACAACAACATATCCTAGTAGCAGTAATGTCCAACAAAGGTATACCTCAAATTTGCAATGACTGATACTGATGCTTTTCTTCTTGAATGTAATCACATATGTTGTATGAAATTGCATGAAGATGAAAAAACCCTAATCACACACACATGCTTGCATATGAATGTTGTGATTTTCTCTACAATGGTTGAAAGAAGAATATCCATCCTTGAAGATTTCTGAAAATGCTTGATGATGAACACTTCAATGCTTGAATGCTTTAGGTCAAATGCTTGGAGTATTAGGATTCAAATGAATTGATTAATGTCTTTATATATGAGGATCTAGGTCAATTTACCGATTAGGCTGACCTCCAACAATCATATTGAGCCACTGATTTATTTTTTCACCGGAGAAGTAGGTCTTACCCTCTCCTTGAAAATTGGGCCCCAAAGAGGGGGACCAAGGCATTGGGAGCTCTAGTCTAGGACTAGGGCGATAGTGCTCTAGTACTCCTCAATTAGGGACTAGATTTTGGGCCAAGGGAGGAGGGCACCTCTCTGGGGAATCATTTGGTAGGTGTATTAAACATACAAATTAGAGTCAGACACTGAACAAGCCTAGATAGGAGGTGAGGGGGAGACGTGCTAAAGTAGGAGCACAAGCATGCGGTGTAAATTGTCCTAGTGACAATTTATGATGCTATAGTAATATATAATAGTATGAAGGCATGACCAGATTTAAGAAACATCATTGGTAAAGTATACAATGGTCAAAGCGTCGTGGATTATGTTATTTTCTCGAAAGATTACACCTCGAGGATAAAGGAGATAGAGATAGGATAATGCCCAATAAGGATAAAATTAGATCATAATCCTATATATTTAAAACTATCCATTCATATACATATGTAGTAAGGGGGATGAATCCATTTCATTTAAAAAAGAAAGCATCTTTAGAAGGTAGAATTCTCATGAATCAAGAAAGTCATAAAATATTCAAGGGCACCCTTAAATAGATTATTAGGGAATATGAGATTAATTCAAATTATACAAAACATCATCTTGTAAGCAAGGATACACTAGTTCCCTTCATTCACAAGATTTTATATGAGTGTAAGAGAAATAGACCCAAAAGAGAGGCAAAAAATACCTTCCCAACAAATCCTTGGTTTGATGATGAGTGCAAGTTAGCAAAAAGAAATATGTGAGAAGGTGGTATGGGCAAGGAAAGAAAGAAAGAATACTATGTGAATATAAGAAGGGTGGAGTTGATTACCCTTGAAAAATAAATTCCCAAAAGCTTTTGGAAAGAGTTGCAATAAAACAAAAAACAAATAGAAAATATTATCGTGGGGTCTCAATATTTTGAATATGTAACTATGTTATATGAATGTGGGAAAAATATACATAAACCCCCAATAATCAATACCACTATTAATTTTTTTACCATTGAAGATATCAATTGAGGCATAAAGAGGTTGGTAGGGGAAAAGTGTAAGATATAGATGGGCTGCAAGTAAAGCACTTAAAATGGGGCACTAAGGTCCTTGCACCTAATATCAATCATATCTTCAACAATGTCAATCAAGATGACTTCCCAGAAAATTTATGACCAATGTTGTGATTCCCCTTCACAGAAGTGGAGATATAAACAAACCTTCAAACTATCACACTATTATTGTTAACCACCTCTTTGGGAAACTTTTTCGAAGTATGGTTGAACACATAAATAGTAGTTGGGTAGAAATAGAAGGAAAAAGAACTAAAGGATAGATTGGTTTTCAACCAAAGCATTTCACTATTGACCATGGTGTTACCCTTAAGTAGATTTAAAAAAAGCATTTGACATAGTACAACATGACAAAATTTGGAATAAAATGGAGGAACTAAGAGTTCCAAATGGGCTTAGAGAAACAACTTATATGCTTTATGAGTAGGTCAAGGCTAAAATCAAAACCACAAATGGGATGTTAGAGTGTTTTGGCAGTGATATTGGTATTAAACAAGGTTCTTTGCTTTCCCCAACTTTTTTAGGATATACATTGATAAGTTAGAAGAATTGTTGAACAAGATTAGTGGAGGAGTATAATTGGTTATATATGTAATACAATCACTTCTATATGCAAATGACCTTATTTTAATTGATAAAACAAAGATTATGGTTTGAGGTAACACTTGAAACCTTTTTTCAAGAGGTTGGGATGCAAGTGAATGTTAGGAAAACCGAAGTGATGATTTTATCTTTGAAAAGAAATAAAATGACACAAAATTACTTTCTTTTTGAAGGAAATATGTTAGAACTTGTGAATGAGTACAAGTACCTTGGGATCAATTTTCACAAAAAACTCAATTGGGAAATGTGCAGAGAAAAAATAAATTAAGGATGATGGAAGCTGCTATATTCCTTACAAAATAGATGTAGGAATGATAGGTTATGATATTGAAAAACTAAGAGAATCCTTTTTGGTTTGTTGGTCAATTTGGTGCTTTGCTATAGATGTGAAATTTGGGGTAGTAGCATGTCAAGTCAAAATTGGAGGTAAGTAGAAAGAATTCCAAATCATCTAATCACAAGCAATATCAACATTAAAACCATTTTCCTTGTTAGTGTAGGTTTTTTTATTTCCTTATGTTAGGGGATATTTATTTTTCCTACACATATTTTTTTAAGATTTCTTAGGTTACTAGGAGTGGTTAATATGAGGACACATGGCGAAATATTTTAGCTACATGTGTAACTCTCCACCTCACATGGGTATTTGAGTTACACACCCTCTTTTGGCTTGTTGTGCCACCTCTCATAACCACTATTTTGTCATTTCCTAAGTGGGTTATGGGGTAGTTGGGTTTCTCACCCTCTTTTGGTCTTATGTGCCAACTTTCTAAACTCCTTTCTTATCTTCATGTAAGGAGGTTATGCCACATATTTCAACATTTACCAAGAAGGTAAAACCTCCCACTTTTAATGGGGAATATGAGTTAATGCACCCCTTGGATGTATATGCTATTATTTTTCTATATAATAAGCAATATACTCTCACATTCACTAGTTCAGTGATTGTTCGGTGAGAGTCTTCTCCAAAATTCTTCTTTGTCTCTATTTTTCTCTCATATCAGAATTATCTTTATTCAGATATTTTGATCTTTGATCATTTGTTGCTTGGGGAGTTACATGTGATCTATGATAGACATCAGATCCTGGCTCGGTTCTCACTTCTCACAAAATCTAACATGGTATCAAAATTGTGTTGTCTAGTATAGATCATTATTTTATTTATTTATTTGAGAGATTTGAGACTATTAGATAGATAATATTTTCCTTAAAAACCAACTATGCTCTTCTCCTGCATTCTCGTGTGACCCGGAGAATCAAAACAGTTTAAAGGAAAATAGCTTCTAGATTAATTTGGTTTATTATATATATGTGTTCCTTGAGATCTGGGTGAATGCAACATTTTGATAATATTGGAGGCTTCTTAAGAATTTCTAGAGTGTCCAGAAGACTTGAGAAAGTCAAAAGTGACTTTTATTTCACCAAAATCAGAGTTTGGAGGACAAGTAAAAAACTCAAAGTGAAATATTTTTACTGGAGTTGTTTTCATTTAGGTTTTAGTGTACTAGCTTTCGTTCATTTTTTAGGAAAAATGATTTCTGGGTTTTCTTCTTAACATCGAAAAAAGTTAGGGTTCCTGATGGTGTTCCCAGAAAATTTATATTTTTTTGTAGAAATCGAGTTTGAATAGGGACCGAGCCATTTTTCTAACAGGCAAATTCAACAACCTTTCTTAAAAATTGCATAACTTTTGCCTCCGGTGTCGAATTTTTACAAACTAGTACTTGAAGGAAAGCTAGAAATGAGCAATTTCCATCCACATAAGTTTCATTTAAAAATTCTACCTTTTTTCATTAGATATTTTAGGTCGAATCAACTACATTACTTTCCTAGAATAGGTCATATCTTTCACCTCACAACTCTATTTTAAAAAAATGAATAGTTGCTGGAAAAGTATTGAAGAATATTATGTAGCTGTACTTTTTGTTTTTGGCCATTAGAGCCTTGGAAAGCATTGTAATATGATAAAAGGCCTTATAAACACACTAATTATAAAGTGCCAACCTTGTAATATTTGGGGGGGTGATTTTTGAGACTAGTGGAAAAGGGCGGTGTCTCTTGTGTCTTCTTTCTTGCATTTTTTCTAATTCTTTTCAATCTTCTTTTTTGCTGCCATGGATGCATCTACAGTTCCACTTTTAACACCATATAATTACTTTGAATGGAAATCTAAGATGATAATATATTTGAAAAGACATGGATATCATCTTATTACTATGGGACTTGAAACTGAACCTCAGGATGATGCAGAAAAGATTAAATGGTTTAATAAATGTGATGAAGCTTTTGGTACTCTATGTATATCAATCTCTCCTGACCTTTTTTTCACATTGAATCTACCACTACACCAAACGTAGTGTGGACCACTTTGGAAAACGTCTTTGGTAAGAAGGATGAGCTAAGAGGTCATCAATTGGAGAATGAACTCTTAGGGTTGAATCCAACCAATTTTGATACTATACAAGACTTCTTCAATAAACTTAAGTCTATAAGATTGCAGTTGGAACAGTGTGGAACTAAGAAAGATGATAAGAAATTGATCTTGAGTATTCTTTCTAAGCTTGATCCTAACTATTTAGTGTTTGTTTCTACATTCTATGCTACAAAATGTGTCCTCGGTACCACATTCAAAATGCCTTCTCTAGATGATTTTGCTGCAGAAGTCACTAGGAAACCAGACAAATTGATTCAAATGGGTACAATAAAACCCTCTAAGTCACATGCCTTAGTTGTAAATCAAGGCACAAAAGAATAGAAAGGGTCTATTAAGCAAGATAAGAAACAAAATAACCAAGGAGAGAAGAAGAAAGATAAAAAATATGCTACTTCAAAAGAAGATAATCAGACCTCTTCATCAAAAGGTGAACAACCTAATAAGGAGAAGGTCTAGTGTTCTTATTGTAAGAGGCTTGGTTATGATGAATATAAGTGTTTAAAGAAACAAATTGATCACCTTTCACATCTTCTTGAAAACAATAATATCAAGGTACTTGATTCAGTCAAACAGAGCTCATCAAAAGGATCTTCAAAGGACACAGATACAAGTAAGGGGAAAGGAAAGGATAAGGCCCTAGTTGTTGTTGCTTCACAACCCAATTCTTGGATAATTGACTCAGGTGCTTCACACCACACGACTTCTTCAAAACATGATTTCACCTCTTTAGAGCCATGTTCTATGCCTATCATACTAATGGGTGATGACACTCCTATTGAAGTGCATGGGAGAGGGTCTATTGATGTGGGTGAAGGAACATCCCAAGATGTCCTTTGTGTTCCATCTTTATCAACTAATCTCCTATATGTTTATTAGATCACTCACACTGGTTTTGGTAAGAGAGTTGAGTTCACACCAAATACAGTGGTAATTAATGAAATGCATAATGGGTCTACTGTTAATGTGGGAAAAGAAGATCACCATTCTAGATTATATCAGTTTTCTCACTTTGTTCCCGACTCTCCTTCGACATTTTTACTCACTCATGCAGATGAGGTGAGTTGTTTGTGGCATCAACAATTTGGCCACTTGAACTATTGTTACTTGTAATAGCTCACTCAGTAGGACATGGTTTCAGGGTTGCCTTATATTCTATTTTCTGATGGAGTTTGCTAGGGATGTATTCTTGGTAAGCATCCTGAGGAGAAGTATGATAAAGGAAAAGGATGGAGAGCTACACAGCTATTGGAGTCGGTACATAGCGACTTGGTAGGACCATTTACACACCCATCTTTTAGTAGGGCTAGATATGTCTTGACATTTAATGATGACTTTTCTAGATATACATGGGTTTACTTTCTCAAACATAGGTCCAAAGTCTTTGAGAGTTTTCTAGATTTCAAATCTTTTGCAGAGAAACAATTTGGAAATTTCATCAAGATTCTGCATATAGATAATGGGGTTGAATATGTGAATAATTAGGTTGAATAGTTTTGTTCTTTAGAAGGTATCAACATGCAACACACAGTTCCATACAGTCCTCAACAGAATGGTGTCGTAGAATGCAAGAATAGGTCTTTGAAGGAGATGGCCAATTGTATGATTCACTCTAATTATTTGGCACCTCAATATTGGGTAGAGGCTATCAACTGTGTGTGTTACATCTAGAACCGAGTTACTCACAAAGTTGTGAAGGGCGTAACTCCTTTTCAAGCTTGGACTAGTCAAAAACCTATAGTTAAGCACTTCAGAGTGTTTGGTTCTCTTGCATGGGCCCACATTCTAGCAGAGAAATGCAAGGTTATGGATCCACAAAGAAAGCCTTGCATATTTTTGGGGTATCTAGATGATGTCAAAGGGTATAGACTTCTCCATCCCTCTACTCGCGAGTTCTTCATTGAGAGGAGTGTTTGTTTTGAGGAGAGTTCTTCTAGTTCTTCTCATACGACTTCTCCAACTACTATCACATTGGAGACATTGCATCATGATGACATTTCTTCAAAGGATCTTAATACTCCTAATATTGATGAGGAATATTCTTCCTCCACTTTAGATGGTGACAGTGATGACGAGGATTCACACTCTTCTCATAGTCATCATTCAGAGGTTGATGATTCTCCCCCAAACTCTCCATCCTCAGTTCCTCTTTGGGCTTGATAGACATTTGAGTCACCAGGAGATTGGCTTGGTGATCCATCAGATACTAGAAGAATAAGGTCACAATTTTAGTAGGCTCCACATCTTGTCATTGCTTCAGCTTCTAATCCACAATCTTTTCGAGAAGCTTCAGGTGTTCCCGAGTGGGATGCTGCAATGCAAGAAGAGTTTAATTCCTTGGAAATGAATCACACATGGGATTTAGTTCCTCTTCCTAAGGTAAGGAAACTTGTTCGATGCAAATGGATCTATCAAACAAAATTTGTAGTAGATGGGTCGGTTGATAAGTATAAGGCTCACTTGGTAGCAAAAGATTTTTCCCAAGTTTCGAGGGTTGATTACTTTGAGACTTTTGCTCCAGTTGCTAAGATGAATTCCATCTGACTTATCCTTTCTATAGCTGCAACCCATAATTGGGAAGTTCATCAGATCAATGTGAAGAGCGCATTTCTTCATGGTGACCTTTAGGAGGAAATCTACATGGAGCAGCCACAGGAGTTTGTTCAGGATCCTTCACTTGTGTGTCGACTTCGAAAGTCTCTCCATGGCCTCAAACAGGCTCCTCGAGATTGGTATTCCAAGATGGATTCATTCCTTCTAACAGTTGGTTTCACTCGATGCCATTATGATCCGAATATATACATTTTGCAGTAGGATGAAACTCACATTTCTACTTCTCTATGTTGATGACTTGTTGATCACAGGGAGTCACTCATCCACCATCAAGACAATAAAAACTTCTCTACATATATTTTTGATGTCAGACTTGGGTCTTTTTCATTACTGGGGATTGAGATCACTTAGTCTTCTTCAGGTATTTTCCTTGGACAACCCAAGTATGCACTTGATATGCTCTCCATATTTCACAAGGCTGATTGTAAGCCTGCACCTACTCCATTTTTGTTAGGGGTCAAACTTGAGGCTAAGTTCTCTTCACCCTTGGTTGATGACACTTTATACTGACAACTTGTTGGGAGCCTCATCTACTTGACTCATAAGAGACTTGACATTTCATATGTTGTGGGCATGGTCTCTATATTCATGCAAGAGCCACATGAGTTGCATTGGAAAGCAGCTAAGAAGATTCTCCACTACATTCAGGGTACTAACAATTATGGAATTCAGTATGTAGCAGGCATGGATATTGATTTGGTGGGATATACAGATTCAGATTGGGCATGTGATTCTCACGATTGCAAGTCCACTTCAGGGTATTGCTTCTCACTTGGTTCTAGTCCAATTTGTTGGTCGAGCAAGAAGCAGTTTGCCATTTCTCTTTCATCAACAGAGGCTGAGTATTGAGGGGCAATCAATGCCACCACTGAGGCTATTTGGCTTCAAAATATTCTCACTGAGTTTGGTATTCCCATCATAAATCCTACCATCATCTTTTGTGATAATCAGAGTGCTATACAGATCTCAAGAAATCCAATTCATCACCAGAGGACGAAACACATTGAGATACATATGCACTACATTCGTAAGTTGATTCAGGAAGGCATCATTGATCATAAGTATTGTGCTACATTAGAACAGACTATAGACATCTTCACCAAACCCTTCATTGAAAGTAAGTTCCTTCATTTGCGAGCTTTGCTTGGGATACGACAGGTGTCTACTTTAGGAGGGGCTTCTTAGTCCTCCATTCTTTCTCTCTCTATTTAAGGGGGGAGTTATTCCTCTTATGGGGGGTTTCTTCTTTTGGGGGATATTTATGTACATGGGTACCTAACATGGCCTCATTTGTCGGGACCCATCTTTTTACCCACCTAAGCTACGCTTAAGGGGGGTTGTCAGTGTAGGTTTTTTTTATTTCCTTATGTTAGTGGATTTTTTTTTTCTTACATATTTTTAAAGCTTGCTTAGGTTATTAGGAGTGGTTAATATGAGGACACATGGTGAAATAATTTAGCTACATGTGTAATTCTCCACCTCACATGGGTAGTTGAGTTACACACCCTCTTTTGGCTTGTTGTGCCACCTCTCATAACCACTATTTTGTCATTTCTTAAGTGGCTTATGGGGTAGCTGGGTTTCTCACCCTCTTTTGGCCTTATGTGCCAACTTTCTCAACTCCTTTCCTGTCTTCATGTATGGAGGTTATGCCACATGTTTTGGCATTTACCAAGAAGGTAAAACCTTCCACTTTTTATGGGGAAAAAGAGTTAATGCACCCCTTGAATGTATATGCTATTATTTATCTATATAATAAGCACTATACTCTCACCTTCACTAGTTCAGTTATTTCTCGGTGAGAGTCTTCTCCAAAATTCTTCTATGTCTCTATTTTTCTCTCATATTAGAATTATCTTCATTAAGCTATTTTGATCTTCAATCATCTGTTTCTTGGGGAGTTGCATGTGATCTATGACCAACATCAGATCTTGGCTCGATTCTCGCTTCTCACAGAATCTAACATTCCCGTATGATATTTTATTGGCTAAAATTGGCACCTTTCCTTTGGAAGCATTGGCGGTGGTTCGTTTGTTAAGTTAGCTAAAGAAGACTCAAAATATGGAAAAACATTGTTGGCCTAAGATGATTTTGGAGGAAAAGCTAGATAGAAGGAAGAACACATGGATGAAACAAATTGAAAAATGGACGAAGAAATGGGATGTTCATATTTAGTAATGTCTAGACACTAATGCAGATATAAACAAGTTTGAGAGGGAAAAATTTAGGAGTAGCTTATGGTCAAAACAAAATGGGTGTAAAAAAGTCTACTATATCAAAGAATTCAATCCAATGGGAGATCATGAAGGAAAATCCTAAATAGGAGAAAACATTAATGTAAAGCAAAAATGTTGATAGCTCAATTGATAACTATTTCTCATTACTAGAGGTATGAAACAGGTAGATGGATGATACCTAAAGAAGAATGGAAAAGAGAATATGACTATTCTGCAACATGAGAGTGGTAGAGATAGAGCAATACTTTGTCATGGAGTGCCCAATATATAATGACATCAATACCAACTATGAGGACGTTCTAAAAATGAACGTTCTAAGTAATTTGTTTGAGGAAACAAAGCTAGACAAAATAACAAAAATATTCATCAAAATTCACCGTCGAAGGGTAGATCTAAAGAGGAGCTTACAAATTGTATAAAGATTAGGTGTCCTATTTTTGGGTCCCATAGTTTTCTTTGGCCTCATGGACATTATTAAAATCTTTCATTCATTTAAAGCTAGAAAACACATTAAGTAGATGTGTATTGATGCAACTATTATAACAGAGACTAATGAGATTGAGAGTAATTCAATGATGAATAAATGTTCTTTGTATGTACTTGATTCTAATGATCAACAATCTTGATGACCTAAGAGATATCCTTAATCCATGTTTCTTGATGCTCAATTTGAGACTTTTGATATGCAAATTAATGAGATAATAATAACTTATATGAAAGTTGTCTTGATAGTGAGAAAATTAAAAATTAAAATAGATAGACCAAGTTGCATTATTAGGTCTAATCCAAGGACCCAATCATACAATATGATATAATTCCAAAAATAAAAATTTACCAAATTAGTAAGAATAAAATAGATAATTGTTTTATACACCAATAAGTAAATTTGATTATTAAGACTATAAATTTACAACATAAAATAATAAAAATATAAAATAAGTATTCCATACCTCAAAAAGTATATTTACCTCACAATTCTCTTCATACTATCTAAAACTCGATATGCAAATGGTCTCCTCTATATGTGTGATCATTTACATCTTGTCTCTATATGGAGAACATTTCTTTAATGTCACATTCTTCTCTTCCAATTAAAAAAACATCTTAGAAGAAAAAAAATGATTTATTTTTATTATACAATATATATTGTCAAGAGAATAAGTCAATTTTTTTAAATAATTGGATTATATAAATATTGACATTTTTGTTTTGATATAACATATTACAATATTATGATGTAACATACATCTAAAGTAAAAATGTCCTTTTGTCAAAATGTTATAAATAGGAGGCCCACTAAATCAAAATCACAAAAAAGTTGCACATGAACCAATCACATCTTCAAAGAATTTAAACTATATTAAATAATATAATAAAAATCCAATAAAACCCAACCACTCAACTAAAATTTATTTTTCTCCTAAATCTCTATTTTTTAAGAGCACAACTATTAACCGTGGATAAAGACCAAGCATCTTTCTCTATTATCGGGTCGACAACAAAGTAAACGAAGAGTGTAGATGACAAGATAAATAAATAAACAATTTGCAAAGGAATGATTAAATTCCCAACATTTTGAATTTTTTTAATCCGTTGGGAAGCAAGAGAACATATTTAAACATTTTATTCCCCTATAGAAAATAATTTTTTGGTTGGATGGTACAATCATTTTAGGTGGGCATCCATAGTTTTTGAGTATAGCAACTATAATTTTAAGCACAAAACATGTTTAGGCATTGATTCTACAACTTGCTTTATTTAGCCTTTATCTTTCACATAAAAAAGATGCCAATAAAACTTGCATGAAATTATGAGATTACCATTTGCTAAAAAGCATTTGATAAAAACGGCTATATGGAATAAATATTTCTATATTTTATGGAAGAATCTTAAGCTATTAGTAAGTTGTAATTAATATATTTTTTTGGTTGATGAGTTCTCATGTAAATAGTTGGGATATCAGCTACAATGTGACATGATTTACAATAAGTATCTTTATAATTATTGTGAGTTCTTATAATGAATGTTTTTCATACTCTAATCAAATCTTAATTATGATGTTGGATCCTTTCTTTGTTGATAGCATACAACAAATAATTGAAAATAAATAAATTGCTTTACATCAATAATCTAGGTTAATTAAATAAATAATTATATTGACCAAAAAATTAGAAAAGAAGTGAGAAATAATAAAATTAAATCCAATTCTAAATCAAATACAAACCTCAAGATAGAACATAATAAAATCCAAACAGTAAGACCTAACCAAAACATGTACCAAATACAAAAGTTATTGTTGCAAGTGGATTTTCTTAATAGGTTGGGATGTGGGTGCTCAACAAAGTTGCTTCAATATGTCAACAACATATGCATGTGTGTTCACATCAATACGTTTGTTGAAGAAAACTTTTCTTAAATAAAGAAGAAGACAAATGACCATTATTATGTTTGTTCAAGATGAATGGATGAGATCAAGTTGGTTAGTAATAGAAAAGATAAAGAATTAGTTGCAACAAAAAATAGGAGGGAAAAATACATATTTGATCATTTATATTTAGGATGATGAAAGGAAAATAAATTAATTAAATAATATACTATATTTAATTAGTTATTAATGTAAGGTGGAAATTAAGTGTGAAGTAGAAATTGAAGTAATTAACTAATAAATTATTTAATTAAGTATGAAGTGTAAATTAGAAAAAAATAATAAAGTATATTTAATTAGATGTGAGGAATTGTATTAACTAAATAATATACTTATTAAATTTGTTAGTAATGAATTAATTGATTAAATCGTATAATTAATTAATTAAGAATGATGAAAATGTTAGTATGGAATGTGCTTAAGTAGGATGATGTCAATGTAGTGCTCGGATAATTTTAGGTGTTACATTTCCTCCCTTTTGAAGCTTTGTTGCGAATAAAATTTATTGAGACAAAGCGGAGTAATGTTCTTCTAAAGAAAATATAATTGAACAATATGGTGGGATGGTAAATAACTTGTGCTTGGGATTTTGACTTAGGATTTTGCTTGATCAATTATGTTTTTAAAATTAACACTCCAAGTCTTTAAGGATGAATTAGGGATGCCCCCTTGAGAGGATATGTTGGTGTGATGAATTGAATGAGCTCTCAAAAGGGGAAAATAATAAAAGAGGCATGGTTAAGATGGAAATAGAAAGGAGAGTTGAGAATAAATTAGAGGAGAGGGGTGAAGAATTGGTGATGGTAACCTTGGTTAATTAGTGAGATAAATGTTGTGAAAATGGTAGTTAGGTGTATGTTAGTGAAATAAAAAAATTTAAACACGTTGAGAAACTTAAATTGATAAAGCATATGATGAACTTTGTTTTCACTATCCCATTTACGTTCAATCCAAATTGAACCTCTTATAGAACTTAACAACAATAAGCTCTCTCCTATCTACAAATTCTGGTAATATCTTGACAATGTGAGCGACAATTGTCTATTTTTTTGAGGAAGTTTTTGTTGCGTGAACCACTAGGTGGGAGGTTATATTGTTACATCATGATATGAGGGATGATGATAACATTTTAAATCATATGTATTAAGAACTAACTCATGCATACATATATAAACACCAACAGTAAAGGTGTCCCAACATACATATCTATAAGACACATCATGATATAATGGAACATGATGGGTCAAGAATGAACAAAACGTAAAGTAAACAAGATTTTAAAAAATAAGAACAAACACGTGAAGATTTACCCCTCATTAAAACAAAAAAGTAACTTTGAACATGGATTTCATGAATGGTGAATTTTATAGGATGCATGTAGTTGTATTGTGTCTAGTGGAGATAAAGTGATATTTTAACTAGATATAATTATTATACTTATTTAAAGCACGAGTCTAGCCAAAGGGAAAAGGTGACATGGGTGGATAAATGTGAAAAGATATGAATGAAACTTGTCAGCATTGGATTGTCATTGATGTCAACAGTTGTCTTGATTGACAAAGATGATGCACTGGACATAGATGCATAGATGATGAGTGTCCCAGAGTGAAGATAAGTTTGATAGAGATGGTGTTGTCTCATGTTGGCAGAGTCGAGAAGGTTTGAGTGTAGGTGAGAAGGTTGAACAAGAATGGAGTTTGAATTTAGTCAAAGGCCACAAAGAAGACAACTGAAGTTTTCTATTGGAACTTGTAATTGGACAAAGAAGACAAAGGCCATAGAGTTGTGAAGGCAGTAGGTAAATAGGTTTGACTCAAAAGATGTACTATTGTAGTACAACATAATATATTGTGTTAGTTGCATGTTGTTATAGGGATAGCATAACACGTTGGTTTGACGAGCTACTAGACATGCTAGAGATCCACTCCACCCGAGGGTCCACCATGGATGCCTCCTACATGTGGACTGTTTGTGAGCATAGAGATATAATTATGGGTCCCACTGTCCACTTTTATCGTTGAGTGAGTTATGAGGGTTATGTGGACAAGAACCCTTGTTGAATAAAGGGTAGTTAAAAAATTATTTCTAGAATGGGGGTTGTGTATAAGATCAAACTAGATCGTAGAGGTTGCTGGAAGAAGAAGGAAGGTGATATTTTATATGGACAACTACCAGACTAAAATGAAGAGACAAAATCAATTATTTAGTGGCTTGAGTATATTTTTGAATTGTTTTTTTAGACGGAAGACCTTTGGAGTACGTAGATGACCACCAAGTGAAGTTTGTGAAAAAAAGGTAGGTGTAGGTGTGCATGAGTTGTAGGAGAGTAGAGAGCTAAAGAAAATATGTAAAAATGGGAAGACATAGAACAAAGAACTAAAATGAAGCCACATAGAAGAAAACTCAAAATGTTTGCATTAAACAGTGGTAAGTAGGTGCATAATGCAGGAATGCTCTAGTACATAAAAGATTATCAAATAGTTAGAAGCAAGATTGTAGAAGGTGTGTCCTAGTGAGCATGAGACGCTGTTGAGCAGTGAGGTAGTGAAAGCACATAGAAAAAGGTATTGTTGTGCAGAAAGTTGAAAAGGGGGTGTGGAAGGGTGAACTCAATCCTTGAGTAGAACACATGTACTATAGGTGAGGTGTAGCAGTGAGAAAGAAGTGAAGAAGGCAGACAGAGTGAGAATATAAAGCATAGAGAGAAAAAGAGAAGGTGCAAAGGAGAAAACTCAGAATGTCAGCATAACACAGTAAATGAGCAGGTGCATAACTCCAAAAGAGACTGCGTGTAGAATGATTAGGGGTGAAGAGAAGACAAGAGACAACTGAAAACCAAAGTAGAGAGCAGAACAACAAAGGACCAAGAAGGACTCCTATTGAAATCAAGTGAAAGGTGTTGTAGATAGTAAGCATAACAAAGGAGAAATTAAGAAGTAAGATTGGTGTGAGTGTAGCATCCTAAAATTGCACCCCTTGCAATTTTGATCGCATTTTGGGCCTTCACCTTATCGGTCTCATCCCCATGCTTGATCGAGACCCATTTATGCCTCCCCTATGCAACCAAACCTCATTTTTTTCATCTTGCACCTTGAATATCTCTTGATCCTTCCCTAAATTAGGGCAAGACTAAGGTGCCACACCCTGGTCCTCCCTAATTAGGACCTATTTTGGCCCCTAGGCCCTATCTCAAATGTGAGTGGGAAATTACTCCCCCATGTCGGCCTATGTCGAAAAATTAAACAATTGATGATAGGCAAGTATATAAGGAGGTCTTACCCTCTCATTTGGCATAAGATAACACACAATCATAAGGTGAGAGCATGACAAGGTGGAGAAGGAAAGGATATTACATTCAAGAATCAAGCATTCAAACATTCATCATCTAGCATTCCTCAAGGTTGCATATTCTTCATCTATCCATTGGAGCAACATTACATCATTTATTTGCAAGCATGTGTGTGTGTGTGTGTGTTAGGGTTTTATCATGATCATTCCATTTAATACAACATATGTGATTATATCTAAGAAGAAAAGCATCATCATCATCTATTGCAGATCTAAAGGTATACCTTTCCATCATTTATTTCAATCATTTGTAGTATTTCATTCAAGGTTGATTCCAAACCGAGGTTTGACTTTGGAAAACCCCTATTCCCAACCCCTTTCTTCTTCTTTTTGTGTGTAGGAAACATGTGTGCAATTGTACTTCAGGAATTTAGCTTTATTTACAGAGACAGAAAAACCATTTTCGACGTGTAGAAAGTTCAGAGGACCAAGTGGAGGGCGCCCCTGTTTGGACACACGGTCCCTGTAACTTTTGCTCGATTTTGCAGAGCAGCTCTGAATCATCTCAAACTTCTTAGATCTAGGTGCACGACTAAATCCCCAATCTGTAGCTCACTGTTTTTGCCTACTTTGTCTTCAATTCCAACACTTTACTTATTCAACCTACAAAAGAGGGTCAAACACATTCCAATTTCAACCAATCTACTTAGCATTCAGTCCTTGCATCATTTAGGATTGGATCTAGTAGATTCATCCCCCTCTTTTGAATGTCAAGTTTCCTCAAGTGAAAATTGAGCTTAGTGAATCTCCCCTTCCAAGTGGCGAATTCGTTAAAGCTCCTAATTTTCCACTTTACATTTTGGTGAACCCCACTCCTTACACCATTAATTCTGATTTTTATTTTCAAATTTGAGTGTATGCACTTTATAATTCAAATTTTTCATTTACAAGTTTGTTTTCTTTGCAAATTTTAAAATTTTAGAGGTTGATTTCATTAAAACCCTAATTTTTATTTTCAAAATTGAGCTTGTGAATTGCTTAATTTGAATCAATTATTTCAGATCTGAGCATTCATTCAATTTGCAAATTCAAAATTTCATCTACAAGACAAATTTCACAATTAATTTTTAAAATTAAGTGGTTAATTTCAAAAACCCTAATTTTTAAATTTTTTAAAATTGAGCTTGTGGGTTGTTTAAATTTTGAATTTCCCTCTTCAAATTTGACTTCTAGTCTCAATTCAAATTCAAAATTGCAATCTTAGATTAAATTTCAATCTCCAATTTAAATTTTAAAATTAAGTGTAATTAAACAAACTCTAATTTTTAAATTTAAATTAATCTTGTGTATTTCCCAATTTTCCAATTTCCAAGTTTCAATCTTAGAGATAATTTGAAATTTAAAATTAAGTGGTTCTTTTTGCAAGGCCCTAATTTTAAATTTAAATCTTTTGTGGACAATTTCAAATTTCAATTTTTAAAATTAAGTGGTTAATTACAAGAGCCCTAGTTTTTAAATTTAAATTAATTCCTTCATTTTCAAAATTTCAAATTAAGAGGTTATTTTCACAAGGCCCTAATTTTAAAATTCAATCTCTTTTGGAGAATTTTAATTTTAAATTAAGGGGTTATTTTTACATAATCCTAATTTTAAATTTCAATTTCCTAGGAGGTTGCACTATTGCTCTTTATTCTTTCAATCAATTTGTTCATTTAATTGAGTAATCAATTTTCCTATAATTTTGCATTATTCCATTATTTTTGTTTCAAACTTCCAATTCAAATTCCATTCTCCCTCCTTTATTCAATTATCTATGCATTTATGGGGTGAATATTATTATGGTTAAATGACATATGAGTTTCTTGTTTGATCATAAGTGAATATGGAGTTCTTATCTTATTTTGCTAATTCAATTTCAAGTTACATTAAATATGTTTGTGATGTTCCCTTTCATGCATATGACGATAATTTAGTTCTCCCTTGCATTCATAGCTATGATTTACCCTCTCCCAAAATTGATCTCATTAATGAGGGCACATTGGTGCAAAAAGGGAATATGGACACTTCTTTCAAAGATCTCCCTCCTAAAGGTAAATCTTTGGAGAATTATGTTTCTTGTTCTTCTCCTAAAAAAAGTCCCTCATAAGGATTATTTGGTGCAATAGGATGATATTATGACTACTTATCCTAGTGATACCATACCTTCTTTTCATGATCTTCCCCTAGAGATGAAGCATTAATTACATATGATAGTTCCTTTCCTAATTTTTGTCTTAATCACAAAGATGTATTAGAGAAAGAAGATGAAATTATTAGCAATTTCCTTGATTCTCTTCTTTCTCAAGATGTATCCTTAGAGAAAAAAGAACCTAGTCAAGTCAATGTCATTCATGCTTCTAGTTATGAGAAGCTTAGACCTAAAAAACCTCCTAATATCCTACAAGTTGCAAAATACATATGCGAAACAAGTAATATGGAAAGGGAACTAGAGAAAAAATATGGTTCTAAACTACAACACTCATTTAATGTTGGCGTAAAAAAGAAAATCCCAATAGTCTTTTTACCTCTCTTCCTTCCCCCCCTCATTCTACAAAACATGTTGATAGGGAACCTAGACTTGTGAAAAAGCTTCATGATATCTTAGCTAAGATTTCCCTTTGGGATTTAATTCAAACTTCACCTTCATATCATAAGTTGATCCAAGAAGCCTTGCAAAGGGTGGTTCTTCATCCTTCTTCTAAACCAAATGATATCACATTCTCACAAGATAAATTGCCTTTTATAGAGGTTAAAACTAGAGATGATACCCTTATGATTACTTCTTGCATCTATGAACAAAAGATAAGAGGTCCTTTAATTGATAATGGGCTAGTTCTTAACATTTGTTGTGTTGACTTATTAGATAAGATAAATTGGGATTATTCTTCTATTCAACCCGATCATCTTGGTATGTGTGGATTTGATAATGTTCCCAGAGAGTCACTTGGTATAGTCATATTACCTATTAAAGTAGGGCCCATGACTATGTCTACTCCTATTCATGTCATGCCCAACCATCTTAATTATAACCTTCTTCTAGGTAGACCGTGGATTCATGCTATGAAAGCAGTCCCTTCTACCCTTCATTGCAAAATCAAATTCATATATAACAATGAACTTCACACAATAAAGTCTGATGATAATCCTTATAATTTCACTTATGATGAAGTGGGATATATTTCCCCCTTTAGTACTATGACTCCTTCAGCAATACCATCTCCTATCAATGATGCTTCTACAAAAAGGAATAGGGGTACAAGAGACTTTACGCCCTCCTCCAATGGGTATAAGATCCCTCAATCTAAGATTGAAGCCTTTGCGAAGCCTTTTGTGTCTTTTATCCAAGCTTCTAAACCAATTTCTACTTCTCCTTCTAACACATGTCTTGATAATGATAGGAGAAAATACAATGGATAAGTTCTCGGATGTGTACAACAAAGTCTTGAAAGTCATGAGAAATCACACTCTTCTAATGAAAATCCAGGTTTCCAACCTCTTTGTTTGTTAATATCCTCTCCTCCACTGTTTAGCGAATCCACATCTTCTCATTCCAATATGATGTTAAAACAAGAAAATGTTTTGTCCGATCTTCTCCATGCTAATTTAATCTCTCTTATTTAGCCTAAAATAAGAAGAAAAAATAGACAACATCACAAAAATTCTTCTTTTTGCAAGTTGTTGGTTCCCAATTCTAGATTTTACACTTATGCAGCAACCAAGTTGATCTCTCCACTTCCTATGAGGTTGTCAACCTCAATTACCAAAAAATTTCAAGGACTTGGACCAACTTAACAAGGATACAAGATCCTTCTACACTTTAGGCTTTGCAAAACCATGGAGGGTGATCCCTTAATGTGTTTACAATCTCTACACCACACTTGTAAATAACATTAAATAAAGCATATAATCTCATCAAAAGGCTCAACAACAATTTAAGGAAATGCTAAATGATGGCTAATCATCTATTGATCTACAACTTAAAGTGGAGCAATGAGAATGAACATCTCTTCAAGCTATTATAATTAATGTTTCTCATATGTGCTCAACAGAAAAGGAGAAAGTTCCTCAACTTCCCGAAGCCATGAGACATTTCAGCTCATAAACACACATACATAAAATAAAAGATATTCTGATTCAAACAAAGCTTGTATCAAGAGCTAATGATTTTGACAACAACATTGACTGTAAATACAATTGCTAGCCGTGATTAGTGCCTCATTCCATTGGGCAACTTGAAACTATGGAAATATAAAATAACATATGATAAGACTTTATCCAGCAACTATTAGATCCAAGATAACACTGCCTTACAGTGTATCTCATCGGTGATTCACATCCAGAACTACTTACCTAAATCCTTGTATAAGCCCTATCATTCTGCAACTCTATTTAAGCAATTTAGTTTACCCCTTGGGCCAAAGCATAAATAGAAAACCACATACATCATAACAATGCACTGAATAAAATAAACCCTTGGTTGATTTTACTCAAAACCTAATAGAATCATACAATGGAGAGAAGCTAGATTTGAACCATATTTTCATTTATTTCAAATGCTACTTCTGCCACATAACACTTTACATTCCATTCTTTAAATGCCTGCAAAAAACTTGAACACTGGACTCCATATAAAAGTGCTCTGCAAAATGCATTACATGCTACTCAAAATAACCAGTCTACTACATGGATTTAAAACCTCTAGACAAGGACTACCTATAGACCCTGTACAAGAGAAAAATTGTAGAACCTTTACAATAGAGAAGAAAGAAAAGTAAATAGAAGAGAGGAAGACTTTAGATCTGCTCCTGCTTTGCCACACGTCTTCTTCAATTTGCCCTGTTGATGCCATGTGTCCTATCTCTTTCATCTCTCTGCGTCTGAAAATATCCTTGCATTTTGTGTTGATATGCACTTTTCAAAATATCTTCCAATTGAAAATATTCCTCTTTTGCTGCCTTATTTTCCAATGAAAATATTCTCCCATGAAGACATTTCTTTATTTAGAGAATAATCACCTGTAACACCAATTTCCTATGCTTGTAACTAAAAACATTTCACTTTATGTTTGCTTGCCAAATAAGACACTTGGCAATACTGTCTAACATTTTGTGAATATGTTTTGAACCTGCACATGTATTTCACTTTATTAGTGAAAATATGGTTATTCTGGGTAATAATATTCACCATGTACATTCATCTTTTACACATTTTACTCTACTTCTGGGTGAAAATTAAAACCCCTCTTCCTTCATCTTTACCTTAAAGTAAAAACACCTCCAAGTTTATTCCTTTTACACTTTAGTGAAAACACTTTTCTTATGCAATGTGAAACTCATGTTTTATTTAAAATATTTCACTTATGTGCAAATTCCCCCACATGTACATCCTTTAACAAAAGATTTTCACTCCATTCATCTTTTACTAGCAACTGACCCCTCTGTGTAAAAGGAAAAATACTTCCAGAAACATATTTGACACATATATTAATGATTCAATATTTCCTTTGAGGAATTCTCAAACAATCACTGGGCTTTATACAAACCTTTGTAAACATTTTTGAATCTTCTCACTTCCCTCATGCCTTTATTTGTAACTAAAAATCCTTTCCCGTGAATGATTTTTACCTTTATGGGGAAAGCACATTTTAATTCAACCCTTTCACCTTGGTATAAAGAATACTAATTCACTTTGGTATTTTCACATTTACTGATTTATGTTTACTTGAGTGAAAACAATCACTTAACTCCTCATTTTTTGCTTCTCATAAGAATAACATTATTGGAAGACAAAAATAATTGACTGCAGCATCATTTACCTTCATCAGTTTACCATTGCCAGCAAAACATCCCCTTTGACTGACTTTTATTATCATAAATATTTTATTCACCTGAAAGTTATTCCTCATTTGAATTAAAAAAAGAAACTTCCCTTTCACAAAGATTTCTAATGTATAAGATTTCACATAAGTAAAATCACTTTACCATTCTTACGATGTTACTGGCACATTGTCTTTACCAATGAAAAATATTTATGTGACAAATATCACTTAAGTGAAAAACAATATTTGTCACATTGTAATGCCTCTGTTGGTAAGCTATTTTCACATAGAGTGAAAACAAAAATAATAAAATCAACCCTTCACATTCTAGGGTTTTGGCAAAATATCTTTATACTTTGCTAGGCATATATAACTTGCTCCAAATTTCTCATACTTTCTCAAGCAATGGAAAGTTATCATTAAAGGCTTTACACCTGTCAATTCTGAAGCTTCTTCAACAAAAACATTTGACGTATATTTTGCGATTACTACCATCATACAACAATATAATAAAGCTGCCAGTATATAATCCGCAGAAGATATTAGCATTGCTTCATATACACTATTTTTTCTAAGTCCCCGATAATAATCACCACAACAAATAAACTCCATGCACCACTAAATCTTATGACACCTGATACAATACCAAACAATCTTCAGAAATAACTGAAATTTTTAGTGGCGCCAACCATCATCAAATGCATTTGTTTGAAATTTCCTAGAGCTGTTTCAAAACTCCATTTTTTTCTCATTAATTAGTCATTGTAGACCACGATACTGTATTCCTTTGAGTTTTTAATTGAGATTGCTTATCTACCTAATGCCTATTGCCACATCTTGCACACAATCGTTGCTGGGAAAGGTTGTGGAATTCGGCGATACCTCTGCCAAATGCGATTTGCATGAGATTTTAAAACCTTTCCGCATATGTATTTGTGTTGATCCTAAAATCATTGCTTTTGCACCTTGCTTTGTGCATACACATTTTGCATATATCTTTGCTAGTTACAACTATAAAATCTGACAAAAGTTCCTTCATTATCAAATAAATATCCACACTGTTCCATCACTTTCGTGTTTGGCAGAGGCGTGAAGGAAAATAGTAAAGGGTCGATTTGGGGGAATGTGGTGCTAAGAGAAATGGAGGAATTGAGCCTTGCCAGCATCTGCGGCGGCCATGAGACCGGAACAAAGCCCTAATTTCATCCCTCCATCTTTTGGCATACAAAATCCCCTTAATCGCAATGCCGCAATGAGTAACGTCCCTCCTCTTTCCAATCACGCAATCACGGGATTGCAAAGATGTAAATAAAGTTGCAAGGGAGATAACATTGCAATCAACATGGCAAATCTTTAATTTACCGTTAAAATATTTCTTTTGATTTTGATTTTTCTCTTATTTGCTCTGGGGCCCACCAAAATATCTCGAATACAAAGTATGGAGCAAAATTTTAGAAATGATATTTTTATTTTGAAAAGAATTATTGCGCCTCTCATTTATATTTAGACATTAGTTAATCATAATGTATAAATAATACAATATAACCAATCACATGATGGCCGCTCCTTGTGAGGGATGTCGGGTCCCAATGTGGGCCCGACTAAAAACAATTTTGTTCTCAAACAACTGCACCTAGAAATGATCTAAAAACACTTCAACATTCATCTGGATCAACAATTTGCAACATTTGATCTCTGGAAAGTGATTTTTACTGTTTTGCAAAAATGACCAAAACCACCTTTGTACTCCCGAAAACTGCCTTCAAAAACCACTCAAATGGCCACTTGAGACCATGCCATCTGACATGAACATAGTCTGATATACTGACAATCATCTTGCAAAATAGATTTCCTTAAATCTTACTGAGTTTCAATATTTCAATCCCCAAAGTTCACTACTTAGCTGTTTCTGCACTGAAAACTGCCAGAAACCTCTTCAAACCCAATTTCAAAACAATTTTGAAAACATATCAGATGAAACCATGAAGAGCTAGAAACTGACACAAATACTCATTTCACTACAAGGAATCTCATGGATCAATTGGTTTGAGAAAATAATTATCCAGGTGAAAGATATTAATTCTCAAAGTGGCCCATTTACATGTTGTTTCTGAAACACTGAAAAAGTCCATATGTAATGAGCCTTGAAAACTGACCAAATGAAGAGCTTGGGGGCTAAAAATTGGGTAGATGGTAGAAAAACCTATAGAGATTCACGGTGTACTACCAATTTTAATTGCAGGTCAACCAAGTGTGAAATACAAAATTCCAAAAAGGGTACTGAAGTGCTGTTTTACACTTTCTGATTTGCAGAAAACAACAAATTGCAAATGATTTGGCTTTGGCAAATAGGTTAAATGAAATCATACGAGTCTGAAAAATGAGTAGGGTAGTACAAAATTTTGCAGGGAACACAGGGGAACAAGAATTTCCTCATGAAAATTGATAGGGTGCAAGTTATAGGCCTCCAAAGTAGGCTACTCAGGCTTTCCTGGAAATGTGAACCATGCATATTTGTGCAAACCCCTTAAAGTAGGTGCATCAAAAACATGTTAAAACTAATTATAGGAGCTTGCAGATGGATATATGGACTTAATGGAATGTGTCCAACACATTCTCCAAGTGATTTCTCATGAAGTTTACTGGATCCCAACTTATTAGCTCTCAAAAGGGCCTTCTCTAATAGCTTTTCAGTGGTGTATCTCTTCATACCTTAGAAAATTTTATATGGCAACCTCTAAATTTCTTCAAAAATTAGAATGTGCCAACACAAGTATCATCAAATTCATGGCCATTCTACTAATCAGTGTCAAGCTTTGAAAACAAAAATACATTTCATTGATTTAGGCATCATAAAAATAACATTTGACAATGAATGACATAATCATTTCAAATAACATTCAAGTTCCTATTATGTTGCTCCTCACAATTTCAAGTGCAATCATACTTAGTGAGCAACATAATAGTCTATTTATTCTTGTCTCTATGCTTGGGGGGCAAGAATACTATCCTTCCTATTTCTAAAGTTTCACCATTTCTTTTATGAATTGCATTCTTCATAACTTGATGTCCTTTCTTGCATATAATTATCATGTGAGTACATGTGTGTCCCTTGTTAGGACCTATTCTTTGTTTGGAATGATATGTCTCTTATGAATAATCCCTCCTTAGTGGAATATGTGATCTTTCTTTCTCTCTCTCTCTTTGAAGATTACCACTTCTTTTGAGATGCATTTTACATAAACTAATGTCTTTTCTTGCATTGAATATTTGTTCATGTGAATTTATTATGCATTTGCTTATGCCCGATCTCTACTTATAAGTTTGTGTAATTCTTATCATTGTTCTTACACTTGGGGGGAAATGATTTATTTCTCCTCATCTCTCTCACCTCTCTAAGGATCTACTTTTCCTTTATGGAGTGGTGTTTGTTCATGATTGGGTGTTGTTCCTTGTGTGAAGTTATTGTTTGCTTAAGGATTCTCTCTTATAAAAGAGGTGTAAGTCCTTGGCTATAACCTCTTCTTCACTTGGCAATGTACATCTATCATAAAGTTACCCCTCACTTTGGTCAAAAGTGTGTCATCCTTCATCAAGAATCCCTTTCACCTAGCAATAGGAGGAAGGTATGAATTCTTGTTCTCCTTCCCTTATTTTGGTAGAAGATGTTATGTTTATTCAAGATAACTCCTCTTGGAGGTAGATGTCTTTCGAGAAAAGATCTCTTCGCCTCCAAGGATCCCCTTTACACTTGTTGCAAGATATATCTTTTCCAAAGTTATCTTATCCTTGCTTGAAGAGTATTCCCTCTCTCTCTTGGATTTATGGCATTATTGCCTAAAGGATATCTCCTTGGTGTTGAAGGTAAGGTATCCTTGTCTCTAAGCTTCCTCAAGACATCAACATAAAACTATGTTGACATCTTAAGGGGGGGGGGGGGGGGGCGGGGCACCCACATCACTCTCTTTGTACTATATTGTACTATGCTCTTGCATATCATTTTTGCTTGTCTTAAACAGGGTGTTCATTCTCAGAACAAAAGTAAAAACTCTTAGTGAGATGCTTCACACTTAAAACCAGATGCAATATTTGATATATGTCTTAGACGGGGTTACACATCACCGAAAAACAACACAATCTTAAACGGGAAGGCCTCGAAACCAGGCATGTATCTTTGCCACTTGGCATTTACACATTTGCATACACACAATCATCCCTTGGCATATGCATTTACATCACATGTCTTAAACAGGTTGAATCACACTAAAAAACAGAGCAAAGACTCTTAGAGGGGATTCTCTACACTTGAAACCAGACATCACTTGTACACAGGCACGAGGATGGGTGGAACTAGCTAAAAACAACTAGACTATTCTTACTCTCCTCTTCACATGGATCACCTAGATAAAAACATCTAGGGGCGAGTATTCCATGCTCTCTCTCATCATTCTTCTCATGGATCACCTGGATAAACACATCTAGCATGTATTGATGCTCTCTCTTCTTCCTCTCATGAACTCATAGTTTTTCTATTGATAGTTCATGGATAATGCTTTCTTTTCTCTTTTATATGATCATTTGTGCTCGTGAGATGGAATTTTTCAAGAATGGTATTAGTTGTTGAGACATTTTGATATCAAGGTCTCTTCAACTAGTTGACTTGAGGTCTTGTTTTTGGTCTTTAGCTTTTGGGTCTTGTGTCTTTGCCTTTGTTTGTCATTTTGTGTTTGTTTGTCTTTTTATTTTTGTCTTGTTTTGTGTGCCCTTGCATATGTCTTAGTGAGTTAAGATCCTAAGATTGGGGGCTTAGTTCCTCAAAATTAGTGATATCTTATACTCTTTGTGATCTTGCTCCACATTCTTCATCTTCATCTCCCTATCTTCTACTTTACTGCAAGTATTTGTGTAAGCTCATACTCTCGTTAAAGTGGGGGATAAATGTAGCATCCTAAAATTGCACCCCTTGCAATTTTGACTGTATTTTGGGCCCTCACCTTATCGGTCTCATCCCCATGCTTGATCAGAACCTGTTTATGCCTCCCCTTTGCAACCAAACCTCATTTTTTTCATCTTGCACCTTACATAGCTCTTGATCCTAGCCTAGATTAGGGTAGGACTAGGGCGCCACGCCCTGGTCCTCCCTAATTAGGACCTATTTTGGCCCCTAGGCCCTATCTCAAATGTGAGTGGGAAATTAATCCTCCATGTCAGCATATTTCAAAAAATTAAACAATTGATGACAAACAAGTATATAAGGAGGTATTCCCCTCTCATTTGGCATAAGATAACACACAATCATAAGGTAAGAGCATGACAAGGTGGAGAAGGCAAGGAGACTACATTCAAGCATCAAACATTCTAGCATTCATCATCTAGTATTCCTCAAGGCTGCATATTCTTCATCTATCCATTGGAGAAACATTACATCATTGATTTGAAAACATGTGTGTGTGTGTGTTAGGGTTTTGTCATGTTCATGCCATTTCATACAATATATGTGATTACATCTAAGAAAAAAAGCATCATCATCATCTATTGCAAATCTGAAGGTATACCTTTCCATCATTTATTTCAAGCATTTGTAGTATTTCATTCAAGTTTGATTCCAAACCGAGGTTTGGCTTTGGCAAACCCCTATTCCCAACCCCTTTCTTCTTATTTCTATGTGCAGGAAATAGGTGCGCAACTGTACTTCTAAAATTAAGCTTTATTTGCAGAGATGGAAAAACTATTTTTCGACATGCGGAAAGTTCACAAGACCAAGTGGAGGGCACCGCTGTCTAGACACACAGTCCCTGTAACTTTTGCCCGATTTCATAGAGCAGCTCTGAATCATCTCAAACTTCTCAGATCCAGGAGCACGACTGAATCCTAAATCTGTAGCTCATTGTTTTTACCTACTTTGTCTTCAATTCCAACACTTTACTTATTCAACTTACAAAAGAGGGTTAAACACATTCCAATTTCAACCAATATACTTAGTATTCAATCCTTGCATCATTTAGGATTGGATCTAGTATTTTCATCCCCCTCTTTTGAATGTAAATTTTCGTCAAGTAAAAATTTAGCTTAGTGAATCTCCCCTTCCAAGTGGCAAATTTGCTTAAGCTCCCAATTTTCCACTTTACATTGAGTAGTGGAGAAGAGAGGTGGAAAAGGTGGACACATAAAATGAGTTAGAGAGCAGAGAAATGAAGAGGGTGGTGTAGAAGAGTGAACTTAGATTCTATGCATAATATTGGCAGAGTAAAGAGGTGAAAAAGGTAGAGAAAAGAGGTGCAGAAGGTACTCAAAACAAGATGATTGTTGGCATTTTGCATATAGATTGCATTAATGATATGTTGTCATTGATGTCAATTGAACCGGTAATGGTATTCATGTTATTGTTGATATTGTTGTTTTTGATATTGGCTAGTAACCGGTAGGAAGAGATTTGAGGAAGATGTTGTAAATCGGTATATTAAGTTTGTGAGTTGAACCGATAAACCAGTGTAAAGGGTTAAACCTTTCTATGCAATGTAACCGATAAACCCTATCGATTGTTAAACCCTAACTAATCAAGTTTGTTGGCTTATTATCTGATGAGCGGTAATGACGAAGAGACGTGTGATCATTGTATGAGGATAAGTTTGGATTGTTTTGGTGCGTTTGTTTGTTGTCTAGGGAAGGAGCAAAGTGGATTGCATCTAATGCATAGAGCGTGATGAGTTACAAAGTCCGATGAAGCGGTGATAATGGAGTTGGTAGAATTTTCTTGACGAATGTGAAGAGATTGTTATGATTTCTAATGGTCAAGATTGTACCAACTTGTTTTTAATCCCGATGATGAGAATTAGGTTTTTGTTGTGTTACCAACCTAATTGATTTGTATTTCAGGTCGATGAAGTTGTTTGTAAACGTTGTTGGCAAGATTGGCATAAACCTATTGAGTGTGTAGCTGCCTAATCGGTGAATGGATCTGCACTTTGAGTAAAGGCAGATTGAAGCTTAAAAGGATTTGATCAAGCAAATGTAGTGCTATTTAGACAGATCAAGAAAACCTGTTGTTTTCTAACAATTACAACAGAAGTGAAATCTCTTAACCGGGTAAGCTCTAATAAGGTTGGTTACTTATTAAATCCTCTAATAAGGTGGTCCATTAGCTTGGATTCTTAAATCCTCTAGTGAGGTTACTCCTAACAGGGTATTGTGCTTTTCATCAAGGCATATTTGTAAATCCCTTAACCGGGCGATTCCTAACTGGAATTAGTTCTTAACAAGACTTATTGTAAAGCTTTAATAGGCTTGGCTCCTAAAAGGGAAAAATTCAGAAGAGTTTAGATATATATCCTTGTGAGTCTCATCTCATCGTGGTTTTTACCTATTTGGATTTTCCATGTATAAAAATTTGTGTCAAGTGGTGAATGTTTTTGTGTTTATGATTTTATTTGTTGATTTGATTAACTTCTGATAAGGCATGATAACTAGAAGCATTGAGAGATGAAAATGTTGAGATATGATTAAGCATTGTTGATGTTTACAAGATTGGAGTTGTTTATTGTTAAGTTGTCATACCAGTTAAACCGGTTGATGCCAAGTATTCTTATGAATATTGATCTTGACTATGATATGTTTACTTTGTGTGATTGAATTTGAGTTTGGGAACTTTGTATCAATTTTTCAGTATACTGATTCACACCCCCCCCTCAGTATTCTACTAGATACTTATTCTTTCATCATACCATCAATTGGTATCAGAGCGTCTCAGGTCCTCTTTAATCTAAAAGCCTAACAACTTGAGGAAAAGACCTTGTAGATCATGATGAAGAAAGAATGTCCGAAGTTCAACAAAGATAGCTATAGAATATGGAGTGACAAAATGAAGATTTATATTAAGAGTCTTGGTAGTCAGTATTGGGATCATATAGAAACTAAGTATATTACACCAACTGGAACCCTGACTAATGATAAGAAGAAAGAACAACAAGAAAATCATCAAGCATTAGAGGCTATTATCAGTTCCCTGTTTGATGTTGAATATGTAGATGTTCATGGTCTTGAAATTGGATATGAAGTATGGAAAAAACTTGAAGAGATTTATAGCGATGATGAACATGTTAAGATTGCTAAAGAGGAGAGTCTAAGAGGAAAGTTTGATGACATGAGAATGTCTGGAGGTGAGAATATCCAACAGTATGGTCAAAGGATAAAAGAGATAGTTGGTGAAATAAAGAGTACAAGAGGGAAAGTGGAAGATGCCATAGTGATCAGTAAGGTACTGAGAACCCTACTACTAGTCTATGCTATCCGAGTTGCAGCTATTCAAGAGCTAAAATCCATTGACAAGACAAAGGTATCTCTTGACTCTATTATTGGCAAACTTATTTCTTTTGAATTAAATGGCTATGATGGTAGTGTACTTGTAGACGTATAAAAATGACCATATTTCTAAATGAATATTTTATGTTCATTTCTCTACTTAATTAAATTGTAAGATAGAGAACCATGGGACCAACCTTGGGAAGCTGAGTAATACTTCATTACTCCATAGCTTGCACCAAGAAGTCCTGTGTGTGTGTGTGGACAGGTATTTTGGAACATTTTTCACATATTAAGTTCTATCGACCCGCTTTTCCCGCATACAGTACCAAATTAGAATCTGCATTCAGAGCTTCTGTCTCTAACCCATCTGTGAGAAGAAGTAGAGATACCAACCATAACTATGCATCTAGATCTAGCAGAGATACTGATGATGAAGATAGCTTAGTGGAACTTGAAGCATTGTTGGCAAAATGACTGCCTAGAGGCACTGGTAAATATAGAGGTAAGCTACCTTTAAAATGTTTTGCATGCAACAAGATTGGTCATATAGCAGCTAATTGCCCTAATGGTGAAAATGAATACAAGAGAGACAAATTTAAGAAGTATAAGGGTAAAGGCAAGAGAGATTGTCTTGTAGCTATTGACAATGGTATTACTGATGAAGAATCTGATGATGATGATAGTAAAGATATTATGTTTGTAGCTATTAAGAAAGAAATATCAAATCAAAAGGCACTAGTATCCAGGATGGATAACTCTAATGATTGGATCATTGATAGTGGTTGTTCACATCACATGACCGGTGATCAGAGCAAATTTATTTCCCTAAAGGAATTTGATGGTGGTGTTGTCAGATTTGGCAATGACTCATCATGTATGGTTAATGGTAAGGGAGTTATTTCTCTTAATGGGAAGAGAAGTGCTGATGATGTCTATTGGGTTGAAGGCCTAAAGCACAATCTTTTGAGTGTGGTACAACTTAATGACAGAGGATACCCACTAGAGTTTAGAAATGGTATGTGCAAAATCTTTGACAACAAAGGTGAATTGATTGCAACTGGGAAACAGACCAAAGGTAATCTATTTCATCTTAATCCTAAAGTTAGCAATTGTTTGATTGCAAAGATAGATGATAGCCGGCTTTGGCATAGGAGATTTTGTCATATAAATTTTGACAATATTGTTAAACTGAGAAAGTCTAAGACAGTAAGAGGTCTACCTCAGCTAGACAAACCGGTTGATGCTCTTTGTAAAGAATGTTAGTTAGGAAAGATGACTTCTTCAACTTTCAAGAGCAAATCCTTCTCAGTAGAGCACTTGTTAGATTTGGTTCATACAGATCTATGTGGACCAATAAGAACAAGAAGCATTCAAGGTGACAAATATTTCATGATCTTCACTGATGATTGTTCAAGGATGATGTGGGTCACATTCTTGAAGGATAAGAATGAATTTTTTGGTAAATTCAAGGCATTTAGGGCCTTAGCTGAGAAAGAGAGTGGCAAAAATATAAAACGTCTAAGAACAGATCAAGGCAGTGAATTTACTTCTGAGGAATTCACTAAGTACTGTGATGAGAATGGTATCAAGGGGCATCTTTTTGCACCAAGGACACCACAATAGAATGGTATAGCAGAGAGAAACAATTGGTCAATGGTTGAAGCTGTTAGGACTATGTTGATACAAGGAGGTGTAGTGAAAACATTTTGGAAAGAAGCTATAAGTACAACTGTCTACACTATGAACCGAGTTCTTATGAAAAGAGGTAAGGACAAGACCCCTTATGAATACTGGTATGGAAGATCACCTTATGTTATTTATTTTAAGATATTTGGAAGCAAATATTTTATTAAAAGAGGTGATTACATAAGCAAGTTTGAAGCTAAGAGTGATGAAGGCATATTTATTGGCTATTCCACCAAGAGTAAGGCCTATAAATGCTTCAATCAGACACAGATAATTGTTGAGAGTGTTGATGTTCATGTAGATGAATGTCCCAAAGTCTCCGAAGGAACTAGTTTAGAGAAAAAGGATGAAGATCCTTGCATTTTTCTTTTGGAACCTGAAACTGTTAAATTAGAAACCGGTAAAGCAAATCCTAATGTACTTGTTCAATCGGAACAAATAAATTCAGAAGAAGTTGATAATGAAGAAGTCGAACTTGAAGAGAATGATCATGTTATTCCTAGGTATGTGAGACTGAATCATAGTCCTGAATAGATTATTGGGGATAATGATGTTGGAGTACTAACTAGAAGGAGAATAAGAGAGAACTCTTGCATGATCTCCACCTTTGAACCTAGAAGTGCCAAGAAGGCATTTGGTGATGATCATTGGGTTAAAGCTATGGAGGAGGAATTGGATCAAATTGAGAAGAACAACACTTGGACCCTGGTACCCCGATCGGTAAACAAGAATGTTATAGGTACTAAATGGGTGTTCAAAAACAAGTTAAATGAAGATGGTGTTTTAGCTCGCAACAAGGCAACATTAGTCTGCAAAGGTTATGCGCAAGAAGGAGAAGATTATGGAGAAACTTTTGCACTAGTAGCAAGACTGGAAGGTGTCAGAACTTTACTTGCATTTGCAGCTAATAAGAAGTTCAAGGTATACCAGATGGATGTTAAGTCTGCATTTTTGAATGGGATATTGGAAGAAGAGGTTTATATAGAGTAGCTTGTTGTTTATGCATTGACAGATAAGGAAGACATGGTATGCAAATTGCATAAAGCTTTGTATGGATTAAAGCAGACACCCATAGCATGGTATGAACAACTTCATACACATCTGATGAAGATAGGCTTTGCTAGAACCAATGATGACAACAACATTTATCTCAAGTTTGAAGGAGATGAAATACTGGCCAGTGAAGTATTTGTTGATGACATTATATTTGGAGGTAATGATGATATGAGCAATAGTTTTGTAGATGAAATATCATTAGTAGGGGAAATAAAAAAATTCATAGGCTTGCAGATACAACAAATGAAGAATGGTATTTTCATTACTCAATCTAAGTATGTGAAAGAGGTTTTGAAGACTTTTGGTATGAGTGACTGTAAACCAGTTGGAACCCCAATGGTTACAGGTTGTAAGTTGTTTAAGGAAGATGCATCTAAGTCTGTAGATGAAAAGAAATATAGGTCAATGATTGACAAATTGCACTATGTTGTTCACAGTCGACTGCATATTTCCCATGCAGTTGGTATTGTTGCTAGATTTCAGAAGAATCCAAAGGAAGCACATCTGATGGCAACCAAGAGAACTTTTAGATATCTAAAAGGTACTATTGACTATGGGTTATGGTATCCATATGGTGGAAATTTTGATTTGAAGGCATACACGGATGCTGATTGGGCAGGAAATATTGATGACCGGAAGAATACTACCAGTGGAGCATTCTTTCTAGGAGGAAGGCTAGTTTCATGGAGTAATAAATTGAAGAGTTCTACTTCACAATCTACTATTGAAGTTGAGTATGTAGTAGCTTATATGAATTGCACACAAGCTATTTGGATGAGACACATTTTGGAAGGTTTTAAGATGAAAATCTCAGAACCAATAAATATTTTGTGTGATAATACAAGTGTAATAAATATTTCTAAAATTTTTGTTTTGCACACAAGGACTAAGCACATTGAATTGAAGTATCACTTCTTGAGGGAAAAAGTTCAAAGTAAAGATGTTATCTTGGAGCATGTTTCTACCAAGGAGTAGCTTGCAGATATCTTTACCAAACCTCTACCTAAGACCACTTTTGAGTATCTTAGAAGTCATTTGGGGGTTGTCCTTCTTTATGAAGTTAGTTGAGCATGATGCTGATTGCATTAGTCCCTAAATTACTTGTAGAATCTTACATGGATTGATGAAGAAGTGGATGTATTCCATAGGTGGAGCATCAAGCTGCAGTATGTTGTTGATGAACAGTGAGAGAAGAATTACATGTTATTACTTTCACTTTGGCATTGTTGTCAAAGGGGGAGAAGAATTATGTGATTGAGGAGACGAATTATGTGTCTGATTAGGTGAACCAGCGGTAGGCTGAAGACAGACAGAGAAAGGTGAATACTTGGTAATGTAAACCAAGATTCCTATTCATCAATCTCAACAACAATAAGAGGCATTGATAGTTGTATTGCCATCAATGCAAAAGGGGGAGATTCTTGGCATTTTGCATATAGATTGCATTAATGATATGTTGTCATTGATGTCAATTGAACCAGTAATGGTATTCATGTTATTGCTGATATTGTTGTTTTTGATATTGGCTAGTAATCGGTAGGAAGAGCTTTGAGGAAGATGTTGTGAACCGGTATGTTAAGTTTGTGAGTTGAACTAGTAAACCGGTGTAAGGGTTAAACCTTTCTATGCAATGTAACCGGTAAACCCTATCATTTGTTAAACCCTAACCAATCAAGTTTGTTGGTTTATTATCTGATGAGCAGTAATGATGGAGACACATGTGATCATTGTATGAGGATAAGTTTGGATTGTTTTGGTGTGTTTGTTTGCTGTCTAGTGAAGGAGAAAAGTGGATTGCATCTAATGCATAGCGTGTGATGAGTTATAAAGTTTGATGAAGCGGTGATCATGAAGCAGTTGGAATTTTCTTAAAGAATGTGAAGAGATTGTTATGATTTATAACGGTCAAGATTGTACCAACTTGTTTGTAATCTCGATGATAAGAATTAGGTTTTTGTTGTGTTACCGACCTAATTGATTTGTATTTCAGGTCGATGAAGTTGTTTGTAAAATTTGTTTGCAATATTGGCAGAAACCTATTGAGTGTGTAGTTGCCTAATCGGTGAATGGATCTGCACATTGAGTAAAGGTAGATTGAAGCTTAAAAGGATCTGTTCAAGCAAATGTAGTGCTATTCAGACAGATTAAGAAAACCTGTTGTTTTCTAACAATTATAGCAGAAGTGAAATCCCTTAACTGAGTAAGCTCTAACAAGCTTGGTTACTTATTAAATCCTCTAACAAGGTGGTCCATTAGCTTGGATTCTTAAATCCTCCAGCGAGGTTACTCCTAACAGGGCATTATGCTTTTCATCAAGGCATATTTGTGAATCCCTTAACTGGGTGACTCCTAAACGGAATTAGTTCTTAACAGGACTTATTGTAAAGCTTTAACAGGCTTGGCTCCTAACAGGGCAAACTTCAGAAGAGTTCATATAGCTATCCTTGTGAGTCTCATCTCACCATGGTTTTTACCTATTTGGGTTTTCCACATATAAACATTCGTGTCAAGTGGTGAATGTTTTTGTGGTTATGATCTTATTTGTTGATTGATTAACTTATGATAAGGCATGATAACTAGAAGCATTGAGAGATGAATATGTTGAGATATGATTAAGCATTGTTGATGTTTACAAGATTGGAGTTGTTTATTGTTAAGTTGTCATAACAGTTAAACCGGTTGATGTCAAGTATTCTTATGAATATTGATCTTGACTGTGATATGTTTACTTTGTGTGATTGAATTTGAGTTTGGGAACTTTGTATCAGTTTTTCAGTATATTGATTCACCCCCCCCCCCTCTCAGTATTCTACCAGATACTTATTCTTTCATCATACCATCAATGATATAGTGTAGCAGGGTGTATAAGAGGTAGCAAAGAAAAGAAGTGAAGAAAAGATACAGAACAAGATATTAACAGGGCTGAGAGTTGAAGAGAGGCTATAGAGAAATGAACTCAAATAATTAGCATCACATAACGATAGAGTAGGAATAACACTATGAGCAAGAAACATAAGTTCTGAACATAAGTGTAGAACAATAATGAGTTACAAATTATCATTTGTAACTAGGTGCCTTAACATTAATTAAATATTTACTCATTGTATGTCATCTGAGTGGTTGCTTAGATTAGGGGTTGGTGCTCCTTTGAGTTGGTGCGCATAAATTTGGGGGTTGGTTATCCTTTTGGTTGGTGCTCATAAAATTGTAATCAGACCTTTATTTGTGAGTTTGGATTAGAGTAGTAGTCTCTAGCAGCTTTTCTCACTGAGGTTTTTCCCCACTGTGGTTTCTCCTTGTACTCATTGTGTTATGTGTATATGATGTGAATGTGTATTTAGAATTTCATTCTTTGATATTCTTTCTCTTTGACTTTAGTAGTTTTATAGTTTAAAAATCAAGTTAAAAGTTCCATTGATTCACCCCCCTCTTAGTGGTCTATTTGTGTTCCTTCAATTGGTATCAGAGCCCTAGGTTTCCTCTCTGATAAGCTTTCTCTAGCTTGGGTAGATTCTAGTTTGTGAACACAAAGGCTAGGAATGAGTCCTCCTCTACTAAATTACTAATGTTTGATGGCACCAATTATTCCTTTTGGAGTAGAAGAATATGTAAACATATTTGTCATCCCTAGGTTAAGATTTCTGGATGTCGGTTAAAAATGGTTATACTATCCCTGTCACTCCTCCTATTGATCCTGATGCTAAAAAAGAATATGAATATAATGCTAAATCCAAGCATGCTATCCTTAGTAGATTATTAGATATAGAGTTTGTTAAAATTATGCATTGTACATCTACAAAAAAAACATGGGACAAGCTGTAGAGA
The DNA here is from genome assembly GCF_030272615.1 of Cryptomeria japonica. Classification (NCBI taxonomy): domain Eukaryota; kingdom Viridiplantae; phylum Streptophyta; class Pinopsida; order Cupressales; family Cupressaceae; genus Cryptomeria; species Cryptomeria japonica. Next base: position 832,075,990 of record NC_081409.1, read on the forward strand.
ATCTATGAAGAAGATGTGAAGGTGAAGAAGGCTAAACTGCAACATCTTTGAGCTCAGTTTGAAGGTCTGAAGATGAAAGAGGAAGAAAAGATTGCTGACTATCTACAAAGGGTGGATGAAACAATAAATGTAGTAAGAGGACTTGGAGAGGATGTTATAGATGAATTTATAGTCAAGAAGGTGCTGAGGTCACTAACAACAAGGTATGACACAAAAGTTTCTGCCATTGAAGAAGCTAAGGACTTGAAATCCTCCACCATGTATGAACTATTTGGCTCATTATCAACATATGAAATGAGAAATCTGAGTGCTAAAACTTACAAGAAAGAAGCTTCCTTCACCTCTGAGAAGAAAGGAAAAGACGCTGAAAGTAGTGTAGATTACGAAGAATCAGATGCAACTAAGGCCAATTTTGTAAGGAAATTAAAGAAAGGACTAGGTAAGCATAGAGGAAAGATTACCTTCAAATGTTTTAACTATGGGAGGATAGGACACTTTGCTGCCAAGGGTCCCTATGACAAGAAAGAAGATAAAGATGAAGAAAAAGTTAAAGAAAAAGTGAAGAAATTCTACAAACCAAAGAGAAGAAATTTTAGAAAGATGAATAGTCTTTACGCCATTGGTAGTGATGCTACTAACGAGGAAAGTGAATCAGATGAGGGCAGTAGTGGGAATGAGAGAGAAGTTATTCTATTCATGGCACACGAGGAATTAAATGAAGGACATACATTAAGGAGAGATATTAGGACCCAATCTGAAAAATTGTAGTTCATGTAGCAACTCAATGAAGATGATGAGATTGAAGCTAAAGTTGATTTAGAAAGAGACTTAGTGTGTGCACTTGAAGAGATTGATAGGTTGAAGAAGGAAAATACAAAGTATAAGAATGCTGCTACAAAGGAACAAAACTGATTAAATAAGAGTCTTGAAGAGTCAGAGAAAAACATTACTAATTTAAAAACACAATTAGAAGAAGCTAAAAAGATGTGTGAAGTGATGAAATCAGATTTTGATGCCAAGGAAAGGAGGTGTAAGGAGTTAAGAGTTAGAATTGGTGACCTTGAGAAATCAAGTAGATAAATGCAAGGGAGATCTTCAGCTAAGACTAAAGCATGAGGGTAGCACCAATGCATTGGAAGATATGTTAAAGAAGAAAAAATATTCAAAAGATTCTACGGGCATATGATATGAAGTTGGTCAATGTTTTGCTAGTATGGATTCTTCTATAAGGGACATACACTTTGTATCTTCAAGCATGAATGGCCATGGGCAAACCTTCACAATCAGCAACGCTCTAAAAAAGAAAATGGACTTAAATACTACTGCTGAAAGCATGAAGACTCATGTTGTTGCTCCAAAGAAGAATAATGTTGCTACATGGAATAATAATGCTGACCCAAAGGGAAGTCCAAGATGAATGATGGTGGCTTCACCCAAGTTAAGGACATAAAAAGGAATTTTAGAAGACCAAGATATGCTGCTCCAAGAAAGACAATGTGGAACTATCTCTACAACAATAATTGGTATGCTCCTGAGTTTCATGGTTATTTCTATAAATATAATGCATATAGACATAACATTTGGGTAAGTGCACCAAGATGGTGAACATAAAAGTGGCCACATGCCAAAACAAAACCAATTTTTTCATAACCCGTGCGGGTTCTAAAAATTAAAAAATGTTCTAGGCTTGGTAACACCAAGCCTAGAGAAAAACAATTTAAAAAACCAAAAGTTCCTCAAAACTCGTACGGGTTTTGAGGAACATTTTAATTTTTAATAAAAAATTAAACATTATTTTTTGGTGTAGGCCACGGGTTTTGGCCATTTTCAATGTCAAAACCCATGGAACAACGGCAAGGAAAAGACAAAAAAACATAGAACCCACACAGGTTTGCAACTATTTTGGATTTTCCCAACATGGAGAGCAATTTTCAACAATGGCACCCCGTTGAACAGGTAAGATTTGATTGGTTTGATTATTTTTGTTTGCATTTTAATTGAAGTAGGGTTTTTTAATTGATGTAAGTTTTATTTTTATTAATTTGATGTCAAATTCTTCAAGCAATCCCCAAAAACAAAATAGGCAACAAAGACCTCCTCTTGCACAAGCAACACAAGAAAACCAAGTAAACATTGCACAAGAGCAACAAGAAAACCCTCAAAATCCTCAAAATATTGCTCCTCAACAACCATCACCACCCCGAAACCCTCCACGTCCTCCATTAGATCATGTAGATGCCACACAAGAGGATCTCATCAATCACCTTAAACAAAATAGTGCCCAAATTTCTATATTGGTGAATAGGTTGAGGTCCTCTAGGCTTGAGCACCACTCAACCCTCACCAGAACACTAGAAACAATGGCTAATAGTGCAAATGAGGTATCTAGGGAGGTTATGAAATGGGGTTCATGGAGGGATAGATGTCTAACATTTTATGCGGATGGGTTGTCATATGATCAAGTGCAAAAAAAGGGCATAGGTAAAGCTGGCATATGTGCTCTTTTCACCGATCATGTTACTAGTAACAACCTATAACTAAATATGACTCAGTTTCCTATACATTGGTGTGTTCATGCTAGGCTAAAAGAAGCTTTTTGGGATAGTGGTATATGGTCTTTGACCAACCACCTTCTAATAATTGGGAGATGCCTCTATATTTTTTGAGAAAGTTGTATTGTGAGTTTATCCTCGGCAAGAAGCTAAATTACTTTGGCATCCAACAATTTTAGGGTAGAGGGAGAGGCTCTGCACAGGAAAGACCTAGGGCCCATAGGGTGGTAGATCCATAGAATAAGAGGCATACAACTCCTAAACCCATGGTTCATGTCATTGTCCCTATATCCTTGAAGAAGTCTATGGAATTATAGACTCTTCAGGCAGCTGCATCATTGACTGATGTCATTGTTCAACATGGCACACAATTGGTCAGAGCAGAGGATGTATCAACACTCGCGGCACCTCCTTCATCAGAGACATCTCCTTCATCAGCAACACCTCCTTACTCAGTGACACCTCCTTCATCAGCAACACCTCATGCATTATTTGGCATGAGCCAGCCCATTCAACACATGTGCCCCACCTGCTAGGGTATATGTTCTGGTGTAGACACTAACGCGGATGAGGATGGTTCGACATATCATTAATGTACATGTTGTGGGAGTAGATGTCATGCTTCCACTGCAGAGGATGTGACCCTCACCGACGAACTGATCAATATGTTGTACCCTCTCTATCAGACACAGGTGCGTTCAATTCTATTTATGACATGTTACCAATTAAGTGACTAAATATTATAAAAAGAAATGAATTTTTATTTTTAGAACAATTTAAAGTGACATATAAATAAAATACATTGCAGGGTGCAGCAGGTGGTGGGAGTACACCACATACTTTTCAATCAACTCCACGGTCACGAGTAGTTTTGCCACCAGAGGTAAAGATTTGTAAATTTGATAAAAATATAATAATACATTGGTTTCAAAATATCTTTTGTTAATTATATGTATCATTACTTGGTATTTAATAGGGCTTATCAGTGGTTGAGATGTCCCAACTTGATGATATCACGCTTTCGGCCATTGAATTTGGCCAAGATATCTATGCGGTACCATTTAGATTTATATAATTTTGACTTAAGTGATATGTTAAATACATTCTCTTTTCCCTTATGTTAATTTTTTTCGGTTAGTTTACCCCACCTGCCTCGAGGAAATCTCGTGTGAGAAAGCCAACCTTTAGCACTCCGATGCAGAAAAAGATATCCTCTCGGACACCCAAACGACATAAGGTAATTTAGTATAATTTAAATTTATTTGTTGAAATGTATTATGATTAAACATGTATATGTAGATATTGATAAATGCACTTAATTTATTTGTTCTATATATAGAAACATATGGGGTTTATAGAAATAATGAATGCACTTGATGTTGATGAGGTTCAACAGAGGGAAGAGGTGATATCTTCATATTCACTTTGGATTGCATTCTTGCTTGTTCAAAATAACTAAATCCTTTTATGTCTATATCATATGTTATCATTTTTCATACAGGAAATGGCAATAGTTGCATCAGATTCGACTAGGCCTCCTAAGGTTATAGGAGAACTATACGAGGCTTCGGTGTGCATTTATTCTACATATGTTAAAAATATTTGTTTTATCTAGTTTGTCAACAACTTTGGGTTATTAACTTGTATGATTGTCTTTAACCTATTACAGGCCCCTTCCAAACTTCCTACTGTTATTCTATTATTCCATTTCAGTAGAAGTCCTACATGTATATTATGGGATCCAACACAACCAAGGGAAAAGGTATGTCTGTCTTAGATCAAGTCCTTTTCACTAAGTGCACAACAGAGTTGAAACCGTCTAGTTAACTCTTTTTGGATCACTTACCATGGATATAGGAAATGGTCGTAACTGATTCATTTGTGACTTTGCCTCCTACGACCACATCACATCCATCTGAGGCTCCAGTATGCTTTAGTTTTTTAGTCTATTCATTTTTAGTTATTATGTGTTATTTGACATATATGTTTTTAATATGTATTAATGTTGTTTTACTAGTTACAGCCTCCTTCAAGACATCCCACGGATCCTCAGCCTCACCCAATTGCAGAAGACAAAGATGAGGTAATCAACATTTCAACTTCAAACAATTTAGAGTTCAGTACTTAGTTATTTTGATGTTATATTGAGAAAATATATCTGATTCGACATTTGAATTGTCCTTGTACAACCACTTGCAGAGCCACGTACTGCTTCGAAGAGGCTTGATTTTGATGATCCACCACAGTCATAGATACTGATAGAGACATATAGTTATAGTTGTGGTCATTGAAGGACCAATTTTTTATATATTCAACATTTGTATATGTATATATCAACTTTGACAGACATGACACATGCCTTATTTTTGTAACTATTATTGATTTGGAATCTATGCCATTTTTTGATATGTACAAGATTATTGTTCATTTTGATATATATGAAACTTGATATTCGATCCAATTTGTTCATTGTTATATATGAAACTTGATATTCTTGAAACTTAGTTATTTGCTATTGAAATGTGATCAAACTTGTTCATTGTGTATATGTCTTGAAATGTGATCTAATTTTTTATTACTTATAACTCATATGGTGTATATTTTTAAACTATCTATTACTCATATTGTGTATACCCAAGTACCGACACCGGTAATGTTGATATTGTGTATTTTGATTGAGTGAATTTACTTTGAGTCCTTCGTGCGTGAAGAGATTGGAGTGAAGTTATTATTTCATAAACTCATGCTTATGGAGCGAAGTTCATCCTTTTAAGAACCAATTAAGACAAGATTTGAGTGCACAAAGCATATTTGAAATTTATCTAAGGATGATTCAGCTTAGGTAAGGTTTTCATTTAAATTTTATTCCATAACAAGTCGGCCTTAGGGTAAGAGACACACCTATTCATCCAAATAGCCTATAAAAGAAGAGTTGAAGCACTTAAGGATGATCCGTGTGAACCTATGGGGTTGTGTTGTTGCTTCCTAAAAAATCCTCTCTCAGTTTCGAACAACCCGATTCCATTTTCTTGTCGTGAGATTTTTTCTGTCACATCAAAAACCGTTAGTGAGAGGTGGCAAAATAGTGCATCTTTCATTATGCTCATTGTGGGAATGAACCGTCAATGCAAGCATGTCTAGGTGGCCAGGTTTACACTAGGTGTGCCCTTGTCTCACTCCCCAAGATGTCTAATCATTTCGAGCCACCTCGTAGCGACGTTTTCCCTTGAGCGCTCAAAGTGGAAAAAATGGTCAAACTTTGACATCGCATAACTTAGAGACTGTGGCACTTATGGACGATCTATTTGAACCTAAGGGGTCATGTTGTCGCTGCCTAAAAAATCATCTCTTGGTTTTAGATAACTCGATTCCCTTTTCTTGTGGTGATATTTTTTCTATTGCATCAAAAACTGTCAAAAATCATCAGTGAGAGGTGGCAAAATAGTGCATCTTTCATTATGCTTATCGTAAAAACAAACCGTCAGCGCAAGCATGTCTGGGTGGCTGGGTTTACACTAGATGTGCCCTTGTCTCACTCCCCAAGATGTCCAATCATTCCGAGCCACCTCGTAGCGATGTTTTCCCTTGAGCGCTCAAAGTGGAAAAAATGGTCAAACTTTGATGTCAAATAACTCAGAGACCGTGGCACTTATGGATGATCCATTTGAATCTATGGGGTTGTGTTGTCTCCACCTAAAAAATCCTCTCTCAGTTTAGGACAAATCGATTCCATTTTCTTGTGGAGAGATTTTTTCTGTCGCATCAAAAACTGTTAGTGAGAGGTGGCAAAATAGTGCATCTTTCGTTTTGCTTGTCGTGGGAATGAACCGTCAGTGTGAGCACATCTGGGTGGTTGGGTTTATTATAGGTGTGCCTTATCTTTCTCCCTAATACGTCCGATCATTCCAAGCCACCTTGTAGTGACGTTTTCCCTTGAGCACTCAAAGAGGAAAAAATGGTCAACATCGCGTAACTCGGAGACCATGGCACTTATGGACAATTCATTTGAACCTATGGGGTTGTGTTTTTTTTGCTTAAAAAATCCTCTCTTGGTTTCAGACAACTCGATTCCATTTTCTTGTGGTGAGATTTTTTTTGTCGCATCAAAAGCCATCAGTGAGAGGTGGCAAAATAGTGCATCTTTCATTTTGCTCATCGTGGGAACAAACCGTCAGTGCGAGTGCATCCGGGTGGCTGGGTTTGCGCTAGGTGTGCCCTTGTCTCGCTCCCCAAGACATCTGATCATTTCAAGCCACCTCGTAGCAATATTTTCCCTTGAGTGCTCAAAGTGGAAAAAATGGTCAAACTTTGACATCGTGTAACTCGGAGACCATGGCACTTATGGATGATCTATTTGAACCTATGGGGTCATGTTGTTTCTGCCTAAAAAATCCTCTCTCGGTTTCATACAAATTGATTCCATTTTCTTGTGGTGATATTTTTTCTGTCGCATAAAAAACTGTCAGTGAGGGGTGGCAAAATAGTGCATCTTTCATTTTGCTTGTCGTGGGAATGAACCGTCAGTGCGAGTGCATCCGGGTGGCCGAGTTTATACTAGGTGTGCCCTTTTATTTCTTCCCAAGACATCCAATCATTTTGAGCCACCTCGTAGCGACGTTTTCCCTTGAGTGCTCAAAGTGGAAAAAAAAGTCAAAATTTGACGTTGCGTAACTCAGAGACCATGACACTTATGGATGATCCATTTGAACCTATAGGGTTGTGTTTTCACTGCCTAAAAAAGCCTCTCTCGATTTTGGACAAATCGATTTCATTTTCTTGTGGTGATATTTTTTCTGTCGCATCAAAAATCGTCGGTGAGAGGTGGCAAAATAGTGCATCTTTTGTTCTGCTCGTCGTGGGAATGAACCATCAGCATGAGTGCATCCAGGTGGCTAGGTTTATGCTAGGTATTCCCTTGTCTCACTCCACAAGACGTTTGATCATTCTGAGCCACCTCGTAGTGACGTTTTCCCTTGAGCGCTCAAAGTGGAAAAAATGGTCAAACTTTGACGTCGCGTAACTCGGAGACCGTGGCACTTATGGATGATTCGTTTGAACCTATGAGGTTGTGTTGTCGCTGCCTAAAAAAGCCTCTCCCAGTTTTGGACAACTCGATTCTGTTTTCTTGTGGTGATATTTTTTCTGCAGCATCAAAGGCCTCTCTTGGTTTCAGACTATTCCTACTAGCCCTTCAAATCGGGTAATTCAACAATAACTCAAAACTTTCCCAATACACTTGGAATTTTTTTTGCATATTCAGATACCCATTTGCAAGTTATTTAACATATATTAAAATCAAACTCATTTATTTATAATCAAATAGCACAAATTTATAATCAATTGGTACAAGTTTATTACAAATGTATTTATAATTAAATGGTACAAATTTGGGCTCTCAAAACTTGCAAATCAGCCCCATGGACACTTTCATATATAAAATTTGGCATCTAATATAAACGATCAAGCTCATTACAGTTTATATTTACAAAATTTTGCATCTAAATATGCAAATTACAACTCGTTGTTGTTTTTTTATACAAAAATTAGCATCTAGATATGCACATTACAACTCATTGTTGTTTTTTAATACAAAATTTAACATCTAGATATGCACATTACAACTCATTGATGTTTTTATATATAAAATTTGGCATCTACATATGCACATTACAACTCATATGCATATTACAGCTCATATGCATGTAGAGCACATCCAAAAAAGCGAAGTTACAACGTTTCGCAAAATATATATACAAAATTGTCAAAATTATTCTACCATATTGTAGAATTATTCTTCTAGATGGCCCAAAATCAATCAAATGAACCTTCTGGATCAACTCTAACCCTTAGTGTCTCAAGTATTGCCTCATGGTCTGATTCACAAACTTTCCACAAATCCTTGTTAAGAGGTCTACCACAATATTTAATCAAATGAATATTTGTTGCAACAAGAAGGTTTGAGTAATGAAGAATATGTCTACGTGTCTCAAAGTACTCAAACAACCAGGCATTAGAATTTTTGATAGGGTACCTGCATTTTATAGAAGGATAAGTTAATGCCAAAATCAATACAACAACTACTAAATAAATGAGTTTAAGAGGTCTCAATATAACTCGACACAACAACAGTACCTTCTAAGCCATGTCCCTGTCACAACAACGGATCCTATTGGGTACTCAATACTCTCTCCATCAACCACTGTAGAAGTCAATTTATTTTTGGCCTCAATACAATGACACAAAAATTAATTTGTTCCTTCTTCACTGTTCTCATCCGCAATAACTAGATATACATGACCTACATTTAATAGAAGGATATAAGTTAATACCAAAATTAGCATAAGTTAATACTAATAAATTAAGCTTAAAATTGTAGCAAATTGCAACCCTTTACTTGGTTCAACTATGTCTGATACATGGTCAAAATCCACTGATGCTTCAATCTGGTTCATTTGTAGTGCTCTAGGAAGTTGATATGTATCTAGGGTTTGCAAAGGTCTACAATACCATTGGTCAACCCACTCTTTTGATTCGCATTCATCCCACACAAAATGCATACACGAAGAGCAAAAGCATGCAATATGTCTAGTATAAATAACTAGTGATGTTGCATTTGAACTTCTAAATAAATGCATGCCACTTGATCCAGTAAGTGTACAACAATCTAGATAGTTTTCAATGTTAGATTCACGTATTAACCAAAATTATCTGGAAACCATAGACTTACCTGCATTACCTGGTCCCATCGTAGAGTTACACCATTGTACAATTGTTTCTGCATCTATTAATATTACACCACCTTCATACTTCAATTCCTCTCTAGTAAGAGCTCTTTTCACACATGCTCCCACACCATCATGCTCTCCCTTTCCATGCCCTGCCTCAATGAAATTCTAAAAATGTTGGACACCACTTGTCACATGCATCCTAGTCAACCAGTAGAACATCCGTGCATTCTTGAATTGTGCGGTGCAATTGTCCAACCATATTAAGTGTTGGTTGTATCTTATATCTCTTTCCCTTAAACTATCATAGAAGACTATAAAGCATCCCTGCACAAACTTTGAGGAATGAGTACGATCATCACTGATATAGAAGTGATATTCTCTTATAACCTTTCTGTCCTCCTCAGTGCTATCATGTGCATTCATGAATGCTATGTGTACAAAAATTGTAACTTGTGTAGAGTGGTAATACATATATTGTACTTCATTTTGTAGCTTTAGTGTATAATTCTCAACAAAATCAATGACATAGACAATAGTGTCGAGGGGGAAAGTGTCCTTACACAACTTGAATTGCTCATCTAACCACCTAGCTCTATGTGTGTGACCTATGTACTCATACACTAGTTTCTCTTGAAATATCTTCATAAAATCAGCTACGCATATATCCCTTTTCACTAACTCACACCTCTTTCATTCTTTTCCATCTTTAACACCATATGTGACTGACTTATATTTTCCAATAGAAACTAGTTCCTTACCAATTTCATGTATGCTATCTAGATGTAGGCATCTATGCAACTATTGCAAACGGCCACATGTAGGACAAAAACCTCTCAAACACATAATCTTATAGTAAATGCACCCATCATCTCGTTTACATAGTACACTTGAAATAAATTCTCTCGGTGACTTAAGAGGTGCTTGTAGACCACATTCCTGCAAAACATCGTTACTGTGCAAAGTACAACATATATAGCGATAAATATCATAATGCATGGAAAATTCAACATGGACCCTACAACAACATGTAGTACATGCATGATTAATCTTAACATAAAATGGTTTTGTCATCTCAAAAAATCTCTGACTAATTTTAATCCGAGGAAAACTTTGAAGAAACCTTTCATAAAATTGTGTTTGAGTGGTATCTAAATAGTGTTTTGAATGTGGCTCATGATTACTAATTTCAATTCGCCTTCTAACAACATCTCTTTGGTTGGGTGAAACCCTTGTGTTGTCATGCCAATATTTCTCAATTAACTTTCTTAGTGCATCAACAACAACCTTGTCCTTGCATGGGAGTCTACCCAAGAATGCCCAAAGAGAATTATTGTTAGGATCCTTGATTTTCTCTCACCTCTCTAAGGCATAGTGTGTGGTTCTACTTATCCTTAATGACTTGCTTGTTTTGCTTATTAAACGATATTTTTTCATTTCCTTTCCCATTATGGTTGATGTGAGGACACGACGAGTAACATTAGCATCTTTAGTGCATGATTTCGAACCAATGGCTTGGTATGCATAAAAAATATTTCTCACAATGGTTCTTTCACTATTATTTTCGGATGTTCATAACCCCAAAATTTTCATTGGCTCTCTAAATTTCAGATTTTTAATCATTTCAACAATTGATTGGCATCTTCCACTTTGATTTAAGTTTTCAAAATATTTATTCCAAATTCTTCTAACCGTTCTTCTACAAGTTTTTTCAGAAATTTTATCATGAATTGGCTTCACAATATTTTCATCAATATCTATTAGGAACTTTGGTTTTCTATGAATTATTCTAAGAGGTGTTAATATTGGTGCATGCTCTTCGTTTTCATTAGGTGCATTATGTGCATTGATCACATCAAATTCAAATGGTATATCTTCTTCAATTTCATTAACATGTGCATTCATCGAATCATTTTCAAATGGTGTATGTTCATTGCATTCATTATGTGCATTCATCATATTGTAAAGCGGAAAAATCGAACCCTAGTCGTTCTCCCCTCCCCAACTCCAAGGAGAGAGAAGGGAGAGTCACTAGGGTTGATGGTTTTCACTTAGGGGAGACTTTACATTCAAAAGAGGGGTTGAAACCCACAAGATCCAATCCCACGCAATGCAAGATTGGATTCTATATGAGTTTCAAGGGTTGTGACATCAAGGATACCCTCTTTTGTAAAGAATGTAGATAGAAAGATTGAACTAGGAATGCATGTAAAGTAGGAAAGATTCGCTTATAAATAGAGATAGGGATATGGGATGAAGCTGCGGACCTTGAATTAGCAGTAAAATGTTGAGACGGTGCTGTTCTGCAAATTTGAGCGAAAGTTTACGGGACGATGGCACCCGGCGTGCACACGGTCCTCCGAAAAAATCCGCGAAACGAAGGGGGATCTATTCGTCTCTGCACAAGGATTCCAGATCTTCAATTACAGCCACGTGCCTACAACCTACACACAGAAAAGAGAGGATGATTGGGGGGTTAGGGATGAGGGGTTTGCCTTTAGGTCAAACCCCAGTTTTTGAATTAACCAAGAAATGAGAATGCTGTAAATGTAAATGCTTGTAATGTAAACAAGTACTGATACCTTGTTGTAAGAATGTTTGTATTCTTACATGCGAAGGTGTAATGTATGTAGTATGTTGTATGTTGTATGTGATCTCCTCTTCAATGGTTGAATCCTTGTCTTGAATGCAACACTTAACCTTGAATGGAGACTTAGAATGCTCAATTGCTTGAAGGAATGCTTGAATGCTTGAATGCTTGAATGTTTGAATATCGCTTTTGCCTTTTGTTCTTTCTTATTTCCTCTTTTCTGACCTCCTCAAATGGGAGAGGAAATGTAGTTTATATACTTGTCAATTAGGGCTGATAGACTGATTTTCCCGACCTTGGGCCGACCAGGAAACAATATTTTCCAATTTGCAAATTTAAAGACCCGAAGCCCCAAAAGAGACCGGGCCCAAAATAGGGTCAGGGACCAAGGCGCTGGGCGCCATGGTCCTGGGGGACCAGGGCGCTGGGTGCCCTAGTCCTGAAGGACCAGTGCGCTGGGCGCCATGGTCCCACCTCCAGGGACAACAGGGTGCAAGGAGGATCAGGCCAGGGTGCTGAAAAATGCCGTTTTTGGTGTCATAAGCAAGTTTCGGGGTCTCCATTCAGGTTCCGTGTTGCATCGCCATCGTGAAGACCAAAATGCAGTCGAAATTGCAAGTGTCACAATTTTAGGATGCTACACATATGTATTTGAATTGGTGTATGTTGATCATTTTGATTTGGTCCATTCATCATATCAATTTTAATTTTTGAATGTTCATCACTTTCATTAGGTGCAATAGATGACGTACCTTCATGTAATCTCCTCATACACTCTCTTTGTCTTTCCTTTGCTACCTCTCTTTGTTCATTTGTTCCTCGCTTGTTCTTTCCCATTGTCCTACACATAACATCATGATGACAATCCACAATCAAATAACAAAAAAACAACAAATGATCATCGTTTTGTTATAATCTAAAGTAACAATAATAAAATAACTTAAAAAAAAATACAAGACAAATCAATCATGATCAAAGCAAAAAAACAACAAATGATAATCATTTTGTTATAATCTAAAGTAACAATGAAAAAAATAACTTAAAAAACAATCCAATATATGAGACAAATCAATCATTCCAAAGAAAAAGTGACAAAAGAATATGAAAACCTAACTGTTACTATCCCATAAAATCATGTGCAAAAGCAATAGGGCCTTCAAACAACTTGCAATGCTGGTTTTTAGGCCGTTGGAACTAAAATATATTAATATTTTCCCATAACCCATACGGGTTATGTAGAACTAGAAATTTTGGCCTTAGTTCCACATAACCCGTACGGGTTATGTAGAACTAGAAAAAGGAGAGGGGGAGAGGGAGAGGGAGAGGGAGAGAGGGAGGGAGAGAGGGGGAGAGAGGGAGATTGGGAAAATGAGAGAGGAGAGGGGGAGAGGGAGAGAGAGGGAGATTGGGAAAAGGAGAGAGGGAGAGGGAGAGAGAGAGAGAGAGAGAGAGAGAGAGAGAGAGAGAGAGAGAGAGAGAGAGAGAGAGAGAGAGAATAGGGGATATGAAGAGAGGGAGATTGGGAAAAGGAGAGAGAGAGAGAGAGAGAGAGAGAGAGAGAGAGAGAGAGAGAGAGAGAGAGAGAGAGAGAGAGATTGGGAAAAGGAGAGGGGGAGAGGGGGAGAGAGGGAGAGAGAGAGGGTGATTGGGAAAAGGAGAGGGAGAGAGGGAGAGAGGGGGGGTAAGAGAGATATTGGGAAAAGGAGAGGGAGGGAGAGAGGGAGAGAGAGGGTGATTGGGAAAAGGAGAGGGAGAGAGGGAGAGAGAGAGAGGGGGGGTGTGAGAGAGAGAGAGAGAGAGAGAGAGAGAGAGAGAGAGAGAGTAGGGAAGAGAGAGAGAGAGAGGGATATTGGGAAAATGAGAGGGAGAGAGAGAGAGAGAGAGAGAGAGAGAGAGAGAGAGAGAGAGAGAGAGTGTGTGTGTGTGTGTGTGTGTGTGTGTGAGAGAGAGAGAGAGAGAGAGAGAGAGAGAGAGAGAGAGAGAGAGAGAGAGAGAGAGAGAGAGAGAGTAGGGGGGAGTAGGGGAGAGGGGGTAAGAGAGAGAATAGGAGATAGGAAGAGAGGAATAAAATAGGATAAGGAGAGGGGGATGGAGAGAGATTTAGAGACAAAGAGAGAAGGGGTTAAAGAAAGGGGGAGGGAGGAAGATTTGGAAAAGGAGAGGGCGAGAGGGAGATTAGAAAAAGGAGAGGGAGAGAGAGAGAGAATAGGAGATAGGAAGAGAGGGAGAGAATAGGATAAGGAGAGGGGGAGGGAGAGAGAGGGGGAGAGATAGAGGAGAAATTGGGAGAGAGGGAGAGGGAGAGGGAGGGCAGAGATGGGGAGAATAGGATAAAGAGAGGGAGAGGGAGAGAGAGAGGGAGAGAAAGAGAGATAAGATAACGAGAGGGGGAGGGAGAGGGGGGAGGGGGAGAGGGAGGGGGAGAGAAAGAGAGATAAGGGGGAGATGGTGAGAATATGATAGGATAATGTGAGAGAGAGAGAGAGAGAGAGAGAGAGAGAGAGAGGAGGAGGAGGAGGAGGAGAGGGTGGGAGACATGAGGTAGAGAGAGAACGAGAAGGAGAAAAGGGTGAGAGAATTGAAAAAGAGAGAAGTGTGAGGGGGAGAGAGATGAGATAGAACTCAAGGAAGATAATAAGGGCACAGAATAAACAAAGACAATGAGGGGGAAGGAAGACAAGAGAGAGAGGAAAAGAAGAGATACATGCATGTATACAAACATATATACATATATCTATATATACATATATATATATATACATATATATGTATATGTATATATACATATATATATGTATATATATGTATATGTATATATACATGTATATACATGTATGTACATACATGTATATACATGTATGTATATACATGTATGTAGATACATGTATATACATGTATGTATATACATGTATATACATGTATCTACATACATGTATATACATGTATGTATATACATGTATATACATGTATGTATATACATGTATATACATGTATATACATACATGTATATATATATATATGTATATATACATAACTATAGATATGCATATATACATACATAAACACATATTATATAGGTATGTCTAAAATATGTGTAGTAAATGCTAAGTTTACAAGCATACATTATTATGTCTTCATAACCCGTACAGGTTTTGTGAAACAAAAAAAAATGTTTTTAGTTTTACATATCTCGTACGGGTTTTGTGAAACAAAAAAAAATGTTTTTAGTTTTACATAACTCGTACAGGTTTTGTGAAACACAAAATAATGGTTTTAGTTCTACATAACCTGTATGGGTTATTTAGAACTACGAAGAGTACTTTTGTTTTTCAAAACCTGTGCGGGTTTTGGCTTGGTAAGAGGGTTGGAAAACGACCCTAAGGCTTGCAAGCCCATTTTCCCTCCTTTTTTGTCCCTTTACACATTTTTTCATCCTCCAACATGATTTCTCAACTTCATCATCATCAAGTTTACAAATGATCAAGTGGGTATCTCTAAAATTACCACCATAATCTCACACATCTTCATAGTTTTCTGACCATATAAATTTTTCTATTTTTGGACAACATTAGCATAGTAAACTTTAATTTTCTTTATTAGTGCCTTGACAATCCTCACAGACATATGTCTACCATTTTTTTAATAACTTTTGATATACTCGACCAAATTCAAAATAAATTACATATTATTGTTCTACACTAGAATTTATACACTTTAAAAAAAAAAAAGTTTGCATTTTTTATTATTTTGATGCAAGTTATGCCCATCGCACAAATAGGTACCAAATTTTTAGGATACGGTCACTTCAAAAAATCATAAAAAATAAAATACTCAACAAAAAAATATAAAAAAATACATAACTTATAGATCTCACTCTTACCTATCAACCTACCAAAGGGTTTTGTAAAATACTAAATCTAACTATATATTTTGTGCAGCCCATGAAAACAACATGTTATATTTTTCTGAAAAAATCAAGAACAGTTTTTCGTGCATGAAAGGTTTGACCCTCTTAATCTTATCGAATTTTTTTAAAAAATAGTAGTTTAGTAACTAGATTCAGAGTACTACAATTATTATTCTTTTCTCAACTCCTACTGTTGAGTGCATGACCTCCAAATATCTCTTTGAAGTTCAGGTTACTCGTTTTCAGAAAAGAAAAAAAAGTGGCCACTTATACCCCCCCTTTTGTTCACCATCTTGGTGCACTTATCCATTTCAGATTGTAGACTTATGCATAGACCTTCTCCAAGCTATGAAAACGAGAATCATTTTGTTGTCCTAAGAGATATAAATATTATATGTTATAACTGCAATGAATCTGGTCATAAGGGCTATGAGTGTAGAAGAAAAACATTTCAGTCAAGTGGCAGCCCCTCTACTTCTTCATTCAACAAAATTGTAAAACGCTACTACTGTCAAAACTATGGTCACATAGAAAAGCACAAAAAATCAAGAGCTACTAAACATAAGAAGACAATATATGTGGAATCAAAAAACAAATCTCATCAGAACTTGGCAACATAGAAAAGAAATGAAGCCAAACAAGTTTGGGTAGAGAAGAAAAAGGAGAAAAGTGAATCAAGTCTGATTGTACAAACAACATTGCATGTAGAAAGAAAGAACTTTTGGGTTGCTGATAGTGGGTGCTCCAATCACATGATAGGAGATAAGAAAAAAAATCGTCAAACTAGAGGATTGGAATGGTGAATCAGTTAGATTTGGTGACAACTATTCCATCAAAATAAAAGGCAAAAGAACATTGAGCATTGATGGTAAGTTGAAAGCACATAATGTATATTATGTTGAAGAATTAAAACACAACTTACTTAGTGTAAGTCAGATACATGACAAAGGCTACAGGTTCACATTTGACTCCAAGGGATGTGGAATAAGAAAAGAAAGCAATGGAAAACTAATTGCATAAGGTAAGAGAACATATGGCAATGTGTATAACATGAAGGAACTTTTATGAGTTGCAATACATGATGGGACAAGTAGATGAGAGTTGGTTGTGGCATAGGAGGGCCACATAAACTTTGACAATCTTGTCAAGGTAAGAAGGAAAGGTTATGTAAGACACTTGCCCAAGATTGTTAGGCCAACAAACACATACGTAATGAATGCCAAAAGGGTAAACAAACTAGAGTAACTTTCAAGTCAAAAGAGTACTCATCTACAAGGCCACTTGAGCTAGTGCACATGGATTTGTTTGGACCTACAAAGACTAGAGCTTTAAAGAATGAGAAATATTTCATGTTGCTCATAGATGAATATTCAAGGATGACATGGGTTACCTTCTTGCAGGACAAGTCACAAGCATTTGACAGGTCCAAGATTTTTCAAGAAAATGGTTGAGAGAGTGGGTACAAGCTGAAATGTTTGAGATATGATCAAGGAGGTGATTTTATATTTAATGAATTCTAAGATTACCGTGAGTTACATGGAATTAAAAGATAGCATTCAACTGCTCGAACACCTCAACAAAATGGTGTTGTGGAAAGAAATAACAAGATGGTCAAAGAAATGACAAGAAAAATGTTGAATGAATCAAATTTGTCTGATGTTTATTGGAAAGAGGCAGTCCATATGTAACAATATATACTTTAAACATGGCTCAGTTGAGAGTGAACAACAAGAGGACACCGCATGAATTATGGTATGGAAAGAAGCCTTCAGTCAAGCACTTCAAAGTTTTCAGTAGCAAATGCTTTATTAAAAGGGATGATGATGGAATTGGTTGTTTTGATGCAAGATGTGATGAGGGAATCTTCTTGGGTTACTCTACACGTAGTAAGACACATAAGTGCTACAACAAACACCTTAAGAAAATTGCTGAGAGTGTTAATGTTAAAGTTGATGAGGAATTGCAAAGAACAATTTAAAGTGTTGAAAATCAAATAGAAGAATCATGCCATAAAGAAGAGGAACAATTTGAAATTGAAGAAGAAACTACAAAGAAACCACCAAAAAAGTATGTGCAGAAGTATCACCCTGAAGATTAGATTATAGGCAACAAGGATAGAGGTGTACAAACAAGAAGGAAGCATGCTACAAACAATGAACACGTTAATTTTTTCCTCTTGACTGAACTAGAACCAAAAAATTATAATGAGGCCAACAAGAGTGTTGATTGGATCAAGGCAATGTAAGAAGAATTGCAGTAGATAGAGAAGAACAAAAATTGGGATTTAGTGTCACAACCAATTGAAAATAATGTTATTGGCACAAAGTGTGTAAAGATGTAAATCATTCTAACTTCAATAATAAAATGAAATACTCTTTATTCTTAAATAAACTCGTAATTCCTTTAAAAAGTCTATTTGATTCCACTTTTCCTTCCATAGCTTCATTTGATCATTCCATTTATATCATAAACACAAAATTTCTATAAAAAGATAAAGATTCTTCATTCAATAAATCTATATAAGTAGTATCTCAATCATACAATACTTAGGCTTTTCAAAATGCCTTAAGTTCAATAACAAAAGAATACAAAGTAAAGGATGAGATGCGTCCTTTGATCTGCAATCCAAGCTATCTTCAATGCAATCTTTAGAATGAAGACGATAACAAGATTCAGGTGCTTTTTCCACCCAACCTTGAAGCTTACACTTCCCCAGAATTCTTGGTCAATCAAGAATACTCGACCCTACACAAATTGCTTAGGAAAAAGAATTCGGTAGACAAGATGGAATCTAGTGCGTTCCTAGAATGATACATGCATTTTCAATTTTCTAATTCCGTTAAGAAACAAACAAGATCAATAAAGGATGTGGTAGAGTGGATAAATAAATAAATCCATCTATTTCAATGGTCAATTGGTTACTTGGTCGAGTATAATGCCATGCATAGCAATAAAATATAGTTTGGAAAAAGAAAACTCTCTCTCTATAACCCACATTCGACACCCATCCTGGAAGGTAACTTTCCAGAAACACAAGCCTATCTAGCTTTGTTCATATGAATCTAGAATAAATATATGCAGAAGACAATCTTTCATTTTTCAATTCTAGCTTCATATTTCTCGCATGATAAAAATACAATGTTAAAGAAGACAATCTTTCGTTGAATAGAAATAGAAAGAATCAATCTTTCATTACAACCAATCCTATCTAACAGGAAGCAATGTTTCATGGATAAACAAATATATATCTGAAAAGAAAACAATCTTCGCTTCTATCTTTCAAGTAATTCAAAGTCAAGAATTAAATATAAGAAGGTGTAACACATGTATGTATCTTTACATAAAAATTGAATAAAAACAATGAGTACACATTCTTTTATTCAATTATCAAAACATTTAAATAGCTTAATCATTAACTTGCATTCTATCTCTTATGGTTTTGATTTTCCACATTTATATCACCTAAGTTCTCTATCTTTCCATGTGTTTTGGTTTGTCTACCTCTTTTCTCGAATAGCATATTTAGTTTGATACTAATATGTTGTTTTTCATGATTTATGAACTCAACTAACTGATTTTACTATTTTTCCATAACAACATTTAACATGATGAAAATTCATAATGCGCGTACCTATATGGCTTTTCAAATGAGATACCCAAAAATCATCTTAACTTCTAATGCAAGGATTAAATTCGGGAGTGTAACTCTTTTCTTCATGAAATTAAAATAAGCTTCAGTATTTAAAAATTCATTATCCTAATATTTCATCTTCTTTGTGGTTGAAATTCAAAGTTTATAATGCACAAACTCTCTCTATCCCCTTGCTCTGTTTCTAGAGGATTTTGTGATCTAATTTCTATGAGTTACACTATGTTTATCAACAAACCTTAAGAAAACATTTCATTATTTCATCTTTATTTACATGAACGTATTTTAAAGCAATTTAAAATGGTTTCATATCAGAAAAAAAATATCATGATTCTAATTGCTTCATTTGATTATTGTATAAATTTGAACAAAAGAGAACATTCTTTTATCTTTTAGATCTCCACAACAAAACATGCTAGAATAGAGCCTACCTCTAGAATTGTTGGCATATGATGAAATGATATGATGATATGATATGATGATAATGTATGTTGTCATTGATGTCAATAAGTACAGGTGAACCGATATAAAGATTGGAAGAAGTTGTTATTGATGTTCAAGTAGGAGAAACGGTATGAAGAGATGAAGTGGACCGGTGTCAGGGTTTCACTAAGTGTGACTACCGGTTGGTAGTCTCAGCTCTAGGGTTTCCGGTTTGGCAATCTAGCTCATGTGATGCAAACGGTGACATTTTGTGATGAGTTAGCTAAGAGATAAGGATGAGATCAAGATGCCACATCAGTTTTATGCACGTGAAGGATTTCCTTGAGGATCTTCCCTGTGAAGATCGATTGCATTAAATGTCTACCTCGGGAATGAACATTCTTCTTAGCGGTATGAGAAGAAAGTGTGATGGGTTACTGATTTTTGTATGTGGTGAAGAATGGACGATGCATAATGACTTGTGATCTATTCGAGATTGTTTTATTCTATGCAAAGTGTGTGAACGGTTAGATTGGACCACTTGTAATTGTAAACCTAAAATGTTTAGGGTTTAGGGTTTATGCTACCGACCTAATTGTTGTCTATAAGGTCGATGAGTTTTTGATATTGTAAGTGTTGGAAAATGTTGTGTTTTGTATCTGAGTGATGAGATACTTGCCAGACCAGTGAGTGGAAAATTGCAGAGTGTGATTGCAGAGTAGAGGAACTGAAAGGGATCTGCCTTAGCATGTAGTGTTGTTATCAGATCAGAGCTTTACCTGTTGTCTTCTAACCATTTCAACAGTAGGAAAATCCCTTTGCCGGGTAGCTTTAACGGGCTTCTTGTAAATCCTCTAACCAGGCGACTCAAGATCATTGAGTTCTTCAAATCCTCTAGCAAGGTAACCTTTAACAGGGTTTCAACCTTTAACAAGGTATATAGCCATCCCTTAACCGGGTGATCTTTAATAGGATCGGTTCCTAACAGAACCTTATTGTAAAGTCTTTAACCGGACTAGGCTCCTAAAAGAGAGAGATTCAAAAGAGTTGAAAAACAAGCTTGTGGGCCCCACCGTGGTTTTTCCCATTTGGGTTTCCATGTGAAAAATCTGTGTGTCATGAGTTGTGCATTTTTCATGTGATGTTTAAGCAGTCTTTGTTTAGGTGAATATGCATGCAAAGCTAATAGTTATGGTATTATTGATACAACACATGCATATGTATATTGGTGAAGTACTTATCAAGTGTTGAATGTTATTTGAAGTATTCAGTTGTACTAGTTTAGCTGTCTGAAGTCTTACTGTGTTTAACTGGTATTTCCATGGTTAAGCTCAATGATGAAGACAACTGGTTAGAATTGTTTTAACTTGATAAGTTGTTGAGAATTTTTTGTATGTACCGATTCACCCCCCCCCTCTCAATACCAGTTAGGGTATTTGTTGTTCATCATTATTCATCAATTGGTATTAGAGCAACTCCAGGTCCTCGGTGATATAAGCTTAACTGCTTGAGGTAAAAGATCTTGCTTTAATGATGAAGAGGGAAGGTCCTAAGTTTAATAGAGATAACTTCAAAATATGGAAGGACAAAATGAAGATTTATATCAAGAGTTTGGGTACTCAATGCTAGAGCTATGTTGAGAATGCCTATGTTATCCCCACAGGCACTCTAACTAATGATCAGAAAAGAGAGATTCAAGAAAATGGGCAAGTCATGGAAGGCCTTATTAGCAGCCTGTCTGATATCGAGTTCATTGATGTACAAGATAAGGACACTCCTAAGGATGTATGGGACACATTGGAAACCATTTATGGCAGTGATGAACATGTCAAACAAGCTAAGGAAGAAAGCCTTAGAGGAAAATTTGAAGACATGAGGATGGTTGAAGGAGAGACCATTCAACAATATGTCATAAGGATCAAGACTATGGTTGGAGATATCAAGAGCCCTGGTGGAACAATTGATGATGCCACCGTTGTCAGTAAAGTTTTGAGATCATTGTTACCGGTCTATGTAATCAGAGTTGCTGCTATTCAGGAGCTAAGGTCTATCGACAAAACCAAGGTATCCTTAGACTCTATCATTGCAAAGTTGACAACATATGAGCTGAATAGCTATGATGGCAGTGTTTAGAAGATTGAGTTAGCCTTTAGAGCATCTGTTGCACCAACCAAAAAAGGAAAAGAAGTAAGTACCGGTTATGAATCCAGGAAATGCAGAGATATGGATGATGAAGAGATTTTGATGGAGTTTGAAGCTCTTCTTGCGAAGAGACTTCCAAAAGGCACCAGAAAATACAGAGGTAAGCTTCCTTTAAAATGTTTTTCCTGCAATAAGATAAGACATATAGCTGTTAACTATCCTAACAATGACAATAAGGATAAAACAAAGAGGTTTAGAAAGTGTAAAGGAGGAAGTAGGAGAAATTGTCTTATTGCAGTTAATGAAGGTGTTACTGATGAAGAGAATGAAGACATAGTGTTTGTAGTTGTAAAGGAAGAAGTGTCTGACAAGAAAGCCCTTGTATCTCGCAATAAGATAAGACATATAGCTGTTAACTGTCCTAACAATGACAATAAGGATAAAACATAGAGGTTTAGAGAGTGTAAAGGAGGAAGTAGGAGAAATTGTCTTATTGCAGTTGATGAAGGTGTTACTGATGAAGAATCTGAGGATGAAGAGAATGAAGACATAGTGTTTGTAGCTGTAAAGGAAGAAGTGTCTGACAAGAAAGCCCTTGTATCTCACATTGACAACTTTAATGAGTGGATTATTGATAGTGGGTGTTCTCACCACATGACTGGTGACCGGAGAAAGTTTATGTCTCTGGAAGAATGTGATGGTGGTGTTGTTAGGTTTGGCAATGATGCACCATGCTTGGTGAAAGGTAAAGGATCCATCTCACTGAATGGAAAGAGCAGCGCAGATAATGTCTACTGGGTAGAAGGTCTTAAGCATGACCTTTTGAGTGTTGCTCAGCTAAATGACAAAGGACTCATTCTGGAGTTCAAAGGTGGAGTCTGAAGTATAATTGGAAAGAGTGGTGAACTTATTGCCACCGGTAAGCAGACCAGAGGTAACTTGTTTCAATTAAATGCCAAGATTAGTCAGTGTCTGATGGTGAAGTTTGATGATAGTTGGATATGGCATAGGAGACTTTGTCATATGAATTTTGACAATATTGTAAAAGCCAGTAAGATTAAGGTAGTAAGAGGATTGTCTTTGCTGAACAAACTGGAGAATTCTTTGTGCAGAGAATGCCAACTTGGGAAGATGTCTTCCTCAACTTTCAAAGGTAAGTCTTTTTCAGCAAAGAACTTACTTGATCTTGTGCACACCAATCTGTGTGGTTCAATGAAAAATAGAAGTATTCAGGGAGATAGGTATTTCATGATTCTTATTGATGATTGCTCAAGAATGATGTGGGTCACATTCTTGAAAGACAAGTCTGAGGCATTTGGAAAGTTCAAAGCCTTTAGAGCATTGGTAGAGAAGGAAAGTGGTCAAAGGATAAAATGCCTAAGAACTGATCAAGGAGGTGAATTCACTTCTGATGAATTCAACAAGTACTATGAAGAGAATGGTACCAAGAGACAATTGTCTACCCCAAGGACACCACAACAAAATGGCATAGCAGAAAGGAATAACAGGACTGTAGTTGAAGCGGCTAGAACAATGCTGATCCAAGGAAAGGTTGCTCACACTTTTTGGAGAGAAGCGATGAGCACTGTAGTCTATACTATGAACTAGGTACTTATGAAGAAAGGTAAAGATAAAACCCCTTATGAGTACTGGATCGGGAAGACTCCCACTATGAGTTATTTTAAAGTATTTGGCAGTAAGTGTTATATCAAGAGAGGTGAGCATCTGAGCAAGTTTGATGCTAAATGTGATGAAGGAATATTTCTGGGATATTTCACTAAGAGAAAAGCTCTCAAGTGCTACAATAATATGACTTAGAAAATTGTTGAGAGTATCAATGTCAGGGTTGATGAATCCCTTGAGGATCCTAAGGAAACCTGCAACGAGCAAGTGGAAGATGAACCGGGTGTAGCCTTCAAGGAACCGGTTAAGAAAGAAATAAGCAAAGACCTCAATGTTCTTGTACCAGTAGAAGCTGCAGTAGGTGAAGAAGAAGATGGAGAAGAAGAAGAAGAGGAAAAGCAAGAAGAACTAGCTAGAGTCATTCCTAGATATGTGAAACTACATCATGATCCGGAGTAGATCATAGGAGATAAATATGCAGGGATACTCACAAGAAGAAAGGTGAAAGAAAACTCTTGCATGATTTCTAAATTTGAGCCTAAGACTACTAGAGAGGCACTTATAGGTGAAGAATGGATTAAGGCAATGAAAGAGGAGATGGACCAGATAGAGAAGAATGCAACATGGTCTTTGGTACCTAGACCGGAACACAAGAATGTCATAGGTACCAAATGGGTCTTTAGGAATAAGTTGAATGAAGAAGGCACAGTTGTAAGGAACAAGGCAAGGCTTGTATGCAAGAGATATGCTTAGGAAGAGGGAGAAGACTATGGAGAGACCTTTGCCCAATGGCTAGATTGGAAGGTGTTTGAATGCTACTTGCATTTGCAACATTTAAGGAATTCAAGGTATAATTGATGGATGTGAAGTCTGCATTCTTGAATAAAATCCTAGAAGAGGAAGTGTATATTGAGCAATTGGATGGGTTTGTCTTATTAGAAGATAGTAACATGGTGTGTAGATTACACAAGGACCTGTATGGATTGAAACAAGCACCAAGGGCATGGTATGAATGGTTACACTCTCATCTTGTGAAGATAGGATTTCAGAGAACAAGTAAGGACAACAACATCTACCTGAAATCTGAAGGTGATCAGATTATGATCTATGAAGTGTTTGTAGATGAAATAATATTTGGAGGAGATGATGAAATGAGCCATGCATTTGTAGATGAAATGAAGAAAGAGTTTGAGATGTCTCTGATTGGAGAGATAAATTTCTTCATTGGTCTACAGATTCAACAAATGAAAGAGGGTATCTTTATTACCCAGTCCAAGTATGTCAAAGAGGTATTGAAGACCTTTGGCATGGAGGAGAGCAAACCGGTTGGTACACTGATGGTGACCGACTGTAAATTGACTAAGGAAGATGATTCAACGTTGGTAAATGAGAAGGAGTATAGGTTAATGATTGGTAAGCTGCACTATGTGGTACAACAGACCAGATATTGCTCATGCAATGGGCATTGTGGCCCATTTTTAGAGAATCCCACTTGGTAGCAGTCAAGAGGATTCTTAGATACCTGAAAGGAATAGTTGATTATGGATCGTGGTATCCATACAATGGTGATTTCAATCTTAAAGTATTTACCGATGCCAAAGGGGGAGATTGTTGGCATATGATGAACTGATATGATGATAATGTATGTTGTCATTAAATTCAATAAGTACAGGTGAACTAGTTTGAAGATTGGAAGAATTTGTTATTGATGTTCAAGTAGGAGAACCAGTATGAAGAGATGAAGTGTACCAGTGTCAGGGTTTCACTAAGTGTGACTACCAGTTGGTAGTCTCAGCTCTAGGGTTTCCGATTTGGCAATCTAGCTTGTGTGATGCAACCGGTGACATTCTATGATGAGTTAGCTAAGAAATAAGGATGAGATCGAGATGCCACGTCAGTTTTGTGCACGTGAAGGATTTCCTTGAGGATCTTGCTTGTGAAGATCGATTGCATTAAATGTCTACCTCGGGAATGCACATTCTTCTTAGCGGTATGAGAAGAAAGTGTGATGGGTTATTGATTTCCGTATGCAGTGAAGAATGGACGATGCAAAATGACTTGTGATCTGTTTGAGATTGTTTTATTCTATGAAAAGTGTGTGAACGGTCAAGATTGGACCGCTTGTAATTGTAAAACTAAAATGTTTAGGGTTTAGGGTTTATGCTACCGACCTAATTGTTGTCTATAAGGTTGATGAGTTTTTGATATTGTAAGTGTTGGCAAATGTTGTGTTTTGTATCCGAGTGATGAGATACTTGCCAGACCAGTGAGTAGAAAACTGTAGAGTGTGATTGCAGAGTAGAGGAACTGAAAGGGATCTGCCTTAGCATGTAGTGTTGTTATCAGATCAGAGCTTTACCCGTTGTCTTCTAACCATTTCAACAGTAGGAAAATCCCTTTGTCGGGTAGCTTTAACAGGCTTATTGTAAATCCTCTAACCAGGTGACTCAAGATCATTGAGTTCTTCAAATCCTCTAGCAAGGTAACCTTTAACAGGGTATATAGCCATCCCTTAACCAGGTGATCTTTAACGGGATTGGTTCCTAACAGAACCTTATTGTAAAGTATTTAACTGGACTAGGCTCCTAATAGAGCAAGCTTCAAAAGAGTTCAAAAACAAGCTTGTGGGTATTCATGCCCATCGTGGTTTTTCCCATTTGGGTTTCCACGTGAAAAATCTGTGTGTCATGAGTTGTACATTTTTCATGTGATGTTTAAGCAGTCTTTGTTTAGGTGAATATGCATGCAAAGCTAATGGCTATGGTATTACTGATATAATACATGCATATGTATATTGGTGAAGTAGTTATCAAGCATTGAATGTTATTTGAAGTATTCATTTGTACTGGTTTAGCTGTCTAAAGTCTTACTGTGTTTAGTTGGTATTTCCATGGTTAAGTTCAATGATGAAGACAACCGATTAGCATTGTTTTAACTTGATAAGTTGTTGGGAAGTTTGTGTATGTATCGATTGACCCCCGCCTCTCAATACCAGCTAGGGTATTTGTTGTTCATCATTATTCAACAGGAATACGATCCAAGTCTGTTATGATCACTGATAAATTCTCCCAAAACTATTTGCAATACATCCAAATTCCAATGCTTTTCCCCTCTACGCTATTCTATTTCATGAGCTCTCTCTTCTCTACTTACTACTCTATATTTCCATTCTCTAGTCTTTAGTTCTTATATTTTCTCTGTTCTCTAAAATTTGACGCTAAATATGAGATGATCATCACCAATCTTTCATGACTGGTCGTAATACTCCTAAATCTCCAATACTTTTCTCTTCTACATTCCATTCTCTAATCCTTTGGTGTATGTGTCCTTCTCTTCCATTCGATGGTCTATATATAGTGTTTTCACCTACCTTCTTTCCTATTTTGGGGCCCATCTCTCTTAGTGGTGGACCGATTCTAAGTGACACCACACATTGTTTAACTGAAACATCACAGTCCTAGATCGTTTCAAACACTTATGTGTTCTCCATGCAATGTTATTCATTATCCCTATTGTTGACACCAAACTGCTCAAGCTATTTAAGTTCTTATTACCAGTTTTATTATGTGGACTAATTCCCACGCAATTCTTCAAACACATCATGGTGTTCTTTGCAAAATCCATGCTCATCTCAAACACTTCATCATGGTTAGTATTCCTTCAAAAATTCGTGTTCATTTCACACTACAAGTCTATTTGACAAATGGTAGATTTATTATCAACTCCTTGCAAATCGATACCAAGTTATAGTGGCATTTAAGTCTTATTCCAAGTTGACTTTAATAGTAATGATTTCCATATAACATGCAAAGTTTATTAAATTAATTCGCAAACTGCACGTATTGTGTTTCGAAGACCAAGAATTCATTACACCTACCACGTACTGCATTGTCCATGGCTTGGTTGACATGGTCAAAGGAAAACAAATCTGCAACGTGGTCGATATGGAAAGTATTAAAGGGGAGTAGGAGTGGTCGGTGGTAATACCAACCCCTCCCCATAAATATGGGGAGTGGTCGATATTACTATCGACCTCCCCCATTTAACATTTACTTTGCATTAAATAAACCGCCAATCCTTTCAGTTATTATGTTTTCAATTAAGTTGCTTTTCATGTTTATATATATATATATATATATATATATATTAATATAAATAATGAGTTTTCATAAAACAAAATAATTTAATATCAACAATATATTTACATATATAGTAATTACATACGTATATATGTATATGTTTGAATTTTTATTCGAACTCATATATATAATACGTATATATATAACTATAGTAATAAATCAATTCAAATTTTAATTATCTTTTCTTTTTCAAGACATAATATAATTCATATATGTATATATATGTGTATATACTTGTATATGTATATCGGGTATATGCACCAAGTTGTGGTACCAAAAGGGGGTCTTAAGATGCCACTTTTTTTTTCTTTTTTCTTCTGAAATCAGCAAAGTCTGAACATCAACGACAAATTGAACCTAATTAAACTCCAAATTTGAAGATGCAACAAGAACAAGAGTCAGAGTGCTTCGAGTCTACTTTCTAAACTACTAATTTATTTTGAAAATGGTGGAGATTAAGGGCTTCAAAAAGGGGGTCAACAAAAAGTGGTCCTATTTTTATGCAAAAAACATAACATAGCGTCTGTTGTGGCCCCCCTAAAATGTTAAATTTTTTTTTTGAATTTTTAAAATCGCTTCGGTGAAAAATTAGCTAACACCTTGAAGTTTATGCCAGATTTTTCAGCTAATTTTTTAATGAGTATATGATTTTTTACTAATTTTCGGAGTCGACACATCTTGAAAAACAGAAATTTGAGCGTGCTCCCCCCTAAAATTATTGAAAACTAATCAAAAATCAATTTTTTTTTTCATAAATTGTGTAGAATGGAGTCTAGTTTCTAAAAATGTTATTTTTTTCAAAATATGATGAACGTGTAAAAATCTATACCCAAAATAGTGCATGTTGGTTTTTGACAAAAAACAGACACACTGACAAAAGAAATTATAGATGAAAGACTAAATGAAATCAAAATTTGAAATAAATTACATTGTTGGATAGCTAAGAGGGAGCTCAAGTTTACCACGGTATTTTTTTTAACTTCATTGAAACACGTGCAAACCTGATGAAGAGAACGACCAAAAATATGTCAAAATTTTCAATGTTCTGATAAAAACACGTTTTTAGCCTAAAATGGTCGTCCAACCCTTTGGGTTGGATGTCCAAGGAAAATCCAACCCATAGGTTTGGTTTTTCCCAAAGCTGGTCATTTGGCGTGCGCCAAATATGGCGCTCTCCCTATTTGGCGAGCACCAAATGTGATCAATGGGTTTTCCCATTTGGTGCGTGCCAAATAGGGAGAGCGCCAAATGTGTACATAGAAACCCCCATCTCACCTCTCCCTTCTTTATCTCCCTTCCCTCGTAGTTCCATCTCTCTCTATGAGCTAGATCTCATATTCTCTCTCTCCCCTTACCTCTTCTTGAGCTCTTCATTCTTATACATATATACTCTTCTTTGTCCCTCCCCTCTCTCACAATTCCCTTATTCCCCTATCCCTCGAGCTATCTCCCTCTCCATCCTCACACCCATATAATTCCCTCTCTCACCTCTTTCCCTTAGTTTCTTCCTCACTCCCTCCTCTCTTTAGGTCCTAAGGGGTCATAGGACACCATATGACCCCTTAGGACGCAATATGACCCCTAACAATAGCTAAGGGGTCACATGACACCATATGACCTCTTATGTTACCATATGACCCATAACAACACCATATGGTGTCCTAAGTGGTCATAGGACACCATGACCCCTTAGGACACCATACAACCCATAACGACACCATATGGTGTCTTAATGGGTCATAGGACACCATATGACCCCTTAGTACACCATATGGTGTCAGTATGTTTTGTATGGTTTCCTTTGACGCCTTAGGACACCATATGACCCCCTAGTACACCATATGGTGTCAGTATGGTCCTACGGTGTCCGATGATCCCTTAGGACACCATATGACCCCTTAGGACACCATACGACCCATAATGACAACATAAGGTGTCATAAGGGGTCATATAGTGTCTTAAGGGGTCATAACACACCATATGACCTGTTAAGACACAATATGATCCCTAACGACACCTAAGGGGTCACATGGTGTCCTATGACCCCATAGGAAACCATATGATCCCTTAGGACACCATACGACCCATAATGGCACCATATTATGTCCTAAGGGGTCATATGGTGTCCTAAGGGGTCATAGGACACCATATGACCCATAACAATGACATATTGTATCCTAAGGGGTCATATGGTGTCCTAAGGGGTCATAGGACACAATATGACCCGTTATGACACTATGACCCTTAACAACCCCACATTGTGTCCTAAGGGGTCATATGGTGTCCTAAGGGGTCCTAGGACACAATATGATCCCTCATGACTGTATGACCCTTAACAACCCCATATTGTCTCCTAAGGGGTCATATGTTGTCCTAAGGGGTCATATGGTGTCCTAAGGGGTCATAGGACACCAAATGACCCCTTAGGACACCATGTGACCCCTTAGAACACCATATAGTGTTGTTATGGGTCATATGGTGTCCTAACAGGTCATATAGTGTTCAATGATCCCTTAGGACACCATATAACCCCTTACGTGTCGTTAGGGTTCACATTGTGTCCTAAGGGATCATATGGTGTCCTATGACCCCTTAGGACTCTATATGACCCTCAAGACACCATATGGTGTCATTATGGGCTGTATGGTGTCCTAAGTGGTCATTAGGTGTCTTATGATCCCTTAGGACACCATATGACCCCTTACGACACCATACGACCCACAATGACAACATAAGGTGTCCTAAGGGGTCATATTTTGTCTTAAGGGGTCATAACACACCATATGACCCGTTAAGACACAATATGATCCCTAACGACACCTAAGGGGTCATATGGTGTCCTAAGGGGTCATAAGACACCAAATGACCCCTTAGGACACCATACAATCCATAACGACACCATATTGTGTCCTAAGGGGTCATATGGTGTCCTAAGGGGTCATAAGACACCATATGACCCCTTAGGACACCATATAACCCACAACGACACCATATTGTGTGCTAAGGGGTCATATAATGTCCTAAGGGGTCATAGGACACCATATGACCCCTTAGGACACAATATGACCCCTAACAACACCTAAGGGGTCATATGGTGTCCTAAGGGGTCATTGGACACCATATGACCCCCTAGGACACCATATAACCCTTAATGACACCATATTGTGTTCTAAGGGGTCATATGGTGTCCTAAGGGGTCATAGGACACAATATGAACTCTCATGACACTATGACCCTTAACAACCCCATATGGTGTCCTAAGGGGTCATGGACACTAAATGACCCCTTAGGATACCATGTGACCCCTTAGAACACCATATAGTGTCGTTATGGGTCATATGGTGTCCTAAGGGGTCATATGGTGTCCTAGCAGGTCATATAGTGTCCTAAGACCCCTTAGGACACCATATAACCCCTTACATGTCGTTAGGGTTCAGATTGTGTCCTAAGGGGTCATATGGTGTCCTATGACCCCTTAGGACACTATATGACCCCTTAGGACACCATATGGTGTCATTATGGGTCGTATGGTTTCCTAAGCGGTCATTAGGTGTCTTATGATCCCTTAGGACACTATATGACCCCTAAGGACACCATATGACCCATAATGACAACATAAGGTGTCCTAAGGGGTCATATTGTGTCTTAAGGGGTCATAACACACCATATGACCCGTTAAGACACAATATGATCCCTAATGACACCTAAGGGGTCATAGGACACCATATGACCCCTTAGGACACCATACAACTCATAATGACACCATATTGTGTTATAAGGGGTCATATGGTGTCCTAAGGGGTCATTGGACACCAGACGACCCCTTAGAACACCATGTAACCCCTTAGAACACCATATAGTGTCGTTATGGGTCATATGGTGTCCTAAGGGGTCATATGGTGTCCTAAGGGGTCATATAGTGTCTTATGACCCCTTAGGACACCATATAACCCCTTATGTGTCGTTAGGGTTCACATTGTATCCTAAGGGGTCATATGGTGTCCTATGACCCCTTAGGACACTATATGACCCTTTAGGACAACATATGGTGTCATTATGGGTCGTATGGTGTCCTAAGTGAACATTAGGTGTCTTATGATCCCTCAAGACACCATATGACCCCTTAGGACACCATATGACCTATAATGACAACATAAGGTGTCCTAAGGGGTCATATTGTGTCTTAAGGGGTCATAACACATCATATGACCTGTTTCGACACAATATGATCCCTAACTCATATGGTGTCTTAAGGGGTCATAGGACACCATATGACCCCTTAGGACACCATACAACCCATAACGACACCATATTGTGTCCTAAGGGATCATATGGTGTCCTAAGGGGTCATAGGACACCATATGACCCCTTAGGACACCATACGACCCATAACGACACCATATTGTGTTCTAAGGGGTCATATGGTGTCCTAAGTGGTCATAGGACACCATATGACCCCTTAGGATACCATACAACCCATAATGACACCATATGGTGTCTTAATGGGTCATAGGACACCATATGACCCCTTAGGATACCATACAACCCATAACGACACCATATGGTGTCTTAATGGGTCATAGGACACCATATGACGTCTTAGGTGTTGTTAGGGGTCATATTGTGTCCTAAGGGGTCATATGGTGTCCTATTACCCTTTAGGACACTATATGACCCCTTAGTACACCATATGGTGTTGGTATGGTTAGTATGGTGTCCTATGACCCCTTAGGACACCATATGACCCCCTAGTACACCATATGGTGTCAATATGGTCCTATGGTGTCCGATGATCCCTCAGGACACCATATGACCCCTTAGGACACTATACGACCCATAATGACAACATAAGGTGTCCTAAGGGGTCATATGGTGTCTTAAGGAGTCCATGACCCGTTAAGACACAATATGATCCCTAACGACACCTAAGGGGTCATATGGTGTCCTAAGGGGTCATAGGACACCATACCCCTTAGGACACCATACGACCCATAACGACATCATATGGTGTCCTAAGGGGTCATATGGTGTCTTATGACCCCTTAGGACACCATGTGACCCCTTAGAACACCATATAGTGTCATTATGGGTCATATGGTGTCACAAGTGGTCATATGGTGTCCTAAAAGGTCATATAGTGTCCTATGACCCCTTAGGACACCATATAACCCCTTACATGTCGTTAGGGTTCACATTATGTACTAAGGGGTCATATGGTGTCCTATGACCCCTTAGGACACTTATGACCCCTTAGGGCACCATATGGTGTCATTATGGGTCATATGGTGTCCTAAGTGATCATTAGGTGTCTTATGATCCCTTAGGACACCATATGACCCCTTAGGACACCATATGACCCATAATGACAACTTAAGGTGTCCTAAGGCATCATATTGTGTCTTAGGGGGTCATAACACACCATATGACCCGTTAAGACACAATATGATCCCTAACGACACCTAAGGGGCTATATGGTGTCCTAAGGGATCATAGGACACCATATGACCCCTTAGGACACCATACAACCCATAATGACACCATATTGTGTTTTAAGGGGTCATATGGTGTCCTGAGGGGTCATAGGACACAATATGACCCCTCACGACACTATGACCCTTAACAACCCCATATTGTGTCCTAAGGGGTCATATGGTGTCCTAAGGGGTCATAGGACACCAGATGAGCCCTTAGGACACCATGTAACCCCTTAGAACACCATATAGTGTCGTTATGGGTCATATGGTTTCCTAAGGGGTCATATGGTGTCCTAACAGGTCATATAGTGTCCTATGACCCCTTAGGACACCATATAACCCCTTACGTGTCGTTAGGGTTCACATTGTGTCCTAAGGGGTTATATGGTGTCCTATGAACCCTTAGGACACCATATGGTGTCATTATGGGTCGTATGGTGTCCTAAGCGGTCATTAGGTGTCTTATGATCCCTTAGGACACCATATGACCCCTTAGGACACCATATGACCCATAATGACAACATAAGGTGTCCTAAGGGGTGATATTGTGTCTTAAGGGGTCATAACACACCATATGACCCGTTAAGATACAATATGATCCCTAACGACACCTAAGGGGTCATATGGTGTCCTAAGGGGTCATATGGTGTCCTAAGGGGTCATATGGTGTCCTAATGGCTCATATAGTGTCCTATGACCCCTTAGGAAATCCCTTAGGAAATCATATTTTCCCCCTCCCTTCATATCTCACCCTTCATCCTTACCTCATATGGTTTAGCATATCAGTTTATAGGGTCTATGGTTATTGTATAGGGTCAAGGATATAGCATATTGAGTCATACGATCTAGGGTATTTGTTATAGGTTTTAAATGGTTCAATTTTTATGGTTGTGGCTATCAAACTATAGGGTATAGAGTATAAATTATAAGCTATAGAGTAGAAATTTATCAAAGGTTAAAAAATTTCAATGGAAGTCATTATATGGCGCTAGCCAAATGAGATGCACTAAAAAATGGTTATATGGCACCCTTGACCCGTGATCCAAGCCCACATTCTCTCATTTTGTCTGCTTTCTATGCATGATCAGACAAAAAAATGCTTTTTGCATGGTGTTGACATTTTATGCAAGGTTATTTTATACATTCCATCAACTCTCCACCACCTTTTTTTTCATTTGGCAACGTCGAAGAGGAAGAACATAGTTTTTTTTATCAAATTTGAATAATTGAGGTAATATTTTCTTGTTTTTAGAATTCAAATACTTATTAAGTGTTATTTTTTTTAAATGTTAGAATAAAAGTGTTTTGTCAAAATTTATTATAATCCTATTAGATTTACATTAGATTTAACAATGCATTTGGAGGAAGTTGCATAAGAAAATTATTTGTTTAGTGGTTTAAAACAAAATTTGCAATTTCATAAATCCTTTTTAAGATCTTATGAAATAATTAAAAAAAGGAATACATGAAATAATTTCAATTTCATATATCCATTTTAACATATGCATAATTAGGACAGTCATAGATGCATTAGGACTGTCCTAACATAATTAGGACAACCATAGATGCATTAGGACTGCCCCTTACGCCTCTTGAAATCTCTTTATGAATTAAATTTATTCTCTTTTATGTGCATGCACATGTAGAAATCATCATCATGCCGAGGAAACAACCAAAAAATGTAACACCAGAAGAGCGTGAAGCTAAGAATGCAAAAAAAAGAGAAGGAATGAAGCAACTTTCTGAAGAAAGGAAATTGAATACCATAGAAGAAGAGGTGCCAATTGAAGAGGAACATGAAATATCAATCCAATCTAAGAGAGAGACAAAATTGGCCACACAAAGGCAACGGATGCAAAACCTTCGTGCAATGAGACAATTGAATCCTGACGTTGAGAGCATGTCTACCACAACTCAAGTTGAATGCACCCCATCTCTTACATCTCAAGTTGAAGGCACACCATCTCTTATTGGCACACCATTGGCGTCTACAACATATCATATTGAATGCACTCCCTCTATGACATTTGATGTTGCAAGTACTTCACAATTGCCATCAAGTATTGGAGCTACACTATCTTGTACACCTCAATTTCAAGGTATGTCATCATTTTCATCTCCGGATGAAGGTATGCCACCTATCCCTAATGTTGTTGAAATTCCTAATCTTGAGCTAACTCAAAGTTTGAGAACACCTCCTAGAGTTTTGCATAGAAAGCCTAAGTATTTGATTGATATTGATGCTAATCTTTTGAAACCAATGGTTGACAAGATTCTGAAGCGTACTTGTTAAAGACATGCTAACCGGATATGGGAAATATTTTTTGAGCCTTTAAATGAGACGAGAAGATGTCAACTATTTGTTGAAATGATGAGAAATCTGAAATTTAGGCCCATAATGAAGATTCTTGGGCTAAGAACATCGATTGAATCAAGCGACTAATCTATTATGAAGAATTAGATGAATGCATATGATACTGTTGGTTATAACTCACGCACAAAAGATAGTAATGCCCCACAATGTGTCATTACATCAACAATTGTAAGCACTCAAACTAAGAAAGCTTTCCTCATTAGAAAGACAAGTAAACAATTGAAGATAAGTAGACAAACTCTAATGAGAGCTATGGGAAGGTGACAAAGAGCGGAGGATCCATATAACAATGAGTTATGGACATTTTCCGGTAGATTACCATAGAAAGATAAAGCAATTGTTGAAGCCTTGAGATCCCTAATTGAAGATTTTTGGAAGAATAACACAAGGGTCTCTCCAAATCAAAGAGATGTTGTAAGAAGGAGGATTGATAGTAAAATCCGTGATCCACATCCGAAACATTTTTTGGATATGACTCAAACACAATTTTTTGCCAAGTTTCAACGTATGTATCCTCAAATTAAAATTAGTCAAAGATTCTTATAAATGGTAAAGCCTTTTTATGTCAAAATAAATCACACACACACAACTTGTTGTTGTAGAGTACATATCAAATTTTCTAACCATTATGATGTTTATCAACACATATGTATAGATTTGCATGCTAACAATGTTTTGCGGGAATGCAACATAAATGGTCCATCGACATCTTCAAGGGAATTCATATCTAGCATCTTATGTGAAAGAGTAGATGGTCAAGTATATTACAATAAGTGTTGCTTGGATGGCACATGTGTTCATTGTGGTGGATTGTGACATTTACAAATTTGTCAACATATGGATATTGGACAAGAAATTGGTAATGTATTAGTGGAATTTGGAAAATATAAGACAATGGCCTACATGCTAAAAGATGGAAAAGAAGCAAAAAGGTGTGAATTGGTTAGTGAGAAGATTCCAATGTATCAGTTTATGGGCATCTTTCATGAGAATATAGTGTATGAGTATGTAAGGCATAACCATCGAGCTCGTTGGTTAGACTCACAATTTAAGTTATGCAAGGACACATTTCCACTTCATACAATCATTTCAATTGTTGACTTTGCATAGAACTACACACTACAACCGTAGAACAAGGTGCAATCGCAATATTACAACTCCACACAAGTTGCTATATTTGTGCATATAGCATTCATTCCTGCACATGATAGTATGGAAGAGGATAGAAAGATATTGAGGGAGTATCATTTTTACATCAGTGATGATCGCTCACACTCTACAGAGTTTGTGCAAGGTTGTTTTCAGATATTCTACGATGATTTGGCTAACCGAGGCATATCATTTCGTCAACATATCATATGGTTAGATAATTTTGCATCACAATTTAAGAACTCACAGATGTTTTATTGGTTGATTAGGATGCATAAGTTGACTGCTATTCAACATATGTGGAATTTGTCTGAGGCTGGGCATGGAAAAGGGGAGCATGATGGTGCATGAGCATGTATTAAAAGAACTTTAGCACAAGAAGAGTTAAAGTACAAAGGGAATGCAAACTTGAAAGATGTAAAATCAATTAGTCTAGGTAATCAAGTTAAGTCTTCAGTTCGTAGATTTTTTTGGTTGGTAGATGATACTAACATTGCAAAATTCAAAGATTGTTGTACATTGACGGGATCGAGTGAGCTACACTCTTTCAAAAGCTCTAATGCAGGTTCATGGACTATCCATACACGACAAATGTCATGTTATTGTTCTTCATGTAGAGATGGTGCGTATAATGAGTGTGAGTCAAAGGAGTGGGTGGATGAATGGTGTATGAGGCCTCTAATCCCACTTGAGACATATCGACCTCTAAGTGCACTACAACTAACACAGATGGAAGCATCAGTTGACTTTGACCATGTGACAGATTTAGTTCAGCCAAGTAAATTATCCACATGCAAATTTTTGTACTTTAATATTTTACCTTAGTTGTTTGCTAAATTCTTCTCACTTTATCATTGTAGGGCATGTTTATGTAGTTATTGCAACTGAAGACAATGAAGAAGGAACAAAATATTACCTGTGTCATTGTGTGGATGCAAAAAAGAAATTGGATGGCCCTGTGGTAGATGGAGAAAATATTGAGTACCCCACAGGATCAGTAGTTGTTATTTGTACATGGCTTAGAAGGTACCCAGTGAAGAAGTCTAACTTGTGGTTGTTCGAGAACTTCAAGACAAATAGGAAGATTCTTCATTATTCTAACCTTGTTGTAGCTTCAAATGTTGATTTGATCAGATATGGGGGTAGACCACTAAACAAGAACCTATGGAAGGTTCGTGAGTCTGACCATGAGGCCATACTAGACATGATAAAGAGTAGAGAAGATTTAGATGGTTCATTGGATTAAATGTAAATGTAAAAAATTGTAATATCAATCATATTTGGATATATGTACATGACATGTATTTTTGACTACTCAAGGCATTGTAATATAAAAATTTGTGTTTTTATATTTTTTTGTGTGATTTTATGTAAATAATGTCATTTTGGACCATTAGAGATCACATGGGATCATTTTGTGAAGTTTTAGGCTAATATGGTAAAAGATGTAAAAATTGCTCATTTGTTGTCAATCACTCAAAGTGTGAAAAATTGTCAAAATTTGGCATCATTTTTCTCGATGTTAATGACATGTAAGAATGATTCATCTGATCCTATGGGGTTGTGTTATGGCACTCTAAAAAAGCCTCTCTCGGTTTAGGTAGACTCAGATCCAATTGCTCGTGGCGACACTTTCTCGGTTGCAACAAAAAGTGTCACATGAGTTCAATGAAAAGTTGCACAATGCCCCATCTTTCAATCCGCTCGTCGCAACACCAAACCATCATCTTGTACATGTTTGGGTGGATGAGTTTATGCTAGGAATGTCTTCATTCCTCTATCAAACTCACCCAATCGTTGCAGGCCACACCCTAGCAGCGAAATCGCTTAAGTGCTCAAGTTGCTCAAAGTTGTCAATATTCGGTATTGCGTTTCTTGGCACTCATTAATAATAAGAATGAGCCATCTGATCCTATGGGGTCATATTATGGCACTCTAAAAAATCCTCTCTTGGTTTCAGTAGACTTGGATCGAATTGCTCGTGGCGACACTTTCTCGGTTGCGACAAAAAGTGTCAGATGAGTTCAATGAAAAGTTGCACAATGCCCCATCTTTCAATCCGCTTGTCGCGGCACCAAACCGTAAGATCGTACACATCAAGGTGGCTAGTTTTACATTAGGAAAGCCTTCATTTTTCTCTCCAACTCGCCCGATCGTTGTGGGCCACACCCTAGAAGCGAAATCGCTTAAGTGCTCAATTTGCTCAAAGTTATCAATATTCGACATCACGTTTCTCGGTGCCTGTTAATCATAAGAATGAGACGTCTGATCCTATGGGGTTGTGTTATGGCACTCTAAAAAATCCTCTCTCGGTTTAGGTAGACTAAGATCCAATTGCTCGTGGTGACACTTTCTCGGTTGCGACAAAAAAACATCATGAGTTCAATGAAAAGTTGCACAATGCCCCATCTTTCAATCCGCTCGTCGCGACACCGAACCATCAGCTTGTACGCATCGGGATGTCTGGGTTTACACTAGAAATGCATTATTTTTTCTCTCCAACTCATCCAATCATTGCAGGCCACACCCTAGCATCAAAATTGCTTAAGTGCTCAAGTTGCTCAAAGTTGTCAATATTCAGCATCGCGTTTCTCGGTGCCTGTTAATCATAAGAATGAGTTGTCTAATCCTACGGGGTTGCATTATGGCACTCTAAAAAATACTCTCTTGGTTTAGGTAGACTTAGAACCAATTGCTTGTGGCGACACTTTCTCGGTTGTGACAAAAAGCGTTAGATGAGTTCAATGAAAAGTTGCACAATGCCCCATCTTTCAATCCGCTCGTCGCGACACCGAACCATTAGCTCGTGTACATCTAGGTGGCTGGTTTTATGCTAGGAATGCCTTTATTTTTCTCTCCAACTCATCCGATCGTTGCGGGCCACACCCTAGCAGTGAAATTGCTTAAGTGCTCAAGTTGCTCAAAGTTGTCAATATTTGACATCGCCTTTCTCGGTGCCCATTAATCATAAGAATGAGCCATCTGATCCTACGGGCTCATATTATGGCACTCTAAAAAATCCTCTCTCGGTTAAGGTAGACTCAGATCCAATTGCTCGTGGTGACACTTTCTCGGTTGCGACAAAAAGTGTCAGATGAGTTCAATGAAAAGTTGTACAATGCCCCATATTTCAATCCGCTCATCGCGACACCGAACCGTTAGCTTGTATGCATTGGGGTGGCTAGGTTTACACTAGGAATTCCTTCATTTTTCTCTCCAACTCATTCGATCATTGCAAGCCACACCCTAGAAGTGAAATCGCTTAAGTGTTCAAGTTGCTCAAAGTTGTCAATATTCGGCATCGCGTTTCTTGGCGCCTGTTAATCATAAGAATGAGATGTCTAATCCTATGGGGTTATGTTATGGCACTCTAAAAAAGCCTCTCTCGGTTTAGGTAGACTTTGATCCAATTGCTCGTGGCAACACTTTCTTGGTTGCAACAAAAAACATTAGA
Source organism: Cryptomeria japonica (assembly GCF_030272615.1). Lineage (NCBI taxonomy): Eukaryota > Viridiplantae > Streptophyta > Pinopsida > Cupressales > Cupressaceae > Cryptomeria > Cryptomeria japonica. The sequence goes on from NC_081409.1 coordinate 832,116,191, forward strand.
TGAGTTCAATGAAAAGTTGCACAATGCCCCATCTTTCAATCTGCTCATCGCGGCACCGAAACATCATATCATACACATCAGGGTGGCTAGGTTTATGTTAGAAATGCCTTAGTTTTTCTCTCCAACTCATCCGATCGTTGCAGGCCACACCCTAGTAGCGAAATCGCTTAAGTGCTCAAGTTGTTCAAAGTTGTCAATATTTGGCATCACGTTTTGTGGCATCCGTTAATCATAAGAATGATCCATTTGATCCTATGGGGTCATGTTATGGCACTCTAAAAAATCCTCTCTCGGTTTAGATAGACTATGATCCAATTGGTCGTGGCGACACTTTCTTAGTTGCGACAAAAAGCGTTAGATGAGTTCAATGAAAAGTTGCACAATGTCCCATCTTTCAATCTGCTCAACGCGACACCGAACCGTCAGCTCATACATGTTGGGGTGGCTGGGTTTATGCCAGGAAAGCCTTCATTTTTTTCTCCAACTTGTTCGATTGTTGTGGGCCACACCCTAGCAGCGAAATCGCTTAAGTACTCAAATTGCTCAAAGTTGTCAATATTTGGTATCGCGTTTCTCGGCACCCATTAATCATAAGAATGAGCCATCTGATCCTACAGGGTCATGTTATGGCACTCTATAAAATCCTCTCTTGGTTTAGGTAGACTCAGATCTAATTGCTCGTGGCGATACTTTCTCGGTTGCGACAAAAAAGTCACATGAGTTCAATGAAAAGTTGCACAATGCCCCATCTTTCAACCCGCTCGTCGTGACACCGAACCATCTACTCGTACTCGTTGACATGGCCAGGTTTATGCTAGGAATTCCTTCATTTTTGTCTCCAACTCGTTTGATCATTGCGGGCCATACCCTAGCAACGAAATTGCTTAAGTGCTCAAGTTGCTCAAAGTTGTCAATATTTGGCATTGCGTTTCTCAGCGCCCGTTAATCATAAGAACAATCCGTCTAATTGTACGAGGTTTTTTTATGGCACTCTAAAAAAGCCTCTCTCAGTTTAGATAGACTCAGATCCAATTGCTCGTGGCGACACTTTCTCGGTTGCGACAAAAAGCGTTAGACGAGTTCAATGAAAAGTTGCACAATTCCCCATTTTTCAATCCGCTCGCCGCAACACCAAACCGTCAGCTCGTACACATTGGGGTGGCTGGGTTTATATCAGGAATGCCTTCATTTTTCTCTCCAACTTGTCCAATCATTACGGGCCACACCCTAGCAACGAAATCGCTTAAGTGCTCAAGTTGCTCAAAGTTGTCAGTATTCAGCATCACGTTTCTCGGTGCTTGTTAATCATAATAACTAGCCATTGGATCCTACGGGGTCATGTTATGGCACTCTAAAAAAACCTCTCTTGGTTTAGGTAGAATCAGATCCAATTGCTCGTGGTGACAGTTTCTCGGTTGAGACAAAAAGTGTCAGATGAGTTCAATGAAAAGTTGCACAATGCCCCATCTTTTAATCCACTCGTCAGGGCACCAAACTGAGCTTGTACACATTGAGGTGGCTAGGTTTATACTAATAATGCTTTCATTTTTAGCTCCAACTCATCCGATCATTGTGGGCCACACCCTGGTAGCGAAATCGCATAAGTGCTCAAGTTGCTCAAAGTTGTCAATATTAGCATCGCGTTTCTTGGTGCCTGTTAATCATAAGAACGAGCCGTCTGATCCTATGGGGTCATGTTATGGCACTAAAAACCTCTCTCAGTTTAGGTAGACTCAAATCCAATTTCCCGTGGCGACACTTTCTCAGTTGCGACAAAAAGCATCAGATGAGTTCAATGAAAAGTTGCACAATGCCTCATCTTTCAATCCGCTTGTCATGGCATCAAACTGTCAGCTCGTACGCGTCGGGGTGGTCAAGTTTATGCTAGGAATGCCTTCTTTTTTTTCTCCAACTTGCCCGATCATTCCGAGTCACACCCTAACAGTAAAATCACTTAAGTGCTCAAGTTACTCAAAGTTGTCAATATTCGGCATCACCTTTCTCGATGCCCTTTAATCATAAGAATGAGCCATCTAATCCTATGGGGTCATGTTATGGATCTCTAAAAAAAGCCTCTCTCAGTTTAGGTAGACTCAGATCTAATTGTTCATAGCGACACTTTCTTGGTTGCGACAAAAAGCGTCAGATGAGTTCAATGAAAAGTTGCACAATGCCCCATCTTTCAATCCGCTCATCGCGGCACCAAACTATTAGCTTGTACGCATTGGGGTGGCTAGGTTTACACTAGGAATGCCTTCATTTTTCTCTCCAACTCGCTCGATCATTGTGAGCCACACCCTAGTAGTGAAATCGCTTAAGTGCTCAAGTTGCTCAAAGTTGTCAATATTCAACATCGCATTTCTCAATGCCCGTTAATCATAAGAACAAACCGTCTGATCCTACGGGGTCGTGTTATGCCACTCTAAAAAAGCCTCTCTCAGTTTAGGTAGACTTGGATCCAATTTCTCGTGGTGACACTTTCTCGGTTGTGACAAAAAGCATTAGATGAGTTCAATGAAAATTTGCACAATGCCCCATCTTTCAATCCGCTTGTCGTGACATCGAACCGTCAGCTCGTACGTGTCGTGGTGGTCGGATTTATGCTAGGAATGCCTTCTTTTTTCTCTCCAACTCGCTCGATCGTTGCGAGCCACACCCTAGCAGCGAAATCACTTAAGTGCTCAAGTTACTCAAAGTTGTCAATATTCGGCATCGCATTTCTTGACACCCGTTAATCATAAGAATGAGTTGTCTGATCCTACAGGGTCATGTTATGGATCTCTAAAAAACCTCTCTCAGTTTAGGTAGACTCGGATCCAATTGCTCGTGGCAACACTTTCTCAATTGTGACAAAAAGCATCATATGAGTTCAATGAAAAGTTGCACAATGCCCCATCTTTCAATCCGCTCATCGCGACACTGAACCATCATCTCATATGTGTTGAGGTGGCTAGGTTTATGCTGGGAATGCCTTTGTTTTTCTCTCCAACTCGCCCGATCATTGCGAGCCACACCCTAGCAGTGAAATCGCTTAAGTGCTCAAGTTGCTCAAAGTTGTCAATATTCGGCATCACGTTTCTTGATGCCCGTTAATCATAAGAATGAGCTGTCTGATCCTACAGGGTCATGTTCTGGCACTCTAAAAAAGCCTCTCTCAGTTTAGGTAGACTCGGATCCAATTTCTCGTGGCGACACTTTCTTGGTTGCGACAAAAAGCTTCAGATGAGTTCAATGAAAAGTTACACAATGCCCCATCTTTCAACCAGCTCATCGCAACACCAAACGGTCAGCTCGTACGCATTGGGGTGGCTAGGTTTACGCTAGGAATGCCTTCGTTTTTCTCTCCAACTCGTTCGATCGCTGTGGGTCACACCCTAGCAGCGAAATTGCTTAAGTGCTCAAGTTGCTCAAAGTTGTCAATATTCGGCATCATGTTTCTCGGTGCCCGTTAATCATAAGAACGAGTCGTCTGATCCTACGGGGTCATGTTATGGCACTCTAAAAAATCCTCTCTCGATTTAGGTAGACTTGGATCCAATTGCTTGTGGCGACACTTTCTCGGTTGCGACAAAAACCGTCAGATGAGTTCAATGAAAAGTTGCACAATGCCCCATCTTTGAATCTACTTGTCACAACACCGAACCATTAGCTTGTATGCATCGAGGCAGCCGATTTTACACTAGGAATGACTTCATTTTGCTCTCCAACTCGTCCGATCGTTGCGGGCCACACCCTAACAGCGAAATTGCCTAAGTGCATGCATTAGATGAATAGAAGTGTATGGGCTATGCAATTTTTTTAGAATGGGTATTGGTATAATGGTGTCTGACATTGTCTAATTTTGGCTCTTTCCATGTTTCCTTTATATAGTCTTATTTTGACTATAACTATTGAATTTATGTTGATCTCCATAAGCTTATGTCTTTGATTACAAACACATATTTAGGTTCAAAGCTTAAATAACAATAAAATTTGTGCAATTATTCATTTAATCATTTGTACTGCAATTATGGATAACCATGATAAATGATTTGCATTTACCAAAAAGCTACAAATCTATACAACATTGTATATCGTTAAAACTATCAAATATATCCAATACATACAAATAGGCTTGCCAAAAGCCATATGGACATAGAATGTCATGTATTCATAAAACAAAATATATGTTCAAAATTGCTATAAAGGCATACAATATGATATCCAATAAAGTCAAATAGGAGCTTGCCAAAATCCATATGGACATAGAATGTCACATATTCGTAACACAAAACATATGTTTCAAATTGCCATATAGGCATACATGGTATCTAATAAAGTCAAATAGGAGCTTGCCAAAAGCCATATGGACATAGAATGTCACATATTCGGAATACAAAACATATGCTCAAAATTGCCATATAGGCATACAACATAGAACCCTATTCTATTCATTTCCCTCTAGGGGAAGGAAATAGATCACGAGATATCTTTGCCTGTCAAGGGGATGGAGATGTATATGATGTAGGTATCTTTCAAGTACACCCACTCGACCTCATCTCTAGACTTTTTTGTAACTCCACCTGATACAATGAAAAGAATGATGTTAGCATATACAAAAATTGAACTTTATAATGACATATAATAGAATAGTCACTTACCACATACAAATAATCATGATGTTCATCCACAACAAGTGCACGTTCATAATTTGGAGTGACAAGCCCCTCCTGTAAGTATCACAATATAAATTAAACTAAATACAAGTGTCGTTAAAATTTTCAATAACATATTATTAAGATAACAAATGTAATGCTAAATTTACAAATATGTCTCATACTTATATCAAAGCAGTTGAACTTGGTACTGTTGTAGCAACACCATGCTCCATTAAGGCGCGAACAGTAGGAGGAGTCTCTTATGTCAACATCAAAAAATTAAACAAAGTATATTGATTAATCGCCAAAACTATCTATATTATTTAATAACAACATTAAAGATAGATTGCTTACCTGGGTGAAAGATTGTCAATGAAATACACTGTGAGGTGTTGATGTTGAAGCTTTAGCATCAAACTATTTGACATCCAAAATGAGTAATTAGAAAACCATTTGTATACACCTAAAAATGGTCTGAAGATAGTTAATTAAATAAGCAATTATTTAATTAATCTTCCTTCCCAATTTAATTGAATTCATTAAACAATTTGATTAAATTCTTCTACTCATCCACTTATTAATAAATCTAAGGATTTATTTAATAGGTTCATTTCAATAGTCCTCTTTGATTAATTAATTCAAATTAATTAATCCCTCCCCATTTAAATTCATTTCTTCTAATCCCTAATTAATTAAAACAAATCAATTTATGAGTTGTTGAAAGTTAATTAGTCTTTTCCTATTATTTGAATTTTTAAATTCAAATTACCCACATGCCTCCTAACTTCTAACCACCTAACCTAACCACTTCTAAACCTAACCCATTCCATCTAACCTTGGGTTTAATTAAAACTATCTTAGCTTGCACATCCTAACCTCCTTATCCTAACCTCCTATGGTGTGGATACTCTTCCCTTGAGACACATGACATTCTTGGGCCACATGTCCCCTTTCCTTAGACACTTGCCCTCTCATGAGAAAAGCTTCTTGACACTTGTCACCATAGAGATGACAAATGTCCCCTTTCCTCAAACCTCTTTTCCAACCTCCTCCAATTTCACCATTGATATCTTTAGACTCATTCTTGACCGTTGATTCCTGCCACCTCACCCCTGACCTTGGAAATCCTATAAATATCCCCCATTTTGGAGCAATAATCATCCCATCTCATTTGCATTTTAGGCATTGTTACTATAGGCATAATATCTCTTAGCATATCGTTTGAGCATTGTTATTATAGGCAATTGCATCTTAGATCTAGCTTAATTTGATAATTTTCTAGCATAATTATTGAGTCATGTAGCTTAATCATTCTCTTTTCTAGCTTAATTGCATCATTATCATTTCAAATCCCCCATCTAGGTGTAGTCAAGTCACTGGAATTTTCTTATCCATATCTGAGAGCAAATCCACACTCTCATCTCTTAGGTGGCGATAGGTCGTTTTGCCATGGTTTTATCTTTCTTTGTTTTAAATTTTCTAACCATGATTGTAATGATCTATTGAGTGTTTTGTGTTGCGGCTGCAGGTATCACACTTCACAAGCACAACACCATTCACATAAGGTTCAACTATCTACATATAATAATTATATTTCTTCACTCGTTGTATACATGTGGAGTCGACAAAGTCATGAAAAAGGGTGCTGTAGGAATGTTGCTAGTATTGTGAACACTTTGACCCTTATTTTTTATCATAATAATTTACTAATTTAGATATATTCTCAAATTTCCATATAAGATTTAATAAAAAGAATGAAATGAACTTGTAATGAAATTCACTTGGGTATCAATGCCAAATGTTTCGTTCAACAAGGATTCTGTCATGACAATGTTCTCTATAGCAAACTCTGCTCATGCATGTGCATTCTCAGAACTATTAGGATCATAAGTGCAAAGAGAACCACAAGATCGACAAAAATGAGCTGGAACTCGATTCCTAGAAGAATCACCATCATCACTCGCATCACCCTCTACTAGAGGCCTAGCATACTGTATAAGGGTCTGAGTGAGTGAGCTAATGGAGTCTAGAGTTTTGACCTCAATACTCTCCTTCACAATGGAAGGAATAATAACATGCTCCACCATAGGTCTGGCCAAGGGTCTTGGTGGGATATTTGGGTCACGCTGTGCACCCTCTCTATCATGTGAGGAACCCCCACCTCTACCTTGGAAATCTAGAAAATCAAAATAGTTTCGGATCACATTAAGGACAAACTCACAGTATAGATTTCTCAAAAAGTATTGGGGTACCTCATGATTATTGCATGGGGGCTGATCAAATACCATCCACCACCTATCCCAAAAATTGTTCTTAATCCCTTCATGATGACACCAATGAATAGGGAATCTCCTACATCCAGGGTGTAAAGGTTGATTCGTTCGGGGGTCCGTAAAAACATCACACAAGTCAAATTTATTAATTTTCTTTTTCTTCATTGCCGCATATGATAATTTGTCAGCATAAAATTGCTTTTGTTCTTCCTTCTTACTGGACCAAAAATTTATTTGCCCACTCATAGATTGTATGTGAGATACAATAGATTGCAAAGAACTGGCAAGGTTTGTCCTATGGGAGTTTGTTCCAGTGGGATCTTTTAGCCTTGTGATTAAACCTTCAAGCTCTTTTTGGCTATTTTCTATTTGACCTAATAGGTTTTCTTGTGTACCTATGGGATGTCTAGGGATTGTAGAAGGTTCTTGATGTGCTTCTTCTTCACTATGGTCTTCATGAGGAGGTGATTGAGTGTTTTCAACATTTTCTTGTCTAATCTCATTTCCTGATAATGAAAATAAATTTAAATCAATAAACCTAGTTTAATCTTCAAATTAATAAAAAAATGACAATAAGAAAAAAAAATACATACCTCTTTGAGCTCTTCGATGGCATGGCGGCATTTTAATGAGAGATGGACAACTTAGTGCCCAATATCAAGCTTCTACAAAGGGCGAGCGCAAGAAAATGCCACCCCAAATCGCCAAAACACGGGTTTGTGAATGCATAATGCATCCAAAATGTGGACTTGGGTTTTTTTAAAGTTTGAAAAGGTCATAAGGCACGCGCCTTATGACCATTTTTTTTTGAAGTGTGGCATCTTTTTGGTACCACAACTTAGTACATATACCCTATCCTTACACACACACACACACACACACACACACACACACACACACACACACACACACACACACACACACACACACACACACACACACACACATATATATATATATATATCATTATCATAAATCAAGAAGCGGAAATATACACGCGATATTTAATCCATTTCACAAGATGCACATACAAACATCAAAATACATGTATAAACATTTAAATCAATCTATCAATTAAAACTACTCATTCCAAATTCATCATTCCAATTTAAACAAACACTCAAATAAGGTCATTTAAATCATCCATCTTTACAAGATGCAAATTATAAATTCTAATGTGGTGTATGAGATATTCCATCTATTCTAGCAAAATCCAGGAACTAAGACAACTCTACCTGAACCCTGTTCTCGCCTTCATTCACGTTCATCTGTTCCTGCATTCACTTGCACTCAATTGCTCATTAGCAATGACAATCCCCAATAATAAAAATATTACTGATCATTTAATTGCATTTACAGAAAATAATATAAATCATTTCTTTGCATTTGAATTTCTTTCACATTATCATCTAATTCCTCTAAAATTTTCCATTTCTTTTTCAATTTCATTTCATTTGTGAAAAGTAAACATTATTTTCGTAATTAAATAATTATGGATAAATAGGGTTCGTGACAAAGTGGGTCTATAGAAACAAAGTGAATGAGGATGGAAAAGTGGTTAGAAATAAAGCTAGATTAGTATGCAAGGGGTATGTACAAGTAGAGGACATAGACTTTGAAGAAACCTTTTCCCTAGTTGCTATACTTGAAACAATAAGGATTCTCCTAGCATTTGTAGGCTATAAGGGTCACAAAATCTATCAATTGGATGTAAAGTCAACATTCCTTAATGGCAATCTTGAGGAAGAAGTGTACATTGAGCAACCTGAAGGATTTCAATTGCATGAGAATAAAGACTTTGTATGTAGGTTAAGGAAGGCATTGTATGGTTTGAAGCAAGCGCCTAGAGCATGGTGTTGGTGTTTCCAACTGATTACTCCAAAATACCTCTATGAGAAGCAAATCTCAATCTTTAAGGCCTTGGATCAGTGGACCAAATGATAGAGTAATGACTAGGGACAAGGAACTAGTCACACTATCTGCACTTTAGGCTTTGTTAAACCAAGGTGGGTATCTCTTACAACAATATCTTTGAATATTTCAAGCTTATACATGATTGTACAACTGATGTGTTCTCATGTAGGTTAGTAAACTTTAAACCTCATGGGATGTGGCCTTCATCCTTATGCAATTTTGATCACAATGAGAACTAATTATCCAATGTACTTGAAAATAAAAAAATGAACAAAATAAAATGGTTATTGTATTGTTTGATAAAAATTTCTCCTTGCCATAATTGAAATCATAACACCATGATCAATGCCTTGTCCATTGGGCTAGATATTACAATATAATATATACAAGTTTTGCTTCATCTCTTTGCCTAATATGATTGATACTTGATATTAGTTACTGTATCTCTATACTTTCTCTCTACATAGAATCCATTTGAATAAAGATAGAAAATTTAATCCTCTACTCTAGAAGAAGATGAAATTCATTCAAACTCATCAACACAGTGAAGAGATATGAACCAAAAACCCTTGATTTCATTGATTCATATGAGATTATGGATAACAAGCATAAAGAAACAACTTAGAAATCATTGAATTGGATTTCCAGATGTTTATATATATAAAAAGAAAAACATATGTGCATATCCTTTGCAAAATTTTATTGCAAGTAGGACATGAGACCGAGTCACAATATTGCACTACAAAATCTATGAACACTATTGCATACTATTTACCCTTGGTGAAAAATAAACATACATGCTTCTTTGAGAACTGATTGTATTATCTATCTCTATCTTGAGGAGGAAGAAGCTCCAGAATAAGCCCATGATTATCCTCTTATAGAAAAACTGAGGATGCAACAAGCTTCGAGCCTTTTACAATATCAAAATTTAGGTAACCGAGTGACAAGAAAAAAACAAATAACTTTTGGGATTTTCTGATAGAGACATACATTCCTTTCCTTTGCTCCATAGGTGGTAGATGTTGGAGATGACTTGGAATCCTCCTTTTCCTTTCTCGAGATCCCTTATCAAGTTGAAAAAAAGTGATAACCCTGCAGACCTATTTAATGTACAATGACAGAGAGCAACTTACAAATTCTTCTCAAAGATGTGAAATTAATAAGCAGGATAAATATTAATATCTTTTAAACAAATGTAAAGATTGGTGATTTAACCAAGAAATTCACCATCTAATATCTCCTACATTCAAGATTGTACAATTATCTCCTCTGAGAACCTTTTCTTTTCCAAACTGGAGGATTCTTCCATTTCTAGGGTTAGGGTTTTCTTAAGCCTATTGAAATAGTAATTAAAACCTTGAAATTAAGCTCAGGCTAGAAACAGGGTAATCAAAGGCTTACACACAGTCAAGAAACACACAAAAGGGAATATGAAGTATATAGAGAGTGCTAAAAGAATATTGTGACAACCCTTATCACATAAAACCTAATTATGATAGCAAGGAATTACAAAGAGATTCAAAGAATATCCAAAGCATTGTAAATGTGAAATTAAGCAGAGATGGTGTTGATATAGCCGAAGAAATTTGGATTATTGGGCAACTGAATTCATTTTTTGTAGGCACATAGGTTGGTGTGATGGTGGAAGATAGCCGTTACAATTCATATTTGAACGTTGGGGCCCCTACAACAAAATCTCGATCAGTCGGCAATGAATGAAAACTTGGCACGTAGAAACTTTATTTATTTTTTATTCACTGCCACCTCTTCAAAAGTGTCTTCTTCTACTTGAATTAGAAGAGGGAAGCATAGGACCCACACCTTTATTACATGGCTCAGTGATCCATGTGTCCATGCTCTTATTAGTTCAAGTATTTGTCGTCATCCCTTGTGGGTCCTATCAGGCTATCACATTCTTTAAGAACAATGGAATGTGTGTGCAAAAAGATCCTAAAAAGTGTGATCGACTGATATGAGACTTGTGAGGGCCCCACTATTAGGGATCGAAGATCGGGTGGAACAAAGCTTAACTAACAAGCTACACTTCCATTGGGTGGTGATAAGTTGACAAAGCAAGGGTGGGACCCCTTTTAGACATAAGTGAGACATGACGCGTAAAATAAGGTTGATCAGTTGATCGAACTAAATCACATGGAATGCGACCCAATATGAAAAGGGACTTCGAGACCAAAGAGGACATTCTGAATTAGTAAAAAATTATAGGTAACAAAGACCAGGGATTATGGTTTATGGGATTTAGACCAAAAACATTGTGGCAGAAATAAACCTTATAGTGATGGTGGACAAAACTGTCAAAAAGCATCCCAACACATGGTACTCTAGGTTGGACAAATAGCTATATCAACAAGGCTTCAAGAAAGGGTGTGTGGACAACAACTTGTACATAAAATCAGAAGGAAATCATTTGCTTGTTGTTGTTTATATAGATGACATTATTTTTGTTGGGAATAAATATAATTTATGAAAAGAATTTGCTGATCAAATGTAATTAGAATTTAAAATGTCAAAGCTAGGAGAGATATCCTACTTTCTTGGTCTGCAAATATCCCAGCTGAACAAAGGTATATTCATTTCCCAAACTAAGTATGCAAAAGACATGTTGAGAATATTTTAGATGAATAATTGTAAGCCCATTAGTACATCCATGGTGACTAGATGCAAGTTAAGTAAAAATGATGAGTCACATGATGTTGATTAGACCATGTATAGATCCACGATTGGGTCTTTTGTATCTAACCGCTTATAAGCTTGAAATTATACAAGAATTGTGTATGGTGGCTAGATTTCAAGCTATCCCAAAGCAATCTCATGTAAATAATGAGAGAAGGATATTAAGATATTTACAGGGTACAATTGATTATGGTTTATGGTATCCAAAGAACGGTAACTTCAACTTAGAAGCATTCACAGATGCTGATTGGGAAGGATGCATTGATGACTGGAAGAACACTAGTGGTGGTGCCTTCTTCATTGGTAGTAGATTAGTTTCATGGTACAACAACAAACAAGAATCAATTTCTTTATCTACTACTGAAGCATAGTACATAGCTACTGCTACATGCTGTTCACAAGTTCTGTAGATGAAGAAAACATTCAAGGACATTCAAGTAGAATATAAAGATCCCATTTCCATAAAATGTGATAATTCAAGTGCAATCAACATCTCCAAGAAACCTATCATGCACTCAAGAAAAAAACATATAGCAATTAAGTATCATTTCTTGAGGGAGAAGGTAGCTAAAAAAGAAGTCAAGGTTGAATATGTAAGTACTGGTGAGAAAGTAGTTGACATTTCTACAAAACCATTGGCTAAGGACACATTTGAATACCTTAGACTAAGGCTGGGTCCAATTCCTTTTTCCTCTAGCCTTAAGATGCAATTTGAAGCCTTTGGTTTAGGGGTAGTATATTGTTTTCATCATAACACTTTGAACTAGTTTGTTGTCCATGTGCGAGGAAAAATAATAGTTGAATCATTAAGGGGAAGAAAGTCTCAATCTGTAATTTATTTTTTTATTAGCCTAATTTGTAGAGGTTTATAACAACTAATATTGAAGAGCACTGTGATAGGGGGAGTGACATGTGTTTCTAGGAAGGATGGTTTACCCTCCCTTTACCATTGTTGTCAAAGGGGGAGAAGATGAGTGTGATTGGCATCAATACCAAAGGGTGAGATTGTTGGCATTGGATTGTCATTGATGTCAATAGTTGTCTTGATTGACAAAGATGCAGAGACTATGAGTGTCCTCGAGTGAAGATCAATTTGATAGAGATGGTGTTGTCTCAAGTTGGCAGAGTTGAGCAGGTTCCAGTGTATGTGAGTAGGTTGAACAAGCACAGAGTTTGCATTTAGTCAAAGGCCACAAATAATACAAAGAAGACAATTGGAGTTTTCTATTAGGACTTGTAATTGGACAGAGAAGACAAAGGCCATATAGTTGTGAAGGCATTGGGAAAACAGGTTTGACTCAGAAGATGTACTGATGTAGTACAACATAACATATTGTGTTAGTTGTGCGTTGTTATAGGGATATCATAATATGTTGTGTTAGTTAGGCTGCTAGACACGCCAGAGATGTGCTCTGTCCGAGGGTCCACTGTGGATGCCTCCTACACATGGATCATTTGTGAGCACATAGATATAATGATGGTTCTCACTATCTACTTTATTGCTAAGTGAGGTATGAGGGTTACATGGAGAAGAACCCTTGTTGATTGGTCTATGAAGTTGTAAGGAGCATGCCTATCAAAGGTTTTTTTATTTTTTATTTTTATTTATTTATAGTTTGACTACCAAATAAAAGAAGTAAATTCTGAATAGAGGGTAGTTAAAAGATTATTTTTAGAATGGGGGTTGTGTATAAGATCAAACTAGATCACAGAGGTTGATGGAAGAAGAAGGAAGGTGGCATTTAATATGGACAGCTACTCGGCTAAAATGAAGAGACAAAATAAATTATTTAGTGGCTTGAGTAGATTTTTGAATTTCTTTTTTGGAGGGAAGACCTTTGGAGTACGTAGATGACCACCAAGTGAAGTGTGTGAAAAAAAGGTAGGTGTAGGTGTGTGTGAGTTGTAGGAGAGCAGGAAACTGTAGAAAATATGTAAAAACAAGAGGACATAGAATAGAGAACTAAAAAGAGGGTGTAGAGAAGTAGACTTAGAATGTCTTCATTACACATTGGTGATCAAGTGAAAAATGTAGGAATTCTCTAGTACGTAAAAGATTATCAAATAGTTAGAAGCAAGATTGTAGAAGGTGTGTCCCAGTGAGCATGAGAAGTTGTTGAGCAATGAGGTAGTGAAAGCACATAGAAAAGGGTATTGTTGTGCAAAGAGTTGAAAAGGGGGTGTAGAAGAGTGAACTCAATCCTTAAAAAATACACAGGTACTATACGTAAGTTGTAGCAATGAGAAAGAAGTGAATAAGATAGATACAATGAGAATATAAATCATAGAGAGAAAAAGAGAAGGTGTAGAGGAGCAAACTCAGAATGTTAGCATAACAAAGTTAATGAGAAGATGCATAACTCCAAAAGAGACTACATGAAGAATGATCAGAGGTGAAGAGAAGACGAGACAACTGAGATCCAAAGCATAGAGCAGAACAATAGAGGACCAATAAGGACTGTTAGAAGCACACATGTTGAAGATCAAGTGAAAGGTGTTGCAGATAGTAAGCATAACAAAGGAGAGATTAAGAAGTAAGGTTGGTGTGAGTAGTAGAGCAGAGAGGTGAAAAAGGGGTACACACAAAATGAGTCACAAAGAAGAGAAATGAAGAGGGTGGTTCATAAGAGTGAACTTAGATTATGTGCATAATACTGGTAGAGTAAAGAGGTGAAGAAAGTAGAGAAAAGAGGTGAAGAAGGTACTCAAAACAAGATGATATAGTGCAGTAGGGTGCACCAGAGGTAGAAAAGAAAAGAAGTGAGGAAAAGATACAAAACAAGATATTAACATGGTTGGGAGTTGAAGATGGGTTGTAGAGGAATGAACTCAGAGCATTAGCATAACACAGTGACAGAGTAGGCATAACTCTGTGAGCAAGCAACAAAAGTTCCAAACAAAAGTGCAGAACAATAGTGAGTTACAAAATCTTGTTTGTAATTAGGTGCCTTAACTATAACTGAATATTGACTCGTTGTATGTCATTTGAGTGGGTGCTCAGATTAGGGGTTGGTGCTCCTTTGAGTCAGTGCTCATAAAGTTAGAGGTTGGTGCCCATAAACTTGTAATCAACCTTTATTTGTGAGGCTATATTAGAGCAGTAGTCTCTAGGACCTTTTCTCATCGAGGTTTTTCTGCACTGTGGGTTTTCCTCGTACTCATTATGTTATGCATATATGATGTGATGTGTTTAGCATTTCATTCTTTGATATTATTTCTCTCTTACTTTAGTGGTTTTATAGTTTAAAAATCAAGTTAAAAGTTCCACTAATTCACCCCCCTCTCAGTGGTCTATTTGCGTTCCTTCTAGAACAAATGGCAACAAATGGTGTAGGTGAGGTTGTGGCAACACCAAACAGTGGAACTAAGGTGAGGCTAGCATTGAGAAAAACTTGTACAATAGTAGAAGTGGTGTTATTTGGAACTTAACATTACTCATCTCGACTTGCAAATGGTACATACATCAACTAGGAAATATAAATGTCTCATATCCTGAACCATTTGTACTATAATATCAATATAGTCAATAAAATTACAGCTCTTGTAGGATGAATTTATGGTGTTGAAATTAAAAAGAAAAACTACTTTATTTTTATTTAAATGATCATTAAGAAAAAGTCCTTATGTTGGTATTCAAGCTCGACATGATGGATTTGGTCAACGCTATTTTATTCATGTGAGCTGTATACATTTCCACAAGCCTTACCTCAACTTATTCTATGTATTCTTTTTCTACCTGGGATTCTCATTCTACCTACTCTTCTCTTCATTTACTTGCTTAACAAGGCATGTGGGAATATCATTCTATCTACTCTTTTCTTCATTTACCCATTCAATAAGGTATGTGGTAATCTCATTTTCTTTCATTCTAGTTACTCTTCTCCTCATTTTTCTTTCTTTCAATCTATTTAGATCTTCATTTATCTACTCAGACATGATGAAATGTCAAATGTCTCACATGTAGTGTAGATTAATCTATGTTCTAGATCCTCTTCGATTTTCATAATATTTTTTCAATAATTCAAAGTTTGAAATAAGAAACAAAACTCTATAGTGAATCATATAATCAATTATTTATTTTTAAATTTTTATGTTTTATTTTTACAAAGATAAATACTTTAAATTCAAAAAACTCCATCTCATGATTTGTTGACAAGAATAAATAGTAATAACTAGTTAAGAAATATTTCAAAATAGAATTTTTCAAAGATAAAGTACTAATAATAATATATCAAATTTTAGTACCAAATCATTTTTGAATTAAAGATATAAACAATCTTGTATCAACAATATTTATTGAAGGCACATAAATTTATCCACATCCTAACCACACTTGATTTAATACTCATCTAACATTAATTAAATAAGATCATATTTAATTAACCTTCCCAATCACCCTCCTAACATTACTTAAATGAATTCAATTAAGCTCCAGTCTGTGGGTTGTCTTCCACATACAATTTCCGGTGCGAGCGCTCCAAAGCTAAACATGTCGGACTCTCGAGTGGCCTTTCCCATTGTTACTGACTCTGGGGCAATGTACCCAATTGTTCTGGCTGGCGTTGTGGTATGCCCTCCCTTTTCACGTTCCCCCAACTAGCATTGGGAAAAGGCATTACCAAGGCCAACAATGCTATAATCTATGAATTGGCATTTAGAGTCGCCAATTTAGATTTTGTCATCCCTCTTATTCATGTAAGGTGTTATAGTACCACATCCCTTATCTTGGCATATTCTACATACTATTCTCTTTGTTTACTTGTTTATCGAGGCATGCCGAAATCCCATTCTATCTATTCTTTTTTTCATTTACCTATTCAATAAGGTATGTGAGAGTATCATTCCATTCTATCTACTCTTTTCTTCATTTACCTATTCAATAAGGTATGTGAGACTTTCATTCCATTTTATCTACACTTTTCTTCATTTACCTATTCAATAATGTTGGTGTAATTAATTATTCATGTTGGATATTATTACACCTTACTTAAGCTTACTTAGGTACATGCATTTCATAGTAGTTTGGGTATGAGACACTTGGGTGTTTGTGCCACATTGAGATAGTGTGTGTAGGAGAATTTCCACCTTTTATGGTGTGATCTTGTTACTACTTTATCATATCCACTTATTATGGAGTGATAATTCCACCTTCGGTGGGTGATCCACCTCATGTGGAATATTTTATTATTTATCCTACCTACCACACCTATTTTCTACCTACCCTTGTTTATTATTGAGCCACATGTCATGTTTGTGTGCTCACATATCCATATAGCCTTGCCTATATATGTAGGCTCATTTCACTGTATGAACAACTATTGAACAACTATTGATCTATTGATCTATTGATCATTTATCTATTGATGAGAATACATTTTATTTTTGTTCTATATTTTGTCTCTATTTTGTACATTTCATTGAGCTCTTGGTCTTGGCAAAATCTCACATGGAATCAGAGCCATTAGAGTGCCATTGGTTTGCCAATTGAGAGAAATTAGGGGTTTTCCATTTTGGAGCTTTCTATTGCAGGTTATTATTGGAGCTTTTTGGGTCAAATATGAGGTCACCATTGGATTGAGGAGGTTCAAGAAAGTCAGAATTGCCTTTTGTTTTGTCCAAATCCGACATCCGAGGCCAAATCTAGAGCCGTTTGAAGGTGGAGGGTGGTGACTTGTCCCGATAGCGATCTACAACTTTGGAGCATATTTGGACAAATCTGTCATCGCCATTGCATTAAAAAGGCCCAAAAACCTCAAGATTGCCTATCCATTCATCCAAATCGGCCTTCGTCACTTCGAACTGAGAAAAAATCCCCCTCCCTTGGTCGCTGGTATGGACGCAGTGAGTAGGTACGATTTTTTAATCTTTTAATTTAAAAAAATTCATTTTTCATTAAAATTAAAAATAAAAATAAAAATAAAAATAAAAATAAAAATAAAAATAAAAATATTTTGTGTGGGGGGGGGTAATTTTTTTTTTTTTTTAAATTTAAAAATTGAAAAAAAAGTTTTGGGTAACCGCAGTCACTGCGGGTACACCGCAGGCACTCCCCGCAGTGTACCTGCGGGCCCCTCCCTATAGGGGAATTTTTTAATAAGTTCTTTTTAAAAACTTAAAATTTTTAATTTATTTAAAAAAAATAAAAATTTAATAATAAAAAGAAACTTTTTAAATAAAGTTTTTCTTTAATAAATTTTTATTAAAGTTTTTTTAATATCAAAAAGTTTTTAAAAAAATGACTTCCGCCTTTTTTTTTCATGGACATTTAATAAATTGTTTTTATTAAGATTTTTAAAATCTTTTAAATTTTTTAATAAATAAGCGAAACTGGGAACAAATTTTTTCTTGTCACTTCATACCTGTTTGTAGCGCTTCCAATCGACAGCCGGGGGGGCTATTGCTCCTATATTTTTCTTGGCAACATCCCAATCAGAGGTATCTTCATCTGCAGTATTCTACAAGGCTTCTTTGGTGGCATCATTTTCATGTTTCCAGATTTGCTCTATATCATGTTGTATGCTCTTGCATGAGCAATGTTGTACTCGCACTATCATAAAGTGTGACACCTCTTTGTATCTTGTCTTTGATGACATATTTGATGTAATCCTCTTGTACACATAGATTAGGAATATCTTGTAAGCCTTGGTACATGGCTCCAATTGAGACTTAGATTGTACACATTTGTGCATGGCTCCCGTGAGACTTTGATTGTACCAGTATTTCTGCCATTTACGAGTATCTAGTTGATGCTCAAAGTAGGTTGTCTCCATGCCCGATCTTAATTTTGTTGTAGCGAGTGATTCATTGTCATCGACTTGGTACCAAGTTTTGTCACACTTTGACATTATTGGTGCAGCATTGGCTCCCTTTCTTCCTAATGGGAATGTATTTTGATCAACATCATTGGACCATCTTTGCAGGAGATTTTACATTGAGGGGGGGCTTCATGGTCTCTTCTTCTCTCTTATGGGGGGGACTTTTTCCTCTCATGAGGTTTTGTTCTTCTCATTCATCATTGAGAGCATTGTGTGCTTTCATCATCTCTCTTTTGGGGGAGGATTTTTTCCCATTGGGTTTTTCTCTCTTTCCCTTCTTTATGAGAGATTTAATTGCATTGGTTTGCATGCATTTGCATTTGTACATGGGTACCTAACATGGCCTTGTATCTGGGACCCATCTTGCATTTCTTAGTTGCATTGTAGACTTAAGTGCATTCCCCTAAGTTGCACTTAAGGGGGGTGTTGGTGTAATTAATTATTCATGTTGGATATTATTACACCTTACTTAAGTTTACTTAGGTACATGCATTTCATATTAGTTTGGGTATGAGACACTTGGGTGTTTGTGCCACATTGGGATAGTGTGTGTAGGAGAATTTCCACCTTATTATGGTGTGATCTTGTTACTACTTTATCATATCCACTTATTGTGGAGTGATAATTCCACCTTCGGTGGGTGATCCACCTCATGTGGAATATTTTATTGTTTCTCCTACCTACCACACCTATTTCCTACCTGCCCTTGTTTCTTATTGCACCACATGTCATGTTTGTGTGCTCACATATCCATATAGCCTTGCCTATATATGTAGGCTCATTTTATTGTATGAACAACTATTGAACAACTATTGATCTATTAATGAGAATACAATTTATTCTTGTCCTATATTTTGTCTCTATCTGTGCTTTCCATTGCCTCTAGAACTTGGCAAAATTTCACATGGTATCAGATTGATCTTGGCAAAATCTCACAAATAAGGTATGTGAGAATTTCTTTTTGAATTCATTCAATCTATTTTTTTTGGTTTATTTACTTAGACACGAAGGAATGTCGAATATTCTAGATTCACTTTCCGTGTTATAGATCCTCTTTCATTTTTAAATCAATTTTTCAACAATTCAAAGTTTGAAATAAGAGATAAAATTTTACAATCAATTGTATAATCAATCATTTATTGATCTTCTTTCATTTTTTTATTACTTTTTGAACAATTTAAATTTTGAAATAAGAGACAAAATTGATTCAAATTTTATAATCAACTGTATACCCAATCATTTATTTTTTACATTTTAAGTTTTGATATCATAAAGATATATACCTATTTTTTATGAATAGTTATCACCATTTCTATGATAGTAAATAAATTCACAAAAAAGTGGGTGTATATATTCACAAAAAATAGGTGTAAATAAGATCAAATACTTACTTTATTGGGTGACAAGAGGTTTCAACCTATAGAATTGTGCCCCCGTATCGGGTGGAAAAAAATACTCTGTTAAAGCCCTTGCTGGGCTTCTATGCTTGCGGGTTTGGACCTCCAAAAATAAAAATAAATAGTATATGTAATAGACAAAGAATTATAATATATTGAATTTTTAGTAACAAATTATTTTTAAACTAAAGATGTGAGAAACCTCATATTAATAATATTTATTGAAGATGTCCAAATTCATCCACATCCTAACCACATTCAATTTTATACCCTTCTAGAAGCTTTAATTAAATAAGATCAATGATTTTATTAACATTTCCAATCACTCTTCTAGCATTAAGTAAAACGATTTATATAATTAATTAATTGATTTCTCATTTATTTGCCTTCTCTTTACAGTTCACCCTTAAAAAAATAAAATTTATATTTATTTGATTAAATTCATTTTTAATATCCCTATTTTCCAAAAATAAAATAAATACACTATTTTCCCACCTAAAATTATTAGTTGACTACAATCAATTAGTTAACTAATTAATCTAATTGAACACTTCAAAGAATGTTTAAGCCATGGTCAAACATGACATGCACTTGTCACATCCATCTCACTTCTTCAAAAAATACTTCATAAAATCTCAACCGTTCTTTTCCCCCAAAATATCTACACCTTCCATCTTACATTATCTCACAAATGTATGCCATCTCTTACATGTCAAATCACATATCCACATAAAATTTTTAGACGTGTGAAATCAATCATATGTCACAATCAGATATACCCATGATCAGTCTTGCACATGTATGAGAATTTTTACTATCCACTGATTATTCAAATCTCGACATTTTTTTTTCATTCAAATATTTTTGATCCTTGCCCTCTCTAAGTGAACCAACCACAAAGTGCCACTTGGAGGCTTCTTTCTTCCAACCCTTTTAGTCATTCTCAATTATTTATCTCTTGGATAAATCTCAACCCTTAATCACATTACAAGTGCGGTTGTCGTTGCACCAAAATATCGACTCATTAATGCCCGATACAACTACTATACTTATAGAATCCATAGGAGGTGGTTAAGCTATGCCACAAACCTGAGTGCTGAGCTGCACAACACAAGGAGACCAAGGGTGCACACCTTGCAACAATCCCTCCTAGCACAAGTGAGGGGTTTGAACCTGTGACCAGACTCTGATACCACTTGTTACAAGTGCGGTTGTCATTGCACCAAAAGTTTGACCTGTTAATGCCTACTACAACAACTAGACTTATAGAATCCATAGGAGGGGGTTAAGCCATGTTACAAACCCAAGCATTGCGCTGCACAACACAAGAAGACCAAGGGCGCACACCTTGCAACAAATCAATCATTTATCTTATCTATAAATCAATCCATCCCCAAACCATTTTTAATAAATAAAGTTAAAATATAATGCCATGCTACTAGTTTTAAAAGAAATCACATATCTTTAATCACACGTCTTGAGCATATCCACAACTTTGGTGTACAACAAGAGGTATTGAGAGGTCTATTACCATATCTCTCAATTTGGGCACACTACCCCTTTATCTTAATTAAAAGTATATTTAGATGCAAGGTAAGCTCATTTTTTATATTTCAATCTTGTTTTCATATATTTTATTTAGATCTTGGCACACTTGATAGGACTCTACATCCTGAATATAACCTTGTTTTGAGTTTTTATAAGTTTTTCATCAAAGTTTTTTTTTCTCAATAAAATTCTAAAACCAGAAGATTTATTAAATATTATAAAGAAAGCACTAAAGAGTCCTAGGAAAAATAGACAAAATAGGGAAACCTTCTAAGCAATACTCCTGTAGAAGTTCATAGTCTTAGGTGAATAAACAAGGCCTTTCATAACCAAATTTAATCAAGACACAAATGACAGAGACAAAAAATGAAGAACAAGTTTTCTATGGGCAGTGAAAACAAATATTTTCCTTTCCTCAACCCACATTAGAGAGCCTTAGACTTTGGATATCTATAGATGCTCTCTATTGAGCACATTCAATAGCCTTTGACAGTCACTCCACTTGTTCTAGACTCAATTCCTCCTCATTGTCACTAGAATCTAGACTCCCCGAACCATCAAGGAGTTCATCATATTTGTATTTCCAAACTTATGCTTCATCTTCATTCACATCATCATCTATAGCTCTCTCTAACCAACTCTTCTAGGTGAGCCCCATTAATCTCTTTAGGAATTACAATCCCCTTTTAATCCAAAATTCACTTGCATTTAAACTTTGTTGATTCCATATAGTGAGAATTAGAAGCCATGGTACCTCACTTGTTCTAGTTGTAACAACAAAATACTACCCTAGAAGTGAGATTGTGAGTTTTTCATCCACCAAGAGAAAAACTCTATCCAAATCTCCTAAGATTATGTCTTTGAAGATGCAATTATACAGTTCTTTAGCTACCACTTCCTTTTCCCCCATGGTTAACACTGGCTAGAAACATTGCCAAAATATCCAAATTGATGTGGTATCTGTGATACGCATAGAGAAATTTCGGATCCAAAATAGATTTCACTGTGTGCACAAAGAACCTATGTGAGTAATTAAGCACCTCCCCCAATTGTTTTTGAGTTATCTCTCCTAGGAAAGCCATTTTCCTCTTACTAACCTCTAATCTAGTTGGAGAATCCATGGAGATAGAGAGGAATGCTCGTAGAGAGGAGAAATTAGGAGAGAAATGCTTGCAAAAGGTAGAGGAGAAGGATATGAATGCATATTATTAGTTCAATGCATCCACCCATGCTTTAATACATTTTCTTCCATAGTTCAATACATTTGGCTATGAAAAACCATATTCACTTTTGTTCTAGGAAACCTCACCTCTAAATAGGCACAAATTTAGTTTTCCATCATTTTTTATGATTTTAACAATTTTTTATGTATCTCTTATAGGGTTTGCTTTCATAATCTATTCTCCATGCTTCCCTAATCACTTTCATATCTCATATATTTTAAGTCTCATTTTATTTTTTGACCTCAAACATGAACCAATGTGTCGACTCCTACTTTAACGCATGTGCTTTCACAGTTCAATGTGTCTACCTCTAGCAAGCTATATTTTCTTATAAACTAGAAAACCTTCCTTCCACTACCTTTTTTTAGTATTTTGATAAGTGTTCGAGATCATTTTTGTAGGGTTTTCACTCCTAGTTTTTTCATCATGATTTTCTAACCATTTTCTTGTAGATTTGACCCCGACCTTCTAAGTTTCATTTTATTTTTTTCACCTCAAACATTAATCAACACATCTACCCCTACTTCAATACACCTACATCTACACTAGAGAACCTTCTCTTTTTTGGGGTTTACAAGTTTTTAAATAAATATCTATTGGTCACCCCCATGGAACATATGAAAATGGAAATGCTTCCGCATCCATATCCTAAATCCCCCTATCACACAAGTACATTGTAATCTCCACCTCCTATAAAAATATCTACAATTGAACCCATTATAATCCAAACACCAATCCAAAAATTTCACCTATATGCATTTTCTATAAGGGATATTCACAAAGGACCCTAAGCCTCTAACCACATACCAAGTTGTGGAATTTATGATCACTCATTTTATGTTATTCATGAAAACACCGATATCTCTTAAAACCTATATCTATAAATTACAAATATATGCCTCCCCCATCCATGTGAATAGCTTGGATAATCCCTCCAAGAAATAATTATACATAACATAAAATACCAATTCTCTTCCATGTCATCCAAATAGATATAGATTTAAGTCAAGGGATTTCTCAAAAGAATACCCACACATGTCCTAATCCAAATCATGATCCAAACATCCCAAATAATTCCTTTTATGGTCTTGCACTATCTGGAGAAGATCTATCCACCCATATCAAATTCATCCCTAAGTGACAATAATATCATCTTGGTTCATCCATCTTTACTTTTTCCAATTTTTTTGTCACTAAGAAAACCATAATCACCACCACACCTTACCATCTAAAAATATATTTGTGTTTTATTTCTGCGATAACAGGTTCCCATTATTAATCAAATTTATTGAAACATGCATTATTAAGGTAAAGGGTTATGACTTTGTGATAAATGCATCTTAAAAGCCATCTAAATCAAAGCAAATCTAGGATTTCAAGGCCTCAGTTCTATATATCACTTCAATAATATGTTGATACTTAATACCTTCATAAATCATAACAAAACTTCTTTAAACATCTAAATAGATGCTTGGCATTACTTCTACCTATAATTTTTATCCACCAATATTTTCATGAATCCCATCATTGACCTTAGCCATCTATGCCTTAGAATCCCTAATTAGGATCAACATATCGACACATAATTAGTCTTATTTCATAATGGTGAATCGATTGCCCAAGTAATGGGATGCCAAGCTAATCTCTCTAAATGGGACCATTCCATCAACTTTGGAATCAAATTGTATGGACAAACATATAAAAAAAGAATCTAGATCACCATTTTGTAACATGTCAACATGTAATATCAAATGAAATTTATGATCCAAAACTAAATAAATCCAAAAGGACAAATAGGACCACCAATCACAAAGGAAGCCCAAAAATAATGTGGTTCCCAAAATAAAAAGTAATGCATCAACATATTTTCCTATCCCCTATCCTAATTTAAAATCATTCCATCTAAATCTTAGCATTCCCATCCTAAAAACCCAACATCTATATTGTGTTCGTACATCTCAAAATTAGTAATTCAACCCACCATCTAAATCTTAGAATCTAAAATCCTTCACCCTCAAACTCTTGTTGGCAATTGACACTCAATTGGTTGGTTTCACTATGTTGTCATTGATGGCAACATGATATCTTGTTCTGGCTTCAAGTTTTGGGTTAGTTGTGTACCGACAGGTACTTCATCGGCAGACACTTCACCGACATCGACATCAACACTGACAGGATGGAAGGATTTCTTTGGTTACTGGCAATGCAGGCCGACATGGTTTAGAATCAAGTTATCGGTATTGGAGGATGACATCTTTTGGATCCAACATCAACAATTATTTTTGATATTCATGTGTTTATGTTATCTAGCCGACATGTATTTTGATATTGTAAATATCTTTGTAAGCTAACATAAGACATGATAAATTGTATAGGGTATATAGGTCAGTTGGATAGATCATTTTGTGATGTAACAACATGGATGAAAATATGGATGTTAAGTAATGCGAAATATATCAGAGAGATCATGTATGTGAGGATATTTTTGTAAAGGGTTATTCCGGTAAAGGGTTTAGGGTTTCAAACTAGAACAGACAAAGCTTAACCGAAACTATATTCAGGCATAGAAGATGCTATCTTTGCAGTTCAATCATTTCTCCAGATTGTAGTATGGATTTATATGTAGTCAGTGAGGCTCCTTTTGTGACTGAGCTGTGTGCTATAGGCTGTAAGCCTTCCTGCAAGTGCAGGCCCCTATATTTTGTAATATCTCTTTATATGGCTAGTGGATTGATATTGTGGGTCACAAAACCCACCGTGGTTTTTCCTGTTTGAAGTTTTCCACTTATAATTCTGTGTGTTATGGTGTTCATTTATGTGATTGGCTTATTGGTTGCTTTACTTCTTTCAATTCTGTATGTACCGGTATACCGGTTGGTGTAAGCATGATTTAATAAGGTTAAAATTGATAATTCTGGTATAACACTGATTCACCTTCTCTCAATGTTATTGGATTCCAACAATTGGTATCAGAGCCTTGTGCCTCGGAGGAAGTTTAACAACTTGAGGAAGATCCTGAATCCAGAATCCATGGATATGGGTTTGGAAAAGCAACTTGAGATGGCACTTGAAGATTATGATGTTGAAAGGATAACTTAAAGCTACAAGATGAATTGAATTCTGCTAAGGAATTCATTTTTGTCCTACAAGAGAGGCTGTCATCTGTCAAGATAGGAGGAAGGAACTTTTGCAAAATCAGGATGATGAAGAGAAAGATGCACTTAAGGAAAAGTGTCAGAAGCTGAGTCAGGAGAACATGGTCATGAAAAATGAAATGCAAGCTATAACTATGAGAATGTCTAAAGAGATTGAGGACCGAAAGAAAAAGGAAGAAAATCTTGTTGTATCTCTGAAGAACAAATTTGAAGAATGTGGTAGGTTGGTTCATGAGAATGATATGTTGAGAACTGATTTAGTACAATCCCAGAGTAATGAACAAGAGCTTGAGAGACAAATGATAATTCTGAGAGATGATTTGACTATTGCAAGTGAGTATAAAGAAAAATTCAAGATTAGTTCAACACAACTAGATGAGTTATCGAAGGGACAAAGGTAGGATGGAGATTCCAGTGGACTTGGATTTGAACAAGGACAGAGTTCCGGTACTGCTAATGAAGATCAAAACCATAAGACATTGGTAAGGTAGTTTAATGCTTATAATTTTAATGGTAGATGTTTTGTTTGTAATAAATTTGGTCACATGGCTAGGAAATGTAGAAACAGAGCAAATCAAAACCCTGATTCTGCTCTCGGTCAATGTTCTAAGTGTAATAAGTATGGTCATAAGATAGAAGATTGCAGAATGAATGTAAAATGTTATGCATGTGGAAAATTTAGACATATGGCTAATCAGTGCAGGTCAAGCAATTATACTGGTTTTAGCAAAGCAATTCAAAAGAACAATGTTACATGTTATGCATGTAATAAGGCTGGACATATTGCTAAATTCTGTAAAAGTAGAAATCCACCGGTTGGTAATGGAGGATCAAATGAGAAAGGGAAACAAATGGTTAATGAAATATGACAAGATCATACCCAGAGATGGGTTAGGAAGTCTGAAGAACAATCAGTCGATGGGAATGCACCGGTTACTTATCCGACAGAGGAAGTTGCTCCTGCACCAACAGGAAGCTCATCTGGTAACTAAGGCAGATGCCTTAGGGGTAGGCAAAAATTCATGAAGATACTGCATATGCCCTAGGAAGAGGTTCTGGAAGATGTTTCAGACATTGTAGATGCTTATCCGACATGGAGATGTTTTATCGAGATCCGGTATCTTCCACTGAAAGTCATTGATGTTAATGAAAGATTAGGGTTTTTCTTTTTCTTGGAGGATAAAAGGTTGAAAATACTTCATTATTGATCAATTTGTATTCAGAAGTGATTAAGAGTGTTTTAGAGCGATTAAGGGCAATTCAGTGCGATCGGATATCTTCTTGAGCGAATTCACTAGTGATTGGAAGAGGTCTTTAGGGTTTTTCACCGCCAGTGATTCACAGGTATTTATCTTTAATCATGGAAGTGGGATCATCATCTGTACCTATCATTGTTGCAAATCCAGCTATTGTTGAGGTCAAGGACCATCCCAGGCCGACTTTCAAGCGATATCCGCATGTGGCTACCTTGGACGATTAGGTTGGCGCTTTTTCCCGTGTCCCAGAAGGAGTTGTGTATGTAGAAGATGTAAGAGCCTACATTCACTATCACATTGAGGATTTGGGAATGTCTAATATCAAGAGCAAGTACATGAGTGAGCTAATGGGAGATTCTGGAAAGATTAAGCTCGAGTACAAACACATTGAGGATTTAGGGTTTATCGACATTTTGGACATTCCAGAATTTGAAGATGAAATTGTTAGGTATATTTTGAGCAGAGTACATGGAGAGTTTATCTGGCTAAATAGACCATATAAGATAACAAAGGAGGCCATCAGGGCAATCACCGGTTTACCACAGGTTGGGCAGTGTCCGGATAAGAAGGTTTTTAATGATCATGTCAACAAGATTACTAGCGCAACATCAGACATGCGATCTATGAAAATAAACACTATCACTGACAGAAACATCAGATTCAGTAGCATGGTCATCGGTTACAAGGTAACTCAATCAAACTGACTGAATTATGTTTCTAGCTCCTGCATTTTCACAGCTTACAAGATGGTGAGAGAAAATGAGAAATTGGATCTATGTGGTTGGATGTTGGATGAACTGTTAAATATTAAAGGAGAAAAGAAAGGGACTTTCTGGTATGGTAACCTAATTGTCTATTTAATGTTATTTTCATGAATGAGACTCCTCGTTTTGGGAAGAGACAATGGGCATTTGATATCCCGATAGGGAGGCAACTGAAACAATCAGTTGCTTCATTAGGTAGTCAAAGAGATGAAAAAGTATGGGGTTATTTTAAGGCATTCTAGAAGGTTATGCAATCTAGAGAAAGGGTTCCAAAGCACATTGTTGAAAAATACTCAACCGACATATGCTTCATGGTGAATAAAGATGAAACACCCATGAAAGCGGTCAAACCCCAGAAGATCTGGATTGAGGAGATGGGCTATGAAGTTGATGCACAGATCCTTGATGCTTATGCAAAGATGTTGATTGATGCACCTATTGATGAAGCTGAGAAGCCCTGTGGTATTACTAAGCAGAAGACTCAAGAGGTTGAAACTGAGTTCAACCGGAAGAAGAGAGAGAAGTAGGAAGGACATGCAAGCAAGTTTGTTGAGAAAGGTTCACTGGACTTCAAAGCATTGATTGATGTTGTCTCAGAGAAAGGTAGGAAGAGGAAAGAACCAAAAGTATTTATTGAACCTATTGCAGCTGAATCTGAATTTGAAGATGACACACCCCTGACATTCAAAAGGGTTATAAGGAAGAAAACATAAGAAACCAAGGTAGAGGCTAAAAAGCAACCGGTTAGGAAAGTTACATTCAAGTTACTGGCACAAAAGAAAGCACCAAAAGTAACATCTTCAGCTCCATCTGGTACTGGAAGAAGTTAGAAGAAGGATGACATTGATTTGGCAATTGAATCTGGTAATGTAACTATCATTCCACCAAAAACTTGTGTAGAATTAGTTGATGAGATTACTAAAAATGGTATGTTAAAAAATGTATAGTTTTACTATGAAAATTTAGAGGATGATGAACAAAGAGAGATAGAGGAAGCAATATTGTTATATTTGGATATTTATAAGGAAGCCTTGATAGAAATTGAAAACCAAATACCGACAGAATTGTATGATATGTTAGATGCTAGGAGACTATCATCAATGCAAGAAGATAGGCAAATTAAGATACAAGAGTTGTTATCTGTTTGTGTTTCTATTGCACCAGAGGAAATGGATAGGACACTTGAGGTTGCCGATAGGAAAATCTTTAATAACAAACATAGAATAATCAGTCTTATGCTAGGAAGAGTAAATGAGATAATCAAGGAGACCCACAAGGAATGGGTTAAGTTCTTTGAAGAGAACCGTGGTTTTTATATTTCACCGGAATAAAAAACAGACACCGCAGACATCCTGGTTGAAGAAAAAGGGAAGGGTATTATGGGTACTTCACCCTCAATTTTGAAAAACATTAAGATAGTGGAAATTAAGCCCCCGATAGATACAAATGTAAAGATAAATGTTGAGATACCGACAAAAATAGAGTGTAAAGGTTGATAATTTACATGATACTAATGTTGAGCACAACAGTCCTCTTGATACAAATGTACAGGTTGAGGTTATAGTTCCTAGGGAGAAACCATCAGTTACTAAGACTGCACCAAGTGGCGAAGCCACCGGTGCAAGTGAGGAAACTATAAAGGTTAATTCATTAGAGGAGAAGAAAGGGGAATCCGGTAGGGAACCAATAGTGAATCCATCATTGTTGCCAATTGACACCTCACAGGTTGAAAAGAAAAGCATGACCAAGATGAGCTCTACTGAACTCATGATGACGGCTGCACAAAAAATGATGAAGGAGGGATCTATGGATAAAGGGATTATTGATCAGTCTATCATTTTTTGCATAGACTAGTTCCGAAGTGAAAGATTGATAGAGAAGCGAGCCCATCTGGCAAGCTTAAGACAATTACATAGCATATTTCAAAGGATTTTCAATTCTTGCAGCATATATCAAACTGACAAGCACTAGAGAGGTTCACATAGGCAAAAATAGATACATTTGATCAAGTGATTTAGTCTGAGAGGAAGAAGATTAATAAAAAGTTGAAATTGATAGACAATTCTTTAAATAAGTGTACAAATATTTACAGAGTATGTTGTAACACAAATGTTATTACATTTAATTTGGATAAGAAGATTAAGGAATCTTAGGAGAAAATTGCAAGTATAGCCAATTCATTTGATGGATTGAATTCATTGACTACATCCATTGATGGTCAAATTTTGGTTTTGGAAGCCCAAATTTTTGTTCTTGAGAAAGAAAAAGACAAAATCATAAGAAGGGTAAGAATTCTTAGAGGTTTGGTGAGTCCTCAGTTGGATTCACTTAGTGTACATAAGGAGTGTATAGATCTAGTTGGTAAGCCCACACCGACAGAGTTAAATGAGAAAGAGTCATTTGCACATATGCTAAATGGACTTGTATCTATTTCCATCACTTTCAAATCTGGTTGGGATACTTATCTTGAGCTATTGGAGAAGGCATATCAGGATATTTTCAAATATATTAAGCTTGGGTAAGGTATTTTTGGAACATTCATTGTACAGTATCTTTCATTCTTCATCCCGGTTTTGGATTTTTTGTATTATTTTTGGAAATTTTGATGGCATTGATGTCAAAGGAAGAAAAAAGGGAGTTGTATACATTAGGGGTAGATATGGAAAACTATGGAAGTATGGAGTATTTTGTATTGATGGATATTCAACTCAAGGAGAGCAAGTTCAGGATGAAACCGATAGATGAAACCATGATCATTTTTCACATGAGTGTTGCCATCAATGCCAAAGGGGGAGATTGTTGGCAATTGAAACTCACTTGGTTGGTTTCACTATGTTGTCATTGATGGAAACATGATATCTTGTTCCGGCTTCATGTTTTGGGTAAGTTGTGTACCGACAGGCACTTCACCGTCAGACACTTTACCGACACTAACATGATGGAAGGATTTCTTTGGTTACCGACAGTGCAGGCTAACATGGTTTAGAATCAGGTTATCGGTATTGGAGACTGACATCTTTTGGACCCAGCATCAACAATTATTTTTGATATTCATGTGTTTATGTTATCTAGCCGACAAGTATTTTGATATTGTAAATATCTTTGTAAGACGACATAAGGTATGATAAATTGTATAAGGTATATAGGTCAGTTGGATAGATCATTTTGTGATGTAATAGTATGGATGCAAATATGGATGTTAAGTGATGTGAAATATATCAGAGAGATCGTGTATGTGAGGATATTTTTGTAAAGGTTTATTCTGGTAAAGGGTTTAGGGTTTCACACCGAAACAGGCAGAGCTTAATCAGAACTGTATTCAGGCATAGAAGATGCTATCTTTGCAGTTCAATCATTTCTCCAGATTGTAGTCTGGATTTATATGTAGTTAGTGAGGCTCCTTTTGTGATTGAGCAGTGTGCTCTAGGTTGTAAGCCTTCTTGCAAGTGCAGGCCCCTATATTTTGTAATATCTCTTCATATGGTCAGTGGATTTATATTGTGGGTCACAAATCCCACCGTGGTTTTTCCTCTTTGAGGTTTTCTACGTATAATTATGTGTGTTATGGTGTTCATTTATGTGATTGTCTTATTGGTTGCTTTACTTCTTTCAATTTTGTATATATCGGTATACTGGTTGGTGTATGCATGTTTTAATAAGGCTAAAATTGACAATTTCGGTATAACACTGATTCACCCCCCTCTCAGTGTTATTGGATTATAACAACTCTCACATCCTATTCCAAAGATTCACCATACATCATGGTGTGTGCAATTTTTGGTGCTAATTACCCTTCATCCCATCATATTTTCTCATGCCTCTACCATTCAATCCTATCATCCACACTTATTTCCATACCCTATGTACTATATAGTTAGCATCACAAAAAGAAAGCTAAGAAACAAAATCCAAAAATACTTCTCATGCAAGGCATTGTTTCAAAGAGAGAAGCTAACCTAAGATTATGGAAATTCCTTTGTCCACCAAGAACCTTGTTATTCTTTAATCATATGATGACCCCTGTGAGTCTTTTTAGGCACCTTTAGGTGTAGCATTCAAATTGATGTAGAGCCCTTCACACACCTAAGGAAAAGTCCAAAAGGTTTGGGTTTGACCCTTCAAAAGACAATAAGGATCCTACAAGGAAGGACTCCACATCTTAAGGTTTGAACTACACACACTCCTCTAGTCTAGCACCTACTCAAAATGAGTTAATAGTCTCAACATCTCCACCACACCTCTCCATGACTCTTGCTCCTAGGGGCTTTGGATTTAGTCAATTCATGACACCTAAGAACTGTTCAACACATTGGTTTTATGCTTTGGCACCTCTTCTCTATACTTCCTTTGGAAACCTACCCCCTAGGTGGTGCAGGAGCACCTAAGGGTGAGGAAATACCCTTTGCAGTTTTGGCATTAGGACTGGTTCTAGTCCATTAGTTTGTCTGTTTGGAGCTTGGAGTGCATTTTTTATCTTCTTTGTGAAAGTTTTGTTTTTTGGCAAGACCTACCTCGATAACCTGATGAAACCACCAGCTAACGGGTGAGCAAGTCCTCGATTGATCAATGTCAGTCGCTATACCGCTATGGCAAGCTGCACGAGGTTTATCTCCTGCGACTTGGCGACCATGGTGGGACCCAGTGAGAAGTCAATGAGTGGAGCGAGTAACGGTTGAGAAAGTCCCGGGTTGATCAACGTCGGTCGCTATACCGCTATGGAAAGCTGCATGAGGTAGCATGGTGGAACCCAGCGAGAAGTCAGCAAACGGAGCGAGTCGAAGTGGAGCCATTGGGTATCGACAAGACTAGTTTTTGTGCCACCTGATAACCCGATGGGAAAGCATGCGGTTTGGAGCGCATCATCGGCCATCAACAGAACATGTTTGGGGCTATATCGACAACTTGATAAGGAAGCTTTTTGTTGGGAGCGCACCATTGACCATAGGCAAGAATGTCTTGATGCTAACCCGATGAACCGATGGAAACCAATGTGGAAGTGTGCAATGTGTGAAATGTCATTGGACATCGGAGTAAGTGTTTTGAGGCTACTCCGATGACCCGATAGAAAAACAAGTGAGTTGTAAACCACCATGGGATGTTGGGATAAGTGTTGCGGTGCTAACCCAATGACCCGATGGAGGTTGAAAGACAGTTACAACAGGAAACCGATTGTGTCGAGTTTGATCTCGTCCATTAGGGATGTTTCATGACATGTCATAGAGGCTATAAAAGACCCAATGGACATTTTGTATAGAGGTTAGAAGGAGGTTGGATAGGCAGAACGAAGAACATCTTTTGAATAACAATTTGAAGATCGTTTTCTGGTTTCTTTCTCAGAGTTCAATTTTCATTTGAAAACTGTAAATAATGGCTTAAATCTTTAAATGCCAGTGTGATAGTGTAGATGTTACTTTTCTGTGTTTTGTGAGTTCCAATTTTGAAGTCATTCCAATCTCAGCTCTGTAAATAAGTTGTCGTTCTGTTTCTTGATTTCTGTTGGTGACAAGTAGTTAAACATGGCTCTGTCTTGATTCTCTATCGTGGGATCCACACGACCATTGGAGGTTGTCAAGAAGAGCCAACCATGTATAGTAGAGTCCTATTTATAGCAGACCAGGGAATGGCGTTGACCGTTTCAGCAAATTGGCTCTAGGCGAGCTTGATGATAGCCTAGCTAGGTATCAGTGACCAAGAGAAATCATTTGCAGGGTAGATTGGAATCTAGGCTATTAGCCTATGATCAGGGGAAGTTGGGATCATAGGGAGAGAAGATCCAAGCATGAGAAGGAAAACAACTTAGGAGAAGTTGTAGGTATAATCCATGGTAGAGAAAACCCTGCAAGGTGTCTGGTGAGATCCGGTGGATTTATGAAAGTGAATTCACAAAGAGCAGAGTATCAACCCTCGATAGTGAGGACCTAGAGTGGATTAAGGGAATAGAGAGAAGCATTCCCAGTTTAGGCTAGGAAGAAAGCCTTGGAGTGAGTCAAGTTGACTCAAGCAACTAGGATCCTCCCTATCAGATTGTTATTAGAGCCAGCTAAAGACTTGGGGTGAAGAGTGTAAGACTGATCTAGCATCAGAAGAAGGAGTAAAGATGGTGACCAATGCAGAATTGGCTAAGTAGGTCGCTAACCAAGAAGATGAAAACCAATTGCTCAAGGAAAGGTTGGAGCAGTTGGAGAAGAAACTAGGTGTGGTGGAAGTCAAGACAAGAGAAGTGAGTGGGAAGATAGATGAGAAGGGTAAAATGTTGGCAATAGAGGATGAAGTCCTTGCCCCAGACCTTGTTATTGATCAAGAACCATTCTTGAAGGCTTTGAAGGCAATGAGTGGAAAGTCTTTGGAAGGAGTGCCACTGTTTAGCAGAAAGATGGAAACAGAGTCGGTAATGGAATGGAAAGAGGGTATGGAAAACTATTTTGAGTGTGAAGGTGTGACTGAGGCCCAAAAGGTTAAGGTGGATAAGTCGAGAATGAGAGGTGCTTCCATTACTTGGTGGAGGATTATACAAAATGAGAGAGAAAGAGAAGGTAAGATCCCCATCTCTACTTGGAAAGGGATGGTAAGCAAAATCAGAGAGACTTATCTTCCTGAGGATTATGAAGTGCAGTTGCATAGGAAAAGACAAAACCTAAGGCAAAAGGAGTTAGATTTAAGTACCTACACTAAAGAGTTCCAGAAGTTGTGTCTAAGGTCAAAAGTGAAGGAGGATGAAAGCATTAGAGTAGCAAGGTATCTTAACGGTCTGAGATGGAACATACAAGAGGAAATAAGTTTGTTGAGTCCAAATACCATTCACAAATGTTATCAGTTGGTCCTGAAAGTAGAAGAAAAGAATAAGAAGAAACATGAAAGCACTAGTAGAGGCAGAGGTAGAGGCAGAGATTCAAAAGGTTATAGAGGAAGCTATAGTGGCAGAGGAAGTGAAATAAGATCACAAGGAGAGTCAAAATTGATTGAGTAGACTAATGAATCCAGTGGAAGAGGAAATTATGGTAGAGGAAGAGGTCATAACAACAATAACAGAGGTAGATCTGGAATTTCTAGGGGAGGTTCACACTTTGCAAACATGAAGTGTTACCATTGCAGTAATTTTGGTCATCCTGCCTATATGTGTCCGGAGAAGGCAACCTCATCACATAAAGAGAAAATAATCAATTATGTGCAAGAGGATTCTAGTAGTGTGAAGTCTCCTGAAGTAAACCTTGACTCAGAGAATGGTGAGAATCTGATGGTTAGAAGGGTACTAATCAGGGAACCGGTTAAGGAAGAGCCTAAACAGAGGAGGTCTCTTTTCAGAGTAAAGTGCAAGATACTTGGTAAGGTGTGTAAAGTGATCATTGTCTCAGGATCAACGGATAATATCATCTCCAAAGAAGTAGTAAGTAAACTTGGGCTAAGTAGCATGGCACATAGTCATCCTTATAAGGTCACATGGTTGAATAAGGGACAACATGTGTTAGTAAATGAACAAGTATGGGTTGAATTTGCAATTGGGAAGTATTATGGCAGAATTTTATGTGATGTTCTACCCATGGATGCCTGTCATTTGTTGCTAGGAAGACCGTGGCAATTTGACAGAAAGGTTATCCATGACGGAGAAAAGAAATCCTATGCATTCACAAAGGAAGGGGTGACATACATGATTCAATCTTTGGTAGAGGATGAATGAACCAAGACTAGTGGTCCTAATGTGTTGTTGGCTGGAGGAAAATAATTTTTGAGAGATCTCAAGAAAGGAGGTGGAGAACATTATGCTCTCTTAGTGAAATCTAGTCAAGAAAAGAAGATTGAACAAGAAAGTTTACCTAAAAAGGTTCAGTAGTTGTTAGAACAGTTTAAGGACATTGTGAGTGATGGAACACCTGCAAGACTCCCTCCTCCTAGAATAGTAAGTCACTAGATAGAATTTATACCCGGAGCATCACTGCCTAATAACGTTTCATATAAGATGACTCTTGAGCAAAACAACGAAGTGACAAGACAAGTACACGAGCTGCTCGATCAAGGTCTAATCAGAAAAAGTATAAGCCCATGTGCTGTGCCAGTGGTCCTAGCAACCAAGAAAGGAGGTAAATGGAGATTATTTACTGACTCATCCTATCCCTAGAATTGAGGATTTAATGGATTGTCTTGGAGAAGCAAAGTATTTTACTAAGCTGGATTTAAAGAGTGGTTATCACTAGATCCGGATTAAAGAAAGGGATGAATGGAAAACAACTTTTAAGACTACAGAGGGGTTATATGAGTGGTTAGTTATGCCATTTGGGATTACTAACGCCCCTAGCACCTTCATGAGGTTGATGAATGAGGTGTTGAAAGACTACATAGGTAGATTTGTAGTGGTATACCTTGATGATATCCTCATATTCAACAAAATATTGGAAGAGCATCTTGAACACTTGCGGATTGTATTAAGGAAACTGCATGAGGAACAGTTGGCAATCAATCTTGAAAAATATGAATTCATGAAACAAGAACTC
The DNA here is from genome assembly GCF_030272615.1 of Cryptomeria japonica. NCBI lineage: Eukaryota > Viridiplantae > Streptophyta > Pinopsida > Cupressales > Cupressaceae > Cryptomeria > Cryptomeria japonica. The sequence goes on from NC_081409.1 coordinate 832,152,353, forward strand.
ATTTATCTGGGTTTTGTTGTATCCCAAGGCACTTTGGAAATGGATCCTAGCAAGGTGGAAGCAATACAGAGTTGGCCTACATCAAAAATTGCTATTGAGGTAAGAATTTTTCATGGACTTGCCCAATTTTATAGGAAGTTCATTTGAGGTTTTAGTGAAATTTGTGCTCCTGTTCTTGATACAATTAAGGGTGGTTTGAAAACTAAGTTTAGGTGGACTAAAGAAGCCGACCAGGGGTTTGAGTTGCTCAAAAAGAGGATAGCTACCCAACCCATCCTAGTTTTACCTAGTTTTGATAAGTTGTTTACCCTAGAATGTGATGCTAGTCATATAGCAGTAAGAGTTGTTTTGAACCAAGAGGGAAGACTAGTAGCATTCTATACTAAGAAATTGAATGAAGCTAAGCAGAGATACTCATCCTACGACTTATAATTTTATGCCTTAGTGCAAGCTCTTAGGAAGTGGAGGCATTATCTTTTGCCCAAAGAATTTGTAGTGTTTATAGATAACCAAGCCTTGAGTTTTATCAATTCTCAAGAAAAGTTGAGCAATAGACACATCAAATGGATAGAAAAACTGTAGGCATACACTTTCACTATCAAGCACAAAAAGGGACAACTGAATAAGGTAGAAGATGCCTTAAGTAGAAAACTTCTCACTATACAAGAAGTGACTTTGTAGAGCATAGGTGTGGAGAGTTTCAAGGGGCTTTACAGAGAAGATGAAGACTTTTATGAGGTATACAAGGTATGCAATGAGTTTAATAATAATTTCAATAGCCAGTATGCAAATTACACATTGCAGAGTGGTCTTTTGTTTAAGGGATGTCAGTTATGTGTGCCAAGAGGATCTATGAGGGAAAATCTCATACAGGAAAAACATAATGGAAGTCTTAGTGGACATTTTGGTCTGAATAAAATACTTGAGTTGGTGCAAAGAATTTATTATTGGCCGAAAATGCACAAAGATATCAGGAAGTATGTTGAGCAGCGTTTTGTGTGTCAGAGAGCCAAGGGTAGTAGTTCAAATGCTGGACTATACCAACCTTTACCAATTCCCAAAATACCGTGGGAGTGCATCAGCATGGATTTTATTGTAGGTTTGCCAAAAACCAAGACTGGCCTGGATAGTATTTTGTCATTGTTGACAGGTTTAGTAAAATGAGTCATTTTGTTCCATGCAAGACTATGCATGATGCTGGTTACATTGCACATTTATTTTTCAAAGAGGTGGTAAGAATTCATGGGCTACCTCTCAGTATAGTTTCAGACAGGGATGTGAAGTTTATGGGACACTTTTGGAAAACTTTGTGGACAAGACTGGGAACTAACCTTTCTTTTGGTTCTGCGTACCATCCGCAGATAGATGGTCAAACTGAGGTCATTAAACGAGTATTGGGTAATGTTCTGAGGTGTCCGACGAAAGAGTATGGACAGATGTGGGATCAAGTGCTACCACAGGCAGAATTTGCATATAATGACAGTGTCAATAGAACTACAGGTCAGAGTTGTTTTAAGATTGTTTATGGACTCCACCCACGTGGTGTTTGTGAACTTCGAGATTTAGGGAGCCTAGAAGGAAGAAGTGGACATGCAGAGGATTTCATCCAGTCTATGAAAGAGGTGCACAAACAAGTACAAAAAAAATTGATCGACGCTACGTAAAGGATTAAGGCTAAAGCAGATGAGAGGAGAAAAGACATTCAATTTGCAGTTGGAGACATGGTTATGGTACATCTGAACAAGGCAAGATTGTAGAAGGGAGTCCCTAGTAAACTTCAGATGAGGCGAATGGGTCCTTGCAAAATTTTGGCTAAGTATGGCTCCAATGCTTATAAGGTAGATTTACCTGCAGATTTGGCATTGTCCCCTATGTTTAATGTCCAAGACTTGGTTCAGTTTCAAGGTCCCATAGCAGTGCTAGATGGACCGAATCCAGAAGTGGAAACTACTCTCCGTGATATTCCAGTACCACCCATTTCTAAACCACAGGCGGAATAGATTTTAGATTCCAGGGTAAAGAAGCAAACAAGGCATGGCATGTATATGGAACACTTAATCAAGTGGCACAACTTATCTGAGGCCGAAGCCACTTGGGTTGCAAAATCCAATTTCAAAAGACTGGGCATTGATGTCGCCTAGCCGCCCCTAGGGGGGACTTGATTTTTTGTGTGGGGAGTATGGTGCAGGAGCACCTAAGGGTGAGGAAATACCCTTTGCAGTTTTAGAAATTTTGGCATAAGGACTGGTTCTAGTCCATTAGGTTGTCTGTTTGGAGCTTGGAGTGCATTTTTTATCTTCTTTGTGAAAGTTATGTTTTTCGGCAAGACCTACCCTGATAACCCAATGAAACCGCTAGCTAACGGGTGAGCAAGTCTCGGATTGATCAATGTCGGTCGCTATACTGCTATGGCAAGCTACACAAGGTTTATCGCCCGCAACTTGGCGACCATGGTGGGACCCAGCAAGAAGTCAGCGAGTGAAGTGAGTAACAGGTGAGCAAGTCCCAGGTTGATCAACGTTGGTCGCTATACCGCTATGGTAAGTTGCATGAGGTACCATGATGGGATCCAGTGAGAAGTCAGCGAGCAGAGCGAGTTGAAGTGGAGTCATCAGGTATCGGCAAGACTAGTTTTTGTGCCGCCCGATAACCCGATGGGAAAGCATGTGGTTTAGAGCGCATCATCGGCCATCGACATAACATGTTTGGGGCTATACCGACAACCCGATAAGGAAGCTTTTTGTTGGGAGCGCACCATCAGCCATCGACAAGAATGTCTTGATGCTAACCTGATGACCCGATGAAAACCAATGTGGAAGTGTGCAATGTGTGAAATGTCATCGGACATCAGAGTAAGTGTTTTAAGGCTACGCCGATGACCCGATAGAAAAATTAGTGAGTTGGAAACCGCCATGTGGGATGTCGAGATAAGTGTTGTGGCGCTAACTCGATGACCCGATGGAGGTTGAAAGATAGTTACAACAGGAAACCAATTGTGTCGAGTTCGATCTCGTCCGTTAGGGATGTTTCATGACATGTCGTAGAGGCTATAAAAGACCCAATGAGCATTTTGTATAGAGGTTAGAAGGAGGTTGGATAGGTGGAACGGAGAACATCTTTTGAATAACAATTTTATGACCGTTTTCTGGTTTCTTTCTCAGAGTTCATTTTTCATTTGAAAACTGTAAATAATGGCTTAAATATTTAAATGCAAGAGTGATAGTGTAGATGTTACTTTTCTGTGTTTTGTGAGTTCCAATTTTGAAGTCGTGCCAAGCTTGGCTCTGTAAATAAGTTGTTATTCTGTTTCTTGTTTTCTATTGGTGACAAGTAGTTAAACATGGTTCTGTCTTGATTCTCCACCGTGGGATCCATACGACCATTGGAGGTTGTCAAGAAGAGCTAGCCATGTACAGTAGAATCCTATTTGTAGCAGACCAGGGAATGGCATCGGCCATTTCAACAAACTGGCCCTAGGCGAACTTGATGATAGCCCGACTGGGTATCAGTGACCAAGAGAAATCATTTGCAAGGTAGATTCGAATCTAGGCTATTCGCCTCAGATCAGGGGAAGTTGGGATCAAAGTGAGAGAAGATCCAAGCACGAGAAGGAAACAAACTTAGGAGAAGTTGTAGGTATAATCCACGATAGAGAAAACCCTGCAAGGTGTCTGGTGAGATCCGGTGGATGAGTGAGTTGGTGGATTTAAAAAAGTGAATTCACAAAGAGCAGAGTATCAACCCTTGATAGTGAGGACCTAGAGTGGATTAAGGGAATAGAGAGAAGCATTCCCAGGTTAGGCTAGGAAGAAAGCCTTGGAGTGAGTCAAGCTGAGTCAAGCAACTAGGATCCTCCCTATCACTAGGCTAGTAGCCCTATTTAGCAAGTATTTTCCCCTTAATTCCAAAATCTTGCACACAACCTGGAAAACTATTTATCACTCCAGATACCCTTTATGAAGTTACACACATACCCAAAAGGAATTGGTGAGATGTGCAATCTAAGGGTTTAAAACCTTTTGAAACCTAAAGGCCTAATTAGGGTGATTAGGCCTATTTTATAAAGCAACACCCATCTCTTGGTCCTCAATCGCAAAATTAACATCATGAGAATGTGGGGGATGGAAAGTAGCCTCATATTCCAGGGTTGCATGCCTGGAATCCACCGCTACAAGATTTTAGGGTGACTGTCCTAATTTCGTCTAAGGTAGTCACATAGAGATGCCCACCTAGTTTTGCATCATACTCTCCACAACTGAGCCTTCCCTCCAAAAACCCATGAAAAACTTAAAGTACATTGACCAACCCTACACTCCACCAAAGGAAAGAACTTCTAGAGGAAGAAGGTGCAAGATATGGCCATTTTTAGGTAAAACCTTAGCCAAACCCTTGCTTTCCAGGTTGCAGTCAGTAAATTGAAGGGTTCTCAGTACTCCCAGAAGATCAAGATCTCAAACCACCACCAAAAAAAAGGTGATTCAACCCTCTATCTACTCCATGAATGGTTTTATCAGAACCAATCCGTACAATGACGTACAACCACTGCAAACTCATAAATTCTGGGAAATAACTCAGTTTTCAGTATTTTATTGCCTTCAAACTTCAATCAACAATCACTCTAACCTTGGGAATCATGTCCACAAGGTATATAGCCTTCTCCAACGATTACCAACTGAATTTTGAAGAGGTTAGATTCGTTGGGAAGCTTACATCAACCCAAATCGGAAAAGTTACACTTTTGCTTGCAAACGTTGCATTTTCAAAAGTTGCACTTTTTGACAAAGTTGTCAATTAACACAAATTTGGGATCCACACAACTTGGATCAACCAATCACCACCTACACACCCTAAAATCCTACAAAACATAAAAAAAAAACATCCTACTACCCCTATTTACCAAATTGTCCAAATTGGCTTATTAGGATGCCTAATTTGTGACATTGGTTTACATGGTGGGGTCCTTATTGAATACATGAAAATATCACAAACAAAAGACATTCACAATGATCCTAAGATCCTAATCTTCATCATCAGATCCATGATTGGCTTGTTGAGGAGGTGCCCCTGCACCACAAACCTTCAAAGACCTTCTAAGGTGTAACACGGGCGACAAGAATACAAACAATATATGTAACCATGTAAATAATAGTTGTTGAGCTTAATTGAAAACACAACTTTTACAATATGATTTGATGTGTATACACTATGTCCTTATGACTCGAAGTTTCAAAATAAATCTCCTCTTAGATACACACTTTTACACATTGATAACTCCAAATAACTATGTTCAATATCATACAATCAAAACAATAAATAAAAGGTGGAGATGTGGAGATCTGCATTTTCTGTAACTTCCTATCTTTAAAAAAACTACATCCTACAAGCATATTTATATAAATAGATGAATCTTTTGCAATATGATGATTTTGGAGTCTACATGTATACTTGCTTGGTTCTCTTCTGAATTCCCAAATAATTATTATGCATGCCACCTATGCACAATGTAACTGAACTCCTTCCCTTGTTGTTAAGCCTACATTGATGGGCTCTTTCCTTGCGATAGGAACACACTCCAACATTTAATCTAATCTTTTTGCAATTGTTCAATACAAATACAAACAACAACACATGCGATGTGGAGTGAATATTTTTAATGTTTTCTTACGCTCGTTAGCAGGCTTCCACACTAACACAAAAATTTTCCTTATCAAGTATAACTAATCTGACACTTGGGCGCACTAAAATTGAAGAAAATAATAAAACCTAAAACCATGAAAACATTTTACAAGACTTTCAAAACTGAAATTTATATTCTCTTACAAACATTCACATCAAATATGGCCACACATTGCTTCCTTCTTTACATAGCAGTGACTGGCAATGAAAAAGCACTATGAAATATTGCAAAATTTACTTACAAAAACCTTCGCATACAATCTATAAACTTAATCTCTCTTCTAGTCGCCTCTGAAAATAAGTTCTACAGGCCATAGAATCCCACTCTAATCTCTATGCCACTCTATGTCTTTGCCCAGGTACAGGAAAATGTGAATTTGATTTTGTTGCATCCTATATCACATAACTTGAAGACATCACATAATAATGCACGCTGCTATTCTACGGACTGCCCAACACTGGCAAGACCTCCATGATCATGCTGCTTTGATACCAGATGAGAAAACATGAAGGATTTGATTATTTTTATTCAAGGAGAGAAGGCCATTTATACAAAAGGAGAGTTCGCTTCAGAAACCGAATTGTCCAAAAAGAAGCAGAACTGGACCGTCATAGAAGGAAGGAGGACAAATGCAATTGACAGTTACGTCAACATGAACAAACTACACTAATATACAAAGAGGAAAAAGGTAAATGATCATTTAGTTATTTATGACTTATATTTGTTTCATTGGGAAATAGAATTCATGATTGAAGAAATATGCAAGCACTCTTGCAAAAATATAAAATAAAGAATTCACACTGTATCTAGCATCTCATATTTTATCTAGGTATAATGGAAAAACTCAAGATTCTTTGACCATCCTATTAAACCCTATGCTATTATGAAAATATTCTTCAGGCTTTGAAAAGATTTTACAACTACTACAAGAATCAACTTATTAGAATGAAAACCAAATTAGCCAATGTAACCTCACTACAAAAAATATTCGCCCTCTAAAAACTCTTAATTACTTTCTGAGACATCCAAATCATGGAGCTAGAAATCTGCCATACAACAACTCCAAATTTTACATCATAGTGGATGAAGAATACTATAAAATACACGCCAATTGGCCCTAAATCATTGGTCCACATATTGATTAAAATATGATCAATGGCTAGGGGCCAGACATGCAAGACATATATAAGCGCTCGTTACCTTTTTCCATTTACCAACAGAGCAATCACTTGAGATAATTCCGATAAATACACATATTGTATAGCTAATTTGGGTCAGAAAGTGATAGGGAACGGCTTCCTAAGCCGGTGGAAAACTTACTGGACGAGCACAGAAATCCATCGACTATTGATATTGACGATGAGGTGATATCAGCAGGAGGACGGTGACCATACACAGGCTCAGGAAATTCTACAGAAACATGGGGCAACTCTGCTCCTCTTTTCAATATACCCACCACGTTTTCCATAGTCGGTCTGGCATTTGGATCGGGATGAGAACACAACAATCCCACTTTCATAAGCCGTTCCATTTCCTCACCATTGAAATTTCCACCCAGTTTTTCATCTGCTGCATCAAGAATCCTGTGCTGTCCATGCAAGTGCCAAACCCATTCCACCACTCTGCAATTGTGTTCAATCAAGCTCCAGTCTGCAGGCCGTCTTCCACATGCAATTTCGAGACTCAGGGCTCCAAAGCTGAACACGTCGGACTCTCGAGTGGCCTTTCCCGTTGTTACGGCCTCTGGTGCTATGTACCCAATTGTTCCGGCTGGCGCAGTGGTATGTCCTCCCTTTTCGCGCTCCATCACTCTGGCGAGCCCAAAATCCCCCAGCTTGGCTTTGAAGTTCGAATCCAGCATAACATTGCTGGCCTTTATGTCTCTGTGCACAACGCTCTCATGCCGGTCCTCGTGAAGATAAACCAGAGCCGAGGCTATGCCACAGGCTATACTGTATCTTCGATCCCAATTCAAAGCATCCTCTGTCTCCCCAAATAAATATTTGTCCAGGCTTCCATTTGAGAGCAATTCGTAGACCAGAAGCAAATCGTCCTTTCGATGGCACCAACCCAGAAACCTGACAAGATTGTGGTGTGTAAGCTTATTGTTTATTACAACTTCTGATACGTACTGATTCTTACCTTGCTTGGAATTTGGAGATACTCTTTTCACAGCCACAGCTTCGTTTGTGGCAGGCAAAGTGCCTCTGTATACACATCCGAAGCCACCGCTTCCGATCTTTTGAGCGTCGCTGAAGTTGTTGGTGGCGGCGCTGAGGTCTGCATATGCAAATGAGCGAACCGACTGAGCAGCTTGGCCAAGCAATTTGTTGAGCTCCTTGTCGCTCTCCAGAGCCTCCCCTCTAATCTTCCTCTTGATATAACATCTGCGTCCAACGAAGATAAAAGCGCATATGGTGGGCACGACGCATATCAATATAATAACGATATTAGGTACTTTCGACGAACCTGTTACGGTTGAGGGATTAAATGGTGCGGAGTAGTAACGCGGAGACGGAGAAAAGAGAGTGGTGGCAGCAGGCGGTGGAGTTGAGGTGGGACTAGCTTTGGGCAAAACTTGTGCCAACGCTAGCAGCGCTGTAATATGTAACTTAACAATACTCATCTCCATCTGCAAATTCTACATAAATCGCCTAAGCAGTCTAAATGTCTCCTATTTTGAACCATTTGTGCTACAATATTGATATAGTCGATGAAGTTATAGCTCTTGAAGTATGAATTAACTAGAGTGTTAAAAGAAAATTTAAAAAACAAATTTAAAATATATTGTTATAGTACAGTTGTCTCCTATCTCAATTAACTATGTCAGAGTCACATATAATTCGTTTCATTTCCTACCGAATTGTGTCAGAGAGTCATATGTAATGCGGTTGTTTCCTATCTCAATTAATTACCCGATGCAGAGAGTCACACATCAATGAAGATTTTAATATGCTCCAGATGGGAATTCTTCCACACCAATTTCCTGAATAAGACATGTAATGGATAAAGTTTGTTTTACGTCGTTGCTGGGTTTTCTTCCCATGCAACTTACGCACCGCGTTTTCACTTGCCTTGTCATCTTACATTCCGTGTGAACTCTACGTCGTGATTCAGTACAACGTAAAGGGGCCGTACTGTCTTTACCTTTTTCCAAATAATTTGTGTGAGCACGATAGTAAGCACTTAAAATCACTGTATTTGTGTTAGAGCACGTCAAAGGAAGTCGTGGTCGTTGGCAAGTCGCAACTTTACTACGAAGTTTTTTTCACTTTATAACCCTTGCATTATCTTCATTTTTTCGTTAAAATCTTTCTATACAATTTGTTGGCTGCCAGTTGCTTCCAAATGTCCAACCGCAGCTTGGAATTGTTGAGGATTGATGCCTCGCTCTAAAATTTTATTACGAATGGGGAAAGTTTTGAGGAGCTCAACGATGACATTTGTGTGGGGTGATTTGGAAGATGGTCGAGGTGATTATACTGGGTGGATGATTGGGAAGAGAATGAAATTTCTTAGAGAATTATCTGATCACACCATGTAGTCATGGTATAATTAGGATCTTTTATAGTTTTGAATAGATTAAATCGGGATAGGCCTGAATTATTACATAACTGTGACATGGATGTATACAAAGGAGGAACTCACAAGCAGTGAAACCATCAAAAATAAAAAAGGACAATGTCTTTTTTTGGAAACAACTAAAACCTTTTATAGTTATATTTGCTATTTGGAAATGAATTTGTTTGATTTGATTTTTATATATTGAATCAAGCAAATGAATAAGATACAAAGAAAGAAGGCAACCACTAAGTTGTCAAGAATAAACCAGCAACACTAATAGACAAAACTATTCAAAAAACAAAACAGTAACAGTTCTAAGCAAACAACAAAATAACAAAGACAACTAAGCAATGCTATAACTTGCATACAAATATAATATCATTTGTTTGATTCTACCAACTACAAAGACATATGATGTGGAATCATGGATGTTGTTGGATGCAAATCCTTATACATACACAATTATTCATTTGGCAAGTTTGTTTGGTGGCTTTCAACCTCAATCTCACCATTGATGAGATCTAGTATGTTATTTTTAATTTTCACATGCTTGGGTTTATCATGTCCTTTTACTCACAATATTTGTTGTCTTTATATCATACATGTTCAATTGGTTTTCAATAAAAGGTCTTGTCATAGGGATTTTAATCATGCTTTCTTGGACCAATTTTCAAAGACTAATTCCAAGGGTTATAGAGTGTATTTATGTCACCATGTCAAATTGGTTTGTTATATTTTTTATTTTTATAAATATTTTTAAGAAATGTCACAACCAATGGTATCACAATGACAAGTTGGACAAACACCATTATTTCCATTATTACTCCCAAACAATTACAAATTTTGGTCTACATTTTTCTAGGTCTTGAGGTATAATATTAGATATTTGCTTTAAAAAAAGACTTCAAAGGCAAGTTTTATGAAATTTATTGATATATGTATTTTTTTTTTCATAAAATTGCTTTTATGAAATTTATTGATATATGTATATTTTTTTCATAAAATTGCTTTTTGTGCCACAATTTTTAAAATTGTTTTAAATTTTTTACATTTTTTGTAAGCTTACCAAAAATTAAGTGGGGTTAGTTCTTTGTAAATTACTGTTTTACATAAAATAATTTCTTTAATTTAGTGGCAAATTTTTAGTTAAAGTTTTCATTGATTTTCTCTATAAGTTATAATTTTTGAAATTTTTTCTTAAAACTTACATTTTTGGAAAGATTAAAAAAAAAGAAGGTAGGGTTAGATCTTTTAAATTTAATTATTTTTCTCATTTAATAAATATTGAGATAAAACATAATTAAAGTCATGACATCTTTAGGAATAGAGGACTCTTCTACAGATATAAAATGTAAGGTCCCATTTATTTTCCACCACCTGAAATTAAAGAAATTATTTCATAAGAAATGACAAAAGGTATTTTTTTTTAAAGATAAATTGTTCAACCGTGAGGAATTATCATCATAATTAAAGTCCCCCCAAAACTAAGGTGGGTACAACCCTAATAAACTAGATCAATGGATAGGAGAACCTTTCTAAGGTTAACAATTATACCTACCAAGAATAAACATTCATAAATTTTATGATAGATGTAATTTTATGGACGAGCTTCATAGAACAATACTTTAAAATTTATAATGACCCATATAATTACATGGTTGGCATAGCCCTACAATATTTCGAGGTAGGATCTTATCAATGATACTAATGGAAGGTGAGTGATAGACATGGACACAAATTTAGTTGGCAATAATTTAGTAAAGAATTAACAACCTTCTACGAACAACCACGTATTGGAAGTTATTTTACCCAACTATAAAACATTAAAATAATTAATTTTTTTTATTGAATATAATGTTAAGGATTCAAGATTGACACTTTAAAATCCTAAGGTAATACCATAACAAAGGTTATACAATTGCATGTTATTCAACTTAAGAATAAATATAATATGATGTCCATGTGTTGGAACCTTGCATAGTTAGGAAATCTATGCAACAACCATTTGCATTTTGAAAAAAAAAACACCATCAAATGTGAAACAATGGAAGTAATTAACAAAAATATGACTAATCCAGCAGTGAAAACATGGACAATTTTTTTAACCTAATAGAAAGTAGTAAGCTCTCTTCTAAAGAAGAGATAGAGAAAAGAGAAAAAAAATGTTCAAATTGTGATAGCAATAGGTCAGGGACTTAGAAGTGTTCTGGTAGTGAGAAAACAAATGAGGTTATAGAAGAGGGAGAAGTAGTTGTTGAAGAAATAGATATAAGACTTAAGATTGAGGATTCCAAGGAAAAAGAGAGCAATACTATCTTCCTTCATGCATTGAATAGAATAAATACACCATACACACTCAAAGTAATTGGTAGTGATAAAAAAAAGTTAAATTATTGGTCGATATTGTAGACACTTAAAAATGATTACTGCTTGTGACTCCCCTTTTTAACATGTCTCCTTAATACGTGTTTGGCCTTTATCATCCATCGATACTGTGTCATTATTTGGTTAATTAATTATGTCCTCTAAATTGATCATCTCCTGTTAATTTGACCTAAATAACTCTTCTCATCTACCCAATTAAATAATTTTGTCAATTATTTAATCTCTCTCTTTAGAAATGATTTCACCTAATCTACTTCTAGGGTTAAATAACTGTTGGTGTAAGTTATGTCTCATAATTATCATTATTTGGTTAATTAATTATGTCCTCTAAATTGATCATCTCCTATCAATTTGACCTAAATAACTCTTCTCATCTACCCAATTAAATAATTTTGTCAATTATTTAATCTTTATCTCTTTAGAAATAATTTGACCTAGTCTACTTCTAGGGTTAAATAACTATTGGTGTAAGTTATGTCTCATAATTACACTTTACTTAAGTTGACTTAGGATAATGCATTCATTGTAGGTTGCATATGAGACACATAGGGAAGTGTGTATCTAGGGAAGATGGTTGTAGGAGAAATTCCACCTTTGTTGGTGTTATCTTGTTATCACATTCCACCTTTGGTGTGTGATCCACCTTTAGTGGAATATCCTATTATTTATCCTACCTACCCTTGTATCTCACTTGACCACATGTAATAATCATGTGCTCACATATCCGTTTGTTCTTGCCTTTATAAGAAATCTCATTTATATTATATGTATCCAATCCAATTGATTGATCTTATTGCATCATTGATGAGAATAAAGTTTGTTTTTGTCACATATTATTTATCTCTTGTTCTTATGCTTTCCATTGGACTCTAGATCTTGGTTGCTATAGGAAATTTTTTATAATAATAATTTAATTATTGGCCATGCTTTATTCTAACATGTCCTTCTTAGTATAAATAAATTCATTATTTATTTATCTTTTTTTTTTAATTTTTAAAAGAGGCAAAATTTTATTAAATCAAGAAAGACGATACAAAGAAAAGGCCAAAAAAGCCCATAAAAGTGGGACAAACAAGACCAACAACATCGAGGGAACCAAAGAAAGGTCCCAACTAATTCATCAGGTCTTTCGTAATAATCTCTTCAAACTCTTTAGCACACTCTAGGGCATCTGACCCCACTCTCTATATCTCATCCATTTAGGTGATCATTTGAAAGCCCACTTAGCTAAACAATCAGCTGCCATATTCCACTCTCGAGGAATATAGAAAAAAGAAAAATCATCAAAATACTCTCTCATACTGAGAATTTATCTACCCGCTAACACCAAATGCCACTCCATGTTACCAAACTTTTGCTTATTCAGCATGTCCACAACAACTTGAGAATTAGACTCACAAATAATCCCTATCCATCCAAGAGCACATCCTCTTTCAAGAGTCATAAGAACAACAAGGGACTCCATAAGGTTATTAGTTTGTTAGTCCTTATACACTAAAAAAGGAAGATCACATTTCCCTCAATATCTCTACCAACCCCTCCAATTCTGGCTTGCCCAGGATTTCCTCTAGAAGACCCATCAGTGTTGATCTTGAGAACTCCAGGATATAGAGGGGACCACTTACCAACCCATCAAGCATTATTTTTATCTTGGTGAATCCTAACCCATCTCATCTAAGACAAACTCCAATCTTTTTCTAAAAATATCCAAGTTCTGAACAATATACAAGTCACCGGGATCCACATCCATAGTAAGATCACACTTAACTATTAGAGATTTCCTAGACTGTATGAATAACTCACATTCAAACAATTTACACCAACAAATTCCTATCCAGAAAAAGCTTACAATTTCTCTCCAACCATAATTGCCAAATAATAGAGCATGGTCCAATATCTCAAGCAACATGAAGAAAGGGAGTCTTAGTTGGGGGCCTACCAAAACCATAAATCCACCAGAGAAGTGGCATGAATACAAGCATACCTCCAAGCCTCCCACCAGAGATGCCAGATCTTCCTAGAGAAAGAACATTGGAAGAAAATATGGGAGGTGCTCTCCTCACAGTTATGATAGAGAACACAAATTGAAGGCTCATGAAACCCCCTCTTTCATAGATTCTCCCAAGTAAGGAATTTGTTCCACACAACTAACCACATAAAAAGTTGCACTTAGGCCAAGATAGTCTATTCCAAACCTACTTCCACCACTGAACATTCATCTTCCCAAAGGTCAACCTATCCAGCTCCAAATATCTTGAAGCCATGAAATGTTTCCCTTTTGGGTTGGGGCACCAAGCAAGGATATCCTCCCCTTTCAAGGAATTACAAAATATTCTAGCCAATATCCTAGCTAGAGTCTCTCTATCCTCATCTGAACCTCCAAGAGGTTGGCATTCATGTGGCTCTTTCCATTTGACCAACTAACCCTGCCCCAAGTTAATAGTCACCTTATATTTCTCAAGTCTATTCAACCCAGCTTCAAGAAAACTATCACAAAAGGGTTGCAAATATAGATATTGAGAAAGAATAGGAGAGAATCCATCCCAAGAATCATTCCAGAATAGAGCTTCAACACCTTTGTGACAAATCTATAAAATCCCTTTCTTAACTAATTGAGCTCCCTGCTTGAGAGAATTCCAAATAATAGAGCCATTCCCTACCAAATTGTATTGCCAAACATCCTTGCCATCCACTCCCCCAAGGTACTTAACATGGAGAATTTTAGCCCAAACCCTATCCTAATTGATCTGCACCATCTCCAAAAGATCTTAGCAGCTAGAGCCTGAACATTCATACTTGCAAGATATAATCCCAACCCACCATCCTACATGGGTCTATAAACAAAATCCCAATTCACTAGACTCCATTTTGAGGAGAGCAAGTTACTTGTCCATAAGAATTGCTTGGAAAGTGCCTCAAATTCCTTAATAAAGATAATAGGAGTCGTTTGAACAAAACATCTATAAATAAGAACAGCTTGAACCACCATCTTTAGAAGTGTCACTCTTTTAGAAGTTTAGAGCCAATAATTAGTCCAATGACTAAACTTGCACCAGATCTTTTCCAAAATATCCTAGAAGAATCCCCTAGGTAGATGATGAGAAGAGAGAAATTTCAAGATAAACCATAGGAAGAGCTCCAATTTGGAACCTTAGTATCTTAAAAATCCTCGCTTGAATGAGAGCAAGGGTATTAAAGAAGAAGATAAAATATTTCTCCTCATTAATCTTTTGCCTTGAAGCTTTCAAATAGATATCCAAAGCTCTTTTGAAGTTGGTCGCCTCATTAATTCTAGCTACCCATCAACGCAGTATCATCCACAAATTGAAGATGAGAGCAAGGAGCGAGGCCATGACCTCACTTCCATCCCTGAATCAACCCTTTCCCAATACGAGATTTGATGAATCTCTCCAAACCCTCCCCCATTAAAAGGAATAAATACGGGGAAAGCAGATCACCTTGATGGAGGCCTCTTGAGGTACCAAATAAATCTATGAGTTTTCCATTAATGAGAACTACAAAGGAAGAGGAAGTGATAGAACTCATCACCCAGTTGATCCAATCAATTCTAAAACCAAATTCCGCTAACACTTTGTGAAGCAAACTCCAATTTACTCTATCATATGCTTCCTTTTTTGGAATAAGTGCAAGAAATATGACTTCCTAAAGATCAAGCTTAACAATTTCCCAAAAATCCTGGTAAAATTCTATAGGAAACCCATCTAGACCAATAGCTTTACCCTTCTTCATGCTAAACACCACCTTTTCAACTTTAGATAAAGAAATAGGTTTAAGTGGGTCCTCACTTATTTCAGCGCTAACCATAGTAGGAATACTATCCAACACAAGCCTTTCCTCCTCCCTTTTAGAGTTAGAATATTAATTAAACAAATCAGCAAAAAACCTCGTGGCTTCCTGAGCAATTGTCCTATAAGAAGATAAAAGAACTCCCTTAGAATAAATGAGAGAAGTAATAGAGTTCTCATGTCTCCTATCTTACTGTATTATGTTTTTTTTTTGGTTCCTATCACCTTCTTGGAGCCACTTAACCCGTGACTTTTATTTCCAATAGATCTCTTCGCAGAATTTTCACTCCTCTAACTCTTTAACTACTACAAAATCCTTTATGTAGAGATCCTCTAATAAACCTTGGTCCCTAATTCTATGGGTGAGAGTCAACTCTATCTTGAGCATCCCTTTTTTCCAAGAAGATACTACCAAAGTAGTTTCTATTCATCTCTTGAGTCTATACTTAATTTATTGTAGCTTCTTAAAAATTGAATACATTGCAATACCAAAAATGAGCTTTCGCTCAACCCACCACTCCATCATAAGATCATGTAGGAAAGAGTCATAGAACCACATTAGCTGAAACTTAAATGAAGGATTCTTTGAAACCCAGAAAGAAGAAGCAAAAAGCTTGATTGGCTAATGATCAAATCATTTCCAATCTAAGATTTTTGAGGTAGTAGCCTGACAATTATTTTTTTCCCACAAAATCAGTTGGAACATAAACATTAGTGAAAAGAAGATTCTCACCGTTCTCACAGCTTGTACCACACATCAAGATAAAGGATTTTCTAGACAACCACCAAATTGGTACAAGTTTCCACGAGTTCCACATGCATGCCATGTCACCAGAGCTACCTTGAGTCCCAATGTATTGATAATGACTACGGGCCCATATTTTTCCTACCTTGTTAAGCATATGATCAACTAGTAATTCATTTTCCTGAATAAAAACAACATCAAGAGAAATAGAAGCAACCAACTCTCGATATTTTAATTTTTTGTCACAATTAAATAAATATTATTTATTTGGCTAATTACTAATATTGGAGTGAATTAATAAATGAATACTTATTGTTAGAGTAATATTTTATTAGCTAATAATTATTTATTTAATTATTAGTCTATTATACTCTATGCTTAAGCTAAACTTAGGAATCTTTTAATTCTTTAGGGTTTTTACCTTTAGGGTTTCAAGTATCCTCTTATAAGGATTCTCTCTTTGTATTTTCAATAACAATTGTAATTATTGAATTGCATTCTTGTTTCACAATCAATATGACTCCTCTTCTCTAGATCTCTGAATTCTGGCCTCCATGGTTTTTTTGCTTCTCTCCTTCTGTGATAGGTTTGCATGCAGGTGATCTTTGGGAGTTTTATAGTTGATTTTTCCTCAACTCCAATATGGTATCAGAGCTCCAAATCTACATGCCCCTGTTCTCTTCATGAGAGTTTTTGGGCCTTGTTCTTTAGATTTGTGTATTCGGGGGTTTGTGTAGTTGTTTTTTTCCATTTATGGGGGTAGCTTATTTTTTGGTATATTTTGGTGCCAAAAGGACCTCACGGTTGGATTCAAGAGGCTGTTTCCATGAATTTTGATATAAAATTGGATATATTTTGGTGTTAGGTGTTCTGGAGGCAAAAACAATTTAGGCACCAAGCCATACGACCTCGTGCACACAGATCGAGAAAAAAATAAAAATGAGTTTTTTTGGGCAGTTTAACAGCTTACCTAGGCCGGATTTCCAAAAAAAAATATTTTTTGCAAAAACCTTCACACAAAAGGTTAAAACAAACAAATTTTTTTTTTTTTTGGGGGGCTGCCACCTGTGCAAGTTCGTACGACCTCTGTAGTAGATAGTGGATCCCGCTCCTCCCAGCTAGTGATCTATTCACCGCCACCACCCGAAAACTCCTCCAGTCGCAAGCTCCCGCTGTTGCCGGTTGCCGAGCCCTACCGCTTGCAGGCTCCCGCCGCCCGGAAACCTTGTTGCCTGCCAGGCTCCCGCCGGCCGTTGAGACCTGAAGGCCGCTAGGCTCCCACCAGCCACCGGCTTCCAGCCACCCAACCTTCGCCCCAACACCACTCCCACGCTGCCCAGGAGCTGTCGACCTATTTTCGGCCCCTCCTTTGTTTTCCGGCGACCGAGATTTTTTGTTGAGCACTAGATTTTTTTTCGGCAAGTTTTTCTAAGCAGCTTGTTTTTTTGGTGGTGGTGGCCATACGGTCATCAAATTTATGCTCACAGACCAATGATGTTAGCACTATGTAGGCAGCCTTCAGGCCTCTTCTGGGCCCATCCAGAGCACCTTCAGTTTTTTGGCCATATCTTGGGCATACGGAGGTTTTTTTCGACAAATCTTATATCATTGAAAAGATATTTCTGAGATCTATCTAGATATGGAGGTTTGAATTTTTGATTTTTCTTTTTTGATGGCACTTTTTTCTATCAAAGCAAGAGGTTCATTTTTGCATTCCGGGAGACATAACTTGAGCATCCGACCTCCATTTTTTGAAAACTTTATATCGTTGGAAAGCTTGTTCTATTTTATTTCCATTAATATGAGTTTTCTTTCTATATTATTCTCCAGACATATTTTATTCATTTTTTTCTTTTCAGCACTCTAGTGAATATTTTGGATGTTTCAGGTCCGGGGATCTCTTTCTTTGAGTAGGATGTCTCTTCTTTGGTTGTTCTTTCTGTTTCTAGTCTTTTGTGTCTTCTGATCATTGTAGCATTTTATTTATCCAAACACACTAAGATAAAGTGCCACCATGCATTGTATATTTGGGATCTTGCACATCTTGTGCCTTATTGTACATACACTACTTATAAAGTGTCATTGGAGGGTTGATGTTTGACTTTATTTTCCATCTACCTTTGTCATGTGAGTTTTCCTTATCCAACATCATCCTCATGATGTGTGTTAAGTGAGTGTTCCTTCCACGACACTATGTACTTTCTCTGCACCTTTGATGTTCCTAGTTCTTCGTCATGCAGTTCTTGTTGGCCATTCTTTTCAGTGTACCTGTCCCTCTCCCTTTTCAGCATAATGGGGAGGTTTGTCCTATTGTTCTAATTCTTCCTTGGTTTGATTGATCAACTCTTCAGGCTTTGGTGTTTTATGCCATCTATATCTTCGAGTTAAGTTTTTTGCCTTTGTTTTCCATCTGATTTGAGTAGTGTCATTTGAGGGCACTCATGCAGATTGCAATCTTCTCTATCTTGTCATGTTCTATTTCAGTGGAGGTTCTTCAGATCAGTAGTTACTCTTAAATAGTGTTTGAAGCTATTTCGTGGTTTAGTGGTGTTCTTCATTCTTTTCTTTTTGTTCCTATCTTCTGGAACACTCTTGTTTGGAGGCTTCTTAGTCCTTCACTTGAGCTTTCATCTCTTCTTGGAGAGGATTTTTGTTCCCACAAGGTTTTCTCCTTTTTCTCCACTTTATAGAGATTTTATTGTACTTGGGTACCTCATCAAGCCTAGTTTTCGGGACCCATTGTTGCTTTCATACATTTTTTTACATGTTTTTTTAGTCCTTAGTTATTTTTTAGCTACTCCCTAAGTTCATGTTAAGGGGGGGTGTTAGAGTAATCTTTTATTAGCTAATAATTATTTATTTAATTATTAGTCTATTATACTCTATGCTTAAGCTAAACTTAGGAATCTTATAATTCTTTAGGGTTTTCACCTTTAGGGTTTCGAGTATCCTCTTATAAGGATTATCTCTTTGTATATTCAATAACAACTGTCATTATTGAATTGCATTCTTGTTGCACAATCACTATGACTCCTCTTTTCTGGATCTTTGAATTCTGGCCTCCATAGCTTTTTTGCTTCTCTCCTTCAGTGACAGGTTTGCATGCAGGTGATCTTTGGGAGTTGTAGAGTTGATTTTTCCTCAACTCCAATACTTATTAATTCCACTCTATTGTCATCCCCACTTTGAACTTCACCCTAGTTTTCCACTTTCCTCATTTCACTCCATTTAACTTTACTAACCTTCCATTTCTCTCTTTACTTGCAAATGCCACCTTTCCTATTTTTCTTTACTTAACTTATCCTCTCATTCTAACTTGTTTTTTAATTGATCTTCAATCTCATTCATTCAATAAACCTTCAAAAATTATAATTTGATCTCCCATTTCTCATTCTTGTAAATATGCCCTTTTGATTATCTTCGTGATCACACTGTCAAATTACCCTTGCTTTGTCATATTTGTGCACTCACCTATTTGAGAGAAACATCTAATTAGAGGAGAAATAAGAAAAATGGAATTGAATGACGAAGATTCATAATGTTGGTTTGCATAGTGTTTTCTATTTCATTTTATACATTTCATTTTCATAGTTTGATGAGAATAGGTTATTTTGCATAATGTCATCTTCATGGTTGGCTTTTGATATCATGTTTGTTCTAACCTATTTTCATAGTCAACAAATACTAGTAGCAAACACAAATTTACTAATAGAAGGCTAGCTTGTGAGCTCAATTTTTTTGTTTATCTAATTTGTAATTTTCAAGTTATGATAGTTGATGGAAAATAACTATCTTATAGTGGTAAATGTCATCATATGAAAAACTCAATGGTAATTTATTAAATTAGATTTTTTTAAAATTTAAATTTTCCTATTAGGCATGTGAGTGTAGTTTTGGGTATACAATGGCTTACACAATTAAGAACAATATCTATCATTTTTTGAGACTTATCCATGGATTTTTGAACGCATGAGAAAAAATATGGTCTTTTGGGAATAAAGCCCCACCAAGTGAAATCCTTAGCTACCATAGGATAGATAAATTACTCAAAAAATATTCTCACAATATATGAGCATACTTATATTTTATAGAAGCATGAGATATGATCATTCAAGATGAAACAAAAATTTAAAAAAGCATTCAATAACATCAATAAGTATTTCAAGAACCTATGGTTGTACCTTTAATTATAAACCATAATAATGATATTGAACTAATATAGGAAACATTATTCATCTCAACAAAAGTTCTTATTTATCCCCTTATGCTTAAGAAAAAGGATGGTTCCTAGAGATTATTTTCTCATTACAATAATCTAAACAATATTAATCATGAGGAAATTCTTTATTGTCTTATTGTTAATGAATGGGAAGATAATAAATTCTATGCCAAACACTACAAATGTGTGTTTAGGGTGAAAGAAGTAGAATACTCAAGAATTTCGATGTTGAACTTAAATGTGTTATGATGAACCTTATGAGGAGAGAATTTTTTGTTCTAACAAGATATTATAAAAGATTTGTTCATTCTTATCATCCTTTAAAGAAACATTTATTTTGGGAAGGTACTATTTAATGAATGTCCAAAAATTTGTGGTGGAATGTTTGATATGCTAACAAAATAAAAGGGAAACAATAAAGACTCCAAACCTCTTAAAAATATGAGGCATTTGAATAAAAAAATAAGTTAGAAATATAAATGGACTTCATTGTGGGATTACTAATTTAAATAATATTGATGTAATATATCTTATTGTGGATAAACTCATTAAGAATGCATATTTTTGTGGAATATTTCATCCATTTTTTATGAATATTACAAAAATAGTATTCAAATAAAATATTAAAGAAATTCATGGAATTTTCAAAATCAAATTACAAAATACAGCCACCTCAAAATTCCTAATCAAGTGAAAGAATTTTTTGAATGAAGATGCAACATGGAATGATAAAAAATTCAAACAATATATTTTAGAGTTGCTAAGAGTTTCTAACCATTGAGATAAATGTTATTTTTGAGGGGAAGGGAATGTTAGGATCCTAATATGATATATTCCTAAGTACATATTATATGTATTCTTAAGTGTAATAAAGTAAATACTTGTATCATACTTAAATAAACTTAATATAAATATTAGTTAATATACAAATACCTCTTAAGTAGGATGAAGGGGCATGTCCCTATATATTTAAGATTATAAATAAGGATGAGAACACTCTCTCATATCATCATATCATCAATGATTGAATTCACATAATATTATTTAATTATTGGAGTTTACCCACTCAAAGTGGTTTGCTATATTTATGATTTTTAAAAATACTTCCAAAAAATACCATAACAAGATGTTATGGTGTTAATATGATATATTCTTAAGCATATATTATATTAGGATCATCAAAAATTATATTCTAGATTAAAGGAAAAGGTTAGTTACATTGACATAACATTCTATTTGGTTAAGGTAGACTTATCCTCTTTTTGATGGTGGAATTATTTTCTTGAAAGTGTTTATTTATGAGGATCCAATATTATAAATTTTATTTTATGTATTTTCTAATTTATTGTTTTCATTTTCCACGTTTATCGATGTTTTATTTTAGATTTATGGTTAGTCACATGTACTTTTTGTAGACACTGATAATGCATTCTCATATTATTGTCATCATTACACCAAGACTACCCCATCAATATATTTGCAATAGTAATTAAATAAAGACTATTTATTTAATTAATCTATTTGAATATGTTGAGAAATGGTGAGAAAACACAATTAAAATGAATGAAATCATTCCTACAAATAGAATCACGTAAAATAATCAATTTGTGACATTTTTGGATTCAAATTAAATTAAATTAAATTATTTTACATTATAGTGAAATTCTTTTTAAAAGCCATATTACCTCCATAAAATATTAATACGGGAATGCAACTATCTCAAAAATAACATTAAATTGATTTACTTATTTATTAAATATAATTGATAAAATAATATAATGATATATTAATTTGATTTATTTATTATAGATGAGAAACATAAACCATCAAGACCAAAGAGGAATCAAATTGGTACAAAAAAAAAAAAAATGGCAATTAGCAAAGACATGGAAAGCTGGAGCCAAAAATAGAGAAAAAGAAAGAGTTGTACCACAAACGCCAAACCAAATAAGGACCATGGTTACCCAAAAGATAACTGGAAACCATGAGACAACCCAATTATACTGAATGAAAATAAATCTTGAGACAAGCTATTAAAGATCGAAGTTGGCACCCAAGAGTGCGGCCTATAGGCCAATATGAGTTCTTAGGGTCAAGAAGGAATTGCTCCTCTTTTTATGGTGAACAAAAATCCAAAAAGAACTATATTTGTCTAGAAATTTGAAAGGATCAGTGTTGGAGGAGCATCAGAGGCAATAGATGAGTCTAACAATCTAGCGACCAAGTCTAAGGGGAACTTGATAATCCAAAGAAAGGGAGTCCAAGACCATGGATGGGATGAGGCTAGAACTCAAATGAGTTCCAAAAGGGGCCAATAGAATGATAGAAACACAAGTCATCGAAGCAAGGGCCACATATGTAGTGGCAACTAGAGCCTGAATAACATAAGCTAACAAGACAAGGGCTTCTTGAGTAGAGACCATAGGGGAAGACATATTTAATTAATTAATCCAAATACCTCAACATTTCTTCTAAAGTTTGAATCTTAATTCAATAAATCACACTTATTTAATTAATTTATCCATTCTCCCAATATTCTCCAATAAATTAAATAAATACATAATATTTATTTAATTCCTATAAAATCTCTCTCATCATTTGTTGAATAAGAAAAATCAGTTTTAGTCAACTAATTAATTATTTGGATGTTCCCCCACTACTTTATTCAAAACAAAAGAATAATATTACATATAGATCCAAGTGCACAAGGATAAAAAAGATCATTTTTTAGTCCTCACCCTCAATTCCCTACCATGCATCTCTTCTTAATATTTTCCCTAATCATGTGTACCAATCGCAGGATGCCACTTTTGAATCTCTCATTCTCCCTTGTATATCAATCAACCCCATTCCTCCATTGCATACTATCTAATCTCATCCATCTATCACTCTAATCTAAAATCTATAGATCCACATGTAAACAAGTCATTTTCAAGAAGAGTAATTGGATGCAAGGAAAGGTTATGTTGTTGGATTGAGAAACTGTTAGAATATTTAATCTTTACTTAGCTTAGGTTTATTTTTATTTAGTTTAGGATATTCCTTTGGAATTCCTACATGTAATTTGTCCTCTAGTACATGTGTGAGGACAAGTCATTTCTTTTATTTTCCTTTATTAAGGAATATTAGATTTCCTCCATAAGAGGATGTGGACACATGGCACACACATTTTATGAATGGTGGCATTCATAGATTTGGGAGTTACTTTGTAACTCCTCTCCTCATCTCTATTTAAGAGATGCCTCCTCTCTCATTTCTTCTTAATGACAATATTGTAAAGAGCTTCTTGCTCTCTCTCTCTCTCTCTCTCATTTTTAGGCATTGCCTCATTCATAATATCACAAGGGGTTTTTCTTTGCTTTTCCCCTTTCAAAAGTTCTTGTGCCTCCTTCTTCACATTTGGGTGATGCTCCAAGGTCTTTGCTTTTCTCATGGTAACAATTACTTCATCATAAACTTTCTTGGATTAATTTTCCTTTCCTTGCTCTTTTATTTCCTTTCATGGTATCAGAGTAGGTTTCTAATCCTTGTTTTAAGTTAACATTGATGAAGGTTACCATTCTGTGGAGTTCACCTTGTTGGAGGCATTCTTGAGAGGAGAAGAAGTTCTTTTCTAATATTTTCTATCGTGCAGGTTTTAGTTTCAGATTTTAATTTTTTTTTCCAAACTTGTTAACAAGTTTGCCTGCAGGTTTAATCTCCTATTCTAGTTAGTTTTTATTAAAAAAAAAAGGGCTTTGGAAGGCTTGCCACAAAAGTTCCTTCTTTCTAGTTTAAATTTAATTATTTTTAAAGTTTTGGAAGGCTTGCCGCCAAAACTCCGGTGCTAACTTCTTTTCCTGCATACTTTAGATTTCATATTCATTTGTTTTGGAAGGCTTGCCGCCAAAACAGTTTCATCATAAAGTTGTTTCTCTGATTCATATTGCAGGTTCTCACATTTTGTTTACTTGCAAGCCTTTTTTTTGATTAAAAAAAAAGAAATTTAAGCTTCCTTGCAGGATTTTATTATCAAATTTTCTCATTTTCTAACCTCATTCACAGAATACTAACTCTTTTTTAATATAAGCCAAAATTTACTTAGCTGGAATTTGCAGCGTATTGATAATCAACACCAAAATTTGTTTACCCCTGCACAAGTTTTGTTTTTGCATGTATTTATTGTGACAACTCTAATGCTTGTCTGCAAAGTTATTATAAAAAAAAAAACAGTCCTTGTTCTATTTGTCAAAGTTTTGTATTCTGAAAGGAATTTTTTTAAAGTTAGTTACCTTAATTCGATACAATTTTTTTTAAGGGCATATAGGTTCATGAACAGTCAATTAATGTAAAAAAAAAAACCTCACTATGAACAAAATGTTTTCTGTGCTCATGAACCTGAGCAATATAACACATTCACACATATAAATTGAAACCTTGCATATCATAAGAAATTTGATTTTATCACTGCAGATAACAGTTAAATTAAACACAACATTGCTTATTTAAAAGAGGCTCAGATTCTTTGATCTATTCCTGGATATCGTTCAACATTATTAATAGCTAGTAGTCTCAATATTTACCGCACATTTTTTTCTGTTCTTTGGTTTTTGGTTTAGTCATTTCATCGATCTCCGCTTGCAAGTCCTTTGGGTCCTTGCCATCAACAGTGCAACCACCTACACGTTAGGTTAGACAAAGAACTTGGACGATAATACGCCTGGAACAAGGCCTGGCACAAGGCATCCCATGTAGTGAAGTATAAAAAATTATAATCTTAGTTCAACCACAAGGACTCTCTAGTACCCAGTCCTTCTCCAGCGCAACAATATCCTCTCCTTTCCTTCACTCGTGTTATTTGTTATCCTTGTTTTTGTGGCAACTATCAAAGACATTGACTTGTGGCTTTGAAGCCTTGTTGAGACTGAGTTCGAACCATTGCCCATACACAACTCAATTATCAGCCCCCAACTATGGTTCCTGGAGGCGATCTTGCCAAAGTTCAGAGGGCAGTTTGCATGATATCCAACTCCACCAGCGTTGCTGCAGTCTCTCCACCTGTTTTACCGAGCTCCTCAGCAAACTATCTTTCTGTAACGTCATATTCCCTGTGCACTGCATGTTTGTAACGTTGCTGTATTCCCTGCAACTTTATTTTTTTTGTTTTAATGTCTCTGCAACTCGGCCAGCTCAACACAGTCATTTTTTATCATTGTTCAGCCACGTTTTGTTTGTCTTCTGCTACGTTCTTATTTCTTCTTTGTTTTCCAACTGCCTTCTTTTTTTTTTTAATTTGCTTTCTCTTTAAACGTTTCTTTATAAAGTTTAATATAAAGTTTTAATATATATAAAAATATATAAAAGTTTATATTTTGTTTAAATGTTAATATATTTTTTTTTATAAAAAGTTTTTAATATAAATTGTTTTATTATTAATATTTAAAGTTTTTAATATAAAGTTTTTAGGATTTGAAAATAATATTTTTTTGTTAAATAGTTTTTTTAAAATTGTTATTTAAAAAAAAAAAAAAAACGTTATTATTGAATTTTAGTCAAAGAGGTTAAATTTTTTTTTTCATTTTAATCCAAGAGGGGATCTTTTTTTCAATATTAAGCATAATTTTGATCATTATTTTTTCTATCATGTCTACATTAATTCCAGAAATTAAATTAAATAGTTCCAATTATCATTCATGGAAAACACATATCTCGTTTATTTTTCGTTTCAAACACCTTTTAGATGT
The DNA here is from genome assembly GCF_030272615.1 of Cryptomeria japonica. NCBI lineage: Eukaryota > Viridiplantae > Streptophyta > Pinopsida > Cupressales > Cupressaceae > Cryptomeria > Cryptomeria japonica. The sequence continues at coordinate 832,178,472 of NC_081409.1, forward strand.
TGCGACTGATAAAACATTTGAACCCGCTACATCTGCTCCTCAAGCCGACCTAGATAGATGGAAGGCTCAAAATGAGGAAGCACTTGGTTTAATTGGTATTTCAATGGTTCCTGATTTGTATGTTTTAATTGGAAATTGTACAAAAGCGCATGAAGCTTGGGAAATTTTAAAAACAACTTATGATAGCTCAAATGAATCTCGAAAAATTCAACTTCAAGATTAACTTGAAGATCTAAGGTATACAGATTTTAAAACTATGGATGAATTCTTATTAAAGTTTGATTCTGTTAATAGTCAATTAACTGGTTTAGGAGTTACTCTTGCTGATTTACGTTTAATTCATCTTATTCTTAAAAAATGTCTTCCTCGCCAATTTCAACAATTTATTACGAATATTCATGCTCAACTTGCTATTCCTAGCTTAGCTACTCAATTAACATATGATATTTTTCGTAATTTATTGCGTCAAGAGGAAGCTAAATTAATTCAATTTGGTACTCTTAAAAGTAGCGAACATGCTTTTATGTCTAAAAATCAAAATCATAATAATAACTTTAAATCCAATAATAATAAACATAATCATAATCATAATAATAATCATAATAATAATCACAAATCTTCTAATTATCAATCTCATTCTAAATCCTATCATAACAATTCTCATAATAATAATCATAATAATACGTACAATAATCAAAGGAATAATTCTCAAACAAGACCCCATTGCACATATTGTGGGAAAGATGGACATATTACTAATAATTGTTTTAAGAAACAAAATGGTAAAAAGCCCATGAATCAAAATAATCAAAATAATCAACATAAACCTCATTATAAGAAAGGTAATAACAATGGTAATTCATCACGTCATGCATTTACATGTACTTATAATGTTTCTCAACCACTTGAGTGGATTATTGATTCTGGTGCATCTCAACATGTTACTTCTCATAAAGAATGTTTTGAATCTTTGCATCCCGATACTTCTAATATTCCTGTTCAATTAGCTAATAATCATAGTTGTAAAGTTGAAGCTATTGGTGATGTGAATGTTCCTAATGGGAAATTACATGATGTTCTTTATGTTCCTAAATTAAAATCAAATTTGATTTCAGTTCCTAAACTTTGTCAAGATTATAAGATTAACTTTTATAGGGGCATATGTTATATCATTGATCCAAACACTAATCATGTTATTGCTACTGCTAAAATGGATAGTGATAACTTATTCAAGTTCTATGAATTTGCTCCTCCAAAGTATTCTTTGCTTACTACTGTTGATTTTACTATATGGCATGAAAGACTTGGCCATCTCAATTCTGATTATATTTCACTAATGCAAAAAGCAAATATGGTTGATGGATTGCCTACTATTGTTCCTTCTCAAATTGTTTGCAATGGTTGCATGAGTGGTAAGATGCATAGGGAACCCTTTCCTCATGGTCAATCTTGGAGGGCATACACTAAATTGCACCTCGTTCATAGTGATCTCTTGGATCCCATGGAGAATCCCTCCATCCAAGGTTCAAGGTATGCACTTACCTTTGTTGATGATTTTTCCAGAAGAACATGGATATATTTCCTTCATAGTAAGGATCAAGTGCTTGATGTTTTTACTGAATTTCATATGTTTGTAGAAAGGCAATCTGGTTCTAAAATTAAGATTCTTCGTACTGACAATGGACGAGAATATGTCAATAATGCATTTAATGCTTATTTGAAATCTTTTGGAATTAAACATGAGCTTACCGTTCCTTATACACCACAACAAAATGGTGTGGCAGAACGGAAGCATAGGACAATTGTTGAAATGGCTAGATGTTTATTGCATGCTAAAAATATGGATTACAAGTTTTGGGCTGAAGCTATGGCTTGTGCAACATATTTAATTAATAGAACACCTACCAAAGCCTTAAAGGATAAAACTCCTGAAGAAGCTTGGTCTGGTAGAAAGCCTAATTTGCAGAATTTAAGAATTTTTGGTTCCATAGCTTATGTTCACAAACCTAAGGAGAAAAGAAAAAAATTAGATGCTAAATCTTCTCCTTTTATTTTTGTTGGTTATGATGAAAATACTAAAGGTTATAGAGTTTACAATCCTATTACTAACAAGGTAAAAGTTGCAAGAGATGTTTGTATTGCAGAAAAAGGCATTCATGATTGTTCTAAAGTGAAGGATGATGACCTTGGTCAAACCAAAGTTGTGCTTGTGGAGGACCAACCTCCTTCTCTTAACCCTACTCCTAATGCATCTCTTTCTATTCCTTCTAGTGATAGTGATGATGATAATAATAACTCTACTCCTCATGACTCTTCTTCTAGTGATGAATCCATTACTTCTAAAAGAAGACCTAAATGGTTTAAATCTTTAATTCAAGATAGTGATGAATACTTAGCTAGAATGGATAAACTTCAAGCTAGGAGAGTTAATTATTGTAATTATGCTTTAATGACTACTATTATGAATTCTAATGATCCTAAAACATTTGATCAAGCTAAAAATCAACCACATTGGCAAAAAGAAATGAAGGAAGAATATGATACTCTTATTTCTAACCAAACTTGGGATTTAGTTCCCTTGCCTCATGGTAAAAATCTTGTTTCTTGCAAGTGGCTTTATAAAACTAAATTGAATGCTAATAATCAAGTTAGTAAATTTAAAGCTAGATTAGTTGCTAGAGGTTTTTCTCAAATTGAAGGCTTAGATTATAATGAAACTTTTGCTCCTGTTGCTAAAATGCCTACAATTAAACTTGTGCTTGCTTTAGCTTCTAGAATGAATTGGCCTATTCACCAAATGGATGTTAAAAGTGCTTTTCTTAATGGTGATTTACATGAAGAAATTTATATGTCTCAACCTCCTAGTTTTATTAAAGAAGGTAATGCACACTTAGTTTGTAAATTAAAGAAATCAATTTATGGATTAAAGCAATCTCCTAGGGAGTGGTATTCAAAGATTAATGAATTCTTTCTTTCTCAAGGCTTTATTAGAAGTAAAAATGATCCTAACTTGTATATTAAACATAGTGAAGATGATATTATAATTATTATCTTGTATGTGGATGATTTGATTCTTACTTCAAGTTCCAATACTTTGATTTCTGATATTAAGTTTCAACTTAATCAAAAATTTCAAATGACTGATTTAGGTCCTTTACATTATTTCTTAGGAATGCAAATTTGGCAAACCTCTAAAGGAATTTTCTTATCTCAAAGTAAATATGCTCAAGATCTCATAGATAAGTTTAAAATGAATGATGCTAATCATGTTTCAATTCCTATTGAATTAGGCACTAAGTTAATGCTTGATATGCAAACTCCTCTTGTTGATCCTACTTTGTATAGATAATTAGTTGGAAGTTTAAATTATTTAACTCTTACTAGGCCAGATATTGCTTATAGTGTTGGTTTGGTTTCAAGATTCATGTCTAAACCTCAACAAACACACTTTAAAGTTGCTAAAAGAATTTTAAGATATATTAAAGGAACAATGAATGTAGGTTTGTTTTATGATGCAAATTCTGATTTTACTTTAAAAGGTTTTACTGATTCCGATCTAGGTGGAGATCCCAATGATGGGAAATCTACTTGTGGTTATTGTTTTTTTGTTGGTTCAGGAGCAATTTCTTGGAATAGTAAAAAGCAACAATCTACCTCTCTTGGATCCACTGAAGCTGAGTACAAAGGATGCACTAATGCTTCCAAAGAAGTCTTGTGGCTTAGAAGACTACTTGAAGATTTGGGTCTACCTCAACATGAACCAACTCCATTGTATTGTGACAACCAAAGTGCCATTGCCTTGGCTAAAAATCCAGTTTTCCATGCAAGGACAAAACACATTGCTCTCCAACACCACTTTATTAGAGAACAAATTGAAGACAAGCAAGTTTCACTCCTCTATTGCAAGGGGGAAGACCAAGTTGCAGATATTTTGACCAAGCCACTTTGTAAAGAAAAGTTCCAATTTCATTGTAAAAATCTTGGATTACAACCCATTGAAGGGTTTGATGTAAGCTCCCCAAGTAAAGCTTAAGGGGGGGTGTTAGAATATTTAATCTTTACTTAGCTTAGGTTTATTTTTATTTAGTTTAGGATATTCCTTTGGAATTCCTACATGTAATTTGTCCTCTAGTACATGTGTGAGGACAAGTCATTTCTTTTATTTTCCTTTATTAAGGAATATTAGATTTCCTCCATAAGAGGATGTGGACACATGGCACACACATTTTATGAATGGTGGCATTCATAGATTTGGGAGTTACTTTGTAACTCCTCTCCTCATCTCTATTTAAGAGATGCCTCCTCTCTCATTTCTTCTTAATGACAATATTGTAAAGAGCTTCTTGCTCTCTCTCTCTCTCATTTTTAGGCATTGCCTCATTCATAATATCACAAGGGGTTTTTCTTTGCTTTTCCCCTTTCAAAAGTTCTTGTGCCTCCTTCTTCACATTTGGGTGATGCTCCAAGGTCTTTGCTTTTCTCATGGTAACAATTACTTCATCATAAACTTTCTTGGATTAATTTTCCTTTCCTTGCTCTTTTATTTCCTTTCAGAAACATTCATCTTTAATAATAAATAAATCATCTTAAGCACATAACTTTTTTTGATTGGTTAATGGGTTCTTATCACTTTTGACTGGAGCTATGAACCAGTGAGGTCACATTGGGGGACCCCATCCCTATGGTTGCAATTTCACTGAGGCATTAACGCCTCTAGATTTGACTCTTGTTGCTTTGTTCATAGACCCATTATCCCTTAATTCTCCTTATATCTCCATGCTTGTGCACCACCTTATCTCTCCATTGCATCAATTCCCTTATTTCTCCAATCAACCTTGACATCCTCCGTAACCACTAGCCTCTTCCCTGCCATGCACATGAGATCAATGCACCATTCTCAGACATTGTGTCCACCATGATTTTCTTTGAGAGGCATGACTTTCCTATGTCTATATCCACATTTGCATTGGACTAACTGGAGAGAGAAGTCAATGATCTTGCACAACATGTTGATTGAAAGAGATTCATGCCTATGGAGGAAACTTGAACATGTAACCACCATATCAACATGGTGTCGCAACTTACCGTTGTGCTACAGGATGAACCCCATCTTAAGCACATCACTTGGTTAGTAGGGTTTTTACGAATAAAGTTCTCTTTTATGGACTTTTTACTCACCTTTTCTCTATTGGAATTGTAGCTAAAAATAGATAATAATCTTTTTTTATACAATATTTCCTAATTTATTTGCTCCACATTTTCTTATACACATCTCTAATCTAATTAAACAAATTTGTCAAGTTTATCTTTATTGCGTCACTATTATTGTATACCATATTTTCTCAAGAACAAAACTAATGGTCTCTTTTATACAATATTAAGATACAATTGAAAATAATGTATGTGAAACTAATTAATATCCCCTAAGATTAATCCCCTTATACTTTGAATATTTCTTCTGCAAAATGAGGATCCAACATGCATAATTCTTTGAAGGTATATCAAACACAACCTCCCATAATATTTATACAAGTTTCTATTATAGATTTATAAAATTTGATAAAATCTAAACCACACTAATCTAGAAAATGAAAAATCATTTAATTATTTATTACTTATACTTGTTTCATTCGAAACTAAAATCCACATTTGAAAAAACATGTAAAATCTCTTACAAAATTATAAAATAAAAACTCACACTATATCTAGCGTCCCATAGTCTATCTAGATATAATACAAAAACTTGGAAAACCTCCACATAGCTAAATATTCGTTAGCCATCCATTACTATTATGAAAATACTCTTCATAGACTTTGAAAAGGTTTTGAACTACCTCAAAAATCAACTAGTTAGCAAGTCTAAGCTCACTCCAAAATATATTCATCCCCAAAAGACTCTTAATTACGTTTTGACACATCCAAAACATGGGGAGAAATTTGCCATAGAACGCCTCCTCCAAATTTTACATCATAGTGAGTGAAAAAAAAGAAACAAAACGAAACCCACATAATACACTTTTTTGCCCTAAATCGTTGGCCCAAATTGATTAAAATGTGATCGATGGCTAGGGGTAAAACATGCAAAACATATATAAGCGCTCGTTACCGAAAACCACTAATTCATAAATTTAAAACACCACGAGGAAGGTCAACATGCAGCAGGCGTTGCCGCAACCACGACATAATTCCGAAATATACACATTGTGTGGCTAATTTGGGTCGGAAAGTGATAGGGATTGGCTTCCTGAGCTGGTGGAAAACTTACTAGAGGAGCACAAAACTCCATCGACTATCGATGTTGAGGATGAGGTGATATCAGCAGAAGGACGGTGACCATACACAGGCACAGGAAATTCTAGAGAAACATGAGGCAATGCTGCTCCTCTTTTCAATATACAGACCACGTTTTCGATATTAGGTCTGGCATTGGGATCAGGATGAGAACACAACAATCCCACTTTCATAAGCCGTTCCATTTATTCAACATTAAAATTTCCACCCAGCTTTTCATCTGCTGCATCAAGAATCCTGTGCTGTCCATGCAGGTGCCAAACCCATTCCACCACTCTGCAATTGTGTTCAATCAAGCTCCAGTCTGCCGGCCGTCTTCCACATGCAATTTCGAGACTCAGGGCTCCAAAGCGGAACACGTCGGACTCTCGAGTGGCCTTTCCCGTTGTCACGGCCTCTGGTGCTATGTACCCAATTGTCCCGGCTGGCGCAGTGGTATGTCCACCCTTTTCACGCTCCATCACTCTTGCAAGCCCAAAATCCCCCAGCTTGGCTTTGAAGTTCGAATCCAGCATCACATTGCTGGCCTTTATGTCTCTCTGCACAACGCTCTCATGCCGGTCCTCGTGAAGATAAACCAGAGCCAAGGCTACGTCACGGGCTATGCTGTATCTTTGATCCCAATTCAAAACAGCCTCCGTTTCCCCAAACAGATATTTGTCAAGGCTTCCATTTGAGAGCAATTCGTAGACTAGAAGCAAATCGTCCTTTCGATGGCACCAACCCAGAAACCTGACAAGACTGTGGTGTGCAAGCTTATTGTTTATTACAACTTCTGATACGTACTGATTCTTACCTTGCTTGGAATTTGGAGATACTCTTTTTACAGCCACAGCTTCGTTTGTGGCAGGCAAAGTGCCTCTGTATACACATCCGAAGCCACCGCTTCCGATCTTTTGAGCGTCGCTGAAGTTGTTGGTGGCGGCTCTGAGGTCAGCGTATGCAAATGAGCGAACCGACTGAGCAGCTTGGCCAAGCAATTTGTTGAGCTCCTTGTCACTCTCCCGAGCCTCAGCTCTGCTCTTCCTCTTGATATGGCATCTGCGTCCAACGAAGATAAAAGCGCATATGGTGGGCAAGACGCATATCAATATAATCACTATATTAGGTACTTTCGAGGAACCTGTTACGGTTTTGGGATTAAATGGTACGTAGTACTTAGGCAGAGACGGAGATAAGAGAATGGTGCCAGCATGCGGCGGAGTTGAGGTGGGACGAGCGTTGGGCAAAACCTGTGCTAGCGCCAGCAGTGCTGTAATATGTAACTTAACGATACTCCTCTCCACCTGAGAATTCTACATAAATCGCCTAAGCAGTCTAAATCTCTCCTATTCTGAACCATCTCGATATAATCGACGAAGCTATAGCCCTTGAAGGATGAATAAAGAGTGTTAAAGAAAATTTAAAAAACTAGAGGCAATTTTTTTTTTTCCTATAAACACTGGAGAACACTAATAAAATGATTCAAAATATTTTTTTGAAATATGGATAACAGTCTTCAAACAAGTAATGACAACAAAGAGATATAAATTCTAAGATAAAAATTGATTAATTAATCAACATAAATATGTTTCATAGAAAATTTTACTCCTATCTCAGTTTATTATGTCAGAGACACATATAATATGTATCGTTTCATATTTTACCGAATTGTGTCAGAGAGTCATGTGTAGTGCAGTTGTTTCCTATCTCAATTAATTACCCGATGCAGAGAGTCACACATCAATGCAGATTTTAATATGCAAACAGAATTGACCCGGCTCCAGATGGGAATTCTTCCACACCAATTTCCTGAATAAGAAGTGTAATAGATAAAGTTTGTTTTACGTCGTTGCTGGGTTTTATTCCCATGCAACTTACGAACCGCGTTTTCACTTGCCTTGTCATCTTACATTCAGCCTGAACTTTACGTCCTGATTCAGTAAAAACATCTTCTTTGACTACTTCACCCGGTAATCCATAAACAGAAACACTACTTCCAGCAGGTTCAAAAAACACTCCTGTATCGTGGTCACATGTTCCTGTGCTCCCCCGTAACAGAAAATCTAAAAAACTGGCATCTTCCTCAGACACCAAAGAAGTCATGAAAATTCGCTGATCCTCTTCAGAAAAATCCCTTCAAGGAACATCCGCACCCTGACAGTTTGAATTCCTTAGACCAGAATAAGAGGATGGTTCCCTCACTGCCTGCGTGGCACTAGGGACATCAAATGCCCCCTGCAAGCCTTCCAACATCTGTGACAATGAACTCGGATTATTTCCGCCAACTGTTTCATCTCTTGGAATCGCTTCCATAGGTGATATGCAATCTTCTCTGTTTTCTGGTATTGAGCATCTTCCCTCCGCCACAGGTGGTCTATAATCATGTGGACTAAAAAACCTTTTGCAATGAAACCCGACTTCACCATAAAATAGCCCCTTCACATGTTCCTTAGGCAGAGCTTCCAGGAAAAGCGTCGTTTGTCCATCTTGCAGCTATCGACTGGAGTAAAAAGTCGTTACTCTGTTTTGAAAAACTTTTCCAACCTCACCGTGGCGATTGACAGACTCCAGGTCCACATAAGATGCACTTCTCTTTACAAACTTCCGAGGCTGTTTGAGCATTTTTGTAGCTTTGGTCCCCTGGCCATACAGAAATCCTTGTCGTCTCTCTCTCGGGTTATGCCTCTGCGGCGATGTGTTATGCATCTGCAAGTGGATTTTGTTCAACGCACTATCCCAGTCAGCAGGGAATGTCGTGAGAAACTCTTGAACAGATCGCCATCACAGCACTTTCCCTCAGCACCACCGGGGGGGTTTTCTCTGTCAAGCCATTCTGTAGCCACCAAGTTTTTAAAACCATTTTCTTGGCTAATAGACAGGCCGTTTTTCTCAGCCACGTTCGACGGACACCTTGAATCCTCCTCCGTCAAATCGTTCCGTACTGCAAACCAGTCCCGTTGGTCCTTTCCTTCATGCGATTCGTTGCACTCAAGCGTGAGCATAACGCAGGGAACAGGGCTGTGGAGAAGCTGGCGATGACTATTCTGTGCTCTATCAACAACACAAATCTTTACCTATTGACAATGGCGTTAGCATAGAGAAGCATGAGAGACTGATGATCAATCATTCCTCTTGAAAAGAAATAAAACTCACTCCAAGGTTCCTTTTAAGCTAGGTCTTGACAATGTTGCGATAACCTAGTGGCCTATATGGATGTTCCATGAGGGGTCTTTCTTGGTAATATTAGGTATAAGATGGAAATTGCATGTCTCAAATTATATCTATCTCCTAAAGTGTGTAAAGATAAAAGATTTATTATAACAAAACTTTAAACATTCAAGCACATTCTAATGTAAGAATATATGAATATTTAAATGTAAGAATATATGAATATTTAAATGCATCTTTAATATTCTAACATGTAACTCAAGGAAATAACAAAAGAAAGAGGGTAACAAAAAATAATTGAATAGATCTAATCTAACAGGACAATGGTAACATTCATTCACTTGTCAAATTTGAATGATTATGTAGAATCAAATAAACCAATACAATGTTAACTAACTTCACGAAATTAAACACAACAATATTGATGCTATCATCTAAGAAAAGTAAGAAAAAATATTCCAAGTTTCATCAAATTAGAATGTCATAACCATGTGCTATTTGAGACAAAACTTTATGCAAACATATTAAATCATTGATTCTCCCAAGTTATCTACTTTTAGATAAGAAAAATAAACCATATCAATACCAATCAGTGAAAGTATCTTCTAAAATAAACAAGTATTCTCCTTTGTATTAATAAATTTCAAATCTCAATAAAAATCCAATAGATATTACATGTTGAAGATTGAATAAATTTTTTATCTATGCAATGGAATAACTTTCCAAACCCCAATTTAGACGCCAATGAAAAATTAATTAGAGTTTCTAGATCACATGATTTGTGCATTTGGGATGCCATAACTCAAACTACAACTAATCAATAAAAAAACTATTAGTCACTATCAATTAACCTAGTTATACTAGGAGATTAACACTAAAATATCAATAGCCAAGGATTCCAAAGGCCACCTTAGTGCAGAAGGATGAGGTGGTGAAGGTAGAGGAAGATGATCTTTTGGTGGTGGTGATAGAGAGATGTAGAGGAGGAGGTGAAAGGTTTTTATGTGGATGTGTGTAAGGATGGGTTGATTCATGAGATAAAGTGGAAGATGTAGACTCATGTTGTGAAGTAGGAGGAGGAGAGGCAACTTTTGTGTGATCTCTCTTCTTTCTTTTAAGAGGAATTTCTACCTTTTCTTTTTCTTTAAAAGTCTCAAGCTCTAATCTTAGTTTTACTATTTCCCTTTTGTAGGTCTTAGCTTCCTTAGACACGTATTTACCATTTAATTTAGTCAAATCTATTTTAGAAGGTTTCCCTATTTTCTTAGATTCTATAGACTTCTCTTTGAAGTGGTAGTTGGATTTGAACATCCTCCTATTTGGGATGGCTCCTCAAACTTCTTCTTACATGTAGTAACAACTACTCTAGAAGATTCTCCTATTATGGAAGATGAATCTTTAATCTTCTTCCTAGGTTTCCCATGTACTTGAGATTCTAGTAGTTCTAACATGGAAAAAGGGGAATCAACCCATTATCAGGTCCAAGAAATCACTTGGGCTACTCTACTATCCATAAATGCCACCTCTTTTAGTAATCAATTCATATTATACATAGAAATTTTGTATATCCCTTGAGATTTGTGAGAGGGATGCAATATCTTTCGATCTCCTACTAGGCCTTTTGGGAATTTTAATATATTACATCTAGCTTTTCCAAATCTAACTCCAACATGAAAAAATCCCTTAACCTAACCAAATATATATTAATGCAATTAGCCTAGTGATCTTGAATGTTTGGTTCATGCTTATAGGAATCCCCTTATGACTGGACTAATCTGCCATATTAGATAAAACTTACTCCTATCCCCATGTGGAACCATGTAGAGAGTACAACCATTTCAATTTCTAGTGCAGGAGCACTTAGAGTCTAGCCAATATGTCAATTAGATGTTTTGAGTCTTAGGAGTTAGGGTTAGGACCATTTTTTATTCATTAAGGTTTGTTGAGACCATTTGTAATGTTATTTCATGTTTTTAGGTCTATATGTCTAATTGGGAGTCATGATTTGCAAAATTGTAAAGTTACTCAAAAAGTTGTCATTACTGCCATCGGGATAGTTAAACTGATGAAGTGTCATTGTTCAAAAGTTGTCATTTTGTTGTCATCGGGATAGTTTAACAGATAAGGTATCATTGTTGTCATTAGGATAGTTTATACTATCGGGATTGCAAAAATTTGTTTAGTCAACTTTTCATGTCCATATTCCATTAGACCTTCAAATGTCTTGTTTGGTATAGCTATACCAAAATAAGTGACATCGGTGTAGTTTTGTTCTATTAGTATTACTTAAAATTGTTACTCTAATTTTATGAGTTATTTCGATGGGTGATCAAGAAGTCATTTTCAGAATTGTTATTCCGATATCAGTGTCCAACATTGATTTAACAACTTGGCATTGTTATTCCGACACCCGTGTCCGACAATGATTTATCAGATGTGAAAGTTGAACCATCTTGAAGCCCAAAGGTCTGTTGTGATCATGGGAAATGCATAGTTTGGTATAAATTGTATAAGCCAACGGTTGGAAAGGGGAATTCTGAAATGTAAATTCTGCAACTGATTTTCAAAATTTGAAATCATTGGCACTAAATTGGAAGCTTATTTTCTGTAATTCACTTTGTTTATGCAATTTGCCCTATTTTTGTATTTGTATATTGTTGTATGGATTCAAATTGTTAGGGTGAGAACATGCGGATAAAAAGTAGTGTTTTATCTTCATGTTACCAATGATTGAAATTCTGAACTGTTAAAAAAGAGAAAGATTTTGCAGATTTTTCATAGGGTTGTCTGGTTAGCTAGGAAAACTAGGGTTCTGACAGAAATTTGATAGTTTCTCCCTAAATAAATTATCATAACACCTTAAAAATTGGTGTGAGGACCAAAGAGGGGCTATACTCGATAGGATTAGCATCAAGGAGATGCATTAGTCCAATTAGGGAATAGTAAGGGTTGGTCAAGGAAGAGAACATACAGTTATAATTATGTGTTGCTAATTTGATGAGCATATAAGTTTATGATTTGTTGCAATCTGACTGTTTATTTTGTAGCAAAGAGCCTTTGCAAGGGTATTTTGTCTTTCGAGTTTTGTAAGTTTGAATCAGAGTGTCTTTGTCTTTCATCAAGTGATATCAGAGCGAGGGAGTAGATTCCTTGAAAGGAGATAGTTGGAAGTTGAGGGAAGAGTGAGTAAGTGATTATAGACATGATTCCTCCTAATAATGTTGGTATTGCCAGAGAGTTGCAGGAGTTGAGAGAGAATAGTACAAGGCTGTAGGAGTCCTATAATGCTGTGATGGCAAGGCTTGAAGCCTTAGAGTTTAATCAGAGAAGGATTGTTGATTTGGGAGATGTGAGTGAAGAGGAAGAAGAAGAAGAGTTCCGAGAAGCAGAAGGAGAAAAGCAATTGGACCCTAAGGAACAGAGGAAAATCAAACTTCTAAAAGCAGTTCAAGGTGACAAACATAAGGTGAAAGTTGATTTTCCTATTTATGGGGGTAATTTGGATGATGAAGATATTCTAGATTGGATTGCAGCTATGGACAATCACTTTGAATGTGAAGATGTTCCTGATGAGTAGCAGGTGAAGATAATAAAGGCGAAGTTGAGAGGACATGTGTTATTATGGTGGGACTATGAACAAGCTGAAAGGAGGAAGAGAGGTAAATAAAAAATAGTTTCTTGGGACAAAATGGTCGCTAAATTAAGGGTAAGTTTCTTCTTAAAGACTATGAAGTTCAATTGTATAATAAACTCCAAGGTTTAAAACAAAAAGAGTTAGATGTCAAAACTTATACTAATGAATTTTACAAGTTGAGCATAAGATCAGGTAGGATGGAAGATGAGGTTGAAAAGGTTTCTAGATACCTTGGTTGAATTAGATGTAACATTTAGGATGAACTAGTCGTGGCAAATCAAAGGATGATGGAGGAGTGTTTTCAATTGGCAATTAGAGTGGAACAAAAGATGAAAAGAAGACAAGATAAGTCAAGTAGGGGCAGAAGCAGCACCTTTAGGGGTAGAGAAACATTTTCTACTTCAAGAAAATCAAATGAAACCCAAGAAGATGCAAACAAAAGTCAAGAGCAAGGTGCAAATTTTAGAGGTAGAGGCACAAGAGGCAGATTTGGTGGAGGTAGGAATTCCAATACATTTTCAGGTAGGTGCTATAATTGTCAAGAGTTTGGACACCCAACATTCTAGTATCCTGAGAGTCAAGGATCTAAATCAAGTGGTGGTGAAAGAAGAGGTAAAAAGAGAGTCCAAATTGTGCAAGAAGATGAAGGTGAAAGTGTCAACTCTCCAAATCATGTTGTTGCTCCAGAACTTGTAGGTGAATCATTGATGTTGAGAAGAACACTTTTGAAGGAATCTAAGAAGGAGATGACTCAAAGAAGGAGCTTGTTCAGGACCATGTGCAAATGTAAAGTTAAAGTATGCAAGGTAGTAATAGATTTGGGTTCCACTGACAATATGGTTTCTAGAGAGATGGTAGATAAATTGAAACTAGAAAGAATTCCTCATGAAGCACCATATAAAGCACTTGGGTAAATGATAATCAGTCACTTTTGGTAAATAAACAAGCCTATGTTGAGTTTCAGATTGGAGGATATAAAGATAGGGTACTTTGTGATATTTTAGCCATGGATTGTTACCATCTACTTCTTGGAAGCCCATGGCAATTTGATAGGCAAGAAATTAATGATCGTAGAGAGAATACCTACACCATTAAGAAGGATGGAAATTTTTTTGTATTAACCCCATTGCGAGAGACTGAAGAAGAAAGAGGCAAGGCAATAAAAATCATCTTGGCTGGCAAGAAGGAGTCGGTGAAGGTAAGTGAAGATGAGTCAAGAAAAGTTGTAGTCACATCTATATTTGGAGGTACCAAATTAGAAGGTTTGCAGAATATTTCAGTTAGGGATGACAAAGGTAAGGTGCTGATACCTAAAATAGATCAAACAAAGGCCAACAATTAGATGTATGTGCAGCCACAAGGTGGGTGGAAAGAGGATAAAGCAATCCTAGTTGGGACTCTAATTTGTCCTATAGTGGAAAAAGAAGTTGATAAGAAGTCACATTCTGCAATAACAGATCATTTTGGGTCTGATAAACAAGATGGATCAGGGGTTCCAGTGACAGAGAACCTGAGGCATAAAGGACAAGTGATTGGACAAGGAGCTCGGAGTGTTTGGCAAGAGTCAAAGGACAAATATGGAAAGCATGACGTAGTTGTGATATAGAAACCAATTCAAGGTACTCAAGAAAGGATGACACCTCAGAAGCTTAGAGATGGACAAGGGCAATCCAGTTTCCAAGAGACTTGGAAAATTTTCAAGCCCAAGTGTATGGTGTAAGAGCCCCTGGAGTCTAACCAATATGTCAATTAGATGTTTTGAGTCTTAGGAGTTAGAGTTAGGTCCATTTTTTATTCAATAACGTCTGTTGAGACCATTTGTAATGTTATTTCATATTTTTAGGTCTATATGTCTAATTTGGAGTCATGATTTGCAAATTTGTAAATTTGCTCAAAAAGTTGTCATTACTGTCATCAGGATAGTTAAACTGATGAAGTGTCATTGTTCAAAAGTTGTCATTTTGCTTTCATCAGGATAGTTTAATCGATAAGGTATAATTTTTGTAATCGGGATAGTTTATACTATCGAGATTGCAAAAATATGTTCAGTCGACTTTGTATGGCTATTCTGATACCTTCAAATATCTTGTTCGATATAGCTATACTGAAATAAGTGACATCGAGGTAGTTTTGTTCTATCGAGATTACTTAAAATTGTTACTCTGCTTTTATGAGTTATTTCGATGGGTGATCAAGAAGTCATGTTTGGAATTTTTATTGCAATACCAGTTTCCAACATTGATTTAACAACTCGACATTGTTATTCCGACACCTGTGTCCAACAGTAATTTATTAGATGTGGAAGTTGAACCGTCTTGCAATCCAAAGGTCTGTTGTGACCATGGGAAAAGCATAATTTGTTATAAATTGTATAAGCCAATAGTTGGAAAGGGGGATTCTGCAATGTAAATTTTACAATGGATTTTTAAAATTTAAAACCATTGGCACTAAATTGGAAGCTTATTTACTGTAATTCACTCTATTTCTACAATTTGCCCTATTTTTTGTATTTGCATATTGTTGTATGGATTCAAATTGTTAGGGTGAGCACCTATGGATAAAGAGTAGTGTGTTATCTTCTTGTTGCCAATGATTGAAATTCTGAACTGTTAAAAAAGAGAAAGATTTTGTAGATTTTTCATGGGGTTGCCTGGTTAGCTAGGAAAACTAGGGATCTAACAGAAATTTGATAGTTTCTCCTTGAATCAATTGTCATAACACCTTGAAACTTTGTGTGAGGACCAAAGAGGGTCTAGAGGACATGATTAGAATTAGTCCAATTAGGGAACAATCAAGGTCGGTCAAGGAAGAAAAAAAGATTTAATTATGTGTTGCTAATTTGATGAGCATATAAGTTTATGATTTGTTGCAATCTGACTATTTATTTTGTAGCAGGGATCCTCTGCAAGGATATTTTGTGTTTTGAGTTTGGTAAGTTTGAAGGAGAGAGTCTCTATCTTGCATCAGTTTCTAATATTTTTTCTCTTTTCATATTTGTGCATGAATATGCGCCAATCTTTATGGGAAAACAAAAATTTTCTTTATGTTTTCTTACTACTAGCTCATGGACTTCTCATACCTATCTATAAATCTCCAGTAGTATCAATTTGTTAGTGGGATAGCTTGTAAGATTGTATAAAGCCTCATGGAATCTTGAAATCCTGATTTAAGAAAACGTTTTGAATTGGATATATAAATATCCCCAATTAGTAATTTCTATATTAGCTTCCATGAAGAATCTTTTTGTAAAGTCTCTCTATAACTGTCTAATAAGAAAAAAGGTGAAGGAATCATTAACAAGATAGTAATTCTTATTGTTTTTCTTTAAAATTAGATGAGAATAGTGATAGTGGATTTGATCTTTGCATTAAAGTGCCTAGCCTTTCTAATGCAAAGTAAGTGGCTTTATAAGCCAAAAAATAGATAAGAAAGGAAGTCATACAAAACTTGAGGTTGTCGCTCGCGCACGCATGCACGCTCACACATCTCATATAAATATCAATATTATTTCTGATGTTAGTGCCCTAGTCAATCCTTTGCTTATTTGATGATAATCTTTATGAATCAACACATCTATGGTGAAAGCTCTAGCATTTAGATGCCCACACACTACTAAAAAAATTAATTAAATTATCTTTGGGATCAAACTAAAATTCACTCCTATATATAACTTTATCTAGTTCTTCTACTACCTTCCTTGGTTTTGACAATAAAGTGTTGTTTATAAAGTCAAGGGTAGTTTTTCTCTTCTCATTGCAGGCATCTAAAAATGGTCAACGCTTGTAGTGTCATACTTTAACATGTCTGCATGACCTTATTTTAGGGTTTTCACATCTTATTAACATTTTGCCTATGTCACACACTTGATTTTTATCATTTGTTGACATCTTGTCATTCTTCTATACTTTCTTCCCCTTCGATTGTGTTTTTTGCATTTGCAATTAGCTCTTGTCAATATCATTCTCAAATTACAATCTTCGATCGTGATCATCTTATCATGTCAATTGGACATCGTCAATCCTAATCAGTGTCAAATTAGGGTTTTGTCCTTGATCTTTATCATTTTAAATCATCTTTTATCAATTATCAGCAATTTCAATCACTTTTAGATCCTCTTTTAATTGTCAACTATCAGTAAATTTTGTCAATTGTGATCGATTCGTCATCGGCCTTTGTCAATCTCAGTATCATGATAACCTTCATAAAGTCAACCTTTTATCAATATTTGATTGATTTGTCATCAATCTCAATCAATCATCATTTCTCGTCAATCTTGGATCGATTAGTCATTGATCCTTTTATCAATTGTCATTTTTCAATATAATCCTTTATCAATTTTGATAAATTTTTCATTGATCTTCATCAGCCAATCAATATTGGTTTTTTCTTAATCATTAAATCTAATTTATCATTTTTATCATGATCACCCTTATATCAGTTTCAATCTTGTCATGACCTAATTGACATCCTTTCACTTCTAATTTTTCTTCTAGGGTTTTATGATTTAATCATTTAATCCTATTAACTTTTTCCTCTAGGTTAAATTTATTTATCCTAGGTCCCTCTTGTCACAATTAAATACTTTAGTTAACTGGATAATTGTGTCCCCTTTATGAGTTAATTAATAAATGGGAATTTATTGATTAATTTTACCTTTTTCCTCATTTCTAATTTCCTAATATTCTAATTCCTCTTTTCCCACTAATTTTTGAATTTTTGAATCTCAAATCTCGCTAATTTTCCCTCCTAACTTTTCCCACTAATTTCTCCTCCTATTTAGCTCCCATTTTTGTGCTACATTTATCATATGTCATGAAGCGAATTATGTGCATAATTGTGTCATAATTGATGAGCACAATTTTCTCTCAATTTGTCATATTTTGAAAGAGCAAATTTTCATGAATTTTGTCAATCAAAATTGTCATGAAACTTGTCATAAATCATGCCAATTTCCCATTTTGTTTCCCTTTTTGGATCCTCATCAAATTCTTTATAAATTGAGCATTCTTTTCTCAATGATGTCCAACCACGCTTCGAGAAACTTTATGCTATCATTTTCATCTCACAATCTTTCTTTCTTGCAATTGCACATGTAGGTGAAATTCACAAAATCACATTTGAACCTGTGAAAGAAGAACGATGGAGGAGACATCAGAGTTTGTGGTGGTTTTCACTTTTGATGTTTATTTTTTGTTCTTCTGTTGAATGTATTAGGATTAAATTTCATTAGCAATTAGGTTTGTGGTTGCCTAATGTTTATGCTTTTGATGTGTTTTCCCGATTTTCTACATACACTCACAATACTCAATTCATTCCTCCAAATCTATATCCAAGTATTCTTCATGCATGGGTATTTCAAAGATATTTAAATTGTTTCAAGTATAATGTCTAAGAAAACTTCACCTCAAGTTCTAATGACCTATCTTATTTTTAGTTTGTAGTGTGTTGCATAAGCTAATATTAGTTCTAGATATTGTAGAGATATAGGGAATGTTTCTACTTCCATGAATCTTGATTTGGCTAAAGATAAATCCAATGATGTTCTATCATATTTATTGTGTACTATTTTTATGAAGTATTCTAAGTTCACATGTGTGAGAATTTGCCTATATCAACCCAAGATCTCGAAGTCAAATTAATAGCACATAAGAGAGAATAAATGTGATAAGAATAAACTGTATTCATATCAA
This sequence comes from Cryptomeria japonica, assembly GCF_030272615.1. Lineage (NCBI taxonomy): Eukaryota > Viridiplantae > Streptophyta > Pinopsida > Cupressales > Cupressaceae > Cryptomeria > Cryptomeria japonica. Next base: position 832,197,237 of record NC_081409.1, read on the forward strand.
GATGCAAAATAGCCAACTAGATCATAACATACAATGTATATGAGCCTACTTATAAAGAAAATGCCATATAGATATGTGATAACATAATCATGACATGAGGCTCAATGAGAAATAAGGGTGGGTGAGGGTAGGTAGGAGAAATAATAAAGTATTCCATAAGAGGTGGATCACCCACCGAAGGTGGAATGTAACGACAAGATAAGACCACAAAAGGTGGAATTTCTCCTACAAAAATAATTCCCTATGTGCACACTTCCCTAAGTAAGAGTCTTAATTTTGGTATTATTTCCTAGGGCTTTACTCTAAATTTTTTTATCCATATCTCAAATAAAATTTGTACACTTTTTGCTTATAGTGTTAATGTTATTATATACCAAATTTCCTCAATAACAAACCCAATGATCTCTTTTTACAATATCAAGTTATAATTATAAATAAAATATGTGAAACTAATTCATGTCCCCTAAGATTAATATCCTTATACCTTTCATATTTCTTATGAAACATGAGAATCCAACATGCCCAACTCTTTGAAGGTATATCAAACAAAATGTCTCATAATATTTTGCATAGTTTTCTATTACATAGTTGTAAAAATTAATAGGACCTAAACTATAATAATATACATAGAGGATAAAGTTTGACCATTTAGTTATTTATGAGCTATAATTATTTAATTGGGAAATAGAGTGCCAATTTGAAGCACTATTGGAAAATTATAAAATGAAGAACAAATGAGCTATATCTAGCATTTCATATTTTATCTAGATATAATGTGAAAACTTAAGAAACTGCACATAACCAAATATTATTTAACTATCCATAATTAACCCTATGTTATTATGAAAATACTCTTCATAGACTAAAAAATATTTTACAACTATAATATGAGTCAACTAATTAGAGTGACATCAAGTTAGAAAAATAAAATCTCAATCAAAAATATATATAACCCATAAAAATTTTAGTCAATTTTTGAGACACCCAAATTATTAAGATAAATTAGCTAAATAACATCTTGTCCAATTTTTACATCACAGTGAATGATAAGAAAAGCTCATACTTGACATACATCATTTGATCACCCTAGAATATACTCTACTTGGCCCTATATATATGTTGCCGAATTATTTACATAAGGCTTAAATACCAACAATTTTTAAAAAAAGTTTCTAAAATAGCATCTTACTAAAAATGGTAAGTGAGTAATCCCAAATAGAAAATCAAGAACAATTGATGATCTTGAAAATAATAATAAATTTGGTAATTTGGCTAAGATTTGAATATTATTCAAATACCGAATATATTTAAATTTAAATATTTCCCTCATTTTTTCCATGGGCATTTGGGAAACTTCACTTGCCTTGTCTTTTTGGAAACTAATGGTTATTTGATAGTTTTGAGAAATGAAAACTTTTTTGGAAGTTGTAGAGGTTTTGAGAATAGAAGGAAAGTTTCATTTCCTTGGGAGTGGGATTTTGGCACCCAAACATGGATTTTGAAAATTCTTTAATTTATACACGATTTTGGCTTCATTTCTTATTATTGATGCTGCAGATTTTATCAAAGCTTTTGTTTGTTTCTTCAGTGGATGACACATCAATAGAGAAGGAGACTCAAAAATAAGAGTTTGAAGGCTTCAAGGTGATCTAAGGACAGGATTCAAAGGATTACCAAGTGATTTAAGATGAGAGCCAAGGATTAATAAGGATAATCTCATAAAGAGATTATCATTGTGTTGAATGTTTAAGATCTTCTTTAGTTTTGCAGTTTGTTTGTAAAATTTTTTTGGGGTTTGAGTATTCATTTGTTGTAGATTTTTTTATAGAAGATTTATATTACCTTACTATTATTTCATTGTAAAATCAATCATTATATCACAAGATAAACTTGTTGTCGCTTGAAGAAGTTTTCTTGAAAGGTCATGAGCTTGCAGTACATATTGGGTTCCATATTTGCTCATAATTTTTGGATAACTTGTAGAAGATGTATTTTTTTGTTTATAACATATTATGACAGAAAATGTGATGTACTCCATCATAAAAATCAATGATATTTCATAAAACTTCAATACTATAAAGTTGGTTTTAATTTTAGGGCGTTTTAGTGTTCATTCCTAGAAGCTAGTTGTATTGAATCTGGTGATTTGCAAAGTATTAACAATATGAGTTTAAAGAAGTTCCAAATAAGATAATTTATTTGTCAAGGGACATTACAAACCATCATGCCATAGATATTCTATGTTAATGGAACTTATTGCAATCTACACCTTTATTAAGTTTTTGACATCTTTGTTAATACATTGATTTTATTAAAGTCATGCAACATAGTTAATTATGATTAATAAGAATTTTTTTATGTTTGGTAGGTCTCAATTGTGATGCCAATATCTTTAGTATAGCAGATTTTTTTCTTAAATTAAACCTATATAGACTAGTAGAAAATCTCCTTCAAAGATCTACACAAGCCACTTAAAGTGATTAATTTTATTAGTTCTAGTTTCAATTGATAAATGCAAGACAATTCTTGATCCATAAGTTAAAAATTCTTCTTAATTTTAATAAATAGCACGGGCTCTAGATCACTCTTAACCAACACCCTAGATACATCCTCTGTATTCAATAACCTTGCTCCATAAATCAATTTTAGCTATACAAAAAATTGATCTTTTCATTGATTGGGAATTCAACACTTAAGACTTAATTAGGCCTCTTCATAATTGAATCTTATGAGAATCACTAAAATTATAAAGGCTCATATTATTGATCACATTTAGAGCATATCATTTTTTGTTGGCAAGTTAACTTAACTAGTCTAAACTCTAGATTTTAATCAAAGGCCCAAATTCATCACTACAACATCAACAATTGGGAATGAAACTAGAAGAACAAGTGTGAAGGTAATTACTACTCAACATTTCACCATTGTTTAATAAGAGATGGGTACATCACCCATATTATATCATTGAGTGGCCATAAACATGTATAATTGATCCTTTAACTATACAATTTATGTCAACCCACCAAACATGCCACCCAAGATAACATGAGATTACATTCTTTTCATTGGATAATCAAGCCTTAAAAAAATCACACCAAGGAATAACACAAGTCTTTTGACCAATGAGTATTGACTTCCAATGTCATGTGACCCTTCTTTTTATTTATTTTACCAAATAAAGATATGCACCTTTCACTTTAGCTGCAAAGAAAATAAATATAATACCTATAAGATATTCCACCATAGCCCACATGAAAACCTATGATTCACTATTGTTGGGGTGGACCTCTTTAAAATTTGCATATTTATAGAAGTTTACCAATATGAGTTTACTAATAGTACAATAGATTCCACATAATCCCTTTTGAACTATTACTACAATGCATTAGCATTCAACTATGGTCATTGGGCCATATTGAATAAAATAATATAAATAGCTAAGAGTGAAACATGCAAAGCATATATAAGAGGCCCTTACCTTTTTCCATTTTCCAACAAATAAACAAGAACTAAACATGTTTACAACATTCAATCTTGGTAAAAATATATTATACTTATGGGCTTCTGTTAAATATACCATGGTGAACCACCACCTTCATGCTTGATGATACATGACAATAGTCTACATACATTTAAATCATCTATCTAATATACTCCTTGGCATCACGACCCACCAAATATGATGCAAGGTTGATATTTTTTTTTCTATTTTTTTGAAAACTATGCGAGCACATATATAAGAATAACCCAAATGTGTTTGCCACATCTAGCACCCTAAACCATGTTGTTACCCACATACTCATCTATTGACCAATATAGTCATTGAACATTAAGCTATAAAAACATTGAAAGGGATCGCATGCTTTTGTTACTACCACTAGGTTTGTTAAATACCTTAATTTGGGTAACTCATGTTATTCAATTAGGATCAATGGATACGAGTGAAAACTAGGACCAAAGGTATAAACAATTATATTTCACCATTTCATTGCATAGTG